>NC_057849.1:276723698-277973698 GCF_015237465.2 Chelonia mydas
GAGCAGGGGGGATGGAGTGAGGCCTCAGGAAAGGGACAGGGGCGGGGCAAGAGTGTTCGGTTTTTTCTGCGATTAGAAAGTTGGCAACCCTGATATCTGCCACAATGCCTCAAAGCAGTTGGCCAAATATCCAGAGCTTGGGAGTAGTGGGCATATTACTTTTGTCATTTGCAGATTTATTAAGGTGGGGGTGTGTGTGTGTATATATAAAACTTGTATGTATTTGTTTGTATCTTCCCCTGACCCCATCCTCCAAAAATCTCATAACTTTTGTCTTAGAATGTATACTCTCCATGTCTTCATGTGTTTTGTGCGTGTCAAGTACAGTGGAGTCTTGATCCTAATAGGGACTTCTGGGGTCTACAATATGTAAATATTAACAATTGAGTGTTAATCCTAGGAATAAAAGTGTGTGTGTGTGGTCTAATCTTTGCCAATCCTGTTAGCCATGTTAACCAAAAAAAGTATACATTACATAACGCTCTTTTAAATTGTCTGGTTCCAGCCTTGACAGTGTGCAAATCAAAGGAAGATCAAAATGTAAAAAATTTTTGTCGAGCTATTCAATTACAATCGGTCAGCTTTTATTTTTATTTAATTTTAGCAGATTCCTTTTTAAATTTATTTTAGTTGATTAATAAGAATGTATGAGGTAATCACCATCTAACAGTTCCAAAAAATAAAACTTACTTTTTTAGGATGGCTACTTATAAGAGGGATATTACTTGATGAATAAAGATTCTTGAAATTTTGAAATCTCTAGAAAATCCTTAACAGAAAAAATATTTAATAGAGTAATTTTGGAAATCTGAATATAAAATCTTATGGGGAGTTTATTACTGAGGGTGGGGTTCCTCTGTCTGCAGAAGGGTTTGGAAATTTTACAGTTACATTGGCATAGATGGAGCAATGGGAATGTGATGAAAACAGCATAAATACCACTACTCAGTTTCACGGGATCATGGTGTGAACAGGAGGAGGCAGGATGGAAGCTGCAAGTATAGCTTGCAACTTGTGAAAGCTTTACTGTGTAAAACAACTTCAGGGTTTTTTGTGTGAAAATTCCCTCCAGAAATCTTCACATGGTTGGGATGGGGGTTGGAATCAACTGTAGGTGGGATTTCTATGACACTATAACTAAGAGAACAGTTCTCTTAAGGTAGGGGAAGTAGAGGGGGTACTTCTTTGGCCTCCTCACTACTCCCATAGCTATTTGTTCTAGGGTTCTGGAGCATATACTTTCTCTGCATCATCTTTCTCTGCAATTCCCTAAGGTTAAATAAACCTTTGGTAGATATTTGTATTTTGCCATGCTTAAGTTCCGCAGATCCCATGGACTTCATCACAAAATTTAAGTCCAGCTTACTGCAAGCTACATAGTGCCTTTGCTAGGAACAGAGGGCCACAGCCAAGACAGCATGCTTATGAGCAGTCTGAGTTGAAAATGCAGTGTTCAGAGAAATAGCCTCAAAGGATTCATACGTTACATCAGTTTTTCATAAATAAAGAAAATCCCAGTTAGCACAACTATGACAGAGAACACAGTGTTCCCAGTCTTGCTCTAGAGCCAGGAGAGACCCTGCATCCCTGATAAATAACTGCCAACTATATTGGAGTCAAGATTTTGTTTTTATATACACTTTCCTTCTAAATAAGTCTGCTTCAAAGAGTGATAAGATTGGATGTAACCTTTCATAGTAGTTTATTTTCTATTTGAGCACATCAGTTTTGGGATTTGAACCTCCCTAGCCCTCGCATCAGAATCTCCAGCTCAGATATGGTTTCTTCGGGGTCTAATCATAGAGTTGGGATGAGTGTGTCTCGTAAACTTTGTCAGAAGGGACCATCGTGATCATCTAGTCTGACCACCTGTACGTTACACGTCACAGAACCTCACCCACCCCTGAAATAGACCACTAACCTCTGGCTTTGTTACTGAAGTCTTCAAATCATGGTTTAAAGACTTGAAGTTACAGAGAATTCATCATTTACACTAGTTTAAACCTGCAAGTGGCCTTGCCCCATGCTGCAGAGGAAGGCAAAACAAACAAACAAAAAAAACCCACCCACCCATGGTCTCAGCGAATCTGACCAAGGAGAAAATTGATTCCTGACTCCAAATATGTTGATCAGTGAGACCCTTCAAGGTCTTCCTTAGCTTGGTGATCTGGAGTGTTGTGGCAGTTTTCTGACGGGCTGTCTATTCACCATTCATATAATCCTTTTTAATAGATATTTTGATATAAAATCATACAAGACAGTGGTAGACATAGTCAAGGTACTTCCCAGTTGTGGGGTATAGACCTCCTCTAGCTACACAGAGGTTTAAATCTACCAGTGCCATGTCTCTACCAGCACTGTCTAGATGTAAAAAAACACACATTGTCTTTACTGGGGGGGAGAGAGGGGGGAAGCTTAGACTATTCCAGAGAATTTAAGCAGGATTTACTTGGACAATTGTTAGTCTTCAACAAAGAAAGCCTATGTCTTAAAATGGAAAACATTTTCATTGAGTTTTCAACAAGTATGGTAGTCTTAATCAAAATTGCAGGCAATTATGTAAATATTACTGATTATTTAGTTTAGTTCGGGTTACAGTTATTCTTGTAGTTACTTGTATATTGTCCTGCAGTCTTGGGGGTCTTCAGTCTCTTACATCCTATCATTCTGAAATTCTTGAAAGGGTTGGGATCTATTTTCCCACTTTTTCATGTGTCCTCCCTCCTGCATCTTGGGACTTTAAATTTGTGTTTAAAAAGCTGATGGAGCTGTAGTTTGAGCCTGTTAGGGGATAGACACTGAGGGTATATCTCAGGGATCGGCAACCTTTGGCACGTGGCCTGCTAGGGTAAGTCCCTTGGAGGGCCGGGCAGGTTTGCCGCGTCCGCAGGTTTGGCCGATCACGGCTCCCACTGGCCGCAGTTGGCTGTTCCAGGCCAATGGGGCTGCGGGAAGCGGCACGGGCCGAGGGATGTGCTGGCCGCTGCTTCCCGCAGCCCCCATTGGCCTGGAGCAGCGAACCGTGGCCAGTGGGAGCTGCGATTGGCTGAACCTGTGGATGCGGCAGGTATACAAACCGGCTTGGCCCACCAGGGGGCTTACCGTAGCAGGCCACATGCCAAAGGTTGCTGATCCCTGGTATATCTACACTACAATTAAAAACCCACGGTTGGCCCATGCCAGGTGACTTGGGCTCAGTGGCGGTTTATTTGCGGGGTAGATGTTCAGGCTCAGGCTAGAGCCTTTGCTCTAAGATTCTGTGATGTCGAAGGGTCCCAGAGTTTGGGCTATGGTCTGAGCCTGAAAGTCTGCACTGCCATTAAACTGCCCCCTAGCCCAAGCACCGCAAGCCTAAGTCACTGACATGGGTCAGCTGTGAGTTTTTAATTGTAATGTAGACATACCCACAGGTTACTAGTGCATGTCAATAGTATGGTTGTACGCAGGCAATACAGTCTACTTTTAATAGCAGTGGCTTGTAACAAATTTTTTAAAAATTGGAATAGTGCTTGAAGATGAACATTCTGATGTACAAACAGGAATCAACTAACCTAAGAAAATCATGTTTTTAAAAAGTTTTAACTAATGCATTTTAACTAACATGGTTTTTGAATACTAGTATGTCTGAGGTTTAACAGATCTTTTGGAAGCTAGTTGTGGCTAACACCAAACAACTCTGTTAGTTCAAACCTGTTGGCTAACATGTTGTTGAGCACATCCAGATTTTTTGTAAACTACATGTGGCCCAAGTGAAATAACCAGTAGCCGGAAGGAAAGTTAATCTGAATTGTTTAGATGGGGAAAGAGAGGAAACAGTCTTAAATTACATGAATTGTTAACCGTAACATTTATGGTTGAAAGCTGTCGCAATAAAGTGCAAGAGGTGAAAGGCATGCCTTTGAAGTTACTTTTAAACATTTTTGCACCAATACTGTACTTAACTACAACCTCATTCTTAAATACAGAATCTATCTCTGAAAATATTTTCCCACTATAAAAGAAATCAGTGTTCATATTACTAATGACTTCATACATTCATCTCTTCTCTCTGCCAGCTTCTGTGCCGTCCATTTATTTATTTGTTTGTTTGTTTATTGCTTGTTTGCTTGCACTCAGACTTTCTCTGACACGCAAACTATTTCCAGTCCAACTTTCTGCAAGGAGGTCTTCCTGAGACTCTTAAATGAGTTATTTTGTCTTTGCAGCTCTTAAAACAGAATGCATTATTTTACCAATTCACTCAGTGTTTTAAATATTCATATAATCAAAACAAAGTTCAAAATTTCCAGGAAGATGTCACACTAAAAAGGCTATAAACCAGAGGTACATTGTGCTATTCTTATCTATTAAGCATGGGTACTATGTACTTTGAAGACAAGACACAGATGAAGTCACTGTTCTTCCCCAAAGATTTTGCCGCCTAAAAGGAGTTTGCAGTTTTTCACAATCATTTGTATTTCATTTCCCTTCCCTTTCCTTTCTTTTTAATTTCCTCAGGCAAGAAACAAAGGTTTTGCTTAAACTAATAATATGTCTTGGAAAAGTTGTGAAAGACCCATTTTGTCTTAACAGATACATAATGCAGTTTATTATAAAAGTGCATGTATTTGTATCTTCCAAATGTCTTTTGGATAACTAATGCATAGTCTAATAATCTTTCAAAATAGAATGACAGCACAAAAACACAGCTTTTGGCATCACAGTTCTGTTCTGCTGCTTGCACTGGGACCCAAAAGAATATTTTACTTTAAACTGTGTGTTTGTTATAAAAATGCCAAAATAACATAAGCCAAACTTTACCAAGTCTGCAAGGCAATTTTGCTGATCGGAATACTAATTTATGGGGTTTTTTGTATTTATCCGTTTATAAACTCGATCTCTGTGTTTGATAGCTTGTTTAAAAAACAACCACTGCAGAGGCATCGGTTACACAGCACACTGGTTGATTAATGCTCTGTTAATTGCTTTTCCAGTGTTGAAATACTTGCCATTTGTAGAAAAAATATACCTAGCTTGACGTTCTTCTGCTCCTGATTATTTCCCTTTTTCTATCTTTGCCTTCCTCCAAAACTGGTTATCTTAATACCACTGCCAAATTTTCTAGCCACTATACATAGCTCCGAATATGATCAGCTCTGCAGATGGACTTTAGAAAAACTGAGGAACCACTTACTGTACCTCATCTGACAGGACATCACAGAGCAGACGAAACCATGCTCTTGATCGTTACATTGATTGCGTCAGGGGAAAAAAAAAACTGTGAAATCCTTAACAAAGATCACATCTACCACAGTCTATCCACTGCTGAGGGGACAGCTATACAGTCCCTGACATCTAATCACCAGATAGTGGTCAAACCTGCAGACAAAAGGGGCACCATCCTCAACTATGATGACTATGTTAAGGGGGCCAACTGACAACTCTCTGACACCACCTACTATAAAGAACTCAAAGAAGACCTCTTACGATAGTTTATCCTAAATTTCTGGGTATAATCAAATCCTTTCTCAGACAACTCCAAGAGAAACTTTATAAACTCATGCCCCATGAACCTACTCCAGGGCCCTTCTACATGCTTCCAAAGATGTACAAACAAGGGAACCTAGGCAGACCCATCATATCTGGCCATGGCGCTCTTACTGAAGTAATATCGGGACTCGTAGAAACCATCCTCAAACAGAAGACCACACAAAGGACCAGCTTCCTCCAGGACACAACCCACTTGCCCCACAAACTCCATGACATTAACAACCTCCCTCAGAACACCATCTTTGCCACCAGGGTTTTCATTTCTGTCTACACCAACATCCCTCACAATGACAGCATAGCTGCCTGCCTCAAATATTTATAAGACAATGGATAACCCTCAGATAGCCACCCCAAATACATCACCAAACTCATCCATTTCTTCCTCACCATAACAGTTTTACATTTAACAACAAATACTTTGTCCAAACCATGAGAACAGCCATTGGTACTAGGATGGCTCCTCAATACACCAACTTTGAAGAAGAATTTCTGGATGAATGCACCAGGAAACCAATGAAATACCTGCGATACATGGATGATATTTTCATCTTCTAGACAGATGACTTAAACTCCCTCATAGATTTCTATTACAACTTCAACAACCACCACCTGTCCTTTAAACTCTCTGGAACACTCCTATACTAACATCAACTTTCTGGACACCACAATCAGTTTCAACAATGGAAGCCTATGAATTACTATATACAAGAAGCCCACAAATCAGCACACCTACCTTCATAGATCCAGTAACCACCCCAAACACACCAAGAAATCTATCTGCAACCCGGTACTCAGATACTATAGAATATGTTCTGAGGAGAAAGTCAGGGATATACACCTTAGCACACTCAAAACTGCCTTCACCAAACAAGGGCACTCCACCAGAGAAGTAGATTGCATCATGGAATGGGCCAAATACCCAGAGACAACCTGCTTCAATACAGAAATAAAACCCCCTCCGACTGCACACCCCTAGTTGTCACCTATCATAGAAGATTAGGGTTGGAAGAGACCTTAGGAGGTCATCTAGTCCAACCCACTGCTCAAAGCAGGACCAACCCCAACTAAATCATCCCAGCCAGGGCTTTGACAAACTGAACCGTAAAAACCTCCAAGGATTGAGATTCCACCACCTTCCTAGGTAACCCATTCCAGTGCTTTACCACCCTCCTAGTGAAATAGTTTTTCCTAATATCCAACCTAGCTCAGCTTGAGACCATTGCTTCTTGTTCTGTCATCTGCCACCATTGAGAACAGCCTAGCTCCATCCTCTTTGGAACCCCCCTTCAAGTAGTTGAAGGCTGCTATCAAATCCCCCCTCACTCTTCTCTTCTTCTGCGGACTAAATAAGCCCTGTTCCCTCCGCCTCTCCTCATAAGTCTCTCCTCATAGACTCTCTCCAATTTGTCCACAACCTTTCTGTAGTGGGGGGGGCCCAAAACTGGATGCAATACTCCAGATGTGGCCTCACCAGTGGCGATAGAGGGGAATAATCACTGGCAATGCTCCTACTAATGCAGCCCAATATGCCATTAGCCTTCTTAGTAACAAGGGCACGCTGTTGACTCAGATCCAGCTTCTCATCCACTGTAATCCCCAGGTCTTTCTACAGAACTGTCCCCAGCCTTTAGCAGTGCATGGGATTCTTCCATCCTAAGTGCAGGACTCTGCACACGTCCTTTTTGAACCTCATCAGATTTCTTTTGGCCCAATTCTCCAATTTGTCTAGGTCAGTCTGGACCCTATCCATATCCTCCAGCATATCTACCTCTTGTAGAAGCGAGAGAATAACTGCTCGTATGTACTGATTCGGTTCTTTGCCTCTTTTGAGACTGTTATAGGATACTAGTTAGTGTCAATCATGGTGCTGGGTTTTTTAATAACATGGACTGATGTTCTGGGGAGTTAGACTGAGATCACCAAATTCCTTTCACATAAGGTAGCAAACAGCCATCTCTTCACACACTATTGATTTGGCCCATATTTTGACTAGTGGTTGAAGGCTGAAAAGTGCTATGTCCCATATTCCGTTTCCTGAGCCTTCTGGTCCCCCATATATAAATATTTATATAGGCCACTCTCTAGATTAAAAATAAGAGGGGGCAGAGTGGCATTCTGTGGAATTGCTGAATATTAGATCCATGTTCATTTTGACTTCTGTCGCTAGGCTAATAGAAGTGAAAAATGGAGATCAAGGAGAGGAGAACAAGGAAGGACAGTAATTCTTGAACTTGGAGTACTGACAGTGCAGACCTTGGTTCCAGAGGGAGTTCCCTCTTGTATGTGATAGTGAATCTGTACCTTTTGTTACTGTGAGGAAGTGATTAAAAAGATCATTTTTCTTTAATGAAATAAAGCTTTATTCAATGAAATATCATTTGGTGGTCAAATGTTATTCTGGAGTATGGAGGAAAAGGGCTTAGAATGATCTCTACTCTGTGGCACCTGACGATTCCTCTGTACTTGTGGAATCTTCCAGTGATCACTATTGCTAGGTTATGGCAGCTTGGAGCTACCTCAGTGGAACAAAGCTTGCTGAAATGTATAGAAGAATTGGGTTCTTCACCCTCACTTCAGCCTGTTTTAAATCTCTTAACTCTTGTTGTTTCCCCTGTTATAGGGTGTTATTATTAGTGATCAATAAACATAGAGCAAGGATGATAATAATAATAATTATATATAATAACTCAGTGTAATAATGTAACTAGGGCATGAAGAAATAAGATCTTGAGGAAAGTTCAGGGTGGATGGGGCTTGATCATATATTTAGGCGCACAAGCAGTGAGCTGTAATAATAAACTTTGTACAAGTTAGCCCCTTCCTGTGGGATTTCCAGTGAATCCTGTCTTCTGTTTCTCTTGTAGATCACAAACTTTTTTGTGGCAAATTACTTCATCTGTTTTTGTTTTATTGAATTTTGTTGCTTTACAAATAATGCAAATAGTTTAAAGAAGTACATGATGCTGTTTGGGACAAGTGTGTGTTTTTGTTTTTTGGGGGGCAGGAGCATAGGA
Organism: Chelonia mydas; assembly: GCF_015237465.2. NCBI lineage: Eukaryota > Metazoa > Chordata > Testudines > Cheloniidae > Chelonia > Chelonia mydas. The sequence continues at coordinate 276,732,242 of NC_057849.1, forward strand.
TTGCTGCATTAACTTATGAGTCGTGAAACTTTATACAACACCGTATTGTAATGTAATAAATTGGTACTGTTTCTTGCATCCTTCCACTTTTATAAAGCCATACTCTTTGCCACTGAGAGTTCACTGCTACAGGGCTGGGAGGAGGGGAAATGTAAGTGAATAAATCTTGGTAAACTTAATGTCACAATTTTAAAGTTCTATTTCCATGGCCATCCAGAGCTAGAAGTGACTGTTTCCTCTTTGAAAGCTGTCAAATACTAGTTTTCAAATGGTATAAAAGTCCCACTTCTAGCCATCGTGAATTGTAAAATAGCTAACATGATGTCAGGTTAAAATAGTTAGCTTGCATCTTTCCATAATGAGATCATAATTTTCTTTATCATGTCTGGCTAATTTACTTTTGTACTCTTATCTACACTCAAGACATTACTCCCTTAACACCCAGGATGCGAAGGGCTTCTAGAGACTTCTTACAAGAGCGGAAACTACAATATCTATTACCTTTTTGCTTCATTGATAAACTTAGACCTTTAGATCATCCTTAATCCGTAGGTGTCTTGTTGCATTCTTTACTATAATCAGTGATAATGATTGTTCAGCCTCATTAGGCACCTTTTCCCTTGCTTAACTTTTCTTAATGTTTCCTCAGTTTTAAACTGTTTTTCTTTATTGTTGCAACCAGCTTTGTCTTTGACCAAAAGAATAATTGATTCCTCTTCTTTTTAGGACATCCCATTAAATATTTGTAGACTTGCCCTGTCTAACCCCAGCCATCTTTTCACTAAATTGAACGTGTCCTGCCTTTCCATGTATATCCTCTCTAAACCTCTGATCTTGAATGGCCACTGGGTATTGACGTGATTATATCCTTGCATATAGTATTTCTATTTCTTAATGTACATAATGTATTTTATTAAAGTAGTGTAACAAGGGGAAAAAACCATGTCTTCTTGACTCTCTGCTTTTCTTCCATTTTCGTCTCTACAATGCCAGAATAGAAAAGTGATGATTTTTTTTAATAATAAAGAGAAATGGTGAATTCTACTTCCACTAGAACTTTACCTACTCACACTGGGGGGTGGGGAGGAGAGGAGGGAAAACCACACAGAGCCTGAAGAGGAACAGGTTGCTGTAAAACTCTCTGAATACACACATTTTGTTTTTCAGCATCTTTAAGTGGGTAATCATAGGATACTCCTACCAGTTGGCATAATAAAAAAAATAATTGCATGATCATTTTTTGGCAAAGATCCCTCAGCAGGGTACAAAATGCTATATTCATTTCTGCTGTTCCAGTGCATACCAAAAAAAAAACCCCCAAAACCAGTACAGTTGGGGAAATGATTCAGGGTAGCTCAGTTTCTTTATTACAGAAAAAGAATGCAACACTGAATAGTTATTCAGTAAGCTATCGTTCTTGTTTTAATCCCAGAGCATCTTTGAAGACATGGAGCACTACAGCATCACCATTCATTCCTGTCCATGACTTGTTCCTCTATTAAGCCCAGCCTGCTCGTGTCCCTGTGTACAATATCCCGCCATTTAGCCGGTGGTCAGCCTCTAGGACAAACTGATCTTGGTTGTGCTTACGTTATTTTCTTTGCCACCATGTGATCTGTTTTTTCCTGCATTATATATCTATAATTTATTTGAATTATCAGAACCTCCTTTCTTCAAGATAGTACAGCTATGTTAGCCAGTTGTCTAATAGCTCCTCTTGCTCAGATACCTCCTGTTTTTTTTCCTTATGCTTTGATAGCACTGGTTGTACTGGCTTTTAGCAGTTGATGTTGATGTTTAGCTGTTAATGTTGTTTATTCCTGCAGCTTTCCCATTTAACTGCTTCACTGCTCTTACTTTATCTGATGATGGTTCAGAGCTGATATTCATTCTGCCTTGCAATCTGCCCTGTTTATCTTGCATGTCTAGAATGCTTGCTTCTGGGTGAAATGCAGGGTTCAGCACTTTGACAAAATGTTCCTTCTGGGTTTCCAGCAACTCTTTGGCATTTGTTGCCCATTCACTGGCAGCCTTCTTCACCACTTGCATCATTGGCCTGATTGGGTTTTCACACAATTTCACCTTTTTGTATATTGTTTACACCTTGTTTTCTTGATGCCTTCTCTAGTTCTTGAGCATCTTCTTCCCAAACCTTTTGCTTTTCCAACCTTTGACTTCTCCACTTTGCATAATGCTTTTACTACTTTCACTTTCCAAGCATTCTTAGCTTGTTTACACCTTTCCTGTAATATTCTTGTTTCCTTGTCCAGTTTTTGTTTGCTTATGCATTCCAGTAACTTCCTCTGCTGTGTTTATTGCTTCCTTGAATATTTTCCCTCCCATCCGTAGTGAGATTTCTTCATCATTGCAAATTAATGGCCTGAAATGCCCTGCAAGCGTTACCATGTATTCCTCCCTTACAGAGCTATCCTTTAACTTATCAAGATCAAATTTGGCTCCAGTTGCACCATCTCTTTCTTTCACTTTAACTTAATCTTAATTTTTCCTGCTAGAAGTTCATCATTACTCAGTCACTGTTGGATGTTAGTCCATAGAAGTGCCATCTGTGCCTTTTTAATCATAATGTGGTCAGTCTGTTTTTTTTTGTCTGGCCATCCTTCTCCTACATACCATTGGTTCACAGCCCCTTATTCTGTAATATTCACTGCAACCTTCTAGGTTTCCCCAAGTTACACCCATTCACCACCCAGAGAATGTATCTCTCTGCTGGAGGAAAGGAGTACTTGTGGCACCTTAGAGACTAACCAATTTATTTGAGCATAAGCTTTCGTGAGCTACAGCTCACTTCATCGGATGCATACTGTGAAAAGTGTAGAAGATCTTTTTATACACACAAAGCATGAAACAATACCTCCCCCCACCCCACTCTCCTGCTGGTAATAGCTTATCTAAAGTGATCACTTTAGATAAGCTATTACCAGCAGGAGAGTGGGGTGGGGGGTATTTTTTCATGCTTTGTGTGTATAAAAAGATCTTCTACACTTTCCACAGTATGCATCCGATGAAGTGAGCTGTAGCTCACGAAAGCTTATGCTCAAATAAATTGGTTAGTCTCTAAGGTGCCACAAGTACTCCTTTTCTTTTTGCGAATACAGACTAACACGGCTGTTACTTTGATCTCTGCTGGAGGTATCCCAGCTATGGTTGATGGACCAAAATATCAGTTAAAAATACCCAGTTTGAAGTGCGTTGTTGCAAGAGGTACAGTTTCAAGGTCATAAAAAAAAAGGATCTAAGCTGAGTACTATGAACATTAAAGAAAAATGAAGCTCAGTTAATTGAAAAAATTAGATAAGTAAACACAAACTCTGAATCCTGGGACTGCTTGAAATGTAGAAAGCTCTTATATTGACAAGTTCCATATTTAACTGTAACACTAAAGAAAAACAGGCCTAGGCAGCATTGTAGACCACTTAGTGAAAACCTGCATCCATTACATAGCAGCGGTGAAAAAAGCAAACATGTTAATTGCTTGTATTAAGAAAGGTAGAGGTTTTTTAAAAGTAAAACAAATCCACGAACCAGTGATGAGTACAAAGCTGATTCTGTCAAGTTTGACGCTCAAACATACATTTTGCAACATTTAAACTATTGTCTAGAAATATTTCTAGCTCTTATTATGTGAAGATAATCTTGCAAGCATGAACTGACTGCAAATGAACACAGTACTGTCTCACTGAGTCTGCAGACAGAATACTCCAGTGTTGCTGATCAGCAGTTACAAAATGAAATTAAAACACTGGTCAGTTTTACTTTTGTCCTTCAATAGTGGCCCTAAAGAATCATAGCAGTTTCACTCAGCTGTCCTTTGATAAACCTAGGAGCAGCAGTAGAAACAGACATTGGAGTTTTGATAAGGAAGGGTAGAATAATGGAGAGATCTATACTTTCAGTAGCCAGAACATTCTGGAAGGTAAAAGGGTCTTCAAATTTACGACACCTACTAACCAAAGGCTGAAATGAAAAACTTCCAGTTGGGGTCTAGAAAGAGTGTCTTTGTAGCAGTCTCAGACCCTGCCCCTTAACAGCTGAGTGGTGCAGGGATCTGGATTTTGCAGCACATGGATGAGGCAGGGATCTGGATTTCTCATCAGAATTTTGGCTCTAACCTTTGCTGTGGGACCCTTTCTTCTTCTCCCCACCCCAGCCCATAGTTACTACCTGCTGTTACTTTTGGCTAGTAGGTCATAGAGAGGATAATGTAAAAGCTAGATGAATATCTTGATCTGAAATGGCAAGTATATTGTATTTGTAAATTGCTTGTATATGAGGATGGTTGAGTGTTCATAAAAGCATTAGTGTACTTAATGAAAAGCATGAAATTATATTTTCCTTCTGTTTTTTTCAATTTTCTTCTAGGAATCCTCTAGGACAGTTCCAAGCAGATTTAAAAGGTAAGGGACTTAGTTTTTAAACATGTTATAATATTCTTTGCATATTGTGAACCTGTCTAAAGCAAAATGAAGTTGATTAAACATTTGGAAGTATTTGTCAACAGTAGGGGCGTTCCCTCTGCTCTAAAATATCATGACCTGATTTTTGGGCTAGTATTAATCACAGGACCTGAGTAAGAGATGTAACAATCTCTTAATAGTTTTTATTATTTTGCCATTTTTTTTAAACAACTAAGCCAGCATTTTATCTGATTTTATTGGAGTTGATGCTCTCCACAGCATTCTCCACCAAACCAGGTAAGCTGGCTTTTGGCTGAAGTAATGTAGGAGCCACCTGTTTTTCTCAATCTTGCATGTGAACCACCACTCTGAGGTTTAACGTTTGAAGTTAAAAGAAAAGGAGTACTTGTGGCACCTTAGAGACTAACCAATTTATTTGAGCATGAGCTTTCATGAGCTACAGCTCACTTCATCAGATGCAAGCTGTAGCTCACGAAAGCTCGTGCTCAGATAAATTGGTTAGTCTCTAAGGTGCCACAAGTACTCCTTTTCTTTTTGAGCATACAGACTAACACGGCTGCTACTCTGAAACCTAACGTTTGAAGTTAGTTTTCTTGCTGTCTATGCTAATGTCAGTTTAAATTGCCAGTATTTGTTTGAGTCACTCAAACTGTTTGTGGGACAGTTTGTCCTTGGGCTGATTTGCTATCGTCTTATTCACCAACATACCTGCCACTAGAGATAGATATGCCCCAAACCCTATTCTCTATTCATTAATGTCTTGTTCGTAGCCTTTGAGCCAAGCAGTCTTGTGGTCCTAATCTTGGTACTTCAGAGAAGAATAGCGCTTCAGTAGTTTGTTTGGTACGGTGGGGGAAGAGTATAGAAATCCAATAACTTGTAATTTTTGGCAACCTAAAAGTAATATAGATACAGCCATCCTTTACTACTCGGTTTCAGTCAGTTTATTAGGAAGTATTAGTGAGAATCTATGGACATGTCAGCTAAAACAAAATCTATTTCAATAGATCTTTGTTTTAAACTCAACCAAAGAATGTTCCCTTTTTACTGTCCTTTATTCGAAAAGCTACTTTGCCATGCCTTTGTTTTTCCTGATTAGGTAAAGATAATCTTTTGTTCTCTCTACCAAATTTATTTTCTGTCTTCATAGGCTATTGTATTAGAATAGTTGTAACCAACCCTTAGTATCTCAACTAGTGTGGAGTGGCATACTACCCCACAGAATTGTTCGTCCTTCCTTTTATGTCTGTGGCTGATATTCTGCATCCTCGGTAGTCTTAGGGCTAGTCTTCACTAGAAGCACTACAGCGGCACAGCTGCACTGATGACGCTGGGCCTCTGTAGTGCGTCTGGTGAAGACGCTTTATGCCGATAGAAGAGAGCTCTCCTGTCAGCATAGTAAAACTACTTCCGCAAGAAGCTTTCCTGCTGAAATAGCGCTGTCAACACCAGCGCTTAGGTCAATGTAACTTATGTCACTCAAGGGACTGGCTTGTTCACATCCCTAAGCCACATAAGTTATACCAACATAAGTGGGTGGCGTTCAAGCCCTTAGTACTATGTGGTCTGTGGAATACTTCCCATTGTTACAAGCCTTTCCTTGTTCCTGGCCATTCATTTTCTCAAAGAATATTGAACGGAGTTGTCGTCCATAGCCTCCCACCCTTGTCTCTTGTCCACTTTGCATTCAAACTGTCAGTTTCCTCTTCCATGCTACATGGGTCCAGCAGAGAACACTCACTGAGAGCACAGGAGAGACTCTCTACTTTCAGCTCCAGTGGAACTGGAGCTCCTCAGTAGGTTAGAAGGCCAACCAGTACTACAGGTTTTGTTTCCTGTCAGAGTGATGTGGATGCAGATTCCCCGGGGTGGATGCAGATTCCCCTCTCCTAGTTAAACACACATTCTATTGATAGAGAAGTCTTTGTCTTGAAACCTTGTGGACAGGAAGCATCGTGCTTCTTGACAACTGTCATGTCTTGATCAGACAAACCGAGTCTGCCTCACTAAATGACGGGACAATGAAAGTTCAGTATGCTGATCTTAAAGTTTACAATTGCGGGACCCTGCCTCTGGATTTCCTGTAATCAAAAACCCTTCAACATTGCAAGTATCTGCCATTCTGCTATCACTGGAAGCATTTTCAGTACAATGCCAGTCTCTCCTTTCTGATTTGAACCTTGTTAAGGGCCTTTACCTAGGTGATCTTGGACATGGTTGTGTGAGGGATCCACGTTGACCCTTTCCTGGGTGACTTCTGCTCATCACATCTTCAAAGGAGAAGCATTCTAGGATTTGTCTGCAAGCATGAATTTGTTACATGCAAAAGAAAATAATCACCTCTTTTCAGTACGCAGGCTGCAACATCTGGGTACTGTCTGAGACAAAATCAAATGCAGCTACCAGTCATGTCGTTGTGTTGAAAATTCTTCCCCATGAGGGCTCTGTAGAGGGCAAAGAAGTTCAATCCCTGAAGTAAGACTTAACTCAACGAATTGAAGCCCAGGATATTTTTTCAGAACCAGAGAGGAATCCTCATCCAGTTTTCGGCAATAAGGAGCGCATTTAGAATCCCAAGTGATGAAAATTAGCTATACAGAATCAAAGAAAAGTACCACCTAGTTAGAGCACACTTCCTCTGCTGTGTTTTCTACTAAGCAGTATTTGACAAGCAGATTATAGTCCTAGCTAACCCCAGCATCTTCTGAATGTCTTCAATTATATCCTAACCCAGAGCTGTGTGCCTCATTTTACTCATTCCAAGCTGTCAAACCCCTGGATTTTTCCAGTCCCCGAGTTGCTATGTGGGCACTCATTTTTTGGGAGTCAAGCATGCATCCCTTTGAAGTAACTTTGATTTTTCTGAGTGGGTTATGATTATATCACCTGGCCTAAGAAACTAATTTATTTGAATATATAATTGTTGGTTTCATGGTGAAATGATACGATCAGGCTGTCTTTATTTGAATGTTTGATCATAGAGTGCATATCCACAGGAATCAACTTTTTTGTTAACAGAAATTCAGTTGAAAATATAACATCAAGGCAAGAAATTAAACACAGAAGAGTTGGAAAAAGTACAGATACGGTTCACTTTAACATCTCATTTTGAATTCCATTTACTAGCTCTGGAGCTATTTAGCTTCTATGATCAAGTGTTTTTAAAATGTCTTAGTCTTAATTTAAGAAAACAACAAACTTGCAAATCAGGGTTTAAAAATAACCCCAAGGTTTTACAATGGTCTATGGATCAGACAGATTTGGCTGAATCAATTTACAATAAGAGTCAGATGAGAACCTCTTTGTCAAGGCTGATTCCCCACTCTGACACTTGGAGTGCAGAAGGTGGGGGCCCGCAAGGATTCTAAAAATTAATACCGGCCACTCCAGGCATGTATTAAACTCCTAAGGGTACAGCTTTTCTCTCATCTTGGATGGGTAGATGCTGCCACTATCCAAGTGCAAAAAAATCCCTTTGCTCACTTGGGCATTCCTTCCTGTGGGGTACCCTCAAGCTCCTTCACGCCCCTCCTCCCCCCCCACTTCTGGGAAGAGCTGAGAAAGAAAATAAAGAAAATCAGCTGTTGCCACCAGCTAATTAAACAACATGTGCACAAACCTCTTAGGACACAAAAATCCAATCCTGTTCTTTAAAAAAGGTAAATTTTATTAAAAACAAAAAGAAAATAGTTTGGAATTTAGGCTTTTCGCTAGATTTAAAAAAAAATTACAAGGATTAAGCATCAAGATAGCTCTCTTGAGGTCCAGCTTAAAGCTTACAAGCCAAACAAAAGCACCTGTGGTTAGCACATAGGAGTCCACAAGCCATAAAGAAATAAAAGAGAAACCTAATCGCATCTTCCTAGACGTTTCCTGATCTACTTACATATCTGGGGTTTCAAATGAGTACTTTGTAGGTATGATCTGATGGTTTTTCAAACCTGGCCCAAAGCTTTTTACAGCATAGTTTCAGCCCTGTCTCTGCTCTCCAGGAGAACAACACAGACTGACAAAGGGGATGTTTTTTTTCCCCCAATTTTAAAAAGCTCTAGCCTTCCCATTGGCTCTTTTGGTCAGGTGCCCACTTCCTTCCTTTTACCCATGCAGAGACTTTACTTGCTTTACCTGTAAAGGGTTAAAAACTACCACCAAGAGAGATTTTATAGCTAGCTGGCTGGCTGGGTGTCCATAAAAGGGAGCTTATCCCCCCCCCCCCCCCCCCCCACTTTAATTTATCACACTTTGGTGACTCTTGCGGGGTATGTCCCTGATAGTTTTTATTCAGTACTCGAAATTGATACAATATGGCTTACAAACACAATAGAAGCCCCACTTCTTGGTTTTGTTTATTTACAGTACTGAACACTGAGATGAAGCCCAGAAGGTAGAAATTGTCCCCTCTAATTCCAAGAGATTGTATGTTGTGCTCTGAAATGCATTTTTAAAACCCTCATGTTAAATAACTTGTAAGAGATAAGTAGAGCTTAACTGGAAGTACTATGAATGAAATGTTAAAGCCTTTTAGAACTTCTTGCTAAATGTCTGTCTTCAGTGAGTAAAAGCTTTCACCCATACCAGTGTCAGCTCCTGGGTCTCACTAAACCAAAATATGTAACCACAAAAATATTTTTTAACACCAGGATTCCCTTTATTTTTGTGGGGTTTTAAATGCTGCCCTTAACGGTTAGGTTTGGGCCTCACGATAGACTTGTAGTCTCAACTAAGGTGTCTTATGTTTGGGAGGAGGCAGCTACCATGGTGCTAGACCATGAGTTTCTTTAAGATGGGATGGGGATATCAGGGTCCTCTGCAGGGTCTGAGAAGAAAGTTGGGTGGGCACATACACTCTGATCTTTTTACTCTTAATCCTCTTGTAGCCCCTATTGATGTTGTGCAGAGTTCTGCATACTAAGTTGTCCAACGTAACAAAAGTCCGTCCAACCTGTTTATATAATATATAAAAAGAAAGCAAAAATTCAAGAAAGAGAAACTAGAAAGAAAGTAGATGTGTTTCTGGCCAAGAAAATTGATTAGGAGGCTTCAAGGCTCCTGTAACATTGTGTGTTGGCATAACATAAAGCTGAAACATTCTAGAAATACAAGGAACTGTTTACAGTTTAAATAACAAATGTATTTTTGACTGGGTAACTTCAATGAGATGAGGTTGGCACCATTTTTGGATGCTGCTTATTTGGGAGCAATTGAAAGAACCAGTAGGACAATGAGGTGCATGGGGGAGCTGGATTGGAAGGAGCAGCCCTCACATCTGTCTGCTGGAATCCACTTTGTGGTGTTGCATAACACCACTGGGCCTTTTGTCTTGACCAGGCCAAGTCGGAGAGAGAGAGAGACCACCAGACATTACCACCTTCATTGGCTTTGGCAAAATCATGAATAACACCTAGGATGTGAGCTTAAACTCCTGCTTTTACCCTCTCCTTAGTGTTACTTTCCTTCTCTGTGTCTTCTCCTGTCTTTTTTTCTCATCCATCTAGTAAGAGTTCAGCATAGCCAGCCAAGACATATCCACCTGCTTGCAATACTGCTGCGATCTTGTGACCTTAGAGATAAGCTTAAAGTAATGCCTTAAAAATCCTGAGGTTGATAAATTTGCCAGGTTTCAGAGTAGCTAACAAGACAGTGCTGTGCCTACAATTTCTGAGCCTATTGGATGCGAGCAAAATAAAACAGAAAATGCATTTTCTATCTGTCCTGTTGTTTTTTTTCCCCTTTGTGTGAATTTATTTTAAAGGAGATGGGTTTGAATGAAAACCACCTAAACTGACTTTCCCTTCTTACCCAAAGGACAATCATGCTGTCAAGGAGGGAAATTTCCCTATTAAAAAAATTTGTATAACGAAGGAAAAAAGGAGTAGGGGTAACTTTTTTTTCAAAATAAAAGCTGTGCTTCATTTTTAAAATTTCAAACGTGTTAATGTTCCTCTCCCCCACACTGTTTGTTAAAAGGTTTTGATTATAGCAGTTACAATTCGGGGAGCTAGCAATAACTTTACAGAAAACTCTGTACTCTGCTTAACTATTTAATGTTGTAACAGTAACAAGGTTTTTATTAAATATCTTATCACTTGGGCCAGATTCTTTCCCTTATCAAAACAGTGACTAGTGTGTTCAACGACATCCATTCTCATTTGCTAAACAATCATAAAGCATCATTGTCTGACACCCAAATGATGACCTACTCAACTTAATGCCCAAATATGTCTTCAAATATAAGAACAGAAGCCTAGCTACAGTTATAATTAAGCTGTCAGATGTTCTTCCTGAAAAATTATAATATCAATTACTACCTATAGCCAAGGCAGCAAGAGGTTTCAACTGCAGGTTTTGAAACATGCACAAAAGTTAATCCAATGCTAAACAAAACAAACACAGCATTGTTCCCTAGACGTAGTTATGTTTTCACTTGGGTGGGACACCAGGGCCGCCAACTGCTGTGGTAACCTCTTTTTCTGTGAGAAGCCGGAGTCTTCTAAGGTGCTATTTTGTATGATACCACAAAATCTTGTAGGCAAGTAAACAATAGCTTATATTCAGTATCAAAAGCTGCTGATTAGTACTTGGCACGGCCAGTTTGTTTGTTTATTGCTAGAGGTAAATCAGCCATACGCTCTCAGTTCTATGCCCACATCTGAACTAAAACTGATAAAATTAAACAGTAATGGAGTACTGGTTTAGCTGGAACGGGCACATCATCCTGTTGATTATCTTCTCAAAAAAGGAAGTTCAGGACAGGATGATCATGTGAAAGGTTATTAAAGTCCAAAGATTGTTTACTCAAGAAACAATGTTTAAACAACTATCCTCTGTGTAAGCATATTCAGTGGCTTGCCCTCCTGAAAAAGAACCTTAACTCTCAAAAGATAAAGGGACCAGCGTCCCTTTCCCTTTTAATCTGCCATGAAAGAGACAGCTTCATTTCACTGGTGGCTGGCTATAATGAATGTCCTAAACACACCCAGAACTTCAGTAATCCAAATTGAGTGAAATTGAGTGAAAACCAGTTAATAGATGATATATATCTCTTCCCTTCTGCTTCCACTCTGTTCCCACAGAAGTGTTAAATCTGATTAGATTGATCTGAGAAATAAATGGACAGTTCTTTGCAATGAGAGAGATTTTGTTGTTGTGCTGAAGCAGCCCTCCTCAGACTCCCCAAAATTCTGCTGATCTGCATTTTGGAGATACAGCAGCCAACCTCATCCATGAGAACAACATAAGTACCAAACATTCTGATGCTGCTTCTTACACTTTTAGAGTGTTCCATCACAGACGTCTTTTGTAAATTGTCTGCGTGCTTTGTTGGCCTCTGAGGAAAGACGTGTTTGGAAAGGAGGGTTAGGTGCCACTATCTGTATTCCATGAACTGCAGATTATGTGCTGAGATTATTCTGCGATCTCATATAGTTCATCAGACCAAGAGCAAATCAGGTGTTTTATCCATGATTATATCCTGCATGGTGACAGTGTTATCAGTGACGAACCCCTTTTTAAATAGCAAGGGCAGGAATTTCGAGCCTCTGGTAGACGTTTCCTTGCACCCTTGGTATACAGCCTTGGATTAAGCTGATAGGATTGACAGGAAATTATTTAATTTCTATCTGATAAAGGGACTCTTCTACCCTCCCCACAAATTTTCTAAAACCTGTCAGAATAGGTCTGTGAAATTCCTCTCCCTGTGAAAGGTTTTCTTCCTGTCCACCAGATCTCAAGAGGTCCTCAGTGCTGCTCTACTTTCCTGGGCACTGTGTGGCTATTGGTGGGGCGCAGCTATCAGAGTAACTGGCCATTAGACAATTGATGGCATAATAAATTCTCTCTATCATTTTTCTGTTTCAGCTAAGTGGAAAATGTCTGATTCATCTTTGATAGATGAGCTCTTCCATGATTCTTCTTCCAATGCCACTTCAAAATTCTCTTTATAGCATGCCAGGCCACACTCTTGGCTCTACTTGCCTGTTCATGAAAATGTTCCTATCTGGCTTCTCTGCTACTGAGGCTAAATAGACATCAGCTATGGTTAGTAGGGGCTGTTGAGAGGTGGATCTAAGTCTCCCTTCCACTTCCACTACCCTAGTCAAATACAAGAAGACATTAATCCTTGTGGTTTCCTTTAAAGCAAGGATGTGAAGAGAACATTACCAATTAAAAATACCGTCTTTCTCTTGAAGTATTCTTTTCACTACCACTGAAAACAATCCTCTCTCTAGTTTTTCTTCCAAGTTTCACATAAGAGCACCATCAAAGATGACTGAAGCAAGTCAATACCGTTCCAGTCTTGGCAAAAGGTTTACTGTTGGGTGATGAGACTAGAGATTGAGCATGTTAGTTTTATAGAGTTCTGAGTCCCTCCTGGCACTCAGAGCATAGAATAGTAGAAAGTACGTCTTTTTTTAAAAATCAAATATTCTAGGATTTATGGGGTTAATCAAAAATATTTCTGTTCTGTTGTGTTGCAACATGCGTATCCGGTCCTAGAAATTTTTTTTTAAGCCTTCTAATGAAGAATAAACAGTGCTAAATATGGTGATAACATTAAACTAGGAAATTCCTTACAATTGTGTCAGTGTGCCTTGGAAACTTCACACATACTGGAGCATAACAATATTTATGTCCATGAAAAGATCATCTCATGCCATGTTATGCCTGCTTTTGATTTGCACTTTATTCATCTAGATTTGCACATTGTCAAGGGCTTTCTAAAATTATGAAATGCATGGCTGTTAAATGAACATTTTAAACAGACTCTAAATGTTTGTAAATGAAATATTATATGGTACAGTGGTGGTACTTTGTTTACGCATCCTAGGTACCCTGCATCACATGCTCATTTCAGTCACATGATTTCTGATTTGGAAATCTCTTGTTGGAAGATGGTTCCAACTAGGTTTTGCTGCCCTTCTGTGGCAGTTAAGATTGTGTGTGGGGATCTATATCTATAGCTATCTCATTTACTCTTCCACCCAATCACAAAATATTTGCTTTCTTCAGTGTGGTTTTTTATATATATATAATATATATAAATATATATAGGGCTGTTGATTAATTGCAGTTAACTCACACGATTAACTAAAAATTAACCCTGATTAATCCACTGTTAAACAATAGAATACCAACTGAAATTTATTAAATATTTTGGATGTCTTTCTGTAATTTTCAAATATATCTATTTCAGTTACAACATAGACTACAAAGTGTACAGTGCTCATTTTATATTATTTATTACAAATATTTGCACTGTAAAAATGATAAACAAAAGAAATAGTGTATTTTTCAGTTCACTTCATACAAGTACTGTAGTGCAATCTCTTTATCGTGAAAGTGCAGCTTATAAATATAGGGTTTTTTATTACATAACTGCACTCAAAACAATGTAAAACTTTAGAGCCTACGAGTCCACTCAGTCCTACTTCTTGTTCAGCCAATCGCTAAGAGAAATAAGTTTGTTTACATTTACAGGAGGTAATGCTGCCCACTTCTTAATTACAATGTCACCTGAAAGTGAGAACAGGCATTCGCATGGCCCTGTTGTAGCTGGCGTCGCAAGATATTTATGTGCCAGATGTGCTAAAGATTCATATGCCTCTTCATGCTTCAGCCATCGTTCCAGAGAACATGCTTCCATGCTGATGACACTTGTTGAAAGAAATGTGACTGAGCTCTTTAGGGGAGAGTTTTTTGTCTCCTGCTCCTCCATTCCGCCATGTATTTCATGTTATAGCAGTCTCCGATGATGATTCAGCATATGTTGTTCATTTTAAGAACACTTTCACTGCAAATTTGACAAAATGCAAAGAAGATACCAATGTGAAATTTCTAAACATAGCTACAGCACTAGACCCAAGGTTTAAGAATCTGAAGTGCCTTCCAAAATTTGAGAGGGAGGAGGTGTGGAGCATGCTTTCAGAAGTCTTAAAAGAGAAACACTTTGATGCGGAAACTACAGAACCGAAACCACCAAAAGAGAAAATCAACCTTCTGCTGGTGGCATCTGACTTATGATGATGAAAATGAACATGTTTCAGTCTACATTGCTTTGGATGGTTATCAAGCAGAACCTGTCATCAGCATGGACGTATGTCCCCTGGAATGGTGGTTGAAGCATGAAGGGACATATGAATCTTTAGTGCATGTGGCATGTAAATATCTTGTAAATATCAACTGTCCTAGTTGAGGAGACATAGCTATGGACTACTTCAGAGTTATTTAACATTGCCCCTTATTCAAACTTGGAGAGAGACCGTACTGCAGCACCTTCCACCCCAGAAGTCTCTGCAGCAGCCAGGGACTTAATGACGCTCCCGGTTCCACCAACCCCAATGGGAAAACCACCAGCTCCAAGTGTGTTGAGCAAAGGGGAGCATGTGGCTCCGAGCTCATACCTGGCACCGGGCCCTCTGGTACCTACCAGAGGCAAACTGGCCCTCCTGTCTTCGGTGAGGACTTCCCTGATCAGGCACCAATCCCCAGATCCTCAGCACCAACCAGTGGAAGCGATGGGTATCGCTCCCCCATTGTCTCCTCAAGAAAACTCTTTCTCAGGTGGAACCGTGAACACTGCCAAAAAGCCACCACCATTTCCCATCCTGAATTCCACCAGATCTCAGTGTGGGGCCCCCCCCCACCGACACTTGGCCTGGAGGACAGTGGCAGATGCAGATCGAGTGGCTATTCTGGAATCCTTGGGGTTTTTCCCTGGTACTGTGACCAATGTCCAGCCATTCCTATTCGGTTGTGTCCGAGAGGAGGGCTCCTCCACTGCACCATCCAGCACCTGACCCAGACTCCAGTACTGACACACAGGACTTAGGCCTGGGACTAAAGTTGGGACTGAAGAAGAGTGGCCACCACCAGTACAGGCTTATTCCTACTCCTACTCCTCCTCAGACAAAGCGTTCTTGGGACTGAGCGGCTCAGTGCCACAGGATCACTTTAGAGATCACCAGGAGCTATTAAAAAGGGTGGCTTCTAACCTGGAGCTATAGGTAGAGGTTCTTAAAGAGTCCTTTCATAGCCTCATTGACATTTTGGCCACATCAAAGCTGACCCTACACTTCAACAAGGCCATTATGGATCCTGTCAGGTCCCTATGGCAAACTCCATTTTCTCTTCCTCCCGCCTCAAAGAGGGCACATAAAAATACTATGTGCCTGCCAAGGGATATAAACTTGTTCTCCCACCTTCCTCCTGGATTCCTTGTGGTCACAGCAGCCAATGAGAGGGACAGGCAAGATCAGTTAGGCACAACCCCCAGGCAAAAGGATTTAAAGACATGAGACCTGTTCAGTAGGAAGATTACTTCGATGGGTAAGTTACATCTTCGTATTTCCAACCAATAAACCTTACTTAGGATGTACGATTACAACATTTGGGACTCCATGGCGAAGTTTAAAGACATGCTGCCACAGGACTCCAGGAAAACTCCAAGAGTTTTCCGGCCTGATGGGAGAGAGGCTCTGGCTATGGTCTCCCCTTCTTCAAGTGGCCCTGGACACAGCTGACATTGCACCCAGAACGGTGGGCTTCAGCAGTGATCATGAAGTGATGCTCCTGGCTTCAATCCTGAGATCCAGACTGCCACCTGAGGTCCAGTAGTCCATCCAGGATCTTCCCTTTGCGGGTACCTCCTGCTTCTTGGAGCAGATGGACTCAAAGCTCCCTGGTCTGAAGGACTCCAGGACTACCCTCAGATCCCTGGGCCTCTAGTCCTCAGCACTTTTGAGGAAGCAGTTCAAGCCTCAACTGTTGACCCACTTCTTGGCTCCAGCACCTTGCCAGGACCTGGTTAAAAAATGGAGCTGCGATTATAAGCACAGACAACTTCCCCTCTCTATTTCAGCCTCGCTCCCCGGGTTGCACAGATACCCAGGAGGCCCCAAACAGAACTCTTGAAGGGACATCCAACGGCATAATATCAGTTCACACACCGGATCCTGCCCCCCCCCCCCATTTGTTTTCAGATGGTCTTTCCTACTTCAGCATGGCATTGTTCCTTGGCACCTAGTGGTCCAAGGTGATGAGTACAGTGGAGGAAGGTTACACCCTTCAGTTTCCTCCCCACCCACCCCCCCATCCCCATCCCTCTTCAGGAACCCTTCTCATAGAGCGACTTCTAATTCAGGAGGGTGCAAGCCCTCCTTTGGGTAAGAGCTGTGGAGTAGATGCCTCAGAAACTTGAGTGGGAAGAGGGTTTACTCCCATTATTTCCTAATCCTGAAAGCAAAAGGGGGGTCTCTGACCCCATCCTAGCCCGCATCACTTCCAAAGTTATCTCAAGAAACTAAGGTTCCATATAGTCTCCCTGGCCTTAATTATTCCCTCCCTGGATCCAGGGGACTGGTACTCCCGCCCTTGACTTCAAAGATGCCTGTTTCCACATCTCCATTTTCTGGGGCCACAGAATGTTCCTCAGATTTATCGTAAACCAGACCCATTACCAGTTCGCCATCCTTCCCTGTGGTCTGTCGGCAGCCCCTTGGGTTTTCACGAAATGGACGACAGTGGTAGCGGCCTTCCTCAGAAGGTGAAGTGTTCAAGTCTACCCATACCTCAATGACTGGCTTATCAAGGGATTCTCAAAGACTGAAGTGAAAACCAGCATCAACCTGGTCGAAGCCACTTTCCTTGCCCTGCGCCTGTTGATAAACTAACAAAAGTCTACTCTTGTCCCTGTCCAGAGAATAGAGTTTATTGGGGCAGTGTTCAGTTCCACCTGGGCTAGAGCCTTCCTCCTGGAGGCTCGGTTCCAGACAATGTCAGATCTGACATCCAAGGTCAAAGCCCAGCTGGTCACGACAGCGCATTTTTTTTGCCTCAAACTTTTGGGTCACATGGCCTCATGCACTTAGATGGTACAGCACACAAGTCTATGCCTCTGACACCAGCCAAGTCTGAAGGGGCCTATGTATTCACTGAACCGTCACCACTTGGGCTCAGTGCTTACAGTTTCCACCCTAGTCCTCTCCTCCCTTGACTGGTGGAAGGATCCCCGATCAATGGCTGGGGGCATTCTCTTTGTCACCTCCCAGCTTTCAGTATCCCTAATTTCAGATGCAGCTGATCTAGGTTGGGGGGGCTCACCTCGAGCATCTCGGGTGGTCCTGGGAAGAACACTCTCTGCACATAAACGTCAGATTGTTCAGAGCGATCAGCTTAGCTTGCCAAGTGTTCCTACCCAAGATCATGGGCAAAGTTGTACGAGTGCTCGTGGACAACACAGCAGCCATGTTTTACATTAACAGCCACAGAGGCACATGCTCTTCTACCCTGTGCCAGGAGGCCGTTCACTTGTGGGACTTGTGTGTGAAACACTCCATCCACCTCGAAGCTTCCCAGCTTCTGGGAGCCTGGAATGCTCTGGCAGATCACCTCAGCAAGTTCTTCTGGTCTCACCACGAGTGGTCCCTTCACCTAGAGGTGACCAGATCCATCTTCCAGAGGTGGAGGTCTCCCCATGTCGACATGTTCACAACCAGGCAGAACAGGAAATACCAGCAGTTTTGCTCATTGCGTGGTCACAGCCCAGGTTCTCTGATGCCTTTCTAATTCCATGGACAGAGCTCCTGTTCTATGATTTTCCTCCTGTTCCTCTGGTACACAAGGTCCTCCTGAAAGTCAAGTGAGACAGAGCATGGATCATCCTTATAGCCCCTGCATGGTTGCAACAGTGATTTGGCATACTGCTGGACTTCTCCGCTTGTGATGCTGCTTCTGCCCCGCCCGGACCTCATCTCGCAGGATCATGGTCATTTACTCCACCCGAACCTCCACCTGACCATGTGGAAGCCATGGTAGAAGCCAAGGTTGAACCCAGCAGAACAGACCTGTTCAGAACAAGTCCACCAGGTCTTGCTAGGTAGTAGGAAGTTCTCTACTAGAGTGCCTTAGCCAAGTGGAAGTGTTTCTCAGGTGATCTTCCCAATGAGGTCTCTCTCCGACTCGATCATCCCTCCAGGAATACCTGCTCCACCTGAAACAACAGGGACTAGCTTTTTCATCAAGCAAAGTGCATCTAGCAGCAACCTCAGTCTCCCACCCTCTGGTGGATAGTAAATCTGTCTTCTCTCATGAAATGTCCATCCACTTCCTCAAGAGATTAGAGAGACCTCATCCTCAAATTCACAGATGGATTCAACCATGGGACCTAAACCTCATCCTGTCAAGACTTACGGGTCCTCCCTTTGAACTGCTGGCATTGTTCCCTCTGTCATATCTCTCCTGGAAGATCACTTTCCCTGTAGTGATTACCTCAGCCAGAAGTGTCTCAGCAATTAGGGTCTTATGTCTAAGCCCCAGTATATGGTGTTCCTTAAGGATGAGGTTTAACTGCACCCAGATCCAGCATTCCTTTCAAAGGTGGTCTCTGTTTCATAGTAATCAGGCTATTTTCCTGCCAGTTTTCTTCCTGAAACTGCACAGGAATGCAGAGGAGCACCATCTCCACTTACTGGATGTTAGATGTGACCTGGCCCGGTATATTGAGAGGACCAAGCCGTTCCATAAAACAATGCAGCTCATTGTGGCAGTAGAAAAGATTAAAAGCCTACTGGTTTCAGCCCAGAAAATTTCATCCTGGATCACATCCTGTATTCACCCATGTTGGGAGCAGGTGGGCATCCCACCTCCTGCCATCGTGACCGCCCAATCAAAAAGAGCTCAGGCTTCATCATCAGCGTTTCTGGCCCAGGTCCCGATCCAAGGCATCTACAGAGCACCGACCTGATTGTCAGTTCAGATCTCCTCTTTCCACTACGCCATCACCCAGTGGGCCAGAGATGATGCCAAGTTTGGAAGAGCAGCGTTGCAATCCACATGTCCATGAACTTCAAGCCCACTGCCTCGGGTACCGCTTGTGAGTCACCTAACATGGAATGGACGCAAGTAAGCACTCAAAGAAAAAATGGTTACTAACCCTTCCGTAACTGTTTTTTGAGGTGTATTGCTCATGTCCATTCCACGACCTACCCTCCTGCACCTCTGTTGGAGTTAGCTGCAAGAAGAAACTGAGAGGGCGTGGGGCCAGCTGGGCCTCTTATACTGACATATGAGCACATGGCACCAGTGGGCACTAGAGCTGGCCCAATGAACAGCAGTGAAGGAAATATCTTTGGTGCATGTGGCGCATGCACACCTAACATGGAATGGTTATGAGTTAGGCTAAGATTTTGTCATGGATATTTTTAGTAAAAGTCATGGACAGGTTACGGGAAATAAAGAAAAATTCATGGAAGCCCGTGACCTGTCTGTGAATTTTCCTAAAAATATCCATGACAAAATGGGGAGCTCAGCTGCGGGGTCCGCAGCTCCCACCTGCTGTGGGTTGAAGTCACGGAGGTCACTGGAAGTCAGATTCTGTGACCTCCGTGGAAAAAAATTGTAGCCTTAAATATGAGCATCACATCTCAAAGAACAACAGTTATGGAAAGGTTAGTCACTGTTTCTAGTCTTCTGTCCCAGATATTGCCACCTACTTCATTAATCTTAACTGAGATTGTTTTCAGGCAAAGAAGCTCGTGATCTTAGTTTATAAGTGAGAGTTTTCCAGAGGAAAACAGAAGATGAAAAACCTTTCTGCCAGAGCATGAATGGTACCTATTTGAATGGCTCTGTCCATCACTCACGCGCTCTCTCTCCCTCTCTTTCTCTCTGTGACCTCTTCTGAGAGGAATGACTAATAAGAAATTAGATTCTATCAAGATAAATTTCCTCTAGTGACCTCAACAGATTCTTCTTTCTTTGCAACACACAGGCATAAGGAAATATCTGGTTCTGGGCCATAGATACAGACAGCACTTTCTGAGGCATGAACCCCTTGAAGGAATTAACCTGAGTTCCTAGAAACTCAGGGACTTTGGAGCAACAGCTGTGCAGTTTTATATAGATCAGTGAGGGGCAGATTGCAGTCGGGGTGTTGGGAAACAGGTACTGCTGTCATGCCTTAGAGACAAGAAAAGAAAATCCAGTTAGAGACAGAAAAACCCAGAAATTGCAGGTCTGACTGAGCAACTGATATTGTTTTCAGAGAAGACAAAATTACAGGTAAGAAAATTAAGTTTTATCCATGTTGTCTTGAAGTAGTGGTCATTTACAATATGAATAAGTCAATTTTTCATGAATGTATTTCCACTAGGAGAAAAATATAAGGGACACGGGAAATATTTGCTAAAACTTATTTTTTGCACTAGGCATATTAATAATGTTTAATCTTTACTTCACAGTGCAACTAATGCACCTGAAGATGATGTTCCAAATCGATATTCCCGAACAGACAGGACAGGATATAGCAGATACAGCAGGGATGCAAATTCTTCTGGGAATTCTGTATCAAGCAGTGCTTTGGAAAAGAGGATTGAAGAACTTGAAAGGGTAAATACAAATTTAACTTATGCCCAATGTTAGTTTCAAAATAAAATATCTTATAAATTCCATGAGGAGATGCTAGTGCCATGCCAACTCAGTGTGGCACTCTGTCCCTCTCTAGTGGTGGCTAGGCCAGGTAGAGATTGATGAGCCTGCTACCCTCTTGGCTAAGAGACGTGTCTTTTAGCTCAGGCAGTAGAGGTTCCTGCAATAAGCTCAAGAGGTCCCAGGTTTGATCACTGATGACGACGACTGGGGTGGTCAGTGTTACGAAAATATTAGGCAATGGTCCTAAATTTTTAATAAAAAGTAGTAGTAATTTCTTGTGAATACCAATATGCATACAGAATCAGATTGTCTGAGAAGAATGTGAAATTTATATCATTACAAATGCTAAATTGCCATTTGCTCAACCAGGGAATAAAGCCAAGGCTAAAGGTGATTTGATCAGAGAACTAGCCATGTTCTGTTCTCCTCTCAGGCACTCAAACATAACCTAAACCCTGATCCCTTACAGATGTTTTCCTGAGCCATTGATCTGTAATATTCCTGATGTTCTGTGCTCCCTCTGAAGTATCCTTGTAGTATAACCTACCAAATATTCTTGAATCCTTGTAGATGAAAGTTGCTAAATATATATATATTATATATTATATATATATAATATATATATATATATATATATATATATATATATATATATATATATATTTTGTTTGGGGGAGATTTTCCTTCTGAAAAGAATGGGAGTAAAACACCAGGAAGCCTTTATATATATTTTTAGGACTTACGGAATCCTTGAGTTAGCTGAAATTGCCTTGTAATCTCTCCCTTCCAAAACTGGCTTTCTCCCAAACCAGTCAAGCTATCAAAAGGATGGCAAGAAAGGGGGGAGGAGTTGGAATAGCTTCTTCAGTAACTGAAGCCTTATGCATGACACATGTTTCATACACCTTTGTATCCAGGCCTGTGGGTCTTCAGGCTCTTATAGGTCAAGGAGGCCAAGCAGATCTTAGTCATACATCGGAGCAAAATTCTGCCTCTGAAAAGCCCACCAGCGTGATTACTTTAGGAGTTGATACTTTGATTTTAATATCCAGTTTGGGCCTTGTTTCAGAACTCACTAGAAGATCAGGGCTTAAATTAGAAATTAATCAGTTAAAAGGTCAGCTTTGCAGGTCATCACGTCGGTGGGTTCTTCAGGGGCAGAATTTTGCCCTAGACCTGTGACTAACAGGTCTGCTTGGCCTCCTTGAGCGAAAAGGGCTTGAAGACATACTGCAGGATTTGTGGGCCTAGCTATCTGAAGAAAGGAAAATTTTGCTTCTTACCTGAAATTTCCTAATTGCAATATACTAAAAGTGTCCTTTTTCAAATTAATTTTTAGGAGTGCTGGAAGAACATTAAATTTGAAACTGTTAATTTGTGGGGTTTTTTTCAGGAACTAGCCAAGGAGAGGCAAGAAAATGTAAGATTATTGAGGATGACACAGGACAAAGAGGAACAGATTGGGAAACTGAAGGAAGAAATTGATTTATTAAACAGAGTAAGTACATGTATTACACAAGGATGAGAAAAGCTTCCAAATTCTTCCATCTCTTCTCTTCTTCCCACCCTCCCTAAATTTTCCAGGACAGGGGGATTCGGCATTTATTTTGTGTTTAACTTTTCAGCTAAGATTTAATAGACTTCTTTCTTGAAGTGGCCTCTGCCCATTCTCAGTAGCGTGCCAGGGTTACAACTTGACCAGAGGAAACGTCTAGAAGCAGTGCCCACTAGAGTGCCTGCATGTTCCCCCTTGCTGCTCTGAATGTTCCGAGAGGCTATAAACATGGGTAGGGCTGGGCTTAACCATTTTAGTTCCTTCCAATCACAATAATGAGGCTCCTGATCCCCTCTGCTGACACTTTGACCCAGTTCTCTGGAAACCTGGTTTCCCAATACTTTTCTTAGACAAATTTATTGTAGTTTAAATAAAATTTTAGTTGTAGTGAGTATCTGTAACTTAGATAGTTTTTAGGAATATTTTGGGCCTTTAGGGATTTTTGCATCCTATATCACATTCCCATACTCATGAGGGTAGATCCCAAAGCTAAGAGACCAGAGTTTAAGAGGTGCCCCTCTACTCCTGCCACTTTCCTGGTTTCAGATATCCAGAGACTGTGTCTGAACTTTCTATGGGAATGTTATCCCGCAACTAGGTGGTCTGTCTGCAAGACTTTCACCCCACAAGCTAGGAAGGAGCTACAGAACTGGCTGTAGGCAGTCTTCCTACTAGCGGCTCTAATAGGAAAGTTGTTTGCTTCTGATACTACTGGTTCCTTGAATGCTTTAAGTTTTGAGGTGCTCCTCAGGTCCTAATGCCCTTCCTAAGGACTAAGAGACCTGGCCAAATTGCTTCTCAGGTATCTGTCTGCATACATGGAGCCAAATTTAAAGATTCAGCTGGTAAGGATCTATGACCTGCATATCTGACTGCTAGAAAGGAACTGGCCTATTAAGATGTTGGCTTCTGGGTGCAGACCTAAGCCTAAAGGTTTTAAGTCATGGATCCATCACGTATGAATCTGACCACGTCCACCTGCTGGCTCATTCCATTGGCCAAGCCTTGTTTGAAAGCTTCAGCTGTTCTGTCAGAGTATGGGGAGTCAGTCTTTCCTAGTGCCCCAGTTGATGGCCATTACAGATTCATGGCTCCCATTTCAGTTCAGGTCCCAGGCCATAAATGGCCCTCAAACCTGGCATTAGATCTGGTTGAGGGAGAATTGCAACTGGGACTCAGCTCTCGCTCTTTGACCCTTACAAACAAGGGACAGAAGCATAAAACAGATACACAGGGATGGCTTCTTTTCCTGAGAGACATTTCATCATGGTTCCAGGGCAAAAGTTAGGACTGCAGGTATGGGAGTGAAAACTTCTCCAGTTTCTGCTTCCAGTTCCGTAAGCCCCCTTCAGACTCTCTCTCTTTTTTGAAAAACAATAAAACCAACAAATCATCCCCAATGAGGTTGCCATTACTAAGTTAGCCACTTATAACTTTTCAGGGACCTTTTCAACCTGTCACCATCTGGCAGGAAAGGGCAATATGCTTGCTGGCCACACAAGCAGGAATCAGCAAGACTAGCGTAAATAGTCACTGAAGGATTCAGTGAGGTGTGATGCTCAGTGATGTAGTCCCCTTTGAACCCAGGGAAGAATGTTCTCTTTCCCATCTCTTCATCAAGACAGTCTTTATCTTAGACATGACATCAGCTGTGAGTTTCTGAACTGCAAGTGCTCATTGCTGACTCCACCCTTTATGGGCTCCCATGAGGACAAACTAGTTCTTAAGGAGGCAGCTAAATTTATGCACAAGATGGTAATTGGTTTTCATCTTAACCAAACCTTGATTCTAATAGTATTTCTTCCAAAACCACACTCATATCCTGAGGAGGTGAGGTTGTGGATGGTAGCCTTTCATATATGTAGATCAAAAGAGTATAGAAGGTTGCTGAGGTTACATTTGTGTTTTCTGGTAAAAGGTCACTACAACCTAATGCCTGACCAAGTGGATCAGGCTGTGTATTGGGGAAAGCTAATGTCCCTGTGCCAGAGGGACTGAGAGGTTGCCTTAGCTCTAGATGAATGGGCTCTATGGCTTATCTGAGGCATAACATAATAGTTGAGTTCTTTAGAACTGCCTCTTAGAGCTCAGTCCACCCATTCACAGAACATGATGCAGTGGACCTGGCATTAGGTTCAGAATCCCAATTTGGGAGATCAGTACTACAATTACTCTTTAGCTAGTCAGCCTCGTGCCACTCTTGTGAAAAGAGGATGCACTGTTTACACATTCCCACAAATGGGAGTTTAGCAGAGGCCACAGAAGTACTGAAGGTTCCTTACAAGCAGCTAGAGTTCTTCTAATAGTGCCTCTGGACATTCAAGCTATTCCTCCACCTTCCCCCTTTTCCGTAGAGTCCTGTTGCTATTTACTAGGTGGTTGATTTGTGGTGAAAAGAACTGAAGCTGTTACGATGCCCCCTTTTATAGTCTCGCTCTCCAAACACTCAAGCTGCCAGCGGGCATGGACTCATACTCCAGCTTCTAGGTACCACTTCTAGAGGTTTCCACTGGTCCTGCTGCATCAGTGATGTTTCCCCATTAGTGTGGGTATACAAAGGCTCTTCAAGGGCTTTAGTCAGTGGTAAGTAAATCTTCACTTCTGTAACTTTTTTTTAAACTAATCTAGAAAACTTCTTAAGTTGTGTCCCTTCTAAGTCAATTAGGTTGAATAACTTTTTACTTGAAATACTTTTACTAAAATCAGTCAGCAGATTACAGAGAAGGTTTTAGAACAGGAGGTCCCTTTGCATTGATAACCCCACAAAAACCTTGTGCCATAAATGGAGTGGTCTCAATTCAATGGCTGAGCTATTTGATGAACTTCTGCTACCTTTTAAAAGAAAGGGAGAATGGGTACATAAAGTTCCCAGCTGTCTGAAAGGAAAGGCATCTGAAGACATTAAAATGTTTGTTGACTTAGTTCAACTTTGAAGTAGTTTAGAGTTGGTCATCTGTGACCTCACTGGGTAGTCACTGTAGTTAAATGTGTGTTTGGAGAGAATATATTCAGAGATCATTTGCACTCTGATTAAAGTATCAGTTGTTTAGTCATCGGTCATTCTGGTATGTGAAGCCTGCACTTCTCTGCCATTGTTGTTCTTTTATAATTAAATTATAAACAGTATTAAATTAATAATGTAATTTTAAATCTTAAGTGGTAAAAGTCACTTACATGTATGCATCCATTATTATTATTTCTTTAGATATTTAAACTACAGTCAGTTGTTATTGGATTGTATTCAAGTAGCCCATACTTACAGTAATCTTTGGAATGTTATTTTTGTAGCATAAACATTCCACAAAGTCTTTTATATTTGATCTAATTTTTGAGTAACTCTGAAATATTTTTGTCCAAAGGCTTTTAAACAGTTGTTTCAATGTAATTCAGTCATCTACCATTTAGTTATAGTACATAATTGGCTGAGTTAGCAGCAAAAAAAGCATAAAATTATGATTACAGAAGGCTGCACTTCAACCATTTTATTGAAAAGGTGCCGTTTCATTATTCCTTACAACTGTTGGTTCACAGTACATCTGTTGCTGACATGGACTTTGCAATAGGAAAAGAAAAGCCTACAGTGGTTAGTTAAAATAAGGTGCTGTGTGTTCATGCACTGTTTTTACTTCTAAATACAAATTACCATATTTATATATCACGATTAAATGTTTCGTTCATCTGTGTCTTCAGAACAATTAAATATTATCTGTTCCAGAAAGCCAGCTATGTTTTGATCTCTAAAATGTTTGTGTTTTTGTTGGGCACATAAGACATTCTGTTGCTAATCTCTGCATTGCATGCTACATAGGACAAAAGAGTAACTGCAAAGGTACTGCAGTGTGGCTTTGAGCACTGATTGCCGAATGATGTTTTGGTTGGCAGGCTGGAGCTTTTTACTGGTGTATACCTAAGCACCTACTCCCAAAGGTGCACTTCTGGAGTGGACCCCACCAAAAGAAACAGGCAAATTCATATGATCATTTTGTTAAGTGTGTGTTTCAAAATTAAAGGAATGGGGGAGTGAATAATCTTTCACCCCCTTTTTCCCCTCCCTCTTCCATCTGACATAACTATTGTGGGAATTTTACATGCTTTCATTGCAAAGGAAGCTGAACCCCCTAATCCCCCATCTCTGGTTTTCCTCCTCCAAACTTCCACCATCCACCTCTTTTTATCTCTCACCAAAGTTACTTTTCTGCCTTTTCCCTTTCTCCTTCCACTTCTCTTCTTCTTTTCCCTTCTCCTAGAGTAACATTGAATTGAAAAGCAGTTTAGGCACTGCCAACCATAGCAGCTGTGCTGCTTTTAAGTTAAACTTCACTGTTGGAGAAGAAGTGAAGAAGCAAGAGAGGAATAAGAGGCAAGCTGGGGAGGGAGATGGGTGGGGGGAATGGCAGGCAGAATGTTGGGGGAAGAGGGAAGGAAAGATGGAAGCAGAGAAATAGGTGTCTGTTTTAAACTGCCCCTTTTTCTATGAACCCTGCTGTTCTCTGGTCCCCTTAAACTCACCTTCTATTGAAAAAAATTAATTGGACTGCTAATTTATGGCCTTTTCAAGCCATCTAGCTTTAATCAGAATTCTGATGAGGGCAAGATACGGCTTTTCAACTGTTTTTTCAAATAGCACACTTTCAGTTCTCATTTTCTAACAGATACTTTTCATAAGCCTCTGACAACAAACCTATATTTAAAAAAAATACGTAAAATTTAATGTGCTGTCCTATGCTAATAAACTGTGTGTGTGTGTGAGTCAGTAAGCTACTAGTGCACTGTGGTGCACGAAAGCCCCTCTGGTTTGCAAATATGAAGTAATACGGGCACGTGCCAAGTGGCTTCTTACTATTAATCTCCTGACATAGTCCGTTTTTGATTATATATTTCTTTTGAAAAGATGCTTGTCACATGGGAATGTGAAATGAATGTTTTGTCATGAGTAGCATTGGAAAAATATGAATTTTTAGCAATTTTTGCTTTGCTTCATTAGCCCTTTTATATATAGATGCTGTGAAACTAACTCTTCTTCTGTCTTTACCCTATAATCTCTTGGTTTCAAGTACTGATCTCTTAAATTCCAGGACTTTTAAATTACTAGTTTAAGAATCCATTTTTGCATCCTGAAAAATGTTTTTATTTTTTTCTTCCAAAGGACCTAGATGATATAGAGGATGAAAATGAGCAATTAAAGCAGGAAAATAAGACCCTCTTAAAAGTTGTTGGACAGCTGACCAGGTAGAAGATTCAAACCTCAGTGAGGAGAGAGAGAGAGATTTAAAAACTACTGATTGATTATTAAAGTCAACACTAGAGTAAAACTTCCTTTGTTGCAGTATGTTAAAATAACCAAGTCTTTATATTTATTATTAGGAAACCAGATGGATGTTTATTTTCATAATACATTCTTTTTCATTCAGTAAAATGGCATCAACTTTTGTGGGTATTTTTAACCTTACCTTTCACATTAAGAATAATTAACAATTATGACATCTTTCAAAAACATTAAATTCATGATTGTTGTACTGGGATTTGTCTTCTGACTACATATAATCTGGTTATAGTAGTTTAAAAATCAGAGCACCAGGATCACTTTTGGTCTATGTTGGTTGTATATTTTTTTCTTGAATGAAAGGAAGCAATAAAAATAAGCTTTGTTTACACAGATCCAAAATATATATTTTGGGAGATATTTTCATTTTGTTTCAACCGCTGTTAAGTGTAGGTGCCTTATTGATGTGTAACAGTTTGCAGATTGATTACTTGTTCTAAAAGACAAATCTTGTAGTTGTGAGTTTTTTACTATATCTGAAAGACTGACCATGTTTGAGTAGCAATTTTCTTCTGTATAGCAGTTGTCTTGGGGAAAAATAAGTTGTTTTATTAAAAAAATGCAATAAACCAACTGTAGTTACCAACATTAAATTTTTTTGTAACATGTCTAAGTTGTGCACTATAGTATATCATAATGCTTGTGCTTTAGCAGTGAAATGCAAATTTACTGTCTTACAGTAAGTTTGTTTTGTGTATTGAGAATATAAACAAAGCCTGGAGCTTTCATTTTGCAAAAGTATTAAAACATAATTATATTTAAATCTACCTATTTTAAATATTTAGTGCTCATAATAAATGTGAGTTTTAAGGGTTTTTAAAGCTGTGATAAAGCTTGTTAGTTATAATGTATGAAAGGAAAGTTTCATAAATTATTTAGGCCTTTGAAAAACATGAATTATGCAACATACAATAAAAACATTCAATCTTGATTGCCACTAATGTGTATGAAAATTAAAGCTTGCATATGCAGTTAATTTTAATCACTTGGGGCAATATGCTAGCATTGTTTTTTTAGTGCAAGATGACACTTTCTTGATTATAAAAACCACTGTCTTCAGTCACAAATAATTCTTGCCTAAAAATTCTTGCTAGACTGCAGCTTACGCTTGGACTCATCCTGGTAGGGCATAACTCATTCCTGATTTTAACAAATATGTAAGTCGTTTGAGTTACAAAATCAGATAGAAAACCTTCCTGAAGTTCCAAGCATTCTTCCTCTCATAACTTGAATGTGCCGAAGTACAAAGTTTGAAACATCTACAGTTTTTGTTGCCTTAAAATATAAATATAACATTAATACATAATGATGGCCATCTACAAAGATTTGCCCATAGCTTCCGTTTTGAGTTAAACATTCTTTGTATTTAATGACACTAAGGAATTCTTAAATTTTTAAATCCAGAAATTATCACTGCATGTTAGATGCTTTGGTTTCGTTCTGAATATTGAACAGGTTACTTTGCTTTGTTTATTTTATATTCCAGTGAGAGAGAAGCGGTTGAGAGCTTGAGAAGTATTACACAGTACATTTACCTTCTAATGTGCTTGGAAGTTGTGCTCACAGTAGGAGTGAGCCCACACAGTCTGTCTTGGAGCTTAAATCCTTAATGCAGGGTTTAATTGGCACAAGGGTGAAGATCACGAGTGAGCACTAATCTATATCTTGGTCCAGCAATAATAAGCCCTTAATTTGATCACTTTTACAAAATTGAAAATATAAACATGTAGGGAAAAAACAACTTGATATGATATAATCACACATGTAAGTGGGTTTAATGGATCTGAAACCTAACATTGAAACTTTCTGGGAAAGAGCATCTATTTCCCTCTCCCTTTAATCTGTAGGCAAAACTTAAGGACTTGTAGAGTGTGCTTCCAAATATATATATTTGATGTAATACCAAGAGAATTTAGATGCTTAACGTCATACTCTGAACATACAGATATAAACAAAGTTATGGATATTTCTAAATTATATTTCACATAGAATCACAGAAAAATGTAGGGCAGGAAGTGATCTCAGGAGGTCATGTCATCCAGTCCCCTATGCTGTAACAAGGCCAAGTATCGTTAGACCATTCCTGACAAGTTTGTGTCTAACCTGTCCTTAAAACCTCCAATGATAGATTCCACAGCCTCCCAGGGAAGCCTATTCCAGTGCTTAACTATCTTTATAGTTAGTTTTTCCTTGTATCTAACCTAAATTTCTCTTGCTGCAGTATAAGCCCATTACTACTTGTTCTACTTTCAGTTGGACACAGTACAGTTGATAACCGTCGTTATAACATCCGTAACATATTTGAAGACTGTCATCAGATCACCCCTCAGGCTTCCTTTCTCAAAACTAAACATGCCCCTTTCCTCAAAGTTCAGGTTTTCTAAACCTTTTATCATTTTTGTTGCTGTCCTCTAGACCCTTTCCAGTTTGTCCACTTCCTTCTTAAAGTGTGCTGCCCAGAACTGGACACAGTAGTCCAGCTGAGGCCTCACCACGTGAGTGGAGTGGAACAGTTACCTTCTTTGTCTTAAATACAACACTCTTGTTAATGCACCACAGAGTATTAGCCTTTTTCACAACTGCATCACATTACTGACCTAGTCAATGCGTGATCCACTATAACCCCCCGATCTTTTTCAAAAGTACCTAGCCAGTTATTCCCCATTTTAGTAGTTGTTCATTTGATTTTTTTTTTTCTTCCCAAGTGTACATTTTGCACTTGTCTTTATTGAAGTTTAATCTTGTTGGTTTCAGACTAATGTTCCAATTTGTCAAGGTCATTTTGAATTCTAATTCTCACCTCCAAAGTGCTTTCAATCCCTCACAAGATGGTATAATTTGCAAAATTTTTATAAGCATACTCTCCACTTCATTCTCCAAGTCATTAATGAAAATAATGACTTGTACCGGACCCAGGACAGACCTCTACAAGATCCTACTAGATATATCCCCACAGTTTGATAGCAAATAATTGATAACTACTCTTGGAGTAATTTTTCAACCAGTTGTGCACCCACCTTATAGTAATTTCATCTAGACCTCATTTCCTTAGTTTGCTTATGAGAATGTCATGTGGGACTTATTAAAAGCCTTATTAAAATAAAGATATATCATATCTGCAACTTGTCCCCATTCATTAGGCCAGTAACCCTGTCAAAGAAGTATATTAGGTTGGTTTGTCATGATTTCATAGAATCATAGAATATCAGGATTGGAAGGGACCACAAGAGGTCATCTAGTCCAACCCCCATAGCCAGCCTTGACAAATCCAGGCTGGCTATTAGTTATAACCCTATTATCCTCTGTGTGCATAGAAATTGCTTAATAATTATTTCCAGTATCTTTCCAGGTATTGAAGTTACACTGACTAGCCTAAAATTACCCAGGTCCTTTTTGTTCCCCTTTGGTACTATGTTTTCTCTCATACGGGAACTCACCCGTTGCCTGAGAGTCCTTAAAGATAATCGCTAGCAGTTCTGAGATTTCTTTGGCTAGTTCCTTGAGTAACCTAGTGTGATTTCCTTCAGGCCCTTAATACATCTAACTTATCTAAATATTCTTTACCCATTCTTTCCTTATTGTAGCTTCCATTCTTCCCCCCTTTTGTTAATATTGTGTTAAGTATCTGGTCATAATCAACCTTTTAAGTGAAGACTGAAGGCATTAAAATAGGCATTAAACACATCAGCCTTCTTGATGTTGTCTGTTGTTAGCTCTCATTCCCCACTAAGTAGAGGACCTACACTTTTTGCTTCATCTTTCTCTTGTTTCTTATGTATTTATAGAAACTCTTCTTACTGTCTTTTATATCCCTTGCCAGGTGTAAGTCATTTTGTGCCTTAGCCTTTCTGATTTTTGTCCCTATATGCTTGTGCTATTCTTTTGTTACTCCTCCTTAGTAATTTGTCAATGTTTCCGCTTTTTGTATGTTTCTTTTTTGATTTTCAGGTCATTAAAGAGCTCCTGATGGAGGCATATTGGTCCCTTATTCTTCTTCTTAGCTTTTCTTCGCATCAGGATATGGTCCCTTATTCTTCTTTTGAGCTTTTCTTCGCATCGGGATAGTTTGCTGTTGTCTTTAATATTGTCTCATAGATAATCATGTATTTTCAGCCCATGAAAGAACAACAAAGCAAATGGGCCAGTATTTCTCTATATCTCATTACCTCTTCATAAATTAACTTTTTTATTAATTAAGTAAAAGATAATGGCTGAAGTTAACAAACTTTTTTCATTTTGACACATTTAATTTGAGAGGGTTTTTTTAACGGTATAGGAGAAGTATTTACAATAGACTTCCCTGGGCGCTTTTGAAATAAAGTTTTAGCATTCTTGAAAATGACAGGAACAGTGCCATCATTAAGTGTGGT
The DNA here is from genome assembly GCF_015237465.2 of Chelonia mydas. Classification (NCBI taxonomy): domain Eukaryota; kingdom Metazoa; phylum Chordata; order Testudines; family Cheloniidae; genus Chelonia; species Chelonia mydas. Next base: position 276,764,351 of record NC_057849.1, read on the forward strand.
CCCTTAATACAAATTGTGGGAGTTCAGACAGAAAACGACTCATGGCATTAATGTGGCTCTGCATAAATGCACATATGTAATACCCGGCATGATCTTACACAACTGCACTGTGAAGATCCCACACTCTTCAGCCGACAGTCCTGTTGATCTTAAATATTTCTGGAGGAAAGTATTTCAATCACGGCAATAGTTTATGGTAACTTACGGTATTATCAGGCTCTTGGCAGAAGTTTGGTAGCCTCTTTCTATAGAAAAATGATGCACTACTTAGACTGACAATAATTGTGTAGCCAATACAGTACCTTTTTATCTGAGTAGGATATCCTTAAACTCAAACATACAGCAAGCTTTTAATCTAAGTAGTTTGGGAGGATGTTACTTTAGCTACTTTAGTATAAGGACTTTTTGTTGACCCTTTACAGTTTGTTTACTTTCTCCTATGTAACTACTTACTGCTGGATTGTTCGGAATTAATGTAAATTGGGGTGAGTTAAATATCAGGGACACTGAAATTGAGCAATAGTTTAATAGGCCTTAAAGTGAAAACCTACCTCATTTGGGAAGGTTGTATGTTTCCTAAGCTGATCTGGATATTTTGTAGTAAGGTGAACTTAACATGCAAGAGGTTTTGGGTTCACTAATGTTCTGATATAAATTGTGCAAGTAAATTTGTGAGACAGATTTCTGTATTTTCATCTCTTAAAAATGGGACCAAACTACATACTTAACTTTTTTTTTTTTTTTTTAAATTGTACACCCAGTCACCGTGGGAAATTTTAACAAATGTCTGTGTAGACTATTAATAAAACTAATAGGGAAGAAATCTCCTTTTGTCTTATTTTCATAATGAATGGCGAACAGTATATTCCATAGTGGATGAGCTGCCAGGCATTAATTTGTGTTGTCCTGATAATGCATTATGAGGTTTTTCTGTGACTATGACTGTCAAGTTCTGTTGTGTAGCAGACAGATGATATGTCCGAAGACCTGAAATTTAAAATTAGCACGTGGAGATACTGACCATGAATGGTATGCATTAATATTTTGGGTTTTTTTCTGAAGATAAGCAATTAATGGTATATGAATATTTTAAATAATCAGAACAGCTTTTTTAATTTTTAAAAGAATTAAGCTGTCATCCTCAAGCTTTGGCATTACTTGATGTACTTATTAAACAGAGAAACAGCCTATATTTGAAAATTGGTACTTTTTATATCTTAAAAGCCAAAAAGTTTTCCCTTTCTATAACCAGATATTGGATCATACATTCAGAAACATAAATTGTATTTTTTCTTTAGAAGGACTCTGGTTTTGTTTTTGTTTTTTTTTTTTTTTTTGCGGGGGGAGGAAGTAATTGATACTAATTTATCTGTTTGGACTATATAGCTTGGAAACAGGAAATAAACTGATAGCCCTAAAGTATCAAGCATAACCTAGCAATATGTTTCTCAGTTACTTGTACTGAGACCTAGCTAAAGTGAATAGGACCAGCATTAACATCATTCAATAATATAAAGAGCTTTAATATAACTCAAACCAGCTGATTTTAATCTACATCAAGTGGCATTTCAGCTTGCCTAATATACTGGCAAATGCAGATTTTGCTGCCGTAAGAGAGGTCAGTGGGGAAGAATGGCGATTGCATTACTTTGTAAAATGCACTACCGACATAGAGAGATGTAGGCTTCAACTGTTTTGGAGCATGGTCTTTGCTACTTTCTTCCAGCTAGAAGCAAAGTAATTCGGTATAGCAGCCAAGTAGAGAGGTGATTATTGGGGACACAGATGAAGCAAATTTATTTTTAAATTTAGGTATTACTATCTTGTATCTGCCTCTCAGTATTTCTTGAGTTGAAAGACTTCTCTGGGTGAAGATGTCAGTTGTATTGATGCATTTTCATCAGTATTGATTATCAATCTTGACAGCTGGCATCACAAGCAAGTAAGATGGCCTTTGTCATGGAGAACTGCCAGAGCAAACAGATTTCTCCCCCCCCCCCCCAACTCATTCAGATGGGAAATAAGGTGTAAAATTTTAACAATGATGGTAATTAATTATTGGAACATCTTACCAAGGGTTGTGGTCAAATCTCCAGCACTGGCAATTTTAAAATCAAAGAATGGATGCTTTTCTAAAAGGTATGCTCCAGTTCAAACAAATTATTTCAGGGAAGTTCTATGGCCTGTGCTATGCAGGAGGTCAGAGTAGATGAGCACCGTGGACCCGTCTGCGCTAGTATCTATGAACCCAGTGAATTCACAGTCATCAGCTAATGGGAAGGAAAGCATAAAAATGTGTTTTCCAGCTTAAACGTTTTATTATAGCATTTCTACAAACAGTAAAAAAAAATGAACAAATTGGCTACTGGGAGCTATCAGATAACTTGAAGCTGTAAAAGAAAACTTCCATACCACTACAGGTCTATTCCCAGTCAACAATTTTGGTATCAATACATGTGTAGACATGACTTATACTTGTGTTATGCATTTATGTAGAACCGCTTATAATATGTATGCAGGACGCAAATGATGTAACTATGCAGCTGATGTACCAAGTCATGATTTTAAAGTGTTAACTTACTAAAATCACTTTTTCTGTATCTCAATGTATGCCTTTCTCCTCATATTGTAACAGATGTACGTTATTCTGTTAATTTAGTCTTGTTGCTTATATTCTTGGATTTCTGGTGTACTGTTCAGGGTTGTGGTTGTGTGATTTTGGGGGGGGGAAAGGAGGCAAAATTGTTATACCCACTACATTTTTCATTTAAAAATGTCATAATCCAGTCTTTAAAATTTCTGTAAATTCATTTTTTAAAATATAACAGTTATATGTATTTAAAAAATTGAATCATCGTTTAGTTATAAAGAACTAAATATTGTTTTTATTTTTGAACATTGGCTAGTTGTGTTGTTTCCTATCTTGTGATAACATTTGTTTTAAAAAATGGTATTGAGAAATTTACTTTTGCAGGTAAAAGATATCCCTGTTAACCTACCAATAAAGACTGCGTGCCTTTTGTCCAAATAAAAACAAAATGCTTTTTAGTCTGAGTTTGTTCTTGAATGTGTTCAAAGAGAAATAATAGTATATGACTAAAATTAATACCAAATACACTAACTGGGGCCTATCATCAAAGCTGGGAAGTTCTCACATGTAAGTTGCTGTTATAGTTTCATTATTTTTACTCTGAAATTACACTTCAGACCTATAGATTAAAAACAAAGTTTAAATTCAGATCCAACTACAACGTTCTGTGTCTGGCTGCATCTAATCTCTACTTTAGAACTACCTTCCACCTCCAGCTGTAGCCTTCTACTTGGTTCTTCTTTTATCCTATACCCCATTTCACCTTCACAGGCTGAAATCATGACTAACCTTCAGTAAGGAGATCAGGAAGTGGCTGCTTCTAGAGCTGTAAGTCCAGCTAATTCGCTTGCCTGAAGGTCTTAGAGGATGTTTACAGGATGCTTCCTCCTGGAGGTGCTGAGTGCACTGACTCCACAATACACTCAGTTCCTCTGGAACTTGCACATGTGTGAATGCTTGCACTCTTGCTCTGTGTGTGTGTACATACACGCAGAGGCCTCAAGGGCAGCCTAGTACATACACTTGTTCTTTGTTTAGTATCAGTGTGCAACAGTATGGAGCATTAGGGAAATGGAACAGATTTAAATGAATTATTTTTGAAGCTTATAATACTTTAATCTTTTGATTCAAACAACCCACTTACTACAGAAATACCACAATGATGTTAATAATTAATGTGTTTAAAAACACCTGCTTTGGATAAGACATGATATGTGTTCGTATTTAATTATTGGAATTATTTTTTAAAGATAAACCTGCACAGATGGTATCCCTCCTATATTAGTTCCTTTGTGAGACTGATGACACGTCTTTATCTTCTCAAGGTTGTTTTGTTTTTTAATTTTGGATCTAATCTTTCCAGCGAGGTACAATTCAGTCTCTCAGATTTTAGGTGTTTGCCTTGAGTACTTCAGAGCACCTCTGGTGTTTTGGCATCTGTTTTCATGCCACTTCAATGTCTCTTTTTTGTGCCCCAATTCTTGTTAGGAAACCTTAAGTCAAAGTGCATAGATGCCTGCTCTACTTCTTCGCTGCCAAATTTCTTTGTTGCAACTCAACATCTATATGATCTTGGTATTGGACACACATTTCTTTGGTTGGTCCAATATCTTCAAAGCATGTCTGTATGGCAAAACACATCCATGATTGGCAACCATTTTTGTTGTGTTGTCTGGTCAGTCAAACATAAAATTTAGAACTGATAAAAAGAAATACTTTCCACACCGTGAGTAATTAAACTGTGGAATTCATTGCCACAGGAAGCAGTTGAGGCCAAGAACTTAGAAAGATTAAAAAAGAGATTGGACACTTATATGGATAACAAGATTATCCAGAGTTCTAATTATTATAAACTTTGGAAATGATGTTAAACCTCAGGCTTCAGGATTCAAGACAATCTCTAATTGTTAGAAATCAGGATGAGACCTTATATGGGGGGCAGAATTACCCTCATCTGCCTATTTAAGTGTTTTTAAGTGCTTTCTGTGAAACATCTGGTACTGGCCCCTGTAGGAGAGAGAATACTGGACTAGATGGACCTCATATCTGATCCAATATAGCAATTCCTGTGTTCCTAGAACATGCCTGAGTGCCAGATATTTCTGCAGATGTCACACCACCGTTGAAGAAAGACAGTGAGCATCTTTTGAGTTCTCTTTGAGACATCACAGGGAATCTCTTGTAAATTCAACACTCAGCTGGCCAGAATGCTTTGAAGGGTGAATCATAGAATAGAATATCAAGGTTGGAAGGGACCTCAGGAGGTCATCTAGTCCAACCCCCTGCTCAAAGCAGGACCAATCCCCAACTAAATCATCCCAGCCAGGGCTTTGTCAAGCCTGACCTTAAAAACCTCTAAGGAAGAAGATTCCACCACCTCTCTAGGTAACCCATTCCAGTGCTTCACCACCCTTCTAGTGAAAAAGTTTTTCCTAATATCCAACCTAAACCTCCTCCAGTGCAACTTGAGACCATTACTCCTTGTTCTGCAATCAGCTACCATGGAGAACAGCCTAGATCCATCCTCTTTGGAACCCCCTTTGTGGTAGTTGAAGGCTGCTATCAAATCCCCCTTCATTCTTCTCTTCTGCAGACTAAACAATCCCAGTTTCCTCAGCCTCTCCTCATAAATCATGTGCTCCAGCCCCCTAATCATTTTTGTTGCCCTTCTCAACTCCTTAAGTCTGATACAGAGTAGTTGAGCACCATAACTCAGTTTCAGGACCACTCTCTCACAGGTAAACCCAATGGGGTGGCTGTGCATCCTGAAATTCCTACATTTTTTACCAGTAAAGCTGCTGGCACTGCCAAGCATTGACTCATTGATGCATTCAGGGCTTAAAGTCAATGGTGCTGAGTTTTGGCAAGCAGCCAAGCAGGAAGTACCAAGAGAAGACCAGCTGCTTTCAGACGTGTTTCTGTCAGGGTCCCTGTACTGAAGTCTCCAAATGTTTCCCTCCTGCATTTTAAGTATTCAAAGAGAGCAGTTGATGGCACTTCTGACCTTTAGCATGTGTTCAGTGACGTGGCTTGATCAAACCTGGTCCTTTCTGAGACCACCATGTAGCCCAGCTATCACCTTCATTGCATTTCTTTTGGCCTGTATTGACAGAGGATATTGTGGAGTTGGAGCACTTCTTGCACTGAGACTGATGCTTTCCCCCAGAGTTGGCATTTCTGTTTCAGGAAGTTCTGGTCTTATTGTTGGCATTCATAGCTCTTCTCACCATTGCCTCAAAGGTGGATCTCCCTGTAGGCCTTATTGACTAAAGGCAGCTGGATTCCACCATGAGGTTTGGAGAAATCTCAAACACATGCCTTAAACCACAGAACTTGTTTGGGAGACAGGTGCAGACCTCTTTACACTTTAAAAAGGCTGCACTTCGTTCTTTTGGGCTAGTCACTTGGGTCCCTCCATCAAGGGAAGGGGTCTGTCTGGAAATCAGGCTTTCAGACCTAGTAGCCTTCATGGAGGTCCTCTATGGGGTACTTGTCTAAGGGATCCAAAGTCCTCATTCAGCAAGCACTCAAACTTTTCAAAAGCCTTTAGTATTTATATAGTCTTCTATTACCAGTAGCACGCTGGGGCTTCAAGTCTGCCTCAGACAAAGGAAACTTTTATCCTGTATATCCTATGGTCACCACAGTCTCCTCCACTGAACAAGTCTCAGGACTGGACTACAAGATCCAGTTCTTTGAAGAAAAACAAAACTTTCTCCAAATTGCCTCAAATGGTCTCACACTTCTCAATATCAAAGGAAGCTACAGTCCTCCTGGTAAAGATCATTGTGCCACTGGGTGAAAGAAAAGAAAAGGTATTATTCCCAATAGTTCATGATAGTGTGAAAGACTGGAAAGCTCTGGCCCATCCTGCATGAAAGGGATTAAATTCTCACACTCTCTCTCTCGTTTTTTTTTTTTAGGTCATTACCCTGGTAGCTATCATAGCTCTTCCAGAGAAGATCAGCTGACCAGTTTTTACCAGAGCGTCTCTTAATCCAAATTACCAGATGATAGTGAGGTGTTGCAGCGCACACAATGACCACAAACATTATGCTAAATGTCTACCGTTTAACCATGTGTAACAAATCAGTATTGTTGTGCCCTTTCTTTATAACTCTAGGCATTGTATAAGGAATGTAATGATAATTTGTAAGAAAACATGGGGTTTTGGGGTGTTACATAAGACTACCTGAAAAAACTCCAATATGGTTATTGGTATCTTGACATTGACCCATTAGTATTTATCCCTGGAACTCGGATCGATTCTGTAGACCAAGAGTCTGGAATTAAATTTTTGTTTCTCTGTATTAATTAATCCATGTTTTTGCCTCAAGGCTCCTACTACCAATGATGCATTTTTAGAAACATTGTAATATTTGATTGCAGCGGTGTAGGTGTGGTTGCAATCAGCCACCAAATATGCTTAAAGGGGTGGGAGGAGGAGTGAATACAAACTACCGAGTCTTCACAAGTTTAGACTCTTGAATAAACTTGAAACAATTCTCAAATTTCTCCATGGAGAAATGCTGTCTATTAGAGACATTTTCTCCCCACCTCCATTTATGAGCCTGCTCCTGCTTACTGTATTCTGTTTTAAAAAAAACGTGCAAAATGATGCGACACTTAATTACTCTGGCAGCATCAAATAGAGATGTAAGATGCTGGGACTGAAAGAGACCAACTATTCTAGTGGTAAATTTCAGCTTTATCCTATCGCTTAGATACAGGCTATGGTAAAGGTTAAACCTAGGAGGAAATACTTAATAAAAATGCGCACCCAAAAGTACTAATTATGGATGTTGGAGATTTAGGTTTTATACAACAAGGCTACTTTGGGAGAGCTTCCAGTTGTAGACAGAAAAATTGGGAGCTGAAGCCCCTGCTTTATAAGGGCCTGAAGCCACTCCTGCTGTCTATTCAGTTCAGGATCCACTCAGAACAATAGTGGCTTCAGCCCTTACTTTCCCCTATCCTGCACAAGACTGAACTATAATTCCTAGAAACCAAGAGACAATAGCTCCTAGCTACTGCTTCAAGGAATACTCCATTTTTTTTTTTAAAAAACACAATTCTAATCCTCTTTCTCAGTCCTGGCTGAGTTGTAGGCAGAGGAATTGGGCCTATATGCTAAATCATACCACTCTTCCTGGATATCCAATCCCCCCACACTCCCCGCTCCAGTCCCAACCAATTGTAAGGGGCTGCAAACTGTCTGGGAATGGTAATACTGTGTTGATGTTTTCGACTGGGTAGTGAATGTCTAAAACTGGCTCTGGTTTTGAGCATTTTATTTATCCCTTGCAGTGATGTGCTGGAGGTGGCTATTGGTTTATGGTGGGAGTCTCTTGTTAAAATTCTATCAGCAAATTGCAGAGGAGTTGTGATTTCCCTCTCTCTGCATGCTGCAAAATCAAATGTGCCAAAGATGAATTATTCCCGGGGCTTCTGAAGACAAACGTTTTGCCTGTGGAATGTACCATGTTGCATTATGTTAGGTGTTTAAAAACACACACCAACTCTCCCATCTTTTAAAACATAAATGTACCTATATTTTAGGAACCAAGTATTGGCTAAATATTTGCAGAGTCCTGTGACACTTCCTGGGGGTACCCAGTATGGTGAAGTACCTCGCTCCCACCTGCCCTTAGCATAAGAAAACCTTGTCTGTGCCAGTCATGAGTTAACTCCCTGATTCCATCAGCCACAGGCACCACAAGTATTCCCCACTCAGCCTATGCAGGCTCTTGCTGGCTACAGGTTAGTGACAGGTCCCTCTGGAGCCCCTGCTGCACTTGACACGTACAGTGTTCACAGAGTCACTGCTCCCCAAGAAACAATACACCCCAGCTTATCAGCTTCACCTCTGATCACTGCTCTGCTTAGCACACAGCACTTAGATAAGTTTATAGTGAAAACAAGTAAAAGATTATTTGACAAAGGACAGGGATTCAAGTGATAGCAAGTAGAAATATTGGAAACAAATGGTTACCTGTAAAATAAAAACAATACGCACCACAGGTCCTTCCGGTGTATTATAGCCATGCTTCCCTATGACCTTCTATTCATGAGACAAGTTATACTATTAGCTTGCCTCCTCAGTGAAAAAGATCCCAGGTGTCTCTCTGTGCCCCCAGTTATACTCACTAATCCATTGTGTTTACTGCTTCCCCGTTGTCTTTTTGTGCGCGCCTCTTTCTTGTCAATTATGCAATCTCTCGATTTAGCATTTGGCTTAGTCTGTAAATTGGCCTCTGTTGTGAAGTGGTCAATACACATATGACCAGCCAGAGATAGAAAAGAATCTCTTCCCTCCTACCTGACAGGAGCACGTTTTATCACCTTCTGGTGACCTGCCTTAACTCATGTACCTTAAAAACATAATTTTCAATACAGGTACATTATTCCTTAGACATTAGCTGTACAAACATTTCGCAGTGATTATGATGACCTCTTGAGTGTGCTCTTGAGTCTTGGTAGAGACTTCACATGCCACCCTTTCGTAAACTTAATATGCATATATCTGACCAAGGGATCCCTGTAAAACTCTGTACAACCCCTGTGCCCTCTCCCAGTTGGCATCAGGGTCATGTGCCTGGTTTTGGTTATTAGATAGTGTTGGTTAAATGCAGAAATGCATTAATGGACTCCTCAGCCACTCATCTCTTGAGTTCTGCAAACAAACACCCAGCTAGTACACAGGGTGCATTACATGCCGAGACAGGGATGTTTTATGGGAAGCTTGTTAAAATATTGCTAATGTATCATTTATTTCTTGGAGGCAACAGAATTATATAAGATTTTCATATTAAACATGTTACATTTAAATCACCCTGGTACTATATTTTTTTCTTAAGTGTCAGATATTAAAGATTCCTTTTGGTTTTACAACTAACATACTTTTCTGCTCTACCCTATTTTAAATTATTGCACTGAATTTGTTTTTGTCAAATAGCTACGTCTTCCAGGAAATACTAACTAGGATTAGCAACTGTGCTGGCTGGTGTCATGACCTAAGATTTTTTACTACATTCGGATCACCCTTAGTACTGGCCGCTCGCAAGCCATGTGTTGTAATGGTTATCTGCCGTAGTTATTGTTACAAGTAACACCTATGATGACTAAAACTGAAAGAGATTAGAGGAAAAAAAATTCTCTTTTTTCTATTTTACTATGTGTACAATAGTTTTTATTGATTCTGCTCTGAAGTCAGTTGAGTTAATCAGTTTCTCCTGTTTTGTTTTGGTGTGGTTCTTTTGCATAGCAACAGGGGGAGAAAAATATTTTGTATACATGTTTCTTTTGTGACCGTAAAATCACAAAAATGAGCAGGTCTCAAGAAAGGCACTTACCTAAAACCTCTTTGAATTCCTTTTTTTTAAATAAACTCATTAGATTTCAAATTTAGTGTGCCTTTAAGTGCCCTCTTTCTTCAAACTCCTTTTAAAGCAGCCAGCTGCCCCTCTCAGTAACAGTCTGTTTAGCTATCTCATCCTTTTTCATTTTAAAAACTGTCTACTGCAATTTCAGAAGGCTTTTGAACACTATCAATATTTTATCTGAGATAGCTGACAACAGATCAAATTACTCCTTCTGCAGGAGTCCATATTCTGAAGCGATGGTTCACAGTAGCTATAATTTACTCCACCAATGGAAGCAGCAAAGAATTTGTAGAGAACTCTTCTCCTGTAGCCCAGCAGATTTTAATTATCTCCTAATCCAGCAGAGTAGGTTGCCTTGTAGGATGTATAACAGATGCTGGAAATCTTTAATATTTCAAAGATGGTGGTGACTGACAGAAAGTTTCATGCCGGTTTACATAACATAAGTGGGGTGGTTCCATTCCAGGTACAAGTAAACAGGGATCCCCATTAACAGCAAGGTTGTAAATTGTGGTACAGGGTGTTTGTTTCAGCAGAGAGGCTGAGGATTCAGTCAATAAAGAGACTGAGCTACTGGATTACCCTTACATGGCAGTACTTCCAGAACACTGTTAGGGTGCACTGGTGAAGCTGATGTCCATGCTCTGCCTACTCAGTAGATTAATAAAGTACTCCTACTCTCCAGACAGTCAGTTTGGTACCTTTTCAACACCATTCCATTCTGTTTGTTAGTATTAGTTATTATTATTTTAGTTTCATTTGGCTGCTGTTTTCTTGAGTGTTCCACATCACAGAAGTCTAGTTGGCAATTTTCTTCCATTGCAGTTTTTCTGTTATGCTTCATTTTACAGACGTCCCTTGATTTTTGTCTTTTAGTCTTCAAGAGCTAAAATCCCCTGAGATGCAGCCAGTTATTTATGTATTAGTTTATCTGCCAAAGGATATCCAAGTGGATTACCACCTTCCCTCTTTCTTTCTCGGAGCTTTGAGAGTTCTGTAATTTTTTTGTATATTTTACTGGACTTTTAGTCTAATACGGGCAGCCTAAGGCACTGACAGAAGAGTACACGATGATGAGAATATTATGAGACGCTCCTTGTGGTGCCTCTGAACGCCCAACATTTTGAATCTGTGAGAAGTCCTGTGTGGTTACACACTGGAAGCACAGAGATGTCTAGAGCCCAGGAGAAAGTAATCCACTGAGCTGAAGAATAGTTACTGGTAAATAATGTTATGTTTTTCTCTTAAGCCTTGCTCTTGCCCTGTGTTATTAACCTGCTGTGACTAGAGTGTTGAACCAACATATTACAGGGCAGAATCATTAACCAAAGGCTGATCTGGGGACCCCAAAGACAATATGAATCAGCTTCAATTCACACGGACTGGCAACATGTCGTTTTCTCCCCACCCCCCCAAATCTCTGAATTTTTGTCCTGTTTTTTAATGCATGCTTACAAATTACACTATGTTCTGATACCAAGGAACAGCGAGGCCTCAGAGCAAGTTGGCTATTGGTTGTTCTGGAGTGCAGTGAGACACAGGATATAGTTTACTATGCATTGGCACTAAAGAGAGATTTCCCCCCCCCCCAGCACTATGGCACAAAGCCATACAAAGTTCTCTAAAGACATTGGAACAAAACATATTTTCCCTCCTCAATTACACAAGAATTAAAATAACATACTGTTTTAAGACATAGAAAACAAATAGTACTTTGGATTTTTTTTTTTAGTCTTTGCGTTTGTGTGTGCAAAAAATGTCCTAATTCAGAACTGCGGTGAGGAAAGTTAATCCTATTTTGTTCCTTGAATAATCTTCCATTCCTTGGTTTGTTAAACATTCTTGGCACTTGCAAGTCAAAGAAAAGATAATACATAGTTCTGAAGAATAACCTTTTCAGTACTTATAAAATTAGATCCCTGTAAAATAAGATCTTAATAGAAGTTTATAACTGAATCTTTTAAATGTCAAAATGGAAAAGTAATTTGCAGATTTGAGTGTTTTAATAAACATTGTTAAAAATCCACACTGTAACATACTGTAATTTACCAGTCACAGAACAAGTGTAGTCTTCAAGCATGTTTTAGAGAACTTGCTCTATTAGACTTGGCTATAGTTTAAATACATAGGAAAAAAAGGCAGCTTTGGCTATAGTTTATGTTACCTAGTGCTGGAGGCCCAAGATCGCAGCAAATAGGTGTACTAAACAAGTAGCTGGATTTTCTTAATAGCACAGCTCTAAAGTAAAAGGCTTGGAATAGTAAGCTGCCAGACTGGTGAAAGGAAGCCTTTGGAATCAAATTAAATATAATAGAGTCATGGAAAATAGTGGATTTATGTAGTCTCTTATCTTTCTCGACTAGTGCTTCGTATGAAAAATCCCTTTATTTGTTGCTTAAAGAATTCTAGGGTGTGTCAGCAAGAGAGGAACTGGAACAAAGGTCAGACTGCACAACAGGTAGGGGACTCACAGTGGAGTTAGAAGGTGCATGTGTGGGAAGATGCATTAGCTTGGAGCAGTAGGAGGGTAGGAGACTCAGACATGGGATGGGCAAAGACAGTGCTGTTGAGTGAGATGTTTGTGCTGTGGAAAAAGCTTTTGTGCTAGCCAAGCAACACTGAAGCTGCAGAAATGTGTTGTTTTCTGTTTAAAATCTAAATCCTGAGCTTTCTGACTCTAGGACTGTTTGTTTAGTGCAATATGGAGTGATGGCAGTGGGAGGTATAGAGGCAAGCGATATTCAAGGCAAGGGGCAGAAAGGTAACAAATCAAAGCACAGTATTGCAAATAAAATTGATCAGGGAAGGTGTTAAAATAATAAACAAATGAAAATGGGGAAAGCTAGTGAAATGCAAGGGAAGAGTGAGTGGAGCCCCATCTGCCAGCAGACAGCCTGTCCCAGCATTCAGCAAAAATAGTAGCAGTCAAACAGTCATCTAGAATGGCCTCCACACGATACACTGAAAAGTAAGGGCCAAAGGTTCTCCTTTTCCAGGCAGTTAATTCTTTTTAGATGCTAGAGGTTTGGTCAATCTTTAGTTGATAAAAAGTCTGAATGTTACTGTAGTGGTCTTTAGTGAACACGGTAGCAGATGTACTATGTATATTTATTCTTAGGACACTTAGCGTACATTTTTAAAAACGAGTCAAAGTGAAGCTGTGGAAAGAGAAATGAGGTGTCTCTCTGCTCCACATGGAGTGATTAAACAAGAGAACAGAAGCAGCAGCAGATTCTGGATTTAGAATCAGTCACTGAAATTAGAGAGGTTTTCTGAGTATGTGTGGGTGTGTCCTTCTAGTCTTTTGTTTGAAATTCATATGTTGGCGATGGGTGAGCAGCTAAGGAACGTAGGTGGGGGCATTGCACACAGGTCTGTGACTCAGCATGCTCTGCAGACTGCAAACAGAGTTCCCCAGGGAGTCCATGAAGCAGTGAGTGAAATGTCTGGGATTTGATAATTCCCAACAAGAGAAGAAACTCCCTGTGATAACCAGGATACAGAATGGGGCATTGAGATACAGTGGTCACCAATAAATGGGCAGTATTTTCCAACACATATCACTTAGTTCATAGAATCATAGAAGTTTAGTCTGCAGAAGAAAAGAGAGAGGGGGGATTTGATAGCGGCCTTCAACTACCTGAAGGGGGGTTCCAAAGCAGATGGAGCTCGGCTGTTCTCAGTTGTGGCAGATGACAGAACAAGGAGCAATGGTCACAAGTTGCAGTGGGGGAGGTCTAGATTGGATATTAGGAAACAGTATTTCACTAGGAGGGTGGTGAAGCACTGGAATGGGTTACCTAGGGAGGTGATGGAATCTCCATCCTTAGAGGTTTTTAAGGCCAGGGCTTGACAAAGCCCCGGCTAGGATGATTTAGTTGGTGTTGGTCCTGTTCTGGATCTGTCTGGGTTAGCAGCCAAAGAAAGAATGGCATTTTGATGTAGAAGGCAATTATACGAATCTGAAGAAATTTGGGCCTCTCTGGAGATACATTTGTATAAAAAGTAGTGAGATGACTCTCAGAATGCCTGACCTCCTCTTTTTCCCTTCCCTGCTGGTCCCATTCTTTCCTCCTATCCCTATTCCTGTATGTCTTCTCCTATTTTATTATGGTTTCCCCTGCCTATCATATTATGTCTATGTAGTATTGTCTGGTCTTGTAGCTTTCCATTTGTAAAGCTGAGCAAGTGCATAATTCTGTTGGTGATCCTGTGAAGCATGTGGTATTTGCTGGAAGTCATTTACCTTTTTGTACTTCTCATTGTCTGCTTCTTTATGAAAATTAATAAAATTAATCACACACAAAAATCTTGGGCTTACTCTCCAGATTACTTTAAAGGGCAAGTCACTGTACTCATGAGGGTGTTTCCTTGATAAAGGAGAGGGAGCTGCTGTTGGGGTGTGTTCCGTGAGAAGTCCTCAACTCTGGATTGCACTTCCCCTTATGCACTCATGTTTACTATGTAGGAGCTTGGACTTATTACCGTTCCAGACACACTGTTAAGCTCAGCTTCCCCCCAACCCCACCCAAGCATTTGGAAAGGCAATGGGAAGATGGTTGGATGGGGTTATTTATTGGCAAGGGGGAGTTACATTCTAGACCCACATCTGATTATGACTGGAAACACAGGAAGTTAATTGCTTTAATGTCTTATTTTTATTTAGAATTTTATGTTTTGGAAGGGGTGCCCAGAGTTTGGGATGGGCGTTCTAGAATCTGTTTTGTATACACATCTAAGTAAATAAAAAGGTGCTTAAAAAACCAACAGATATAACAACATTTCTTTGGACTCCACCTCCACCTTATCCTCATGTAGCCCTATTGTGGGGCCTAAATGTTACAGCAAGCCAAGTGGAAGGCCTTCACGTTAGAAAAATGTCACCCTACAGCAAGAAACAATAATAAGTATAAGGCAGGAATTTCCACAATTTTCCATAATATGAACCTCACTATATAGAGTATTGTGAACACCCCTCCTTCCATTGAGGATGGTAGAATACCCCTGTGACAACTACAGAAAATGCTTGCATCATAAAATGTTAACCACACTTTCTATTTTTAGGTTTCAGAGTAGCAGCTGTGTTAGTCTGTATTTGCGAAAAGAAAAGGAGTACTTGTGGCACCTTAGAGACTAACAAATTTATTTGAGCATAAACTTTCGTGAGCTACAACTCACTTCATCGGATGCATTTCTCCACCTGTTTGGTTTCTCTCTGAAAAAAACAAGGTTCATCATATGACCCGCCATCTCTCCATAGAACACCGGCACAAACTTCTAAGGACTACCATTTAGGAGCCACTGCTATTAAGTTGTTTATGAAACCCAAATCTCCTCCACATTCTGTAATATGAGTTGACCTGGAAGAACAAAAGGTCAGGTTTCAGAAGGGACCTAGTCTCGTGTCATACCAAGGGAATCAGGAAAACACCCTGGGTCAGAGGCTGCTTCCATTTGAACTCTGAAGCTGTAGCGTATAACACAGGCCTCTCAGCATACTTAATAACAATCTCTTTCCTACAACTCTGCCTGTCTACTGCATGGTTTATTGCTAATGAAACAAGTTCTGTGTCATGTGATGAACTGTTTAGAGAATTGTGATAAGCCTTGGAACTTAAATTCTAAAGGGCTAGATTCAACAGAGACCCTGGTTGTATGGCTCATTACAACAATTTGTAACTGACTAATTTCCTTTGTTGCATGACAGCAGAGGTGTAAATTTCCCACTTCATTTTAAGTGGTTCCTTGCGACATGTGTTTCAGACAAGAAATTTCGAACAAATATTTGTTAGCGTGAGCTGGTCCATTAAGGACCAATCTTTCTGTTAAGGTTTATGGGCTCTTTGAAATGAACTAGGAAGGATCATACTACGGAGGATCATGTGAGGGCAGGGCTACTTAAGACTTCCTCCTCATCACAGTGCCTTACTCAAGACAGAGATTCAAGCTGAGCAGTATATGCTGTGAGGCACTTCTTGAAGAAGAAACAAGCCTCTGGAGGGGCTTGACCTGGGAGAGACAGGAGCAGAGAGTTCTGGAGTGGGCAATAGCTAGCTGAGAAAGCTCTTCAGCAGCGAGGGGTTTGAAGCACATCTGGTGATTGGCTGGATTAGAGGAAATAGGGAAACACCCAAGACGGGCTCAGCAAAGGACCATTTGAAGGGGGCCAACTCACTGAGACCTGAAGGATTAAATGGCCATGGGAAGTAGTGGAAAGGGCAGACTTGGGCTTGGGGCAAACTACTGCCTACAGTTTAGGTTTCCATGGCTAGGACCTTCCTATGATGTCACATAAAGTGACAGTGCAGAAGCTCCTGCCTCAAGTATAAAGACTATTAAGATCAGAGGCAAAAGACAACGGAGCTGTGTAACATGGGGATTGTGGTCAGCTCTGATACAAGGGGAGGAGGAGAGCCCTGCATTGAGGGTGAAGAAATTATTAGCCGAGATAGGGCAAAAGACACTGAGTCACCCACTGAAGAACATGTTCCATTTGGATTTGTGTGTTTCATTTGCATTCTTATTCTGATATGGAAAGGGCGAACCAAAGTACTAAAATCATTCTACAAACCTGGAGGCAACCGAAACAGCCAGAGAGACACTGAGGCCCGGTGGCACCAGAGAGTAAGCCACGCTATCACTGGGTCATTTTGTTTAATCTGAAATAGGTTGCAGGGGTACTTGGCATTACTGTTTAGGGATATTAGCTCACAGCCCATCTGCATTTTCAGTGTATAAAAGTTACTATATCTTAACACACGTTAAATATAACTACTAGAGCTATGGTAAAAGGGCGGGGGAAGGCATGGATAAAAAGAGTGATGAATTTTGGCTTAGTGCTGTCTTTATGATAAAGTAAAGGAATACCTTTTAAACAAGGGACTTCACAAGTGTTTGTAATAAGGAAGAGGCTTCGTTTACGTCATTTTGCTCAAATATTGACTCACTTGCTCATTGATTAAAGGGGGGGAAATTAATTTCAGTCTCTAGTCTCTTGTACAGCTCCACATAGTACTTTAATTTTATTGAAAATATTTCATGAAGCAGATTTACCCAGTCCTTCTAACTAAAACAACGAAAGATTATTTTGTGCACATAAAGAAAGTGCTTTTCTCTCTCTCTGTCGTCTTTCCTGATACAAAGTTCTGCTCTCTTCTTAGCATTTGAATTCCACAAGAAACATAGTTTTGATAAAGTCAGGTCTCTGGGCCAATCTGTTTACTGTCTGCCATGTTCAACATTCTTTTCCTGACCCGCAATGTTATCCTGTCAACCCTATTATAAATTCCAGTACTGCAGGTCACTAAATTAGAAGGGCTCATGATTTTTAGTAATTCAAAGCCCATTTGGCAGGAACATATAGGGTGTGTGGTTTGGATTAGAATCAAATAGAGCTTTGTTAATCTGAGTTAATTTAGCTCATTTGATGTGAAACAACAAGAAAAAAAATCTTAGTGTAATGGCAATCCACTTCTGTGAGGCATGGACAATAGTGTCCAAGTGTCTATTTATTAGAAACTAAAAGATTAATGCAGCTGCAGCATTAGAGTTACTAGACCCTAGAATGAACCATTTTTTTGCAGGGCAATTGAATGATTAGAATAACAAATGAACATATTCAGACAGTGAATGTAGCTTATTTTAAGCCTGTAAGAGTTAAAAACTGCAGTAAAGTATTTATTTATTGTAAACAGAGCTTTAATTGTCTTTTGAATTATAGAAAGAAAACACTCTGATCTTAGTTCATGAAGTCAGTTTAGTTACTGAACCAAAAATACATTTCCTCCCCTCCCCCCAACTCCCTTTGTTTAAATTTGGGACAGCCAAGGCCTTATCTCCAGGGGATTTGAAAAAGGACTCTGGCACTTAAACAAAATCCAGGCTGTTCTTTCTTGAAGTTCTGTACATCTGTGGGAGTCTGAACAACGTGGAGATTGCCAAATGGAGCTTTATGGAAAGAGTCCCCAAGACAGCCAAATCACATGCCTTGAAGTCTATTGAATTTAGACTTGCCAAAGCAGTGGTGATTGTCAAGTGTCTATAGGATCCTTAGTGATTTAGAATTGGACAGCATAAAGACTTGGTAATCCATTTACTGAAAACTCTTGGGACACGTTTGTACCGAATGTTTTCAAATAGGCTGGAGATTAATTCCTAACCGGCCTATGATGGATGACCCAAGCCACCTGCGAGTGAACTCTCCAGAGTCTTGTTACTGCTTCTTTGCATTACTGCACTTTCCAGTCACTAAGGATTATGGATGGGGGTTTTCATTGGTTTAGACACCCTAAGAGCGTGTCATCACAAAAACCTGCGAAGCGTCAAGATTTTCCTAGTGAAAGGAAAGACCAAAGAGCGATGAGACACCATATTCTTAGTTTTCACAAATATGTAGGTCTGCAGTATACTGAATTCAGGTTTCAGAGTAGCAGCCGTGTTCGTCTGTATCCGCAAAAAGAAAAGGAGGACTTGTGGCACCTTAGAGACTAACCAATTTATTTGAGCATAAGCTTTCGTGAGCTACAGCTCACTTCATCGGATGAATGCATCCGATGAAGTAAGCTGTAGCTCACGAAAGCTTATGCTCAAATAAATTGGTTAGTTTCTAAGGTGCAACTCCTACTCCTTTTCTTTATACTGAATTCAGTTTCACTAATGACAATTGACATCTTCACTTGCATGAAGTAAAAGGAATTTTAGTGGACAGGAAAAAATATACACAATACAATATTCAAGTTTATTTTTCCCCAGGCTCCTTAAATAAAATGGTGTAAAAGGGCTTGGTTCAAAGCCTTGCTTCAATGGCTTTACATACTGGAAACATGGTAACTTTGCAGCATACAGACTGAATTTTGGCTCCAATGCGTTCTGCTATCAAAATGATTCATGATACTACATTTCAAACAAAAAAAGGCATTGGTCCCTTGACCTAAGCATGTATAATCTGTATAGAACACTTGGTATTTAAAAATAATAATACCTGCCTCTGCAATGCACTGATCACTTTTCTGATGAAGGAGTGAGAGCACTAACACCGTCAGGTGGAAAGGATAATAATTGTTTCACCTTTTTGCTGGGATAACAAATAGTCATAAACATGTTTCCTAGTTTTCTCACCCTCCGCGAGTGGGAAATAATAATGGAAGTTTTAACACTGGCATCTGTGCCAGTCTGCTGTTTGTGAAGGGAGTGTTTACTACTCGCAGATTCTGTGAGGCTCCTGTAGCTTGAGACACCTTTCTTCAGTTCTGTCGTGCTAAGCAGCACGAATTCACAGTGTGTTTCTGCCACCTTGTGCTGACTGTCACCCACTGCAAGGTATAGCTTAGCCCTCGGCGAGCCTATAATTAACCCTGAATGTACTGAAGTGCTTGACTGTAGCATCAGGTTATGCGTAAGAGCCAGGCTTTTGTGAAATAGTTGCATTAAAGTTTCACAACCATTTAAGGTTATTTTCGTACATGAACACACACACAATCTCACCCAAACTTTTGGATAGTCTCTCGTCTTTAAGTTTCTCCTAGCTTTTAGGTCACCAGCTCATAGTTTTCTATTTTTTAAATCGTGGCTCAGAAATAAGGGGAAGAACATTTTTTTTAAGAGCACAAGATATAAAATCGATGTGTTTAACTCTCCTGTGATGGCTCGGGCTTGCTTTCAAATTAACTCAGCAATTCACTCGGCAGCTTCAGGGTCTCTCTCCCTAGTGACAGATAAGCCTCACCATGACACAGGCTTTAGAGTCTCATAAAGTTCATTTCCTTAAGTAAAGGTTAAAGCAGCTTTTCCCTGCATACCGCACCACTGGCTCTTGTTCTTCCTGGGAACAACCTGAAGCAGTCATGCATGTGTATGAAGCAGTGGGTAGAGAGGTATGGTTTTAATTTTAAGAAAGCTGCCTGTTTTATTTGTCTTTCCCTCATCTTCATTCCACTCAACATTCCATTCATTCAGAGACTCAAACTGTTTACATGGGCTGCAGCCCTAGGGCCATCCAAGAAAGGAGACATTTTGATTTTCTAAAGAGGTCTGTCTCCGGGAATTCCCACCACAGGATTAATGGGTCTGTGGGGGGAGCAGGCAGGAATTTAAAGCTCTTTAAGCCCTTGGCACTAGCTTGGCGTGTCTCGTAG
This sequence comes from Chelonia mydas, assembly GCF_015237465.2. Taxonomy (NCBI): domain Eukaryota; kingdom Metazoa; phylum Chordata; order Testudines; family Cheloniidae; genus Chelonia; species Chelonia mydas. The sequence goes on from NC_057849.1 coordinate 276,784,456, forward strand.
GCTGCTGCCACTACTCCAGCAGTCAGTTCATTTGGCTGTAGGCTGTAGCTGCCCTGGGCCGCTGAGAGACCCCAGGAATTGAAATTAGGGAGGGGTTTGAATTTATGTGGGGGGGGGGGGAGGGGAGGGGTGAGACCACGAGGGCAAAGGTGGGCAGTATGGCACCATAGTAAAAATTGAAAAAATGTGTCACAACCATTTTATTAGATTGAACTCATGTTTTAAAACCATCACACAAATTAAAGTTGGCTACTCAAGCCTTTGCTGAAGCACGACCTCTCCATCCTTCTTGTTTTCTTCTTCTTTCAGACCACAACATTATAGTCAGCTGTTGTAACTAGGAGCAGCAAGAGATGAATTCCTACTTTTTTCATCCCAGGAAACATAGCACAAAGATCGGGTCGAGCCACCAGTAATGATAAAAAAAAGAAGGTGAAGTCAAATCTTCATTCATTCGTTATATGACATCCCACTCTGTGTTCAAATTCTCTATTCTGTCCTGATCACATGGGAGGCCCATTGCTGGTAGTGCCTCACTCCACTCAACTGTCAGTGTTTGATAGGACAGGGATCTGTAAAAGCTACACAGAGGTTGAGTAGAATCCAGAAGTTGCTGTTGTAGATTTGTAAGAATAAAGTCTGTGTACTTTTTCAGCTGGCTTAACAAATACTTCTTGTCCTCTTCACTTAAGTGTAAGTGCCTTCATGAACCAACCTCTGGACTAAAGTCTTTGCTTCTCCCAGTACATTTTCAATGGATAGCTCTGATAGATCCAAGTTGCTGGACAAAGATCTACTACAGTTGTAGCAGATCCCTGGCTGGCATCGTTTAATGACCCAAGAGGTTTCAACAGTAGACTTACAAGAGAAAGAACGGTGATTGTCTTTTCTGGAGGTAGTAGCAAAAGTAGTCCACTAGCCTCATTACTTAGATCTGTTCCATCTTTGTAGATACTTTCCAAAGCTGGTAACAATGGGTGCACTAATTTTAAGACAACAGCCAAGGATCGCTCATGAGAAAGCCAGTGGGTTCATAGAATCATAGACTATCAGGGTTGGAAGGGATCTCAGGAGATCTAGTCCAACCCCCTGCTCAAAGCAGGACCAATCCCCAACTAAATCATCCCAGCCAGAGCTTTGTCAAGCCTGACCTTAAAAAACCTTAAAGGAAGGAGATTCCACCACCTCCCTAGGTAATCCATTCCAGTACTGCACCACCCTCCTAGTGAAAAAGTTTTTCCTAATATCCAACCTAACCTCCCCCACTGCAACTTGAGACCATTACTCCTTGTTCTGTCATCTGCTACTACTGAGAACAGTCTAGATCCATCCTCTTTGGAACCCCCTTTCAGGTAGTTGAAAGCAGCTATTAAATACCCCTCATTCTTCTCTTCTGCAGACTAAACAATTCCAGTTCCCTCAGCCTCTCCTCATAAGTCATGTATTCCAGTCCCCTAATCATTTTTGTTGCCCTCCGCTGGATGCTTTCCAATTTTTCCACATCCTTCTTGTAGTGTGGGGTCCAAAACTGGACACAGTACTCCAGATGAGGCCTCACCAATGTTGAATAGAGGGGAAAGATCATGTCCTTCGATCTGCTGGCAATGCCCCTACTTATACAGCCCAAAATGCCATTGGCCTTCTTGGCTACAAGGGCACACTGTTGCCTCATATCCAGCTTCTCGTCCACTATAACCCCTAGGTCCTTTTCTGCAGAACTGCTGCCGAGCCATTTGGTCCCTAGTCTGTAGCGGTGCATGGGATTCTTCTGTCCTAAGTGCAGGACTCTGCACTTGTCCTTGTTGAACCTCATCAGATTTCTTTTGGCCCAATCCTCTAATTTGTCTAGGTCCCTCTGTATCCTATCCCTACCCTCCAGCTTATCTACCTCTCCTCCCAGTTTAGTGTCATCTTCAAACTTGCTGAGGGTGCAGACCACGCCATGCTCCAGATCATTAATGAAGATATTGAACAAAACCAGCCCCACGACTGACCCTTGGGGCACTCCGCTTGACACTGGCTGCCAACTAGACATGGAGCCATTGATCATTACCCATTGAGCCCGACGATCTAGCCAGCTTTCTAACCACCTTAGAGTCCATTCATCTAGCCCATACTTCTTTAACTTGCTGGCAAGAATACTGTGGGAGCCCATATCAAAAGCTTTGCTAAAGTCAAGGAATAACACGTCCACTGCTTTCCCCTCATCCACAGAGACAGTTATCTCATCACAGAAGGCAATTAGATTAGTCAGGCATGACTTGCCCTTGGTGAATGCATGCTGACTGTCCCTGATCGCTTTCCTCTCCTCTAAGTGCTTCAGAATTGATTCCTTGAGGACCTCATGATTTTTCCAGGGACTGAGGTGAGGCTGACTGGCCTGTAGTTCCCCGGATCCTCCTCCTTCCCTTTTTTAAAGATGGACACTACATTAGCCTTTTTCCAGTCGTTTGGGACCTCCCCCGATCACCATGAGTTTTCAAAGATAATGGCCAATGGCTCTGCAATCACATCTGCCAACTCCTTTAGCACTCTCGGATGCAGCGCGTCTGGCCCCAGGGACTTGTGCTTGTCCAGCTTTTCTAAATAGTCCCGAACCACTTCTTTCTCCACAGAGGGCTGGTCACCTCCTTCCCATGCTGTGCTGTCCAGTACAGTAGTCTGGGAGCTGACCTTGTGCGTGAACACAGAGGCAAAAGCAGCATTGAGTACATTAGCTTTTTCCACTTCCTCTGTCACTAGGTTGCCTCCCTCGTTCAGTAAGGGGTCCACACTTTCCTTGACTTTCTTCTTGTTGCTAACATACCTGAAGAAACCCTTCTTGTTACTCTTAACGTCTCTTGCTAGCTGCAGCTCAAGTGTGATTTGGCCTTCCTGATTTCACTCCTGCATGCCTGAGCAATATTTTTATACGCCTCCCTGGTCATTTGTCCAATCTTCCATTTCTTGTAAGCTTCTTTTTTGTGTTTAAGATCAGCAAGGATTTCACTGTTAAGCCAAGCTGGTCGCTTGCCATATTTACTATTCTTTTTACACATTGGGATGGTTTGTTCCTGTAACCTTAATAAGGATTCTTTAAAATACAGGCAGCTCTCCTGGACTCCTTTCCCCCTCATGTTATTCTCCCAGGGGATCCTGCCCATCAGTTCCCTGAGGGAGTCAAAGTCTGCTTTTCTGAAGTCCAGGGTCCATGTTCTGCTGCTCTCCTTTCTTCCCCATGTCAGGATCCTGAACTTGACCATCTCATGGTCACCGCCTCCCAGGTTCCCATCCACTTTTGCTTCCCTTACTAATTCTTCCCAGTTTGTGAGCAGCAGGTCAAGAAGAGCTTTGCCCCTAGTTGGTTCCTCCAGCACTTGCACCAGGAAATTGTCCCCTACACTTTCCAAAAACTTCTTGGATTGTCTGTGCACCGCTGTATTGCTCTCCCAGCAGATATCAGGGTGATTGAAGTCTCCCATGAAAACCAGGGCCTGCGATCTAGTAACTTCCATTAGTTGCCGGAAGAAAACCTTGTCCATCTCATCCCCCTGGTCTGGTGGTCTATAGCAGACTCCCACCACAACATCACCCTTGTTGCTTACACTTCTATACTTAGTCCAGAGACTCTCAGGGTTTCCTGCAGTTTCATACCAGAGCTCTGAGCAGTCATACTGCTCCCTTACATACAATGCAACTCCCCACGTTTTCTGCCCTGCCTGTTCTTCCTGAACAGTTTATATCCATCCATAACAGTACTCCACTCATGTGAATTATCCCACCAAGTCTCTGTTATTCCAATCACATCATAATTCCTTGACTGTGCCAGGGCTCCCAGTTCTCCCTCCCAGTTCTCCCAAGCTTCTTGCATTTGTGTATATAGGCACTTAAGATAACTCGCTGATCATCCCGCTTTCTCAGTATGAGGCAGGAGCCCTTCCCTCTTGTGCTCTCCTGCTCGTGCTTCCTCCTGGTATCTCACTTCCCCATTTACCTCAGGGCTTTGGTTTCCTTCCCCCGGTGAACCTAGTTTAAAGCCCTCCTCACTAGGTTAGCTCTTCTCTTGCTCTTCTCTCTCTTCGTTAGGTGGAGCCCGTCTCTGCCTAGCACTCCTCCTTCTTGGAACACCATCCCATGGTCAAAGAATTCAAAGCCTTTTCTCCGACACCACCTGCGTAGCCATTCGTTGACTTCCACGATTCGATGGTCTCTACCCGGGCCTTTTCCTTCCACAGGGAGGATGGACGAGAACACCACTTGTGCCTCAAACTCCTTTATCCTTCTTCCCAGAGTCACGTAGTCTGCAGTGATCCACTCAAGGTCATTCTTGGCAGTATCATTGGTGCCCACGTGGAGAAGCAGGAAGGGGTAGCGATACGAGGGCTTGATGTGTCTCGGCAGTTTCTCCATCACATCATGAATCCTAGCTTCTGGCAAGCAGCAGACGTCTCGGTTTTCCTGGTTGGGGTGGCAGATAGATGTCTCAGTCCCCCTGACGAGGAGTCCCCAACCACCACCACTTGCCTTCTTCTCTTGGGAGCGGTGGTCGTGGAACCCCCATCCCTAGCACAGTGCATTTCATGCCTTCCAGTTGGCAGAGTCTCCTTCTGCTCCCTTTCCTCAGATGTATCATCTAGTCCACTCTCCTCATTAGTACCTGTGGAGAGATCATGAAAACGGTTGCTTACCTGTATCTGCATTGCTGGTACATGGATGCTCCCCTTTCTTCTTCTGGAGGTCACATGCTGCCAAATTTCTTCACCGTCCTGTCCCCGCTGTGCAGCCTGTTCTGAATCTTCAGAATGTTGTGTCCGTAGAAGCATATCCTGACGTCTGTCCAGGAAATCTTCAGTTTCTCTTATGCAACTCAGGGTCAATACTTGTTTCTCCAGACCCTGAACCTTCTCTTCCAATATGGAGACCAGCTTGCACCTTTTACAGAGAAAGTCGCTTCTGTCCTGTGGACGAAAGACAAACATGGCACATCCTGTGCAGGTAACAACAGCTGAACGCTCACCATCCATATTACCTTCCTTCTAAGAGCTTCCTCAGGTGTTGTAGTAACTACTCAGAAAAGCCTGGGTTTTCCCAGGTTGGACTAATGTGAACTTCAGACTCAAAGGATCTTCTATTTTTTCCAAGGTATTTAATCTTTTTGGACTCTTGTTGAAAAAAGAGTATTCTGAAGACATTACATTTATAGCTTTTTAAATATCTTTTGAAGAGTCTGCAGCTCGTACTAGTGCTAGTTGAGTAGATCATAGAATCGTAGGACTGGAAGGGACCTTAAGAGGTCTTCTAGTCCAGTCCCCTGCACTCAAAGCAGGACTAAATGTTATCTAGACCACCCCTGACAGGTGATTGCCTAACCTGCTCTTAAAACCCCCCCAGTGACAGAGATTCCACAACTCAGTAGGCAATTTATTCCAGTGCTTAACTACCCAGACAGTTAGGAAGTTTTTCTTAATGTCCAACCTAAACCTTCCTTGCTGAAATGTAAGCCCACTGCTTCTTGTCCTAACTGTAGCAAAGCGAAGACTCACCGGTGTGGTGCCTTCTGATGGTCATCTTGGGAATTAGCTCTTGTCCAGCCCAGAGTGCCCTCTGCAGGCTGGTGTCTCATCTGCATTAGGGCCCCCGTGTCTCTCCTGGACCCTCGTGCCCCTTACCCTGGGGTTCTGCCCAGCATAGTACCCTTCCATTCTGGGTCTCCCCTCCCAGGGAAACCCCAACCCTCTATGCCCACCTTGCCACAGTGGCTACTGCCAGTCGTCATCTAGCTCCCACCCCCACTCACTGGGACAAACTGCAGTCTGTCATGGCCACTCATTATTGGCAAGGCGGTTGGACCAGCTGCCTCTGCCTAACTCCGGGCTGCACCTCTGCAACCCCTGTACCTGCTTTGGCCTTAACCAAGGCCTCAGCCTGGGGAGTTGCCAGGCTGGAGCTCCCCAGCTCCTTTGCCCTTCCCCAGCACTGCTCAGCCTCAGGTACACCTGCTCCTTCAGGCAGCTAGGTCCTTCTCTCTCCAGAAAGAGAGAGAGAGACTCTGACCCAGTTCCACCCTGAGCCCTTATAACAGGGCCAGGTGTGGCCTGATTGGGGCATGGCCCCAGCTGTGGCTGCCTCCCCAATCAGCCCAGCCTTCCTCCACCAGAGCGGGGTAACTGCCCTGCTACACTAGCCTCGGAGGTTAACGAGAACATTTTTCTCCCTCCTCCTTGTAACAACTTTATGTGTACTTGAAAAATGTTGTTATGTTCCCCCACAGTCTTTTCTTCAGACTAAACAAACCCAATTATTTCAATCTTTCCTCATCAGTCATGTTTTCTAGCTCTTTGATCATTTTTGTTGTTCTCCTCTGAAATGTCTCCAATTTGTCCACATCCTTCCTGAAAAGTGGCTCTTAGAACTGGACACCATATTTCAGTTGAGGCCATATCAGCAGAAGAATTACTTCTCGTGTCTTGCTTACAACACTCCTGCTAATACATTCCAGAATGACGTTCTCTTTTGTTGTGACAGTGTTACACTGTTGACTCATATTTAGCTTGTGATCCACTATGACCCCCCAGATCCCTTTATACAATACTCTATGGTGATTCCTTTCAGACTTAGATTTACTGGCATTGTCCATTTCAGTAGAGCGTCGTGCCTTCTCCTCCTGTTCCTATTGGAGCTACTATTGTATAGCTGCAGAGTCACTGACCACGAGGGCTCCAGGCCTATTTGCAGAGCTCTTTAGGGAGGTCTTCTTTGATCATGTGGCCATCAGCGAGGTACCCACAGCAACAACCTTTCTCCTCTGCTCCCTTTGGACCACTGTTGAGCTTTCAGTGCTCTCCTCATGTGCTATGAGCTTCATGCTTTATTGCTTCAAGGCATCCCTTGATGCTGAGTGTAGAGCGCCAGTTCAGCAGTAGTTGAGACATCCAACTCAACTCTCAGAATGTTACATCCAATTATTTTGTTACTTTTTCCCCCTTTCTCCTTTTCCTTTTTCTTTCGGATAGAGCAACACTCAAATGAAATGTTGAAAGTGTTCAGAGAATGCCTGCATCAGACTCCTCACAGACAGCCATGGATTTCTCCTCAACAAAGATAACGACTGAGCTGAGAGTGATGGCCCAGTGAGGAAACATTCCAAAGCTCTCCTGGCTGCCCCCTAGTTCTTTTACTCAGCATGGCTTGAAGGTGGCCTAGACATTGAAGGCATTGGCCTCAAAGGATCCAGAGTTGAGACTGGTGTCCCTACCTGCAGCACTGTAAGTCTGAAAAGATAAGTCCTGGATCCCTGCTTCCATTATTTTGATATGACAAGTGGTATCACTTGAATTGGTGTATCCAGCACTGATCAGAGCATCAATGCTCTCAGCATGTCCAATTTGACACAAACTCATGGTCAAGAGAAGAATACTTTCCACAGAAGCACAGAACCTGGTCTGTGGTGAGAGGGGTCCATTCAGTGACATGGCCTTCAGCACAACCTGTGCTGGTAGGAAAGGTGCAGACAGTGTCTCTGTCAGTGGTATTCTGACAGCATCAACATGTTGTACTGTGTCACCTGTTTGTGATAAGACGATCATTGCCTGTGAAAAGGAAGAGGGGTGTTGCTTGGATGCAGAGGCTTCTAAGCCCTTACCATCTAAACAGAAAAAACCTCCAGGTTTTTTAAAGGTTTCTGAGCAAATGGCCAGACGATTCCTTCAAGAAATCCAGGCCCTCTTGGCAAAAAATGCCATGAAACCCAGCCCAGTGTGTGAAAGAGAAAAGCAGTCTTTTGAAAATCACTATTATTATTAATTATTACACACATTCTGAATGCATCCACCGCTATAGTATCTGGGTACCCAAATATATATTATTGCAGCTCCATCGTTGTCACTAAAAATGGAAGATTTTTCTAAGGGGGAAAGAACTTTAGTTCCCATCACAATACTCAACAGGAGACTGCATATGCTGAAAAAACATCCTTTGCTTTTACAGAGCTGGAAACTGTGGCCTGGTAGTTTCCATGGCTGCATACCTAGATATGCAGGAAATTGTTTTCCTTCAGTCTCTTGATTTCAGTATCTTGCAGATGCATTTTGTTTCAGTGATATCTATATGTAGTGAGCTGAAAAGTAGCAAAGATTTATGGGAGAATGTGCAAGCCATTGAAAATGAACTGGGAGAGGGGTTGGTTTAGTCCCCATAAATTTTCCTTCAAGTCTCAGCTATATTTCTTCAGATAGAATTGTGAATATATAACCAGATACAGAAAAGTCTTAGTGACTAATTCTTGACGGATGAGAAGTTTCATACCCTAGACTCTAAATACACATCTTCTGCACATCCTCAAGGGCTTGGAAATCCTCTACATAACCATGCAAGTATCACACCTGGAGCTCTTTCTGTCTTCCCTCATTTGCCACACAGTGGAGCTACAACTGCACTAAGAGAAGTGGAATGTGTATCAGGGATCAACACTTAAGGAAATCATAGGCTGAACTGACCCAAAGGTGCTGCCTGTCAGTTGAAAGAGAAGGAGGGGATAATTCATCAGTCTAATTTTGTGGATCTCTAGGTGCAGAAATTGGGCGTCTGATCTTAATCCAGCACGAGTGAGCAATGAAATGCATGGAGGCTTCCTTATGCCATGCCATTTCTTTACTTTAGGATACAAATCTTATTTTACAGCAGTCTAGTATACTTCTCTCAAGGAAGTGAGTTATTGGTTTTTCAGACCAGGTCCCATAGTGCTTTCATTTAGGTGTAGTGACTCCTGCCCAGCAGATCAGATTTTCATCTCTAAAGTGGAAGTATGTAGCAGCTCAGTCTTGCAACTATGGCCTTGTCTACACTACCAAGGTAAATTGACCTAAATTACGCTACTTGAGCTGGAGTCGATGTAGCTTAGGTCGACTTACTGCGGTGTCTTCACTGAACTGCGTTGATGGGAGATGCTCTCCAGTTGAATGACCTTACCCTTCCTGGGGAGCTAGAATACCAGAATTGACCAGCGAGTGCTCTGCTGTTGATTTAGTGGGTTTTCACTAGACCGGCTAAATCAATCCCTGCTGCATCAATTGCAGCAGTGTCAATCTCCTGGTAGTAAAGACAAGCCTTATGTCAGAAATCTAGCTATATCTGTATGCAGAGGCTGTTGCTTTCTTAGGCTCATATTTTCCTTCCTTTGTAAAATGTAAATGTACAGTGATATATAATACAATAATAATAACATAGCTTTGTTAAAATCCTTTGATAAATTCCTCTGATTATCATTACCTCCCAGTGTCAGAGAACCCACAGAGTCTTGAAATTTGAGCTGGGACCAATGTTCTAACTGCAACTATGCTACTGAGTTACCATGTTGCCTGGGGTAAAACACAGAACCTTTGTTCTTCAGTTTCTACATGTGTAAAATGGGTAACAATGCTACCATTCACACAGGTATTTTCAGAAAGACATAGTTAAAATGTGTACAGCACATCTCTATAAACATTATTGTTGCTAAGTAGAACCATACAAAATGCTGATGTGCTGAAAATACCAAATGTGACAGTGTCACATGCAAAAGGAGTTGTGCCGAGGTCACAGGTGCTGCAAATGGTGAAAGACACTCAGAAAATTTCATAACTGTGCTTCATCCATTTTTTTATGTACAGAAATACAAAGGCTTTTCAGGAAAAATATGATTGAAGAGATTTGTATACAGTATAGAAGATTGAACCATATTGTCGATATAAAATTACAAGAATGTATTTGGAGGTCAAGGACTTCATTAACCTCAGACTTTGGCACGGCTGGGGGGAGAAAATGGCTCTAAGCCACCTTTTTCCTCTCCCAGTTCTGTAGTTGCTGGAGGTCTAACTGATATCTGGCTTATGGCTGCTCTGACTTAGGCTGGCCACCAGAGGAGCTCAGAGATTCTGGTTCTGCCCCCGTCCTGCCCTTAACCAGCGCCTCTTTGACAGGCCCTGACCTGGTCCTGACAAAGCTGGTTGCTTTGTGCTACTCTTGTGGGGCAGAGGATTTGGCACTAAGCATACTGCAATTACGAGATAAAGGAAAATTGGCTGACTGATTTCATAATGTAAGCAAGTAGCCAGTGTCTCTAAACTTGGCCCCAGGTGTCTGTTAACCTCCTCCTACCTTGACAGCTAAAGTTAGCCCAGTTACTTCAGACAGTCTTTGAAGAACTGATGTGTTAGGAATCAGTTATTTTAGAGCAGCCTCTTGATAATGAATAGAAACAAATGTTTAGTTGTGTTCTGGTAGGTAGCAAAGTTGTGGAGGGTTTGCTATTGGCATGGATTTAAAAACTGGCTAAGCACAATGAAACCAAGTTATGGTGAATGGCTGATCTACAACATGGAAAGCAGTTAATAAGGGGATGGATTGAGAGAGAGTATTAGGACTACTGCTCTTTATATCTGGAGGAGGACGTGTGCAGCAAGTTCTATGGAGTTTTAAGAGAAAGTCCGCATGGTTTTCAGTTAAGATGATTTGACTAATGGCGTACTTGGCTGTTGATTGACTGATGGCGTACATGACTGTTGCTGTGTCTGTCTGTAGATTATATTTGCAGGTATTTAAAAATCTGCAAAGTTAGTTGCTAGGGTTCTGAAATTTTTTTTAATGCTGTGGCCCTGGAAATTATGTCATCCAGCATAGTCAACAGGGAACGGGTTATTGCTATTTAATGAGGCATGCACTTTCCGGAGATACAGGGGACCCAACATTTTAAGAAGTTTGTATATTCAACAACTGATGGTCAAGAACCACATTGTGTTATTGCAGGAACTTTACTGTGTGAAGGAGCCTCTTTGTCCTTGGAGAGTTGAACTGTGGGAAATATCAAGAATATAAGCTGGATGAAGGAGTTGATACTTAATCAATAACTGATGTAATACAAATTACTAAAGCGACTTTGACTCAGACACTTTAAAGAAGATATCCTGGCAGCAGAGATGGGATGAGGCCAGGAATTCTAATATTAAAGGTTTTCAACTTGTTTACCTTTAATATATAGTTAAAAATTTAGATCCCAGTTACCTGTGCTTTGCATAATGATTAGCTATACTTGCATTCTGCCTCATGTTTAATTTCTACCCTATACCCTATAACTTTGTTCTTGATTAAGATAACTGGATTTGGATGTGGTATAGTAGCTTAAGTTGGCGTTACTCACTCTGAGATGCTTTGGAGAGAAGGAACCTGAGCTGAGGCCTTAGAGCAGGGGTGGGCAAACTACGGCCTGCGGGCCGGATCCTCAGGGCTTTGGATCTGGCCAGTGGGATTACCACCCCTGTGGCACTGCAGGCCCCACGCCGCTCTCAGAAGCTTCCAGCACCAAGTCCCTGGGGCCTCGGCTTGGGGGGGGGGAAGAGGGGGGCAGAGGACTCCGTGTGTTGCCCTTGCCTCCAGGCACCACCCCCCGCAGCTCCCATTGGCCGGGAACGGGGAACCGTGGCCAATGGGAGTTTCAGGGGAGGTACCTGGAGGCGTGGCAAGGGCAGCGCGCGAAACCCTGTGCCCCACCCCCACCCCCAGGGGCCGTGCAGGGACGTGGTGCCAGCCGCTTCCCGGAGTGGTGCAGCATGGGGCCAGGACAGGCAGGCAGGGAGCCTGCCCTGGCCCCGGTGCACACTGCTGCCACCCCGGAGCCGCTTTAGGTAAGCAGCGCCGGGCTGGAGCCCGAACCCCTCTTGCACCCCGCCCCACAACTCCCTGCCCTAAGCCTCCTGCCTGCACCTCGCACCCCTCCGGCACTCAACCCCCTGCCCTGAGCTCCCTCATACACCCCAGATCCCTCCTTTGCCCCAAGCCCTTGCCCTGAGCCCGTTCCTACACACCGCACACCCCCACACTCCCTGCACTCCCTCCTGCACCCCAACCCCCTGCCCTGGCCCTGCATACAATTTCCCCACCCAGATGTGGCCCTCGGCCCAAAAAGTTTGCCCACCCCTGCCTTAGAGGCTGCGCCAGGAGTTGAGGCAATTGTCTAGTGCTTAGTCAAGAGAAAAGTGGTTGCAATTCCCTCTCCAACCAGGGCTGGTAGAAAACTGGCAGAGGCCAGAATATATCGGGATGATCCATATATCAATCTTGGCTACAATTAAATTTACTTATAATGACAAATTGAATAAGACTAAGGTTATTCAACCTGGAAAATCTAAAGGGATTACAGGGGATTTGGAATTCAAGATAGTGTTAACCTAGCAGTATATGATATGCTGATTGGTCATAAAGTGATCATCAGGAAGGAATTGCATATACTGATCAAATCACATCACACGTGCACAGCACATATGGTGCTGTGGAACTAATTAGAGGCATTGTGTCCTTTGACATATCAGGTATTGGCTAACTGTAAAGGCTAGTACAGCAAATCCTGTGTATATTAAGTGACTGTTACTTGTTCCCTGCATGAGGGAACCAATCATGAGGTAAAGTCTGGGAAAGCATCAGGAAGGGAAGAGGTACGGAAGTAGTGGGTACAGAAAGGAGAAGGATGGGAAGAATTAATAGCTGAGCTGTTTGTTGGCGAGATGAATGATGGAGCACTGCAGAGGTGATCCATACTGTCATAGATTAGCAAACATGTGGGATCAAAATCTGAGGTGGGAGGCATCGTATGTGCACATTATTATGTTAGGAATATGGGGGAAGATGGAGCCTAATGAAAAAATGGGACCTCGGTACAGCAACGGTCCTTAATAGGAGGAGGGGAAGAAAGCTGTGAGATCAAAATATGGTCTGGGAGCAGAAAGGGAAAGTACACACACTTGCAGAGTAGAGAGAAGTACAAACCACAGGAAATTATCCATTAATGCAAATGAGGGTAACCCAATCATAAAAAGTTAATCACTCTGATGGTGGTGGGAGTTAGTTTCTTCCACAAAGTATTTTGTTTTGTAAATCTTCTAACGTTCCTTTCATCTTGATGAAGGTTTTATACTCTAAATAAGATAATACATCAGATGGGCAATGTATTATCTACAGTGGTTTGGGTAGATATAGGACAGATTTTATGAGCACATCATGATGATTAATATCCTGGTCTGCAGGCCAGTGGAGATGCATTCATCTGAGAAACTTTATGACATGCTTAAGCTTCTAAAAAAGAGAGGGGGCTGGTCACAGGGTATTCTCAGGGAGGGCCCCCAACCTCTCGAATTTGCTCCCTATTTTGGTCCCAAATAACCAACATTTAATTACCTATTTGGAGGATATATGAGGGTGCCATCCTAGGTATGATGTGTGGTTTTTTTCTGGACATTTTTATTATCAGCTGGTTGAGGTAAATTATTATATCCATTTGATTATTAAGGTTGCTGGGTGGAGGAGTTAATTTATTTGTATATTAGTATGTATGCTGCTGGATTGGTGGCCACTGCAAGTCTGATTATGGTCACGGTCCTCAGAGCTTTTGTATGGATGTTCTTTTTAATGTTAAATCCTAAGAAATAACAAAGTGTAAGAATATCTTCATAATTTTAACATGAGATTTCAGTTGGTATGGTGACTGGAATCTCAAATTAAAAAAATAGTCTTGTATCTAAAGCACAGAGGGTTTCATGGCAGAACCCAGACTACAACCCACTTCTCTGCACTTCTTCCTTGCCTTTGTCTGAACCTCAAATTCTTCATCTGTAATATGTTCCATAAGTATGGGGCATTCTCACCTGTGTCTAAAGCCTGTTCTACACTTAAAAATTAGATCAACCTAGCTGCATCTCTCAGGGGTGAGCGCCATAGTTAAACCAACCCTACCCCGGTGTATTCTTAGAGAGGTCACCAGATTAATTCTTCCATCGACCTAGCTACTGCCTCCTGGACAGGTGAATTAACTACAGAGATTGGGGAAAACCCCTTGTGTCAATGTAGGACGCGTCAACACTTTGGTGCTACAGTTGCAGCGCTGAAGCATCCATAGCGTGGACATGGTCTAACACAATGCACAGACTGTAGACAAGCTCCGTACAAAGCCACTTTCTGGAGTTTCTTTGCTATTAATTTAAATGGCAACCAAAATAAATTTTCAAGTGCTTTTGCCTGAGCTTGTCTGTGTTTTGGGTTGCTCCCTGAGTGCCCCTCTGCTGCAGAAACACTCAAATCCTTTTATATCCTCTGGTAGAGCTATTGATCTGGCTGCCATGGAGATTCAACAGAAGAGCTCTCCCAAATCGGTGGCAGATCCTACAGCACATTTTTACATCAATTTACTTCTCTATAAAGCATTTTGAGGCTTAGTTCACTATTTGTAAAGCACTTTGGGTGGAAGACATTATGGAACCGCAAAGTATTTATATAACAAAAGATATGCTGAATATAATGCTTATGTGAAACTGGGAATTTGAATTCCATTTGATATAATCATGAAAATATTGGCCTGGCAGGGACCTCGATAGGTCATCTGGGTACTGGAGATTATCCATCATGGATTCTATAAAGTTCCTTTCCTTCTCACTTTACCACCCTCCTCCCCGCCCCCCGTCCAGGGACCCATCCCAACAAATGATTGTTCAATGGGAAGCAGACTCTCTGCTCCTCAAGGTTGTGATGGAGGGTGTCCAGCCTAATACCAGGGAAGAGTGTTCTACTCACCATATTTCCTTGTTCCAAAAAAATCAACAACAAAAAAACAAGGCAGAGGCCCATCCTGATCTTTCAGCCTCTCAGTATTTTCATCAGGAAACTGAAATTCAGCATGGTCATACTGGCATTGATAATCTCCTCCTTCCGGAAGGGAGTGTGGTTCTAAACATGAAAGATGCATATTTCCATGTCGACATTCCCCCATCTCACAGGAGGTTTCTCCAATTCAAGGTGGGGCAGCAGCACTACCAGGTTCATTTCCTCACCTACGGTCTTGAGACAGCACCAAAAGTGTTCGCAGTAGTAGCGGCCCATATGTGACATCAAGGACATATGGTGTTCCCATACCTCGACAACTGGCTTCTGCTGGGACAATCCCAACAAGAAGTTGTCTTCTTGATACAGTCTTAGGCACCTGTGTGAATGAAGGCATGTCTGTTTTGTCACACACACACACACACACACACGCGCGCGCACACACACACACACACACACACACACACACACACACACACACACACTAAACTTTATAGGGGCAAGGCTGGATTTGGTCTCCCTGTGAGCCTTCTTTCCGGCAGCCAGGTTCTCTGCAATGGGCACCCTACTCGTCCGCATTCTCTGCAAGTATCGCGCTATGGTGTGTCAGGGCCTCTCCCTCTTAGGACACATGGCTGCCTGCATCTCTGGGACACCCTGGCCAGATGCCACCTGCGGTACCTACAAGCCTGGCTCCATTCGACGAACAGGCAGACCAGGGAGCTCATCGACTCCAGACTCACTGTTCAAGCAGAAGTTCTGGCGTCTCTCACTTAGTAGTCTGATCCCTCCTAGGTCATGATTGGGACCCCTTTCAGCCCTCCCCTACCAAAGGCCCCCATTGTGATGGACAGCTCCCTTATGGGATGGGGTGCCCACCTGGACTACTGCACGGCACAGGGTGGTGAATGGACACCATGGGAAACCAGGCTGCACATAAATATACTAGAGCTCAGAGCTGTCCACCTAGCCTGTAAAACCTTTCTTCCCCTCATACGCTCTCTCCACCTGCAGATCCTATCAAACAATATCACCCTGGTTAGGCCCGCCGACGTGTGCAAAGGGGGCAATTGCCCAGGGCCCCTGGTGATTTAAAAGGACCCGGGAGCCGCTGGCCGTTGCTGCTGCCGTGGTAGCAGCTGGGAGCCCTGGGCCCTTTTAAATTGCTCAGGCAGGCTGCAGGGCTCCTAGGCATGCGTGGGGTGGTATCGGCGGTGGCGAAGGCAGGCATGGAAGCCCTGGCTGTCATCGGCACCGAGTTTCTAATCTGCTGGGGAGTGCTCCCCACTGGCTCTGCCCAGGCCCCCCCCCCGCTCCACACCTTCCCCCAAGGCCCCAATCCCACTAGGCTTCTTCCCACCCCTGCTCTGCCCTGCGCTGTCTCTTCCCTCCCTCCCCTTCCCCACACAGTTCCACCCCTTCCCCCGAGCATGCTGCACCCTCGCTTCTCCCCCAGCACCTCCAGATGCTGTGAAACAGCTGATCCGCGGCAGGCGGTAGGTGCTTGGAGGGAGGGGAAGAGGCTGATCAGCAGGGCCCCCCCCAGTGGGCAGGAGGTGCTGGGGGGAGGAGGAGGTTCTGAAAGCGGGGGCTGCCAGTAGGTGCTCAGCATCCAGCATTTCTTTCCCATGAGTGCTCCAGCCCCGGAGTACCCACGGAGTGGGAGACTATGCTGGCCGTGCTGGAAGAGTGCACCTAGCAGCAGCTTGCTGGGCACCAGCCAGCACAGGCCCAGCACCACCCAAATGCCAGGTGGACTCCATCTACATGGGCGTGGCTTGTGTGCGCATGTACCAGCTGCTGCACATGGTCCAGCTCTGCGCCCATGCGGTGATGCCACGCCGGGCCAGCAACAGCATAGGGCCCGGCTGCAGCCTGCCCTGCATGAATCAAACCTCAGCCATCCCTTTCTAGGGGGCCCATTGACTGTTCTTCTCTGGGGCTGGGAATTGCTGTCGGTGGGCCTGATCGCTGTTATCTATATCAACCAGCACGGAGGGGAGATCTCTTTCCCTCTGCTCTGAAGCAGTCAGAACATGATAATTCAGATCTGTTCCAACACAAATAATTTTGTGCATTGGCAAATGCAGCACCTCACTGTTCATCTCTGCTTTCAAGATAATTAATAAATATCAGTTCCATTAGTGAGCCTTTTGGAACTTCACAATTAACTTTATGACGTATTGAAAACTGACCACTTATTTTTAATCTTTGATTTAGCTTGCAGACATTTTTTAATCCATGACGAGAGCTCTACCTCTCTACCTATGATCACTTAATTCCTTAATTAACTTCCATCCGGGACCTTGTCAGTAAAGATCAGCTATGAGGAAGGAATGAGTGAAAACTCTGAGGACCTTGACAGATGTTACCAAAGTTAAGTGTAGATTGTCAAAGCCAACTAGGCAAGTTAACCACACACTATTAATTTCAGTGAATCATCTTTAAAAATCTTAACCCTCATGGTGTACGAGTAGGACAACAACCTTTTATAAGAAAAAGAAACTCAGAAACAGCATATGAAAGACTAGTTGGTTTTCTGAATGTCACAGAAAATATCTCCAAGAAATTGGTTGAATAAAATTGCCATTCGCCTGAAGAAGAAAATGTGACAAGTGGGATATGAGTGAGTACACTCCATTTTGTCTTTTGCCAGAACAAGTTGTTGATAACATTTTTGACTAGGTGTGAAACAATTGACTGCAGTGTTACATGCCGCGTTCCAAACTGACAGCCTTTCAATCAGGATTTACAGTCACAGACCACTTCCTTGTGATAAGTTTGTCTTGTCCCATAGATCATTTATCCAAAGCCCATACTTGGAATTTTTTGATGACAAATCCATTTTCAGGGCCCTGGAAACAACTTCTTAGGGGTGATGTGCGTTATATTTTGGGAACAAGAGACAAGATGAGAAAATACGCATCCCTGGCCAAGTGCACTTGTACACACGTGATAAGCACAGAAGGGCAGAGATGGCCCTGGAATCACAGATCAGAGGGCTGGAAGGATGAAGTGGTAAAATGTTGCAGGATTTGTGAAGGAATGTGGGATAGGTTTGGAGATTAGATTTATGTCTAATGGCCACTGGGAATTATGCATTCCTTTTCTTTGGCAAAAGGCTGCTTTTATTAGCAGTGCTGTTTAGTGGTATTAGTTTAGTAGCCTGTGCAGCGTTTTCATAACTTAATGTTTTTAAATAATGATGATACATCCAGTACATGTCACTACTGAGAGTTAATAAATCTTCACTTCATCAGGCTAAGAGCTCAGCTTGAGGAGTCATATGGTGGGCCCAATCCTGTGAGAGGCCGAGCCCCCATTATTTATTTATATTGTGGACGGTGCCTAGAGACCACCGATCCAGGCCTCATTGTGCTAGGTACTGTACATACAGACAATAAAAAGCCCAGAGAGCTTAAAAATCTAAGTAAAACTCTTGCCTCCCACTGGCAGGTTTGGTGCCTCAGAAGAGCCACTAAGTATCATTTTATATTGAATACAGGAAAATCTTAATAAACTACTTGTTTCAGAGATCATTACTGTAGTTAGCACCAGGTACCATACAGTGGTTAATACCACTTTGCAGACTGTAACTTTTCACCCCTAAACTTTTGAGTGAACTTTAGGTAACCTCAGTATTTGCAATATTCAGTGTCTACCCTGTATTAAGTACAAAGGAGTCCTGCAGATGACAAGGTAACCATAACTATTTATCTTTGGCAAAATTGCCAAAGGCCACTACTGTATCACTCACAGACAGAAATGATGCGTTTGTTCTTCCTGTGACCTAAGAAAGTCCTACTAACACTGGTATCTGTAGGAGGAAAAAAAATAACTTTTAGCGCACTAAACATTCTTAAAAATTAAAAAAATATCCACTCATGCAAAGTGTGGATAATAAAATTGTGCCTCAACTGACACCAGAAATAGGAATCTGGCAGTAATTTTTTTTTAATGCATATCTTGAGAAATCAGTTTTAAGGGTAAGGTGTTGATCTGGCAATATATAAAATGAAACTGCTAATGCAAAAATAAATAAGGAAACTGGCGCATACAGTAATCAGAATATATAATGTCCTCGTTCTCATTTTGCATAAATAAGAGGCAATTAGCTTTCTTTCAGTAACTCATGATGTGAAAAGTGATTGAGCGATGTAGGTCCTTGCTAACTGAGGCTGTCAGTTGGGAAGAATATTTTACTTGACAGTTGATTAGGGGTTAAATGAGCTGAATAAAATGAGTAATTTTTTCTGCTTTTCCCACTTAGTATAACAGCTATTATTTGAAGCATTTCCCCCCCCATGTTAGTTGTAAAGACAAGATTTAACTGATTATTCATGGTAGAAAAACTGATTTTGGCTGCCATAAGGCTAGCATTTTGAAAATCAGCTAAAATGGCTGATAAGAATGGAAACTGAGCAGATAACGGAAGCATGAGGGTTTGTGGTGTTTGTTTGTTTTTTCCTATGCGCGAGGACAAAGTGGAAAAAACTGTGTTCAAGCAAACTGCTGCTCATATGGGAATCAGAAGCTATTGAGCCGAGGCACCAGCTGCTTCTTATGAACATACAGAAGCTTAGATTGGAAGGAGAAAAAGAAGCCAATTTCTCCTGAAGTTGGTACTACTTGCAGCTCTGGGGAAGAGATGTACCCTGCAACGTAGAAATGTTAACATCTCGGTGCTGCAGAACCTGTAGGGAGAGGTCTTTACAGCATCTCTGACAATACATAGATGCAGATTCCATGCATCATTTACCTGAAAGCCTGACTGCTCTCAAGATCACTTTGGGGCTGGAACCTTGAGAAGACGTATGACTGCTTTGTCTTGCTTGGAGCTGGCAGGTACACAAGGTTTTAGTTGGTTGGTGGGGGAAAGTGTGACTAGTGGAGGAGAGGACATTCTGAATAGTCTGAGGGCACTGGAGTCTTAAGGCATTCTCAGAAAGGTCAGGTTTATTTGGGAGAACTTCTCAGGGTTCCAGAAGGCTGTAAAGACACCAACCTGCTAACTCTGATCATCTGTCAGAAGCTGTTGATGAGACACTCTGTAGGGGTAGATAAGAACAAAAGCAGTTCTTCTTTAGTTACATGGATGTAAGCAAAGTCTTGCTTTGTAATTGTTGTTTGTTGCTACATACATTTCTTCTTAAGTGTATCATAAAATACAATGAGTTGTGTCATTTTCCATCATTTTGGGTTTGCTCCTGTGAACTGCTCAGCACTCCTGTGAGGTGCTAAATGCCTCCATGGTGTTCAGTAGGCTTTGAGGGCTCTCAAATCTGAGCAGCAATCAAGCCTATAATGATCTTGGCACAAAGGGTAGGAGCGTACTAATGAAATTTTGCTGATGACACAAAGTTAGCAGGCATCAGCAATACAGAGGAGGATTGGACTATTATACAGGAAGATCTGGATGGTCTTGAAGACTGGAGTGATAGACACGGGATGAAATTCAATAGTACAACGTGCAAGGTCATGCACTTAGGATCTAATAATAAGAATTTCTGCTACAATCTGGGGCCTTATTGATTGGAAATGGCAGACAAGGTGAGAGCCCTGGGTACGTGGGTTGATCACAGGATGACTGTAAACCACCAAGGTGATCCCAGGATGTATCAGGCAATGCATTTACACAGATAGAGTAGTATTAATGGCTTTGTTCAAGGCACTGGAAAGATCTCATTGGGACTACTGTGTACATTTCTGGTTACCCATGTTCAAGAAAGGTGAAGTTAAACTGAAACAAGTATAGAGGAAAGCTATAAGATGACCAGGGGAATGGAAGGCCTATCATACGAGAAGAGCCTAAAAGAGCCTGGCTTGTTCAGTCTAGCAAAAAGAGAAGGCTGAGAGGGGATATGAGTACTCATTATAAATAAAGACCAGGGAGGGTGAAGAGTTATTTAAGATGAAGAACAATATTGGCACAAGAACAAATGGGTATAAAGTGACCATGAACAAATTGAGGCTGGACATTAGAAGGTTTTGAACCAGCTCAGGGTGAGGTTCTGGACCAGCCTTGCAAAGGGAGTTGTGGGGGCAAACAACTTGAGAGAGAGCTGGACAAATTTATGAATGCAACTATATAACAGGGTTGTTTGTTGTGGGCGGGAGCAGGAATTAGCAGCCCTGGGGCTCACTTCTGGTTTATCTTGTGTGCCTAAAAGCTCAAGCTTCAGGGTTTCAACTGGCTCTCCCGAAGGGGTCAGGAAGGGATTCTCTCTCTCCCACCGAATGTATTCAGTTTAAAAAATCTTCTTTCTCTGCAGCATCAGGGATGTCCACGGCTGGTGATGGAACACTGGGCCGGATGGACCAGGGCTCTTAGGTGACAGCGAGCATTCTCTGTCTGTCAGGTGCATGGCTGGTTGGTTCTTGGTGATGTGTTCAGGGTCTAACTGCTCAGCATATGTGGGGGATCCAGAAGGAATTTTCCCTGTGGTCAGCTTCTTCACCTTTCACTGCAGCATGTGGGTTGGGGCCACTTGCCAGAATTACTTGTCATTTAATGTTTTTGTTCCTTTTGTTCCTTGCCTGTGGCACATAACAGTCGAGGCTCCTGTGGGCTGGAAGACTTGGTCTAATTTTCAGTTGCTGGGTTCGGTGTGTTGGTGCTGGGTGGTATTGGTGGCCTGTGCTTTATGGAGGTCAGATTAGATGATCTGGCCTTAAACGCTGACTGTAAGGCTATCATTTATTCTTAGAAAGGGCAGCACTAGAGCCCCATATTTAGCAAAGCTTTTAAGCATGTTCTTAAGTCTGTCCCTGTTGAACAAAACACTTAAGCATGTGCTTAATTTCTCTTTGACATAAGTGCTCTACTGAATAGGGATGAATCAAGGCCTAGAGGAGAGAGGGAACCAGCCTAGCACATTGTACTGTGCAAATGCTATTTGGACAGTAAAGAGGAGCACGGAAAATTACCCTTATCCTTGAATGTAAATGAAATAAGGATTACGTGATGACACTATAACTCATAAAACAAAATAATCTGGGATGTGTAAAAAGTTACAAAAACAAATTTGAAAACAAGCTATACTTCTTGAACAAAAGCTTATGCCCAAATAAATCTGTTAGTCTTTAAGGTGCCACCGGACTCCTCATTGTTTTTGTGGGTACAGACTAACACGGCTACCCCTCTGATACTATACTTCTTGGTAAACAGTGGTGCAATACAGTCACAGGTTGCTGCTAAAAGATATTTATCAACATCTGTGGGAGATCCAACAAACCAGTTATCTCCTTGTCTGAGAACAGGAAAGAAATAACAGTAGGTGGGATCCTACAGGGTGATAAATATTTGTAAATGTTAAATTAAATGCCTTTAAAAACGTACTTCATTTTTTACCATTCTTCTTGGAAGGAGTTACTTAAATCCTGAGCTCTTTCTCTGTGCTTTGTGTTGCACTAGTCATGTTCCTCCAGATATTTCAGTCAAGTACCTCACAAATAATATTTGGAGTGGAAATTAAATAAAAAGATGAGTATTTTTTCTGATGTTTGTCATTTTAACACAAAGTAAATGGATAGAAGCTGGCTGGGTGGGTTTACTTCTGGCTTGGTATAGAAGCTAATGCATCTCGTGATGGGACAGTATGAGTTCTAAATCATAATATAGACACCAATAAACACTCAGAACTTCAAACTACTTGGGAAAACAGTACTTGAGCTGTGAAAACAATTTATTGCCCTTGACCGGTGGAAAGTAATGGGAGCACATTTAGAGTGCCTAGGTTTCCTTCGTAGTTATATTTACAGAGACCAGGCAGCTGTTAAGTTTCAGATTTTGGTGACTTGTCTACTTGTATCAGAGCAAAGCCAGACGGTGACTATGCTCATAAACGTTAGGGAGCAACATCTTTTTCATTTTAAATCAGAAGAGTTGAAACACTGAGACATCAACAGGAAATAAAACATTTTTATTGAATATGTATGTATGCTATTTTAACGACAGCTCTACTGGGGGATTTACTACACAAAGTGAAACAAAATATAAACCACCTCATCAAAAATGAAGGTAAAATACAGCTAAAGTTGTCAGCTCGTGGGTCACGAGCAATATGGCAGGATAAAACACCCCAAACATTTCTACAAGATACAGAGAAAACCCACGTGTAGAAACACTCAAGCAGGCAGTAAATATACACAAAGGCAACTAGGATCTTTCTACAGCATCAGAGTCTAATACTTGACACAGCTTTGTCAGAAAGGTACATGTGGCTTCTTTGAGGATGAAAATGTCATCTTGGTCATATAGCAGGTTCGGTCTCTGAGAGTCATAGTACATTACAAACCAATTCTCTGGTGACATTCAGTCTGGCAGTATAGGAAGAGAATGCATTAAGAATACCTTAACACGCTGAATCGGTTCTGGCAGTTTGAACCTGCAAATTTGAACACGCAAATTTCTTGAATGAACAACTTAAAGCTGGATATCATGAAGCTGAATACCTGTTCTTTGCTGCAACTCTGTCAACCTAGTTCCTTTCTCTGGTGGGGTTTGGTCCTTTAAAAAAATATTCCAGCTTGACACTTCCTGCGTTCACATATGTTATCTCAAAATATGCCTCAGTTGTACCTTTTCCATGTTTCATGTCAAAAGAAACAACTCTAAAAATGATTGGTGTTGCTATTCCGATATTTTGGAGTGGGGAGAGACTATAGCGGTTTGATTCATATCCATTTTGTGCTTCCCAATTTAATGAGGGTTGGGTTGGTTTTCTACACATGGGCTGAATTCTGTAGGGCTGCACCTTATCCCTCATAAATAACATCTGGAGGGGGTTGGGGAATTTATTTTTCAGCATGGACTCCATTGCTCACACCCCTGTTTAGTTTAATATAATTTCAGGCTGTAGTTTTATTTATTTATTTTTTAAATCACACCTCCAAAAGGTGTATTTGTGCCCCATTTTTTGGTGTTTAGTGGTACTGAAAAGAACTAAGTCTTCAAAGCATTATAAATATATTCACAGTCCTTAAAATAAGGAGTCTCAAAGGATGAGATGTGAGATAAAATGTAATGCCCAAAATGACAGGATGAAATGCTATAATCTGAGATCATATGCTGTCTAGCCATGAGATGAAACTGTCTACAATGGGGCTGGGGGGGCGGGGGGGAGGAATGTGGAATATTGCACAGTGCTGGACAAAATGCTGTGTGGTCGTCCCAATCTATGTAACATCCTTGTCCTACGCATAGCGCGTCAGTTCTAAATTGGTCCATAGTAACTAGAACTGCTTGTGCTATGCACTCCTTCGCCAGTGCAGTAGAAGGGAATGGCAGTATTATTACAAGATCACTACGGAATAAATTGATTGCTATCCACTGAGAAAACTACATTTCTAAGCACACACGGCAGTCACAGTGGTACACAGAGCAGTCTTTCAAGACTCTTATGGAATGACTAATAGCTTTATAATAGTGCCATTTACTACATAATAACATTGAAAACATTTAAAAACTCCTCCTGAAACGAGCATCTAGTATACATAAGAGGTTGCTTCAGTTTTCTTGAACTTGTTTGTTTTGTTTCACTTGTTTTTAAAGGACAAATTAAAACTTAAGTATAAACAGTATATAAAAAAGGTCACTAGCTGTTCTCTTTTGGCTTACTTTGAAGTGCATTCAGAACTATGGCTAATTTTTGTCTTCTTTTGATGGGATTACAATACTGTCTGTTCACCATGAAACTTGTATAATAAACATACACGGCTGTGCTTAAAAATATTCTGCATTCCCTTCTAATCTGTTAGTATAATAAAATATTTTGTTACAAAGTCTAATGTGCAAACTCATTAGAATCCTAGAACGTGAAATCACAACTGGAATTCACAGTATGTTAATTTTGTATAAAGGTGATAATGGAGAGCTACCTTTTCTTTTCATGGTTCGATGCAGCATTCACTACTGCTGAAATTCCCCTCACCCCACCCCCCGCCCCTAGTCTTCCCCATGTTGTTGTTATGTGAAATTATCTCCCATGGAACTGCTTCCTCAATTGTCAGTGTAAAGCCATGATTTCAGTTTTTTTAAATATATACAGAAAAAATGATCTATTGGCTACGCTTCCTTGAGGTCAGCCATGGAGCTGCTCAGATCATGCTAAGTTGCCTGTGACAAAGAAGTCTACAAAATTGGATTCACCCCTCCAAGGTGTACTGCGTAGGCATATCTTGTTATTTTAAATGGTTCACTTGAAAGCTCAGATTTAAGTTGTCCTTTAATATGTCAGTGTAACACTACTAGTGCCTTACAAGTTGGAATTTTTGCTGGAATGCAGACGATACAATAGTTACCCTATAATATATTATCAGCTCTCCTATATCTCAGTCAATTTACATAATTTAAAATAGAACATCTTATTAAAAACATCTAGATATACACAGATTAGGAAACGTTTACAACATACAAATACACAAACTAGAAATAAATTCTCAGCATACTGGTATATACACCTGTGTGATACAATAAATAATTTCTGTCATGCTCTATCTACACATCATATTGCTTAAAAGAAGAGTAGATCTGGGGGGCAGTGGTGAAATGAAAGGCCTTTGGAGGGCTCTCTACATTAAACGTTGTGCAAATCAAAACAGGATTTTAAGTACCACTCATCTGTGTTAGGACGCATGGCTGGAAATGAAAGGACCCATATTACTGAGGTATTTACAGATACTGGCTAAAGAGCACTATGTGGGCAAATGCAGAAAGGCTTCTTTTTCATCTTTTGTTTTTTGTTTACTTCTTGACTGCAAGCATGGCGTCTACCTCTTCCTCAACCTGTAAGGTGTGCCACTGTGCAATGGGTCGCCTTGGGTTGGCCAGCATGTCTGACCAGTGTCGTAGCTCTGCACCAGTGCTGTTGTAGCCCACAAAGACTTTGCCGATAGCATCATTCTTGCCAATCTTGTCATAGTCCAAAACAGTCACAACAACTTGCACTTTCTAAAAGGAGATAACAAAGAGCAATGAGCAAGACCTGCAGAGTCTTAATAGAGTACAGAACTGGAATTCAGAGTTTGTGGGTGAGAAGGGGGAGGGTGGATAGCACAATAAGTAGTAGCAGATTTCGAATGATATGAGAATTCAAAGTCTGAAATAACAGGTTACAAACTCCTATGAATGAAATCAAGATCAAAACAGCCATGTCAATTGATTGGTATGCTCATTATATGGAAGAGATCCTTTGTTATGGCGAAGGAACGCACAGTGCAGCTCAAGAGGTGGCATGCACCAGATGTTCCTTGTGCTCCCCAGATCTTGGACACACAGCCAGTGTGTAGGGTGGGTCTTCCATCCTGCCACACCAAGAGGGCTGCACCCTCCCATCTGGGTCTACACTAATTTAAATCAACATAAGATGATGTAGCTCCAGTTTCTACATGTTTGAAGATATGGACTTTAGAAAGATTCTAAAAGAAAGCAGTGGTTGACTGAAAGGACACATGTGACTAGGGATCAGGTGTGTGTGAAGTAAAATACGATAGCCAGGTATGGGCATACCTTTTGTTATTTATTTATTTATTTTGGCCCACTATGAGATAGATCTTCAAAACCACATGCAAATTTTTTATTATCTTAATTAGCTCCAACAGGAAACAGGACTGCAAAAGTACAACCCTCCAGAGAAGGAACCCACGCACAGAGACAAAACACAGCTGTTTATTCTCTTCTTTTTATTTGGGCTTCTGATGTGAAATCCCAACAAACAGAATTACTCCAGAATTAGGAGTCAGAGTGCTATTGTTTTTTGCCAGCAGCAACAGAGCATGTGAAGTGACTACCGTGCACTTTATCTACCTATGGAATGGGCTTTCGCACCCGCCTTGGAAGTCAATAATAATGCTACCTAGCTCTTATATAGTACACTTCATCAGTAAACTTTAAAGTGCATTACAAAGGAAGTAAGCATCATTATCCTCATTTTACAGATGGGCAAGTCATTTCCTCCTCTCTGTGCCTCAGTTTCTCCAAGGTTGGTCAGTGGCTGAGCCGGGAATAGAAGTCAGGTCACCAAAGCAGGACAACAAACAGCATGTTCCAAGAAAGCTACTGTAGCTGGGTCCTGAGCCAAAGCCCCTCCCACAGCTTTCCTTTAATCAAATTTCTTATTCAAATGGGCTCTGAAGCAATATTTAAAAAAAAGCGGAACTTGTGGTTTTTGTGGAAAGATGATTAGACTGGCATAGGCTTGTAGGGCTAACTTGAGCTGTGAGTCTAAAGAGGTAGTGACAATGGTGTAACTTATATCCTCCCCACTGTGTAAGTTACACCCACAAACTCAGAAGATCAGATTCAGAAGTGTAATTTACAACTTCTTAGACTCGCCTATTTGTTCGTTGCATTTCGTGTTCCAGGCCTCTTTTCTAGCCCTCCAGCATGTTAGTTACAGCAATGTAGACTCGGGAGACCAAATTCAGAGTTGTTACATAAGGGTGTAAATTACATTTAGGCGCATGAGAGTCTAAGGCAAGTCAGGCTAATGTAATCTACATGCTGAGGAGGTTGGAAGGAGATTGGATATTATACCGTCTTATGTATTGCCTGCCATATGGCCCAGTCTAAGTGAATCTCAGGTGTCTGTGTTGTGCATTAGTAAGTGCGTGTGTGCTCATTTGGTCCTTACTATATGTCTGAATAGCACAAACATAACTTATTCCCCTAGTGAAACTGGGTTTTCCTCAATAGCATCTGAGATGAAACAGCCTCAGGCTGATTTGACTTAACTGTACACACTTTCCCTTCGAGACTTTCTTTTTAAAGGATGAATCTATGACAGTTTTCCTGACTCTGCTTCATGCTATTATAAATGTACACAGCTCCTGGATTCATGACAGACTGTGATTTGTTTCTCCAGGTAGGTTTTATGAATTGCGGGAAAACGTAATTTACACAGAAAAATATTTTTGGTGCCAAGGGGTCAGTCACCCTTTTATTCTAAAAAGGCCAGATCCTGCAGTCCTTACTTGCAGTAGTAGTCCCACTACTATTAATGGGATTACTCCTGTGAGTAAAGGCTACAAGGGCTGAGTCATAATGACTCTTTGTAGCCCCTTCCCATGAGAGAGTGCACAAATCAATGAGCCAGAGGAGGATATGACAGCTCCAGGCATGTAAGTATTTACATAATCATTTATGACAAAAGTGCACATCAAACTCAGACTCTCTTCCTCAAGACTATTCATGATAAAATGCAATATCTGTCATGCTTCTATTTCTAGAAGCCAGAATGATGTCTTACAACATAATGCTGCTTGCAGTGTATTTGCTTTTATTGTCAATGATAGCCCCAAATGGACATTTATGTATTAGATGTAGGGTACGATCATTGCCCTAGAGTGTATTGGCTTTATCTTAGTGTAAGACTGTTTAAAATTCTTATTATGGTAAAAAATAAAATTCCTGATGTTACCGGGAACCATTAGCCTAATGACTAGCAGAATGTTTTTTTTTTATTGTCATACCCGCCAAGGATGGATACAGTACAAACAGTGGTGTGGCCTTGAGGGGGTGGGAATGGAGGGCTCAGAGGACTGATCATGAAATGAGTTTCATCTTCTGGTCACTGGTTCAAATCTGCATGGCTTAATTAGTGACTGAAAATCATTGCCATCTGGTCGCTGATTGGTGGCCTATTTGAAATGTAGGTTTCAGTGCAAATGTCTGTGGATATTGCTATAAAAGACCACTAACAGCAATAAGCACCTGTATTAGCAACCTCAGCAGAGTGACCAGAGGTTGAAAGGGCATGGAGACTGAACTATTCTTTCACACTAATAGGCAGCTACCCCATTCTGCTCTGCCAGTGTTCAGCTATTTTGTGCTTGTCCTGTGTAGGATTTCACTCTCCAGTGGGGTCAACTCAGCACCTTTTAAGAGAGCAGTTCACTAAAGTCTTGTTTTTAAAACTCAGTGCTCCAGGATCACCTCTCTCTTTTGCACAGTTCTGTGCGCATGCATACTGGCAGACTGTTCACAAATACACAAATCTGAACTTATGATGAGGTTGTTGAAAGATGTTATTCTTATCCTGTTTTACGTTCCACATTGCTGCTGCTAATGAGCTGTTTCCACTAGTTTTGACAACTCTGCTTTGCCTCTATGATCCCTCTCTTCTCTTTGCTCTTAATGATCATGGACCTGGTATAACCATTATTCCATTACCTGACATGTTAGTGGAAGTTTATCAAAATGAATGTTATACATGAAGTACCAAAGGTCACAGAAACATTTACAGTATTCATTTAAATAATGTTTAAATACGTTTTTCTATAAATGAGGCTAATTAAATAATGAATATGATATGGGGAAAATGGCCGAAACTCATTTAACTCCTATCTCTAGAATTTTTGTCAGTGTATTTCTTCTCTTATCACTATCTTCCTGTTTGGTTTTTCTTTTGGGTATCTATTGCTTCTGACCATAAAATGCCAGTTATCCATTTTTCAGTGATGAATCAACCCTTCATAAGTTCCGTGCATGTTATCATTTCCCTCTTGAAGCAGTCACACTCATCTAACGTAAAGCGGGGCTGGCACATAGGTGCTAATGAAGGCATGCACACTTCAGAATTAACAAGGTCCCTGTTAAATATTTATGAGGGCTGAGAAATGGAATTCAGAGGAAGGGGAAAGCAGGGTTTGACATTACCTGGATTTGCTCGAAGGGTACCTCAAAGCTGAACGATTCATTGTAGTAGGGGTTCAGAGTGTTCTTTTTAATTGTTGTCTTTTTCTTCTTCAGTCTCTTACCATTCTGCATCAGATGGATTTTCACATAGGGATCTGAATAATTACAACGAAAAAGCGTAGTTAAGAAATGATAATCAAGTTAATGTGTATTGCAGGGGTAGTCAACAGGTGGACTGCGGGCCAAATCCAGACTGCCAGATGCTTTTGAATGGACCCTGAAATCTTTTTATTTACTTATCATTATTTATTTATTTAGTTATGTTCTCTGGAGTCTGGACCTTGATTATTCCTTGACCAAGAAATTTGGACCTTGACAAAAAATAATTGACTACCCCGTATAGAGAGTAATCCCTGAAATGACTATTAGGTGAAAAATTAAACATGTTCATAGCAAACAATGGTCATTTTAACAAAGTCTGTATTTACATCAGATGAAATCTGATCAAGTGCTATATCTGGCATTTGAGTACAAACTGTACTAAATAAGGTACATACCAGTTCTTGTTATATTCACTTATGCAAAAGTCCAAGGAGGAGGTAAATCCCAACCTCACTCTACTCTGTGGTATATTACTCCTCTCTCTCACAGCAGCATAATCTCTTTAGTCCAAGGACTGTTACATGTTTGTACAGGGTCTAGCACAATAGGACCCCTTTCACTGAAACTGGCGTCTAGCACTACTAGAACACAGAGAATAATGATCTGGGAAGACAGTCCCAGCCACTCTAACTCTGCATAGTAGTTCTATCCCAATCTCCCCGCAAGTGCTGGTCTTCTTGCTCCCCTGAACTCCCATGTGCACTGGGTTTGATTGTCTGTGGAAGCAGCTAGATTACATAGTGGTAGGGGACTACTGCCCTCTTTACAGACACAGACATATATAACTAAGTGTTGTTACTCTCTGCTGAATTCTCGTTGTTCATGAGTTTGTATGAGTACTGTACGAACGGATTTATCACCTAATCACAGATTCCTTGCACAAGCTCAACTCCCAGGGAAGTGACTGCTTTGAAAGGATATCTTGGTGCCTAGAACGTCAAAGGGAATCATGCCTGCTTAGGACATGTGCAACTGAGCGCTTAGTAGATCCTTTTCCTCATTCAGAGAATGGACTTACTGGACCCACTTCTCCTCTCATGCCAGTGTAAATCAGGAGTAACTTCACTAAGTCACATGTTTTACACCCATGCACAATTAAAGCACTGAGTGGTAGAGAGAATCAGGCTCACTGTAATGTCCTGTACGTTACTGCAGCCATGACTTGACTAACAACCTTTGTGGCTTTAGATAGCAATTCTGCAATGTAAGCCACAAGGAAGCCTCCCCTAAGGCAAAGCAACAGGATCTGTGCCAAATGCCTGCTAGTTGGAAGTCGCTCTTGGCATATCTTGCATGAAGGTTCTTATTAAATTATTTCTATCAAAAAGAGCATCGCTCCCTTCTATGAAAGCAGGGAGCGGGAGGGAAACCAGTGAACACTTTGTTGTTAAATTTCCTTATCTTTACTATGAGTACACAATCTTTCAGGACTGTCCAATGGAATTGGTGCCTGAAGAATCTGGGAATAATTGCATCCTCCTACAATAAGGAAGTATTGTGTGAAAAGCTTTAAAACTCTCCTGGCTGTTTCTCAGTAGAAGAGTTATTGCCCCTGCAGCCTCAACACTGGGTTTAGCACCTGCGCTTTTAGGGATTTGATGGTGTAAAGCAGATGGTTCTCTGCTCTCTGAAAGAAGTGGTCTAGATTTTCAGTTTTGCTAAGTGTGAAGTGTAAAGCTGGTTTGAAATAAAAGACCATTTCAGCATCCGTACTGGTTGGAAAACAGTGGTAAAGAAGTTTAGGGTGTGTGAAGAAAATCACAGAAGCAAAGGACTAGTTTCATAGAGACTTAGGAGCCTAATGCCACTAATTGCTGGCCTATAGAGTCACTTTTTCTCACTCTCTCTCTCTGGCCCAATACATACTTAATTATTCGCCTGTAGTGGCTTGGCTTGAAAAAGAAAGATTGAGAGAGACCTCACCCCAGAATATCCCAGTGCTTGGGGCACTCTCATGAGAGCTGGGAGAGCCAAGTTCAAATTTCTTTTTCACATCAGGAAGAGGAGTGATTTGAACACGGGTCTCCCTCCGCCTGGGTGAGTGCTCTAACCACTAGGATAAAGATTATAAGGGGGCAGGAGGGAGGTCCAAAGCAGCAGCTGCCACCACCACAGCAGCAGCAGTACCAATGTTGTGTCTTTCAAAAACCTTCTTAAGTGCCTAACTCCAGGAGAGGGTTAATGGCTGTGAATCTGGGCGGAGGCAGGATCTTCCCTCCAGCCTAGATTTAGGCACCTAAATCACTCAGAGGGCTGGGCTTAGGCCACACACCTCTCCTCAGCATTCCCTAGCATTAGCAGCTTTCTGCTCAGCTTGCTGGCCTCTGTGAATCTCATTCTTATGCTCCTAACTCTCCCCAGACAGGGTACAGGGAACCTAGGTGACTAACTTGGGGCTATGGATTCCACTAGGCAGCAAGCCACCTAAAAGGTGAAGTGGCCCATTAATACCTCTGTAGTCATAGGACAAAGGGAGGTTTAGTGAGTTACACATTGTTACGGTTTATTACAACAAACTGTAACCCACTAACGCCTTTTTTTGTCCTTGGGCTACAGGGATGTTAACCACTTCACCTTCACTGGTCTCTTAGAATACGTGCTAACTATTTATGCTAAACAATCTGTTCCACCTTGTATTTAGTTGTGACACTCTGAGGTCTGGTCTACATGACAGACCTATATCGGTGTAAGTACACTGCTCCAGGGTGTGAAAAATCCACACTCCTGAGCGATGTAATTATACCAACCTAACCCCCTGTGTAGACCAGGCCTATGCTAGCGGGAGAGCTTCTCCTGCCAACATAGCTACCACCTCTCAGGGAGGTGGATTAACGATGTCGATGGGAAAGCTCTCTCCAGTCGGCACAGGGCATCTTCATTAAAGAGCTACAGTGGCGCAGCTGTGCTGATGCAGTGTTTTAAGTAAGTGTAGACATGCCCCGAGTACCTTTCCTAGACCTGAAGTAGAGCTCTGTGTAGCTTGAAAGCTTGTCTCTCTTACCACCAGAAGTTGGCCCAATGAAAGATATAACGTCACCCAACTTGTCTCTCTAATACCTTGGGACCAACACGATTACAACAACGCTGCATGTAACCTGAAGTAGCCATTCACCTTAGAAGGCTACAAACTGCTACAGAGAAGCATGGTGTTAGAACTTAAATTAATAATAAAATTTCAACCAGTAAGGCATACATAAGAACATAAGAAAGGCTATACTGGGTCAGACCAAAGGTTCATCTAGCCCAGTATCCTGTCTTCCGACTGTGGTTGGTGCCAGGTGCCCCAGAGGGAATGAACAGAACAGGTAATCATCAAGTGATCCATCCTGTCACCCAATCCCAGCTTCTGGAAAACAGAGGCTAGGGACACCATCCCTGCCCATCCTGGCTAATACCCACTGAAGGTTATTACTTTGTTGTTTCCCCTGCTTATTCTAGGGAAAAAAAGAAAAAAAAAAGCCTTACATCATTACATAATTCAACAAATTTTACAACTACTAGCAAAGAAAGATTGTATCGCACATTTATAATTAAACATATTTCCTTTAGATTGTGGGATCATCCCTCTAGAGCAAAGCATGACAAAGAATATGTAAGGATTTAAAGGAAAGGATTTTTCAATTAAAAAAATAAAATAAAGATATCCATTCTAAAAAAGAATCTCTCTTCCACAAACTAACAGAAGGTGAACTGCCTAAAGCAAACCATTGCAAGAACACAGCATAACAGAGTAAAAATAATGATGATAGACTGTTCTTTATCTGAAAAGTCACAGAAAAATATTGCAAGTGATTTTCAATGATAAAGTTTAGTGAAGACATCTATACTTTCTAGTTTTACCAAAGGCTCAATTCTGCCAGCATTCCTCATGTTGAGTATACCTTATATGTGAATAGTCTAACTGAGTAAGGTGATCTCAACATGAGTATGGGTGACAGACCTGAGCACAATGGACAAGAACCAAAAGTTGTACAGCATGAATGTACCCACAACTCACAAGGCAGAGTGAACTACTTTGAATCAAACTGAGACAGGGGCCCAGATTACCTCCACAATGAGGCAGTCCTCTGTTGTGGATCTCCCCTGGTCCATGTGAAAGAGGAAGAACTGTATGTGTGGAACTCCTCAGGTACTCCTCTGATAGGGCTCCCTGGGGGACAGGACTGGCCATGCTCCCCTGCTAACTTCCTATTAAGAGGACTGTGGGATTAAATACTAGTTGCTCTCTCATTAACATTCTATTCACACATGCAAAAAAGCTGTAAAAATCTTCACTCAAATTGTGCATCATGGGTTTTACAAAAATATCTCAAGGGAGGCTAACAAGGCAGCTTTTAAAGCATTGGGGTGCCAACCTGACATCCTCTGCTTTGTTGCAGTTTACCTTCAAAATATCAGGATGTTATTTAAAGGAAACTAAAAGATCTGTGCTTCCTCTGAAATGGAAGTTGAAGTAG
Source organism: Chelonia mydas (assembly GCF_015237465.2). Lineage (NCBI taxonomy): Eukaryota > Metazoa > Chordata > Testudines > Cheloniidae > Chelonia > Chelonia mydas. The sequence goes on from NC_057849.1 coordinate 276,818,308, forward strand.
TCTCAACTACGAGGTAAACACACTGTTATTAACTTTAGAGACAGTGCTGCTAAAATACCAGACTCATTCCAACTAATACCCAGATCACCACCACTTTGTGGCCTGGGTGTATTTAATTTGTTAGATAAGAAAAAACAGTGATGTATGTGACATTCGAGCGAAAATAATGTGTATCACAGAAAATGGCACGTATCAGTCAATCATCTCTGTTGGCAACATCTAAAATTCAAGGTCAAGATAGAGTCTGTAGAGCGCAACAAAATGGAAATAAAAATATTCTGACAAAATATGGAGCTGGAGAGCCTTTGTTTGCGGATTTTAAGATGAAAATCAAGTTGTAGGTGATTAGTCTTAAATGAAAAATCAGTATAATTTCCCTTCAGAAAGAACAGAATTTATAGAACACATGAATTTCCAAATCTCCCCACTGTATTTTCCACTGAATGCATCCGATGAAGTGAGCAGTAGCTCACGAAAGCTTATGCTCAAATAAATTTGTTAGTCTCTAAGGTGCCACAAGCCCTTTTCTTTTTATAAAAATAGTGCTGATCTTTGATCGACATTTGTCAGTCCTCTGTTCAGTGGTAATCTAATCAAAATATGAAAAGCTAGCAGATAGAAAGTTGACAAATTTGGAAAATGCTGTAGGTGAAAACACTGGAAACTGATTACAAGAGTGACTAGTTTCCTAGGAGTGTGTATGATTGTTTAAAAAATAAATAAATCTGCACAGCCCTGAGTGGAGATCAGAAAAAAAACACCCCCAAACCCCCAAATTCCGTAACTCTTGAGTGAGCCAGCATGCTTATTAAAAAAGGAAAAACCAAGCCAGATTAATCTAGTAATAAATGAAGTTGCATAATCATAAAATTTCACATGTCAAAATAATATAAGTCAGATAATACTTGGCAATTAAAACTGGTAATTTGGCAGAAACATAGGGTTAGAATTGCAGCATAACTCCTGAGAGAGAAGCACAGCAGGGCAAGCCCTCCATGTGGCTGCCTCACCATGGCTGGATTTTCCCATGGATCTTGGGACATCCTCTCGCCTTGGAGACTAACCAGCATCCGATGAAGTGAGCTGTAGCTCACGAAAGCTTATGCTCAAATAAATTGGTTAGTCTCTAAGGTGCCACAAGTACTCCTTTTCTTTTTGCGAATACAGACTAACACGGCTGCTACTCTGAAACCTCTCTCCCTGGGCACACAATTCCCTCCCTTGTGAGAGGGGATGAGTCAGTGTGATGCGTGTGGCTTTCAAGCCATGGATAATTTGCCTTAACTTTTCTCCTTCTGTGTATTTGTGTGTGGGAGGGGATAATTAAGGCCTCAGAACTAACCTCTAATGAGTGTTGAGTGATCACATGCATGGGTTGTCTAAAACAATATGCTTTAGACGAAAGGAAAGCCTTGGACCTGGAAGGAAAACCAGAGGGCGAAAGATTGAACTCTCCGGGGAAGCAGCAATATATGGCACAACCGCTAAGAATCAGTACAAATTCTGTACTGCATTCTAGATTTCATAAAAGTTATGATTTATATTCATTAACTCATGCTGCTGTGCCTTCTACATTTCTCCACAAATGAGCAAGATATAGTGTTATCTTTTAAGAGCAGCTGACTTCTCAAGGAAAACACTGAAAAACCTTCTAATTAGAAACAATTCTCTTGGCATAAAATATAGTTTGTTTGTTTTTTCTTGCCAACAATATTTGCATGAAAATGGGATTGTTGAGTCCTTGGAGTTTATTTGGTGCTTAATGTTTATTCCTCAGCCACTGTTAAGAGTTCTTTGATTGGGACATCATCACAATTTCCATAACAGCATAATTCACTTGAGGGTTATCACTTGAGCCAGATCTTGAGAGGTGCCCAGTATCTTCTAGGTTCAGCTGGGGGTGGGAAAGGATGGGCTGCAAACGTGCCCATTTTAGCACCCTGATTCTGTGGTGATTTCCCATGGCACCAGCAATACAATGCAGCCTTTAAAGCCAACCTAATCAGCATGCTGGAGATTCTGCTACAGGGGGGATTTCCTGAAAGCTGGCCTTATGTCATTCCATGGGATAGTGGCCGTGGCCGGGGTAAAGAGTCATTGATCAGGTTAGTCTAAGACTGCCAGAATGGCCCTTGAGCATCATATGCAACTGGGTTGTAAAATAGAGCAGCCTCAAGCCTGCTCTACCTTCTGTCAGAGACCAGGTCGGTGCTTGTTTACAGCCCCTCCTTTGAGGCCTGAACCAGATGCAGCATGGCCAAGCCTTGGAATTTGTTGCCCATGAGGTCTATATTTTTATGTATCTTGACAGACTCCTACTTCTTTACATATCTTTAAAAAAGCCCCCTAAAGAAGGAGCCCCCAGAGTGTTGAATTTTGAGAGGAAGCATTTTATAAATGTGTTTCCAGTAAAATTAAACATCTTTCTCACAGAGTTGTGAAACTTTTTCAATAGCAAGGCCTTGTTTATACTACAGGGAATTCACATTTATAGGCTACATTCACAAAGAGACTTAGATGCCTAAATGCCTCTTCAGGTGTCTACATTCCAGAATCAGGTCCATGGGGATTCACAAACCACCTGCTCAGCTGCTGCTAATCCCTCTAAAGTTGCTTAAATTTGCTTGGTACCTAATTTTTGAAGTAGAAGTTTGCCGGGCATCTATGTTTCTGCCTCTGTGCGTGTATACTGCAGCCCCTTACTCCGTATCTAGATGCATAAGCCTCAGTGCAATGCACAAACAAGGAACAGATAGGTGTCCCTCCGGCTAACTCATCTATGGGGGCTGATCTGGTAAGCATGCTCAGACCTCGCCTACTGAAGCAAGCCCCTATAGGTGAGCTCGCACAAAATGGCTGATGGGGTAGAAGAGGAGGAGAGGAAAGCTGTTGAAGTTGTTCCACTGTGAATTAATAACGAAAGAGTCCTTGGGCGAGAGGCAGTGAGCGAAAGCGTGGGAAGATGTGCCATCCTCACTTCTGCGCTGCCTTCAGAGCTGGCTCCAGGGCTCCAGAGCTTCCTGCAGCTGGGGAAGGTTCCCAGAGGTGGGCTTGACCTGGCCCCGTGAGTGGCCCCTGTCCCTCCCCAGCCTGGCCAGGATTAGCAGCTGGAGCGTGGCAGAGGGTAGGAGCCCTCGGCTGGGGCGCCCCAGCCCTGCCCTTCCCCTACAATACACAGATATCACAGGGGAGATCAGATTTCATGGTCCGTGATGTGTTTTTCATGTCCATGAATTTGTTAGGGCCCTATTCATATCAGAGCACTCACCTGAGGGGTGGTAGATCCCTGTCCAAAAACCTTCTCCCTTTAGGCAGGGGGGGACTTGAACCAGGAATTTCCCACATCTCAGGTGAGTACCACAACCACTGGGCTAAAAGTGATGAGAGAGCTGCTCCTCCTTCTCCTTTGCAAGAACAGCATAGGCACCTAACTTCAAGAGAGGGTTTGCAGCTGAGAATCCCAAGCAGAGGAAGGCGCCTCTGTGCAGCCTGGACTTGGGCCTGGATCTGAAGCCAGGGGAGGGAGGGGGAGAGAAAGAGCTGAGCACACATCCCTCAGCTTGGCATCTCCTGTGGGCTAGCTTAGTGACTTTTTGTGAATCCCAGTCTAAGGTGTATATCTCCCCATTCATTGAATAGAGAGCCTAGAAGCCTAACTCAAGCTTTGTCAGTTTCAGCGATTTTCTAGGCACCTACAATTTATTCAGCAGCACCATCTTTAAGTTTCTTTGTGAATCCAGCCCTGTAAGTACTAACAATAGTCTCTATGCAGCAAAGGAAGTTAAAATGGGGAAAGAAGTCAAACATGATTCAAAAATAACAACCTTTCACTGTTATACAATTAAATGAATATGAAGTTGGTCTTAAAACGCTGAATCCAGAGAATCAGAGAACATTGAGGCGAAGGAGGAAAACTGACAAAGAGCCAATGATTTATTCATCTGAGAATTGCAGGCTGGGATTGCTAACCATGTAAAGCAGACAGTAGAAACAGAATTGTTCAGAGTGGCCTGAGGGCTATTTAGACAGAAGCTGAGGCTGTAATTCCATCCACAGTGGTCTCCAACCAGAATTGTACAAAAAATGTTAGAACTCCAGATGGGGAAAGATGCATTAAATGAAAAAAATAACCACCCCAAAACAACCCCCGCCCCCAAACTTAGTTAAAAACTGCACAGCTTAGTGCTTATGAGCCGGAGGTAAAGTTTACTGCCAAAGAATGGGCAATTGATCTGTCTCACTTGAATACTGGCAGCCATTTCAACCTAGCTTCAGCTATGCAAAACAAATTGTTTTAGAAAGCACAGTAAATTTGGGCTGAACCCAGCAGCAAAACATGCCTTATGTTTTAATCCTGAGCCAAAACTAAATGCCCTGCTGCAATAGTAAAGCAATTGAATTAAGCACTTTGATTACAAATGAAATTCCAAACTACAAAGCAGTAAACCTGTTTCCATTGCATCAGATGGGGTACCAGCTTACTCAGTTCAAAGGGGGCAGTGCTGCTTGTTGATCAGGCTTTAAAAATATCCAGCATGTGCTTGTAGTTTGGGTAAGAAGAGGTAGCAGTCCTTCAATTTTAGGCAACAACAAACAACAACAACAAAAATAGAAAGGAACGGTACTATACTTTGAGACTATGCAAAACCACAAGCAGTGCAGGTAATAATAATCTAGCTGCAGTAGACGTGACACTAAATGATGGTGAGCATGTGGGTACAACTCAAACCTACACATTATCTTTAATGGAATCTTTCTCAATACATGAATTCAAATTGTGTGGCTATAAACAGTATCACAGGGACTGATTTCTAGCTGAAAGACTCAATACAGAGGGAAGTGGCAATCTATCAAGCTGGAACGAGAGGTTCAATAGGGTGCTGCCAGGATCGGTGCTGGGCATGGTTTTAGTTAACATTTTAATGATAATGATTAATGCTATGGAAGAAGAAGGGCTAAACAGGACATTAGTTACATTCACAGATATTATTAAATTAGGTGGTAGACCAAGTATGAGCAGAACAGAGAGAGAATACAAAGGGGCTTGGAAAGGTTAGAAATATCAGGAAGCCAATGGGAAAAAAGTTTCTAACATATTTGTGGAATATTAATCCATTGCACAGTGTGTGTGTGGTGTGTGCATGGTGCGTGCATGTGTGTGGGTGTGTGTGTGTGTTTGTGTGAGATGCGCAACACAGAAAAGTCCTAAAATGAAATTAGTTAGTTTTGGGATGCATAAGCGGAGGCGGCAGGAACCACAGAAATGGTTTCTTGCTGAAGCATCTGGAATACTGGTACAGTTCTGAGCTCTCCAGAACCAGGGCAGCTATTTAACAAAGTAATTCAGAGACAAATAACAAAAATGATTAAGTGACTGTGACTGGAATGACTGACATGATGAAAGAATAGAAGAACTAAATGTGTGCAGCCTGGCCAAACACTGACTAAGTGGGGTTATGATGCCATGTGAAAGTCAATGAAGGTTGAGGAGAGGAATTGTTCAAAGTGTCAAAAGGGGCATATAACTAGGAGAAATGGGGGTGAAATTAACTAAAGCAGGGGTGGCCAACCTGAGCCTGAAAAGAGCCAGAATTTACCAATGTACATTGCCAAAGAGCCACAGTAATAAGTCAGCAGCCCTCCATCAGCTCCCCCCTTCCCCCACTCCCAGTGCCTCCTGCCCACTGGCAGCCCCACAGATCAGCGCCTCCCCTTCCCTCCCTGCACCTCCTGATCAGCTGTTTCGTGGCGTGCAGGAGGCTTGGAGAGGGAGAGAGAGGCGCGAGGGCATGGCAGGCTCCGGGAAGGAGGCGGGAAGGGGTGGAGTGGGGGCAGGGCCTGTGGCAGAGAGCCAGAGGTTGAACAGTGAGCCAGGGGTTGAACCCCCCGGCACACTGGAAAGTTGGCGTCTGTAGCTCCAGCCCCGGAGTAAGTGCCTATACAAGGAGCCGCATATTGACTTCTGAAGAGTCTCAAGTGGCTCCGGAGCCATAGGCTGGCCACCCCTGAACTAAAGGAAGTTTTAGATTGAACACATTTCAGGAAATAAAGTATTATACTAGAATAGTCTCTCCTGGAAAGTGGTTGAGGTCCCACCACTTGAATCAATTAGAAATGGATGGGATAAAGCATTGTAAAGTATATATTGCTATAGGGAATAATCCTGGGCATTCCCTCCCCAAATGACTTGATAGATTTTTTTCTTTATCTCTAGTTAACTCCCGTCTACATTCTCAGAAACTAGTAATTGAGACCAAAACAATGTCAGCCAGGTCGTTGTGAAGTAACAAGACCTGATCCAATCCCAAACTGACCTGAGGGCAGGCAACACTTTCATTATCACAGGATAAGAAAAGAGAATCTGAGTGACAATGTTTATCAAAAGGAAGTATATTAACAACAGCAACAAGTCCAATTAGTTTATTAGCAATTTACTGTAGCAAAAATGTACATTTCATGTGATAGTCTTCTAATGCTGGCATCATCATACTACAGCTTTGTAGCTTGACAGCACATCAACATGGTTCTGCTTTTCAGTGCAGGAAAAAAGGATGATACAATGTTTAAGAATAATCTCTCTCCTCTTCCCCTGTTGAGAGAACTGGAAGCAATGTATTTGGAAAGAAGACTGAAGCAGAGAAAAAGGCTCCCCCTTCTGCAGACTACTGTGCTATGACTCTACCTACAAGCTACTCTTTCCCCAAATTCAACAAACATGGTTATGACTGGATGTGACGTACTCCTCATCAAAAATAAGTGTGTTGGAGAAAAAGCAGAGAGGACAGGGAGATGATGAAATAGGAAAGTAATGTACGAGTGATTAAAATGTAATTCATTTAATTTAAATTCACATCTATATAGCTACATACATTATTTTTCAGGCCTGAATAATTGGTTTTCTTACCTTTATACTTTTAATGTGTACGTTTTATAGAGAGAAATGTGCAAAACTACAGATTGCACAACAGCTATAGAATTTTGTTTAAAAGCCCACTGCTGCGGCTTTATGGACCATGTTTTTCTTAGTGGAGCTTAGGAAAACATGCCGTCTTTTGACATCCAACAGCATGAAAGAGGCATGTTTTATGACTCAAATCATTAAGTCAAAAATATCAAATCAATGACATCTAATACTGTAGGAATGCTGCAGTACAGAAAGAATAAAAAAATACAGTCCTGGAGTTTTCTTCTTACAGATTCTGCAACTACAAGTACCATCAAAGAATCCTGATCTCTACACTTCACAGCTGAGCGAGAAACCAGTCCTAGTTATGCTTGATCAAAGCTGGTATTTATTTTCAAGAGCGTATCATGACTTTCATACCACAGTTTACTCATCAATGGTTTTATATAAAAAGGATCCTACTAGCTCACATTTTTTTCTTCTTCTCAATCTGAAACAACTTCCCTTTTCTACCTGAGAAATTCATATATACACATAGCTCAGTGATGTGGGTTTTTTTAAGTGTCTGCATTTTCCTAGCAATTACAGCTTTAAGGAAAAAAATTCCACATCTTCAGTATATTTGAATGATTGTTGTGTTGCTTTTGCCTACCAAAACAACTAGGTCACCAACACCAGGAGAAAATATTTGTTTAACCGATCCCTCCCTCCCAACACACACATATACACCCCTTCCCTAAGCAGCCTTTTCTGAATACACGGTGAACAGTTTTGTACTGGTTTCCATAAGGCTAACAAAAGGCAGGAGCAATCTTTAGAGTCTCAAAGCTTATATCAAGAATCCTACATTTGAAACCTAAAGCAATAAGATATGGACATCTACTTCTGCATTCTTAGGGATAGAGGACACTTTCCCCACTCTTTGCTTCCCTGTGTGGGGGCTAGTGACAAATACAGCCGGAGTGCTTCTTGTTCCCTTCTTAAAGGGGGAGGCCCTGGAAACTGGCAGTGGGGCTGGCACAGGGAGGAGCACATACTGCACCCTTTCTAGGTGTGAAAAGGGCTGTTTTGGCCCATACTCCCTTGACACTCCTGGAGATATTGGCTCTGTGCAGATTAGGAAAAGTGGGCAAGTTTAGATAGGGCCTAGTTACCACAAGCTAGAGAAACCCAACTAAACTTGACCACATTTTCTAGTGCAGGGCAACACCCCAACCTCGGTTTTAGTAGATTGTGATGTAGTTTAGGCTCAGTTTGCACCAGCAACTTGATCTTGCCCAGTATCTCCCTCTGGGACGCAGTGCCTTGTCACGTTACCCTTTGTTGTGCTAAGTTGTTTATAGCCACAATCTGTTCCTTACTATACTAATGGAAAAAGAAAAGGAGTACTTGTGGCACCTTAGAGACTAACCAATTTATTTGAGCATAAGCTTTCATGAGCTACATGCTTATGCTCAAATAAATTGGTTAGTCTCTAAGGTGCCCCAAGTACTCCTTTTCTTTTTGCAAATACAGATGTTATTCATGTAATAACATGGCTGCTACTCTGAAACCTATACTAATGGAAGCGTGAAAGACAACTCACAGATGTTATTCAGAGATTAAGCTTCCAGGATTTACTGTTTTGCCCCACTTTATGATTTCTGCTTCTAAATAATATTAATGATCAGGGCTCCAATTCCTAAAAATGTCTCAGTGGAACTTTAGATTGCAACTGTGCTAACTGGTAGAAAGAAATTAGTTGAACAAGAAACAAGTTGACGTCTTCAAATCTGGTGAAAAGCAATTTTGCTGTTTCACAATAAAACGAACTTCTTTCCGCTCTCCACTCAAATCTGAAATGTACTGAAGGTAGACTTTGAACACAAGTGCTTGCAAAGATACATCTGGGGCTTAGGTGCATCTCTTCAAGAGCTGTTTGTTATTCTTCTTGAAAACTAGCAGCCGCTAACTTATGATGTTCAGTTCTCTGAACAACTGCAATGTGACTGATCTTCAGACCTCAAAAGATATATACAACTGTTGAAACTGTTTGGAAGAATGAACATGTTATTTATTGTATAACACCATATGTGTGAATGCCAATTTACAGACAGGTACAAGACGAAAACGTTTCTGTCTCATACACAATAGTTCTGAAAAGTATTTCAGTGCTAATATTCAAGGCAGAAAAAGCATTCAAGGCTATCAACAACAGAGGTGAGAATACTCCAATACCAAGAACATTATTCCTGTTATCAGAAAAGAAGGCCTGGCAAACTGCATCCTTAGAAAAAGGGAGAAAGTGTTTCTGATAATGTGGTCAGTACCTTGTGGCCCAATGTATCTCAGGATGCTTCAAATTCTTCCCGCCATTCACTGATACAAGTAGGCATTTGATTGACATGTTGCAGTTTTGCCACTTACTGCATCTCACTTTGGCTTAAAAGGCAGTGAAACATGACACAAATCATCAGAAACCTGAAGATACATGATAGTTTTCAGCTACGAATTCGGACTGCAGATATTCAATTCGGTATGAAAGTGGTTGAGCAGGCAGATCTTGTGGTTCACTGACTACTTCGATTAAATTTGAGCAGTTCAGCATATTTCTGTTTGCCATTCTATTGAGACAAGACCTGGACACCGTCTAGTCAAAGGACCATCTGCTATGTCAAAAAACCAACAACCCATAAATCATGTATGAATTTCAGAAGACCTTTGAAATTTCAGAGTTAAAAAACTGAGTCTAGTTGTTTGAGATTATTAAACTTATTTGGAGGGTATGACAACTGATAAATGTTTGTATTGAAGCTCAATAAAATGATATGATAGCTGGGACAGGATGGATGGTGTTATCTATCCAAGTCAAGGCACTGCTTATTGTAAGTGATACAGGATAGAAACAATGGCAGAAAACATTATGATAGTGGAGAACTATTTAATTTGGGTCAAATTTTCTATTTAGGTGCCTGTGTTGAAATCAAAGGGAGTAAAGTGCCTAGGCACTTTTCAAAATCCCACTAGGCATTTATCTGTATCTTTAGGTACCTAAATAGCTTTGAAAATCAGGCCTTTTATCTCTGAATGCTGAGAATTGGGATTGTCACCTGTCAATACAGTAATAGTTTAAATTCTTATTATTTACTGTCTATCCAGAGCTAGGGCAAATGGCAACAAGAATCTTAAATATGTGGATTCCGGTAAGAAAGACCAAATGGTCTATTACCAAAAATTAAAACCCCCAAAACACAAAAAAGTGATCAGTGTAAGATTCAGAAAAGACTACATTTGCCTTTATGACACCTCTTCTACAGAAGCTAGGTTGCTAATAGCAACAGGAAAACAACAGAGAGGCTTAAAGAGAATATAGTTTTAAGAAATATTTATCCAAAACCAGACTACTACAAACTGTTCATTATTTTGGGTGAAATAAACTCCCCACTCCCAAGTCCCAAAGGATTAAATTTCTTCAGTGAACAGGGCCCACACAAGGTTATTGCTCAAACAGCAAAAATTTTTGGATTTGGTGATTTGGCCAGAAAATTATCTGGATATCAGTTAATGAACATTACAAAAGCTGATTATAAACAACTGATCTTAGCCCGATCCAGTGAATGGACAGCAGATATTTCACAGCACTGAAAAGTTTAAAATGTTTTAAAATACTTTTTAAAATGAAATCTCTAATTTTCCTCAATTCCCCTAACATTTCATTCCTTGTGCTGTAACTAATCTACTGGTACTGTGACAGCAGCATGCTTTCAGGCTATACACTAGTATAATACAAACTTCATCTAGATAGAGTAGACTTGGTAAAGAAAACCTCAAATTATTGGAAATATGATTTCTGAAATGGTCAAGAAAGTCTGCTCAGGAAAATAACAGAAAACAATGTGTAGCATTGCTGTAAAGTGGTGATTTCAAGAGTAATGAAAGCACAAACTTTTAGAGTATGCAGAGTCCATTTTCTGTTCTTTAGTAGTGCAAGTACACAGATCTTTGTCTCTGCAGGATTCTTTTCTTGCTGCATTCCACAAGCTGAGAGGAGCTCTTTGGAACTCATACAAAATCTCTTGCTACCATATTAGGAATCAAAATGTGTAGCAAAAGCTTATGGCTGAGTGGGGATAATCAACAGGGAATGTGTTTGCCTTCCAGCTAAATGAGTAAAGCAAAATGGTTGAGGAAACAAAATAAATAACAGTAGTAATAAAAAATGACTAGTAGGCTTTAGAATAGTGCCCCATCACTTCTATCACACTTTCTACTAAATCTTGGCTAGAAACCAGCAGATCTTATGGACACACAAGAAAACCTTGTTACTTCCATTTTGTTTTGCCTCTGAGTTAAATACCCGTGAGTCACACACCAATCCTTCGTTTCAAACCGTCGCTAATATTTTTAATAAATCCTTTTGGGTCAGATACACAGCCCATATTACAGTGAAAAAACTGAGCTGGTGTTAATTGGCATAGCTCTATTGAAGTAAATGTCAATTCACACCACTTGATAATCTGGCCATTCAATTTCTACTGAGATTTCCTGTAATCACAGGTGTAGTAATTCTTTCACTGGAGATCTGTCTTGTACTTCATAGAAAATCTCATCTAAAGAACATGCTTTTTAAATGATCCAGCCCTTTGTGTATGAAAGCATAGCTGTAGTACTTGATATCATACTTCAAGACATATCTATGGATGCTTTTTGCACCATCTCCAGTAACAGATAGCCTACAGGCTATTTACCTCATTGTGTCATCAGTGTAAGGGAGAAGTCCCAAGTGGAAATGCTTAAAATCTATAGATTTTACTTCAGTTGTACTTAAACATTAGGTACTGAGAAGTGCTGGGACTGAAATTCTTAATCACTGCATGCAGCCAGATGAAGCCTGATGCAGGAATTTGAAGCAACAGAAGTCCTTTGGAGAATCTTCCTTCTGCTTCTCTCCAACTCTCTGTGGGGGTTCCACTGGGCTCTGTCCTTGGTCCCCTTCTCTTCTACCTCTGCACCTTGTCTCTGGGTAATCTCATCCACAAACGCAAATTCAGCTACCATCTCTATACTGACAACTCAGATTTACCTCTGTACTCCAGACCTGTCTCATTCTGTCCAAACTAAAATCTTGGCCTGTCTCTCTTGTATTTCCCTGTGGATGTCCAACTGTCAGCTCAAGCTCAACATGTTAAAACAGAGCTCCTAATATTTTCCGTTGAAGATCAGCCCCTACTCACCCTCCTTTCTCAATCACTGAGGATAACATCACCATCCTGTCTGTCACTCAGACCTGAAACCTGGATGTCATCTTCGACTCAGACCTCTGTATAGGTCGACACATCCAGGCTCTGTCTACATCTTGCTGATTCTTTGCGTGTAACATCGCTCAGATACATCCTTCCTTATCCAACCACACAGCGAGAACTCCTGTCTGGTCTCTTATTTCATGTTTCAAATACTGCCACATCTTTTTCTCCAGTCTTGCCTCGCTCATATCCATTGAGAATGCTGCTGCGTAGATCATTCTCCTACTGACCTATCACTTTGACCAGATCACCCCTCTTTTTGCATCTCTTCATTGGCTCCCTCTTTTCTATTGCATCAGATACTTGTCTGTTAAGCTACTTTCAAGACCTTTCACAGTCCATCTGCATCCTATCTCTCATTCATTACTGAAATGTTGTCTCCCACCTCCAATTCACTAATGATGCCAGCCTCCATTGCTCCCTTGTTAAATTTCCAAACAAGCATCTTTGTTTTTTTCCCCATACTGTCCAATGCTTGGGAGGAGCGCCCCATGAATATCCACAAAGTCATGTCATTATTCTCCTTCATATCCCTCCTTAAAACTCAGTAGCTGTAAAGCCCACTAAAAACTTGACAAAACAGCCTGCAGGTGTGCTGATAGCACAGCCTATCATGTTGACTAATACTGTAGCATTGTTTCCTCATAGTCCAGATGTGAGCAAACTACGGCCCGCAGGCCACATCCAGCCCACGGGACCGTCCTGCCTGGCCCTTGAGCTCCGGGCCAGGGAGGCTAGCCCCCAGCCCTTCTCCTGCAGCTATGCCGCCGTGCGGGGGCTGGGAGGCTCATGCAGGGCAGTGTGGCAGCATGTCTGGCTCCAGCCGAATGGTGCGGCTGCCAGACATGCTGATCTGAGCGGCATGGTAAGGGGGTGGGGGCTGTGAGGTTGGATAAGGAGCAGGGGGATTCCGGGGGGCAGTCAGGGGACAGGGAGCGGTTGGATGGGGCGGAGATTCTGGGGGGGGGGCAGTCAGGGGACAGGGGAGGATTGGACGGGGGTGGGGTCCCGGGGGGACCTGTCAGGGGGCGGCGGTGTGGATAGCGGTCGGGGCAGTCAGGGGACAGGGAGCAGGGGGTGGGATCCCACGTGAGCGGTTAGGGTTGGGGGGTCTCGGGAGGAGCCGGTCGGGGACAGGGAGCGGGGGTAGGGGGTGGATGGGTCGAGAGTTCTGAGGGGGGCAGTCAGGAGGCGGGAAGTGGAATGGGTCGGATAGGGGGCAGGGGCCAAGCTGTTTGCGGAGGTACAGCCTTCCCTACCCAGCCCTCCATACAGTTTTGCAATCCCGATGTGGCCCTTGGGCCAAAAAGTTTGCCTATCCTTGTCATAGTCCCATGCCTGTCTAGTCTGTGTCCATCTATTATCGCTCTTAAACTTGTTATCTCTCTTCTTAAACTTAGATTGTAAGCTCGTTGGAGCATGAATCATCTTTTTGTTCTCTGTTTGTACAGCACGTAACACAATGGGGTCTTGATCCATGATGTGGGCTCCTAAGTGCTACCATAATACAAATACAAAATAAAATAAATAATAAATAAAATAATAATAATAATAATCAAAATACCCAAACTGGTAAAGAAACATAAATAAAGGATAGAAGGGAGAGATGCTCAGATGCATATAAGTTTGAGATAATTAAACCTAAAGAAGAAAATCCTGCAGTCTTTATTCAGGCCAAAATCCTACTGAAGTCCCATTGGGAGTTTGGGCTGTGTGAGGATTGCAGTATTGATAGCCTTAAGTAGTCAAAATTTATGAGTCAGTCCCAAACCCCCCAAATCCTGAGATTGGCTTAATCATGAGGTTTTGTTGTTGTTGTTGTTTTTTTTTTCAGTTTACCCTCTGGTTTCTGAGCCTTTTGGTTCATGTTTTCAGGTGTTTCTCACTAGCCATGAGGGCTAGAATTTACTTTTTTTTTTTTTTTTAAAATAAAAGAAAGCTGAGATTCTTTCATAATTGGTTGCCTCCAGAAGCTGGAACATTAAGAAAAACAAGATAAAATCATGAGAATTGGAAACATAGGATTGCAAGTTTCAATTCATTGTCATATGGAATGTTGTTTAAAACTACACAGATTAATAAAGGCAATTAATAATATGGCTCCCATGGAAGTTGTGGGTACAGGATAGAAACTACGTAGTCCATTTAAGTCGTCTGTTGTTATTTGTAGTACATATTGCCAAAAACATGATAGACAGACATGCATGAAGACAATTTAAATAGGATCATGTCTTGTGTAATGCCTTCTAATTCCCTCAAGACTACCTAGGCCAAGACCATGGTTTATAAGCAATGAGCTAACCATGTAAAATCCAGTGACATGGTACAAATATGGCAAGATCAACTTGAATCAGGGCCTCTATAACTGTTTTTGCATATATCCTCTTGCTGTAGTGAATAACAGATGGCACAGTGTAAAATAGCATTATACAGAAAGAAGGTTACAAGCTAAGGTTCCAGTCTTTCAAAGACTTACACGGTTTCTTAAATATACACATGTGAGTAGTTCTGTGGACTACAGTGGGACTACACACATGCTTAAAGTTAAGCATATGTAAGCAGAGTCTGAATGAGCTCTCCCTGACATCTAGTGGTGATCTGTGGAAGAGGACTTCAGGAGCTGATCTTGTTTGCATGGACACACCCACCCTGCCTAGGTGCTCAGCATGATGGGATTGCTTGCCCAAATGATCACTTGTGGCTGGTGTTGGATCCCCGGTCTCCTTGTTATTGGGGCAGGAGTAATGAAGGGTATTATCCTTGTTGAGTGAACTGAGGGTAGCAGAACTATACCCGGCCTACCCTGATGGACGGACTCACTCTCAACTCAAAGGCACTCGCTAGGCAGGGGACATGAGTTCCAAAGCCCAGTGAGTTGAGAGAGGGCAGGGACAGGTATTTGTATTGGGTGTTGTGGGTCCCAGGCACCATTTGACCCTTCCTTTCTCCACGGTATAATAAAAGATCTAATTTAGACTCAGTTGAGAGTCTTGTTACATGCTGGAAAGCTGAAATCACTGATACCTAGGTCTAAGTATTAGACCTACTTTGGGACAGTGTCTGTATGGCAAGAGACTGCCCAGTGTGCACCAGCAGTGAGGCTCCCCCACTAACATCTGAAATCACTGAGAGCTGTGTTAAGTGGGAGGCCCTGAAGACATCTTGGCGAGTGGCGAGCAGGATGGCTGGTGGAGAGGGCCAGAGCAGAGCCCCACAGAGAGACGTGGCAATCAGCTGTTGGGGTGATGAGTGACTGCCCAAGCAGCGGAGCATGTAAGGTACCACAGGGTGGGAGGTGAACTCTGCAGATGAAACTCTAAACTCTGGGGCTGCATTGGCCAAGGACAGCAACTGTGAGTGGGGTACAGAGAAGGGACGGGCATATTAAAGGGACTTTTGGGTTGCTGGACTTAAGAACTTGAGAGGAAAAGGACACTGCCCAATTTACTTGGGGTCTTTTGCTCATGTTTTATGTTTATGAACCCTAGTTGCAGTGTTTTCCCAAATTAATGCTGAGTTGCTTCCCTCCTTTTATTAAAAGTTTTTGCTACACTCACACTCTGTGCTTGCAAGAGGGGAAGTATTGACTCTTAGAGGCGCCAGGGGGTGGTGTGTAATTGTCCCAGGTCACGGGGTGGAGGCTCGAGCTGGTTTTGCGTTGTATTGTTGAAAAGGAACCCCTAGATACTCAACCCGGCCCTAGTTTCTGCTGGCTCCACCTGGCAGAAGGGTTACACACATGCATAAGTCTTTGGAGGATTGGGGTTTTTACGTAGGAGAAATGGCTTGTGTAGATAAAGCATGAATGCTTAACTTAACAGTAAATATGAGTGAAAGTAATGGCACAACATACAATAACAACATAAGCCAAAAGCCATTAAAACACAAGAAAATGCTCACTCCTGCTGCTTGGCAGGTCAGGAATTCACACTGAGACTGATAGACTCTACTCCAAAAATTCCAGTCCTACCTCAAGCTTTGCAAATTCCTAGGATTATAATGAGTGTGTTCAGAATGCACATACTTTCCTGATTTCATTTGAGCAGGGAGAAAGCTAGCATTTAGACTGGAAAGACTCCAGCTTCCTAACAGATATGGTGGTTGGAACTCCCTTTATTTAAAACTAGATCATTTAGCTTGTCATCTCAGGCACGTTACTCACTACCTCATAATATAATCATGCTAACCGTGAAGCAGACCCTTTCTCACCTCATGCAAATTAATATTTCTGCTGCATGTCAGTTTTCTTTATAACAGTCTACTGGTAGATATTTCATTCTGAAATCCACGTGGACTCAGTTTTAGACAGCTGCAATTTCCACAGACATAAAACCATCAGCATGGTAAGAGCAGGGAGAGGAGTAGGTGTGATACATTGCTAAGCAACAGCAGTACCTCTACCTTCTAAAAAGGCTACCTCCCCTGAATTTCCCCAACAGCCTCCCTCTCCCTCCCCGCAGTTTTGTGAACTAGTTACATGCAGTGTTGCCAATTGAGTGATTGTTTGGAAATTTGAATTGAAATTGAAACATTAATACACACTTTAAAAGCATATACAGTGTATGATAAAATACATGTATCTGAAAAAGGATAATAGATTTGAAAAGTATGAACATACACTAGCTTCCTTATACAGCTGTTGTTTTTTATGACAATGTCAGTGCATTCATTTCGGTGAATTGGCCAACCTAATAATTTCAAATTATGATTTGTAAGCAAAGTCTAAATGAGCTCTCCCTGACAGCTAGTCAGGGGGCTGAGGGGGAATGGCTTCAGGACCAGTTTGTATTTACATTCACACCTAATCTACCTAGGTATCCAGCAAACAGAGCTGCATTGCCCAGGTGATAGATTTTGGCTGGGGTTGGGTTACAAATCACTTGAATGCCGGGGGGTGTGTGTGTGTATGAAATGTAGTTATTCTTATTGTAGGAGTAAAGGGCAGTAGAACTGTACTTAGCCTGTGCTGATTGAGGGCATCAAGAGAGAGGGTGGGGACACGTGTTTTGCTTGATGGTCTGCCTGAGTCACAAGTACTATTTGACTTGCCCCTCTCCACTGTTTAAAGACAGAGCTGATTAGGCTCCATAGATAGTCTTTGTTTTGTTAAGTGATCATTACAGCTGAAATCACTGATAATCAGGTCTAAGCGCTTAGACCTGCTGTGGGACCCTGCTTCTGTGGAAGAGACAGCCCAGTCTGCACTAACAGCGAGGTTCCCCCACTGAGAGCTCAGCTGAAATCACTGAGAGCTGGGTGGAACCTCAAGAGACCAACTCGCAGAGTTCACAGTGGCAGGTGACAGCACAGGGTCATTGGCAACAGAGCAATGGAGGGAACGGTAGCACAACGAACAATCGTGGCCAGAGCGAACAGTGAGCAGCTGGAGAAACAAGGAAGGTGCCTTCTTACCCCCCACATGGGAGGTGAACTCATGTGAAAGCACCTCTGAACTCCGAGTCTCCACTGACCAAGGACAACACTGGTGAGTGTTAATGAGGCTGTTAAGAATGCTGGAGACACAACACAGTTCATGCGAACCAACATGGCTGTGGCATCATACTTTCTATTTAAGCAAGAGATACCACACACTACAAACTGGAGGCCAATGTTAAGTGCATTGTCACTTGTTCATCCTGAAGTTGAACACTGGTTCCGAACAGGACCAGCAAATGCTCACTATCTTTCTGCAAGAAACTCAGCTGATTGGCTAGAAGCATGTGGTGCAACGGTGGAAGACTCAACAGTTGAAAAAGTGAAGAACTCTTTCACCACATTCAGAAAATGTGCATACATGGCTGATGAATGCACCAATGCAAATAGGCATCAAGTATTAAGTCATTGTGTATGTTATCTTGATGTCAGTGATAGGCCAGTAGATGCATTTCTAGATGTTCAAGTTATAGAAGACACATCGGTTGCATCTGTGACAACCCACATCTTAGAGGAGTTAAATGCTTGTCAATTGGACCCCAAACAGATGGTTGCTTGTGCATTTGATGGAGCTGCAAACTTCTCTGGAAGACATGGTGGAGATCAAGCTTAGCTCAGAGAAAAGTGTAACCCTAATCTTTCCTATACACACTGCAGAGGCCATCTACTCCAACTAGTGCTAGTACGAGCTGCAGATTCTTCAAAAGACATTAAAAAAGCCATAAATTTAATGTCTTCATTATATTCTTTTTTCAGCAAAAAAAAAGTCCAAAAAGTCCAAAAAGACTGAATATCTTGGAAAATATAGACGATATACTCGGACTGAAGTTCAAATTAGTCCAACTTGGGAAAACCCTCTGGTTTTCTCATGAGCAATCCCTGGCTGTTGTCTTAAAATTACTGCAGCCGTTATTACTGGCTTTGGAAAGTATCTACCAAGATGGGATGGATCTATGCAGTGAGGCTGGTGGATTACTTTTGCTACTATGTTCAGAGAAGACTATTGCTGTTCTCTCTCTTGTAAGTCTACTGTTGAAACCACTTGGGTCATTAAACAATGCCATCCAGGCATCTGCTACAACAGTAGTAGATCTTTGTCCGGCAATAGAAGCTACATTTGGATCAATCAGAGAGCTATCTATTGAAAAAGTACCGGAAGAAACAAAGACTTCAGTCCAGAAATTGACTAATGAAAGCATTTATATTGAATCCTTAAGTGAACAGAACAAGAAGTGTTAAGACAACTGAAAAAGTACACAGACTTGATTCTTAAAAATCTACAACAGCGACTTCTAGATTCTACTCAACCTCTATGTAGCTTTTACAGATCCCTGTCCTATAAAACACTGACAGTTGAGTGGAGTGAGGCACTACCAGCAATGGTGCTGCCATGTGCTCAGGACAGAATAGAGAATTTGAACACAGAGTGGAATATCATATGACGAATTAATGAAGATTTGACTTCAACTTCTTTATCATCATCACTAATGGCTCGACCCGATCTTTGTGTTATGTTTCCTGAGAAGAAAGAAGTAGGAATTCATCTCTTGCTACTCCCAGTCACAACAGCTACAGCTGAGCGTTCTTTTGCCTCATTGAATAGAATTTTGTGTTCTGAAAGAAGTCGCCTTCTGCCTGATCATGTGAATGAACTAATGAGCATATCAATTCAAAGAATGGAAATACCGGACACACAAGAAGCCACCGAAGATGAATGCACTGCATTCAATAAGTTCATTAACAGAGTTGTGTAAAATTATAACAAGAAACCAAGAAGGATGTAGAATTAGTGCTTCATAGAAGGCTTCAGTAGTCAACTTTAATTTGTGTGATGGTTTTAAAACATGAGTTAAATCTAATAAAATGGTCATGAAACATTTTTCAGTTTTTACTATGGTGCCATACAGCCCACCTTCACCCTCACGGTCTGACCCCTCATCAACCCTGGACCCCCTTCCCCAGCTCCCCCGTAAATTCGAACACCTCCTCCTAATTTCAATTCCTGGGGAAAACACTGGTAGCCTTTGCTTGGGAGCACTGGGGAGGAAGCAAGGGAATTGCTGCATACATGCCTAGACTAAGCCCTGTTCCCTTGGGATTCTTTGACTTCCGTCTAGATCTTGTCCAACTAACCTTTACCCTGACAGGGCGGGAACCTAAAGCAGCCCAGAGTGGGATTTGATTACAGAGGGACACGAAGGGATTCTCTATGGTATGGAAATAAGCAGTGGCTGAGCGGATGGAAGAAGTGGCCCTGGCAGTTGTAACTTGCGCTTTTCTCTGGTCTTTGATATGGGAAAGGAGCTGCTGTTTGTAGTAATATGACACTTCCTTTCCCCTCAGGCATACTGGCTCTATCCTAAAAGGTGTCTCTTCTTCTATCAATGGCTTAATGGCTGCGTGCTGTCTTTTCACCTATTTGGATATACTGATGCTTTGAGCTTTCAACCGGATGGAAGTCAGTCTTATCTGGCCAGCCAAACAGCCACAAAACTTATGAACACAACTATGCTTAGCCCTGGTCTACACTAGGACTTTAAGTCGAATTTAGCAGCGTTAAATCGATGTAAACCTGCACCCGTCCACACGATGAAGCCCTTTATTTCGACTTAAAGGGCTCTTAAAATAGATTTCCTTACTCCACCCCTGACAAGTTGATTAGCGCTTAAATCGGCCTTGCCGGGTCGAATTTGGGGTACTGTGGACACAATTCGACGGTATTGGCCTCCGGGAGCTATCCCAGAGTGCTCCATTGTGACCGCTCTGGACAGCACTCTCAACTCAGATGCACTGGCCAGGTAGACAGGAAAAGAACCGCGAACTTTTGAATCTCATTTCCTGTTTGGCCAGCGTGGCAAGCTGCAGGTGACCATGCAGAGCTCATCAGCAGAGGTGACCATGATGGAGTCCCAGAATCGCAAAAGAGCTCCAGCATGGACTGAACGGGAGGTACGGGATCTGATCGCTGTATGGGGAGAGGAATCTGTGCTATCAGAACTCCATTCCAGTTTTCGAAATGCCAAAATCTTTGTCAAAATTTCCCAGGGCATGAAGGACAGAGGCCATAACAGGGACCCAAAGCAGTGCCGCGTGAAACTTAAGGAGCTGAGGCAAGCCTACCAGAAAACCAGAGAGGCGAACAGCCTCTCTGGGTCAGAGCCCCAAACATGCTGCTTCTATGATGAGCTGCATGCCATTTTAGGGGGTTCAGCCACCACTACCCCAGCCGTGTTGTTTGACTCCTTCAATGGAGATGGAGGCAACACGGAAGCAGGTTTTGGGGACGAAGAAGATGATGATAGCTCATAGCAAGCAAGAGGAGAAACCGGTTTTCCCGACAGCCAGGAACTGTTTCTCACCCTGGACCTGGAGCCAGTACCCCCCCGAACCCACCCAAGGCTGCCTCCTGAACCCGGCAGGCGGAGAAGGGACCTCCAGTTAGTGTACCTTTTTAAAATACTATACATGGTTTAAAAGCAAGCACGTGAAAGGATTAATTTGCCCTGGCATTCGCGGCTCTCCTGGATGTACTCCCAAAGCCTTTGCAAAAGGTTTCTGGGGAGGGCAGCCTTATTGCGTCCTCCATGGTAGGACACTTTACCACTCCAGGCCAGTAACACGTACTCGGGAATCATTGTAGAACAAAGCATTGCAGTGTATGTTTGCTGGTGTTCAAACAACATCCGTTCTTTATCTCTCTGTGTTATCCTCAGGAGAGTGAGATATCATTCATGGTCACCTGGTTGAAATAGGGTGCTTTTCTTCAGGGGACACTCAGAGGTGCCCGTTCCTGCTGGGCTGTTTGCCTGTGGCTGAACAGAAATGTTCCCCGCTGTTAGCCACAGGGAGGGGGGAGGGTTGAGGGGGTAGCCACGCGGTGGGGGGAGGCAAAATGCGACCTTGTAATGAAAGCACATGTGCTATGTATGTAATGTTAACAGCAAGGTTTACCCTGAAAGAGCGTAGCCACTGTTTTATAAAACGTGTCTTTTTAAATACCGCTGTCCCTTTTTTTGTTCTCCACCAGCTGCATTTGTTTCAATGATCACAGGATCTTCTCCTTCCCAGAGGCTAGTGAAGATTAGAAAGAAAAAAAAAAACGCACTCGTGATGAAATGTTCTCTGAGCTCATGCTGTCCTCCCACACTGACAGAGCACAGACGAATGCGTGGAGGCAAATAATGTCAGAGTGCAGGAAAGCACAAAATGACCGGGAGGAGAGGTGGCGGACTGAAGAGAGTAAGTGGCGGGCTGAAGACAGGGCTGAAGCTCAAATGTGGCAGCAGCATGATGACAGGAGGTGGGATTCAATGCTGAGGCTGCTGGAGGATCAAACCAGTATGCTCCAGTGTATGGTTGAGCTGCAGCAAAGGCAGCTGGAGCACAGACTGCCACTACAGCCCCTGAGTAACCAACCGCCCTCCTCCCCAAGTTCCATAGGCTCCACACCCAGATGCCCAAGAACGCGGCGGGGGGGGGGGGGCCGCCGGCCAACCAGCCACTCCACCACAGAGGATTGCCCAAAAAACAGAAGGCTGGCATTCAATAAATTTTAAAGTTGTAAACTTGTAAAGTGCTGTGTGGCATTTTCCTTCCCTCCTCCATCACCCCTCCTGGGCTACCTTGGTAGTTATCCCCCTATTTGTGTGATGAATGAATAAAGAATGCATGAATGTGAAGCAACAATGACTTTATTGCCACTGCAAGCGGTGATCGAAGGGAGGAAGGGAGGGTGGTTAGCTTACAGGGAAGTAGAGTGAATCAAGGGGCGGGGGGTTTCATCAAGGAGAAACAAACAGAACTTTCACACCATAGCCTGGCCAGTCATGAAACTGGTTTTCAAAGCTTCTCTGATGCGTACCGCGCCCTCCTGTGCTCTTCTAACCACCCTGGTGTCTGGCTGCGCATAACCAGCAGCCAGGCGATTTGCCTCAACCTCCCACCCCGCCATAAACGTCTCCCCCTTACTCTCACAGATATTGTGGAGCGCACAGCAAGCAGTAATAACAGTGGGAATATTGGTTTCGCTGAGGTCTAAGCGAGTCAGTAAACTGCGCCAGCGCGCCTTTAAACGTCCAAATGCACATTCTACCACCTGCACTTGCTCAGCCTGTAGTTGAACAGCTCCTGACTACTGTCCAGGCTGCCTGTGTATGGCTTCATGAGCCATGGCATTAAGGGGTAAGGTTGGGTCCCCAAGGATAACTATAGGCATTTCAACATCCCCAACAGTTATTTTCTGGTCTGGGAATAAAGTCCCTTCCTGCAGCTTTTGAAACAGACCAGAGTTCCTGAAGATGCGAGCGTCATGTACCTTTCCCGGCCATCCCACGTTGATGTTGGTGAAACATCCCTTGTGATCCACCAGAGCTTGCAGCACTATTGAAAAGTACCCCTTGCAGTTTATGTACTCACCGGCTTGGTGCTCCGGTGCCAAGATAGGGATATGGGTTCCGTCTATGGCCCCACCACAGTTAGGGAATCCCATTGCAGCAAAGCCATCCACTATGACCTGCACATTTCTCAGGGTCACTACCCTTGATATCAGCAGATCTTTGATTGCGTGGGCTACTTGCATCACAGCAGCCCCCACAGTAGATTTGCCCACTCCAAATTGATTCCCAACTGACCGGTAGCTGTCTGGCATTGCAAGCTTCCACAGGCTATCTCCACTCGCTTCTCAACTGTGAGGGCTGCTCTCATCTTGGTACTCATGCGCTTCAGGGCAGGGGAAAGCAAGTCACAAAGTTCCATGAAAGTGCCCTTACGCATGCGAAAGTTTCGCAGCCACTGGGAATTGTCCCAGACCTGCAACACTATGCGGTCCCACCAGTCTGTGCTTGTTTCCCGAGCCCAGAATCGGCGTTCCACCGCATGAGCTTGCCCCATTAGCACCATGATGCATACATTGGCAGGGCCCATGCTTTCAGAGAAATCTGTGTCCATGTCCTGTTCACTCACGTGACCGCGCTGACGTCGCCTCCTCGCCCGGTATCGCTCTGCCAGGTTCTGGTGCTGCATACACTGCTGGATAATGCGTGTGGTGTTTAATGTGCTCCTAATTGCCAAAGTAAGCTGAGCGGCCTCCATGCTTGCCTTGGTATGGCGTCCGCACAGAAAAAAGGCGCGGAACAATTGTCTGCCGTTGCTCTGATGGAGGGAGGGGCGACTGATGATATGGCTTGCAGGATTGGCTTACAGGGAATTAAAATCAACAAAGGGGGTGGCTTTACATCAATGAGTATTTCAGGCAGGACTTCATGGAGGGTTCCAATAAGAAATGGTGCACCTAAGTAATTGTTCTTATTGGAACAAGCAGGTTGGTCTGGCCTCTGATTGATACATGGCTAGATTTACCTCCCTGCACCTTCTGTGTGAGTGACTGCAGTGTGACCTAGAGGAATGAGTCCCCTAGATGGGGGAGGGGGGGGGAAGCAAATGAGTACAAAACAAATCTGGTCTATTTTTTGTTTTGATCCACTCCATCTATCTTTTACATCTTTGGCTGGCAGCAAACGGTGCAGAAGGACTGCAAGCCATCCACATCTCATGGCTGCTCGGCAGAAGACAGTGCAGTAGGACTGCTAGCCATCCTCATCTCTTGCCTGCCTGGCAGAAGATGGTACAGTAGGACTGCTAGCAATCCGTATCGGCTGCCTGCTCACCATAAGATGGTTCAATAGGACTGACTGCAGGACTAAAGAGAATGACCTGGTCAAGTCACTCCAAATTTAGTCCCTGCGCTCATGTCTGCCAAGGCGCTCCTGACCAACGTGGCCAGGAGCACCTCGGACATGATGATGACGGCTACCAGTCGTACTGTACCGTCTGCTGCCACAAGGCAATGGGTTGATGCTGCTGTGTAGCAATGCAGTACCACATCTGCCAGCACCCAGGAGACATACGATGACGGTTACCTGAGCGGGCTCCATGCTTGCCGTGGTATGGCGTCTGCACAGGTAACTCAAGAAAAAAGGTGCGAAACGATTGTCTGCCCTTGCTTTCACGGAGGGAGGGAGGGAACGGGGGCCTGACGATATGTACCCAGAACCACCCGCGACAATGTTTTAGCCCCATCAGGCATTGGGATCTCAACCCAGAATTCCAATGGGCAGTGGAGACTGCGGGAACTGTGGGATAGCTACCCAAAGTGCAACACTCCGGAAGTCGACTCTAGCCTCGGTACTGTGGAAGCACTCCGCTGAGTTAATGCACTTAATGCACTTAGAGCATTTTCTGTGGGGACACACACACTCGAATATATAAAACCGATTTCTAAAAAACTGACTTCTATAAATTTGACCTAATTTCGTAGTGTAGACATACCCTTAGTGGCCATCAAGACTGTGACAGGACAATCCCTTTTCACATAAAACCTTAAAAGAAAGGAAGGAAATAAAAAAGTAACGGGAAAGATTTGTACATTCCTTTCCACCTTTATATTGTCTGCAATACGTCAGCACACTCCAGCACTCCATAAAGCTTTCATTTCCGTCTGTGCCCAAAAAGCATTATGTGCCCCTCTGCAAACTCATACTCCAACTCAAAATTGGAACAAGGACCTCATATGCAATTATATCAACAGGTCAGCACATCTATCACAAATTCCATGCATTTGGGACTTTTAACCGGTTTTAACATGGTTGAGGTTCCTTTCTATTTAGAGGTGACAACAAAACCTGCCACTGATAAGAGTAGTTTACAGAGCTACTGAGAGTTTTAAGGAGGGATAAGAATAAATAAAAATGAAATAACTTATTTTAAAAAGGGGGGGGATGTTCAAAGTAGCTCTTTTGTAAATGTTTTCTAGGCTGTGTTCATAGCTGAAGTCAATAATAAGATTAGTGTACTACATGGGACTTTAAACAGCCTTCTCTATCTTACCTCAGAGATTGTGCCCTAGCCTTCTGAGGTATTTAGTGAAGGGGTGACTGATAGACCTTTTTTTAAATTTAACATGTTTATTACAGTAATCCCTAAAGACTGACCAAAAGTGGTGCCCTGTTGTGCTAGGCACTGTACAAAGAGTAGTAGATTGACCCTGCTCTAAAGAGTTTACAATCTAAATAGACATGACAGACACAAGGGTGGGGGAAGGAGTGTAACACAGAAGCAGTGAACACTGTGATGATAGCAAACCACATGTTAGTTCCACAGTTGTTTTTTGTGGGGGAAGGAAGGGAGTGGGCGGGTTAGGAGAAATAGAAAGTAGTGTTGCCAACTCTCATGACATTTTTCATAAATGATGAGATTTTGGGGGATTCTGGAGCTTGCCTCATGATGCTGCAAGAGGCTCTGATCCCCTGGAGATGTTCAGCACTGTTGTAGCCAGCAGAGTGTTTTCCCTCCGTCACCATTCTCACAGGATGGTGGCTCTGCTCCTCCCGCCATAGCCATTGGCCTGGCAAGGAGGAAAAGGGTATGAAGAGCCCCTTGAGTTGCCCCCGCAGGCAGGAAGAGGAAGAGGGGACCCTACTGCAGCCCACCCCCCAGGCCTGGAATAGTGGTGTGAAAAATTCCAGGAGGAGCAAAGGTGCAGCTGGGGGGCAGCGCTGAACTGAGAGGGGTGGGGCATGAACTGATGAGGGGGCTGGGTTGGCACATAACTAATGTGGGGACTGGGGGACAGGATTAATTGCTAGGTAGGGGATGGGCAGAATGTGGATGTGGAGCCAAAATCATCTTACCCCATACATATGGGAGAGCAGGCAACACTAACTGTCTCTCTCTCTCTCTCTCATACTCCCACCCACAGACACACAGGATGGGCAGGGGGCATTAAAAAAAAAATTAAAAGATAGACCAAAACCCACCTACAATATATTTTAAAAATCTAATGATGTTTTGGGCCAATCTCATGATTTTTCATTCCTTGAGGTTGGCAATATGGTGGGGGGGAAAGGAAAGGGTTGAAAAAAGACAGGGCAGGGAAGGAGAGGATAAGAGGGACAGGCATTGGGTGACTAGATGTCCTGATTATATAGGGACAGTCCTGATATTTGGGGTTTTGTCTTATATAGGCACCTATTACCCCCCACCCCTGTTCCGATTTTTCACACTTGCTGTCTGGTCACCCTAACAGGTGTGGAGTGAAGTTAAGGTGAAGAGGCTGAGAGAGGAGAAGCAGCAGGGTTGGAACCAGTAGCCAGCAGCCAATCAGTATAGGACAGTGGTTCTCAACCTGCAGCCCATAGGCCGCTTGTGGCCCAATCAGCACACAGCTGCGGTCCATGTGACATCTATCCTCAGGGCCAAACAGGTAGTATATATATATTGTGTGGATGCGGCCTATATAACATATAGAGAACTGCATATGCATCCCACAATGGTAAACAGATTGAGAACCACTAGGGCAGACAAATTCCAAACAAATCTGTAAAAAGTTCTCTGGATGTCCAAAGACCCTCGCTTTGGCTGTTTCTGCCCCCACTGGCTACAGTCTGTTACTGGCTCCTCTCTACAGTTTTCTCACAAGCCTCAAAACAGGAGGCCCCAACCTGCACAGCTCTGTATATAGGTGGGTGCTGGTGGGAGGGATGACCTGAACTGGGTCTCATTTTACTCCAGCTCTCTTCTGCAAGTGAATGATGGCATTTGCACCGCAACCAATCTGTCATCAGTTTGATGGGCACATTTTCTGTTATGGCTAAAGTTATAAAATAGTCTATAACAAACACTACCAACGTGTGACTGATATTCTAGGAATAAGCACATGAGGAGATTGTGGTCCCAACAGAGGTCCCAAACTGTTTTAGATTTGTTGCAAAAGGGGTATTAAAAATGTGAGATAATCCAGTGAAGTACTATGTTTTGGTTTTTCGCAATTCAATGAGATTTTTACAAATAAAGGTTTAAGGCTCCTATTAAAACTGAACTCTGTAAACCTAACTTAACCTGTGGTGCAACATCCACTGCACCACAATAATCCTTTTATGGATTTCCCCTTCATCCTACATTTACCCTCACATGCTGCCCTTGGGGAACCCCAAAAGGGAGCCTTAACCTAAGTCCCAGGAACTGGTAGCAAGGCACGGTGTTCTTCCTTCATCGGTATCTTTGCCTCTTAAGCTTTTGAACATGTCATAAACATGTCTTCACAGTGACAATATTATTCTTTATCCAATCCCAGACTGAGAAGCAGTAGTGGACAGCGAAAAAGACGGAGAGTGATTTAAAAAAAACGCCTTTATATGAGTAAATAGGTCACTTTGCCAAACTTTTATCATGGGTAAGAAACCTGTGTCATATCCCATTTTTCACTCAGTCACTAATGCAACCACGGAGCACAAATGCTGGGAGAAAACCTCTTATAGTTTCCAGTTACTGACTAGGTCAGAATATAGTATTAGGCATCTAAGAAAATTTTAACCTAAATCTTCATTGTCTTGAAAAATGCCTGCTCTGGAAGGAAAGGAAGCATTCCAACATTTCAATGGTTATTACTGTTGTTCTGCAATCAGATACATTTTAGGGGAAAATTGTTGGGGGCATTTAAAAGAACCACCAATTTCATACCACAGTAATAAGTATACTTATCGTACACCAAAACTTGTAAGATGCACTAAATCACTTTATAACAATGGAAGAAAGATGCTTTTGGGAAATTTGTAGCCACTTTCAGTGCATCACTCTCATAATAAAGGAAACAACAATACCAAAACCAACAAGAAAGTAATGGCAATTTTAAATATTGCTGTTTCAATGAGAGAAAAGCTAGTGTTTTATTTTCCAGCATTTTGTCTGAGTCACAGATGACCATATAGTGTTAAAGGTCTCTAGCAAAATGTCAGCTGAGTCTCTTGACCTTCCTCATGACTGAGACAGCCCTCCCTCTTGTCTGAGACAGCCACTGCATCACAACAATCAGAAGACAAGAAGTCACAGATGAAGACTAATGCTTAAACTTGAATTATGCCAAGCAGCGTGATGCTGACAAGCTTGTTTTACAAGTAAAGCAGTTATTTTTAAACATTCTCATTTGCCACTGGTTCCTGGGTGTCATATTGGCTTTCAGGCTGCCTTCGCACTCTTGTTTGAATTCTGAAAGGGTGCTGTACTCATTCTTTCAATGTGGATCAAAATACGCACTTCATTTTAATGCATCAAGCCCTTTAATGGCTATAGATTTAATAACTCCAGCTTTACTAACAACTGGCTGCCATAAGATCTGTATCATTACAGAAGTGAGACTATAAAATCAACTGTGTATACATTTTCCTTTGGGAATACTGCAGTGCTGCCAACTTTTGTGTAATTTTATCGCAAGTATTGAAATATGCTATGTATTTCTGAAAACCCCAACTCTTGGAGGCATGTTATCATCTGAAAATCTCAGCTTTCACTTAAAACAAAAAGTATTTTTGTAGCCATCCTAATTGTAAGGAAAAGCTTGAAAATGTGAACCCTAAAGGCTCAGAACCAGGAAAGTACCCAACATTTATTTTTTGTAAAAAATCTCATGGGTTTTAAACCAATCTCAAGGTTTTTGAACATGCGGGGTTGGCAATACTGATACTCTCCTTATTATCAACAGAAGAACATAAATCACCATACTACCTCTCACCTTGTGGTTCTCTGTCTAAAAATAATAATATAGCCATGATATGAATCTTAAAAAAATAGCAATGAAATCCTTTCATTAACAGCCCTACCTGCCAACTCTCCCACCTTCTTTGGTTGGGGTGAGAGTGAGTAGTAGTATGATATGCCGCCCCCCCTCACCTCTCCCAAGTTTTCTACATGTGTCCCTGCCTGCTGCTCTCAACCTGTTGTGGTGGGATTTGTTTCATAGTGAACTGAACTGGGCAAGGCATCAGCTTTGTCTTTTATAGGTGCTGCAAAAGTCTTGGAGACAGGGGCTCTTCTTAGAGGTTTCAAACTGTGTTGGTTGATTCACTACCAGACTGCTGTGAGCTAAAACACGCACCAGTTCTCAAAGCTCTGACCTTTATGTTTATGCTTCTTCACTGCTGTTCGATTTTTCTTCACAGTTCCTATAGTTCATGTTCAAAATGTGGTAGGAGGAAATAACCACCACTGTCAATTATTGTTATGTAGGTTGCCACTCATGAGCAAAAAAGTAAACGAATTTAGGAATCTAATCAGACAAAAGTAGATTGTTGCAGTCCTTGCCACAAAATCTTCCTGTTGCTTCCACAGCAAAGCAGTTGTGCTGCATAATTCTGATCCAGGTGCCAGGATGTCCTGCTCTGTTTCTATGGAGGTCAGACTTACAGCTTTGGCAACATTCTCAAGACTAGCATGAAACAAGAATGCATGTGTGTCCTCGTGCCCAGGATCATGATATTTAGGAAGAGGACTTTAATAGGTAGAGTTAGAATGCTTCAGTAGGCTAATATGCTCAACAAATAACACCAGGTTTCTTGCCCATGGTCTGTTAGCATGCATTTAAACCGTAGTTATCTTACTTCTTGTTTACATGATGTTTGCATTGTTGTTCCAGGATATTAGTGAGATACGGTGGGTGGGGTAGTATTATTTATTGGACCAATTTCTGTGTGTGAAAGAGACAAGCTTTTGAGTTTACACTGAAGTAGTGCTCTGTGTAATCTCAAAAACTGGTCTTTCACCCTTAGATGTTGGTCCAATAAAAGATATTACCTCACCCACCTTGTTTCTTCCTATTTACATGTCAACTGTAGCTAGAAGAAAATGTCTGCTTAAATAGGGTTGTCAACCCTCCAGGATTGTCCTGGAGTCTCCAGGAATTAAAGATTAACCTTTAATTAAAGATCATGTCATGTGATGAAATCTCCAGGAATTCAGCCAACCAAAGTTGGCAACCCTAATCTTAAACTATATATAAAATTGGGGTTGTTACTCAGCTATAACATCACTTTCTTGCCTTTATTTACATGAAAGGGCATCTTACTTCCATTGTTGTTAAGTCATAATTATGTCCTGAATCTGATCACTCATTTCCAGAAGCCAGTGCACAACCTCCCTCGCAGTTTATTTTTCCTCAAATCTCAGTTTCATGTGTAGATTTTAAGGCCAGGAGGAATCACAATCTAGTCTGACTTCCTGCCACAGAATCTCATGAAGTGATTCCTGCATCAATCTCATAACTTCTGGTTGAACTAGAGCGTACCTTTCAGAAAGGTATCCAATCTTGACTTCAGATTAATGCAGTTGGCTCACACAATCTGCATTTAGACAATGTGAGCTAACTGCATTAATATACATTCCTGTTACATACATTATAAGCCCTCTGCAGTCCCCTGATTGGTTTTGGTGGGATTTAAAGAAATCCAGTGACCCCAGACATCGCTAAGGAACCACAAGTACCTTTGAATTTGATGTATTTTTTTGCCTTGTTTCTGTATTGATTCTTAGGGTAGAAGCTTACATAGTAGGTGCGACTAAAAACTCAGTACTTACTATTCATATTCAGAACTGGACTGCAACAGCAACACAATCACAGAGGAATAGAAAATCTTGATTTTTTTTATGGCAACCATTTTATAGAGGATTATGTTTAAAGATGCATTGTACAACAAAAGGCATTGTAGAAGAGTCTGTAAAGAATGCTCATCTAAATGTCTATTTACCCAGCACATATGACACTGCTGAATTTACTCAGCCTTGGTTAATGGGCTATACCATTGCTAATTCGTGACTTGGATTATTTTTTTCAGAATAAGCTTAAGGGGGGAGAGTTGTCAGAGTGGGAGAAATCCATTATAATTCTGCACCCCTTCAGGGTCTTCTATCTGTGAACTTATAGAATAGATCAAAACAAGATTTTGTGTCTTGGTAGAGTTTGTCAGAAGTAATTGGCAGGGTGCAGCAATCTATTCCTATGAAGTCCTTAATGTCAATAAAACCAGTTGATTAGTTTCAAATATCATGTCTCACAAGAACAGCAGGAGATCTCTAGATATGCTTTGTTCCATAATTCCCCTGTAGAATTATTTTTACCGTCTAAAGAAAAGGTGCCCTTGACACAACTCTAGCATTTATTAGATTCAGACTGGAAATTCTTGTCATTTTTCCTGGCACTATTTGCCAATGGGGTATAATAGTAAGAATGTAAATTGTCTGTTAAAGAGACTTCCAGTGGACAGCTACATGCAATATAACCAGTGTAAATATATATATACACACACATATATATATTTTTATTTATTTATTTAAATAGTTACACTATCAGTGACCTAAATTTTAGTTTGACTTTCATCTTCACACTATTTTCTCTGCAGCTGTAGAAGCTGGAAATAATGACTACTGCACAATGTAATGACAGATGAAAAAAGCATATTAAAATTAATCCAAAATTGTATAAATTGATATCTCAAATTTACCCAATAACCCAATATCCATTCTAGTAACAAGAAAGTTGTACACCCAGCTCAAAAGAACAGGGGGAAACATTCTTTTTACAAGAAGTATATGGGCTGATTATTTTATACTAATTTGATATCTACTGACACACAAATGATGTTCTATTATTGACTTTGTGAATCCCAGCTCCACTCATGTATTGGAGGTACAATATCAGTACAACATGTTTTAGGAGATTTCACTCTCCCTTTCAATCCACTCTGTTACACGACAGACCAATCGCTCTCTGTGTTCAGTTACAAAATGACAAATTGGGTATATCTGAGTCACTAGGGCCTTGCTTTCAGGAGAAATTGTAGCCATCAGCATAGCTGGATAAAGTGCAAATCCCTTATGTAGACATGGTGCATTCATGTGATTTGCATCCGCTACACTTCCTTAATACGGTCAAGCAGTGACACAAAATTAACAAATGCCTATGGCTACTGATAAATAAAATATATTCCATATAATGTAGCTGAATCCTGTTTGTCAGTGATGTCAAACACCCAGCCCATACGGGCTGGAGCTAACCAGACTAAATTTCTTTTTGTGGCCCTCATGCCATGTTCAGATCCTGTCTGTGTACATTTTTAATTCACATGGTTGCAAAGATAATCTTCCAGATGTGAAATGAATGTGAACTACTGCACTGTTATCTTTCTGAGTCTGCAAACAGGCAACCTGTAACCCCAGAGGCTACCTGTACCGGAGAGGAGTGAACTCTCCCAACTAGCATTCATCTTACTGGGGTATTCCCTTTAAAGCTTTCTGATGAGGGAACACAGGATAGGAGATATAAGAAACAGGAATGGAGAGAGATACAGAGAAAGGATGATGGGGAAGGAAGAGAAAGAGTAGTAACAGCAATGACCATATTTTCCTGCTAATTGAAGCTGAGTACAGGAATAAGGCACTGAAAAAGTCAGATATAATATAACAAAGAGCTTAATTACTATATAAAGGCTGTATTCTACCCTGGATCTTTGTGAAGCCCTCCCACTGACATCAGTAGGAATTGTGCTATGGAGTGAGGGTTGGGTGCAGTGCTAAATTTATACTGTGCCTCACAGGTTATAATTAAAAATGGAATTTGCCCATCTCCGCAGAAAGTTCTGACACTCCTGCTGTAGGATATTTCAGACTGAAGTAAATATGTCTTTTGCCTGAACAAGGACTTCAGGGTTGGACTCATTGCTAGTAAAAACCATAGTCACAAAAACACAGGTAACCTCAGAAATAAGGATGACCCAGGCTGTCAAAAATCAATTACATTGTCTATTGCAGTGTTTCTCAACCTTCTTTGATACCAGGGAATGGCTTGCTGCCTTCCTAAATTGTGTCGGGGAGATCTCCGGGACACAGACTGACTGTTGAGAAACACTGGTCTCCTGAATATTAATTGAAGTGCACTGGGGCAGGTGAGCTATATGGAGGCAGAGAGAAATGACCAATGGCAACTGAAGTCATTGGAAGTTTTGTCTGACTTATGGCTTTGGGCCAGATCATGCTTTCCCCTAAGAGACTCACATAAGAGCCTGGAACAGGCTTATACTCAGAGGAGCAGAGGGAGTGCTCTCTATCTTCCAAGTGGTGCAGAGCAGGTTGGAGATTATTCTGCTCCCCATCAAGGATTGTAACAATGGGTGAGCTCTCCCTGCTCCCCCCTGGAGCAGATCAGACGGTAAGCTCTTTTGGGGCAGGGACCATCACCCCACACTACAAGAAGGATGTGGAAAAATTGGAAGAGTCCAGCGGAGGGCAACAAAAATGATTAGGGGACTGGAACACATGACTTATGAGGAGAGGCTGAGGGAACTGGGGATGTTTAGTCTATGGAAGAGAAGAATGAGGGGAGATTTGATAGCTGCTTTCAACTACCTGAAAGGGGGTTCCAAAGAGGATGGCTCTAGACTGTTCTCAGTGGTAGCAGATGACAGAACAAGGAGTAATGGTCTCAAGTTGCAGTGGGGGAGATTTAGGTTGGATATTAGGAAAAACTTTTTCACTAGGAGGGTGGTGAAACACTGGAATGCGTTACCTAGGGAGGTGGTGGAATCTCCTTCCTTAGAAGTTTTTAAGGTCAGGCTTGACGAAGCCCTGGCTGGGATGATTTAATTGGGGATCAGTCCTGCTTTGAGCAGGGGGTTGGACTAGATAACCTCCTGCCGTCCCTTCCAACCCTGATATTCTATGATTCTATAGTGCAAAGAAAAAAGGGGGCCCTGTTCCATTTCTGGGGCACCTAGCTGCCATTACATAATACAAATAAATAATAATAATAATGCCTCTCAGTGCTTTCCATGAACCAACCCACAGTGCACTGGTTTAATATAGTTGTAAAAGGGTTCTACAAAACAAAGCCAGAAAGACATTTCAAACTACAGCAAACATATGGGGCCAAGTTCTCTGCTAGTGTAAGTGGGTACATCACCCTTCACTTAAATGAAATGTTGGCAATTTACACCAGCAGAGAATTTCACAAGACAACTAATTAAATCAGGTTTAACAGACAATTAACTCAGGCATGTTTCCTTCAACAAAATCTGGTTAACAGAGATCCGATAGACTGCCCTCCCACCATTATGTATATGAACAAAGTATTGGGTAGGATCCTGTACTATCAACATCTGCTTGGGTTTGACTGTTATGCAGTCAAATGGCATTATACTGTAATAATGAATTACAACAGGTGCACTGCTTTTGATACTACAGCACATCATCTTCACTAGATCAGATCAATTGCAAGCTGCATTAGGATAATGCTGGCCCATTGTTTGTCTTTTTCCTGTAAGTTTTTCCTTCTTTATTTGCTCTGCTCTCAATTGCTTATTCCAAGCAAAACCAGCGATAACGTTTCCCCCTTTGACAAGTGCCTGAGGGACATCCCAACTTATATTAATATCAGTCTGCCCATTTCTATTCAAATCAATACATTACTACTTGTATTTAGTCATGTCCACTAGAAATATCAGGATAAGCAGCAGGGAATGGTAAATTTGTCAGAATTTAATAAGTGCAGTCCAAACTCACCATTTGGACACCTGGGACACCTTCCAGCATGATGCAATCCCCTTAACAGTTCAAAATTGTGGGGATATTTTCCTTAGACCTCATTGTCCACCGCATTACACCTTACATTGTTATTTTCATGTGTGCAAAGTGAATGTAAACCCCTGCAATTCCAATCTGGTGGCATTTTATACCTACTTTGCATAGAGGTAAATGAGTAAAACCTTTTGTCCACCTTGGAAATCTGGGTTCATCTAGTCTCTAGAACCATTCCTTAATAATGATTTTTCTAGCTTGCAATCTGAAGTCCAGCTGAAGGGCTGATGGGAGAGAGAGAGAGAGAGAGAGTCTATCTTCTCCCTCAAATGATTTTCCTAATTCCAGTTCTAAATAACAATATATAAATGTTATGAATGTATTGTCAACATTTTGATATGAACAACATTTTGAGTGTTCCTCATATCTTACTTGAGTTGTTCAGTCCCTGCTCCCTTTTGGCAACTGCAGTCACTGCACTTGCAGCTACGGAGTCATTTGCCATTGAGACTATAACCTCTTCTTGGTACTCTACTGCTCGAGTGTGTTAAACCTCACAGATGCTTTGTATTCTCCTGCAGAGACTGAGAGCATCATCTTTATTCACTGTAGCATGAGGTCTTAGGCCTAGACAGCGACCGGTACTGACTTAAAAAGATACATTCCATGGAAATGGCATAACCTTCTCTGAATTGTTATGTGTGTACAGTATGCACACAGTAAGGGAGTCTCTGATTTTCTTCATTACAATAGGTTTTCTTGTTTACTTAACAATACAGACATACACACACACAAAATACGCTGTGTAATATTATTTGCTATAAATGTCTATGTGTATTGAATAAGAAAAATATAGTCAACTTCTCCCTATCCTGCTCTCATTCTGCCTTTTCCAGATGAGCTCACCTGCGACCTCTGGAATCTTATTCTCAGATCCCTGTGACATGACCTCTTATCTAAGGGATTCTTCTTGTATAAAGTGCTCATGTTACTTACTATATTGTCAGAGTCCTGACTTTCTTACCATACAATAGGTTAATCAGAACTAATGCTTTCATGCCTATGAGTGGCTCATTCTCAGGTGTTTTAGAATTTCTTTGGCTTTTCATCACAACAAGCAAAGTAGCTTGAACAAAAATTTTATCTATTTTCTATTCTCACTTTGCTTAGTGGTGTAATCATGCGTAATTCTTGCTAGCTACACTCAACACTGTTGGAGGATCAACTAAAGATTCTACTTTAATGATCTGAAAAGAGAATGTCTTTCTTTGCTCTTGGCAATCTTATCCATGTCTAGAAAATAATCAAAGGAGCCCACTTTAGCTCTTGGCCATCCTCCCGATATATCCTTTGGAGTTAATGACCTATGGACTGTGTCTTTCTTTATTAAATTAGTTTCTTCCCTTCCCAAGGAGCTTTTCAAAATTCTAAGCACCAGGCTTCCAAATTTCCCTTAATCCTGGTATTCTGGCATTGGAAAAAAATGTTTCTCTGTTTTCTAAATCATTGTTCTTTTGTGACACGTTTATGTCTGAGCCACCAAAACAAGTCCACATGACTCATGTTATTCAGAAATTTGCTCAGGTGACCATTTGCTGGGTAATATGTTTTTCCGAATCATAAAATTCTGGTAAAAAGTTCTGTACTTTAACATTTCTTATTTCTGGTATTAAAATACAGAAATGTGATATATTGTTATCCGTTATGTTTTTATGATAGTGTCAAAGGGGCACCATTATAAACAGAGCATAAGAGATAATCCCTGCCCCAAAATGCTTATAATCTAAATAAATGTAAAAACCATGAATGCTATATGTAAACACTCTCTTTTTCACATTCCAGAGACTACAGCTGAGACAGTCCTTTAACTCTGATTTTTTGGATGAGTCCTAGGCAGTATGTAGATTTTTTTCCCTCCAACAGTAGAGAAGTACCAATTAAAATTGAACTTTTAACAACACTTACCACATAATAGTTATATGTAAAACAAGTGTCTGAGACTGCACTCTATGGCTAAATATTGACAAATGCTGACTTATTAACGTCAACCACTGTATTAAATAAAGCTCCTAAATTCTCCATGTTAAGTCATTGTGTGACCACTTGGATGGCTATTGTACTAATATGAGAGAAGAATCTGAGGCAAGAGGTCACCTTCATTCCAACCACCAATATAAAAAGTAACATTTTCCCTTATTGTCTAATTGGTGCAGTACCTTGCATGGTAGCATATATATGGGTGTTGAAGCAGGGTCAACTGTCAGAACTCATTAGCAGAGGAAGGAAGGGAATCAGTGTGGTTGCAGCCAAAATGACTGAACAATTCTAGGTTGGACTGTCAGGCCACTCTCTCTCTCAACAGATGGCACATTTGGCAGGATCCTGGCTGGGTTTATTTTGATTAACCTAGTCATTTTCTACATGGTTTTCAAAAAGTGGTGGTGGTAGTGTTGTTTTTTTCCTCAAAATGAACTTACAACACAATAGTTATTGAGTCTCAAATGACTAAGCAAATCTGGAATCTCTTAACAGCTTCTATATAAAAAAATCCATCCAGTACAGCAAGGATTCATGATGCCATGATTAGGTAACAATCTCCTGAACATCCTGTTTACTAATTTTCTGTGGAAACATAGCTTCAGTTAGTATTTCACTGAATATTTTGTCAACTGTATAAAAAGGAGGAAGTAAGAATAATCATAAATGCTAATCAGGTGGCCAGATAAGCAATGGATACGCATAAAACTATAATTATCCACAAGGAATATAGCAAACAAAAGTGACATTCAAATACCACAAGAATTCATTGACAAATATGATTACATTTTACATGCTTAAACCTAGATATTTAAAGAACAGTTTTCAGTGTAATAGTTAGCTTATTCCAAATTGGATACCAATATCCACAAACCAGATGTTTACAATAAATTACTCTCTGTAAATAATCATTATTGGAAAAGGGTAAACCATCAAACAATAATTCAGAGTTTTTTATATTAAACACCCTATATACAAACAAATTAAGAAACATATTGTCTGTGTAATTCAGGAGAAAGCCAATTAAGCCTCACATATAAAGAGCAATAAAGTTCTTTCATATATGCTAAGAAAACAGAATCAACATACTCTTTCATAGGTAGATGTGACTCTTCAAAACGTGTTATGATATAGCATGAAGCCATACATTAAAACTGGCAATATAGTATGGGGGCTACAATGCTCCAGTATTTTTGTGTGAAAACTGAATTGCCACTCAAATCCACTGGACTCACAGTGTAATTTAAAATGTAATGATAAAACTCCAATTCCTCCAAAATAATTGGGTTGCACGACAATTGGCTTCATTATTTGAGAGGTAATAAACTTGTGCAGAAGGGGGAAAATGCTATACAAATTCATTACAAAACTGGGCTGCACAAACCGATGTACAGAATACCACCCAGTCATAATCGAAAAGGAAGTGTTTTTAGTAGCTGGCAGGAAGAATGATGAGACATGACCAATAAAGAAAGGCAAAAAAAGTCAAATCCCTTGCTGGGCAACCAAACGCAGCACCGCACTGCTACACTTATGGATACATCTGCAATGAGCTTTTTCACCCCTTTGGGATACATCCCACAGCATTTGCAGATTACCCAGGATACTTT
Source organism: Chelonia mydas (assembly GCF_015237465.2). Lineage (NCBI taxonomy): Eukaryota > Metazoa > Chordata > Testudines > Cheloniidae > Chelonia > Chelonia mydas. The sequence goes on from NC_057849.1 coordinate 276,856,965, forward strand.
GGAATCTACTGGATCATTTAAATACTCTTCCACTCTGAGGAGAAAATTTCTGCCAATAGCAAGTTATTGCCACCCAAACAGGCATTATGTTTCCACTATAAGTCTATAATATAGTTATGCTGTTTCCCCAAGCTATCATCCACAGTAGTTTGGTTTGCCCTGACTCCAATCCAATATGTGATCCACAGAAGGCATCAAAATGGGGCCATTTTTTATGCTGAATAGTGGTATGGTATCATACCTACTACATGGTAATAGCTTAGGCTTTCTTCATTCTATGGTCCCTGAACCCCACTAGAATTTGTGGGCTTTGGTTTTCTAGACATTTAGCAGCAAGGTTGATATACACCTTATTGAAATCTTAAATAATTCTGTCATGTTTAGTTCCATTCACCATTCTTCTTTCATGTATTGCCGGTGTATAGGTGTATAGGTTAAATGTAAATCCAGATGGAAAAATAAATACTTGGAAAATGAGAGACTTTCACTTATCATCAAAAACTCTGCAAGGCATTTGTTGACAGTAGCGAAGCACACAAATATGTGTATCCTAAATGCCTGCCAGTGATGAACATAGACATGGAACATCCGCTTAATGTTGTGTGCTGGATGTTTATTCATTCACTAGTTCCATATTGCCCTGGTTCTGAAAACTACAAGTTGCTCTCCTTGTGGTCTGATGTGGGGGCAACTGGAGGGCATCTGTACTCCCACTCAAGGGATTTATTTGTTCATTAATGCGAACATTTACAAGGTCTTGTTGAGTGGATAAATAGCGATTATAGGGTTCTATTGCTAATTGTAACCCATCCCAAATTGCAGCTATTTGTTCTAGTTGCCCTTTTTATGGTACATTTTTTCTGCCATATTTTGGACCTCTATCCTTTCAGCTTTCCTTTTCATTTACTTTTACCTTCATTGTTATTATTACTTCTGTGGCATAGAAAATTGTTCTGTTGCAAAACTTTAAGAGTGTTAAATGATTAGTTTCCTGTTTCATCCACTTCAGTGTGCAAGTTCTCTCACATGTAAAAGGGGCCAGGTCCGTATATCAGATTGCTCCATTGGTGCAAACAGGACTTAAAAGGACAACTGGGTATTCCTAATGTAGGGGAGGCCACCGTGGCATGTCTCTATACCACCCACTGCGCCCGTTTCCACACAGCAGGAGTTCCAAAGGAGAAGCTGCAGTATGGCCAGAGTGTGGTTTGCTTCTGTAAATGTGTCCAGTCAGTGGAATGGCCCCTGAGAAACTGTTTCCAGCCATTGTATGTTAAAGCAGCCCTGTGGCATCTCTAAGGTATGCTGGGGGTCAGTTCGTTCCCATGCCAGGCTCAGGGTAGCTGGAAAGGCGACTGAGACCTTGACACATCTGAAAATCAAGCCTAGGATCTTTTATGGTTGTTTTTAAATAAAAAGGCTAGGATTGGAATTAATATCTTGTCAACTATATTGAAAATACCAATACAAGTTTAATTTTAAAAAAGCAAACCATATGATCAAAAGTACCCTAAAATCTCACTGCGGCTTTAAATTATGGCCCTTTAGGATTTCAGAGGAGTTTTGAACATGTGAAAATACTGCAGTGTGGTTATTTCTCAACACTGGGGTCTCTGAGATAAATCTGTCATGTGCTAACAAGATCAACAACTAGCAGTTATGTTTTCTCTTATATTTCTGTATCTATAAGTAAATATTTTGTAACATATTTTTAAAAATGACTGCCATTCTACATTTCATTATCATGTAACCATCTTAATCTCAACAGTTCAGAATCTTCTCTGTCTATACTTTTGCAGATTTTAATATCTTTGGCTCCTCCACAATGACTTCTTTTCACATTTTTTCAGAGGGGCACGATAAATCATTTAATATAGCTTTGTGAATAATTTCAGTTGTCTCTACAATCCTTACCTAATCTTTTCATTTCAGCCAGGGTAAATAATTAGACTAGTTTCAAGGATTAATGACTGAGGGTTTTCAAAGCTGAGCAGGGTTTGGAGTTTGTTTGGGTTTTTAAGCCCTTCTGTGCAACTGCCATTAGCTTTAATGGGAACTGAGTAGCTAAAAGGCCACATGCTACTACAAAAATATAATCCAATGAATCTCCAGTCCATAATCTATTTATTTTTAAATAATTGTTTAAATGGATTACATGTGTACATCACCATGGCACTTGGGTGCTTCCTATAGCTTACAATACAGCATTAAATTAACAATATTTGCAAAGTGCTGTCAGACCCCCTTTATCTTGTGTGCTGCTGCTATCACTAAAATTACATAAATAGGTTGCCTGGGCTCCAGTATAGACCGCAGAGCCAATGCTTTGTAATGGGGATTCAGTCCTCAACTCAAGCACAGCGGCTCAGTTATGCAGCCTTTGTACCATGCTAACACATAAGAAACAGTGCACTCCCATGTAGTACATAACTCATAACTGCATTTAAAACCTACAATTATAACGCTCCCCCCCCCCCACTAAAATCTCTCTAGACCTGTTGAGTCACAAACAAGGAAGTGGTCAGTGTCACGCAAAAAGTCAATTAAAAGCCTCTGATGAAAGCCTTAATTAAAAGCTCGTCAGAGCAAATGTGCCTCATACTATGTCCTGACGCCCATCAAACTCTGGTCTGACAGAGCGCCACAGGAAATGAAGATGAGATGCTCCAAAACAGCCTTGCTGTCCAGCTAGAGAGCTCTATCTCAGGAGTGACTAGGGACAATCTATCCTGTCACTGCAGCAAGGAAGAGAAGGGGCTTTTTGAATAATGGACTTCCAGACTGTTCATAACTGCAATCAGCACCTGGAATTTCACCCCAAAGTCAATAGGGAGAAAGGGCAAAACACCGAGCACCAACATGATGGGCTTCCAGCATCCTCTCCCATGTCAGAGGTGAACAGCAGTATTTTGCACCAGTTGCAGGCTTCTGAGTGGGTAGAGTGGTAGGGGACACTGCCCTATAGTATTGGCCCATATTCTCTTTGTTACTGAAGCCTAGTCAGGAAAGGAGAGGGACGAGAAACAGGTAGGGTACAGTCAGGCAGCTACTTACTACTCCTCAGTTGTGGCCCTGGTGTAAATTAGAGCAACCTAGGAGCTACTCCAGCTTACACCAGTGCGCTGTAGTCCCCAAGGGACCAAACTCCAGTTGAGAATTGGCAGGACACAGACTTGCTCCACTCCACCTTGCCTCCACAGCTTTCCCCCATCCCCGCCACCTCCAACATGCCCCATACACCATACATGGGCTGTTTACGCAGGATTTATGCCATTTGAGAGATTTCCTTTGCCAGACAAATTTTCAGTTACTAGGGCCAGATTCCAGCCATTTTGCACCACCTGAGAAGTGCAAAGCACCTGGAACAGGGGGAGAGGATCTGTATCCCAGGCTACAAAGACGTAGATAACAATGACAAGAGGTGTAGTCCTGGATTCATTGAAGTCAATAGCAAAACTCCCACTAACCCTAACGGAGTCAGAATTTCACTCATGGTCTGCATTACAAAAGAGAAGCTGCTTTATTTTTTAGCTAGCCATACATAGAAAGGAGCACTATAAGCTACTACTGCTTCTATGGAGATCTTGGAAAAGGATAGACAACACCAGGAATCCAAAAAAGGGAGGAGAATAAATCCCAATCAATTCCTCTAAACACTTTCCCCTACCAAAAAGCGTTTGTCATATCCAGGTTAAACCTCAGCCAGATCACACTTCTCCAGCCCTCTACCTTGGCTACACACTGGGAAAGTAGAAAAGACACATAATCTGGGTGTGAGAAGATGTGCACCTGAACATCAGCTGTGCATAGAGGCCACTGCGGCCCAAAAGTTGAAGAAACAAAAGGAAAATCACAATAAACCATAAGAAAATATTTTCCATTTCAAGTAAAGAGCAGTCTATTCACAGCCAGCCATGCCTCTAGTTTAATAGACTAACATAACTGAAATCCACTGTCATTTCCATAAAGCAGCATTTTTATAGTCCCGGGGCATATTTTGATAATTGATTGATAAAAATATTGAATAGTACAGGTCCTGTTAGAAAAATCTATCAGAAAAGTAATCTTCAACTCAGTTACAAAGCCCTCAGAGAAGGTATCCAGAAATCATTATAACACTATATAATTAGTTTATGATTTTATCAGCGTGTGTGTCGGCAGGAGCAAAAAGAGACTGCTCTTAAGGGAGACAATTCTATCACAACAAGCCTTACAATGCTATTCATGTAAAAACCTCTCATTGTCTGAAAATCCTTTGCCATGGCAACTTAAAATCACCTGCTTCCAAATAATTTTAGCTTAAGCATCCTTCCTAACCCTTGAGCTGCAGACCTGGTATTTCAACCAAGAATATTAAATCTTCCTAATAGGTATATGCATTATCTCTACAAAGACCTTCATGATGAGCTGTTCCATTTACTCTACAGGGACAAGTAATCATTTCAGGTCTCATTCATGGCAGAAATTATTGTATCAGAAATCTCATATTCAAATCATTCAAAACTCTTGCCACACAGTACCAGGATGGCAGCAAACAGCTCTAAACGGAATCATAATTTTGTGCTGCTTTGCACTTGATGACAGCACTGATCCTCTTATCATCTTCAAGGATATCTGATAAGAATTATCTGATTCAGTGGAAACTTGAGACAGTTTCAGCTACAGAGGTACCAAATAGTTTAGCAAAATTCAGGTACACGCTACTACTGAATGGAGTGGAGATTTTCTCTAATTCAATCAACACGATTGAGTACATAGGAAAGTTAAACGAGAGAACAGAGAACAGCAAAACCGACTTTTTTGAGGGTATAAAAATGCATTCAAGTGCATTTTCAGTCACAATTTTTTCAACCTGCATTTTATTGTAAGTACGGGGTTGGATTAATATCATATGATTCTTAAATTTACATGCCACCAACAATGAATTATAAATAAGCCAACAAAAACAAAAGCTCTACCCCAAACATTTTATCATACGTGCACAAAATTGTCTGCCTATCAATATGATTCCTGACTCTCATGTTAAGGTGGTAGGGGGGAGCAAGTACATTTAGCACAAATTGGTTCTTGTTTAACTTGACTATTCTGGACTGTTACTTAGAGTGCAAGCTTTTTGCGGTAGGGACTGTCTTTTTGTTCTGTGTTTGTACAGTCCACAAATAATAAACAATAGTAATATGGCCACGAATACGGAGAAAAGGTCATCCTGGATTGCAAGGCCAAAAGGAGGCAGAAAACCCCCACAGCTTAGTGCTCCTGAGTGCAGAAGGGCTCAAAGAACTTGTGTCTATTCTATTATTAATGTTACAGTGGCACCTAGAGGTCACATTGTGCATACATACAGTAAGAGCTAGCCTCTACCTCAGGACCTTAATAGACAATACAAATGGCAGAAGGGAAAACAGAGGCACAGAGAAATGAAGTGACTTGCCCGAAGTCACACAACAGGTCGGTGGCAGAGCTGGAAATAGAGCTCAGGTCTCCCGAGTCCTCACCACTGCCCTATTTACTACAATACAATGCGCTACACTCTACCTTACATTCTCTGAATCAAATTCTATTTCCGATTACATAAACACAAGGTGTCAATACAGGCAAACAGACTTATACATCAGAGCAGAAATTGACCATTTATCTTGGATTTTCTTCCTCCCCATCAACCATAATCAACTGGATCATGCACAGCAGTGGTGCCCAGGCCATGGGAGATACTATAATTTATACAGACCGATTGAGTGGGAGGTTAGTGGCATATTCCAGATATATATCATTCATTTCTCTTTTTCTTTTAGTCATCTCTCTTTGTTTTACCTCTTGGAAAATTTCAGAGTAGTGGTCTGAAGAAATGGCCACAACTATCATTTAAATAACATTTTATCATTTGTCACTGTGCTTAACTCTCATTGAAATCCAGTCTTGGGTTTGTGGAGTTAACGACTTAACAGAGTGTAATACAAATCCACATGATTCTTCCAAATGCTCCTTTTTGAATTTGGATATCTCAGTTAGCTGATAGATGACTAAAATTGGATGTAGTCAAGTATTTCCCTATTGATTGCACATCTGAAAAAGCTCAGATAGGCATTAACTTAAGCCCAAAAGATTCTTTATAGAGCCACTTGTATTAGAAGGTATTATATGAATTAAAGTGTCTTTAATTAATAAACAAGGGGTATTATGTGGGGAGATTTCTGCCCAGTTGAAGGTTCCTTTACTTGTCAGAGCAGTGTAAAAGGGCCTTAGTATAACTGAGAACCAGCCCTCTAATTTATTCACATTGTATAAAAGGCTAGATCTTGTACCACGAAGCCAATGAGAGTTTTGTCATTATCTTCAACTGGATCAGAAGCAGACCCTGCAGGCCAGATTTTTAGAAGTATTTAGGTGCCTAAAGAAACAGTTAGCTGCCTAGCAGATTTTAAAAAGCTAGGTGCTTAACTCCCATTAATTTCAATGGGACTTAAGTGCCTAAGCATGTTTGAAAATCTCACTAGGAGGATCCTATCAGTACCATTAGACACCTAAATACCTTTACAAATCTGGTCTTAATGCCAACAATTCTATTTTGCAACTCATTGTATTATTTGACTCAGTATCCTTTGCCAGTGAGTTCCAGAGGTTAATTATATGTGGTCTTTCCTCTTGCCTGTTAAAATTTGCTGCTGCTTAACTTAACTGAATGCCACTTTTTTGTTTGTACTATGCAAAGGAATAAACAAGAGCATGCAACTTTCCAAAATCCCAACTCAGTGAAAATTTAAGGATTGTCCTGTATGAAATAAAATTGTTGCAAAAGATCCTTGTTATTTTAATAAAGTTCTTTATTACATTAAACTGCCTTTATTTTAATATGTTGCATGTTAAGCTTTCTCCAATAATACCCAAAAGATACAGCAGAGCAGCATGTTTGATGTCATCCTGTAACTGAGTTGACATAAAGCTTGACAAATATGCTTTTGAACCACTCCTAACGTTTGGGCTTATTTAGACCTTTCAAGAGAAAGAGTGCATACAAAAATGAATAAATAAATAAATAAATGAATACATACATGCGCAAGCTTTGTGTGGATTAGTGTGGCTACTGCACAGCTTGTATTATTCTACGTTACTTTGTGTTTTATGATCTTTAACAAACCCATCGTGTGAGCATGCTTTCAGCCTTAACGATCTGTGGTGATGCATAGCTTGCACCTCTTGGTGTCCTTTAGAAAGCCAAGCTTATTGCCTTCCTGACAATTTGCATGTCATTACTTTCAAATATTTTTCTTTGTGGTCTGGTTTTAAGAAACTAGAGTACATCACTGTGTGGAAGTCATGCTAACCTAATTAAATAATCAAGTGATTTATTGTTTCTAGTATATCCTGTTGTCTTTCCGACATTCTGATTAGCTTGCTAGACAATATCTGATCAGCTTGCTACGCAATATCTGATCATATGTTGTTGTTTTTCTATGCCTTAAAATTCCATTTTGGAATATGTGCTATTCAGTCCAATTTCATTCTCTGCAAGTAAAAATTGACAGGAAAATTGCAGGAAAGAATCAAAGCGTGTTATACTTAAATGTAAAAAATGTTACTGCCTGACAAGTAAAATGCAGAATATTTTAAAAGCAATGAATTGCCTAAGATACAGCATAGAGATTAATAAGTATTTCTCTCTTTCATTTTTCAACAAAAAGGGACACTCTCAAGACCTAGATTTTGACCGTTCTTAGAACTGGCATATTGGGAAAGGTCCTCTGGATTTTACAAAACTGCTATAACCACCCGCAACCCTCATCCAAGCTAAAAACAAAAATCCACCAATTGTCACCAAGAAATTAAAAATAAATAATAGACAAAGTTCCTTCATGATTCCTGAGAGGCAGCCATCTACCCATCAGAGAGAGCTCTAGCTAAATTGCAAACCCTTTCCCCAAACCTGTGCTGACACTGCTGACCTTTTTTTAAACAAGGATGTTTCAAAAATTGAAGGTGGAGGCAAGTTATACACTGAAATCAATGGGACAATTTGTGAGTAGGTATATTATCAACCTGAGAAGGAGTGGCAGACTCTGACCCAAGGTAAGTTAAAGCAATGTTGGTTTGTGTTTCCTAAGAAATGTGTGAAGTTAGGAGGCAGGGAAATAAATGTTCATTGTAAAGGAAAGGACAAAACGGGTGGAGGGGAAGATACTACTTTCAAACTTTAGAGAGAATATAGAAATGGAGAGTGAAAATCAAAGGTAAAACATGTAAAACCAGGCGTGACAGGATCCATGTAACTAGAAGAATATATTTTATTAAAACAATATTGAAATCAATGCAGCGCAAGTTTGTACCATATGGATATTTGGGGCACTGCCAAAAAAGTTGCACCCGTATGTCCCTTTGCCAGAAAGTGAACTAAAAGTTGTGTGATGCATTAAAAAGTTCAGGGAAACCTCATCGTGCTTGTGTATGCACCAGATGTGATGCTCATGGGGAAATATTGTTATTATTCTAGCAACAAGAATATAAGGTACTGGTAGAGTGGTTGCTACCAAGTCGGTCCTGAAGATTCTGGGTAGTACAATATACAAGGATCATTTTAAAGACTGTTGACCCAAACCTACGATATAAACAGCTTGCTATGTTGTTGAGGAATTCCTTTCGTCATCTTTGCAGAGATAGAATCTTAAATCACTCCTATTTTTCTTTTCGTTATAATATAACCACATTATTATACAATTTAATGTAAAAAAGTTACAGCTCCTCTTTTCTCATTACTGATGCATGTACAGCAGCTGGATTTTGTCTTTAGATGGCAGCCCTATCAACATATTCAAGCTACCGCAGTTCACCTTTGCCTTATTACCCAACATGTGAAATAAACAACCACAAACAGCATACAAAACACACATGTATACAATATATGTCATTCTTCTATTTGTGATGCCTGATTGCTGTAATAGAAGACAAACAAAAAAAATTCCCCTGGGGCTCTTCACATTTTGAAGCAGATTTCATGGAAATTTAACTCAATTTCAGGAGTATAATTGAACTAACAATCTGTTCTCTCAGACAGGACGTCCCCTGCTTGATATTATGCAGGGCTGGACAGATGCTAAGGCAGATTTGAATGTACCTCAAAGCACTGCTGAAGAACGATTGGGTTTTTCTAAAAGCAAGATGTGTGTTGGGTAGGTCAGGCAGCAACACTTTGGGTGATTCTATTCTTCCTTTCCACCTTCTATCAGCATTCAAATATGCTAAAACTGTAAACAAGGGGAAAATATAGCAAATAGAATGTAAACAAGGAAAGCCAATGTGTCTATACTAGGAATGACTCCAAGCAAGCAAACCCTTATGCAAATAGCAATGGCTATGGTATGCTTAGGGACTGTGTGTGTTCTGTGCTGAAATCAAGAGTGAACAGAAGCTGCAGAAACTGCTTTATAAAATCTGTGCGATTTAGGTCACTCAGTCTGGCTGTTGAAACTGAATCCCCAGATTCAGGGTCCTCTCTGGATACAGTACAATCAGAAATAAAGAGGAATGTAATGGCTTCTAGGACTGGTTATGAACAGTAAAGAAACAAAAAAGAAAAATTGTATTAATTTCTTTTAGCCAGGGCTTGAAACCAGACACACAATGAGTAAATTGGAACAGAGTGAAATACAAATCAGCAAAGAATTTTTGTCTCTGCAGTTTGCTGTTGAACACAACAATGTACAATCTTTTACATATATATATATATATATATATTTAGGACTATATTCAGCCTTGTCTTTGGTCAGCTTATTTTAGGGCATTGGGGTACTCCATCAGTGTAAAGCCCATCCTCTGTAGGATTTGGAGTTGACTGTGACAATGCCTAGATATTATGGCATAAATATATTGGACAGAGAGGGGTGTGACCAGGGTACCTAGGAGATGTGCTGATTAATTAACCAATTTTGATTAAAAAAAAACATAAAAGAGCATCTATCCCAGGTTCTGGGGGGGAGGGGAACATACATAATTTTAATTTTCACTATGAATATCTTTGCAATAAATGAACAAATGTGCCCCAGATGACTTAATAACAAAATAAAACCTCCTCCACAACGAGCATAGAAATAAAATCTACCAACCTGCATTCCACTGCTTCCCACATGCCTGGGAAAAAAGATGGGCCTTGCAGTGCGCCCAGAAGATAAGCAAAGTTGGACTCGCAGAGGAATTCCAACCAAGTCAGATATGGTCAGGGCAGGCCCACAACATTTTGGCACCTGAGGCGGGGAGCTCAAATGATGCCCCCATTCCCCCTCGCTTGGGCCAAAACATTGAAAGGTCTCAATTCTGCCTTCTTCCTGTTCTACTCCTCTCATGGTACTACTCTGCTACCTACCCCAATAAAGGAGAACAAACAACTTAAAATGCCTTGTTCAAAAATTTTAAGTAACACTTAACTTTCAAACACCTGAACAGCAAATGTAACTTTTCTTGTCTGCATAGTAAACACCGGCATTTTTATCTGTTCGAATAATCAAAGTGGTGCTTTCCGTGCCTTCTTGGCTGTAAAGATTTGAACTGCTTCCTGCTGAAGGTCCACAGTCTGGGCCAGCTCATGCTCTTTTGAGATGGTTGCAAGGCCAACCAGCCTCTCCTGTGTCATTGTGGAGCGTAGATGTGTTTTTATTAACTTCAGCTTGGAGAAGCTGTGTTCTCCATTGGCAGCTGTTACAGGAAGTGTTAGAAGTATGCGCAGAGCAACAAAAGCATTTGGAAAGAGAGTGGTCATCTTATTTGTGCGCATATATTCCAGAACAGCCTTTGGAGTTGATCCTGCTGAAATGTATCTTGAAAGGGCTTTCAGTTCATCACCTAAATCACTCGCATCAATATCACGCATGTCATCATGTGTCAACACTGTTTCTAGTGCCCTGCATTGCTGGTGTAGGTCTTCTTCAGGTATAGTGAGGAGTTTTGGAATATCATACAACATCCCAAATATACTGCTGTGTTCCTTGAGCTGCATGAAATGTTCTTCAACTAACTGTATTGCACAATCTAGCACCTGGTTAAAGAATTCAACTTTGAATTGTTGTTTGGGGTCTCTTATGGGATTATCCCGGGCCTCATAATCAAAATGTCTTCTTCTTCGGTGACTCCTGTATTCTTGAATGGGTGGGAAAATAGCTTCAGTGTGAAGTTCCTCTGCCAACTTCAGTGCACTCTTCAGAACATTTTGAAATCCCTCATCTGACCGGTAAGACTGTAGGTATGACTTTGCTTTGTCCAGTTGTTCCATTGCTCCAGATATATCAAGGTCAACACCTTGGAGTCTCTTGCTTACAACATTTATTTCAAACAGTATGTCATGCCACAACACTAAGCCACACAGAAATTTAGAGTTATGTATGTTTCTGGTGATTCTATTTCCCTCTGCCACTGTTCTCCCACGAACAGTTCCTGTCATAGCATTATCCTCCATAATGGCAACTATGGTATCATCTATCTTCCCAATTTGGTGTTTGATAGGCTTTATCGCCTCCACTCAACTTTCCCATGGTGTGGCACTCAGTGGTTTCAGTTTCAGACAGGTTGTTCCCAGATGTTGCTTCAAAATTTGCCATTTTTTACATTAAAAAATTCAGCAGCCCCACTAGAAGCTGATGCTGCATCATTGACCACCAAGTTCAATGAATGAGAAATGCATGGGACAAAAAAAGCTCGAGGGTTTAATTCTCGGATCCGTGTCTGCACTCCTCTGTTCTTTCCTCTCATGTTGGCACCATTATCGTAGCCCTGACCTCTCATGTCAGCTATTGCAATACCCATATCTTCCAGCTTTTTAAGAAGCACATTTGTCATACGAGCTCCTGTAGTATCATCAATGTCAATAAATTCTAGAAAACGCTCTCTGACCGTCACCATTGCAGGGACATTTTCACTAGGTTCTGTTGTTGTTACAAAATGCACCGTTAAAGTCATTTGTTCCATATGGCTGATGTCAGGTGTGCAGTCCAGAATAACAGAGTAATAATATCTTGCTGACTTCAGATCTGCCACAATCTTCTGTTTGACTTTTATTGCCAATAACTGTATGATCTCATTTTGAAAGGTTTTTCCAAGGTAGTGGTGTGTGTGAATTTCTTTGGTGGTGACTCTTCTTAGATGCTCCTGGAGTACAGCATCAAACTCAGCCATCACCTCCACAATTTTAAGGAAGTTTCCATTGTTTGGCACATACAGCTGATCTGAAGTGCCATGCAGTGCTAGGTTTTGGGTAGCAAGCATTCTCACAATGGCAATGAGCCTTTTCAGAACATTTTGCCAGTAGAGAGACTCTGATGCAATCATCTCTTGATGCTGATCATCTATGGTGGCCTTTAACCTTAGCCTCATCTCAAGCTCTTTCCACCTATGGAATGCTCTCTGGTGATTTGCTGCCTTCTCATGGCATACCAGATTTCTAGCCAGATTTTTCCAGTCCTTTGTTCCTGTGGAACCCAATGTGGCTGGAACATGAGACTGGAAGAGTTTGCAACAAAAACAGTATACAGCATTCTGGGTTTTTGAGTACATAAGCCATGGCCTCTCCACTTTGTCACCATTGGAGATTTCACGCCAGCAATGTGTTGGATGGAAACTTCTATTTTCATTGTCTTTGGGGAACATGAAGTTTTCACTTGCTGTGGCCCACACAGTACAAGGAAGTCCCTCAGGCTACTGCTCAAGTGGGTCCAAAGTCCTGGATCATCTAGACTTAAGGAACTAAACTCAGCAGCAGCTGTTTCTTGTGCCTCCACCACATTCTTCTCTGATCTACACTTTTCTTCAGGAAAGTGCATGGTTACATCCATTTGAGATGGAGATACGGATGCTGCAGTAGCTGCCAGGTCACCTGCACTCTGACTAACTGGAAGGTCAGGCATCTCCTCACCACTCACTGGGGCTGGAAGGCTCACCATGGACATTTGTGTCTATGTATCTCAGGAGAGCTCCTTCCTGCTTAGATAAAAAAGTTTCCTTTGCTTTCTTTCTTTTTCTGAATGCTGCCCCAGAGGGGCGTTTTCTTCTTTCACTCATGACTGCTGTTCTGTGCCAGCTATAGTGGCTCTCAACACTCAGTTGAAGGGGACAAATAAGCAGGCTGGTAGCAGGGCCTGAGTGAGGGAAGATATCAGCATCTTAAGGGCCTAACTGGCTCCTACTACTTCAGTTGACTGCCTATTCTCCTCAACAACATTCTTAAGAATAGCCATCACTATATCCCTCACCTCCACACGCACACACACAAGGTAACATGGACAATCTCCACCAACAGCTGAGACAGTACTTCCCTATTTGCCTGCACCAGCCAGGAAGGACATTGGTCCAATTGCCATTGGACCCCTTTAACTTGGAGCAGTCCTAGCACAAGGGACCATGAGTGAAAGTAGCAAGAAGAGAAGATGCCCCTCAAAATAGTGCTGTGTTTCCACTGCAGTAGACAATTCTGTAAACATCCAAGTGATTTTATCTACAAAGTAACATGAAACTTTTCTCTCACCATTCACCCTGTCCCCCCAATACCCTATAACCAAGAAGATACAACTCAGATTAACCCAGATTTAATCTAGCAATTGACCAACTGGAACAGCTTTGCTGTACAACACTTTGCAGATGCTATCGTGAAGTCAAACAAACCTTTATTCATCTTCTGCACAGCCACAGCTTCTGATCTTAAAAAATCTACATGTTGCAAGCTCATGCTTATCACTAAAAATTGAAAAGGATGCAGAGAAAAGGCACAAAAGTGATTTGAGGGTTAGAAAAAAATACCTTACAGTGAAAGACCTAAGAAGCCCAATCTGTTTAATTTATCAAAAAGGAGATGAAGAGATGACTTGATTATAATATATAAGTACCTTGAAGGTGAAAAAATATTTAGTACTAAAGGATTTTTTAAAGGTATAAGAAGAACCAATGGCTGGAAGTTAAAGCCTGATAAATTTAGATTACAAACAAGTCAAACAATTTTAACAGTGAAGGAAATTAACCACTGGAACAAACTACCAAGGCAAGTGAAATATTCTCGATCTCTTGAAGTCTTTAAGACTGGATGTCCTTCTAGAAGATAAGCTTTAGCCAAACACAAGTTTTTGGGCTCAGCACAGGAATAACTAGAGGAAATTCTATGGCCTCTGTATTACAGGAGTCAGACTACATGATCTAATGATCCTTTCTGGCTTTAAAATATATGAATCTATGAATTTTCAAGGGAACATGACAATTAAATGCTCAAATCCCACTTGCAAATCTCATCCCAGGGACTAACTTTAGGTGCCCTAATTTAAAAATTTCAGCCTTAGGTTTTTTTTTTCTCATATCAACTCATTATTCAAATGGTTATAAAATATTTCAGCATCCTTGCTTTGCTTGATGTGTCTTAACATGGAAAGTGGATAATTCTCCTAAGTTTTTTTCCCTTTAAAATTATTTGAAAATTTGTATTTTTCCAATAAAAAGCATTGTGAATGAATATAATTTATTTTAATTTAACCTCATTTGCTGTGCCCCGATTGCACCTGCTTATGCAAACATTACCCAATTGCTAAAGACATACCTGATACATTCAGAAGCGGTTTAGCGGTTTTGAAGTATTATATACACTGAATTTTGTATGGTTTATACTATAGGACACAGCCTATTAACTATTCTCATTACAGGGCATAAAATATTTATTCTTTTAAGAGAATCATAGAAATATAGGACTTTGAGAAGTCATCTAGTTCAGCCCTCTGTTCTGAGGCAAGATCAAGTATGCCTAGCCCATCCCTGACTGGTGTTTGTCCAACGTGTTCTTAAAAACCTCCAGTAATGGGGATTCCACAGCCTACCTTGTTAACCTATTCCAGTTCTTAACTATCCTTATTAGGGAAAAAAATTCTACCTATAGCTAACCTAAATCTCCCTTGCTGCAGATTAAACCCATTACCTCTTGTCCTACTTTCAGCGGCGATGGAGAACAATTGATCACCATCCTCTTTGCAACAGCCCTTAACATATTTGAAGACTTTTTATCAGGTCTCCCTAGTCTTCTTTTCTCAAGAGTAAACACACCCAGTTTTTTTAACCTGTCCTCGTAGGTCAGGTTTTCTAAACATTTTATCATTTTTGTTGCTCTCCTCTGGACTCTCACCAGTTTACCCACATCTTTCCTAAACTGTGGTACCCAAAACTTGTGCAGCAATGTTGTCAGATGTACTAACAGGAAACTACCCAACGCAATGAAAAATAGTCTCAAAAGAACAGTCATTCATTAGCATTTTACCCAGTCAGTTGTGATAATTCACTCATGTGCTGGAAGCAGCAAGTGCTCTCAGGGACACGAGATCTTTGAACTCAAAACACTGACATTTTTATTTCCATTGGCCACTGAACTCTAATGATGCCCCCAGTCTTCCTCATTTAGTATGAGCCCAAGTGAATGGACACTGTGACTTTCTTACATAATGAGGTACACTCAGCTCCTTTTAATTCCCTCCCCCCTTCCCTCCTCTCTCTCCCCCCCAAATCTGTGCTTTAGGTTGATAACATCTAGAATAAAAGGACTGGAGATTTCAGGGCCACAGCTGTTATAGAAGGGAAATCAACAAACATGCAGCTATTCATACACACTGCTCTCTCAGCTCCATCATCATCCTACTTTTGCAAGAGGCAAAAGTGATAATTCTACGCTTTCTGTAGCTATTTGATTATCCTCTTAAGTGGTTAAATCCCCATGTAACTAAGATACTGTCATGGATATTCTACCCCTTTGTACCTGTAGCTCAAAGACAGCTTGGCCTGTGTTGCCGAGGTAGGACGAAGGCCCATAATCCTGATTTCTCTGTCACTTCTGCAGAGTTATGGAAATAAACCAGGACAGGTAAAGTTGCTGGGGAGAGAATGCCATGGAGGCCCATTATGTTACAGAATCAAGCTGATGTTCACAGAAAGCAGAAGAGGAAATGGATAACTGAAAGTGGAGGAGCCTGGACTCAATGAGAGAAGAAATCGTGTTGTTCTCCTAATTTTATTTACCTTGAAAAGGAAGAGCTTTGATTTGGCAGTTTTGTACCTTGGAACTTTGCTTTTATTTTTGTTTGGCAATCTAATCTCCCAGCTATCAAGGGAGAGCCTCCTCCGTGACAAGTACACATTTTCTAACATATTTGATGAACCTTGAGTCTTCAGACCAGTAAACAAATTTCCACAAACAAACCACCTGAAAAAATATACATAAACTGGCAATATTGCTAGAGAATAAGAAATATGTAACCTGTTTTCCTATACATTTTATTACAAGAAAAGTATACATTAGCAATAGAAGTGCCAGAACCACCATTTCCTATACATTCACAGGTATATTTTCAGCACAGGATTGGGCATTAGGCACCTCAGTTCTCATCACTGTAAACAACTACCACTGACTTCAGTGGGAATATAGGATCAAGGCTCTAATTTGCGATTTTCCCCCCTTTCCTTTGAGATGCACACACATGCCAGTTTCCCACCTGGAAACAGAACAGGGAAACCTATAAAACAGTCACACACAAAATAGTACACATCAATCACCTGTCCTGCCCACACAGGGCTTAGACCAGGGGAAAAAAAGCATGTAAAATGTAAGTAATGTGTAATCAGATTTTCAAATCAGTCTTATAATTTCATTAGGAAGTAATACAAGCTCCCTAGAACTTGAAGTGCACAGGAATGTCAATAAAATGCTTATGGTGCTTTACAAATCATGTGGCTTTACAGAGTCCCTCCCCTAACCCCAAAATCCTAACTATATTTTTCAAGCTTCTGCCAAAATTTAAGCATTGATCTAAAAATGTATTTAGTCTGGTTCACCTCCCCCCCCCGCCCATTTGAGTATGATATTTTTTTAAAAAATTGTTTCTTTTCAACTATAGCAAAACCAAGAAATAGGCAGCAGCTTTACAGCCAGTATCTCAACTGTGGCAGCTTTCAGCATTATTAAAAGCAAATTAAGCCTGCTGGTAAGCCTATGTGCAACTCTGTTTGACTAATTGCCCCAAGGACTCCAGCACTGCAACACTAGCTACAGTATTTCTGAATCTATTTCACAGCTGCACATATTGTTATGATGTTCTTGTAGAGTTAAGCCAAATCTTGGATCTTAATCACTACATTTTAAATAAAATAATTATTAATATGTGAATAATAATTATTTGTAGGTAGGCCTTCCTCTTCCTTGGGGTTGCTGTACAACAGAATAAAAACAAATACAACATAAATTAAACAAAAACCCTCTTAAAATTAGACCAAATGAGAAAATCCAGTTTTAAAAAGGCAAGATTATTACTTTTTAAAAGTGGAAAGGAAAGGAATGGAAAATTAGCACTGGAAGGATAAATTCTCCTCCACACTTTTTTTGTTGTTGCGGATCTGAAGTTGAGATAATGAGCAGTTTGTTTACAAGGTTCATCTATCAATCTGACCAGTTGATTGTTGATCACTCCATCCTTGGTCAACGTCTATTACTATAGGGGTTTATACATGTAATTAGAAATCTCTCCCTTTTCAAATAATCCAGCTGTTAAAATAGCAACTGTATGTTAATTCTGACTGAATCTATATGCCGTTTGCTTGTAGTAAAGCGCCTGTATTAAAGCTTCTGAGAGCAATGTTTACAAGCTCTGTACAATTCTAATTTAATTGTTAATCGGCATGTACAATCTAGCTCTCACCCTAGGCATTGCAAGAAAACATAGCAGAACAATTTGACTCTGCTGAAATAATGTCCCTTCTTAGTAGGAATTGCCATATTTTAGATGGTCCATCTAATTCAATATGTTGTTGCAGTCAAGTAGCCTGTAGCAGATGATTCAGTGGAAAGTGCAACCCCTCTTCCCTTCCTTAACTCACCCCCCAAATGAACAAACATAGGAAAACCTATTCATAAGGAAAGTTTCTTCCTAACCCAGGTTGACATATGCCCTGAAGTATGCGGGTTTATAGCTCTTAATTTTGATATAATATGGAGATTTTTAGCCCATATAAATGTCAAATCCCTCCAAGCTTTCAGCCTCAGAACTGGCTTCCCCAGTTGAGGAAAATGATCAACTGATCGACGGAAAGGACAGAGTTGGATTGGAGGGACCAACTCCCTTAGGCCTTTTCTATAATCCGAAATAGCATCCTGTCAGGTAAAAGACAGCACAGAAATTACCAGCTGTGCCAGAGCACAGAAAAGCTGGGATCAGAGAGGTAAATTCCTGTCTACACTGTGATACGGAGGACATCATCAGGTGGTATTTTGATCAACATAGAAGAGTCAGTTTCAACACAAGGGTGCTATGAAGGTGATACACCTGGTTATTTTGATTTGATCCCATCCCCCATGGTCAATCTAACACAAACAGAATTTACCTTGAGGTCACACATGAGGCTGTTCAGGAGGGATTAGATAACTATGCAGGCTGCACTCATCTTTTGCCTCTGTTTCTGCCAGTCAGTGACACCTTAGATGTTATGGTGATAGGCATCACAGACAACCCTAAGATGGCTGGATAGCTTCTGTACAGAGTGTGAAGGCTCTGATGGAGTCTTTAGGATTAATATAGGTAGATATGTAGTTGTTGTGGTGTTTGTTTTTTATTGTTAATTTTGCCCATTAATAAATCTCTTTTCTTTTCCAGTAAGGTTTTTCGTGTTATTCTTTCAATACGGCTGGTAGCAAGGTCACAGCATTCAATGTATTTCTCTTTTACAATATTATATTCGTGTTGGCTGGCTTTTAAGGTTTTTTATATTTTAATGAAGTTATTAAAATGAAAGTTCTGACTTGCATAATTCATGAGCATTCACTATCTCTTCAAAAATTCTGACTCTAAACTACTTTTTCTTGTCAATGACTTTTTTTTTTATAAGACACCCAAGAAAGGCTTTTTAAATGTGAAGGTGGTGTTGAAAATAGATTTTTAATTACAGGAAACTGTAGCTTTATTTCTGTTGTAATATAATTTGGTCCCTTGGGATAGTTTTATGTTTATGATATTTGCTTTGCAGACAAAAAAATGCTGAAAATCGATTTATTTTCTATTTATAATCCATTAATACTGAGATTAGTGGAGAAACATAATGTGCTGGATTATAGGCCAGCTTCTCTTTTATGCCAAGATATGCTTGATTTTGCAGAAAGTGGCACTGGACTACCAAGGAGCCAATTACAATTCTCTTCTCTTCCCAATTCTTCTTAAATCCTGACTCTGGCATAGATTAGAGCAGCCTAGGGGCTGCCATAATTTATGCAACCTGGCAATGGTTCCAAAGTTACTGTTCAATGCAGCGCACTCCAGCCATGCCACTCCTCATCCTTTATGCACAGGTGTCATAGGAGCTTGCCACACAGACTTTATGCCTGCTGGGGAAATGCAGACAGTTTCTGCAGAGAGGAGGCTGTAAATCTGGGCTTACTTTGTGGGCTGTATGGAGGGCTGAGTTGCAACCCATTTTTGAAATCTTTTTAACTTGTCCAAATAATATAGATGCAATTTTGAACAGCTCCTAAACGACTTAGGAGCCTATCTCCCATTGACATGCAAAGGGACTTAGGTGCCTAAATTACTTAGATGCTTTTGAAAATTTTACCTATAAAACCATGTAGCAAGGTCTTACCAAATGTTGGCAAACAGAGACAATCTTGTCATACCCAACATTTCTAGAAAACACTTTCCAGATATCAAAGTGCAGGAAAATATTTAAAATGTCATTTTGAAACATACGTAGTTGTTTGCTAGAAGCCTTCATTCAGCAACAGCAATAATTTCCACTTGTTCTGTTGAGCTGACGAGCTAGGGCCAAGCAGTTCCAGTTTTCAAGCTAAGGCTTACTTTAGTTGCTGCCTGATGTTGCAATTAAGTTGAAGGCCTAGAAGTTTATTGGTCAGATGGGTGATCTGGGCTTGTCACAAGGAGTCTAATGAATTTGATGATTAGTCTGTTGTCTTTTATTGTTTATTTCCTAAGTAATTTGAGCTTGTCTTTAAATGGCCTGTAATTTATGGAGAAGTACAAAATGCTGGAATCAAGTTTTTTGGGGTTTTTTTGCAACTACAGTAGGAATTAAATCAGATACATATATTGACTCACAAGTTTAAACTTTCAGTGAAGTCATCACAGAAATACCATGCAATGTGGTTAGAAGAAGTTATTTCAACCAAAATGTACCTCTTGCTGTTTTAGGCCCCCATTCAGGAAAGCACTTAAGCCCGTCCCTATTTAGGAAAGCACTTAAATGCATGATTAACTTTAAGTGTGTCCTTAAATCCCACTGACTACAATGGTAAATTTAAATGCTGTCCTGAATAGGGGTGCCTTAGAACAACTACAATAATTTTACAAATTGCTAAATTAAGGTTTTTGAAGCTATTGGGCTACATTGTGGCCAGTTCTACATGAGGGAAGACTGAGGGTATGTCTACACTGAACCTCCCAGCCTAGCTAGATAGACTCATGCTAGGGCAACTCGAACTAGTGTGCTAAAAATAGCAATGTGGTTGTTATGACTTGGGCTGGAGTTGGGGCTCTCAAGCCTAAGGGGTCAAGCCCAAGCCGTAATGTCCTCACTGCTATTTTTAGCACACTAGCTCAAGACCCGCTAGAGTGAGTCTGTGTATCCGGGCTGGGTGGCTCACTCCCAGCTACAGAGTAGACATACCCTGAGGGAACTAGTTCCTACTCCCTTAAAATGCTGCACAGGGATCTTCCTCCATGTGAAAAAGGCACTGCACACATTTACCAACACCAGCAACAAAACCCAAAAAGTGTGGGATAAAGCATGAAGGAAACCTGCTGCCCTCTCTCTGATGCAACTGCAACGTGTGTGCTGCCCAGAAGCACGCCCATGTCAGAATTCCACAGGAACTGGGGTGCTCCTCCCACTTTGAACATGCAATACAGGTAACAAACTCTTCTGTGGGGCCCAGAGTTCAGGTGTAACATAATGCTGTATCCCTTCCTACTCCCCCTTTTGCATGCCCTTCTCACAACAGGAAAGGATAACAAAAAATAAAATGGTTTTTAACTTGAAAAACAGCAGATTTTTCTCTATTTTTCACAAACTTTTAAGATTTTTTCCCCATGTGACACCTACATAATTTCCATCTCCTGCTAATGGCCTCCTCCGGGTGACAGTAAGTGCTGTGGAATGTGTGGGCAATATTCAGCTTGAGATCATGTTTGATTGTTCACATTTTCCCACCTCCACTGTGATGCACTACTTTCAGTTTTACAAAATGAAAAGCAATTTTTGCTTCTGGGGGAAAGAAATCACAAAACTATACTGGGAAAGGAGTTCATTTGTTGGGATCACATCCTGCTGCTCCAACTTACACTGAATAACATCTTATTCCAAGAGTAGTTCTACTTGCAGAGTAAGGTGCTATTTAGTGTGAGGTGGGGGCAGAATCTGGGTCTTGGTTTTGAAAGTTGCTTCTGCATGATTTATGTGTGAGAGAGATTCCCTAGAAAAAACTACTCTCCCACTTTAAACCAACATTATCTCACCGTCAGGCTATGTCTACACTACAAAGATAAGTCGACCTATGTTAGGCTGACTTACAGCCACCGCAATAATTACTGATATCCACACTACCCTCCCTCTTCTGCCGGAGGTGCACATCCAGTGCGTCCACTGACTGAAGAAGGGCATTGTGGGAGACTCAGAGCGAGGGCCCTCAGCTCCACGCAGCTCCCCACTGGGAGCCCAGCTGTCCCCCAAGGCTTCTCGCCTCCACGCTCCCAGCCAGGAGCAGGGGAGAAGCTGCCTGGGGCTTCTTGCCTCTGGCAGGGAGATCTACGCCTGGAGTACAGCTGGCTGCCATGCTTCCAATGAGGGGAGCAGGGAGCCAGAGGGCAGCAGGGCTCCCAGTAGGGAGTGGGGAGCCTGGGCGGCAGCCCAAGCTGGGACCCTGGGAGGCAGCCCAGCTTGGAGAGGAGACCAGGCAGCAGACAAGAATGACAGCTAACAGCTGTTGTAAGGAACGCAGCATCTACACAGTCACGGCGTTGCCCTTACTACACCGACATGAGTCCTACGCCTCTCGTTGAGGTCGTTTTATTAGGTCAGCATAACAGAGGAGTTACATGGGTGGGAGGAGCATTTTCAGGTGTACACCTCCGCTGTTTTGTCGACAAAAGCTGACTTTTGTGACAAAACCATGTAGTATAGACAAGGCCTTGGTTTTTATATTCGAGATATTGTATTAGCGGCTATTTGTGACGGTCAGGTAAACCAAACTCTTTTGGAGGGGATCTCAATTCATGTGTTGCAAAATGATGATGGTCAACAGCGTGGAGGACTGTAATTTGCTGCCATCTGTGATCAATCATCTTGATTATTTTTTATTTAAATTCTATTCTATTATTTTTAAACACCTACCCTAGAATAAGTTTTGTATTATGTTCTAAAAGACTCCAAATAAGCAGGCTCTGGCAGAAATTCATATTTCTACAGCTGACCTCAGATCAGTGACTTTTAGACCCCCCCCACTTACAACTGCTGGGTCCTGTTGGGTTGCTTGTTGCTGAGGAGTGGTGGTGTCTTTAGGATGGCTTGGTCCTAGCAAAGGAACGCAGAATCTAATTCCCTTCTAGAAATAACCTCTTGCACTATTTGAGGCATTTCAGCACTTAGAGCAATACTAAACATGCTTATTTGAAAATCATTTTTAAGATAACATTTTCCATCTGAAGTTCACAGAATGCTTTTAATTCATTAAGGTTTGTAAATCGCACAGAACAATTTTGTGGAATTATCATCCCTTTTCTACAGACAAGAGCGCCAAGGTACATAGAGGTTAGGGCCACATTGGGATCCCCTTACTCACATGAGAAGTCCTATTACTACTTACGCAGTTGAATTACTGTTTTCCAATATCAGTAAGTTTGTAGCATAGCCTGGAGTAGAATACAGATGTCCCGATTCTCTGCCCTGTAACTGAGACACAAGACTTACCCCATGATGTGAACCTGATTATAGGTTAGAATACAAAGTAGAAAAAAACGCTATTGAAAGGATCACAGTATAAGGCTCAAAGAAGATGCTCGTTAGCATCTATTTGCAATTAGTTCCATACGCAGCATTGATTCCTGCAGTACTACGTCTCCGTTGTCCACGTTTCAAAATGGATTGTGAAAAATTAGAAACGATTCAGAAAAGAGATACAAGAATGATTTGAGGTTCTGGAAAACTATCTTAAAGTGAAAGATTTTAGAAGCTCAAACTATTGAGTTTACCGAACAGAAGGTCAAGAGGTGACTTGATCACAGTATATAAGTACCTACCAAGGGGAAGAGATTTCTGATAGTAGTTGGCAGTTTAATCTAGCAGACAAATACATAAAAAAATCTAATGGCTGGAAGATGAAGCTAGACAAATTCAGAATGGCAAAAGTTTCAATAAAAGAATTAATAGGGGAATTAACCATTAGAACCACACACCAGAAAATGGGGTGAATTCTCCACCACTTGAAGCTATAAATCAAGCCTCGGTATCTTTCTAAAGGATATGCTCTAGCTCAACCAGAAGTTATTGCATTTCATCTAGGAATTGCTGGGGAAAATTCTATAAAATGTGTAATGCCGGAGGTCAGACTAGATGGTCATGTGATCCTTTCTGGCCTTAAAAACCTATGAATCTTCATTATGAATGTTCCCTTATCTGCTATCTTAAAAATACAAGTTTGTCTGTCTTATCGTTATGGTCTGTTAATACATTACTGATAGAACATGATAGATAGTGATTTCCTAGGGAATCTTTAATTACTATGCTAAACCTTAAGGGTACTTGCTGCCTTTTGGCTTGTTACAGAGCTCGATGTGATGAGAACCGTAGTGTTTCCATCTTCTATTTTTCTGTAAGTAGAAGTTAGGGGCTGTGACCCAGACTGGCAGTCCCTCTGTAAAGATAGGAGTAGTGGGTACCTGTGCCCCCAAAGGCACAGGAAGTAGCAGAAGGGAAGGGAGATCACCTTGTTTCCCTGAAGACAAAAAAGAATGGCACATAGTGGGGGAGGGTGGTGACCCAAAATTTGGTGGCGGGGAAAAAAAGGGACCTAGACAGAATTCCTCACTTTGTGACTTTCCCTCCTTATGTTTATCAAACGCAGTACGTACTTTGAGCAAGTTCCTGGGTTCTGTATGAATATTTGACACAACTCTATCTAGTCCTAACATAGATTTGTAGAAATAAGCAAACACACACCTATGAGATCATTTCATCCATCATCTCTGTGCCAACTGGAGATCATTCCCTATGGTATGTTCTCCAGTCCTCTTTCCACCGTAATGACATCACTAAAGGTTTCTATTTCTAGACCATGACCTAGTTGCTATTAGAAACAATCCCATTCCCATTGAGTTTGTATAAACTGATGAGAAATTACAAATAGTCACTTCTAAACATGAGGTGAATAAAAAAATATTTTTGTAAGATCTCTCCTTGTAAAAAATATCATATTTAACAGCACATAATTTGATCTCTGCTAATGCATTTAATTCATGCATTAGCTAGATTCTGTATTTTAGACACAGCCATGAATGGAGATCAGTGTGGAACTCCACCACTCCCAAAGGATTTTGGGGATGGACTGTGATTCGCAATCTTGCCCCAAACTTCCCATGTGCAGGCTTCACCATTTCTTAGACTGGCATATGATCCTACCTACAGTGTGCCAGCCTTACTATGAGCTGGTGCCAAAAGGGAGATGGGGCCATGCTTTCCTAACCCCTTTGGGGCATTGTGCATCCGATGGGGCATGGAGGAAGCAACCCCTGTCCTTCCACAAGTACAGGGACTGCAATTGTGACCACCCCTGCACATAGGGACAAGAGAGAGGGTGTCCCTCCTACCCTTGTGCATGAGCCAGTCACAATCAAGCCCTTGCAATGTAGAAGCAATCACCCCCAGCACCTCAATCACTAGCCAGTATAGTGACCTGTTGTAAGTACCTGTATTATAGTGTCTGAAACATTGCAGAGAAATGCAGCTCATTCTCAAGGTTTGGTGGGAGATTAGAAATACAATAGGAAGTATAATCAGGTTTTTTCCTCTTGAATAATCCATATTTATCTCCAGGCAACAGGAAAGGAGGAAATTACAGCGAGGTTGCAGTGTCATCTGACTGTTTAATGGTTTAGATCTTGTCTAAGTCCTGAATGCAATGCATAATGCACTGTGTTGTTTTTAAGCTATGTAAGGGCTCTCATGCACTGAGAGCCAATGAGTATCAGTGACTGCAAAATTCACTTCAGAATATAAGCAAGAGTCTTCACCTTCTCAAGGGAAGGGGAAAAGCAGTTCCTTTGCTTTACAGGTTAGCAGAGTATCTGCTACATACAGACTTTCTTACACTTACCTGATAAGCCACCCACGTCCATCTTCTTCAGATTCTTTGCCTCTAGAATGACGACAGTCAGCTTGCCAGCAGTAGGCACATAGCGGAGGGAAAAGCAGATATCACCCAACTTCTCTTGCTATGAAAACAAACAAGGAAATGTGCTATTTTTAATCAGTTTAAGTACATATAAGAAACCAAGCCAAACCATGGACTTCTGAAAGCCCACAAAGTAGGTTAATTGGATTGTATTTCAAACACTTGTTTTAAAATAAAATGTGTAATATTACAGCCTGAGAAATCAGATTCAAGCTGTTCAGTTTAAAAAGTGGGAAACCTGAACCCAGCTTCAGCAACTCTGTTTTAAGCTCACTGGGCTCTATCCTGTGAGGTGCTGAATGCCCACGGGTTCAATGGGCTTCAATGCAAGTTGCACGAAGTCAGCACCCCACGAGGTCAGGCCTTCAGAGGTTCCACTTGTGCTATAACCCAAAGCAGCAGCATGATAATTTTTGTCCTCACATGTTTCAGCCTCAGTTGGTTGGTTAGCACTCGTCCAAATAACCATTACATTATTGTCAGTGAAACAGTAAACTGGGGTTATTCTTATCATGCTTTGCCATGCAAACAGAAGCCATTATATGACAAGAAGTTTAGAAAACATGACCTATGAGGAAAAGGTGAGAATTTTGGCATGTTAAGTTTAGAGGACAGAAGGCTGACCGAGGTGCATGATAGCAGTCTTCAGATATGTCAGAAGCTGTTATAAAGAGACAGTCATCAATATTCTCCAGTCCCATCAACACAGGCTTCGGGTGGTTAGGATAGAGAGGGTCTGGCCCTCCAAAATCTATAAACTCAGCACACATCTGCCCCCTGCCACCATACCACATGCCCAGCTTGAGGAGAAGCCCTGATGTGCACCACATGACGCAGTTACAGGCTCCTTCTAGCGCCAAAAGCCAATGGAAGGCAGTGGGGAACTGGGCCCTGGAGAGCACTCTGGGACAGGATGGAACTGCTGCTGCCCAGACTGAACACAGAGCTAGTTGAGCTGGCTCTGCAAGCCCTGGGTCCAGCCCTGCAGGACAGGAGGGAGTCACGGCTGTTGGGGTGAGTGTGGGGCTAGGTGGGCTTGTTCTCCAAGTCCCCGGGGTGAGTGCAGGCCCACTCTCCAACCTCACCTCCTGTTTTCCCCATGCCGGGCCAGCACAGAGCTGGGCCCAGCCCCGGGGGACAGGAGCCACTACTACCAACATGACTTCTCCCTGATCTGTGTGTGACAGAATATATCAATCTCCATGACCCATACAGTCTTTGGCCTCTTTCTGCTAAGAATGTCAGTTATTGCCCTTGAAATGTCCCTTCATTTTTCATGGTGAGCTGCAGTGCTTTGGAAAAATACTTGTAAATATTTGCATCAAGCATGGATATTTGTTCAGCAGGAAAGGAACTGAGACCATCGAATTGCTTCCCATAGGCCTCCATACCACAGTAATGGATGCTCTAAACATGCCATAGAAGGATTTGGCAGGCCACTGAATAGCCACCTGACTAGGCCCACTATGTCCTGGGTCACTCATGGCTCCACCCATGGAACTCCGCCCCTGCACTCTGATCCCCCATCTTTTAGGAGTGTTGGTGGTAGGGGTCCTCTCCCAGTGAGGCATGAACTGTCGCACTGGGGCTCCTTGTCCTCCCAGGGATGGTAGCAGGGGCTTCACTCCCCTAGGGAGCAGAAAGGGCCCCCTCTCTCCTGCAGGAAGTGGCAGTAGTAGGAGACCTCAGTACGTACACTGCAGGCCGGTGAATGCGGGGCAGGCTCACTTTCCAACACCCCTGTCCTCTCTGGGTAGCTATTAAGTTTTCCTCAGCCCCTCACCCCCAAACAATATTTTCACCCTCTGCCTATGCCCATCAAGGGTAGGACAAGAAGTAATCGTCTTGGTTTGCAGCCAGGGAGATTTAGTTTGGTTATTAGGAAAAACTTGCTAGCTATAAGGGAGCTAAGCACTGGAACACGTTACCTAGGGACGCTGTGGAATCCCCATCCATGGAGGTTTTCAAGAACAGGTTAGACAAACGTGTCAGGGATGGTCTAGGTTTTCTTGGTCCTGCCTCAGTGCAGGGGACTGGACTAAATGACCTCTCAAGGTCCCTCCCCGCTCTACATTTCTCTGATTGCAAAAGGGTCTTGTCTCCTTCATATTGTACCAGATTGGATAGGATGGCATCTTGGGGAAGGGTCACAGTGCTAACCTCTACACATCTTGAGTGCCTGGAGGCACTTCATTTTGCCTTGAGCATCACAACAGATCAGTGGGGAGCCTGCGACCACATCTGTTGTGTTTTGCTGTTAAATATATTCTTTACAGTGATGGCGCTTCAAGGAAGGCTGAATTACTCTCAAAATTATGGAAACTTTGTGTTAAAAATAAGGACAAATACTTCTGAGCTTTAAGATACAAGAAAGATATAAATGAACAAAAACACTGCCCAGAAATGATCATGAGTGTGATTAGATCTGCTATCTCCTCTCATTCACAATGGTGCCTCTGGGGAGTTATCTGTGTTGCTTTAGCAAACAGAAGAATCAGGGTACACTAAACATTTCAATTAGGCATTTCAGACATCACTGCTTCTCTTTCAAACAATGGCACTCCTTTTGGCACATAATCTAATCCCACAGTTAATTTTGGAAGCAAAGAAAAGAACTATCTTTAAAGAAATCTTTCCATCCCACCAATGCATCTTTGCAGTACAATACAAGTCTATTTATTTGACAGATTTTTTGTTTTCTCCAAATTGGCCGATTTTGAAAATGCAGCTGGTTCCCAACTTGGACCATGGTGAGGATATGGCAGCTGCCAGTTTTGAAGGAACTAATGGGACAAATCAGAGCCTGAGCTAAGAAAGAGAAGGAACATCACTGAATATTTTTTAAACAGATCCAAAGTGTGCCTGAAATATTACGGACATGTAAAAGAGAGTGTTCGTGTCCTAAGGAGCCTACAATGTAAACCTGCATGCACAGACTCTTACCCTGGCACAAAATCCCACCATAGTCAAGGACAGGGCCTAAATTAGACATAACATAGGAAGACATGACAGCAGATGGAAAGGATGATAATTAGGAAAGATAAGGGAGGCATAAAAAGTAACGATATTATTTGTGTCTATTACCTGTGTTTCACATCAGATCTATTTTTAATGATACACGGTTGTATTTTAATTGCATTATTTGGGTAGGTTTAATTTTTGCTTTCCTAAGTAGTGAGTACTTCAGTACATGGAGAGGGAATGAATTCACAATGGCATTGTCATTATCTGACTTGGACAAATGTATTATTTTACCCTCTGTGTAATCCCACTATGACATCCAGAAAAGCCTACCCTATGCTGTAATCATATTTTCCCACACTGGATGGGATTCTGTTAATTTTCATTCAGTGACAAAGTTGCTGTCTAGCTCTGCAAGTTTGAGTACCACTTTTTAATAACTACAGATTGCTACAAGGCTGCAGGCAGAACTCCTCATAGGAAACAATGGAAAGTCCTGCATAAAAATCAGGTTATACCCCTTAGATAAATATTACATACAAATAACTGTATTAAAAGAACATTTTTAAGGTTGCAAAGTCAGGAAATGATTTCAGAGCAACTTTATTTCTGGCAACAGCAGTGAAACATCTTACCCGCTTAGCTGCTTTTGAAAAGGCAGCTAGGCACCTATCTTCATCTTTAGGCACTCAGGGTAAAAGTTCTGACAGAACTTAAATGGCTTAGGAGCATAAGTTCCATTTTTCAAAAGTGACTTTGGCAGTATAATTTCTATTGACTTTCACTGGGATTTAGGCTCCTAAATAACGTAAGTGCTTTTGAAAATATCATCCATAGTGATTAATATATATTTTATATATTTACTTTGCAGTTCTTGTTAAACTTCTCTATCAATACTTCGAATAGGACAGTACCTCCTCTACACCATCATTTCAGAGTCAGCACTCGATATAAACCAGATCCTGCTGTGCGATTTGAACCCATAGCCTTTCAGTGCGGAGACATACATGCTATCCACTCAGCACATACTAAAATGTTACCCCCCAATGCTACATTAAGAACTAGATGGCTTGACCTCAGCAGGGCTCCATTCGGGAGCAGGGGCCTGCCCACGTGGTTCTCAATGAAAAATGGCACCCCTCCGGGCTCTGACCTGGCTCCGATACTCTTTAATCTATACACCACAGATATACCAGTGATGGAGTCCAGGAAATTCACATATGCAGATGACGTTGCCCTAGCTCTTCAGCATACAAGACTTCATACTATCAGCTGTACCCTAATCCGAGATATTTGCACAATGGCTGATTATTTCCAACCCTGGAAACTTAGGCCTAACCTGAAAAAAACCATGGTAACTGCTTTCCATCTGAACAATAAATTGGCTAATACCAAACTTGATGTGCAGTTCTGCGGTGAGAGCGTCAACCATGAGGCTAATCCAAAATATCTTCGTGTTATACTGGACTGGAGTTTGATCTTGCGACAACACCTTGAGAACACCTGACCGCGATAAGGAGCCTGCCTTAGCCCCGCTGCACTGCTGACTGGACTTTTAATAGCCCGGTAAGCGGTGCTGAGCAGAGCCGTGAGGGTCCCTTTTTAACTGAGCATTCTGGTCAAAAACTGGACGCCTGGCAACCCTAGGCACCAGGCACAAACAATGGAGCACATCATATCTGAGTGTCCCCTTCGTTCTTTTGTCGGGGGGTCTGAAGGACGTTCACCAGCTCAGTGCTGCGGCAATGTGCTGGCTATCAAATTTAGATATAAATTTGTAGTTGGCACTACCTACCCAAGCCATACGAAAAAAGAAAAGAAAGAATAAGAATAAGAATGCAGAATCAGGGCTTTAAACAGTGAGAATATCTCTGCATTATGCACCCAGTATTCCTTTAAATCAATTTTTAATTTTCAATTATTCTAAAATTAAGTACAGAACTCAAGAGAGAGCTCCTCTTATGACAAGGAATACCATTTTATCCCAGGTTAGGGGATTTTAATCCTTGATATTCATATAATTCAACAATGCTTTTAGTTTTTAAAAGTTACAGACACTCATATGCCAACACATTAAATTAGCCTTTTCCAGATTTTTTCGTGGGGTGAACCACATCTTAAAAGACAGACTGTCATGTCTCAAAGACAGACTGTCATGAATTGCCTCTCTTCCCATTCACAATCACGTAAGATCTCTGTGGCAGCTATTACAATTGTTTACATGCAGGAGTAACTTTAGGAAAGCATTTATTTTTAACCTCTTTTCATGCAATTTAGCATCTAGGAAACAAGGAGAAGAAGCCAATACCAAGTGAACAGCTAGTTCACAAATCACCAACAAGCATTACATGGACCCTAGTTGGGAAAACTGCACTAAAACATGGGCCCATCACAATGAAAAACTTGAGAAAACAGCTTAGGCACCTCTTTAAAAGCTTGTACGCTACCATGTAGTACACAATTTTTTGTTCAAATCTGTGCTAGTGCGTTTCATAAATGCTTCCTACACATCAAAGAAATTGCCTCTGCGGTAAATTATTGCATCTAATTTTTATTCCTAATATGCAGGGACGGCTCCAGGCACCAGCTTTCCAAGCAGGTGCTTGGGGTGGCAATTGGAATGGGGCAACAGTCCGAGTCCCGCGGCGGCAATTCGGCGGCGACTGCTTGGGGCAGCAAAATTGGTAGAGCCACCCCGGCTAATATGTACCATATTGCATCCAATTTTGTACATCTAATGTGTAGTGTAATTTATCTGGTAACTTTTTGAAATATTCATCAGCCAAAATACTCTGAGTGGTGGCACTGCTGTGAAGCAATAAAAAGCCATCAGTAGAGGTGTGGTTTTTGTGAGATAATTGCCAACCCCTACAGGGCTACAGGGTACAGATGAGTGCCTCTGGTGGGGTGATTATCTCATGCAAGTGCTTTATTGTCATTTTGAATTTCTTTCAGCTTTATGTATAAATAATTTATTTCAATAAATTACTTTGATCACTGAATGGAAACTTCCAGTTATAGTGTTAGAAACATCCAACTGTGAGGTTCACATACATTAACCTATTCTCTTAGAATGTCCAACTGCCAGTCAGGAGGCTCCTTCCATCTAAGCAGCTTGATAATTTCATTACTTTTAAAGAGGCTGCAACTGAGCAGAACAGAAAGAATTCAGGACTTTACCAGATAGCACAGGCACCATTTTTGCTGCTTTACAAAAGGCCAGTTTAAGAGCTATTAAAATAGAAGCTGTCTAGCAGAGAAGGCTCTGAGTGGCTCATGCTTTTCTGGTGATTCTCCTCTTGATTCTGCACTTTTGTCTTGGTAAAATAGTTTCCTAATGAGGTATTGAAAAAAAATGCTGTATACACAGATTACTCTGGTGCTTAATCTCTAGGAACAGTGCCCCTCTTTAGCATATAATATTCTTCATACTTTTTATAGAATGATACAAAAAAGTTGATGTTTCTGACATACTTTAAGAAACAAAAAACCCAAAGCAATATTGGGCCTTATCATCTTGTAGCGTGCAGGGCTAAGAGGAGGAGAAAACTACCAGAAAAAGGAGCATTTAAAGGGGCTGCAATGTGGCTTTTGAAAGTTGCAGTTGCAATTCATTGGGTTTGGTGATAGGGTTACATGTTAGATTGGAAGGAGTGGGGAGAAAAGGACTCCTTCGTGTATCATTGTCCCCTGGCCACGCAGCAACATTTCCAGACAGACTTTATGCTGCTCTTGGTAGCATTCATGCCAATCAACACCTTCTAAAACTCTCTAGGGAAAGTGGGGATGGCACAGGGACGGATTAGGTGCTATAAACATATCTCAAGTGAGGATGGAGACCCATAGAGGGGCAGTCTCTCAACTGCACCAAGTTCTGCCAGGTTGGACCTCAGGCTTCACATTGCTGGAAGGCCACCCTCACTCCCTCTGCCCTCAGATCCTTGCAAATCTCTCTTCTTGAGCAGGCGGTAGCTAGGAAACTCCACATGCTGAACCACACAGACCTTCCTTAGTATCTTGTCTTCTCTCATGGTATTTTTTGCAAAAGGGGGATGATGGGCCCATGATGCCAAAGATGTCTTTGTTTCTCTCATGGACACCGAAATCGGAAAGAGGTGCACTGTCTAGAGATGCACTGGGAAGAGTTCAGAATAGAACGTTAGTCATAGCATTGAATCGTTTTGGATTTGTCAATCTGTGGAACAATGTGAGCATTACTCAAGCAATGCTGTGTGTGTAATAAATCTTCTTTTCAAAACAAACTCAATCACATCAATAGCAACTGTGCTGGCAAAGCTGCACTGAAAAAGAGACAGTCACTTGGAGGTAATTATTATTCATACGACAAACCAGGAAATCTTCAGAATTGGCTTAACAACAACATAACTATATATTTGCATAGGGGCATATTCTGCCACCCTCATTCACACTGAGTAGTATCTTGCCCATGGGCTCATGAACTGCTCTTGGGGAAAAGTGCTTTTCAGTGAGACTAGTAGCATAATTTCCCTCAGCCTTTTTCAAAAAGCTGATTATGGAAATACATATTTATAGACTTTTGAAATGTAGATTATAGACCCTCTAAATATACATTTAGGGACTTTAATGACACAAACACCTGTCAGGTATGGTTTAGATCAGGGGTGGGCAAACTTTTTGGCCCGAGGGCCACATTGGGGTGTGAAACTGTATGGAGGGCCGGGTAGGGAAGGCTGTGCCTCCCCAAACAGCCTGGTCCCCACCCCATCTGCCCCCTCCCACTTCCCGCCCCCTAACTGCCCCCCTCAGAATTCCCACCCCATCCAACCCCCCCGCTCCTTGTCCCCTGACCACCCCCTCCCAGGAACCCCTGCCCCCAACCGCCCTCCCGGGACCCTACCCCCTATTCAACCCCCCTGCTCCCTGTCCCCGGACTACCCCAACCCCTATCCACATCCACGCCCCCTGACAGGCCCCCTGGGACTCCCACACCCTATCCAACCCCCCCTGTTCCCCGTCCCTTGACAGCCCCCTCCAGAACCTCTGCCCCACCCAACTGCCCCCTGCTCCATCCCCTAACTGTCCACCGGGACCCCCTACCCCTTATCCAACCCACCCCCCTCCCGCCGCCGCTGCACCTCCCTGCTTACCATGCCACTCAAAGCAGTAGGAGCCTGCAGCCCTGCCGCCCGGGCAGACCCAGCCATGCTGCCCGTGCTGCAGCGTGGCTGCGGGGAAGGGGGGACCGCAGGGGAAGGGACAGAAAGGAGGCAGATGCTAAATGAATAGAGAGAGGGGAGATGGAATCAAAGAGGCAAGGTCCAGGAGGTAGGTTTTCAAAACTAGGAGGGCAATTTTGAACTGGAACCTGAAATGGCTGTGTGAATCAGCAGAATTTATTGAAAGTACTAGAAGATCTATCTTAGCTCTGGCTCCTCAGTGAAAAAATGGTAGTCAGGGTTAAACGTGGAAGTAAAGGACCAAATTGGAAGATGCTGTTCATAGTGGTGTAAATTACAAATCTGTGTAATGGAAAGAGCAAAATCATCAATCTGGTGTAAATTACATGCTGAGCAAGTAGGTGGAGATCTGGGTGTAGAAATAGGACTGGGTAAGAAAGGAGGAGGAGCTGCTTTATCTTGTACATTCCAGTTAGTTGCTTTTCCTACTACAATCCTACTCTTCTTACTCCTTTGGCATGTAACTTTCTCACACCTACTGATCTGTTACTTGCCTTCCCCATGGGTTAGAAAGAGCAGAGGGTTCCACCAATGGTAGGATCTTTTCACAGAGAGGGAAGACAGAGTGTGGGGAGCAGAACTATAGAAATTGGGCTGTTTGTTTATTTTTAAATCCGACTGTACTAATTTATATCACCGGTTACTAGCACATGGCTTCATGGCCTCTCTCTCTTGTCACAAATAACAAAAGCAGTGAAAAGTATGTAGAAAAATAATGGATTCATATTTTGTTAAATGGCCTAATAATTTAATGCTCTCCAGAGTATTGGCAAATCAGAGCTGAAGGCAAGTTAGGCAACAACTTGGGCCAATCATTTTGATCACAATATTTATTAGTCATCCTCTGTTAGCCTCCTCCTTTTGGTACTCTTCATTACTTTTAACTGTTTATAGAAAGCACTTTTACCGATGCTTTTTGAAAAAAAGCAGAAGAAATACGAGCAAACACCGTCATTACGAGCTGAAAATACCACTTCATGGTCATCAGTTTAAAAGCTATTACAATCAGCTGCCTCTTGTGGAATGAGAATAAGCTGTGGCTCAAGGCACTTGAAATCAGAGATTAGCAGGATTGTGCACTTCCATTTCGAAACAGGGGCCACGCTACCAAACAGCTTGAGTTCCTAATTAAAAAGGGGAAAAATATAATTCCTGAATAAATTAGAAGGGTGAAAATGAACTAAAACAAATACCCCAAAAGCATGATGGAATGGCATTTTGTAACTCTCTGCCTACCCCACAAATGCTTGCAGCTGGCTGTTATGCTCTAATGATTGCATCTCATTCTGTTTTGCCACTTGGCTTCTCCTCAGCTCCTGCCTGATCATATTTCTAAATGTCACTCACGTTTATGCAGGCCAATGCACAAAACAAAATTAATTTAACTAAGAATGGCACATTAATATTATTACTTTTGACAGCATGGAAAACTTATTAACTATAGCATGTCACAAGGCTCTTCTCTGAGTGAATAGTCTAAGTACAACATTGAGAGGAAATGTAATACGTTTGAAGGAATTTTTTTTTTTGATTACCAGACATTGTAAGAAGTCAAATAGGAATGCTTTCCCATAATTATGGTAAAATTATGTGTCTATTGTAGCCACTCTAAAGATAATCTTTGTCCTATTCTGAGAGGACAAGGGAGGCCATAGTACAGTGCCATTGCTTGATTTAAAGATATCTCTTATAATAAGTATGTGCACATTACTGCTTAGTTAGTACAGTTCTACTATCAAAAGATTGCCTGGGATTCTGAAAGCAACTGTAACAGAGATTTTAGACTGGAGATTGACATTATACCACACATCATAAAATGTACAAGGCCAGTAGCCAGCCGAGCACTGTAATTAAAATGTTTGGATTCTAAAAGCTTAAGAATACATGTGAACAAAGCTTTATTTTGTACACACAAACCAGCTCCTAGTACATTATTATTTTTTGTATTACAGTAGCACCTAGAGGTCTCAGTCAGGAATTGGTGCTCCACTGTGCTAGGTGCTGTACAAAAATGTAGCATAACTAGATTTCCGGACTCAATGACCTTACAATCTTGATTAAAGACAAAAGCAAACAGATAGATTAAACAAACCAGTGTTGTGGGGATAAAGGGAAGGGTGGATAGGGTTATAGTAATACAATTATTTATAATTGCTGGTAAATTCTGCAAAATATCCCAACAGCTCCGGCTACATCCATTCCTCCAGCTGTGAAGATTCCAGAAAAAGACTATCAAGAGGTTTTAAAATCCACAAATCCTCCAGCCTCAGTATGTCGTTTAGAATGAAACACCATGGGTGTGTCTGCTTCCAGCACAGCAGGTCCTCCCTAGCTGCACACAAGAAAGCTCTGGTTCAATGTTACATGTTTAAAAGAACAGCAACTGCAATAAAGAAGGTTTGGGAGCCTGGTAACTAAGGGGTAACTTCCAGCAGAGGGAGAACACTGGTACCCTGAGTCCCTTCAAAACTCAAGAAACAGCAGCTGGAGAGCCAGAAGATGACCAAGAAAATTAAAGAGGATGAAAAGCAAGAAAACAGCATCAAGGAGGCCAAGAAACCTAAAATGGTGTCAATAGGAAAGAAAGAGTATGAAAAAGAGACCACAGCAAACCATGGAACTTTCAGTACTCTTGGAGCTAAGATGGTGGCGCGCAGCCTGAAAAGGACCAGCGCTGCTGGGACTGAGAAACCTGGGAAGGGGGCTTGGCACTGCAAATGAAGAAACCATTATGGATTTAGACACAACTCTCACAGACATTAAAACATTTTTTAAACTTTATAAATATTGCAGAAGTTGTACACATACTTCATTTAAGGTCTTATTTGTACTGTATGAAGTCCAATAAAGATATTTGAGCAACTCTCTCTCCCACATGACTCTCCAAGCATACCGAGATCATATCAATTTTCTCTCTCCACAAGTTCCATCTGAGCTGTCTGTGGGAAATGGGGTCTCCAGTCACGGATCCAATCTATGGAACTCCCTCTATGGCTGTTTTGGATGCGTGGTGCAATGCAGATTGCTATTAAGATGGGTAACATCTTGATCATTCTGCCCATTCTTTTTCACAACTTCTTCTTTTGTTGGTCAGTTGATTTAAAGGAATGGCTGTTTTTTTTGTAGGAATCAGCTCTAGCTTTCTTTAATTTTATCTGAAGTTTGGACCCTGTCCCATATACTATTTCTGGAGACGAACACTTTAGTAAACTGATGCACAAGATTAGTTCCACTTAATTAACAATTGCATTATTACTTGCTTCTTTTCCAAAAGTATTTTCCCATATATACTTCCTCTGTTTCATTGCAGCTGTGTCCAATCTAGGAAGGGGGACAATACTTCTGTTTGTGAATAATACCAAGCTACAGTCACTCCTTTTTGATGATATAGTATCAGGGGGAAACTTCCTGACAAAAATGCATTAGGGCAGTGGAATAGGATTGCAAGGAAAGACATGGAACCCCCTTCACATGCAACATATACAACAAGACAGGACCAGAATACTAGCAAACGTACAATAGAGAACAATTCTGCAGCGGTGAGAAATTTGACTGGATAGTCTAATAGGTTATTTCTATCTCTGCCTTCTATGATTCATTTGCTACTTGAAAATTCAAACCTTAGCCAGGATCTGGTGACATAAAAGCACATTTATTGTATACCTGTGTGTTCCTGTAGCAATCAGTATCAAATATTAACTGACACTGTTCAGTCAATAATAGATTTAAAAAAAAAAATCTGGGTAGCTTTGTCAAATGTCAATGAGATGAAACATCTCCCATTGTAGAAATGGGGCAAAAGCATTAGCTTTGTTGCGTATTTGGATAACTCATGCAAATGCTGAGGTTTCTTTAGGAAGGTTTTGATGCACATTGTAATATATAGGTTAATATTCAAAAAAGTAATATGAAAAGTAAGAAAATGAAGGAAATTACATCTACAATTACAAAAAAGAAAACCATGGTTACTAAAGGAAACTTCCTTGTGTGGGGAAATGTACAGCATTTATTTTGCGTGGTATAGCACTTTTAACAATTGGGTCTACTTTCTGTACAAAAGTGCAAACGAAAATTAGATTAATCAAAATTGATTCAAATGTCCTGCCTTTCACAGAAAACATCATCAGAAGAAATTAATGTTCAGCCTGACTGATTAATATAAAAGCCTCAATGAACCAAAAACGTGCAGTATAATGTGAAACTAATTTCTGGCTTGGGCACTAATAGACATAGACAGTCAGGAGAAGTAAGTTCAAGATATTAGGGTACTCAGATGATAATGCATTCAATTTTCTGAACTGGCAGCAAGGCCAGGCATCAACAACAAAGATTCCTCAATGGATTTTAAAAGTTGTTATGGAAGATAAGGAGAGGCAGAACATAAAGAACTGGGTATCAGACTATGTAGAACTTTAGAAGACTACTAGAAGCACTTTAAATTATACCCACAACTGATTTGGGAAGTAATGGAACACATGTAGCCAGCCATCCAACCCACTTAGAAGGTGGGCTGTCATGTTCTGCACCAACTTTAGCTTCTATAGGTTGGAAGCCCTATAAATTGCACATTACACTAACTCTGCTGGGAAGTGCCATAGGTATAGATTTCTGTGACAAGGTCTGTGTTGAAGAAGAAAGAATGCAGTACCATGGTCAGCCACAAATGAAAAAAAGGCACTCAAGACCACAGCTGCTCTCTGGCATTATTTCTATGTTTGTAAGTGCAGGTGCAATCCTTAAACTGAATCTTCAGGCCCACCAGCATCATCAGGTTAAATCACAGTCAGTTCTCTCCCATCCAGGTCCAAATCCTCACTCAGAACTGAGAAGCACAGAGACAGTACAATGTGGATTCAGAAGGAGATCAGAGCTGCATGTCACCTGCATATGGAAGACGGAAGACTACAGCCCACAATGCCTTGCACTCTGTCCCAGCAGCCAGCAAGGGTAATGGGATGGAACCCCATGGCAATATATATTCTAAAGCCTCTTTAAAGCAGATTTCACTCTACACCATGTCATCTCTGAAGGAAGAAGGAGGGGACCCCTTCATCCATCCTTCTATCCAATCAGAGCACTACAAATGAGTCAACAAAACGTCATGGTCAGTGGTACTAAAGATTGCTAACAGAACTAAATCAATCATATTGGAGGCTTTATTGGTTTCTTCCACTGTGGCTAGATCAGAAAAGATAGATATGTTTCTGTGCCATACCCAGGCCTGCATTTTTAACATACGCACAATGAGAATTCTCTCAGCAGAGAACGATTCACAAAAGTTGGATATCCTGACCAAAGAGCCATCATGAAAGAGCAACAGCACCTCAAAGTACACAGGCTAAAAAGTGCAACTAAGCTATCACTATCCAAATCACATATGCAGAATGATGGTACAATTCAAAAATAGCCAACCAGGATGAGAAGTTAGGAGATCAGTCTAACTTTTACTACATTCTCCAAT
Organism: Chelonia mydas; assembly: GCF_015237465.2. Lineage (NCBI taxonomy): Eukaryota > Metazoa > Chordata > Testudines > Cheloniidae > Chelonia > Chelonia mydas. Next base: position 276,896,041 of record NC_057849.1, read on the forward strand.
GAGGAGGGGAGGCGGAGGTGTCAATGATTTTAGTGAGCGAGAGAGAAAGTTGAGAAGGGTGTTGGTTTGACCTTCACAGATTAGTCTAGTTCTGAGAGTGATTCCAGTGTGAGAAACCCAGATGATACAGATGGTACCATACAATTCAAATTGTTCTTTACCACCTTTATAAATGTATGTTCTGAACTAATGTACAGAACAGCATTTATATCCATCTTTTGTTTTCTTAAATATTTTCTCTGTGAACCCCGTATGTGCTACCTGTGAATATCTGAGAATGATAATTAGTATTATGAATTTATTATTCACCTTGATCTTTTTGACTGAAGTTAAAGATTCGCTATAATCAGTCCTACAAAAAGAGATTGCGTGTATGTAACACACACTGCAAAGTCTTAAAACCTAGAGATGTCAGTCTCTTACTAGCATGGCAGGAAGGAATGCATAAAATCCTGAAACAGAAATTAACTGGAAGGAGTTTTTCTACACATTATTATTTATATTATGTATAACTGATTAGTGCCCAGTCAGGACTAGGGTCTCACTGTGCTAGGTGCTGTATAAACACTTAATAAAAGGCTCCCCTCAAAGAATTTATATTCGAATTTAAGACATGATGCAGTCAATGGTCTTTCTAGGGGTACAATAACAACAAATAAGTGTAACAAAGATGAATGAAAGGGGAAAGAAAGTATGAGAGTTATAGCAATAAGGACACATGATTACAGAGACCAGTTATGTGCATAAGTAGATGGATCCAAAACAGTTTTTAAGATACAAAATAGGTATTAGTAATCCCTACAGGCCTTCCATCTCTCACAGAAAGTAAATAGGAAGGGGTTAATGGAAACATGACAATCTCATACACTAACTTCTTGCAATCTAACCTTTTAAAATGGTACAGTAATTGACAGTAAAAGCCCAATACACAACGGTTTACAATACTGTGCTGTGTTTTAGACTATAGCCGCAATTTTTTTAAAAAAAGGCAATTCGTGCTACCAGTACCTACCATAGCTACAGTATGAAGTCCTTCAGCTGCCAGTTAAGCAAGATGTTAAACTAAACTGAAACACAAAAGGTTCTGAAAAGAGGCTAAATGGTTACTATGGTAATCAATGACATGGTCTAAATTGGTGTTTAAGAACTGCCAGAAAAAAGAAAATGAAGAAAATGACTAATTTCCCTTTTTCATGGACTACTACTCACAAACCTTTGACTTTAACCTTTTCAAAAATGCATTTTTATGAAGCTTCTGGAAAGCTCTAGTTCTCCACAGAGAGGACACAGCATGGATAGCAGGAACACTGCAACACCAATGTGCCTCAATTTTTTATTTTTTTTTTTGAGTGGACCAATTTCTCCTGTATGAAAGCTGGTATTTCCTCATGTCTATTACAATGCAGATCTCCATGCTGAGAGACTGCCAAACAAGGTCGCCAATTATTGACACCTATGATGGGGTATGATACTATTTAGATACAAATATCTGGCTCATGAACTCAGTTCATCTAACAGCAATCAGATAATGACTTTTGTCATTTACTGACGTGGGGCCAGAATCTAACCACACCCTGCATGGGTTTGCAAAGCTTGTGGGGAAAGGCATGGAGTTCCCATTTCTTCTTGGACTCCTGTTAAGGGAGATGACCAGAATCCTTTTGAGGAATGCAGTTTCTGCTTCTGGACTGTACATCGCAGACATTGGTTGTCTAAATAAGGCTGGGAAAGAGGGACGCAGGCAAACCCGTAGATACAAAAGAAGGGACACATATCCACTGCCCCTCCGCATCAGCCACCAGATGTAACAGAGCACAGAGTGTGCTGCAATCTCCTCCAGGGTGCCAGAGCTGCTGTTACAATGTGTGCACACCAGGAGACCCCAAAAGAAATTGCAGCTGACTAGACCAGAATTCCCCCTGCAGCTCCACAGCAAGACACCTCTCTAAAGCCCTCTCCCATGCATCTCCACCATAGAAGGAAGAATCTTTCCCTTGAATTGGATTTCAACCAATGTAAATGATTGGCCTACCAATCATCTGAACTAAAGACCTCAAGGTAATTGGTTGGCAGACCACTGCCCGTCCCTTAGCAATCCACGCACTCTGTAAACCTTTTAGAAAGAATTAGCTGAGATCATTTTGACCTCTCCCACCTTGTTTCTAAGAAGCTTATAGAAAAAACTGTATAACATTCCTTTCCAAATGCCATAGCATGTTAAACATTCAAGTTTAGTGAACCTGAATTATCTATTTCCTCTATTCTCTGTCCTGTACTTCAACATGAAAAAAAAGGAATTTGTTTAAAAAAAAAAAAAGCAAAGTTTCTCTCTGCTATTCGTACCTTTCTTGTTGTAACTCCATTTTGCTCCACTGACCTTCTGCACACTTGTCAGGAAGGTACTCTGTCTGGTATTATTCGTTGTCAGGAATGTACTCTACCTGGTATAATTCTTTTTTGTATATTGATTGGTAAAAGAGGTTTTAACACTAGCTGCAAATATATCGATGCAGGGAAGAACTTTTTCAGCAGATTAGCTCGAGATACATTTCTACATGTGGAAGTCAAATGGGTAATTAACTTGTTTCTGACAAATAAGAAACACATGGGTTTCTGACCTCAGAACACACTCTGTTCAGCCTGCTGCCCAGAAACAGAAAGGCCCCAAACAGGCAGATTTTAATACCATCACTGAATATTTGGTTTCTTTTCTACTGTCTTTGCTGGTATGCTTAATGGCTGTATCTCCATATAGTCTGAGGTGAATCTAGACTAGACACACAAATTGGCTTTTGTTCCCTTTTGATTTCAATGAGCCAATTAAATCCCTCATTTATGTCATAAAAATGCCCATGACCACCATATGCACATTTCTTTCCAGAGCGGGAGTACAGAAAGAGGATGCTACTTCAAGGAAGGTGTGTGGTAGGATTACCAACAGCATGAATGTGAAGGGCCCTGAAGGAAATATATAGTTCTGCAAATCCTGAAACAAAAGTTCCAAGCAGCAGCGTTTACCTCCCTATTCATCTCAGTGGGGTGTTATCTCTGAAGTTAAAACATTTCATGGTGCAAATTTCCTGGTAAACAGCAACTAATTTAAGTGATGGTGATTTTAACATCCAGCTAAGATGCTTTTCCCACAAACCTAAACTGCCTCGCAGGTTCCAAAAGCCCCAACTGTCCCCTATCTCTCCGGCTGAGAAATGATATAACACAGCATGGTGCATTGATAATACAAAATTCTGCACCACCATGACAATTTTAAAAATGTAAAATAATTTTAATATGTAATTAAACACCGCAGTGGAAAACACAGAAGTTCATTTTCATATTCAGTTAAATAAAAACTTCAATTTTAAAAAATGTGCCTGGCACGGTGGACAGCATCTCCATAGGGATAATGATACTTTCCTTTGTAAAGCACTATATACAGAGCTATGTAAGAGCCAAATATTAGAGATGGAAAAGGCCTATTAGATCATTTGTCCTTCTTTTATATAACAGAAAATGACTAGTGAAGTGAACTGCTCTTTGTATAAATGACCTTAACTCTCACTTACAGAGTTTCTGCACCGGGCATTCAACAGACTAGATGGCTTAATTGGCATCTTCCATCTTTAATTTCTATGAAGCTTGCTTGAGTGTTAAAATAAGAAGTCCCGCCTTGAAGCCCAAGTTCTATCTCCTCATCTTCAGGTACTGATGGTCCTCAACACAGCAGAACCACTGTGAATGGAAGGGGAAGGATACCAGTAGTCCACACAAAAAATCTCTGCAGTGGGTGCTGGCAGCCCTTCTCCCCAGGGAAGGGAGTTATTAGGGTTGTGGAATTTACTCCAGGCCTTAATGGCTCTGCTCCTGCTCTGCTGTCCAGGAGGAAGATTCTCTCCTTCCCCCCACAGAGATCCCAATCAGCCAGTTGAGTTCCTTGGACTGGTCACTGGGGCTGCATCTGGGCCTAAGTGCAAATATTGTCAAAATGTCCAAAGGAAAACAAATTAATCATGTGCAGTAAATGAAGGTGACATTCAAAAAGATTCACAAAGCAATAAGCATTAAAGAAGTCTCTCTGGTCCACTGTACTGGAGTGTTAACATCCACATGATGCATATAAAGTTAGTGGAAACAACAACATCTGGCCTATGCCACAGAGGAGCAAACTCCTTTCAACACCTTTTTTTCTACATTCTCTGCCCAAAATTTTACATGCCAGAGTTGGTGCAGGAAAACAGTCCTTCCATCAATTCCACTTTCCAGTCATGTGAGCCTGAAGAATATGTTATATCAGCAGCAATTATGCACAAAGACAGCAGGAGTAAGGTAAAATGGATTCTGGGCATGTAGTTCATGCGTAATGGACTACCCAATATCAGGCAATCATTGAGCAGAGTGACCCTGTTCTTTAAAACTCGCATAGTGCATAACAAATCCTTATATAGAGACTTTTGTCTTTCAAGGGCTTTAGCAACATTAACTTATTAATCATCCTTTCCCAAGAGAGATGGAAAAAGATGGCATTCAAATTTGACTGGGTCATGAGAGTAGAAGGAAGCTTCTAATATCTCATTAAATCCTCTCCCTCTGACTTCTTCTGAGATACTTTTAGGAAGAGGCTGAGAAGCACAGAAGAACTTTGTGGACAAAAAGGAGGCTAACTGCTCATCAGACGCTTTTCTCCTCTGTGATAGTACTGTTCATTAAAATGTAGTGCAACAACTGAATTCCATGTAAAGGGCGATAAAACAGGATCTTCATGCTAAAGTCGATTGAGGTCACTTAGGTGACTCTTTCAAAGTGATTGCTCAGGACTGCTATTAACACACTTTGGAATACATCTTACTTCAGGGTCATAATTTAAAACATTATGAGCATTTCAGCATCTGACTTCACATCTACTTAATTGCCAATTTATCTATAATTCCACTTAGTGACAAGTTGTTAGGACCCAAAAAACCTAACTGATGTAGTAAGCAAATAAATTACATGATATTCCTCATATAATGGATATTATAAATGAACAGACTATATACGGATTTTGCTTTTCAATGATGAACATTACATTCTGCAGTTATTATATGTGGAATATGCTATAAAATGTCGCTGCAGTAATCTAACATAATTACATTTGTCCATACAATTTTGGCCAATTCCTTAGGATTTTATCCTATTTTTATCATGTTTGGTTGTAATTAGTAGACCAGGTTGCTGTACCATGCTCATGAGCACTAACAAGACACAGGCCTGGGTCCACTGCTGTACATCCAGCCTAGGTAAACTCTATTCTTGTCTTTGTAGTGGCAGTCTTGTAGGTAGTAACGCTGAAGCAAAGGATGGTGTTTGATGTGCACATTTGAAGCTAAAACCCAGATTGATTCAGAATCAGAGTTAGAACCTGAGCTGTAGAAGCTGTAAGGATTCAGAACACTAGAACCCAGGTCTTCAGCTGGCTGACTTTTCCACCCCACCACCCGGCAGCCATCACAGAGCTGCGATCAAAGCACTATAAACTCTGGGCAACTAAGCACCACAGGAAGTGCTGCACACAGAAGACCCAACTGACAGCATGCCCCATGACCTCTGATGGGTCCAGGTGCACTATTCAAACACAGAATAAGTTTCAGGAAACTGTCTGTGCAACTTGGCGGTATTTGGCCTGTTGCTACCACAGACCCGCCTATTGTTCTGTACTTTGGACCCTGGCTCTGTTCTCCAGCTCTGACTCTTGGCTTGATCCCTGGCTCCAGCTACAATTTCTGACTAGACCCCGACTCTAGTGCCAACCGTTCGTTTGACTGTCAGCTCCTGACTCCTGGTTCTACCCACTAGGCCAGACTCCCCATGACCTGGGCATGACAGGAGCAAGTTGAAAGGTATTGTTATTTGCATGCATGCATGCATGCATGCAGTAGAAGTTTGCTATTAGCCTACCAAACCAGTCTCTCTCGCTCTCTTTTTCCTCAACTACAAAATATCCAGACTCCTTGTATCTTCATATAAAGTAGACTACCATTATTTTAAAATGTTTCCTCATTTGTAAGTAGAAAACAGTATTTTGGGAATATCCTAAGATCCTAAATCAATGAAGGCTGTTCAAATCCTGAGGGCGCAGCCGCCTTAATCTTTGGAGAGAAGAACAGGGCACCAAACATAAGTTATTCCGTCCTCAGAGCAAGCTCTGCCAGAGATTCTCCTGAGTCACGTCTTGCCATTAGGCTGTTTGGTATCATCACTGCAGAGTTAGGGAGCAGATTGTAACATTGCTGATAGCTAAATGCCAAGAAATAGAAAATATAAAACAAGGAAATGTCCTGCAAAATAAATCTCTCCAAACCATTTACAGATTTCTCTCTGTTGTTCTTGGAGAGATTTAGGTTCCAGAATTAGCATAAGCAATGAAGTTTTTCTGAATCAGGCTCAACATAAGACTCTTTGGATGAAATCCATTGCATAGAACCCAAATAACTGGGTTAGGTGGTCTTATCTTCCTTGCAGTTATAACCCAAGTGTTGCCCGTAACTTGAGTCCTATCCCCACACACACAAACCTGTAACTTGAGCCTGGTGGAACTTTTAATTCAAGTTGGCTAGCCCACTGTAAGCACAGGCTACAGCCTGAATTAGCACAACTCATCAGCTGCTAGTACAACCACTCTTTGCCATAATCCAAGCACTCTGTGTAGCTCAAGGATTAATTCTCACTCAGATTAGGCTAACTCAAGAGGAGTCAACTTGAATTAACTCTGCAGTGAAGAGGTAGCCATAAATGTGAGTGAAGTGCTGAGTGGTTTAAGAAGTGAAATCCAACCCCTATAACATGGGGCCAAGAGGTGGGGGGTAAATACTGATTATCAACATAAGGAAAGAAGTTCAGAATTGCCTTTCCCCTTGTCATTGATCTCACCCAAGGGGACGGGTGGGGAAGGATTGTTCCCCCACCACAATTCCACACGCAGAGGAGACCCTCTGCATGCTAATTTCCCCCTACCAGGTGAAAGGGAACCTTGGCTAAGCCTCTCACTGACACTTTTAACAACACAGTTCAGAAAGCACCTCTACTATATTAACTACATCCAGATATCTCCTGGCTTGTTCCTTGAATTCCTGCTTACCTCTCTTCTTACTACATTTTGAAAACATTATATGGTGCTATAAGGGAGGTACATTATGACACTTTTGTTTGCAAAACACAATACAGTATCACGCTAAATTGCATTGTATTGCACTGCACGTTGCATAAATTGGTTAGTAAAGAACCCATAAGTGATTTTAGACTAGTGAATGTTTTCAAAAAACTCTTATGCAATCACTATAGCATTATTATCCTCATCTGAATAAGTCCTTTAGAATCTAAATGGAGAATAACAAAATCCATTCTGAGGAGACTGTGTGCAAGGCTCATCTTTCAGAGATCTGCTAAGAACAGTGCAAAATCCAATATTCTTAAACAAAGAGCTCTTCTCTTCTGGTCTTTGGAGGTTTGTATAAGTCTGTCATGGGTGTGGGAAAGGAGAGGGGGGAGCAAGGCGGAAGTAAGGTCTGAGTCTATTGCGTGAAATAGCTTACCTATCAAATGCATCACAGTTTGCACAACAACCCTCCCCTCATTCAAATCACTCCTAAAATCCCACTTTTTCCATGATGTCCATAAGAAATGAGTTTAGAATAATTAACGACAACAACAAAAATGCCACAACTGGCACGGGTGCCGTGATAGCTTTGTATACTGCAGTGCTGTCTATTGTCAAAAGGACAACTCTCTAACATTAAGAAATCTAAACTTAATCTAAGCCTTCAGCTAACCTAAACAATGATAATTTTCCACATTTATTGGAAACTCACATGAATAGATGTGGCATATAATCAGAGATATAAAAAGAAATTGGAAATTTACTATTGGAGTGTATTTAGTGGTTGGATTCAATCATCCACAAGACAAAATATTTTTATGCAGTAGGAAATTTTTCCATGTCAAATTGCCTAATGGTTATAAAAGGAAATCGTCACATAATCATAGTTGGAAACCAAACCAAACTAGATTATACACAAATGGAAATTCTCCTCTGTACATATGATACCTGGAATATAGCCAGGAGCGATTAGGCAGCAATAGAGAAGAGAATTAAGCTTAAAATGAATGAGAAATGGGAATTATTTGGTCTTTTGATGTATGTGTTTGAGATTTAGGGACCTGATTTTCAAAGGGACAAAAGCCCTGAGCTATGCACAATTGCACATCTGACCTGCATGCATAGCAGCTATTATCTTTATTTGTTATTCATATTGTGATCACATCTAGAAACACCAATCAGGATCAGTTCCACATCATGCTTGGTGCCATACAAACTTAGGGTAGCACCAAAGACCTTGCAATCAAATTTGAAACTGCTGCAGTGAGTGAATACAATGAACAAAGAGAGAACAATAGAGGGAGGATGAGGGAAATGATTCATTCTTGGGGTTATTTACCCTAGCTCCAGGCATCTGGGGAAAACATTCTTGGGGGGCGATGTTGAACCAGCTCTGCCTGGATCCTGCAGCAGTGGTTCCTGTCCTGTGTGGCTGGGTCTGGCTCCGGCTCCCTGCTCCAGCCCACTGCCTCTTGCCATTCCTGGGTTTAGAGGATCCTGTCACAGCATCACCAATATGCATGTCTGTGTACAGGCAGGGCCCTCCCACGGCTATGCTGTCCTGTTCCCTTCCTGGCCCTGGTGCTGCTGGACATGGAGCTTTACCTATTGAGCTGGGCCTGCGCCTGGGTGGGGTGGTTTAGGAAATGATATGTTGACAAATATCTTTCCACCATGCCATTAAGGGTTTGATTCTGGAAAAAGCTGAGCACTCTCAGCCCACTGATGGGAGTGGAGGACACTTAGTATCTTGCCGGAGTCTTCACCTTGCAGGATCAAACCACAATGGAAGAAGGTAGGGCAATGAGATAAGAGACCAAGTGAATAAATAGGGAGGGGCAATGTTGTAAGAGGCTTTACATGTGAGGGCAAAAACTTAAATGTGAACTGGTGGGAACCAATGAAGGGATCCATTAGTTAGCACAATGCTCATGCAAATATGATATCCGTATGTGCATATGGCCAGTTAGATGTCTAACTTCTATGCCTACATACAAATACCACATTTGTCAGTGCAATTGTGGCCACTGCATTTACAAATAAAGTGCATTATTACATGCAGCCCTAGGCTTTTGCCCTTTTGAAAATTAGGTCCACAATGTACTTTACATGAATTATAATATTTATTAACTTCCAAATTCAGGAACAATGTATGTTTTTAATTAATTAGCTTCACCTTTAATAAAAAGCCAGTCAAGTCAGAAGTCTGCAGTGCAAGTATTTGACTGACAAGGGTTGCATGCCCTGTAGAACATCTGTCCGTAGCAACTTTAACATCATTGTGTATTAGCAGTGTGTGAACTTTACCAAAGAACAGAGGGACTAAGTCAGATATTACTGCGGACATAACAGTCTGTTGAACATGTACTTTCCATCTGTCACATTACAAGCTAAACCCAGCACTAACCTGTATTATTTTACTGGCTGTCTGCACATGAGAATAATAGTTTGTTTAAAAGGTTAAGTTTTTGTTAAAGAGGTAAAGGTTCAAATACTTTTCATGCATCATTTGGCTTATTTTATGCTTTTTGAGGTGCAGTGGTGTGAGACACCAATACTGTCTGATTGTAGCTTTTATTGTGACAAAATAGAAGTCATGAGATAGTGAAGTAAAAATCTGATTCCTTGGCATTCATGACACTTACTACAGATTGGAGTGATCAAATACACACTGGTTTAACATTTTTCTGACTCTCCCGTGTGCACAGACTTTAAAGAAGAGTTACCCAGGATCAGGCCCTCTTCGGGTAATATGATTCACATACTTCTTTTGATCTTTGCTTTAAGACCGGGATAGAAATATGCCACAATACACGGCTACTAATGTTACATACTTTTTTAGTAAGAGAAACCTACGAAAGATGTGATGACCAAGAAAATGCCACAGAAAAAAATCTAAATGCAGCAGTGATTTTCAAATGAGTATACACCAGAAAAACAGAAACCTGTTGGCAGATACAGTCATCAAAAGCTAACACAGAAAAGGCAGAGTGTGAAATACATAACAGAAGATCTGAGAAGACACTGGTGATGAAGATATAAAGAGGGAAGGAAGAAAATTTAAACCAATATATTGTTCAGAACAGGGGTCTTGAATCCAGTATTCAGCTTTTCTTCACATGGATTGGGGAAGGATTTTATCCAGAGGTTGCCCCTCTAATCATAGAAAACAAGGTTGGAATCTAAAGCAATTTATTGTCTAAACTAGACAATAAGGAAATCAGACTCAGATTCATTCTAACCTCACCAGAAAACTGAAACATGCTGTACATTCTGTCTATTATGAGTGGGAAGCTATTTATTATCTGATAATCAAAATGAAAACTAATGTAAAATTTAAGAAAAAATGTTCTCATGATAAGCAAAATGTGGATATGCTGGTCTGAACAACACTGCAGAATGAACATTTAGTCATTAAATATTTCTAAAGAGTGCTATATGTGTACATAGCACTTTAGATAGCAAATTATTATAAATGTCCTTCTCCGAAGCTGACTGTGACAAAACAGATCTTTAGAGACAGCAAAAGGCAAGGGAGAGAATAATATTATGGTACAGTACAGTTCATTCCAATGCATGCTTTTTTAATACATCGTTTTTATCACTGAATACTGTTTGAATTGTTACATGATAATAACAATCTAGCATGTTAAAACCAACATCTTCCCTCACAATTTGATGCACAGAGATACAAATTCTCAAATGTATGTTTCACTATTAACCACAGGGGCAAATCACTCTCACTATTCAACTGCAAATGAGGGTGCAAATGTTGTGGGTGCAACCTGTACCCACTCAAGAGAAAGGTCACCCTTTTTAACTCTGTCCCACAACATAGTGCCTAAACCTGTCACAAATGATTGGAAGTAGGGGGTAACAAGGTATAATGCACCATGAAAATCTTCTGATAGCAATACATGTTTACAAGATGGTTTAGTTCCATCAAGCTATGGAAAGGTTTATCAGGCTAACTTGAGAAATATTGATAGGTTTCTTGCTATAAGTCAATTCCCACTTACTAGTTTGACTGTTTCCCCAGCCGATGATAAAAGTATGCGGCCAAAAAGATGACAATTGTTTTTCCTACCTCTTCCTTCTCAGCACTTTGCAAATCCCGCCACTCCTCAGTCACATGACCAAAGTCCACTGTGTTCATGGCCACCTTATATTCCCCAATGATATCATGTTTGGAGAAACGATCAAAGTCGTATACTGCCATCACTAAGGTTTTTCCACCCAGTTCGGAGTACGGCACCTATAAAGAAGAAAAAATGACAAGCTCTCTAGCTCAGACAATAAAGATGGGTTCACCGCAATGCAAATCAATTTCTTTGGTTTACCAGCTGTCATCCTGGGTAAATTGAACTGGAGGAAAATTATGAGGTATATATTTTTGTAGTCACCTGATGCACTGTTTCCCGAGACCAGGATATGGTACTCAATAGAACAATGTGGCAGCTCACTTATCACTCTCCAGTTTTTGCCTTCTGTCCTCAAATATTATTTTGTGTGTGGTGAAACTGAAACTGGAGGCCAGTTATTTGCCCCAAAGATACATGAGCTTTTAATACTGCAGTATGGTTTCTGCCAATAAATCATACTGTCAACACTCAGAAAAGGGTAGCCCAGAGACTGATGAGAAACTACAGAACTGACTTACTGCATCTGACACAAGGTAATTAGACACTAGATAGTCTTCTTACATGGTAACTATTTATTACCTATCTAGGTATATTTTTTCAACATTATACCTTTCACACCATAGATACTAAGGTTCATTCTAAGACACAGTATACGGTTAGAAATTGCAGAGGCAACAGGCCAAGTCCTTACTAATTCTCCAGCTGTTCTGATGGGTATGGGACAGATGCTCTGGGTTAGGATCTTTATTAGACACATTTTTAATATTCGGGGTAAGTGATGCTGTTCAGGTAAGCTACACTTGAGTAGCTGGCTAGAAAAGCCTAATTAAAATTGTTGGAACTTGCACTGAAGGCTTGCTCAATTTTAATAAATTCTCTATATTTTGTTAGAGTTTAGATGATTACCATATGCTTCAGTAAACTTTTCTCTAGTAATTTTCTCTATAAAAAGGGAAACCATAGCATGGCACCATATTTGGCCACATGAATAAGTAAATGTTCTAGTGTATTGAGCTCTGGGTCTTCAAATATTATGTGACTATTTGGCTTTCACTTGCTTTTTAAAATATTGACTGCCCCGATGGCATTTAACCTTTAGTCAAAAAGTGTTATAGAACAATTACACAGAATATTTCAAGTTAAGGACCTGATCCTGCTTCTGCTAAAGTCTATGACAATTTCAATGGCAACAGGCCTGTGTATTAACATGATACAAACACAATAGCAAAATGTATTTTGAATACTGTAAATTAGTTCTGTAATGAGCGCTTTTTAAATGGCGCAGGAGGTTTAAACATACAGTAAGAAAAATTTTAAGTACATTTACGCTTGTCTTTACAGCAATATTAAAATTAAGTTCCTGAACACAGACGTGTCTTAAAGTGTCCCTTTTCATAAGTTTATATTCACTGTGCATTAGACTTAATGTACCCTATCAATTTGGAAAGGTATATTAGCCATTATTTAATTTTTATCTTCAGTAACTTTAGGCACTGTATTTTGTTAAAGTGTAGTTTATTCAAATACATTTTAAAAGAAGATTTGGCAACAATGCCACCTCCTCTTCCCCCCCTGCTTCAGAGGCTGGGAGGGTTTGTCTGGACCAGGAGGGCAAAGAAAACCCTTGGCCCCTTTATGGATTGCTTCCTCTCGTTTCCTTCTTTCTCTGAGGGCTTTAGGAGGCAGGTTCTGCTGCTGATTGGTTAGGAGAGAAGGGAAACAAAGTAAGTCTATTGGCTCCTTCACTCATAAGAGAAAGGTTTATAAGCCCTTCCCTCTGCTCAGGGTGACATTCTGCACCACAAGGAAATGCTCCCCCTTCCTCCAATTGGGATCAGAGTACGGCTGGACATTTGGGCCTCGACCTGGGCATTGCACTAGTCACCGTTTGTAATATGGGAAGAAATTTCCCCCTCATTCCCATACTGGCCTGTGCAGAGCAGGGTTTTAACCTTTCTCTTAGCAGCCCAGGGACTTGGTGGGTAGTTAGGTTGTAAAATTCAAGATTTTGCAACTTGGCAGGTGCCCAGTGCAGGTACTCATTCATTAGGGGGTCTAGTTCTCTGATAAACATGAATTGTAAGTGGATTAGAAGAAGGCATCCACAAAAGAAGGTGGGGAATGGGGTTGGGGCTTCCAATGTCTGATGCAGTATGGAGACTCTCCCGCTCCTACCTTAGCCCTTGTGCAAGCTCTTCTTGCAATGGTCCTGGGGCCAGGCAAATGGTGTGTGTGGAGAAGGGGGCTGAGCCCTCCACCAAGTGGGTACAGACTAAGAAGGTACTTGTCCCTGCACTGGACAAGTTATTGCCAGCTAGTTTCCAGATGTGTCACTAATTAATAAAGCTGAAACCTAGTTAAACTACATTCCTGGTGTCTTGACTTTCTTTCTCTTGTGTCCAAGAAAATGATGGCATCTGGCAAGCCCAGCACATTGTCACCAATCTTATTTTCAGATGGTCTATGCTGTACTACCTGCCTTCATGTTCACTGACAGCTGGAAGTCCATGCAGCCCTGCTCCACGTACTACTCCTGGGGGAATTCTGCACCAAAATTTTAAAATTCTGCAACAAAAAATTAAAAATTCTTCGCCCTTTAAATATTTTAAAATTCTGCATATTTTATTTGTCAAAATAACACAATATAATCACACCAGTTTCAATTATTTTGGTCATTTATTTCAAAATACCTGTCAGCAAGTATGTCTGTAACAATACAGACAACAACAAAAAAATCAGGAAATGTTTTTTGACAAATAGATTCCTTACTCGGCATATTAATATAGAGCTCTGAGTAATAATTCATTTAAACTACAATACAGAAATGTATTTGCTTCACCCCTCAGAAGCAGTGCAAAGGCTTACTCCCCCAGTCAGGGGTAATGGAGGAGCTGAGGGAGAGAGAATTAAATTGCTGGGAAGGACCCTGGGTGTGAACTTGAAGAGTTGTTGGGTGTGGGTGGGAAAAGTATGGAACAGGTTTTTTGGGGGAGCAGGGAGGGATTGTTAGGGAGCTTGCCCCATGCAGAACCTGGCTGATCCCTAGCCTCTCCCATTCGGTCAGGCACATATGCCCCTGTCCCCAAGTGTTCCTACACCCCCATGTGTCCTTTCACCCCCTGTTCACATGTATCCCTCCACCCCCACTCAGACACACACTCCCCCCTCCCCATGTGGCCCTTCATCCCCTTCCCTGTCCCTATGTGGCTCTGTACCCCCTCCCCCATCCCCATATGTCTCTGTGCCCCCACCTAGCCACTCCCCTTGTCCCTATAAGTCCCTGTTCCCCCTCTCCCTGTCTCCATGTGCCTCTGTGCCCCCATCCCTATGTAGCTCTGCACCTCCTCCCCCATCACTAGGTGGCCCTGCACCTCCCTCCCCCATGTGGCCATGTGCCTCCACTCCCATTCAGCCCCTGCCCTAGTCTGTCCTCCCCCACTAGCTCCTATGAGCTTCTGCTTGACCCCCCCTACCAGCATCTCACTCTGTCCATCTCCCTATAGCACCTGTCTCCTGAACTAGCCTGACAGGTGCTGTGAAGAAGGCAGTCTCTCTCTCTTCCCTAGCTGACTGGGAGTTGCTGCTATGTTCTAGTGCCACAACGTGCTCTGGAGGGGAAAAGGAGGAATTGCAGAAGTTATTTTCTGCTGGGAGCTGCTGCTGTTCTTGCACCACAATGCCCTTGGGTGGACAAAAGGTGGAATTGCAGCAACATTTCAGCAGAAGCTTTTTTCTGCACAAAAAAATTAAAACTGTGCACAGCTTATTAATTATGCATGCATGCAGTAGTGCAGAATCCCCCCAGGTGTAATGTACAACACAAAGGATGAAATCTGGACACCCAGTGAAGGCAGTGGCAAAACTTACACTAACTGAGATATTGAGGTGAACTTCTCTCTTTGCAAGACACTGGATAGCAGCCCAGAAAAAACAGAGAGATTTCTCTCTTTTTGAGAAGTTATTCCACCGAACACTGCCAAGAAATTGTTTCTGGGTTTCCCTCCAGAGAGAACCCTTTAAATTACAACAGCACTTTACCTCCAAATGCTAATGGAATAAATCCCATTCAGTTGGATTTCCATTTCCATGCATTCTGGGCAAGTTGTAGCTGTATAGGTTACATTTTTTGCCTTTTAATATTTATGATAATAAATGTGTTAATTTAAGATTTTAGAATGTTTTAAGTCGTGGGTATTTCAAAGAACAGCTGCTTTTATCCTTCAAAGCAGTGAAACCAAGATAAAATCATGTTGTGTTGAAGTACCTGAAAGCAATGCATGTATGCAGCCATGCAGACAAACTACTGAGGTTGCAGAAAGTAAAGCAACTATACCACTGAGCCGGTGCCTACGGTCCTTAGTTAGGCAAAACCACCATCAGTTTTGCTTGAGTAAAGACTGCAGGATCTAGCCCACTATCAGTACTGTGTTGTGGTGCACCTAAACACCTCAGTCACAGCTTGTTAGGCAAAAGATTTCAGCATACACTTCCTTCTGGGTTCCAAAATGTGACTATTAAAGCCGTGACTTAAAATAAGTGGACATTATCTGCCTGTGAGTGAGTATTTTGATTTATTCACTGTGTCTTCCTATTAGATGACAAATTTGTTTGTTGTTTCTTGTGTATGCTAACCTGGGATCTGTAATTTATAGCTCTGGTTTCTTTTAAATACACTCACAGGAAAGCTCAGTAAAGAAATGTCCCAAAAAAGGATTATTTTTATGAACATCTTCAAGGGGAAAAACAGACTTATGTATGCAGTAGTGGCTGTGACCTCTGGGGATATCTTTCTTGTTGAGTGATTGCATAGCCTGAGTCTCTTATTGTTCCTGTTCTCAAACTGGAGCTGTCATTATAAGACGGAGCATATACACGGAAGAGCCTAAAGTAACAGAAGTAAGACATGCATTAGGAAATCCCTTTGAAATATGTTCCCTGATTCTTCTTTATTACATTTAACTGGACTTTCAGCGTGGCTAGAATTTTCTTAAGTCACTATTAATAGTGCTGCTGAAATTTTACAATCAAACCCTTAACTACGTTTATTTAATACGTGCCCTGTAAACTGGGGTCATGATTTCGCCTCTTATGTAAAGTAGCATGGTAAAGCATTACTATATCAGGATATAAGAAAACTGAGCAAGAGTGATCTCTTACTTGTTCCCTTCATCCATATGCCTTGTTCATGCTTTAATTTATTTTGGAGGGGAACAAGGAGTAGTATACCAGAATTCATAAATCAGACTGTTGCAAAATGCTGGTTGAGTGAAATTCACATATACCTTTGTCAAAGTGTCACTCTGTTTTGTAGTAGTCTCCAACTACGAGGTATGGGCCAGACCTCCAGTTAGAATAATGGGCATAGCTTAATTGTAGCGAGTGAAGCTAAGTCTAATCACACCCTCAAAGGATCTGGCCCAATGTGACTACATTTTTCATCACAAAACTGAATCTCAAAGGTTTCTGCAAGAGAAAAATCCACTGTGCCTCAGGTCACCAACTAACAAAGACATGAGCAATACTGAGCATGAGATGAAACTTTACTCTATGTAATGAACAAAGAAATGAGTTCCAAATAATTATCAAAGGGATACCTTGAACGTAAATTGCTCATTGAAGACAGGGTTAAGGGTCTTTCTGTGGACTTTTGTTTCATATTTCTTCTTCTTATCAGGCAGCAGGAAAACTTTCACATAGGGATCAGATGTTCCACCCATATCTAAAGCAGGGAGCTCAGCTGCCTGAATAATCCCTACCAAAAGCTGAAAGGAGAGAGAGAGAGAACAGAATACTGAAGAGACAAGATTTCTGTAGTCAAAAATGGAGATTTTTCGGTCATTACTATTTTTTCTTTTTCGCTTGTTGCTCAGCTTTAAAAGAAAAAAGCAAACAAAAACATCTACCATCCTTTCAAGAGCCTCTCCACAAAAGGCAAACGGAGCAAAGCTATAGACTGCATAAAACCAGTTATGGAAGAAGGAGACTGTAGGCAGTGTGTTTTTAAGCAGAAAAGAGGCTCTTTAAAGAGCAGCTGATTACAGTTAAATATGAAATTCATTTTTTAAAAAAAGACTGCAATCAAATAGGTTTCCAATTGCTATAGTTGCTTGTGCACTCGTTTTCTGTGCAGGGCACTGTGATTAGAAAATACTTTGTTAAACAATCATGAATGTGCAATTTTGACTATGAAATTTGTATTCCAAAACCATCCCCAAACTACCTAAAAAAAGAAACAAGAAAGTTAAATGCAAATCTTTGGTATGGGGTAGAATTTTCATAGAAAAAGTGGGTCTTGCAATCTTCACATTTATTTCTCTGTGCAAACATGAGTCTTAGGCACTAAACAGTAATATTTTTAAAGGCATATAAGTGACTGCAGGTCAATGAGGTATAGACTCTAAGTGTCTAAATCACTTCTGAAAATAGACTCAGGTGGTAAAGGCACTTTGGCTCAGATTTTTGAAGGTATTTAGGCACTTCTGTGTGCAACACCTAACTGTTTTAGGAGCTTAAGTCTCATTTTAAAAGGGATTTAAGCACTTATGTGCCTAAATCCCTTTTCAAAATGTGACAGGCTCCTAAATCAATTAGGTGTTGCTACACTGAGCACAGCAATGCCTATATACCTTTAAAAACCCAGGCCTAGGCACTTTCGATAATGTTACCCACAATATCTTTTTTTATCAGTCACAGAAAGATGGAAGTCCTGCTCTAGAGCTGACGATGACTATTATTTGTATTACAGTAGCCCCTAGAGAACCAGCTGAGATCAGGGCCCTACTCTGTTAAACGCCGTACATGCGGGTAGTAAAAGACACTCCCAGCACGGAAGCTCTTACAAGCTGAATAGACAACATATACGAAGGGTTAGAGAAAGGCAGTATTTGCACACTCATTTTACAGGCAGAGAACAAAGAGTCTTTATGGCCCAGATTTTTAAAGGCTTTTAGCCATCTTTGTAGACTTCACTGTAATGCCTAACTGATTTAGGAGCATAAAGGGGTTTAGGCACACAGGAGCCTAAATCTCATCGACTCAGAGTGCCTAAATCATTTTTTGAAAAAGAGATTTAGGCTCCTAAATTAGTTAGACGTTGCAACACTGTGTGCAGCAATACCTAAATACCTTAAAACTCTGGGCCTAGGTGACTTGTTCAAGGTCACAAAGGAAATGTGAGGCTAAGCTGGGACACCCAGGCAGATCCTTCTAAGTCACAATCCAGTGCCTTTACCACAAGACATTCTTTGTTCTCATAGATCAGTTATGTAAAAATTAGAAATAGGACCTCAAGCAATTGGAACAACTACATTCTCACCTGGGAAAGTAACTGTATTCTCCCAGATTCTTCAAAGTGGGATTTATTTTTGCCTATTTTAAATTCACAATGTGTCATATGTGCTTTCCTACCTTCTTAAGCTCCATGAAGCATTTTTCCTTTACCTCTACTCGGCACTTTCCCTTCTCTCTCTCATTGCTATTCTAGATGCATAATAGTTCATAAATACATGGACAGGCTCAGAATCTACCTCAAATCTTTCACATAAAAGAGTGAAAAATGAGCCTATGACAGTTAACAGAGCGGAAAAGGAATTCACTTCCATTTTAAAAGCTTGCGCTCTAAAACACAAACATCATGCCTGAAAGAGTATTTTGGTCAGCTTGTTCCCATTTTTAACCCAGCTGAATACACCAAATGGTAATTGGGTTTCCAGTTTCCAGCTCCATGCAACTTTGCTGCACCATCACACCACTAACATCCAAGGAAGTACCAGAGCTCAGAAGGGAAATTTAATCTTAGAGTTAGGGCAGCAGAATAAAATAGGAACCCACAACAAATACAATTTCGCACCTTAATTAAACATGGCACACTATCAAAGATGTGGTGTGAGGAAAAGAAATAAATGGTTTTTAATCACATTCTGTTTTGTTTTTGGAAAATTTAGTTCTCAAACTCAATGTGGCATTTCCTTAATAAAATTCACAAAGAAAGTTTATTCTCATCTTCTATGGGATCTCAGATCTATTTATCACAAAAGATTTGCAGCTATTCTTTCTTTTTTTCTCCCTTAGATCTTCTGCCCTTTGAAGATTCTGAAGTTTCCTATGGATTTCAAGTGATGAAGACAGGCCAGGTAAAGGACTATAGGGCAGAGAATTCTTACTACAGGGTTTGCTTGGGGAGTTGAGGAAAAAGTTCCTTCATCCATAGGCTCTAGAAAGACTTCAGAATTCTTGTTGCCCCTTGCTTTGAAAAGCAGAAGCAGTGGCAGTTAGAAGTTAGTTAAAATGATTTGGGGAATAAAGTTGATAGTGCTGGGACATAGCCTTATGCAATGTCCTCCTGCAGATACAGGGAATTTCTTAATTTCTGCCTATACTCCCCCCTCCACTCCTGAAACAAATATATTTTATGCCAAGAAGAGCATTAGATAAAGAATCTGAATGTATGTTAGTGGAAATAGATTGCAAACTACATATAGAAGTTAGTTTAGATGAAGAAATTTACAGGAATTTCAGTCAATATTCATTTCTTTCCCTAAATAGAGAATAATTTTTTGTTCTGACTAAAAGCCTTAAAGACAACAAACCTGTGATCTGATTTCTCAAATGAAAAGTTCACCCAAAGACAATAACTTGGAGAAGAAACATTCTTTGGAGTTTTCTGTCCCAAATAAATGAAAAAGTCTTTTCAAAGTGAGTGAGTGCTTGTGCATATGAGCATGAAAATTGTGGAGACTGAAGAGTGCAGATACCAAACAAGGAAGCTTTGCACTCCATGCCTGGCACAGCAGAGGAATGTGGGCAAGCTCAGGGAGTGGTGAAAGACATGGGAAGCAGGTCCACAGAAAACAGATCCACGCCCCGGAAATTCCACGTTTATGGTGGTCTGCACTGGGTCACGGCTGCTGTTCCCGTTCATAGTCTGGAGAAGCAGCCAAACCTCGAATGTATCAATTTCCAGCCTCCAAATTTCAGGTGGTGGTATTAGTGGAGATAGGAGATTTTTTTCTGTCCAACTCCCTGCAGAGTTCTTAAGGGCAGAACCCTTTTATTTGGACTTCACTGACAGACTAAGGATTGATTAGCAGGGTGTACATATCTGCTAAACCCGACAGAACTAGATAAGAGAGCCTGGAATTCTAATTAATTAGAGAGACAGCATGTGCCAATGTATAGACCATTTGACTGGAGGTCAGGAGATTATCCTCCACTGTACCATTGACCTGCTGTGAGACTTTGGATGAGTCACTGAGCCTCTCTGTGCCTCCATTTTCCCTCCCACACTTTGTCTGTCTTGTCTGTTTAGATTATAAACTCCTTAGGGCAATGACTGTCTTACAATGCATTCATAGACTGCCTAGCACAATGGGGCCCAATCTTGTTTGGAGTTTGTAGGCGATACTGTAATACAAATAGTTAACAAATGATAAATAATAATAATAATAAATAATAATAATAATAATTAGAAAAAACTTTGGCATAAAGTTTGATTAGAAATGCAGTGTACCCTTAACATGTATTAAACATAAATGGAGAAGGAATTGTTTCATAAAGCTTCAGGCTTGCTTTCTAATTTTCTTCAATGCAAGCTAGAATGCTGAGTATCTACTCTGCATGTCTGTATTTTTGCAGTCTCCTTTCACCCGCACAGCAATGTATCACTGGTTGTTTGTTCCACACCTGATTGTTCTGGAAGTCATAATCCAAAGAATATTGGATTTTCCCTAGTTTTTCCTCTTCTTTGGGTTCTTCTTTATCTTCCCCATCAGTCAGTCCAGTCTCAGCATCATCATCCTTAAGGGCCTGCAAAGAAAAAACAAAACAATAATAAATATGACTAGCTTCTTCACACTAACCTAAAATAGATACTCTGTCCTCAAATCTATTGTAAAGCCATTAAAAGCAAGCATGATGTCACAAATCCATATATGCTGTTTACATATATTTACAGTATTCAAGTTGCACAAGAAAACTTTTTTTTAAATCAGCAAGCAGCAGGGAAGCAATGGAAGTAGGAAGAAAGCTTCTTGGGACATGGCCAGCAAGAACTGTTACAAAGTCTGAAAACAGAAAGTCAATGTCAACTTGATATTTTTAAAAGTCTGCTCTGATCCAATTGCCTCTTAAAGAGGCCAAATGTGGACAAACATGCTATTTAGTAGGCAAAGTCACATTCATTCCCCTTAAACAGATCTCAGCAATGTCAAATCTAGCTGTGCATGCTGTGAATTATTTGCAACAGAGCCACATGTTTCTGTAGGATTACGGCTGGTAAAAAGAGTATTGTGGGTGAGTTCTTCCTACATTTGACAGGTTGTTATTTAGGATGAATATGGAAGCAAAAGGTATCACCATGCTACTAGCAAATGCATGTTCATAGAAAAGGCCACCACACTAGTCCCATTGTCCTTTTATTCATTCTTTATACAAAGCCAGGCTGAACCAAACTGATTTACAGGTGCACTGATTTTAATAAAGTTAGAGAGAAATATAATTTTGTCTATTACATAAAACAGCAATCTTCTTTTTAAGACTTAGCAACTATCTTAGATGCCACACAAGAGAAAAATACAATTTGAAAACATCCTTTTGTGCTGTACCAGAAAGCAGAAGTATTCTTGTTGCAAAGGAATACATACAATTATTAAAACATATTAAAAGTGCCCCATCTTGCAAACTTTTGCCGAGGGAGAACTAAATGATGGGGCTCAGGGTAATGAGCCAAATATTAAAATGAAATTATTAAAATTTCCTTATAAGCATGAAAATAATATCAAGAGCACAAGAGCAAAGAATTAAACACTGAATACTTACCTGGTATTGATATGAGAAAATTGCATTCATCATAGATTTACACTCTTGCATGTACCTTTTAGGGAGTGCTTGAAAAGCTTCTGAAATTTCTATAATGCGCCAAAAGCCAGTGATTACGGAGAAGACAACATACACTGATCTTACTTCCATTGAAGCGAATGGGAGTTTAGTTTTTTACTTCGCTGTGAAGAAGATTTAGCTCAGAAAGTCAAATAATAAGGACCTGTTCCAACTATCCTTGTTTTTGTTAGTTATAACCTCTTTACTGCATATATAGGATATATGTCAGCACTTGAACTTTAGAAAGAGGGACTGGTGGGAAGAAAAAAATAGGGTTGTACCTTTCAACTCCTTTAAAATATTGGACTAAGATTTCTGGAGGGTAAAATGCTAAATGTTTTGCTAAAAATCAGAGACTGTTCTTTTTACCTAGGGATAGTTGGCATGTTTGCTCCAGTAGATTGTATGAATATATAGTTTCAGAGTAGCAACCATGTTAGTCTGTATTCGCAAAAAGAAAAGGAGTACTTGTGGCACCTTAGAGACTAACAAATTTATTTGAGCATAAGCTTTCGTGAGCTACAGCTCACTTCATTGGATGCATTCAACTGAATGAAGCGAGCTGTAGCTCATGAAAGCTTATGCTCAAATAAATTTGTTAGTCTCTACGGTGCCACAAGTACTCCTTTTCTTTTTATGAATATATAGTGTTATATTTGCAAATTTTATGAGCATGAAAGTGGCATTCCAGCAGCGAGATCGTTCTTTCTGACCTTGGGCCAGAAATTCAGGAGACTTATAAAACTTTGAGAATAGGATCAAGTGCGTTGATTTTACGAAGGTCAGGAGAAGAGGAGGGACAGGATGTTACCATAGCAAGCTGCATACAATAATTTTTATCTTTAAGGAAGGAATTTGCTTTTAAATCAAAGGTTGGTACTTTAATAGAATCTGGGTCAAAAGAAGTTGGCACAGAAGTTTCTCATGTGATGCATCTACTCTGTTCCAAAGACGAAGCAGCACTGAAAGTAGTTGAAGCACCACCTAGGGATTTTCATTTTATGTTGAGGTTCTTTGGAAAGGGAATATTTAAAGGAAATGTACTGTGACCCTCCTGGTTTTTTTCATCTTTTTTTTTTTCAATGATCATAGTGTTTTAGTTTTTAGGTCCAATATATTGTGATCGAGCATGCCTGTAAACTATTTTAGATTGTTTTTAGAACTATTAAAAAGTTTATAATTATAATTTCTCTTCCTCTTCAGGCTTGTACAATTGATTTCACGGTGCTCAGGCAGCACTGGTTTACAGGGAGAGGGATGTGAAAAGTTTCTTTACTAATTTTTTAAAGGCCATTAAATATTTTAAAATTTGTTTTTCTGTAAAATATTCAGCATAAATAGAATACGTTATGGTGCGGTTGTGGGGATGGGTTTTATTTGCACTAATTTGGGATGACTTCATAATTCACTCATGAGATTTCAGCATTTCTGAGTAATGTTCACAAAAAACAATAAAACCATGATATCATATCATCATATGTATGTTTTTTACGTATTTGTGTGTGCACATATACGTAAACATGCAGAGCAGTGCAAAAAAATTCCTGTGTTAGTGCAACATAAAGGTGAAAGGTTTCACACTCATGTCACAAAAAGTTAGGAAATGCAAAAGTTAAGGTTGTAGCCACAACAGAACTCACCCCACTATATATCTTGTATGTTTTAAGGTAAACTCTGATGATTATAAGGATTGTTGACAAATGTGTTATTTGATCCATATTTGAATGGCCATTGTAACTAGTTCTAGCCAGTGGTGCAGACATCAATTAACATATGCCACTCTGATTTCCGTTTCTGTATCATGTTTTAGTTAACTCTTTTTAAAGCTCTTCTGCTGTTTAAGTGCCTTCCAGAAAACTACATTAGAGCAATTCAAGTCAGAAAGTGAGTAACAGTCACAACGTGCTTGTTCTTTCCTCATTTCCATAGCACATTGGATTTGTACACGTCTATTTCCTTGTGCAGCGCTATAAACAAAGATCCTTCCTCATTTTCAGTAGTCTCATCTCTTCTCGATTCCCTCAGTGCTAGAAAAACTTGGGAGGAGTCAGAATTCTATAGGGTTCAACAAAGAGTGTTTCTTGAATTTTTCCTCATGGGGGTCTTGCTCCCCAACAGGCCTTTTTCATGTGCAGACAGGAGTCAGCCTGCAGGGACAGCTGTTCTTCTGCTGGTTCTCCTGTCCTTCCTTCCCTCACAGCATAGCCCCCATCAGGGCCAAGCTCCCATTATGATTTGGTTACCCTGTAACTTCTCAGCATTAGCCACAAAGGGGACCCTAAAGGACTAATACAGGCCAAGGCTCTATTTACTACTCCCAGAATTTCACATGGAAACTCTGAAGGTCTACAAGGGACTGAGCACAGTGGGTCCTCTGATCCGCCTCAACTTCCTGAATCTCTATCGACACAGAGCTGAGCCACGAGAGTCACAAAATGCGAAAATACTGCAGCAGGGGTGGTCATCCTCCCCCTTCTACATAGAAAGGTAGAGGAATCATGTATGAGGGATCTCCATGCAAAGATCCATGAAGACGTCTCCAGTCCCTTATGCATCTGGTCTCCGTTATCTTACAGCATTGCATTTGCTAGCTCCTCAGTAATTTCACTATGACCTAGCTAGGGCTCCAAATAGGCTAAACTGTTCCAGTGTCATTTGTAGAGGGATATTTTCATCAATAGTGTCCTCAGGATTGTTTCCACACACTAAGTGGACCATGAATTCATGCTTCAAGAAACAGATAACAATAGCAACCGTGAAAACAACCTGGTAGTGAAAATAAAATAAAATCATGTAGAGTACAGTCTGTAAGTCTACCTGCCAAGCAACATTCATTGCAGTCTGAATTCCACCCAAGGCTATCATATCAGCCAACCTTTTTGTTCACATGGTGAAAAATGGGGTTATTTTTAATGCCTGCATGCTGCTCTGGCCTCAGGATTGCGCAAAGCTTATTGAGTGTGCAGGCAGGAAAACAATATTCATATTATAAAGAGAAAATTCTGTACTTTGTCCAACAATGCAGTTTGTCACAAGGGCAATCCCCTCCTTTTCCCAAATTTGATGGCCTAGCTCCATCCCTCTCTTTTATTTTAAGCCAAACTCAAGTGCAATCATTCAGGCTTGTTTTTTCTAACCTCCACAGGTGTATTGAATTTCCAAAGAAAACAATAAGAAACTGCTGAAATCCCCACAATGTGAGTACATATCTTATTAGTTCCACACACATTCAAGAACAACATAGCTGTGACCCCCCCCGATCTTTTATTCCATAGGGACAGGAGGACCTTTAAAAGTTACTGGCTGATTTCCCATCATCCACCAAAAAAACAGCCTGGTCTCCTTGCTATTGTAACTACATCCGCTTATCAGAGTCCCTCAGAAGGAGAGGCAAGTCTCATTCTTCCAGCATCTGCTTTCTCTCCATGAATTCATTAAAAACCCATTTTGTGTCACAGTTTCCAGTGGCTGAGCCAGGCTTTGGTTACTGTGAAATCTACTTTATCCATTACTGCTGCAAGACTGTTGTCCTGCATCAGCACTGGGCCATACCGACGCATGTAATGAGCTGTGTCCAGCACGGGGTGTTTTGACATCACTTTCTCCCTTGTTATCCAGGTTTTAAATGGACAGCCAGTTACTCAAAATGTTTTGGTTTTGAGGAGTGTTGTGAGTTTAGACAAGGCTTTTGAAGTGTTTCATTAGCTCTCGCTGGCTCGTTTGGGTATTGTTTGTGGCCATATTGCCACCTTTGGTGCAATCTGAACATGGACTGGAAGCTGGAAGACACTCTACTAAGCGTGGGAGATATGGCACTGTTAGCTCGCCACAAGCAGCCCCTTTATCTGCAGCCAGTATCAGTGTGCTGAAATTGAACATGATAATCTAAATTAATCATTATAACCACAATAGGTCACTATATCCAATTTGGACTGTATGCATTTTACAGTGCAATTAACATAAGCATAGCCAGCCTTATGAAATGTGAAGCCCCAGGTTGCTATAAAGGCTAAAATCAGGCAATAAGTTGTCTTCCCCTTTGGCACAATTGCTTGAGATAGCGATTGGACTATATTTGGAGCTGCAGAGTGGAACTACCAGAGAGAGCATTTGCTATGCTTGTGTTTAAAGCGGATCTCGATATTAATTTTTGGATTTCCTGATTTTTGAGATTTTAACTGTGTTGTCTTAATAATGCATCAGTGAAGGCCTTTGCATTTATATTCCTCAGTTTTGTGCTTATTTTTAAAGAGAAAATGCCTTTGCTTAACAATGTTAACCTTTGAATAGTCACACAATGCACAGTCAACCTGTGGAACTCTTTGCCAGAGGATGTTGTGAAGACCAAAACTATAACAGGGTTCAAAAAAGAACTAGATAAATTCATGGAGGATAGGTCCATCAATGGCTATTAGCCAGGATGGGCAGGGATGGTGTCCCTAGCCTCTGTTTGCCAGAAGCTGGGAATGAACGATAGGGGATGGATCACTTGATGATTACCTGTTCTGTTCATTCCCTCTGGGGCACCTGGCATTGGCCACTGCTGGAAAACAGGATGCAGGCTAGATGAACCTTTGGTCTGACCCAGTATGACCATTCTTATGTTCTTAATAATAATAATAATAGCATCTGTTGTATTGTTCATAATTTTGTAGGTTCAATAACATTATTATGGACTGCAAATGTCTTGCTGGGGGCAGCTCTCCCTAAACATGCTCAGAAGTCCTATCTCAACAGCTATTTTTTAAAATTCCCCGTGTCCAAACATACCAATAGGATGTTGGCAAATGTCAAACTTCAACCTTTTTTGGTGTGGCTTTGGTTAAAAAAAGTGTGCACAGAAATGTTTAGAATGGGAAAAGTATGCCTTTTCCACTGTCCCATAACTCAAATATGGTCCAGAAAAAATCATTTTTGGGTAGAGACCAAACATGGAAAATTTCAGCCTAAAAAGGGAACATTTTAGAGAGCTACTGATCAGATACATTTGCTTGAGTTTTCTCTCTATGGATTTGCTATATCCATTCAGCACTGTAGTATCGGAGTGCTTTTCCTGTATAACAACTGAAAGCTTGACTGTGCCATTTAGGCACAGCCCATACAACTAAGAGGTGATGGGGAGCTGCATCTTTCAGGACCACTAGGAAGCATTCTGCTTCAGGGAACAGCTACCTGAACCTGTGTGTTAAGGAAGAACCTGGGGACTGCTACTATACCCCTCTAGGTGTGAAGCTTACTCCTCTCCCTCCTCTGCCTGGCCAACCCTACTGGCTAGTTTGTCGTGAGGGGGAAGGATAGAGACATGGTCTGACTTTCTCCCTTCCCCTTTGTGGCACAGAGCACCCCAAGGGAGTAACGAGGCAGTAGGCCCTTTGTATCAAAGAGTGAAGAGGCTGCAATTCTGCCTGTCCTTTGCGAGGACTATGCAGTGGGAAAGGCTCCTCGCACGCTCTCCAATCGCTATGGTGCGCTCGTTAAGGGCCGAGTAGAATCTGGTCTTGAATAAGGAGCTCAGAGGTTGGTCTACTGAGTAAGTGAAAACAAGGTATTATAATTGAAACTAGTATGCAACTGCTTTACCTCAGAAAGTAACAGATCTAAGATAATTTTATATTAGAGTATAAATTATAACTTAAAATCATTCTAACTGTAAAAGAACTTCCTAAAAAATTAATAAATGAATTTTACTAGTAAAAATGTAAAAGACATTGAATAAGGGCATTCTAGAAGTCTGCATTAGTTTGAATTAGCGTGGACCACTAAGTTATAGAGAGGTCATGTGCTGGTCAGAAGATATTAAAGAGGGAAACAGTCTACACCACAGAATGGGAAATGGCCTACCTCATAGCAGGGAAGCAGATCATTACCACATAAAAAAACTTTACTCAGAGGAGTCCAGTTTGGAAAAGGGATCACAGAAGAGAAGGCTAGTGTCAGCTGGAGAACCTTTGTTCCAGAAATCCACTTGCCTGACAGTTGACTTTTTTGCTGGGCACTATCGGCCCTCGGGTGAAATCCTGGCTCTACTGAAGTCAATGGGAGTTTTGTGACTCCTCATTGGGACTGGGATTTGATGCTTGCTTTTTTTGTGGGTTAATGTACATTATTTTGCACTGTTTCGTAGATAGCTGAAGGCATCTAGTATTAAAAAGCTCATTCCTTCAGCATATTTTGTTTCCATGCGGACAAAGAGTTTTATAGCCCATAAGAACATGGAGTTAGTTTAACTAATCAGTTACACACTGAAGGGTGGTGAAGTGACGTTACCATTGTATAATTTAATGAGTTTAATGGAGTAAATGTCTCCTAGCTGTTAAACATTAATTAAACATGGTAGCGTTCTTTGGCATGCTTCCAATTCCTTGTACAGTGCCAGTTAGACGGTCAAAACAGCAGGGTCTCAATGCATGAATGAGATGATGGTGGTCACACTGGGGAGGGATTTATTAGAGGTTTATTAGGAATTGGGGAACATTTGGGAAAGGAGGAGCCTATACAGGAAGGATGGACTCCTCCTAAACCAATATGGAACCGGATTGCTGGCATATAAAATTAAAAAGGTCATAGAGGAATTTTTAAACTAAGGGCTGGGGGAAAGCCAACAATTGCAGTGTAGCACATGGTTCAGACAGATACATCCCATCGGAGAGGGGATACTTTATATTATAGTAAAGAGGAGAGGATAGAAGTAGATAAAATACAGGTAAGAACCGAAGAGAAGCAGTCAAATGAAAGAGAGCTCCTTTCAATTACATCACAGGAAGGCAGACAAGTAAATATTGACAAATTTTATAAGTGCTTGTATATAAACACAAGAAGGCTAAATACTAAATTGTGTGGACTTGAGTGCCTGGTATAAAAAGAGGACACTGATATAACAGGCATCAAAGAAACTTGCTGGAATGATGATAATTAATGGGACATTGTAATAACATGGTACAAAATATATAGGAATGACAGAGTTGGTGTGATTGTGGGGGTCAGCACATTATATGTGAAAGAAAACAGAGTCAAATATAGGAAAAATCTTAAGTGAATGAAACAGCACCATAGAATCTTTAGTAATTCCATGTTTGAATAATAAGAATACAGCAGAAGAAGTATATTACCAACCACCTGACCAGAATGGGGACAGTGATTGTGAAATGCGTAGGGAGATTAGAGAGGCTACAAAGACAGAAAATTTAATAATAATGGGGGATTTCAACTATCTTGATATTGACTGGGCACATGTCACCTCAGGATGGGATACAGAGATCAAATTTCTAAATACCATTAATGACTACTCCTTGGAGCTGCTTGTCCTGGAACCCACAAGGGGAAAGGCAATTCTTGATTTCGTCTTAAGTGGAGCACACCATCTGTTCCAAGGGGTGAATATAGCTGAACATCTTGGTAATACGGACCATTAAGTAATTACATTTAACATCCTTGTGAAGGGGAAAATGCAGAAGAAACCCACCATGGCAGCATTTAACTTCAAAAAGGGGAACTACACAAAAACAAGGAAGCTCAAACTAAATGTACACCCCAAATAAAAACAAAACAAAACAGTAAGAAGACCAAAAAGGTGCCACCATGGCTAAACAGCATAGTAAAAAGAGGTGGTTAGAGGCAAAAGGCAGCTTTTAAAAATTGGAAGTCAAATCCTACTGAGGAAAATAGAAAGGAACATAAACTCGGGCAAGTAAACTGTAAAAATATAATTAGGCAGGCCAAGAAAGCATTTGAAGGGCAACTAGCAAAAGACAGAAAAACTAAACAGCAGTTATATTTTAAGTACATCAGAAGCCTGCCAAGCAATCACTGGGGCCAATGGACAATCAAGCTGCTAAAGGAGCACTCGAGGAAGACAAGGCTATCACAGAGAATCTGTTAAATGAATTATTTGCATCAGTCTTTACTGCAGAGGATGTGAAGAAGATTCCTACACCTCAGCCATTCATTTTAGGTGATAAAGCTGAGAAACTGTCCCAGACTGAGGTGTCAGTAGAAGAGGTTTTGGAACAAATTAATAAATTAAACAGTAATAAATCTCCAGGATTAGATGGTATTCACCCAAGAGTTCTGAAGGAACTCAAATATAAAATTGCAGCACTACTAATTGTGGTATGTAACTTATTGCTTAATCAGTCTCTGTATCAAATGACTGGACTGTAGTTAATATAATGCCAACTTTTGAAAAAGGCTCCAGAGGCGATCCTGGTGATTACAGGCCAGTAATGCTAAATTCAGTACCAGGAAAATTGGCTGAAATTATAGCAAAGTATAGTATAGAATTATCAGGTGTATAGATGAACAAGATATATTGGGAAAGAGTCAATACAGCTTTTGTAAAGGGAAATCATCTCTCACCAATCTATCAGAATTCTTTGAGTGTGTCAACAGGCATGTGGACAAGGGTGATCCAGTTGATATAGTATTCTTGGACTTTCAGAAAGCCTTTGACAATGTCCCACACTAAAGATTCTTAAGTATAGTAAGCAGTCACAGGATAAGAGGGAAGGTCCTCTCATGAATTACTGATTAAAAAATAGGAAACAAAGGGCAGGAATAAATGATCAGTTTTCACAATGGAAAGAGGTAAATAGTGGGGTCCCTCAAGGATCTGTACTGGGACTTGTTCTGTTCAACCTATTCATAAATGATTTGGAAAAGGGGTTATACAGTGACATGGCAAAGTTAGCAGATGATACTAAATTACTCGAGATAATTAAGTCCAAAGCTGACTGCAAAGAATTACAAATGGATCTCACAAACTGGTGACAAAATGGAAGATGAAATTCAAGGTTGATAAGTGCAAAGTAATGCACATTGGAAAACATAATCCTAACTATACATACTAAATGGTGGGTTCTAAATTAGCTCTTACCATTCAAGAAAGATCTTGGAGTCACTGTGGATAGTTCTCTGAAAATATCTGCTCAATGCGCAGCAACAGTTAAAAAAGCCAACAGGAACCATTCAGAAAGGGATAGATAAGATAGAAAATATCATAATTGTGGTAAATTGCTGGCACTACTTCGATGGGTCTTGCGCTTTCTCTTCTTGGGGAGGATTCAGGGCACCGTTTCTCGCCCCTGAACTGGGGTATTAACTGCCCCACTAGTGTCCTAGAGGAGGGGAGTGGAGTGGGAGGGACCCGGGCCCGCCCTCTACTCCAGGTCCCAGCCCAGGGGCCCGAGGGATAGCGGTAAACTGCTTGAACTAGCGGTTCCTTCCCCTGGATTACTTCCCTCTCCTGCCCTTCAAATTGTGGGACTTCCTGCCCTCCCTCTGCACAAATCAGGTGTCCCTTTACCTAGGGTCTTGGTCTTCTTAGCCCACCGCAGCACTTCTCCAGACTCTCTTCTGCTTCCCTCCAAACTGCTCTCTGCTCCAACACCAATCCACTCTGCTTCAACTCCTTTCCTTGTCTGAGTGAAGCGGGGAGCGGGGGCGGGGGGGGGGATTATTAGGTGACTGGCTTCAGGTGCTTTAATTGGCTTCAGGTGCTTTAATTAATCTATAGCAAACTTTCTTCCCTCTACAGGGAACAAGGCTCCCTTCTAACACTCTCCTGCTGCCCTCTGGCGATGCTGTATCACACACTATATACATTTGTGATACACCCACACCTTGAATACTGAATGCAGTTCTGGTTGCCCCATCTCTAAAGAGATATACTAGAATTGGAAAAGGTATAGAAAAGGGAAAGAAAAATGATCCAGGTTATGGAACGGCTTCCATACGAAGAGCCATGAAAGATGGGGATTGTTCAGTTTTGAAAAGAGGTGACGAAGCGGAGGGACAACAGAGGTCAATAAAATCATGGATAGTTTGTGGAGAAAGTGAATAAGGAAGGGTTATTTACCCCTTCAAGTAACACGAGAACTAATGATCACCTAATGAAATTAATCGGCAGCAGGTTTAAAACCTACATAAGGAAGTACCTCATACAATGCACTATCAACCTGTGGAATTCATTGCCAATAGATGTTGTGAAGGCTAAAAATATAACTGGGTTAAAAAATTATATAAGTTCATTTAGGATAGGTCCATCATTCCCTCTGAAGCATCTGGCACTGTCCACTGTTGAAAGACAGGACACTGGTTTAATGAACCATTGGCCTGGCAAAGTATGGCCGTTCTTATGTTCTTAAGCGATTTACCCATGGTCACACAAGGAGTCAATGGCAGGACTGGGGATGGAATCCATACAGCCTGATTTCCAATCTCCTGCTTTAGCTAATACACAAACTCCCCCCAAGATAAAAATCTCTCACAAATAGCAGTGTTTCAGCCTGATGCAATTAGAAATGTCTGAGATATTAAATCTCCTTCTCCACAAATGCTCTGTGACCCAATAAAAGGTGCAGACCATCACAGCAATTATTCTCCAAGAAACAGGGCTGAATTTTTGATAATTTTTCAGTGCCACTGTTCATCACAGAAGTGATTAAGTCTATTCCTTTCCCAAAGGCTGAGCGTAAGCAAGAAATTTGCTGTACCAATGAATTAAATTCAGACCCATTAAATCAGCAGCTATTATAGTGTCTCTAGAGCTGGATGTTTTTCTACAGATAAAAAAAAAACTGCAGGAGAAAATTATGGGAGATTGGTAGAGACTGGAAGATAGGTAGAGACTGATAAACTGCAGCACAGAAAACTGTGATAGGGCTATCTTTAAAAAACGCTGGACTCAGCTGCATCCAGGTTCACCAGTGTAACTCTGGAAATACACCACTGAAATCAATCTGGTGTGGAGTAGACTTTGGCTGACAGCTTGAAGTGTATTCACTGTATTAAGACTACAAAATAATGAGAATAAAGTAATAGCATGAGATGCTGATTATTTTAGCACCAGTATAAAGAGACCATTGTGTTTTTGGTGTTTTTGAATATTTTTCTGTTTTGGTCTAGATTTGATACAGTGAAAATGCATATTAAAAAGAAATAAAAACAGTCCATTTCTTTTTTGCGTATATCAATTTTAAACTTGAGCTTTCTAGTACATTTTGACTCAATATATTTTAAGTATGGAGAAAATGACAACCTTTTATCCCATAAAAAAAATCAGTTTAGTTCAGCCTTTTGATGTGTCAAAGCTATGTATAAATCTTCACTGAGGAGCCACAGCTGTCAAGAGACTAAATATATCAGAGCTTTAGATTAGGCGTGTCCAAATAGCAAAATAAACCTACCGCAAGTGACAATCCAGAACAGTCATGAGACACAACATAGATAAGGATGACATAGAAGGAAGAAATAAAAATTAAAATATCCACACACAAACATTAGTAAAAACCAAGGAGAAATGACCTTTTTCCACAGATAATATATTCTTTATTCACCTCCTTTCACAAGAAAGGCCTGATCCTGCAACCTTTACTCATGCGATTGGTCCTGCTGGAGCGGATAGCTCTACTTGCATGAATAAGAATTACTCTCATGAGTGAGGGTTTCAAGATCAGGACCCTAATGTGTACTTTAACTATTCTTCCTCGTCACAGCAACATTTATTCAAAATATCATATTAAAATTATGTTAAGGAAAAAGAACATGCTGAAAAATGATGCATCTATCTGAATACTGGATATTACCCAATTCAGTGTCTAACAGTTACCAGTGCTAAGGCTAAAGTTCTGACTACAATCAGATCTACTAGCATGGACCCCAATGACCATGCAGAGCCTCATTGGCTTCAGGGGGCTCTAGGTGTTCACAGGGCCGCTACCAGCAGGATCAGGGCTTAGAGTCAGTGGAATGTTATTGGTTTTAATGACTATTTATTGGAAGAAGAAAAAAAGAAGTTACTTTGAGGGCCCAATCCTTTAGCTCTATCAAGTGGAATAATTCCCAGTGAAGTTAATGGGACTTCTGCATGCACTATGGACTGGAACTTGCAGGCTGCTTATTGCCTACCAAGAGATATTGAGCACTCAACTTCCACTGAAATCAAAGGGAGCTGAAGGCACTGTGTTGAATCCAGGAGGTGAGCAGAACTTTGCAGGTTAGGGCCTAATGACTACAGGATCAAGCCTTTGTGCTTTGGCAACATTTCAGATTTCTGGCACCATACACGGCCAATTCAATAATTCTTTCCAGGTGGATTAGAGTAGACCTTTTTTATATCTATTTGTCTGTTTGCTTTAAAATGTATCTCCTTGATATCTCGGAGGCACTCTCTTGCCATTTTATTTGTAACCGAGGCGCTAAAATGATTACCTTCTGAAATATATTACATTAAATTTAGCAGTACACTGTCTTCATGTGCTAAAACCTGCGGTGTTGATTCAAGAATAAATCATTAACCGATTGTGCTTACCCTGAAAAACAAACACTGCAAATATGGTCAAGGTTTTCCAGATTAGGAATTAAAGTTGATAGGAGCTGCTAGGTACTCAGGGTTTATGAAAATAAGGCCACTGATTTAGATGCCTAAATATGGACCTAAGAGCTTAACTTTAGCAATCCATTTCTGAAGATGTTGGCAAGCAAGGCAGATCCTCAATTGGTGGAAATTGTGATCGCTCCACCGGCCTCAATGGATATGACAATTTCCACCAGCTGAGGATCCAACCCTATATGTTCAGTGGTGCGTACATTTATTAACAGACCGCTGGTTAAATTCTAAATATATGGACACATTTGTTTTACAATAAATATAAAAACCATTTGAAGATGTTAAGTTCTATATGACTTGAAACTCTATGCTTTTTGCAAAGTTCTGATTATCTCCGTGACAATGAATTAGTAACTGGAATTTGACCTTTCTTTTCCTCCAAAAAGGGACTGTGTGTCAAACTCATCATTAACTATTAAGCACAATTTTATATTTTAAATACATGTCAATGCTAGAGTCATTGGTCATTTATCCAGGTCATAACAAGTATAATAAACAACACTTAATAATATACTATAAGTAAAAGAACAGTCTTATATGATATAGAACAAATCTCACACAGATATCTACTACTTGTCCTACAAAGAAATGTTAGGTTTGTTATCATTAGTATCATTTGATAGCACACAAACACACTGCATTTTATCCCCAATATGCTCAAACAGTATTTTCAAATTATTTTTGCTTCCATGGGTAAAAGTTTGCTAAAGCTGGCCAGGACGAACTCAGCATTTAATTAACTGCTTTTTCAGACAATTTCTCAGAGGGAAATACCTCACAATTACTTAATATTAATAAACGAGAACAAATTCTATAGCTCAAACACAGGGAGTCCAAGAATGCCTCCTCAAAGTGCCTGAATCAAGACAGTATAAGAAATTTCTTTCACATTTATCATATTAAGTAAACCAAAATTCTCATTAGACTTTTGCAAGGGAAGATCCAAGTTTTCTGTTCAATAATATTCTGAGCTTCACCTCATTGATCCCTTTAACAGTGGAATTTAACATATTTTGTGGGACTTCTGATGACAGGAAACTATATACAGTGGTCACCATTAAAATGTTGATCCATACAGTCTTAAGGTAATGAGCTTTCCCCACAATATTACTTACTAAGTATAGGGAATGCCTGTAATATCTTGGTAAAGCTAATTGCTTTCAAATGGTGTGTCCACATTTCAGCGCTAGCCACTGTAAATGAAGAGTCCATTTTCAGTTATGTGCAAACTGTGCCTCTAAATTTAGTCAATGGGTCTGCAAATGTAAGGAGTAAGGAAATATTAAAGAGCTCTCTGGCTTGATACTGCATGCTGTAAAGGGCCTGATCCTGCTGCTGAAATCAACTGTGGAACTTCCACTGACTCCAGTGGTGCAGGATTAGATCCCAAGTGCACAAAGAGTGCCTTTGGATTCTAATCTTCCCCATGCAAAATCTTAATTATTTGCAGAAGTGACGCTGAAGCACCTACTCCAGCTGAAAAGGTTTTGTCCTGCAGTTCCTTAATTCTCCTGAATCTACATTTGAAAAACATACTCCTGTGTGTCCTTAGCTGCTGAAATACTTCCAAATGATCTACACAACAGTGTGATTTTATCCCCACTCATCAACCCTAGCACTAATTGGATAACTAGTGAAGATGGTTTCGTTTGTATTTTGCCACCCTGTGTATTTACCTTACAGCTGAACTCTTTACCATCCCATCCCACAAGAGAGCCAACACTGTGGAATTTTCCTCTGGTCAAAATCAGTCTTCTTCCAGATCAATGCTAATCTATTCTGTGGCTCCAAGGGAACATTGGATTAGATGCAGGGTCCTGCAACCTTCCAGTTAGTGCCCAAGTATAGCACCTCTCTCACACAAAACAGGTCGGAAGCAAGTGTTTCTCTGCTGTTCTCAAATTAATGTTGCGCAAACAGCAGCATGAGGATCTGTCCCTAAGCCATTCACTGGCTCTCAGCTAAAACTGTATTCTGTCACCTTTAATCTTCTCCCTCCCACATATATAACTCTGCCTTCATCCCCCCTGTCCAATTTTCTTTTATTCTTTCCTTTTCTCATCCCTTTCCCCTGTTCCTTTGCATCTCTTCCACCATTCTTCTGCTGCACTTTCCTTTTGGTCTTTCTCTAGGTAAGCTTCTGTTTTTGTGTAGCAAGCACTTTAGTAGCCCAGGTCCACACTTGCATGTCATTTAGTCTCACAAGAA
This sequence comes from Chelonia mydas, assembly GCF_015237465.2. Taxonomy (NCBI): domain Eukaryota; kingdom Metazoa; phylum Chordata; order Testudines; family Cheloniidae; genus Chelonia; species Chelonia mydas. The sequence goes on from NC_057849.1 coordinate 276,932,780, forward strand.
CTTGATTAGTACCCCACTCATACAAACATGGGTTCTCTCTACCTCACTATTGCACCTGGTCCTGGTCAAAGTCCTATATAGATATGGCTGTAAGACTCTCCCACAGCTATATTTTTGAGACCACCATTTTCTCAAAAAACCTCTCTTCTATATGGACCAGTTGCAGTATTCCTCCTCTCATTAGGAGAGAAGTTAACTGGCTGCCTTGAAAGCATTGACTAGTGCTGCCATCAGTAGCATGCACCAGTGCATGTAGAGTCGGCATCCTTCAATGGGCACCAGGGGGTTACTAACTGAAACTCCAAGACAAAGCACATACAGCTGGTCTCCACTACACAGCACCACTATCCAACCATTGAGCAATACCAAAAATAGATAATTGCTAGAAGACTTAACACTTTAAACATAAACAGTGTCCAAAAACAGGATGGCTACTTTACCTGGTCTTTCATGGTCTTCCCTAAATCTTTAACATCTTTCATGTTAATAGCGTTCTTCCCTCCCTTTTCCTTTCCCTTCTTCTTGTTCTTCTTTTTGAACAAGCATTTCTTACAGAGACAAAAGCAGCAGGTAAGGATTAATAGGACTGCAACTATGGCTATGGCTATTAAGGCCCAAGGTGGCACTGGAAGAGAAAAAGAAACACACACAAAGTGGCACACTGTTAGTAAATTTAAATGTAAAAACCAACAGATTTCATTTGTAGCCAAACCTTTTATCAACCTTTGAGCAAGTATCTAAAAATATTGTGTTGAATTTGTATATTTCCCTCAATTGAATATTTACACAAAGAACATTAATATAACAAAGCAAGCATTATCTATCTACATACTTGGAAATAAACAACAAAGAATGTAACTTGCAGTTTAGATTAATCAGCAGGAATAATTTGATTTGTCTAATGTACTCACAAGGTACGCATGTAGCAAAAATTTAAAAACCATCTTTAAAATGTTAATCATGTTTAGAGGAAATTGTTTACTTCTCTCTGTATAATCATTCTTGTAACCCACCTGGCATTATGGCCTGATAAACCAATCTAGCTTGATGTCATGTGGCTCTGACTGGGGACTTGCCTCCAACAGAGCTTAGGTAAAGAAGTGCCTCTGATCCACACAGTCAATTTTAATGAGCAGCATTTCTCCACTGTTTTATTTGACAGACTAGTGGACTACTCATAGATGCAGGTCAAGGTTACCAGTAAACAATGACCAAGGTCAGAGGACTGCTCAATCAGGCATCTATGCTGATAACCATCAAGTCCTTCTGATATTGGCAATGTTTCAGTGTACATCTATGTCTTCATTGAACTCTTATAAAGAAAAACATGTCTGTTTATTTTATTGATTCGGTCCAAGCTTCTAGACACTGTTGTAATACAAACAAATAATACATAATAATAATAATAATAATAATGATGATGATGATGAATTGGTCTTGCAAAAAATCAAGAGAATGATGAGAATTATCTTCACATAAGTAAACTTTAATATGACCTCTTCTGATTACCATACTTTTCATTGACATACGTGACAAAAATACATAATGTGATAAACAATGGGGTTTTAAAGAGGAGAATCATTTGTGTGTCTTGAAATGTATTCTGCCTATCAGATCTGCAAGGTATTCTCTCAAGTCAACACATAAAAATCTCTAAAATTACACAGGGCACAACAAAAGCGGTAACCGAATTTGACAAATTTACATCAGTGAATCACAAAAGGAAAGCGGACAGTGGAAATACAGAAAAATTAATTGCTTAAAGCAGACAAGTAGAGTGGAAAGCATGATTACTGGAAGTTGAACTAGAGACTGCCACTTCAAAAGGAAATTAAAGTTTTAGTGAGCAGCTTCCTTATTTGTACTTTTTATTTTTCACACTGCTTTACTGATAGATATAAAAAGACTTTAGGAGACATGTTTGGAATAGTTAAATAATAAATTCCATAACACTTTATGTGCCTCCAAATGTTCATTTAATGTAGTTGCCATAAAAGAGATGTTGTACGGGATGTAGAATAAATGTGAACTGATTATCAAAGAAATGAATGTTAACAGATACAGTGAGCAGATTAGCAGCTGTTTAACAGAAATATTTTATGGACGTGGCAGTAGCAATTCCATAGTTAAGACTGCATTGAGATCTGCACTTATTGCAAGACTAAAATCTCCATTTCATGCTTTACATTTTGAATTTTGTTTTCAAATTTCAGCACAATATTTTAGAGGGAAATTGACTTTTCTATGTCATTTATTTTTTTGTAAAGTATTTACTAACTCTTCCAGAAGAAACCATTTAAAAATGCGTCCTTTGGGAAATTTTACCTTATTTTCCTCATGTTTCATTGGGTTCCTCTGTTATTAACCCCCCCACCGCACCAACCCACAGTCCTCATACATTCCAAACATCACATGTAAACACAGTCTACAACAGAGGTGTAGGCCACTTTTAACATCTGAAATTAAACACAAAGTGCTAGTCTCCTTACTCAGTATCATCTAAATTGAGTTATGCCAAGATTAACCAAAGGAATTGCTCAGATCCAGCAGCTATTTCTGTTTTCCAGTGCTGCCAACCCGCTCCACCAGCTCTGCATTGCCCATACTTCCAGAGATGTGGGGAGGCAGGCTGGCAACAGGAGGTACGAAGATGGACTCCAGAAGAAAGAGGGGACTCTGTGGCGGGGGAGCCATGGGAGGAAAGGGAGGATATGGAGAGGCAAACAGAATATACCCCAGGGTGGGGGACACAAGGGATTGAGACTTGAGGTGGGCAGGATGGGGGTTAGCCTGGATGTGCATGTTGCATGGGAAGAAAGACAATATGAGAGGAGGGTGTCTGGGGCAGTCAGGTGCCTCCATGCTGAAACCATGTTGAATGAAGGGGCCCTCTGGCACTGCAGCCCAGAGTAATGAGGCAGCAGCACCATGGGGAGTTCTTCAAGCACTGCTGCCTTGACACACAGACCCTCAGCTCCTTTGTTAAACTGTTTACTGTTTATTTTAATCCATTTGTAATTAATTGCAGACAATAACTCTTGTTATAATTAAATCACGAACAAATGACTCTGATGCTCAAAGTGATACAGAATTTTTAATTGATCTCTTCAAAGAAGACACTCCCCAGTTCTTTTTGTTAAAGCAAATACAGGTATAAAGGAAGGAAGCTTTTAAGGCTGTCCAAGCTCTGGAGACTTTCAAAAAGGCTTCAACAGCCAAATCTTCAGGAAAAGAAAGGAAAACACCCCATACCAGACAGACTGTAAAGAATATTTTCTTCTCTATGAGTGCACAATCTCTGTTAAGAAGATTGCTCATCACAATACTGCTACTGGCAGAGAGCATTCAGCCTTGTATTACTGGCGCTGAATGTACAAACGAGGTTTAACATAAGTAAAATTTCAACTGTATAGGTTTTGAAACAGAACCAGGTGTTTGTTTTCAAAATGTTTCATAGAAATTTTATTTAAAACTTTCTGAATAGAATGAATCATGCTCTATGATAAAGCCAAGATTTTCAAAGGAGACTAGTGATTTTGAGTGCTTCCATTTTTTGTGTGCCCCAACTTCTGATACCTTAAAGGGGTAAAGGGGCCTGATTTTCAGAAAGAGCTGAGCCTCTGAAAATCAGGCTCCTTTAAGATGTCTCAAGTTGGGCATCCCAGAACAGAGGCACTCTAAATCACTCGTCACTTTTGCAAATGTATACCTATAGCCGTTAATTTTCTGACATACCGAATATGAAGAATGAGGGAAATATCTGTATTAATTTTATGAAGTTTATAATCTGTAGATTTGGTAGTTATTGTGGGGTGGCTAGCTTTATGGAACCCTAAAGGTTAATTCCAGCTGGAGTCTGGCAGAGACTCTAATTCAATGGACAATACATTGCTGGAAGGTGATCTCAGACTCCCTCTGAAGAAATGTGTGACCAGATTCAGGCACACTGCTCAAAGCCCCAGGAGATCTAGGGGCAGGGACTCTTGAAAAAAATAATCACTGAATGGTTGAAAAGGATAAAAAGGCAGTCTGTGACTTGAGGGAGACACATTGACTGGTGGGTCAGACATCAGAAAGGCAGGAGCAGTAGGAAGTACAGCCTGTCTCGCCCAGCCCCAATGGTGTGTGCGCATGCCTGAAACAAGCAGGAATAATATAATATATTGTTGCAAGGAAAGGCTAAAGTTTAAGTAAGATAACATGCATGTAGGTTTTTCATCGGTATCTTCCCTACCTGATATGTTCACGTGGACAAATACCCAATACTTGTTTTGAAGAAGCTGTCCTGAATCACTGGAATTTCATACTTGTCACATGCTTTTGGAAAGAAGTCTATAACAGGGGCCAAACCCAGATGGACCCATTGAAGGTAGCATGGTTTGTCAACAGGATGCTGCAGCCTGGTGATCCAGTCTGAAGTGGGGTGAATCACGGGATTTGATGCAGAGAAGTTCAGGCGTAGGCCTGTCACTTGGAAAGGGTACCCATGGAGAGACAGAGGTCAAAGGTATAGCTCCCCCCGAAGAATAACACTGAACTAAAGAGATAAGCATCAGGACTGTATCATTAGCCAAGATACTTTAGGGACCATTTCTGTAGACCTCACTCAGGTTGAGCAGCAATGACTCATGCGAGTAGTCCCACTGAATCCACCAAGTTCAAAAGGACAACTTATGTGAGTGAGCTGCAAAATGGGAAGAGTTGCAAAATTGCATCCTTTGTATAAAACTTCTTTGTTTTTATTAGCTTTACAAAAAAATGCTTGGCAGGCAGCGATGGATCCAGCAGGGATGGATTTATCGCGTCTAGTCTAGACGCGATAAATCGACCCACCCCAAGCGCTGTCCCGTCAACTACTGTACTCCGCCGCCGCGAGAGGCGCAGGCGGAGTCGACGTGAGAGCGGCAGCAGTCGACTCACCGCGGTAAAGACATCACAGTAAGTCGATCTAAGTACATTGACTTCAGCTATGTTATTCACGTAGCTGAAGTTGCATAACATAGATCGATCCCCCTGGCCCCCCTTCCCCAGTGTAGACCAGGGCTGACATTCCAGCGAGACAATCTAAAACTACTAAATGCCAGGGAGGACAATTGATCCCAGAGAAAGAGGCAACATGAGGGAAGAAGAAAGCTGCATATCAGCATCAAAGTACTAATGTTGGTGTACACTGCATAGATAGAGTTCCTTCTACTAAACAACTCAAAAATGCCTTAATAAATGTGAATATCTATAATAGCTTGTTTGGAAAGCTTCAACACTGATTTTGACAGGTTCTAATTCAGGGCATGCACCACTGGCTTTCAACGCTCCCTAGTTGAATGAATCTATATTTTTATAAGAACATTTGCAATAACTGCGGCATCAGACTTGTCATAATTCTCAGACATGTATTACCCTCCTGGTGTTGGGTAACTTACAGACAACTACAAGGCGACCAGAAGTCCAATACGTTTTATGTTTTGAACTGTATCACCCTAACACAGACGTATGAATCTGCATATAGGAACAGAGCTTGATGACTAGTTTGCTCCAACTATAATGAATTATTTTGGAATAATCAAAAGCAAAGTAGTACTTAATTTAGCACATTAGTTGCTGCTACCTCAGTAGAGCAGAAGTTTTATGCTTGGGTTCGGTTTGTGAAATACTCATATTTTCCAGTTTGCTTTTATAAGTCCTACTGACTTGTGCCCGTCTTATATTATACAGCCTAGCAACTCACACATAGGGTAGGATAGGGCAGAAAGAGATAATTGCCAATAGACAGAAATTACCATATTTGCCAACATTTACAATTGATCAGAAGGGACAACTTTTTTAAGGCTTTTAGTTTGATTTAAATTGAAATCTTGGAATCTGCCTTTGGAAACCGATTTGAAAATACCAGTGGAAATTTCCTGGGTTTTAGACAATCAAAAAAATATTTTAACAACTAAATGATAAAAAAAAATGTAATCCTACTTTTGTATGCAGATGGAATTCTGTAGCAGAACAGCTTGACACTGGTAAAATATATTCTAATTAAATTAAATACACACCAAATCTTGGGCCCCCAAATTCCCTTACTTATATGCATTAAACAGAGATCGCTCCCTCCAAACCCTAAGATTCCTAGCCAAATCAGACAGGTTGGTATGTTCATTCAATACCAGGAGAAAAAATTCTCCTCCCTCGGAGGGAGCTTGGATGTTTGGAAGGAGAAAGGCAGGGGGAAAAAAGATGGAGAGACTGGAGTAAGGAAGTATCAGGGATCGCAGAAAACAGCAGAAAAAAAGGAAAAATTGTATAAAGGACTAGTGCTTGGAAATCACCCAAGGACATAACAAGGAAGACCCAGTTAAGTCTGGGATAAAAGTCAAGCCACAAAAAAGAAAGAAGTGGGAGAGGGAAAGAAAAAGAAAGGAACAAAGAGGAAAAGCAAAAAACAGCATATGTAATATTAACATTCCTAAATTTAGTTTATTTATGTGAGCTCAAGGGCTCTAGGTGCTGTTCAGTTATTATAAGAAGTGGGGGTGAGGGAGGAAGGCACAAAACCCACCAAAACAAAAACCACCACCACCCACCAAACACCCACACCAGTAAGCATCTCCCCTTCCTCCATCCAGTCTTTAACATCAGGGAAAAGCCTGGTGCCCTGAAGCTTAAAAACAAGGAAGAGGGAAAGAAAGAACAGTGCTCTTTGGACCAAGAGGGTGAACTGAATTCCAAAATTAAGGGCCCCTTATCAAGAAGGCCCTATCAGTATCCCACTCCTATTTAAGCTAGGGGAATAGTAGCTAAATCCCCATAGCTGATGGCAACTGCCATGGTATACTACAGGGAAACAGGTGGTCTTAGGGTTGCCAATTTTGGTTGGATGTATTCCTGGAGGTTTCATCACATGACATAATTTTAAATTAAAGATTAATTCCTGGAGACTCTAGGACAATCCTGGAGGGTTGGCACTTGGAAAGGGTAGGTGGTCTCTAAGGCAGTCAGAAACCAAACCATTTAGGAATTTATTGATCAAAATCAGCATCTCAGCTAGAAATCATGCTCTCTGAGAGACATACTACTTGGTAAGCAGGCAGCTGCAATTTCCAAATGTTTTGAAGGTGTAATCCCATGTGAAGCACAATGAAGCATTCCAACTGTGGTGGAAAAGCATGGATAACTCTGACAACTTTCACATATGAAGAAAAGGTTGCAACCTTCTTGCCAGGCGCTGATGTTGGAAAGTTGTTTTGAAAACAGCTGCCCTCTGTGCATCCACCCACAAGAAGTTGGGCATTGAAAACCTCCGGATTGCACATCTGAGTAACAAACCCCGGTTTTATTATTAGGCAGTACGATGTAGATGCACTGGTACTTTTTTGTCAAGTCTTTTCTATAATATGCTCTAGACTTACTCCTGCTATTTAATTCTGATGGTGCCAAAACAGAAAAGAAAGGGCAGATTCACAGCTGCCCAACAGTACCTTTACAGCTCAGGAGGTATTAAAACAATTTCCCTATCTCCCAAAATCCACATCCACCAAAGTAGCCTGTAACACAGGTGAAAGAGGATGAGACCGAGGCTGGCTGAAGAACATATGCTCTGAGAGCCCACCCTGGAATGTAAACGGTGGGAGAGGATACCACAGCTCACTAAGGAGGCTGTATGCAGGTTACCAGAGAACACAAATATAAGTACTGGTGTGCGCTAGTTAGAATGCCAGAATGCACTGGGAAGGCGTGAAGCACCTGTCTATCATATCAATACAGTTTAAATATTAACACTCACTACTTGCACATGTTTCAGAGTAACAGCCGTGTTAGTCTGTATTCGCAAAAAGAAAAGGAGTACTTGTGGCACCTTAGAGACTAACCAATTTATTTGAGCATGAGCTTTCGTGAGCTACAGCTCACTTCATCGGATGCATTTGCACATGTATGTGTTTTTTCCCAGACACAGTTACATATGCCATGTGGCTCTGCGAGCACACTTTGCATATGGCATTCACACTTCACTCCCATTTTCACTTCCTTACTTCTATCTTAGATTCTCTATATGGCTCTGCTTAGTGCTTACTATAATGTGTGTTTATCTCCTGCCTACCACTAGAGGGAACCAGGACAAAGCATCTTAATGAAATGGAATGATGCTGACATTCCCAACCCTTCTGTCTATTGTTTGAGCATTCAAAGTGCTATTGCAGAAGGCAGTCTCCATGAATCGCTTCTGGAAATTACTGAAGCTGTAACTGAGCTAAGAGATATGTGTTATGACAGCAAAACTTCCCTCCATGCAAAATAGTGTGACATGAAAGTGTGCTGATCGGATGGGTTTCACTTGTTGAATATGCTGCTGCCTAAACTGTTTGTTAGCTCTTATCACGCACAATCACTCACACGTCGTATTGCTGAACATTCCAAACTTGGCAAATGAACTGACCTGCAGTCTAGCAGGCACAGAGGAGCTGCAGCCTGGTATCTGGCAGCATTAGACAGGACTATGCACCTAGCCAAGACACTTGGAATGCTGGCTGAGCAGACCTGCCTACCTTGCCCTTCAAATGCCTGAGGCCAAATCTGCATAAAGTAGATGCTCATTTACATAAATATGCTTTACAGACTATTGGAAATGCAGTTACACAGTTGGAAAATGCAATTCTTAAAATTAGTTCATCTTCAGGGCAGATGGTAGGCTTCTCTTCCCTAGAGAAACATCAGGCCAACACCCCATCTTCCTCTGCATGACTGAGTCTTTTTTTCCTTTCTCCTTATCACCAGTTCCCCCCCGCCTCCGCCATTTGTTTATTCCCCCCCCCCCATCTCTCTGCCTACCCCCTCTCACCTGCTCCTTTTGACCCATCCTTTCTAAGAGACTCTACAGAATCAAGAAAGTAGGGCAGAGGGGTTTCCAAATCTCTTCTTTGCCAACAGGCCCCTAGTGCACTCCCTGCATGTATGGCAACTGGGCCAGGGAAGGAGGTGAATCTCTGAGCCTGATGCTTCCTGCCTGTCTAGCAGTTAGTGGGGAATGCACCGTAGCTGTGGCCATAAAGCCTTTAGAATAAAACAAAATGAAAAGCTCTGGATGACTTCCAGAAAAGCCAAAGGCAGCAGGGGCATGCTGCACAGCTGGAGAAGAGTGTAGAAAGCAGGAGCCTCCAGCCAAAAGTTGGACAGGAGGCAGCTCTGCTGCAGGCTTTCAGGAAAGGTGCATTTGCAAACATACGGTGATGCCAGGTAACTTGCCAATGGAGGACAACAAGGCAATTCAAGGAGCTAATATTCAGCACTAAAAAACTGTAGAAGCTTGAGACAGCATTTTCAATCATGTTGTGGACAATGGTATTTTGTGGTTAAAGAGCATTTCACTTTTCCTGTGACATTTACTGTATGTTACACTTCAAGCTTTGACCGATAGTCTTGAGGAAGAAAAAACAAATGAAGAACTCAGACATCTGCCTATGATTTTAAGGCAGCTAAGAAAGTTCAGTAATATTAACCCCCAGCATCCAAAAATCCAGAGTCCGGTCTCAATAATTCATTACATTGGCTTAAAAATTATGAGATATTTCAAAATAATACATTTTGGGTTATTTTTATTTGTCTGAGTTTTTGATCTTTTGGGTCACATTTGGGTCACATTTTCAATGTTTGTCCTGCAGCCACGAGGGATGGAAATATACTTCATTTTTTCAAATAAAAGCTGATACTCTAACTTACCACAAGAATCCAGGAGTTGGGACTTTAAGAAAACACATAACATTGTGTGAATCAGCAGTCTTAGGAGTTAGGTGCCCAACTCCCAGGGAAAGTCATTGCTTCGATTTATTGATGCTCCACATTAATTTAGAAGACCTCAAAATAAGAATGATGACGTAGTGTTAACTTCATCAAGCATAGTACAGAGGAGTATTTAGTTTTGTTGCTTAAGGTCATACTGGGTCATACTGTTTTAGATTAAAGCGCTTTTCATCAATAGAGTCAAAGCACTTTACAAAGGAGGTCAGTATCATTAGCCCCATTTCACATGTAGTGAAACTGAGGCATAGAGAGATGAAAGTGAATTGCCCAAGGTCATCCAGTAGGCCAGAGCTGGGAATACAACCTAGGTTTCCTGAGTCCCATGCCAGTGCTCTATCTCCTCAGAGCACAATATCAGCAGCATGTGTATTAGCTTATAAAAACTGTAAGTAAATTTAGTGGTCCAAAAGGTGTCAGGGTTGCAGCTCTGAGAATGATGTCCTCTGTTTATCCACCAATACATACAACGCAGGCAAACAGCAGTGCACGTTTATTCACCATAATGAGTCAATTCTACTGTAGATGAGCTACTTCTAGGAGGGAGTTCATTCAGTCTCTACTGACAATACCATATGGGTGCCAGTTGTGATTGGAGTTTGTGAGAACAGCAAACAGCGATGACTTTAGGTCCCTTGTTTGATCTGATTCCCTGCTCCCTTTCCTACTGGTTCTCTTATGGTAAATTATCCAAAAATATCATGGACTAGATGTTGGAGAAAAGGCACAAGGCATGAATTTATAATAAAAATAATGCTAAAATCCTCATGGTTTGTATTATTTTAATCAAAATAGTATTGAATCTCTGCAGGGAGCTGCCTGGAATCACTTACACAGATCCCTGTGGGAAACCACTAATCCTAATATCAGACAGTTCCTGCTCTCGCTCAGCCTTACATCCAGCTCAGATTTTAAACTGGCAGCCATTGAGGTTCTCAGTGTAATTGCAACGGTTTACTGCCTACCCGTATGATATAAGACCAACATGTTAAAGAGCCAAGGATTTTTATTTTTTAAATGATGAACTTCATGGAATCCAAGAGAGCTATGACAGAAATGCCCCATAGGCCTTGATCTTGCACTGGGATCCACCAGAGTGACTATATGGCGCTATATTGACTGTGGATTGTCTCTGAGAAGGCACTGATGCAGAACTGGGTCTTTCTCCATAACTTATTTGCAGCATAATGACCCAGGATTCAAGTACCTTTTGCTGTTAAAAATCAGGGAAACAACTGACTGTGAAAAAGAAGTACCATTTTCAGTCCTAAAAACCTTTGTAATTTTTCAAAAGGAAACCCCTCTTCTTATTACTTCACTAGGAAAGCATTGCTTAAATGTAGTTATCAGCTGGAGTGGCTTCATTCCCAAGTAGGGACAGGAGCTCTTTTAAAGTCTTCCCTATTTGTCAGCGATTTTTTTTCTCATTAAATTCTTAAATCACATGCCTGGAGTATTGAAAATTCAACTAGCAAATCAATCAAAAAACACACCAAAAAACCCAATTACTCTGAGAGTTTTATTCAGATTTTTTTATATACTGAATGTTAGGTCAATTGTATTAGGTATGTAGTAATTGTTAAGAAGTTAGGTTGTGTCTTTCCTGTGCCAGGAAGGTATCTAATGATTCTGAATATGCATATTTATTTTGCTGAACAGCAACCCCAACAAATCAATTCAACTTCCACATTTCCTCATATTTTAACTGTACACATTTAGCTTTGAATTAACAGAGATTCTTTTATATGCAATACTATCATTATTAAAATTACATTATTTGAATTATGGTAGTGCCTAAAGGCCGCAATCAAAGCTCATGGCCCCAGAGTACTTGGCAATGTGCACACACAAAACAAAAAGACAGTTCCTGCCCAAAGGGCCTAATTACAATCTAAAGGTATGTCTACACAGCAAAAGAAAAACCCAGTGGGGAAGGCTTGGGTTATGGCACTAAAAATAGCCATGTAGATATTCTGGATTGGGCTGGAGGTTGGGCTCTGAAAGCCAGGAACTGGGGTGGATTTCAGAGGCTGAACTCCAACCTGAGCCTGCCACACAGCTATTTTTAGTGTCAGAGCATGAGCCCAGGGCTGTAAACCTGGGCTCTAACACCCTCTGCTGTGTTGGTTTTTTTTTGGCCATGTTGTCATACCGTAAGGCAGGGGTGGGCAAACTACGGCCTCTGAGCCATTTTAAGCCAGCCCACAAGCTGCTGCTGGGGAGTGGGGTCTGTAGATCGGCCCCGTACTGGCACTCCAGCTGGGGTGCTGGGTCGCAGGCCGCAACACGCGGCTCAGCCCCGCTCTGGCGCTCCATCTGGGGTGCTAGGTCGAGGGCCACACCATGCGGCTCCTGGAAGCTGCAGCATGGCCCTGCTCTGGCTCCTACATGCTCCAATGGCCCCCTCTGGCACTCCAATGGGAGCTGCCGAGGTGGTGCCTGCAGATGGGGCAGCGTGCAGAGCTGCCTGGCTGTGCCTCAGCGTAGGAGCCAGAGAAGGGACATGCCATTGCTTCTGGGAGCCACTTGAGGTAAGCGCCATTTGGAGCCTGCATCCCTGGGCCTCTCCCCATTCCCCAACCCCATGCCCCAACCCCCTGCCCCAGCCCTGATCCCCCTCCCACTCTCCAAACCCCTCGATCCCAGGCTGGAGCACCCTCCTGTACCTCAAACCTCTCATCCCCAACTCCACCCCAGAGCCTGCACCCCTTCCAGCACCCCTGCCCCAGCCGGCTGGAGCACCCTCCTGTACCTCAAACCTCTCATCCCCAACTCCACCCCAGAGCCTGCACCCCTTCCAGCACCGATCCTCCTCCCACTCTCCGAACCGCTCATCCAGTTCAGAGCATCCTCCTACACCCCAAATTCCTCATCCTCAGCCCCACCCCAGAGCCCTCACCCCAAACCAGCGCTCTCACCCCCTCCTGTACCCTAACCACAATTTTGTGAGCATTCATGGCCCACCGTACAATTTCTATTCCCCGATGTGGGCCTCAGGCCAAAAAGTTTGCCCACCCCTGCCCTAAGGCCTCAAGTCTGTGATGTGTTGTGTGTACCAGTTCACCCTTGCCGATTACAGTGCAGGATTGGGGGAAGGGGACTTTAGCATGTGACACGAGACAACAGGTGGATAAAACAAACAAATGAGGGTGAGAAAAAGAAACAAGTGAAACAATTATGTTTGTCATTTTATGTAGCAGTGTCAGCTACCCAACTGCCTCGCTATTGTTGAGTACTTTGTAAGCATTACTACAAAGGTGAGTTGTTGGTGGGGGAGAGGGGTATTTTTATTAAATCTGTGCATGGAAAATGGAAGCTATTAACCATTTACAATGCTGAGACAAGAAAGAAATCCCATTTGATTATCCATGGTTTGCATGAAACTTGTGTCTCTTGCATAAGAAATTGAGGCTTTTACCTATTATTTTAACTAGTCTTTAGGGAAATAAAAGTTTTTTTTTCCAATTTTTTTTAAACATATATTTTTATTTTTAAAAAGATGTAATACAACATCGAATGCGGGTTCTCCTATCGCCTAGTGTTTCCACCTCTTTTATGTTGCAAGGAACTCTCACCTCCAATGTAACCCAGATTTCTGAGACGGGCTATGTACAAAGAAACCAATTTCGAAGATGCATTTGAGCTTAATAGCCAAGTTGCTTTTCTTTCCTTTTTAGAGGCCCATTTAACATGCTATTATGATGGGGATGATGATGATTGATTGCGGCTTCTGCTTTTCTGCACAAAAAGCATGATTTCTGATTGGCTAAGTAGCACAGCAGTAATGGTCATTAACTTCCTTGCAGAAGCCACTGCCAAGGTGATAAATAGATTTGGTTTACATTAGCTACTAGACTAAAGCATTATTTGACCTCATTAATGGCTTCTAATCAAATCCAAAGTTACATTTACCTAAAGAGAGGGACAATTATTTTAGGAGAGTAGACTGAGACTCTTTTTGCCAGTCCCAATAAATTCAAATGGTCAAATCTTGCCCCACTGAACATCAGGTGGGGCCAGGATTTCACCCAGAATGTTTTAAAGCAAATATCATTGCCTCATTCTTTCCTCTCTATTTTCTTTTTGTTTGGCTTTGGAGAACATTGGTTTTTACAAAGTCAGTTAAACATATTTAGGATTCAATTCAAAAACAACAAAATAACTACAATCTTTTATTCTGTACAGGGTCAACGAAGATTGTGTACCTTGGCAAATTGCTCATCTTTCAAAAGCCATTTATGTTAGTACGGAAGCTCTGTAAGCTCAAGTAACAATAACTTGGGGATGGAGAATAAGCGTTTGCTGCTGGGTCCCTAACATTCTTCATAACTATCCCAACAGTCCATATACAGAAGGCCAGATACTGATCTTGAACTGTATCTGCAACTTCTATTGGTCTCTGTGGCAGCTGGATGTTTGGACTGAAGAAGTGCTATACATGGTATAAAATGTTTAGCCTTGAATGAATGGATATTGTGAATGCTTTTTAAAATACCTACTGGTCAAATTTAGAAGAGGGGACCATGCGCAGTGGCAGTGTTGAATGCTTAAACTGCATAACTATAAAAGATCAGGGAAATTTTTACCAAATATCAGGAAAAACCTATGTGAATATAGAATGCCAAACAAGAACATGGGGGAATATTCTTTGATGAATTAGTCCCTTGTATTTAATTCGAGGGAGAAAATATCTGCAGGGTTGATTTTCTAGCATTTGCTAGGACTTAGGACCTAATCCATTAAATCATTATACAGCATGAATTTCATACAAACACTGAAAAATCTACATGGAAAGACTGGATTGTGTTGTGGTTAATCTGGTTTCTCCATAACTGTGAAATGACAAGACTGCAATCTGCTTTTTGGCCTTTTAATCTAGATTTTCTACATTCTAACTGAAAATTGTTTCTCTTATCCTTCATCTATTGTTCTGGAGGGCACCCGTGTGAGACAATCATAATCTCTGCTGTGCTTTTCACTTCCCATACCTAGCAGGTGAGGATGGTGTAAGCAGCTATTCATTTTGCATTCCAGGAATAGGTTTTGCCTCATGTTGTGCTTTAGACTAGGGCTAATTATAGTATGCATAATTAGTTCACATATGCTCTAGGCTGGCCCTCAACCCTGTTAGACCATTTACTCTGTGTTACAGCCACAGCACAAGGTTCACATCTGCCCAAAAGACTTTTAAGGCTAAACTGCAGCATTTAGCCAAAACTTTGAGTAGGAGTATTATGGAATTGTCCCTCCCTGGGGGGAGCTTTGGGAGGGACCGTGTCTCACTGAGTGCACACAGGCATCATCCTAAAAACAAGTGACCCTGCTCTTGCCCTGAATAGCTGGCCTGCTCTCCGGACTAGTGCACACGGGAGTGGAGCCACTGGGGTAACGTGAGTACCCAGAATAAAGGGAGATTATATTTCATAAAATAATACCTTTCTAGCTCTCATGGCTGCTAAAAAAACCCTTTCCAAATGGGAACTGAAGGCAAACCACTGCTGTGTTACCTCCCTGAGTTTGTAGAGAGCTTGAAATAATGACTCAGAGCTGCAGACGCTCCTGTGGCCTGTTAAACTCCTTGGAATGTCAGCTAAAACGATGACACTTTAATGTCCACATTAACTATTGCATTGTTGATTATATGAGTGGCTCGACTGAGGAAGGGAAAAGGAAGAGAAGTCTAATGGGGGTGAGAATTGGGTATTGCTGCAGGAAAGGAAACGCAGAGGATGCACACAGGAGACGTAAAGATCAAGAAGAAGATGAGAAAAAGAGAAAAGAGTGTGAGGAAGGAAAAGATATGAAGGAAAGAAATAAAAAAAGTGGCCCAAGTTGTGGGGGAGAGGAAATAGCCTACTGATTGTGACAAAGTACTTCATAAATAATAGTAACTAAATGACAGGTTTCAGAGTAGCAGTCGTGTTAGTCTACATCCGTAAAAAGAAAAGGAGTACTTGTGGCACCTTAGAGACTAACAAATTTATTTGAGCATAAGCTTTCGTGAGAAGTGAGCTCTAGCTCACGAACGCTTATGCTCAAATATATTTTTTAGTCTCTAAGGTGCCACAAGTCCTCCTTTTCTTTTTTAGTAACTAAACGGTTAGTAATTAGATAAAGGCTGGATTTTATCCTTTCTCCATGTGCAGCCTTCCATTGATATTAGTGGGTATCTTGCCATGAATGGAAGTGCCAATTGGCCATGGAGTCTTAAAGTTATGTCCTGGTCAAGCCGCCTTCACCAAATGGATCTGACATATCTGCTACAGGGATAGTAAAACCCCAACCTCTGCAATGTCCCCAACTTCCACAGTTCCAGAGAAAAGCGATATTTAGAACTGTATATTCTGAACTCCCCTCCACACACACTCTATTAAACAATAAATGCCATGTAAAATCTTACTCCATTAAATGGCCATTAGGGTCTGTTCCATACCTCCCATAAAGAACTCAGATCTACAATCCGGGGTTTGCCAACATGCTTACTTTTCCAAGTGTCCATGTAGTAATATTAATGCTTGGCTTCTAAATATTCCTTTTCATCTTCAAAGCATTTTATGAACATGAAGTCATTAATCTTCATAATACTCCTGAGAGATGAAGTATTATTCCTCTTTTACAGAGGAGAAACTGAGGCAAGGAGAATAAATTACTTGTCTAAAGCCATAGAGGACGTATGTGTCAAAAGAGAGATTTCAACTTGACAGCTCTTAACTCCCCACTCCTATACTCAGACCACATCTTTCTTATTAGGATGGCATTCTTATCAGCATTATAGCACAGTTTTGTTTTTCAGAATTTGTGAATTACCCCCAGAAGCTGCTGCATATGGACTATTCTTCTTTTTGACTGTTTAATCGAAATAAAAATGCCAAGTAGGATCCGCTGCCTTGTGCTTTAATTTCTTTTTGTATGTGCGGCAAAAGCCAGAAAAACCAATTTGCCTGTGGATCCACTTCAATGCTATATATCAAGTTTTCTGTTAAGCTGAAAATCACATCTTAAGCAAAAACCACACAAGTGGGTTCTTGCTGCAATCTTTACATAAATGCAAATATGCTGCAAGTAGTTAAGCCTTATGTTCAGTCAAAATCCTGTAGAAATAAAAACATTAAAAGGAGATGTTAAAAAAACACCCAATTAAGACACAGGGAAAATAATCACCACTGGAATTGGAACCCAAGAGTGAAATCCCTATTCCAGTGAAGTCAATGGCAAAACTCCCATTGACTTCCATGGAACAAGCATTTCACCCTGGGTCTTCATTTACGTAGGCAAGTATTTTGCCATTAACTGAAGGAGCAGCTGTGCTTTCTCATGCTAACAGAAACTTTGTTATAGTTAATTGACAATTCTTTCAAACCTGTAGAATCACCAGCACTGAACAATTAATTCTTTGTCCCTGAATAAGTTAGCTGTAGGAGAGAGATACACTGAGCAAAAGAAAATGATGTCTATGAAGCATGAAGAAATAAAAACAAAGAAAACATAACTTTCAGAAGAAAGTGGTTATTAAGGGTAAAACAGCAATCAAAGTCCAAGGCTAGCAAAAATTGCCTTTGAAAATAACTGTTCTTAAAGGTATTTGGACAAGTATTAATGAGTTTTCAGAAACATTTAACGGTGCATTTATTCTTCAGTGCAATTTCCCTCCCTCTTCCCTTGAACATTCTACCTTTTGGGCCTGTTGTTTTTGCTCTAAAGGTGCTGCTCGATAATAACGACACATCAATGCCTGTGTTATATATATTCTTTGCACAGCACTTAATCCAGCAAATAAAAGGTTAATTATTGTAAAACAAATGAAAATGAGCTGCTGGTTTGTTATTGGCTGAAAGTAATACACAGATGCAACTTTGCCTTTGTAATCTAATTAAGACTAGTCTAATTAAATATGGGTGAATCTGCAAAGCAGCTTGAGAGCTGCATAGAACACAGTTGCACTGAGAATGCCTTCTGAGCTTGTAAAGAGCTTCCTGGAAGCTGGTAAGGCTGCTTTTTAGCTCCCTCACTCTTTGGAATTGCCTTTTAACACAGTAACTTGTATCCAGTGTTAAAATTCTTCATTGCACAACACTGCATATAGGGGAGAAAAGCAGCATTGGACACTAATAAACTGAGGTCCTGTCTTGCAAACATTTAAGCACATGTGTAACTTTACTCGTGTGAATAGTTGAGTTCAACACAACTACTGAAGCACATAAAGCTAAGCATGGGCATAAGTGCTTGCAGGATCAGGATGTTCTCTTGTGAAGTGGCTGGAATATTTTTTTTAAATATACTTTCCCCAAGTAAATAATCATTTCACAGACACTGTTTTTGGCAAGGAAACTCACTGGTCATGATCAAAATCGTGACCTAACAGCTACCAATGCAGAGAATCAAAATGTGCCATGAGGGAACAAAATAACACCTAGACATTAGTTCCCAGGCCCATCTCTTCAGCATATACTCCCTTAGGGTGTGAAACCACATTGACAGGGAATTTTAAAAGAACAAACCCCAGGGTCTTCACCATTCTATCTAGACAAAGTAAGATGGGAACCAAATAAGAGAAGTTTCAATTTGGGAAAGTCTAGATTAAAAGTAAAGTAATAATGAATTTAGACAAGAACGTGTAGCGTTAGGAGAACTAACGATGCAGGCCTTTGTTCTTGTCCACGCTCTGTTCACTTCATTCAGCTCATGTAGTGGGAAAGGAGTATGAAGGGGGACAGACCCTGGGAAAAACAGCAGCATAAAGAAGCTTCCCTGCTCGTTTAGGGCTGGCAGAACTGCTCTATGCCACCCCATCTTGGGGAAGGACAACGTGGGGCCAGATTGTGCTCTGCTATGGCTATTCTGGGCTGTTGGAGGAGTCCAGAGATGGCTGTGGAAAAGCACTGTAGGGGCTGCTAAAATGGACAAGCTCCTGGCTCGGGCCAGAAACTGTGAATCACAAAGAAGGCTAAAGTCACTTTCCTCCTTGCCCATTGCCTCTGGACAGGAGCAGCTCCCATCTGGATCCACTGTAAGGATAAAACAAGGCTTCATCATTGAAATGAGAGCCATGTTGTAACAGATTTAGGAATGTTAGTGTGTTTAAGGATAGCATAATTGATTGCTGTACTCTATATTTATTCTATTGTTTATCTTTATTCTAATATTTTGTTCCGTACACAATGAAACCCATTTACACTTAACTGTGTTTCAGTAAAACAGTGATTAGAGTGAAAACCCATTACTTTTTATTTATTTATTTTATTTTAAACCATTGAAGGGCCCCTCCTGCAAACACAGGGTGCATTACTTTCTGCTACAAGTAGTTCCATTAACAGCAACAAGCACTGTGCTCACAAATGTGGACAGGAACTAGGTTTTGAGGTGGAATTATTAACACACGCAAGGAAATGTTTGTGCTTGTTTTTTTTTTTTTTTTAAATTTGACAGTGTCACTTTAACCTGCCAGGGACCATCAGCTGCCATCTGCCGAAAAAGGTGTCTTTTATTAAGTCATAATTAATTTTCAAATCAAATGTCAGACTCAATTCATTGATCAAATATTAATCTTCATGGTATTTTTAAAAATTCTTATGTTAAATTCACTGCAGTGTAGAAGGCCTGCTAAGGAGCACTGCATAATTTAAGACCCACATTAAGGTGAGGTTTAAGTGCTGCATGGACTCTTGTACAGACCTCTGCACTGGGGTGAATGTTGCCCTATGTGAATAAATACACTCGGGATTAATGGTGTTGGGAACTACAGTATAAAGGCATAGACGAATTGGACCCTCTTAGAAGGTATTGCATTTTTTTTTTCCTGTTTATAAACTGAAGAGAGGTGTGAGTGAAAACACTTTAGGGCACTTAAATAATTAGACAGATTTTTAAAAATCAAAATCCAAAGTAGAGTTTCCTTGGTGTGAAGTTCTCCAGATATCATGATTTTGTGGCAGAGTGCGTAGGAGAATTTAAAACAAATAGTTATTGTTAAAATTCTTATTTTGATCTCACTGTATTTTGTACCATGGATTTTAAAAGGCTATAAGCAACTGGCTGAACGTTCAGCACTTTAGACATAGTGCAGTTACTTGTATTGCTCTGGCCTTCATCACTTTGTTTTTCTAGGTTAGTCTGAAATATACAGAGCAAACTGTATACAGAGCAAACTCCTTTTATACCGTATGTATGCCTTGTAGGATCAGTAACCAGTGAAGTATCTGTACCTCAGTCAAGATTGCAAGCCCAGGAGCCTTCTATAGCATATGTAAAAATGGTAGTAAATAAAAATATATTGTAAATAAGACAGTATTTTAAAAAAAATGTTAGCCATATATGAACTATTTTAAAATATTCCACACTGGGACTCAAAGATCAAGGGAAATCAGATTCTAAGACTCTGACCACACAGACATCTTTTACTGTGCCATACTATTAACAGCTGACTCTTAACCATGTGGACTGCTACAGTATTGGGGAAAAATAAAGCTCATGCAGGTCCAATACTCAAGAACTCAAATAAGGTCTCCAGCAACTGGCAGACAACCTGCTTCATTTTTGAGGAGATGGACTGGGTGGTCATAACCTGACCTGCCACAGAACCCATGAATCTTGGGATCAGGCTCACCACTGTCCCCAAGTTGCAAGTGGAGCATGAGAATGTTGGGGATACTGGGGCATGGCCACTAGGTAACTCAAGGGGATGGAAGACCACGAGTGTCGATGAAGCCCCCTCGCACTAGGCCCAGGTGTCCTTGGCCCCTCCTCCCGCCTGGAGGCACTCGCAGCAGCTCTGCGTACTAGGCCCAAGTGTCCTTGGCCCCCCTGCCTGGAGGCACACACAGCAGTTCTGCTGAGAATCTGCAGCAATATGCTGCAGAGTCAGACTGCCTGAAACTAAGCAAGGCCAAACAGGGCAGATATGGAAGAACAATGCTGAATAAAGCAGCTTTATGTATAGTTTAACAAATGATACAGAGAACCAGGGAACTAGCTGGGAACTGGATTGGCTGGCTATATGGATACTTGGGGCAGCTTGCTATTGGATAAGTATGCTGGGAAAAAGGATGTATAAAAGCCTGTGTAACTTCCTGCTCTGGGTACAGGATTTGAGATTCAAATCTCCCTGTACCTATTTGAAGCTTCAAATAAACTTTTCTGCTTCTCCACCCCGTTGTGATTATTGGGTGTAGCACACCGGGTAACGAACCAACTCAAGCTGTTGTTCAGCCTCTCGGCACTGGGTGCCGGCAACAAGAAGGAAGAAGACACTGATAACTGTTTTATCGGTCATGCTAGAAGTACAGAATGATTGTAGAACCACAGCTACTGCTACATGTAGAATGCAGTCTGAGGCATGGTCACAGTGGATGGTGAGGGTTGGAACAGAGCCATGCCAGTTTTTATTGCTATGGTGAAACTGTCCTACAGTGAAGGTAGAAGCTTTCTCTCTATTTCCTCCAGTCTGCAATGAGCCCAGAAGACAGTCACAGCAGGAAAACAATTCTAATATTCAACCAATCCGCAATCAATAATCACTCACATTAGTAATATTGCCTCGGCCCCTTCCATCAAAGCTCCCTGGATTGCACAACAGAATATGGAACTGCCCCATTTCCTAGAACATCATAGTGGATGCAGCTTTTGTTAACAGCATAAGCAGTACTGTGCAGAAGTTAAATGACATGCCCTTCAGAGGTGACAGCTCAGAGATCCAGCATCCTTGTAATGGATTCCATAAGCAGAACATCCAAAACATTTTAAAAGAAATTATTAAACTGTTGTGTAGGCAGTCAATTTATTTTACTTATCAGATCCTAGGGCCATCAGTGAGGAGCTTTTTGCTAGACATCCCCATGGGGGCAGGGTGCACAGATTGTAGCCAATTCTGCCAGATAAACCCTTTGAAGGTGGCTAGTAACTATCTTATGGTCTTGGGATGCCTTCAAGTAAGTCATTTCATGCCAGACAAACCTTACCACTTTTTGGGAGCCAGCATTGTAACCAGTTCTTGATGGATAGCTCTTCCTTTCAGGACTCTGTGATCTAGCCAATGACGAAGTTTATCCTAGCTTGTATCTTTCCCTGACCTTTATCTAAGATGACATAGAACTTTCCGGACAGCCACTGATGCACCAGGGTCACAGGGGGTGCATATTTGCCTTCTGACCCTACTTCCAAATACCCTTCTTGTCCAACTGTATAGGAGCATATCAGTTCTGAGAAATCTGAGCAGAGATTTAGCTTCTAGTTCACGGGTCACGGAGGAATGTTCAATAGAGTCACTGTGGGTAATGGGCAATCAATGGCAGAACGAGTGAGTCCTCTGTTCACTATTCCTGCTATTGTGTTACTGAATTCTATATGTTTTGCAATATATTAGACTTGAAGTTATTTTTTAAAAATCACTATCCAGTGGTCTGGTTTGCTATAAGGCTAGCTGGATGTTTTTCAACCCTCTTTTGTCCTTTCTAAGGAAAAAAATTAGTACAGTTGACTTGAAGTGCGGTGAAGAGCTTTAAAAAAATGACATCAAGGTCACAATTCTAACCTGGGATACAATGGTCAGCACAGAAAGGGTAGCTCGCATTCAGAGGTTGATGAGATTACATTCACAGAGCGAAATGCTTCACATTTGTTACTAACAGAATCCCAGGACTGCCAGACAACATGAGGATGCAGCCATGTCTAACAGACAGCCCCCCTTCCCCAGTGCGTGGTGTCCCTGCACCACCTATACGTCAAAAGTAGCCTATCAGGGTGTCAGAGGATCTTAATAATTTAAGGCAGATAGAAAGAAAAATTAAGAGAAGACTATAGATTCCGTGAGGGTCTTTATGGATAATGAGGGTGACAGAATGTTGTTTTTTTTAGAGAAGCAGAAGGGAGAGAGACCAAGAAAGAGATTAAAGACGAGACAGAGGAAATGGAGACTCACAAGAAGAGTTGCAGTTAACAGATAGAGATATGGGCTTATAGTGTGAAAATGATGATGGCTGCATTAGTATCATTTGCTCCCAGACCACAGATATGACTTCTGATACTTTCCAGCCCCATCTCTAATGAACATGCTTCATAGCAATGATTCTTATTTCCTCTACGCCTAGAATGAAGGGCCTATTCATTCCAAAACAGCAGATCTACTTCCTGTAGGTACTGTGAAGACATGAACTATCATTGTGATCCATCAGTTGCATTTACGCACATTAGCTGCACTTCAATGTATCTTTTTGATCAGCTTGCAGGCTCTGCATAGTTTGAAATGTTTTTAAAAGTATTCATTATTGTTTATTAAACATATTTGTGCCACTGGAATCCTGGAAATATTTTTCAATCAAATTCCTTATTACATGCAGGAATGATTGACTAACACCAAAATGATCTATTTACAATGCAATTTAATGAAAGGTCATGTAACATCAGAATATGAACATGGAGATCTCATTGCTTCTCATTACCCACTCTTTGAATAACAGTCTGAATGAAACAATGGCACAGAGTCACCCTTACCATGCTTGTCTGGGATAATGGACAGAGTCAGCAATCACCACCTCTTTGGCAGTGCTGAGACAGTCACTTACCTGCTGTTACTCAACACCCTCAGAACCTGGGTATAGCTTCATCATACAGGCCCATTCCAGGGCAATAAAGGATAAGCAAGCTCCCCAACTGTTACAGTAAGTACAGACTGTCACTGGAGTTACTTCCCTGGGCATCCACTAGACCAGGGGTCGGCAACCTTCAGCACACGGCCCATCAGGATAATCCGCTGGCAGGCTGCGAGACATTTTGTTTATGTTGACCATCCGCAGGCGCAGCCCCCTGCAGCTCCCAGCGGCCGGCGTTTGCCATTCCTGGTCAATGGGAGCTGTGGGAAGCAGCGGCCAGCTTGTCCCTGCGGCCTACGGCTTCCCACAGCTCCCATTGGCCGGGAACAGAGAACCGTGGCCACTGGTAGCTGCGGGGGGCCGTGCTGATGCTGGTCAATGAAAACAAAATGTCTTGCGTCCTGCCGGCAGATTACCCTGATGGGCCGCATGCCAAAGGTTGCCGACCCCTGCACTAGGCTCTGGGCAGAGCCCCAGCACTAACCTGGGCCACAGCTCTGCAACATCCAGGTGGTTTTCCCACTCTAGTCCCAGTCCTAAAAGGCTCAGCCCTCCAGCTGGGCCCCAGATAGTCTGCCCCTTCTTGGGTTGTCAATGAACAGAACAAAAGGAGAATTAAAGCAAGAGGAATCATTCCAAAACTGGATTAAGGCTCTCTGAGTTCACTGGTAAACAGTAAGGAATAGCCTCTCTTAAAGAGAGCCAGGATCAGGTCCTCCCGTCTTTCAGTGAAGGGCCTTCCAAGGAGCTCCTGCCTTCACATAGCCCTCTCTCCGGAAGCTGAGGTATGAAAGTCTGCTCCTTCCTGGCCTACCATTAACTCACCTGGGTTTCTCCCACTTAAACTCCTCTTTCCAATTCTGACATCACTCACTGGTCACATTAGCTCATTAACCCCATGTTGCCCCGTGTGGGGTTTGTGTACCCCAGTACCAGGCACATCATTTATTTCCCTGCTGTATTGGGGTAACAGTATCACAGCCTGTCCTTTCCTGTACATCTTTTACAAAATATTCTGGCATTGAGAAATTTACCAGCCAATCCAAAAGTGGCCCTCTGTGATACTCCACAGCCTGTATGACCACATAGTACAAATTACAGTAATAACAAAATGTGGCCCACTATCCCCTTTTATAATAGTTTTGGCAAAGAACTGTGCAGTGAATTCCACCAATAATACTGGCACAGTCTGGAAGTCCTAAGTATTATTCAAGGCCATCCATTACTTCAGCAACATGGTGATCTTGAGCTCACAAATCAGTGGCAGTTGCTTTTGCAGCATACACCTCCAATACAATTTTTTCAGCTGTATTCTTCTCCATGCCTGAGCTCAGCCAGAGAGCAGTATACGGTCTGGGGGCCAGCCTCCAGAGTATCCTGAAAACTCGTTTCTCCACAAGGATAAGAGCATCACCCTGCACTGACACTGAAAACTCTTGGACCCTGCCAGATTCCAAAGCTCACTTACAGAAAATTCTACCAACCAAGAACCCAAAGAATAGAAGAATTAGCGAGACGTTATAACCACTTCCCGATCACTGCTATAGACGTTCCAGCACTATCCCACCAGCCACACAGATCACCATGCTCTGTGTGACCACATAAACATAATAGACAGGAAGAAAGTTAACAATGCCATTTGCTGATATCCTGGACCCCACTGAGGCAGGCTGAAGATGGCAGACTTCTCTCTGAGTTAACAACACTGCCCAGGGATGGTGCTGAAAACACTCTACTACAGGAGGTACTGTACTTTGGATAAGGCATAAAACTTATGTCCTGAGCGCCTGTGGTTGTTAAACATCCCCAAGGAACTTCTGACAAGGATAGCAATGCCTGCGGGCCCCATCCAACTCTTATTAAAGTAAATGGAAAGATGCTCAACCATTTCAGAAGGAATTGGATTAAAATGTGTAGCAATCTGGCCAAAATTTCAACAGAAGTAATTATATTCTCCCTACCTAAATTCTCCGAGCAGTTTCACTGGAAGCTTTCAAAAGTTCTCCCAAATAATTATGTCAAAGTGGAAAAATAGTGCACATTTAGAATTTAACACTAGCTAAATACTGTCTCTTTGATAAGCAAATTTGAAGAAGCGTATTGTGCTAATGAATCACTGGGTCAATGTAATGGAAAGGACACACACTCAACAAGCAGCTGTCGAAAACAATAACGTTAAAATGAATTGGGAGGAAAAATGGGCTTGTATTTATGAATATTTTGATAGGAAATTTTTCTGGTACTGAACATTCTGACATATAGTACGTAGTGGCAATACACTTTTTTGCTACTGCATCTTATTTTGTTTTAAATATCTTCTCTATTACGATAAAGTTATTGATACAGTGAAACTATTTTACATGTGGAAAAACAATCTAAAAACAGGTGAACGAACACAATATTCCATTAAATAAATTGCTGCATGAGTCTTTTTTTTTTTCAGGTTTCATACCCGCCCCCCTACCCCCGCCCCTGTTTTAAATGAAACTAAATGAAGTTGAGGTATTAAGATTTTATGGCCCTGAACCAGCAAAGCACTTTAGTGTGTGCTGTACTAAAGTCAATGGATCACTGAAGTGCTTAAAAGTCAACAAATGCTTAAGTGCTTTTCTGGACTGAGGCCTATATGATTCTAAAACCTGTAGCAGATTGTGGCACACCAGTTTGTTAATTGGACTCATTACGTTGACATTGTTTGAAGTGGGGCAACTTATGTTGATTTTTTTTTTAAAAGAATCTTTAATCTATCCCTGCCTCAGTGGGGTTATTCATTATTCAGCTTTGAATAGAAAAATGAATCACTTTAGTTGTTCTTATTGTTAAAGAATTATTTTTTTGGTTTTCTTCTTTGGGAATCCACTTTGGTCACACAACCATGGCAGCAAGGCCCCAATCCTGCAATTACCTCTGTGCCTGGGGCTTGGTTTACACTTAAAAGTTAGGTTGACATAGGTATGTTGTTCAAGGGTGTGAAAAAACCACACCCCGACTGACATAGGTCAGCATAGTCACCTAACCCCCAGCATAGATGCAGCTATGTCGATGGAAGAATCCTTCTGACAACTTAACTAACTTTGCTTGAGGAGATGTTCCTACACCACGGAACTACTCTGTCCATCAGTGTAGGCTGTGTCTACACTATGGGATTATGGCAGCATAGCCACATAGTGTAAACCTACCCTCAGTAAAAGCAGGCTTTGAGATGTTGCAGGCCTCTCAGTATGTCTACACTGCATCTGGGAGCATGCTTCCTAGTGCAGATAAACAGACATGCATTAGTTCTGCTCAAGCTAGCATGCTAAAAATAGCACATTAGCCATGGGTAACATGGAGGGCAGCTCAGGTTAGATGCCTGAATACCAACCTGTCCAGACCCCCGGGTGTGTACTCAGGTGGCTAGCCTGAGCCATGGCCCAAGCTAACCCTTGGCTACACTGCTACTTTCTTGTGCTAGCTCCCAGCAGTAGTGTAGACATACCCTAAAGCAGGTGTGGCCAATTTGTGGCTCCGGATCCGCATGCGGCTCTTCAGAGGTTAATATGCGGCTCCTTGCATAGGCGCTGACTCCGGGGCTAGAGTTACAGATGCTAACTTTCCAATGTGCCAAGCCCTGCCTCCACTCCACCCCTTCCCCCAAAGCCCCTGCCCCAGAGCCTGCCATGCCCTCACTCCTCCCCCTCCCCCACAGAGCTTCCTGTGCATGCGAAACAGCTGATTGCAACAGGCACGAGGCGCTGGAGGGCTGCTGACGTATTAGTGTGGCTCTTTGGCAATGTACATTGGTAAATTCTGGCTCCTTCTCAGGTTGGCCACCCCTGCCCTAAAGCTTCTATTTATGCACTAATTTAATAGAAAAAGACTTTTAAATAAAGAATTTTTCTCTCCTATTTTGTCTGTTCCTTCTTACAGTATGTGTATTTAGATAAAGAGGGTGATGTGACTAAATAGTTCCATACCACACAATCATTATTAAATATACGCATGGCTGCTTCAGAATTGCTATCAGTCAAATCACTTTTGACTTGTATTTTTTCATGACATTTTATAAGGCTAAATGCTATGCCTGAGTTAAGATTACATTAGGTATTTCTATTTATCCACTAATACTTTTTTAAAAAAACCTTATTTTTCTGTGCATTGGGACATCTCGCCAGTCCTAGGACTTAAAACCCTTCAACAAATGTTTCACAAGGCAAGACAGTTTAGAAATTGGTATTCTGGACCAGTTTCATGTGAAGTGATTACCATCACAGAGGTATAATCTAAAAGGATATGCTAGACTTCAAATTATGAATAGTAAACCTGCCTTATCTTTCACTGTCTTTCTTCCATTGCCCCTGCTGCACGTAAATCTGCACCAGTGGAATTTTACAAACAAATAGCTGGCTCCTGGATGGAGACCTAGAATACTATATTTCAGCACAGAGCAAGTGGGTTGCTGTGAGTTGAGAAACCTGATTATAAAAGGTCTGGATTTGAGGGAAGAGCAAGATTTCTAAGCAAAAACAACAAACAAGTCTCAACGTTGGCATAGTGATGGCCCTGCTCAGGCCAAATCTTCTATGTGACTTTGGCTAATAAGGGAGTGTTAATAAATGCATAAATGAAATAACATGGCAAGGAAATGGAGAAGTCTTCTATGCTGAGGAGTGATTGAAAACTGCAGTAATAAATATCACCACCACCTAGGAGAGGAAAGCGTTGTCTTCACACATCCCCACTTGTTACTATTAAACACCAACAACATGTTGCCTTCCTGGACTACAAATTCATGATAGGAAAAGTAAACTTCACACCTTTAGTAAATGAAGTGTTTCACTCAGTGGGAACTGAGATAACATACTGAATGGCAAAGTCTTGCTTATAGAACACTAACCTGACAACAAGTCATGAAGTCCAAGAGATGGAGGATGTGTTTTCGTCAAAGATCACAGTACATTTCTGTGTCATTTGAAAAGACCCACCCTCCCCTTTTCTTTCGTTTTGTCAATCCTTTCCCAAGTTTGGGAAATGATGCCTGCTAGAGTACTGAAACGTACCCCCAGATAATACAAGGGCAGTGAGCAAATTAGGCTGCTCTTGCTGAAGCTAATAATTAAGATTAGATTCAGACTGAGAAGCCTGCATGGGATTTAGCAGATGGATTGCTCAGTTGGAACTGAGTCTTCACAAGCCCATCATTCAAACAGGGTGATATTGTCTCTTTTGTATAATAAGAGTCTCACCTACCCACACAAGGATTCTTATGAAGGTTTGAGGTCAGGTCCTCTGCTGGTGCAAGCTGGCATAACTGAAATTAAGTCAGTAAAGCTATTACACCAGTCAAGGATCTGGTTTGAAGTGCAGTTATAAGCCTAAACAGAACAATAGAATTCAGGAAGGGATGCAGTTCTACAGAAGAACAGTGAAACTGTCAATGAGAGCAGTGATCCAAAATGTGTACCAAAGTGTTTTTGTCTACAGAATCAATGAACGTTAATCTATTCCTGGTGCTATAAATGTTTTCCATGATTCCATCTGTAAATGTTTGGAAATTATAAAATTGTTTAACTTCATATTTAGGAACCACGCAATACAGTAAATACTTAGTTCCTTTCATTCTGACAAATCCGAGTATTAGAATGCGACCCGCTGAATTAACAGATGGGAAACTTTATTGGATCTGCAAGCTGCCAGACAGCTATAGGATAAAAGGTAAGAGAGTACAAGGATAGGCCCCTCCTCCCCTTGCCATTGGCCAGCCTAAGAGATGCGAGCTGACTGTGGGAAGAAGGAGCCAATCATTTATTTAAACCCTGGCCTGTGGCTTCTTAGGCCTCTTGCCCTACTTTTAACTGAACCCACCTTCCTTCCTTATAGTTATATGGTATAGGGACTGTGTTTTTCAGGTTGCTGTGGGCCTGACTGATCACCTGCTCATGGGGCCAGGAAGGTATTTTTCCCATTGGAACCAAATTGGCTGGGGCTTAGTAGTTACCTCCCCCCGCCCCACCCCGCCCCCCTCATACCATCATGGAGACACAGTTAGGTTTAATAGATATAGGATTTCGGAGTTTAACGTTAGGAATTGTATGAATGTTAGTTTGTCATAAATTGCAGCCTGTGTCCAGTACAAATAAAAGTCCAAAGAGCAAACAAATGGAAAATCAGAGACATGGGATTGAGCTGGTGGACCCCAAGTCTATGGGCAAAAAGGAGACCTGACGTCTGCAGATCGGGGTCCCATTTGGTTCTTTCTATACCCTTTGTAGGGGGAAGTTGAGAGGATTCTGCAAAACAGGCAGTGGACGGTTTACCCCGAGTTATAGGCTACTTGATAGATGGCCTGTTTGTAAACACTGCACTGGACCCGCCTGAATGCCTGGTATGGGGAGATGGGCAAAAAACTCCCACCACTCTAATGTTCAATTTTAATAAAGTTGTGGCCACTCACTTGCTTGCCCTGATTACTGCACATATTTTCTTACAGGTGATGCATATCAGACATAGGATTCGTTTTAGCCATGGAAGCCTTTTTTTGAATAAAGAACAGGGGAAGGTGAAGAAAGCTACATACAGTGTACTTTGGACTACAATTAGTGGGCTCAAATATTTGAAAGGATCCATCAGTTTTGTGCCTCAGTTTTTGGGTGCCCAACATGAGTGACTTTGGCCTGATTATCAGAAGTGTTGAGCAAGCCTTCCAAGATATATCAATGGTTTTTTAAAAGTTAACAAAACAAAATAGTTAACATACACAAACCTAAATTAATGTTGTAGTGTGCATCAGGGAAGTCTTATTTGTTTTCGGATCTTTTGCATAACCAAGCACAGCCAGTGAAACATTACTGTTTAACAAACAATAATAGCAAAGATGGATGGTCTATTCTTAATTTGTACCTCTGTGCCAACCTACTGCAGGTTTTTCATAACTTTGTGTGACAATGTCTTAGAGATGCTCTGCTACCTAGGCACAAATAGATGAGTTAAAGATGCAATGCCAGGCTTAAATTTGAATTTTCTTGATTTTGTGGTACCTTGATTAGATTTTTAAATTAGTACTGAATGTCATGTTTCTTTCACATAATATATTGCTGCAAAAATAACTTAGTTTAAATATATTGGTAATTGTGAGTTCATAACTATCCTATACACCCTTTCTCCACAAGAATTTTCAGTACAATAGTACATAATGAACTATACACATAGCGTAATTTTTGTAGATAATCCTTCTACATGTAATTTTTAGAACATGCAAAATTATTATAAAATATATGTAAATAATATTTAACACATTTGTACTGTCTTTTTCTAATATAACGAATTAAAAAAGAAATTCCCAGTGCTGAAAATAAACTTGTGAACAACATGTTCACAGTTTTCTGGTTGCAAATTGAATTCTCTACTCAGTTTAATAAGAACTGCCACAACTTGACATATCCGTAATGCAATAAAATAGCTACACAGTCATTGTAATGACTATAAAGAAATAACTACAATGATGTGCTGGAGGCGACTGTGATGGAGTCTACTCACCGCAGCGGCCATCACGGGGATTAGCTCCACCAGCTGGAGTGCCCTCTCCAGGTGGTGCATCTCCCATCAATGTCTCCGCCTGCAGGCCTGCCTCAGTCCAAGTACCACAGCATTCTCTTCATGACTTGGCCTTCCAGCCGTTTCACCATCTGTTTCCCCCCCCTTCCCGCGTGGGGAGTGTCTTAGTTCAACAGTCCAGCTACTTCCCCAGTTGTGGGGAGGGGCGATGGACCTGGGCCCGCCCACTACTCTTCTCAGAGCTTTCAGCCAGCAAATCCCAGCAGTCAGCCAGGAGCTCCCTCTTGTTCCCCCAGTACATACCAGCAACTGCTCTGCCAAACGTGATACCCTTTCTGCAGCTTGCTAGTCCTCACTCCTCGGGCTCCCCAAAGCATCTGACAGTCTCTGGTTCTGCAGCTCCTTTTATGTAAGCCCACCAGCCCCTGATTGGCTGCTCCCTGCACAGCCACCCTAAGTGCTTTTAATCCCTTCCTTTCTGGTGTGGGGTGAACACCCCATCAGGGGGACCCTTGGGGCTTGTTAGGAGTCCCTTCTTAAAATCCTGTTACCAAATGTATGGTATGTGCTCAACCCCCTCTTTACCATAGATTACTTTTCTCCCTGTGGTAGAGAAAATCTGATGGCACCAAGTATTTTCCAAAACATTCATGAGAGGTCTTAATTGTCTTCCCCACACTTCAAACCACACAATTAAAAAACTATATTATATGAGCGGTTTAATTAGTATCCTTTTCAGGAACAAAATATACGGTTTCCAGAAAATGTAATTAATACTGTGTCACTCTCTTTGGCAGGGAGATTTTGCTTTTTCTGGGATTCTGGCTGAGAGAAAGCATTTTTTATACTTAGGATGACAAATTGATAGGCTGCCAGATCCCTCCCTCCACTGTTGAGTGTGTGTGTTACAGCTTCTCCTCTGTGCCCAAGTACCAGTGGATATATTCTGTTACAGCTGGCTCTTCTGCTGAGGTTGTAGCAACTCACACTTTTGATTGAGGTCTCTGGTTCAGTCCTCGGTATGTCAGCCAAGATGGTAGTCATCACGTAACTCGGGGCTTGCCCTGGATTAGAACTGCTGTAAACCTCAGCTGTCTGTGACAAGCTTTCTTTTATTAGAGGAAGGATGTAACCTGATCGTGAGTGTGTGTTACGGCTCCCCCTCTGTGCCTGATCTGCAGAGAATATGTGTCTGTTATAGCCCCTTTTAAGCTCTGTAGGTCCCCAGTTCAGTCCCTAGTCTGAGAGCCAAGATGACGCCTGTTAGACATGCATCCTAACACACGATGTACAGAACATTTTAAAGAGGTGATATCAATCAATATTTTACTAGGATAACATGGGTTAATCATTATTTCCTTAAGGGAAAATTTTTTGTTTGAGTACAAATGCTTCTTTTTAGTCATGCTTTGCGTAACGAGCTTTTAGTTTATATTTTCCACTCACTCAGAGCTACATAAGGAGTAATGCATTCTGGAACCAGATTTTCAATAGTACCAACCCTGAGCATTCAAAAATTAAGGGTCAGGCTCCCCAAAATTGAGGTGGCTTATAAAGTGAGATTTCAAAAAAAACAAAAACAATAAACATGGGTTCTTTTTATTTATCTTGTGGTTTCTGAGTCTTCAGGGTGCACTTGTGCCACGTTTTCTAGCCTGTCTCCACAACTGTGTGGGCTAGAAACTTTTTAAAAAAAGAATGAAAGCTGAGATTTTATGTAAATCACAGGACTCTAGGGGATGGGCTTTTAATGAAAAGAACAAATATTGTGAGATTTGCAATAAATTTGCACTAGTGGAGAACATTGGATCTTTGCCTTGTCCCACTATTGCCCTGTCGCATCTTCTTCCCATTTCTATTGTATGTCACCAATAAGGCATTATTCCTAATTACTCATATTTGCCACCCATGTAGAACAATGAATGTCTTTGAATGACATGAGCCAATGGAACACGTGTTGCAAGATGTGGGTGATACAGGAGGAAGTGAGCCTAGGACCTTTGTGCTTTCTCCAGTGCTGACACTCACACTCGGGAGGGGTTCCCCATAAATATCCACAAAATGAACTTATTTACTCTCCTTCTAATTCCTCCTCAAAAACTCTCCTCTGCCATGAAGCCTATAAAATACTTGGCAAGGATTAGAATGCTGGAGTACTAAAACAGTTGGTCAATATTGTCTCATTGTTTCCTTGCACTCCCTTGTCTGCCTGTCTCCATCTGTTGCCTCTTGTCTTATACTTAGGTTATAAGCTCTTTAAGGCATTGATGACTTTTTGTTTGGTGTTTGTACAGCACCTAGCACAATGGGGTCCTCATCCATAGCCAGGGCTACGAGGTGTTATGGTAATACAAATAATTAATAATAAGTTCCCTCTGATTTTCTTATATTTGTTGTCTCTGTGTATTAGAACAGTTTTGGAACTCAATAGGTCTTCTTCAGCACTGTTTGCATGATGGGGTCAGATCTATCCACCCTTAGTCACGCTGACCAGAACCTCATGAGTGTCCCATCGACCTCAGTGGAGTGGCATCTATGCAGAAAGTTGAAAGCTGAACAAAGTCCTAAGTTATTTTCTAAATACAGTCAAAATGGCAGGCCCATAAAAGTTAGATTTCAGAAATACCATGTAAGAGTGTGTGTAAAGTCCCAAAATGTGATTAGAAAGTATCATTCAAAGTAATAGCCCAGAATTCCGGTGTCAAGGAAGAGAAAAAAAAATATCAAGAAATGAGTTTAATGTCACTTACAGAAGGGGTAATAAGAACACTTAATCCAACCTAAACTGGCCAATCAAGGGGGGCAGAATGGATCGAAAAAGAAAGACAGGGAGGGAGAAACCTACATCAAGCTGTGGGAGTTATGACAGCTGAATTCAATACAGTTATTACTGAGGGTACAGGAAGCACTCTCATATTCATTATTATTAGGGGAACTCTGGTAGGCTTTGTTGCGCAGCTTATTCATGTATTGTTTGACTTATGTTGCTCCTAGGAGAGTGTCATCTGTAGGCAATTACAGGAATCTGTTCATGAATATATTTTTAAGAGTTTTTCAAGGTCATTTAGCATTTGAGATGGGTGCTCATTTATGTAGTATAAAATAATAAACATTTGTTTATATTTACATGTAATTATCGTTATTATCGTCATCAAATTTTTAAACTAAACATTTAATCGTCAAATTAAGGGGAAAAACACCCTAATAAAAATCCCACAGGGACTGTCAAGCAGCTGAAAGGGATTTTTTTTTTAAAGGGGCATTCCCCCCTCCCCCTTTGCTCTTTCTACTTTCCCCTCCCCAGTTCTAGGACTTATCTTTTTCCCTCTCACCTTCTCCCTCCCTGATCTCTCCTTCCTTTAGTTCTATAAGGCCCTTGTCGCCAGAACCACTCGCAACACATTTTTGTTTACATAGCGTTCAATACAGAATTTAGGAGGAGGGGCTGGGATTCTCTAATGTAAAGAAAATGAACACTAATATACATCAGTTACTGTAAGGACAAGAGCTTTGCTGGCCTGTAGAGAGGGACCAAGAGGGAAAATGATGAAAGAAAGGAAAGCAATGAATAAAAAGCTGTCTGGAAAACTTTTCAAAAGCAATTTCCCTTTCATCAGTTTGACAGTGCCATTTTCTTTCCTTTTGGTTTCTTCTTCCTTCTCTTTCGTTTAAATGTTGGGATTTTTCTATTTAAAATGAAGGAAGTAAAAAGCTGGGATGGAGTCTTTGTTGCTTGTAAATAGTTTGAAATTTCTGCATACAGGAGACAATTCAAAGCGGAAGGATTACAGCAGCCAATCAGTAATAGAGAGATTTACATACAGTACAGTTATTCAGAAACTGTTCTGTGATTATGCAAATCAGACACTCACAACCAGAGTGCAGGGATTTGCATTACTGAGAAAAAAATCTCTACAGTTGCGCCTCAGTAACCTTATAGCATCTCTGCACTTTAATTGTATGAGTCACTGTAATAAAATGACTCCAATCATTTTTCCACAGTAGAATGAATGATGAGACATCTTCCTGAACATTCTGCATGTCCTCAGATGCTCAGACTCTTTGTACACAACATGGGGGACAGCACACTGTTCTTTTTTAGGGGAATAGATATCAGTGAAAGGCCGGGGTTTGAGCCTCTATTGGTAGGAATTGTAACAAGGTTTTTAAATTTTGTATTAACTAAGCTTATAGCAGCAATAGCGTAATTGGCCCCCTCTCTTTTTCTTGGCAATAATTTTATTCCCTCACTGTGGGAAGCTCCTTGGCCTTTGGTAGGAATGGAATTTTTGTGTTCTAAAATGTCACTTAAATCCAACGCACCCCACGCTGGAATTTTGTAAAGAGTAAGGTGAAATTTAACATTTTGGACTGGAATCTTGGTTGGTTCGTTAAGAGCCGGCTGATATTAAAATTTCTGCTTTAAAACATTGTCTTTGTTCTTATTTAGGTCTGCACATGACATTAAGCATGTGACTTTAAATGTTCTACAAAATGCACCATTTTAAAAGATTTTTGATTCCCTTTTAATCCACATTAAAATAAATCGTGCAGTTTTTACTGAAAAATACTGTAAGGAAAAGTATTTTTCAGGCGTGTTTCACCGATCATTAAAGGGTGGCTACATTTTTGTGGCTGCCATCATGCAAGCCACAAATTAATGGCCTTTTACAAAATATCCATGACTTGACATTTTAGGACTTGTGTGTAGGTAGGGAGATGTGACTGTAAACAATTTAGTCCACACACACAGTTTTTGTACCATTATAACTGTATAGGGTACGGGTGCAATGTTTACCTATATAGTTATGCTGGTACAGCCCCATGCCCTAGCAGCCAAAACCATGTCTCTCACTCGGTGTTTCCTGCTCACATTCAATAGTTCTCTTGCAGTCACCCTACAGTGCTCTGTGCCCCTGGCTGTCTTTTGTTTGGGTGCTGTGCTGCCCTCCACCATTGGTGGCCTGCATCTAGCCCTCCTTCTGCAGGATCTGACCGGTCGTAGATGTGCTCGGAGAAGGCCTACAGGTTTAGGCCCTGCTAGCAAGATAGTTGTTCCCCTGCCTAATTTAAAAATCCTGCTCCAGGGCCTCTAGAGCTGCAGTTTGAGTTATCATTCTGAGTAAGCATTTTGGCTAGTTTGAAAATGTCACCTGATGGAAGCACAGGAGTTAGCCAGCACCTGAGCTGAGATTTGGAAAATACCAGTGGTGCTTACATGATGGACGTAGACATAGATCTGTTCGTTTGAGTGCCTAAATCCCTTTAAAAAGCTAGCCGTTAGCCTCTCTGTGCCTTAACTGCCCATCTACAACATGGGGATAATAGTGCTTTTCTCCCTCACAGGAGTGTTGGGAGGACAAATACATTAAAGATTGAGGCACTCAGACTATCGTGATGGGGGCCCATATCAATGCGTAATATAGCTTGGTTGCATTAAGTTTCTCATGAAGCCCCTCTGCACTATGCAACCCTCTTTTGGGGAGTGGCAGCAGGGATATACTGGGAGCACTACAGAGCTCACTGATGCTGTGTTGGTGGAGAACGAGAGAGCTGTAAAGTGCCAGGAGGCAGTGTGGAGATGCAATGAAGGTCCTGACATTTTAAGGACCAGGGGTTTCTGTTCCAAAAAGAATGATCTGGTGAAACTTTGTGATGTTTTCTGTCCCCATGCACAGATGTTTCCAGGTAGGGGAATTATCTAAAGGATAGGCAATACACATGGAAATGACCAAGCTGTCATCTGATCCACTTCCAGCACAGCAGCATGCAGGAATATAGATAGTTGGCTTAACCAAATTCTTTTGGGGCTTGGCAGGAATACTGGTATTGTGCATCCAATACAGTCTTTTTTTCCTCCATTTTTAAATTATAAATATATAACAGTATTGCTCTAAGAGTTAACACAGGTAGCAAGAACAAGTCATGTTGAAACTGTCAAGGTACAGACTCATGTCACTTTCAGTATACTATGAAATAGTGCATGAAACATGTAGGATTTAAAAAAAAATTCCAGAAAGTAATTTCAGAGACTAATCGTAGGTTATCCTCCTTCATTTACAATGCTGTGCACCATGGGAGCTTTTTATTCAAACAAAAGGCAAATTCTTGATATTAGGCTTTCCGGTTGTTTTCATTGTTATTTTAGAAAGGAAAGATGCGCTGCATTTCAAGTTCATCTCTGTCTACGGACTCCATTCCCAGACCTGCAAACTACAGAATTTCGCATAGTACAAATCATTCATGACCTTAGTCATATTAACATCAAAGCTGAAAAATAAAGGTATAGCCCATATAAAATTCTAGTCTGCCTCATTTAGAGAACACCCTGAACTATAAATAAAGATGCTCCCATGTTACCATTTTCCTAAATGCTTTTTTCTTTTTCTTGTTGCTCCTAGTAGTTTTGTTTTCCCAACGATATTATCAGACAATTCTGCCTGAATGTGGTCCATGCTGGACTGTGCAGATTACCAAACTAATGACATGCAGCCTTCTTGCCATTGTAACACCTCTATTCTTACAAGTGGGAATTTGGAGTGACAGACCAAAGCTGTTTGCTATCAATTTAGAAAAAATTGCATCTGCCAGATTGCCAATATCCATTTCAGAGACAAAAATCGATTAATATTCTGATTTGTTACCTGTCATTATTGGTCACACTATATTATACCTTTCCACAAGTTATAAACTCTAGGGAAAAAACCTATTCTGTTAAATGTAATGTTTTTCCAAATATATTTTTAATTTGCTTGTATTGTCTACTTGCTAATTTTTTAAGAGCATGGACATTGCTATGATAGCTGCTATTTAAAAAAAACCTTAACTCATTTTGGAGTTTAGTAAAGTATCAAAATAACCTATTTGCGTTGCTGTGTGAAATTTTTTAAATGAAAAGGAATTTTATAATTATTTGCAATATCACCTCAGTTCTAAGAATATTCTATTAATTGTACTTTATTTTCAGTTTTCAGAAACTAAATATGATTATTTATCATTATTAATAATATATAATTATATGTAGTAGAGAGGCTTGGTCATATAATAAAGTTTCAGAAAATATATAACTATATAGTTAACATTTTGGAAACTGAAAATAAATTAACCAAGTGTCAGCATTCCTGGTACATTAACCTGATTTGCTGAAAGGCCCACAAATGTGGTTTTAATATTTTCTAGTTAAACTGTCGAAATATTTTCTAAAAAAGATCTAGAATATTAGCAGTAGCTTTTTACCATTAGAGTGTCTATCCAACCATATTTTACTTACATGGAATTTTATTCAGTTCATTCATAAACTTCTCCTTTAACTTTGAAAATGCATCTTCTTTTCCACCTCCTGCTCCAGGACTGGCTGGTTCTGTGACATTAATTGGCAGCGAAGCTGCAATGGTGGTGGCTGGTGGTGCAGCCAGGGCCTCGTGACGACTTTCACTCACCATTTTCGTTCCCAGGGAAACAGCTACTGGAAAAATAGAAACAAAAGAAAATATTTAAATGGTTAAAATGTTTCTCATATCAACAGGTCTCAAAGAGACAGGACATCAATTGATACTCCAGCATCGTTAACATATTGCTTAAATATCACATCATTAACATATTGCTTCTTGTTGGTTCATACAATATTTATTAGACTACAGGGAAGGGTCTTTTCCAGAGGTAATATCAGCTGTAGTTATTACCTTATGATCCTTCTCCAACACTGCTGAGTTTTGAACTGTTTAATCTGTTAGATACCTCACAGTTGCTATAACCCTGTTGCTTAGATTTAGCTTTTTGCCCTTTAATTTTGAAAGTGTAAGTAAATTCGTTGACAGCAGTTCAAGATAAACAAACACTATATTGTATTTACAGAATTGTGTGTGTTGGTAGGGGGTGAGAAGAGTCAGAGCCAAGATGTTTATGTAAAATAAATCAAGAAATTATAATCATATAAGCAAAACATCTCCAAGCTTTCTTGCAAAACCAGTAATCTACTGTTGTACCTAGTTAAGCAGAATTGTACATTATGCAGAAATTGGTTAGCATCCATTCCTGATCCTCACTTTTTGAAAGTAACTTCCTTTCTAGTAATTTCCTCTGACATTTGCTACAGACAATAATCCCTTAAATTATGCACTTGTTTCACCGGTGTATTGATGGACTATGTCTATGAAGTAGTTAACTGAAGCCAGATTGAAGCAACCACAGTGTTGACACACATATGCTCCCACATTAACATACTTTTAATGTAATGTTTATTTGATGTGCATTTTGCAAAACCTTTACTTGTGCTATAGGATAAAGCAGACTTGTTATGGGGCCCGCATGGCACAATTTTAGTGTTACCAGAAGTTGAAGTGTTTGCCTTGGTTTTGAACAGTGTTCTGATGTACCACTGTGTCCTAAATATCATTGACTTGACTAATCATCCTTCATTTTTTATTTCAGAAAACCAGAGAGAGAAGGGATTTGAGAGATAACAATCATTCATTATTGCTCTGAGTATACAATTGCTCTCACAGTCCCAAAAGGAACTTAGCCTACAGCCATCCATAGAGAAATTTAAATAACCACCAGATGAACAAAATGAGACACATGAAAATGAAATGAGCAAAAAACTTCTATGTAGCAAATTCATGAATCAAGACCCACATCTTTCTCACCTTCTCACCTTTCTCACCTTACATCACGGGCCTCTTCAAGTTATTCAGGCAATAAGGATTGGCTCTTTGTTTCTTTAACTTTACTTCTATAAGCCCTGATTCAGGAAGTCACTTCAATACAAGTCTAACTTTAAGCATGAGTAATCCCATTGAAATTGCTGGGACTACTTGCACATTTAAAACATGGACATGCATTAAGTGCCTTCCTAAGCCACAATCTAGCATTTCCAGTCTATGAAAAGGATGGGACCAAAACATGGAATTTGTCTTGATGTGCAGAAGTAACTTGGGCCTGGATGCAAAAAAGGAGTTAGGCATTGTGATGCTGAGCATCACAGTGCCTAACTTCTAGGTGCCTAGAAAAATCATTGGGATTCACAAAGCCAGAGTTAGGCACGTAGGCTCCTGTACAATAAATGGACAGAGATAGGAGCCTTAGATGGTGATCTACAAAAGTCAGTGCACTATGCAGGATGCTGTCTAAGCTAGCCTATGAGCAATGCTGATCAGAGAGATGTGTGTAAGCCCCATCCTTCTCATGGAGATGGGGGCCTAATTCCAAACTGCAGAGGGGCACCTTTCTCTGCTAGCAATTCTCAACTGTAAACCTTCTCCTGGTGTTAGGCCCCTATGCCATGTTTGCACGAGGCTGAGGAGGACGAGGACTTCCTCCCTCATAACATTTAGCCCAGTGCTTAGGATACTCACCTGGGATGTTGGAGACCCCCACTTCAATTCCCGCCCTCCCCACCCCGCTTGAGGGGGAGAAGGGAGTTATCTGCAGATCTCCCACCTCTTGGATGAGTGCTCTGACCATTGGGCTATGGGATATTCTGATGTGGGACTCCCTTAACCTCTCCTGCTGAAGCTGCTGCACTCTGGGTAAATAATTAAGAGTCATTGGAGTAGGAAGACTAGATCCTGGGTCTCCCATATCCTGGGTCAGAGCTCCAACCACCAGTCTATAAAGTCACTTGTGTTTATGTTTGTGTGTTTGTTCTTATTCTCTCTCTCTCACACCCCCCCCCCCCCACTCCCCTGAGACTGAAGATGCGTTTGTTACATGCTGTGTGCAGTAGCTGATTTCTGTTAGTCTGTTTTTTGTTTTGTTACTGGCGGTTTCTTTGTTTTAGGGCATTGTTGGGTCTCCCCCTTTGCCATAGGTGAAGGTTCTCCATGGGGCCCACTTCAGATGGGGTTTAGCGATTTGACCCGCAAGCAAGGGGTTTTGTGTGTCTCTGCTCTCTCTTGCACTGGGGAGGATATGTGGCTGAGTGTAGGTAAGGTTATTGGCTGTGCGAATATAAAGTCTGCCTCTCAAAGGAGCAAATCTATAGTGATTTTCCTGAGCCAGGAACAGTTTGTGAACTGTTTGGTACCGGAGGGACTTTGGGTGAAGGAGTCTTTTGTTCACGTTTTCCCCTTGTTTACTCCTGCTGCTAAAGTAGTTTTTTCCAAAGTCCTACACGTCCTTCACAATGAGATGCTAATGTCTG
The DNA here is from genome assembly GCF_015237465.2 of Chelonia mydas. NCBI lineage: Eukaryota > Metazoa > Chordata > Testudines > Cheloniidae > Chelonia > Chelonia mydas. The sequence goes on from NC_057849.1 coordinate 276,973,814, forward strand.
CTCTCTCCCATAATGGGAAGGCAGTTTCTGCGGTTAGGGTGTTTCTATGTGATGCAAGAACCCAAATGTGAGGCATCTTATGTCATTCTGGCACCAGGTTTATGGGGCTCTCAATAACCCCGAATAGCCCTTGAACCCGTTTTTAAAGTACCACATAGAAGGGGTGGATTATACAATATTTGCTACCTCTGAAAACATGAAATGTTTCTTGTTTGGTGGCCCTCGTCATTTGAAGGGTTCCTGCCCACTGCTGGCTAGAAGGTCTCTGGTAAGAATGTGAGACCCAGGAATAGTGGGAAAGGGGCTGGGACATCAAGGGAGCAGCAGGAAACAGCCTGCAATCGTATTGCCAGATTCTATCTATCTCCCCCCTTGCCATATATGGTCTGCTGTTGAACAGGGAGCAGTTCCTCCCCTTCTCCAAGGAAACCTCTACTGTGACTCAATCACTTGTATCTGGACAGAAACAAGTTGGGAGGCTGAGGAGCCCCTCCCTGTGGAGGAAGCAGAGACAGGTTCTAGAGATGGAGGTGAAGAACAAACCAACGAGACATTTATCCGAGATTATTTCTAAAAGAGCTAAGATGTTGGAAACCCCTGAGCTGCTGGCAGTGGCTGAGAATGGAGCTGCATGCCCTGAAAAGGAGCACAGTGTTGTGATAGGTTGTAACTCCATGCATGGATCTCCCAGTGGGGTACAGCCTTCCACAAGCCCCCAATTCTGCATGCTGCAGTGATGATGCTGGGTCCCAGCCTGGGGCTGCGCTGCCCCCCACTCTTGGGAAAATAGATATGTCAGCATGCTCCTTTATGAATAATGAGAATGTTACAATAGTAGCTCAATGTTCTTCTGAGCTGGTGAAGTTTGAGGGAGAGGAAGAAGAAGATGAGGATCTCTCTGACTCTTCACTGGCTCCTGATGTCCCAGCCAGTCAGCTTTATAGAAAGGGTGAGTACAGCGTGAAGGAGATTAGTAACTTTTTGGATAGTGCTAAAGAGATGTGAGGAATTGACATTGAGGCCTATTTCCCTGATTTATAGTGCTGTGTTCATTCAGCTCTGTTGGGGGGTTTGCATCTGAGTCTGGTGGTATTGCCCAGCAAAGAGTCCGTGGCTGAGAGCCTGTGGCCATCTTGCCAAGCAGCAAGAGTCTACAACTGGCAGTAGGGGAAACTGGGTCCTCCTGCTCCACCAGGTTGCAAAGCAGGGCCCTGTGACTAGTAGTTTGGATATGTAGCCTGTGGGGCAGATGCCACAAAGCCTACTCTATGGGTCACTTCCTATCATGGCCTCTGCCCCTCCAAAGTCACAGTGGAGTCAGCTTGTGGACTCTACAAGGGGGGCTTCTCCATGACCCTGGTCTGGAGGCTCCTCTCTGTCAGTCGTGGCCCACTGTTCCCGATCTCCATGAGGGCCTCTGGCAGCTCGGCAGCAGGGTCTGGGGTCCAGGTGGTGAGGAATTCCTCCAGTGTCTCTGAGGAGCTACAAGCCTAGGGCTGGTCCCTTGCGTGGTCTGCCCTGACTGAGCTGGGATGCTCCCTTTTGAGCTCTGCCTCAGTCGTGAGCATGCCCAGCAGGTGTGGCTTAGCAGGCCATCTGGGCCCAGAGCTGCTCATTAACCCCTTTTTTCTCTGGTATGGGGCTTATGAACCCCAACACAAGCACAAAGAGGGATACCTTGGCTGACTGTAGGAAACAGTTCCATCTCAGAAAGTTGTTGAGCAAAGTGAGGAAGTGCGTGGGGATTGTTCAAAATATATAGGCCTCTCCATGGCTCATTTTGTTCAAAGTATTTCCACTTTCCATTGTTTCTCTCTGCTGCTTGGCTCTCTCCTTCTAGTCTATGGTGCTGCTCAACTTTGGCACTCTAAATATTAATGGATGCTGGGATGGCCATAAAAGGACACAACTCTTTGAATTTCTCAGACAAAAACGAGCTGATGTCCTTTTGCAAGATATGCATTTGGACCCTGATAATCAGGGAAAGTGGTTGAAGGAACAGGAAGCTTTCTTGAGCCAATGTCACTGTTGGGGTGGCTGTTCTCTTTTCCCAGGGTGCAGTGGCACAGATCATCTCTGTGAAGGAGACTGTGCAGGATTGGCTCCTTCAGGTGAGAACACGTACTGGCACTTTTGTTTTTAATCTTTTTACTGTGCATGTCTGGACTGACATCTTTTCTCCTTTCCCATACCATACTTGACTGTGACCCTGATATTATTGTCCTGGGAGGAAATTTCAGTTGCACTGTAGATTATGTTTTAGACAGGAACCATGAGCAGAGAACTGTATTGTCTACTGCAGACCTTTGGCCTTATAGATGTTTGGAGGTTCTCTCACCCCACTCTTAGGCAGTACTCTTGGCTGAAGGCTACTCCCAGTATGGTCTCAGGGGGCTAGATGGGATCACTTTTATAACATGAAGGCCAGCATGAATATGTATGTTCAGTCTTTCATGTATCCCACTCATTTGTCTGATCATCGTTTTGTCTCTGACAGTGTGTTTCTCCTTGTTCCTGCCTGTGCTGTCCACTGGTGCTTTATTACTAAATCACTACAGGACTTGAATTTCACCCAGATGTTTGCTGTGTTTTTGGAGTGTTGGAGGTAGCACAAGGCCTTGTACGAGTCCCTGAGGCAGTGGTGGGATGTCAGAAAGGTCCAGATTCAACTGTTTTGCCAGCAGTATACCCATGCTGCCATGCGGTCTTTCATCAGGCCATCAGTGCCCTGGAATGAGACATCTTGGGCTCTCATGGCAACCTTGATGTGGGAAACCAGGTGCAGATTCACCAACGTTTAATTGAGGACAACCAGCTCCTGAGGTGCTTGTTGGAAGAGAAGGTGCAAAAGGAGCCCTAGTTCAGGCCCATTTTACTCAGCTGCATAAAATTGATGCTCCTACAATGTTCTTTTTTGGGTTGGAGAAAGAATCTATGGGCTGTCAGCAGATTTTTGCCTACAACTGGTGGGTGGTCATCTGACGGCTGACCCTGGTGAGAGCTGGAAAGCAGCTGTTTCTTTTTACAGCACTCTGTACTCACCTGATGCCTGTGATGTACTGGCAATAGAGGAGCTGGACCAGGGGTTACCCCGTCTGACTGGTGAGGAACAGCAGTTCCTGGACACCCTTCTGTCACTGCAGGAGCTCTCTGTTGCAGTCCAGCAGCTCTCTACAGGCAAGGCCACAAATATAGATGGGCTGCAATCTGAATTTTACAAGCTGTCATAAATATAAAGGGAAGGGTAACAACCTTCCTGTATACAGTACTATAAAATCCCTCCTGGCCAGAGGCACAAAATCCTTTTACCTGTAAAGGGCTAAGAAGCTCAGGTAACCTGGCTGGCACCTGACCAAAATGACCAATAAGGGGACAAGATACTTTTAAATCTGGGGTGGGGTTGGGGGTGGGGGAGAAAGGTTTTGGTTTGTCTGTTCTGTGTGATTGCCGGACACAGATCAAGGAAGCAAGCAATCCAACTCCATTAGAATTAGTAAGTACTAGCAAGGGAATGCATTAGCTTATTTTTGTTTTGGCTTGTGATTTTCTCTGATGCTGAGAGGAAGGTGTATTCCTGGTTTTCTTTTTGTAACTTTAAAGTTTGGCCCAGAGGGAAATCCGCTGTGTTTTTGAATCTGATTGCCCTGTAAGATTACCTTCCATTCTAATTTTATAGAGGTGCTTCTTTTACCTTTTTTCTTCCTAATAAAGTTCTGTTTCTTTTAGAATCTGATTGGGGTTTTTTTTAGTGTCCTAAAAAAACCCAAGGTTGGTCTGTGCTCATCTTGTTTATTCTCAAGCCTCCCCAGGAAAGGGGATGTGGGGGCTTGGGGGAATATTAGAGGGGAGTAGGAACTCCATGTGGTCCTTTCCCTGAGTTTGCCTAAATCACTTGATGGTGGCAGCGTTACCTAATCCAAGGTACAAGGGAGAATTTGTGCCTTGGGGAGTTTTTAACCTAAGCTGGTAGAAATAAGCTTAGGGTGTCTCTCATGCGGGTCCCCACATCTGTACTCTACAGTTCAGAATGGGGAGGGAACCCTGACACAAGCATTTCTAGCGTCTCATCAGTCCTGACTTTTTTTCTAGTGGTGCTGGAGTGTATCCAGGAGAAAGAATTACCCCTCAGTGGCTGCAGGGCGGTGATCTCAAAAAAGGGGACCTCTGTGATTCATGGAACTGGAGACCTATTTCTCTTCTCTGATTATAAGATTTTATCCAGGGCCTTAGCTAACTGACTGAAGGACTATCTGGACTCTTTGATACATCCCTATCAAATATATTGTATTCCTAAACACTGTATTTTTGATAATTTGTTTTTAATGGGTGATGTATTACTATTACCAACCTTTGTAATCTGGATCTGGGGCTTATTTCAATGGACCAGGAGAAGGCATTTGACAGAATTAACCATAGCTTTCTTTTATAAATGATAGAAGCTTCTGGCATTGGACCAGAGTTCTCTTCATACATTTCTTTATTTGTACCATAATGTTATTTTCCCAAAAAACTAAAGGGGGTCTTAGGCTCAACTTCCCAGTTCACAGAGGCATTTGTCAGTGGTGTCCTCTGGGATGCTGTATGCTTTTAGTTTGGAGCCACTCCTGCACCTCCTCATAAACTGTTTGACTGGCCTTTCGCTGCAAGTTTTCCTCATGTCTGAGTGACGTGCAGGCACTGTGTGCTTGTTTACAAGCATAAGAACAGGCATCATCTGCCTGCATTACTGGGCTCAGAGCAATTCAGTCTTACTGGGCACTTGGCAGTGTAGTGGTCCCCCTTTGTTGCCCCAACAATTGCCATAGGGCACCTCTAGGACTAACACGTTAAGAGTCTTTTTTTGGATCTGAGCAATATATGCTAAGGAACTAGGAGGCGGCCAAGGAGAAGGTGCAAGAAATGGTGCTGGTTCCTTCCAGGGCTCTTTTTGGGGACAGGTTTTTGATTGCCAACAACACTGTGGCCTCAATATTGTGGCACCCGCTAATGTGTCTGGGACCGTCTCCCCCTCCCCCGCCAGGCTTTTGGGACAGGATTCAGAGGCATATTAACCATTTTTTAAAGAGTTCCCATTGGTTGTGTCCTGCTTTGCTGTTCCTGTCATTAGATGAAGGAGGCCAGAGGCTCACTGATTTAGTCAGCACGGTGGCAGCTTTTTGCCTCTAGTCTGTTTGCCATTTGCTGTACTCTGACTCCCTGCTGGCCTGGAAGTCCCTTGCTTTTTCTCTCCTCCATTGTGCTGGGGGGATGGACTTTGACTCTCACCTATTTTTACTGGCACCTGGTCAGTTACAGAGTCTAGATTTGCTTCAATTCTATAATGGTCTCTAATGCCTGGTGACTTCTGCGAAGTGTGCAGCCTGAGCAGGTGTTTTCCAGTTTATGGCTCTTGGAAGAGCTGCTGTTTTTTAACCAACGTTTTCCTGATGAAGTGCTCTCCTCCAGAAGCCAGTTGTCTGCCTTTATGTCTGCCTTGGGTTGGCCAAGCTCTCCTACCAGATTATTCCTAGTTGGTCAAGCTGGAAGTTGGCAACAACTCTTGCTGTTCAGACCAGAATCCGGTCTGTGCATTTTTTGGACAAGGTCCTCACTGAATTCCAGGGGTTGCTTCGGCAACAGACTGCTCAGTAGGTGCAGTAAGTTTTTTCAAAGATTGCAGAGAATGAATCCTGTATTCCCTCCCTAGCTGTCTCCCCTTCTGTGGATGAGATCCTTGTGCAACCAGGCAGATTGTTGGTACTGGACGGATTTGGTGAATGTTCCTTTTGCAACCATAACCAAGAAGCAACTCTGTAATATATGAGGCAAAGTGCAGTATTATGCCACCCTCTCTGATCTTCCTGATTCAGCCTGTAGGATGCCTCTATCTCTGGGTTGGATTACGTTGTACAAACCTCTTCCTAAGTGCTTCAGTGACTTGTAGCAACCAATCATACTGTGCACCATATTACCCCTGAGGTGTTTGCACAGTATCCCTTTTGCTTGATTCCAGACACCCCTGTTTGATTCCTCTTTTTAGTTTTTTTGCAGCAGTTTTCAGTGGTTTGGGATGAGTTTTCTTCAAGCCCCTGTTTGTTCTGGGAGTGAGACAGTGCTCTCATTTGGCTGGTTTCCGGGTCAGGCAAAACTAGCCCTTTTGAAATCTCACCAGAACATAGTAGCTGGGGTTATGGGGTGTGATGTGCTAGAGCTGTTCCATGTGCACCAATTGTGGCCCAGCTATGGATTGATTATACTTTGCATAAACTGACATGTAACCTGGACACTTTTCGGGTGACTTGGTATTAACAATATTTTGAGTGAACTTGGTGATGATGCTTTAGTGTTGCATGATAAATGTTCACTTAAGTAAACTGTGTTTTACTTTTTTTATGAATATCTTTTGTGCGTATATATTGTAATTTTATAACATTTTAAAATAGTTTTTAACGTGATTTTATGTGAATAAAGGTGTTTTTCATATCATCTCTCTCTCCCACTCCCTCCCCCAGTGAGCACTCACCCACTATGTGGGAGACCCAGAATCCAATCCCCCTGCTCCAATGACTGTATTTATCCACAGTGCAACAGCTTCAGCAGGAGAGACTGAGGGAGCCCCACATCAGACTATCCCAGAGCCCACTGGTTAGAGCGCTCATCTGGGAGCTGGCAGCTAAATTCCCTGTAAGCTGCGCAGCCACGCAGCAGCCTATTTAGCGCGATGCTGGCACTCAAGGAACACGCCTGGGTACCTGCCATGGCTGGGGAAGGGGCGCCCCTCCCCCAACCCCAAACTAGCCCGGCCTCCAACCTGCTGTGGCTGGGGTGCCCCTCCCCTGGCCCAACTCTGCTGCGGTGTGGCCGACACGGTCAGAGAGGCCCGGACCTAGCCACGACTGGGGCAGCCCGGCCCAGATCCAGGCAGGCTAGGGCAGCCCTCCCCCGGCCCAGACCTGCTGGGGCCTGGGGAGGGGCGCCTATCCTCCAGCCCCAGAGCTGCTGTGGCGCAGAGAAGCCCCTCTTCCCCCCAGCCCAGGTGCTGCTGTGGGGAGAGAGCCAGGGGGAGTCCTCTCTCTCCACCGTAGACCCTGAGCACCCTCCTGTACCCCAACCTGTCATCCCTGGCCCCACCCTAGAGCCCGCATGCCCAGCCGGAGCCCTCACACCCCCTGGACCCCAATCCTCTGTCCCAGCCCTGAGCCCCTCATCCCCGGCCCCACCCCAGAGCCCACACTCCCAGACAGAGCCCTCACACCCCTGCTCCCCAACCCTCTGCCCCAACCCTGAGCCCCCTCACACACTCTGAACCCCTCAGCCTCACCCCCACCACACAAATTTTGTTATGTGCACCAATATGGAGGTGATGTATCACACATCACAAAATTCATTCCGCACATGGGTGGGAAAAATTAGAGGGAACACTGGTTGGCAGATACCTGTTCAGATCCTTTCTTCCCCCTGAGGCAGAGCAGGGACTTGAACGGGTGGGGGTGTCTTCCACATCTCAGGTGATTACACTGAGCACTCGGCGAAAAGTTATGAGGGAGGTCCTCCTCTTCCCTCCCTCAGCTCTTCTGTGTAAGTTTTCCTGAGGGGTCCGATCCAGTAGGCATGCCCCAGCAAGTCCCTACCAGATCAGGTCCCGCATGGTAGTTTGGTGACCAAATGCTTGTTTCTCCTTGGTTTCTCCATGGTTCTGGGGCTTAGGCAGGAGATTCGCATCTGAATGCCTAGAGGGAGTCAGCAGTATACATGACCAGGGGCAGAAACATGGGCTTCTAGGGAAATTTTACTGAAAAAACAACAACCACATAGGCGCCAAGTGAATTTAGGCACCTACAGGATTCAGTGGGAGTTGTGTGCATCGCAGTGGAGCCTACAACAGGGAGTGAGGCGCCTAACTCCTTTTGTGCAGATAGGCCTCAGTGGCTATGCAGCCGTGTCACTGATGCAGGACTGAGTGCCCCTGTGTTCCTTGTCCTGCTCTTTGCTTTTTACCTTATTCTCTGCATTCTGCATCTGCCCTGTGAAGTTTCCAGCCTAACAGAAAAGGATGATGACATTGATGCACCAGTGGTTATATGATATAGCTTTGTCTAATAGTTCATTGCTTATGTTATTTGCAAACATGAATCTATTTACCTACTGCCTATAATGGTGTGGGGGCAGTTCAATAGTGGCTTGATCCAAAGCACACTAAAGTCAATGGAAATATTTGTATTGGTTTCAGTGGACTTTGGATCAGGTTTTATGACTGTAACTCTCCGCAATCACTGCCCACAATTACATTAGGGCAAAATGAAAATTGCAGCATTTGTGCCCAGCGCTAAAAAACATGCCAGCTATTTCAGACTAGAAGGATCTCTCTCCATATGCTCTGATGAATGCCAAATACTATGAAACAAAACATGCAGAGCTGTTAGCTCTATATTTTAGTGTTATTTTACGTTATAGCATTTTGTCAATGAATGTCAGTTAAATCAGAAGCAGAGTCTATGATATATCATAATTAAATTAAAATTACATTGCTTAATTGTAATATATTGCTTAATTATTTCAGGCCTGGCAGTTGAATATTCTGGCTTGTAATGGAAGACACAATTTCCAGTGATGACTTTCAGCTAATTAAAAATTAAGGCAAATGTTGTAATTTATTTACTTATAATTTTGGAGTCACATTTTAAAAAAAAATGTACTGGAAGAGCAAATTTGAAATGTTTCTTAAAAAAAAAAGTAAGGAAAAATAATGAAACAAGTAGATTCCTCTGATCTCTAGGAACAGTCCTCTCTAGATTCATAGTGCAGTTAGAGGTCACAATATCTAATGAGGCATGCACAAATGCTCTGGGACTTGCCATAAAGCCTTCCACCTTTACACACCAAAGACAGTCGTATTTCTAAAACACGTGTACGGGCCTAAAAGGAAAAAAAATCGTGATCCAGAAAAGTTCCCTGCAATACATTTCAAGCTTCTGAACAGCACATATGTGCACAGAGATGGCACCCAATGGCTGCCATTATCATATTACTATTCTATTCCACGGTGATGGTATAAACACTGTGGTGGCATTCTTATAGAGCATAGAGTCTGAATGATTAGTGTACTGTTCTTTTGTAAAATAAAAGTTACTTTAATACTACAGTGTGTTTGTGAAGGTAAATCTTTATACAATAGTAGCATATTTGCCATTTATGAAGTGACAGCCATAGACACAAGCACAAAAAATAATCAAAACTAAATTTAGGTTAAGAAATAAGTAGCCATGGAATGCGGTTATGATTCCCATTGCAGCATTATTACAGTTTTATTCTATGATTATACTGACCTATATACTACATATGGATTTACAGTTATCAGAAAAAGTGCAGTCTCCTTGTGTTATATTCTAATGCATTTGCCAAACAGTGTAATACTGTCAACATTGCGTGTTTTGAAATACCCAACAGACAATTGTTATCCTTATGTATCCGGATCCCTTTGTGTATCACTATTGCTATCCACACATGTTAGTGCTGAGTTTATTAGAAGTCATATTTAAAGCCTAGATATAAAACAAAGAACCAAACAAGCCGACAGAGAATGTAAAAGTGATATTGGGAGCTCTTATTAAGGAAAATTGTTCTCTTCTATATAGAAATTTGCAGGAATTGGAAACTAATTCTGGGGAGATGATTATCTGAACCACGGAGAATGCTGGAATTTACGGCCCCAATCTCCACTATGCATGAATAATCACTAGAGAATGGACATTCCATTAGTGTCAACTCGGTTTCTTCCTAACTCTTCCTCTGAAGAAGGTACATACCTTTTTAGGGCAGGTATGACACTGTTAATTCTTTAGTATCTGAACAGTCTACAACCAAGCAAATCTGAAAATCTTGGGGATTCATCAGAGGAAAGGGGTTTTTTTAATGGAGGCATCTGCCTCTGCCCAGCTGTCCCTGTGCAGGATTCCTTCAGAAGTCCAGCTGCAAGGAGATCCCTTGGAACCCATCTCAAAGGGTCATAATGAGAAGCGGGAGGCAGTGGAAATTTTTATAGACAGAGTTGATGTAACCTATGGGAGGAGAGGGGGTTTAAACCCATGACTTAACTTTGCGTCCTCCCCATCCATAGGACTGGAGAGTTGGAGAAGAGGGAATATGCTGCAGAGGCAGCACTGCCCCCTTTCAAACACATGCACACTGAAGCTGAAATCGGGACATCACACAGGGAAATGGAAGGAGCATGGGGCCATTTGGAAAGAGGCTGACCTCATTAGAATTCTGCTTGACCAGCTCTAAAGTGTTCTTGAAAAGAAACCTGAACTACTTCTAATAGTTAGGTGAAATCTTTGTTATCCTTTCAAGACATGCCAATTAGAGATGTGTGAAATGCTCACAGTGAAACCCCCCCCAAGCAGGTGAAACTTGTCAGTTTCAGGTTTCATTGAGAGTGAAACTCACCAAAGTACATTACCTTTTGGCATTCCTTCAGGATGTGCAGGCTAGAGTCTAAATCAGTCAAGTTTCTATGGTTTTCTGCTCTATACATTATGGGCATATCAGGTTCCAGAATGGCGTACAGTATGGGTCCAGCACAGCAGCAGCAAAAGGATCTGGTGGAGCACCTCTAGCCCTGTTGACAAAGAATTGGCGCCATCCCTTCAAGGCAGAGGATCTATTCAGCACCCCAAACATGTTCACCACAATAATTACATTCAGCTATGAACACAATTACAAAACACATTCTAGGAAAAAAACCCACTAAGATAAAACTAAATACTTGGCAAGTAAAAATTACTTTAGTTGCTCTATCATTTTCTGTTTACAGCTATATCCTATAGCACAATGAAGGTGAGAGACAACATTATTAACCTTCAGTGACAGTAGGGCCAGGATAAGTATGTACTGGGAATGGAGAAAGGTTTCACATTATACTGAAAATGTACCAAATTCCATTAGTTTTTTCTTTAAATGAAGTGAATTCATCATGAACAAAATGGAAGCATTAGCAGTGTGTCTAAAGATATCTGAAATAAATGATCTCTTCCCAGGTTTAAATATTCTGGTGTTAATAATACATTTCTTCCTCATTCATCTCCCCATTAATGAAATAGCCTCTTTTTCTAGCTTCAGTAACTCACATTTATTTTAAAAAGACAAGCTCCAAAAAGAGCTTTTCTAAGCATTTTGTAAAGATAGGCTTGTAACTATGTTTTCAGAAGAATGGACAGGTCATGATAAAGATGTTATATCAAAACAGCCATTTCAACACCACCACAGAGCCTTCAAATACAAACTGTATTTACTACGGTTTTAAAGAGTGTACAGGAAATGGCCAGTGTTTCTTGTGAAAAAGGCAACATGATGGAGGTGGAATTTAAATCTCCCTGGGACCTATGCTGCCCTTTATGTGGAAGGAATGTGTATGCGAACAATTATGGGCATTATCTGCCTATATAATAGATCCTGTCAAATTAACTTTTTTAACATCTTTTTTGATGAGAATACAAGTTTGGTTGACAAAGGTAATAGTGCAGATGTAACAGAGAGACTTCTGTAGGGTGTTTGACTTGGTACCACATGACATTTTGAGTAAAAAACTAGGATATAAAATTAACATGGCATACATTAAAAGGATAAAAAATTGGCTAACAGCTAGATCTCAAAATGTAACTGTAAACAGGGAATTATTATCGAATGGGTCTGTTTCCACTGGGGTCTGCAGGAATCAGTTCTTGGTCCTGCGCCATTTAACATCTTTATTAATGAGGTGGAAGAAAACATAAAATCATCACTGATAAAGTTTGAAGATAACACAAAAATTGAGGGAGTGGTAAATAATGAAGAGGACAGGTCACTGATTCCGAGCGATGTAGATCACTTGGTAAACTGGGCATAAACAAACAATATATGTTTTAATATGGCTAAATGGATACATCTGTCAACAAAGAACATAGGCCATACTTATAAAGGATGGAGAATTCTATCCTGGGAAGCAGCGACTCTGAAAAGGACTTGGGGGCGGTAACATTCCAGGGTGAAATCCAGACCAGTGAGGTGCTAGGCAGTGTTCCCTCTAATTTTTTACATCCATGTGCGGAATGAATTTTGTTATGTGCACCAATATGGAGGTGATGTGTGACACATCACCTTCATATTGGTGCACATAACAAAATTCATGTGGTGTGGGTTTGGGTGCCGGGGGTAGGGGGGAGGGGAAGAGGGCTCTGGCTGGAGGTGCAGGCTCTAGGGTGGGACTGGGGATGAGAGGTTCGGGGTGTGGGAGGGGGCTCAGGGCTGGGGCAGAGGGTTGGGGTGCAGTGGATGCAGTGGATGCAGGCTCTGGGGTGGGGCTGGGGATGAGGGGTTTGGGGTGCAGGCTGCCTCGGGGCTGCGGTGGGGAGAGAGGACTCCCCCCAGCCCTCTCTCGCCAAGTGGCCGCAGAAACTTGCAGCTGGGAGAGAGGCGCCTTTCCTGGCCGTGGCAGCTCCGGCGGGGATGGGCTGGGCCAAGGGAGGTGTTCTTCTCCCCGGCAGCTCCAGTGGTCCTGGCGAGTGGCTCCTCTCTCCAACGACTCTGGCGGGCCTGGGCCGAAAGAGGGGCTCCTCTCCCCCGGCCGCAGCAAGTCCGGGGCAGGTCCATGCTGGGGCCATTGGGGAGGGGTGCCTCTCCCTGCCACAGCAGGTCCGTGCTGGGGGAAAGGCATCTCTCCCTGCCACAGCCCTGAGCCCCTGCCCGGGGCTTAATAGACAGCTGCATGGCTGCGCAGCTTAGAGGGAACTTAGGTGCTGAGTGACTCATGCCCTGCAACTTTGGGTACCCCACAATGTTTTGCTGTTGTAGCTTCCAACTTGGGTCGCTCACAATCAGCCTGTCAGCATGCAGGTCATGCTGAGAGTGTCTGTTTATAGCCTTAGCCCATGTCCAGCAACTGGACCACAGCAGCTTGTCAGCACACTCCAGCTATGCACTGGCTTCCAGCAGCCTTGGTTACTACTTGAAGGGTGGCTCCCAACACACTCCTGAATTTCCCCCCAAAAACATGTGTTTTTCACTGTCCAGCCTCGCCTGGACAGTTCAGATATTTTAGGTTTGTTGTCGCTGGCAGGGAACAACATACAACACTTTGCTACCCCAAATGGAGTTACTCAAACACTGGATTAATTTTGATTAAAGAATAAAACAAGTTTATTTAACTACAAAGAGAGAGATTTTAAGTGAGTACAAGACATTAAAGTTGGAAATAGTTAGAAGAGAAATAAAGATAAAATGCTTCTTAGTATGAAAACTTAGTGAATTAGACTTGGTTCAAGGTGAAATCCCTTCCCACACGTTTCCAGTAACATTGCTGACCAAATTCTGAGGCCAGGATCTGCATTCAAAGTCCAACGGATGTTTCTTTTGTCTTCTTAGATGAAAGAGAGAGAGAGATGGATAGGGAGAGATAATTTGGGGTGTTTTTGCCCCTCTTTTATAGTTCAGTCACCCTTTGGGCATGCATTTTCCTGAGGGTTACCTTTAGAGAAAGCTCATTCCTGCTAAGGATGGAGACAAGGAGTCTGGTGGTAAAAAAGGTGCCACGATGTTGTTCCATGATCTGTTTGTTCCTGCCTCCCTTCCTTGCCAAAAAAGGCCACTTATAGCTGATTGACCATCAACTTTGATGACAGTTGGCTAGAGGCGTCAGCTTGTCCTCTCTCTTTGAGAAACTGGTTTACCCAGATTTCTCTTGTAAACACATTTCAGACCTAATTTCAGCTTATGTTTATAACTTTATATATAATGTTGTTACACACATTTCATCATGATATTATTGATGAGTGAGTTATTAGTTTTCAAATGATACCTTACAAGGCATATTTTTACAGAGATTATTATAAATGTGCACGGGTGTGAATATAGAGGTGCATTCGGTCACAGGGGCCATGGTGAGTAATCACGGGGTCCCATGTGATGCTGTGGCCAAAAGAGCTAATGAGATTCTGGGATGCATAAACGGGAATCATAAGTAGAAGTAGAGAGGTTAATTTACCTCTATATTTGGCATCGGCACGAGGGCTGCAGGAATATTGCATCCGGTTCTGGTACCCACAATTCAAGAAGGATGTTGATAACTTGGAAAGGGTCAAAGAGGAGCCACAAGAATGATTAAAGGAGTAGGAAACATGCCTTATAGTGATAGACTCAAGGTACTCAATCTATTTAGCTTAACGAAGAGAAGGTTAAGGGGTGACTTACAGTCTGTAAGTACTACAAGGGGAAGAAATATTTGATAAAGGGATCTTCAATCTAGCAGAGAAAGGTATAGAATGATTCAATGGCTGGAAGCTGAAGCTAGACAAATTCAGACAGGAAATAAGGTATACATTTTTAATGGTGAACGTAAGTAACCATTGGAACAATTAAGAACATAAGAACGGCCATACTGGGTCAGACCAAAGGTCCATGTAGCCCAGTATCCTGTCTTCCGACAGTGGCCAATAACTAAGGGTCATGATGGAGTCTCCATTACTGACAAATTTTAAATCAAGATTGGCTGTTTTTATAAAATATATGCCCTAGGAATTATTTTGGGGAAGTTCTATGGCCTGTGTTATACAGGGGGTCAGAGTAGATGATCAGAATGGTCCTGTCTGGGCTTGGAATCTATGAATCTGTTTGTTAAGAATAGGCTCCTCCAGCAGCTCTAGGAACTATCAGGCCAACTGACCGCTGTACATAATCAATATTAAAACTGCTTTCTGATGCTTACCAGGTATATCATATTGAGAATCTTATTGTGTCTGTCGTGGGAATAATGTGGCTGAGAGTTGAATCCAGACCTTCAGCTTCAATTTAACATGCTGTATAGCCTCAAAGTGATCACCAGCCATAGGCACATGTCTATTAAGGCCCGGATACACAAAAGTAGTTAGGTGCTTAAATCCCTGCTTTAGGCACCTAAATCCCAGTTTTGGCATCTCTATGGTACACAAAACTCATGCTGAACCCTGTAGGCACCTAGATTTTTGCAATAAACGTTCCCAGAGGTGCCTATGTTTCCACCTTTGGGCATGCACACTGCTGCGTCTCTCTAGACGTCCAGGTCTCTATCTCCTGCCAAAGCTGCAGTGGAAGATTGACATTGGCTAACTAAGTCATGTGCTGAGCCCGATCCAGTAGGTGCCCTCTAAGCACACCTACTAGCTTGTGCCCCTCAGGCAAGTTCACACAAAACAGCTATGGGGTGAGAGGAGGACATCAATTATAACTTTTAGCCTAGGGATGAGGATACTCATCTTGGATGTGGGAGACCCCCCAGCTGAAGTCTCCTCTCTGTCTCAGGGGGAAGAAGGGATGTGAAAAGGGGTCCGACATCTGTCAGAGCTAACCACTAACCTGTGGGATATTCAGATGTGGGGTTCCTTCAGTCTATCCCGTTGAAGCTGTTGCTTAACTTCAAAAATCATCACCTCACTGCAGGCTGACTTAGGGACCTATCTCTGAGAGAGGGTCACACATCCCTCTGGTCAGCATCTCCCATTTGTTAGCTTAAGTGGCTCCTTACCTAGAATTCTGGCTTTTGTGAAGGTGCCTCTCTCCCCGCATTCATTGTATAAAGTGTCTAGGGGTCTAACTCAGGCTTTGCAAATCTCAATGATTTTCTAGGTGCCTAAAAGTTAGGTGCCGTGACGCTCAGCAACACAACACCTAATTCCTTTTGTGTATCCAGGCCAAAGTTACTACTTTGCGACTCAAAATATTTCTCCAGGGCTATAGCACTACACTAAAACTGTCATCAGTCTCTTGTCAAACAGTCATACACAAAACTGAAAAACAGCCACTCAAAAAGCATGCAGTACTACCGAGCCCTGTTACCAGTACCAACCATTTAAAAGCTCTAGGACTGCCACCTTTCATTGGTTAGGCAGATAACACAAGATCAACTCCTGGTTCAAAACAATTCTGAACTTTCTTCCAAAGAACACTGTGTTTCTGGGCCAAAAGTGGGATTTACAGTAATTGTATCGAGAAGCATAAATGGCATATAGAATTTCTATCTTAGCCTTTACATTGCACGTGCTTCCATTAATTTTCATTTTGCGACATGCTTAGATAATACATCAGCCCAATGTAATGATAGGTAATATCAGTCAACATTCAGTTTCTGGGTGGGATTTTCAAAAGTGCTCAGGACTAGTGTATCTTTGTTTCCACAGAAGTCATCAGTAAACCTCCCATTGATTTCAATGAGAGCAAAGTTAGGCCAACAAATACTTTTGAAGTGAATGATTTTGAAAATTCCAGCCTACCAACTTAATTGCAATAGCCATTCCACTATGCAAAGAGGGCACCATAATAGTCACAGAGGGTATAGCAGCTATAAGGCAGACATAACCGTCTAAAAATGTCAGTTTGGGGTTGAGTAAAGACACCATCATCCTGATACACAAATTCCCTGCAAACATTCCCAATACATACATGTGGCTGGAGTTGAACTCCAGCCAGCACCTGTTAAATGGGCTATGCACTGAAGCCAGGATTTGACCCTAAATACAGAAATTCTTAGTAATCTGTTTTTTCTTAATATTAAAGGAAACTGTGCTGGAGACAAAGTTGTATCTCTAGATGTTAACATTGTTGCTGTGTATCAAGATCGGTAAGATTATCGAGCCTGCCAAAATATCTGAATGCCTATAATTTAACCATACTATCTTCCGCTATTATCTGCAAATGCTGCAGTAAAATGACTGAGGTCCTTGCTCTTAACCATAATTATGAATAGGAATGAAGGAGAGAAAAAAGCTACAGCTATTTCCTCCCACATGATCATTCTGTCATCTTTCACACTTACATCTTGTTTCCCAAAGCTTTAATCTGCATTTGTACTCCCCTGATATTTACTTCCAACAGACTTCTTTTATACTGCAGCACAAAACAAAGAACTCACATAAAAATTAATGTTCAACTGCATTTAGGCATGAAATTTTAATATAGTCCAGAGAGAGTTCTTGCTGTTCCAAAATAATTTTAGAGTAATTCTACAAATAATGAAGCCCTTTATATCAATAAAATTCTTGTTGTGTGTATTGCATATAATCAATATCTATTCACATATTTGGCTACTGTCAAATCACCGTCTTTAAAAAAAGACTAGAACTAATAACAAGCCATAGAGATTAAATATGAAGTGATAAAATTCATAAGTAGTAATACAACAGATATGGTAAAATTCATGAAAGACAGATGCTATTACTGTAACATGCTTTCTTTAGTATTTGTAGGGCACAATTCTGAATTCACTTTTTTTCCCATTTGAATTTTCCTTCAATTGATATTTCTTACTTGTCCAAATTTCTGCAGTCAGTAACCATGGGATTAGTTAAATTAATTAGGAACATGCAGGATGATGCATGCATTGAAGTATTAAATACAGGGAGCTGAGAAGCACAATTTAGTGTTACCTCACGGTGTGGTTAATCCTTAGTATTAGGTTGTAAAATAACTGGTACTTTAAAGTGTGGTTCTGCTCTGACAAGTGACTATATATAATGGAACCTTCTTTCTGAAAAGATCTGCTCCCTGTGTATATTCAGTCGTATCTCCTGACTTTAATGATTAAAGAATCTGGACTTAAGTATTGACTATTTTTTCTTCCTGTTAAATCTGCAGTGCCAAACAACTAAGAGAATGTGGGCTGGATTCTATTCCTCCTGTGCAACGTCATCAACAGAATTATTTACTAAATTCCAAGGGCCAGTCAGGTACATTTGTGAAAGCCTATTGTAGGCAGTATGGTCACTGAAGGCATAATTTAGATACTGGGGTTACACCTGGTTGTGTACCAAAGGGCATAGAATTTGGCCTGCATTACTGGTGGTATGTGGGAGAAGGAAATAACTCAGTTAGTCTTTCAGCTCTTATGATGAGTTTATACCTTTGGCATTTAGAAAAAACATTTTACTCGAAAATGGTTGGTATTTGGTATTAAAACTTTAACATTTGTCACCCAAGCATTCTAATGGGAAGAATACTTGCATTTGATTGAATCATGAAGATCAGCTTCAAAGCTTTTCAGATGTGTCTGTAATAAAGGACTCAAATGTTGCACTCAAAAGGTGCAGGATAAATGTAATTTATAAAATGACCATGAGTTTAGCACACGAATATTAACTTCATATATATACTGTACATACACATACATAAGTTACATGAATAAATCTCAGACACATCCTGTATATTGATTAGTGATACATTATATTCAGTAAGGGCGGGAATGAAGCTAGATGACCTAATGAATATTATGTCTTGATCCTTGAAGTTTGTGATGTTTTCTGTTCCACGAATGTTCTCATAAAGGAACTTATGTTTGGGGGTTATTTCTGGGGTGCTGTGTTGAAGTAAGGGGTTTGTCTATGATGCACAGTCTAAATTAATTAACAATGTTCATGTGGAGGTTTTCAAGAACATTTCATGTCATGTCAAAGCCGCAATCATGAGCTGCCTTGAAAAACCACAAATGCAAGTTGACTTGGTCATGACAGCCTCTACTAATTGCTGTCAAACAGTAATTATTATTTCATTAATTTCACCTCTCCAGGAAACAATGGCTTCTGGAAGCATCTGCCTCTAGGTTTGATTTTTAAGTTTAAAAGTAAGTTACATGTTGTCTATGGTTAATCACTGTTTTTACACTTTTAAGGCAATCTTGTCAGCACATGCAAAAAAGTAGTAGAAATTGGAACTAATTATCTCATAATTGACTGATACTTTCCCCTGCTGTTGGAAGCGGAATGCTTGCCATCTAGTAGCTTTCCACACACAATGGGAGGGAAAATTATCAATCGATCATGGGACAATTAGTTCCTAATTTGTAACGTTCTTCTGCTGAAAATAAAAGCAAGCTAATTTACGATTATAAGGATTGGAGTCCCTATGGTGAATTGGAGAATGATCTTTATAAATAGTCCATCTAAGTCATATTTACATTTTCAATTATTTTAGCAATGAATGATGATCCCAAGGTGAATTAGGATATTAAAATTTTATCACAATCTTTTTTTTTTGGTTATTATTTCTATGGATTTAGAGAAGAGCAAGGCACTCAGGACAAAGGCATTGTTTGAAGGATTTTACAACTGAATATATACATAGACCACATGTGAAGACAACATCTGCATGAGGATGAGGAGGTAAAACAAAGGGAGAGGACGAAAGCACTCTGAGAATTTTGAATTTAATGACATTTAGATCTTATTCAGGGATTTCCAGGAGTAAATCTCAAACTATAGACATTTTGCCCTGTGAAACTCAGGATTGAAACCATCTGAAATAGATCTGAACTAGGGCAGAAGTACTGTACCTATGGTAGATGTGTAATCTATAAATTAGATGTGTAATCCTAAATTGTGTTTGTGAGACACTGGAGGCCATGGGGCAGCTCTCTGGTGGTCCAGAGAGCTAGCCTGTTGCACAGTTCTAACTCTCCTCCTGGTTTCCAGTTGCTAAACCATATTTAAAGGAGCTAAAAATCTTATTTTCCTACTATTACTCTTTTATGTAACATGTAGTTGCCACAGGGATGTTATATGATTACGAATGGGAAGGGAGGTGTACACAAAGCAATCTTTCTATTAATATCTGGTATGTATTATGGAAAAATTTGGGAACCCCAGAAAGCAAATCTACAGTGCTTGAAAATTGGAAGTGCATGTGTTTCCTCTGTTTTAAAGTGCCTGTCATCCTGGTATCTACATACTCTACAGCAATTAAAGATAGCAATGCGTGCACCCTTAATGGGAATATTTTCACAGCCTTTCTTGTTCCTGGGTGTGTGTTTCCCCTCCTTTTTCATCTTCCTCTCTTTTCCTCTCATCTTCCACTTCGCCCTTCCAATCTCCACTACACGTTGTGAAGATACTATCTATTGGCGAAAGGCCTTATCAAAGAGGTGAGTGTGGCTTATAGATCTGAACATGTTCACTGATGTATCCCCTAAGGAGTTTACCTAGGTTCCTGAGTATGTGTCTGCTCGTAACTCAGGGAGTGGGTCTGACCCTGGGAGGAAGGGAGTCAAAGGCAGAATCAGACCTGACAGGGGCCCTGTTGGCATGGGAGAGGATAGCAGGGTGCCTGCTCAGAGGAAAAGTTATGTCTGAGGGAAAGGAGGAGGGCAGAGTCAAATGACTGACAAGTTAAAGTCTGGGAAGAAGAGCTAGCCTGACCAATAGGAAGTGAGATGCTCACTTTTGAGACCACTGTGAGAGGGGAAAAGCCACTTTGGAGTAGTCTGGAGCCAGCCACAGAAAGGGCAAGACTGGCTGTGGATGAGCTGGTGAGTCCCAGGTCTGCATGCAAGGTCTCCTGAGAACTGGCTTCTGGGGACCTGGAAGCAACATCCCTCAGCTTGGTACTTTTTCTCTTCAAGGTGACTTTCAGTTTCTAGAGTTTTGTCGGGAAAACCGTCCACCCAGCCAGGCAGAGGAAGCCCTCCAGCTCTCTAGGTAAAATCAGTCAGCTCTCCATTGGCTGCTAGACCAGGGCCCCCTGCTTGCTGTGAGTATATCTGAGCACTAGAGTAGAGACTAAAGTTAGGGTCTTTCATAGAGTTTTTGTAATCTGCCTCTTGAACTCTGCTTCCCTTTGTGGTGAGGGGAAATCTGGGGACCAGAAGCAGCCTGACCCTTGCATGAAGAGGATCCCTGCCAGCAGTGGTCATCAGCCACTGTGCAGTGACTGAGGAGTCCACATTCATCTCCGAAGCTGAGGCGCATTCATGGAGTTGTGAGTGTCCCATCTGTTAGTTAGATAGTCAGGGAAATTGCATGGGAGATCCCAATGTCCTCAAGCCAGGGGGTAAGGATTTGGGGATGTTATTAGCTGCTGCTATTAAATCTGTGGAGGGATTTACCATCTTATCCCATCAAATCCCAGTCATTTGGACTGCCCTGAAGCCAGTCGGCCAAGTTGCTAGCTGCTGCACAGAGAATATCAAAGTCACAGGCCATCAAGGACCCCTACAAAGTACGCGTACCAACAGGACACTAAATTTTAGTCTTGCTATATCCAGTCACATGACTGCGGAAATTCACAGGTATTATCAGTGCAGGCAACAGTGACCCCAAGAGTATTGTCTTACCCTGTTTTGTTATATTTACTTCCTGTTTAATATAATTACTCAGTTGAATATATTGTGTTTTTGTGTTATTTCCTGGGAATCTCCAACTATCTGGCAAATAACTGGGCATTTTCTTGTGGTTAGAGTTTTCCTTTCAAGCTGCCCTGGTGACACTGCCAGGAAGGAGCAAGGAGGGTGGAGACACCACTAAGTAAATTCATATGGGAAGAAAATAAACTACGTTACACTCTGCTAAGCTGGAGGTGGGATCCAGAAGAACCCAGGCCTATCCATCAAAACCTGAAAGGCAATCGGTGTTAAAGGAGGTAACTGGGTGGATACATTCATCTTTGCTAACAGGTCTTCACTTTAAGAAGGAATGAACACAGCAGAAGATCCAGAAAGATTACATGGACCTTACTCAAGCAGAGAATACACAGTAAAGATACACTTGGGTTTTGCTGAATACCAACAGGTGATGTGCAAGTGAGCAAATGTTTGTGCAACAAAATATCAGAATAGCTTGAAGTCAAGAGAGAAATATGAAAAAACTCAACAATTCTCTTTGATACCCTGCCTCTACACTTTATTTCTAAAAACCCACCTGTGAAACATGCTAATAATTTGGTCACCTCTTCACACTTAGTTTGTCCTAGCATGACCATATGCATGTCCTCTGATTGAAGTTTTTTCAGATCAGAGATTCTGTCCTGACTTTGTTGTCTTTACTATATTTAACTTTTGGAAAGCTCAGTGTTCAGCCATGACATAATAAATTGGCAATCATGGTCAATGATTTAATCAACACAACATTAACCATAAAAAAAAATGGTTACTGACCATCTCAGACACCCTGAAGTCAGAGAGCATTTAAGAGTATAGAACTCAAAGACATTAAGGAACAGATCCTTCAATGGGGTATGAGTACTTTTACAGTGACAGCACAATCTGGTTGAGAAGTGGGTATAACCAACTCAAGAAGGAGTCACCCCGACAAAACATAGATTCTCTAGTGGAGAAGAGACAGTATGAGGAGTTTTGATGTGGTTCATCTTCACTGCTGCTGGTATAGCTGAGAAAAGAAGGTGCGGTCAGAGGAAAGAGGGAGTGGCTGGGATGCAACATAGATCCTTGTCTTCAGTTTCAACCTCTTGTAGCAGTCCTATACCATTTGTAGCTGGCATAAATTAGAGAAGCCTTCTCCGCACAGGGTGGGGTTAGTATGCACAGAATCGCAACAAGATCAGGGGACTGCAAACCTGAGCTTTGAGCCACCTGTGCACACATATTCCTAATTTGTACTCTGTGCAGTTCAGCTACATCAGAGGTTCTGAATCTTGGACTGGAAATAAATGACACTTGTTGGAACTTGGTTGCTGCACAATGACTACAGAATTGGTTGCTTAAGAAATCACAGAGCTCCTCAGAAGCTATTATACCTACTGTATAAAAAGGGAGCACAGAAGGATTTAACATGAATAATGAATTGTTTATGTTTATGTTTAGATGAACCTAATAAATAAGTTGGCATTCTTTCAAAGCTGTGGGAGAAGAAAAGGTGGCTATCAGGGACAGAGCACATGGACACATTGTTTCGTAGTGAGGTTGTCTGAGGAGCTTCAGAAATCTCTTTGGAAAAGCAAAGATGTATTGTGGTGTGTGAAAGGAAGAAATCTTCTCTACCAGGCTGTTATCCTAGTTGCCAAGGGCAGGTCCTTGATGAAAACAGAGCACCAAAGGATGGATAGTTTAGGGATTGTACAGTAGAAGTAGAAAGTTGGTTATTATAATGGAGCCTAGAGTTACACTGGAATCAAAATGGATTCAACATACAGTGAATGTTACAAAGAGACTATAGTCCAAGTTCTAGCTTGAAGTCTAGTGGGGCAACCCAAACAAAGCCAATGATTTAAGTCAGGCCAGAATTTAGCACTTTGTTGGGAGACATATCAACAAAGGACATTATATCCACAAGAGAAGGTGGTACCAGAGAAAAAGTCACCTAACAGGTCAGAGTCATTCTAAATAAATACAGTAAATATCAAAGACTGGTTTAGTTTTCAAACTACGGTAACTGCATTATGTTCTGGGTTTTTTAAGTCATGGTGCTTTATGTAAGGCAACCCAGACTTCATTTTATTCACATTATTATTGCTAAAGGAAGTCGAACAGACTAGCTTAAGACCATTTCAAAAAACAGAAGGAAATTTGTGCTCAAATAGGGCCATATTTGACTTTGTTAGTTCTCTAACTTGCATTAAGCAGAATATTTTCTTAGCATGCTTACAATATAAAAATAATGAATAATTTTACAAAGTGGCTCAATACCAATAAACAACTCCAACTTGCGCCCCTCCCCCCACTCCAACCCCACAAATGAAAAAGAACCTCAGATCTCTCCCCTCATACAAAAGCCCATGTAATGGCATAGTCCTTGAAGAGATCAACAAATCTGTGGTCAGTATTGAGCAGCACTGGAGTTTGAAGTTTTAGAGTCAATAGACCCTCTCTGAAAGCCCTTTCCTATTTAACTCATGGAGTTAGCTGCATGTGTGTTTCAGTTATCTCAGCTGCCCCAGTGTCACACAGGGTAAAAGGCAACATTTATGGTAGCCAGTGATATTTGTGTTTAATCTACAAGCTCAGCCCAGGGAATGGAATTCTCATCATTTCCCCAGCCATTTAAAACAATAATTCTGTGCTCTGCTAAATACCTCCTTTTCTAAACCAATACTCTCCTCAGTGGAATTGTAGTCATAACTGTAAAAGAAATCTACTGCCAAAGTACTCCACTGGGAGAGAAAGAATATAGTGGCAGCTGGCTGTCTCCAAGGAAGGAGGGGCTCCATCTCTGTAAAACACTCTCAGCTCTTGCGGAAGATATGCTGAAGATGTAGAAACTGTGCTACTACCAACCAAACTAAAGGTTGTCACTTTAGTAGAACAAGAATTCTAGATACAGTGCAATCAGCAAATTAATTAGAAAATCTCATGCCTGTGTGCAAAATAAAATTGAACAGAAGCAGCATAGTGTAATGATGCTTCTTTAGTGAGTTTTACATTCAACAAATTCATCCTTTTGCCCTCCCACTCAAACATTCCTTTACTAACATTTGCGGATGGAGAACCATGATTAAAGCTTGGTGGTTGCTTGACTAATTATTTGTTTATCCTACATACCAATCCCATGAGTCCAAAATCAGTAGGGGACTCTTTAAGGAACACAACTCAGGGTTTGCATTCCTTTTGTACAATTTACCAACCTTCTGTAACAATCCATGGTGGTATAACATTCCATGCATGTGACATTGGGACTAGTTGAAGATTGCATCCTTTTAATCCTTACAATCTGGGCTGGATTCAACTGATGACCTACCTGGTGAAGCACAGTAGCTGATTAGAAGTGTCCCAAGGCATGCAGTCCTCCAATAAATGCTGATTTATGAGGAGTTCCTGTCTGTATATCTGTCTATATACCTACCATACAAAAAGGCTGTTTGAAAAGAACTTTAAGGTTGCAAAGTTTAGAACTAAAATGTTAGGGAGTATGACATAGAGTCTACCTGTGCAACTTGAATTTTATCCTTTTCTGCCTATATATTATGATCACATAGTATTTTTTCTCACCGAGACCATCAACGCTGTTTGAATCGAGGATCTTTAGATCAACAATAGAGAATTTCCACTTGAGTTAAAGGAGTAACTGGTAACAGAAGTAGTCTATTGTCGTCTAAGAGGAGAATACAACACACACTTTGCCAGAGGGTTACACAACTGTGGAGTGTTGGGTATGAGAATTCCAGCTTTCTATTTCTTGCTTTAGGAGGAGAGTGTTGCCTGGAGCTATGTTAATATTTCTGTGCAGTTCACAACCTGTATTTCTGACCACATCCTCATACCCCTGGCCTATGAGCAGGCACGTGTCACTCAGCCGTTTTACAAATAAGGTAACAACTAAGTGGTTGGTCACTTTAGGTACAGCTGAGAATAGAATCTCATCTGACATACAGAGCCAAGCCTCCTCTTCTTTGCCATATTGCCTCTCATAAAGGGTATGTCATGGCCCTAAACCATCACCTCCAGCCCAATGCCCTCCTCCCCCCTATGTGGGTATCATGCAGGTCTGTTTCTTTCTACATAAATTCACACTCCTTGACTTCCCTTCAAAGATCCTGTTTCTGCTTCAATCTCAGTTATTATCTCCAGCTGTTCGCACCTCACCCCTGCACTTGCTCCAGCTTTCTTGCCTTTTTTTACTCCATTTCTCTCCTCCAAGTCTTACCTTTGTGCCTTTTCCATATTACTCTCCTATCCCTGGAACAACACCCCTCTTCCTGTGCATCAGCGCCTTCACACCATTTCTTCAGCTCCCTCCTCAAAGCCCACTCCTCTCCTGCTCTTTCCTGCTTTGCCCTTTCACTTCTTTGCTCTCTACTCCTCCCACTTGCCTTACCTCATTCTCTATGGGGAGATTTTCAAAGGCATGAAGGGAACTTAGGTGTCTGTATTTGTGCCTTTAAAAATCTCCCCCTACATCTCTAACTCTCCTATACTAGAATAAGACTAATTTTTATTTCTTGTACTCTTTGTCTCCCTTTCCCTGCCTTCCTGTCCCTTTCCTTTGTCTACTATCTTTTCTTTTCTTTGTTTGTCTAATTTAGATTTTGCAAGCTCTTTGGGGCAGGGACTGTCCTTTTACATTCCCCGGAAAGTACCATGTAAAATTGATAATGGGGCTGTTTAATGTTTAATAAGTTACTTATAGAATTCCTGACAGTTGCCTACAAAAATAATACAGGCATCCATGCAGTGGGTTAAAGCTGCAGCGTCATTAGTTCAACTACTAGAGAGATCACAGGTTTGATATTTGTGCTAATTTGATATTCTCCTTCTAGGAGAGGGTACAGGTGTGGAGAATCCATCCAATTTGTATAGCTGGAAATACCATATGAATAATAAGCAGGCCTTTTTTTAACGTTGCTCATGCTTGTGATGTTAGTAAATCACAACTGCGTGGGGGTGAAAGAAATTAGAATCTAAAATGAGGGGACTGTCCCATTATGTATAAGACTGCTGAAAGGTTTCTTTGTTCTAGAAAAGTCATTATAATAATATAGGAAACAAAAGCCAAAGCTCTTCACCCAACCCTGGGTGTCCTGCTGAGTCGTGCACCCTGATGATACTGTGTAGAATTTAAACAGCTATATTTCTAAGATCATCTCTTCCACTCGTAATGGAAAGTAGCACTACATAAACTCAGGGCAACTCATAACTTGGGGCTCTTTCATCTGAAATAATTTGTGTCAAGAAAAGCCTGTAATCAACACACATATACATATATAGATATAGATGTGATTCTTCTTTGATGCTCTCCTAGGACAAAACCATCAAAACCAGATATCTAACAGCTTGAGAAATTGCACCCGTTACCCTCCACCGTGCACACTAATAAAAAGTAAACAGTAATCATTCTACTGACCATGCTCACATCAGACGTGCCATGTGGAGGGGAAATAGAATGTGACAGTCCCCCCCCCGCCCCCGACCTATCAAATCTCATTTCTCCAATACCCTCTCCCTTCCCCCATATATACATCTATACCTTCAGTGTATTGAAAGTATACAAGCTCATTCTTTTGGGCATGAGGTAACCTCCAGCTGACAGAGGTTTAGATAACCTGCCCATAAGGGAAGCGTCTATTACATAACAACCCCCTTTGGGGAGCCTTGCACCTTCCTCTGAAGCATTTGTCACTGTCTGAGACAGGATTCTGGACTAGATGGACCATAGGTTTGATCAGGTATAGTAAATTCCTGTATTCCTCCATACGTATACATGTGGAGCAGCTGCATTTGGCCAGATTCCAACTGTGATTTTGCTGCATAATTCACACAAGATATGAATCATGAGTAAGCTCTCTAAATATGGTAATTTAGGTGATAATTATCCAACACTACTACATTTAATTATCATAAAATAGTTACAAACATTTAAGAAGTCTAAACATTTAAACACGTTTCAGTTAAGCTGTTGAATGTACCAGCAATATCCACTTTCACTGTTGCCCTTTCACAGTCCAACACGATATCTTGAAAAATTCTGAAGTCACTTTAGTGGGTGCCTCGCAGTGCCTTCTATGATCAAAGTTAACGTCAGGACTTTCAATTAAAATTCCGTTTTCATGTGTTCTTGCCTAGCAAAAATTTTCTTCTCTGAAATTTTCCATGAGGCACATTAGTGACAGGGGTGGGGGAGGGAGAGGAAGGGCTAATTGTTGAACAAAATCTCTTCAGAGGTCTGAATTAATCAAGAATGAAAAATGCATACTTCCTGTTTTGAGTCCATGCAGACAGATTTTACTCACACAACAACAAAAAAAGCAGAACTTTGCACATCTGAAATGTTCAGGTTGTCTAGTCCCCATTGAGAACTAAGCTCTTTTGTTGGTTGAAGAAAACAAGCTGCAACTATTTAAAACCTCAATTCTGAACATGTGCAAAAGTAACTTTGGGACGAATTATTGCTACCTTAGGGACAAATTATTATGCTAAGTGCAATGCTAAGTAAATACTATACTTAATGGGCCAGATCCTCAGCTGGTGTCAATGAGCACAGCTATGCCCAAATGGGCATTCTTACTGAAGATCTAGTGCAATACATATAAAGTTTTAAACATGGAAGATTTTCTCTGTAGACAGATTTCACTGTGGAAATGGATTCTGTTTTGAAGTCTTTATTCTGCTACACAGCTTGTAAACTACACAGCAAGGATTCTTTCTTGGGCTTAGCTTGAGAACTCCATAGAAGAGACACTTTCTTTGGCACAAGATATAATCACTGGAAGAGCAAACTGATGAAACAATTTCAAATGGTGAAGCTTGTGTATTCCAAAAGCTCGAGGCCGTGAACATAGTTCAAAGATCTTAGAAGCTTCACGAACATAAGATGGTTTGATTTTTCCTGTTTTTTCTTGCAGAGAAACAGGGAAATTAAAATATAACGTTACCAAAGCTTTGTTACAAATTTAAATGTTCAATAGACAGGCAATGCTAATGTTGAATGTGAAACTAACTTTCCTGATTATTCATGTGAATTATGAATAGTCTTTAATTCTATAATCGCATAATTTTCCTCAAATGATATTGCAGAAAATTATGTTCTACATCAGATTCACATATGATTCCAGTCTTGTATGTTTACAATAATTTCTTCATTACAATGGACTTCACTACTGCATCTGTTAAATCTTTTTGAAAGGTGG
Organism: Chelonia mydas; assembly: GCF_015237465.2. Taxonomy (NCBI): domain Eukaryota; kingdom Metazoa; phylum Chordata; order Testudines; family Cheloniidae; genus Chelonia; species Chelonia mydas. The sequence continues at coordinate 277,002,137 of NC_057849.1, forward strand.
CATGAGATACCAAAGTTTTTTGTGCAGAATAGAGAGCATGGTTTAGCAAGGTTCTGATTTACTGTATTTAAAATATTGTACATCCTTTTGTTGTAAAGAATTTATATCTGTGCACTGCTGGTTTGAATGTTAACAAGGTATTTCTAACTTTACAAGTAAAATAAAACTGTTTGTTGCCCATCATCTGATTTTAAAAATGTATAGTTCCAGCAAAGTATTTAATTGCACTAAATAATAATAGTATAATTATAATAAGTGTATTAATGAAGCAGTATGGATGGTAATGTAGTTATTGGGAGTCAATTCTGTAATTTAATTGGAAAGCTCAATATATGCCAAGAGAATGCCTTTCACTAATTATTCTGGAATTATAGATCATTATACTATAATGTCTAAGTTGGTTACTATATACTTTTACTTTAATGAATATAATAAGCATACATTCCTCAGAGTAATACACAGTATTAAAAGCTGCCAGACATCTATCCCTATATTTTAGAAATAGCATGTGATTACGTGAAAAAGCCTTACACAACATAAACCACAGGAATTAGGGAGTCAAGTTCTCCTTTCAACCTCAATTTTCACATTTCAGGTAGGATTCACAAGGAGGATTTAAATGCCCAGCTGCCACCTTAGGCACCACTGGCATTCACAAAATCCCTGCTCAGATGCCTCCTAACTCCATAAGTGCTTAATGTCTCTAGGCGTCTTAAGTTTCAGTGGCTGGGCATGCGCTTCGTCACCTTAGTCCTGGCATCACCCCACAGCTCAGCTCCTAACACCTTAGCCCCAGAGGCATTCACAAACTAGTCATTCCCTTGCCTGCCAACCCAATCCAGTAGATATGCTCAGAGTATGTCTAAACCCACAGAAAGTGGTGGTTCTCACTTATAAAGCTTTCAGCACGGTGGCTAGGGAACTCATTCAGGATGTGGGAGACTGGGTTTAAATCCCCACTCTGCCTGATGTGAAAAAGGATTTGAAGTTGGGTCTCCCACCTCCCAGGTGAGTAACCTATTCACTCGGCTATGGGGTATTCTGGGACACAACTCTCTCAGTCTCTCCTGTTGGTGCTGTTCCACTATGTATAACCAATTAAATATGACTGGAGCAGGGTGAGTAGAAACTGGGTCTCCTGTCTTCCAGGTGAGCACACCTTAACCACAGGCTAGAGAGTCATTCTCATGCTCTCCCTGGCCTACCCTTCTTGCCTTTTGAACTTTTGGATGTTCACTCAGGAGTCATAAAACGTTTCTTTTTTCCCCTCCAGAGATAAACCACCACATTTTTTAAATTGTCTACTCTCCGGTAGTCTCACATCATTTAAATCCTAAAATATCTGATCAGAAAGCTTGATTTCTAATTCATCTTTGAAGTTTAGATGCATTTTTCATAAGTTCTAAAAATAAAGAGTTCTGTCTTCTCCAGTGGCGTGTCATGTATATGTATGAAAGGCACCATGACAAAGTTTCAAGGTATTTTGAGAAGTGTAAATGCAAGGGAAAACACATTCAAAAACTAGGATGCAGCATTCTGGTCTTCTGAAAATCTATAGTCTCTGAATATATCAGCACAATCAAATAAAATTAGGTGGTGCAAATAAAAATATAGTACGACAGGCCAAATAGTGCGTGAAGTGACATGCAGCTTGTGGTAGAGTTGCATGTGATTAATGATACAATGTTTTATACAATAAAAGTGCGATTTAAAAGTAAATATGCATGTTTTGAACCTGACATCTCATTGAAATGTGTGGACAAAACCAGACATCACAAGTGATCCCAATGATACAAATGCCCAGGAAAGAGAGATGATACAGCTGGTCTGATAGTTTCACAGTATCAGAGCCTGGTGACAGAGATGATGCGTGGGGAGAGGTGGGGGCACGTCGGGTCACATGCTCCTCCAGATTTCTGCCTTCCATTTAGCAACAGCTAAATGTTCTGAAGGGACCCATCCACAGTGCTGCTGCACACTTTGCCCCACAGGGCCACCTCTCGCCAGGATGTTGAGCAGTGGGGAGGCAGCAGCTCCCCTTGGTGGTGGCACTCACTGTGCGTCTGTGCAGCGTTGGGAGGGAGGAAGCAGTAAGGCGGCTGGCTGCGGGCTGAGCCTTGCCCCCTGCCCTTGCTACATGGGACTGCTTCTCCTTCCCTGCTGCTGGGGTCTCAGCACTTCCTGCTGCCTGCTTTGCAGACTGCCCTGGGTGAATGCCCTGTGCCTGTTCCCAGGGCAGAGGCCGCTTTCTCACTCCTATAAGGAGGGGCTCTGCCCAGGGGAAACTCTCCCCTCACACTGCTCCCCTTGCCCTGCCTTCCATTTAGCAATAGCTTCTAAGGTGAGTTATGGGGTGGAGGTGGCACTCCCTCCCTGAACCCCACTGTGTGGGGCCAGCCCAAGCTGTCTGGTGTCACTGGCCCAAATCACCTGGCATCACTGGCCCAAGCCACCTGGCATCATCGCTCACCCCTACCCCAAACGTTCCTCTTCACCCCTGTAGGGTGGCATGCTCCACAGTTTGAAAACCTCTGTTCTAGATCCAGTGCCGACGTGTGGGACAGTCAAATGCCCCTCCAGAACCTTTACATTGTGCGCCCCCCACTACCCATAGTTATGCATCGTCTCTGCCTGCTGATATATGTGAAAGCTGGGTTTAAGAGCTTTACTTTTCTTGTTGCCCTGGTCAATGGAGTTCTGATTCCTTTATATTGCAGGAGTCATGTGCTAAGGATCAGAAAATGTGCTTTGCTTCCTGCAGGCTGTCAAGTCTCATCATCTGTAAACTGACCCCAACTGATTGGAGGGAGTGTCCTTCTAACTACCCAACAGACAAACTGCAAAGGATGTGAAAGTGGTTTGTGAGGAAGAGGAGGAACAGGGCTCAACTTATTCTTTCATAAAGGCTTTTTTAATGCTTCCTGACAGATGTGGGGCAGGAATACATGAATGTGTAATAGAATTCTGCAATAAATGTTTGGGAATGTGTTCACTGCTAAAACTCACAAAAATGACAAACTCTCCTTAAATACACCATGAGCTTAATCCCAGGTGTGTGCCAGCTGCTGCCTCTCTTTGGAAGCAGCATTTCCAATACACTCTCTTTTGATCATGCCGGGGAACGGCCACTGTCATTGCCAGGAGATTGATGGACAAGCATAGCATCTCGAAAGAGAGGAGAGTACCGAGAACATCTTGACTGGCACTGAACTTACAATGACACCAATAGGACAGCAATTACTGCAGAATATAGGTGCTCCATGTGCATCTTTTATGATCAGCACTGTCTTCTCTCTGCTGTGAACATTGCATTTTCTTTTAGGCCTTGCTTCCTGGACACATTCCCAATATGTGTTATTGACACTAAAGGAGCCTGGCTTTGTGATATAAGTCAGATGACAATCATCAAGGCACTGAAGAGTCCTCATACTGGATAGAGTGTGGATTAAAAAAAAAAACATAATAAAAAGAAGACTGACTAGGTCACTTTTTAAAAATCAATTGCAGCGGGGAACTGCATAGCGGATTGCTTAGGAAATGTAAATACTACATAATCTTTTCATATATTATTTATGTATTTTGTCAGATGTCGACTTTTTAAACAGGGATCACTGTATATTCTCTAATCCTCTGGTTCTTTAACCCAGCATAACCTATAGAGGAATTGTTTGGCAATTTTTTTTGGTGGCAGAGGCTGCTACTGCTGCATGGAAAGCCAAGTGCTAGCCAAGGGGGGAGCTCCAGTGTGACTGGCTTAGATGTAGGAGGCATGCCGTGGTGGGGTGGCACCAGCAGCAGAAGCGGTGAGTGTAGGAAGATTGTGTGGGAGTGTGTTGTTCTTTTCTTCTCCTCCACAAGCTCCAGCTGGGTCATAAAGAGTGGGGAATTTTGTTGATCCCACCCTCCATCCTTTGGTGGTATCGTGTGTGATCTTTGTGACCCACTTCTGGCTTGTGTTTCATATTGACTGAGCAGCACTATTCTAAATCCAGCCCTCTCTAGGAAAACAAATGGGTTCAATTCATATAGTACAAAGGTTATTTCAAAGCCCTCATACTTTATGAAGGAATTTATAACATGTTTTTATATAATACAACTTATTTTAGTAAGGTTACTTGCATAATCCTCCCCTTTCACAGCTAGCCATAGTCATTAAATGTCGTTTTTTCTGAAGCTAGTATATCAGTGCATAAAATATCAGTTAATAAAATTCCCATGCTGTACACTCTGGATATGTTCTAATATACTTGTTTAAAAATCACTAGATGCAACCAAGGGTAGAGTCATGAGTTCCCCATATGCTGCATAAATTGCTGCCATGGGATCCTCAATGATCACTGCTACATGATTTCTCTGTCAATACAAGAAAGTGCTCAATAGAAATAGCCTGAATAGAGAAATAAAATGATAAGAACCTTCTCATAACACTACCCTTAACTACGATATATGATTTGGGACAAACAAAAACCCAATAATATTAACCAGATAAAGCACTGGATGGCATTGCAGCTTCACACAAATGCAATAGAAAGACCATCTCTCTGTCTCCAAAAACTACAGTGTTCTGGTAAAACTCTGTTTCTCTGACAGGCTCTGACATAATTACAATATCAGTCTCTAGTGGAAAAGTCCTATTAAATTGAACAGGAAAGAATCCAACAGTAATTACTACAGAAATTACATTGAAAATGTATGGAATTATTACATCTCTACAGGATTTTCAACCCCCCAAAACAATTTAATATAGAATTATACCCATACATCTAAGTTTTACAGATTGGTTTAAAAATTCTATACAAAGTTCATCATTCCCTATTCATTTCCATAGTGCTTTTCCTACCATTAAAAGGATAGTCCTACTCAGTTTTAGAAAAGTCTTACTTTTTCTGTAGGCCATGAACTCCAAAAAGACGTTCTCAAACCAAATCCTTGTCTTGGTTCAAAAGTAACAAATGCTGACTTGTTGAAGCTGAGTGAAAACCAGTAAGAGCCTGGTGTGAGTTGCTGTCATACTAACCACCTCTGAAATGGCATAATCCAATTACATTTTGCAAAACAAAACTGATACATCCGCACACAGCAACAGGAGGTAGGATTGAAAGCTATAAAAAGCAAAATAGAAATGATTACTTTGACTGTATTATTCAGTATGTCTACTATCAACAGATATTGTCAATACCAGAACATTTCAAAAGGCCTTGAAGGACTAAATCCTTGAAGCTAATGAATCCCTTCATACGGATAGAAAAATTTTAAGCACAATTTATGCATCCTTTTAATTTGTCCTCATCGTTAGTGATTATCTAGAAAATGTATTGAATAAAAATTACCAAAAAGATTTTAAAATCGTTGTGTAATGAAGAAATTGGTCTAATTCGAAAAAAGGCTATTAGTAATGCCAGGATACTTTAAATATCTCAACGTGCTTCATTCTCATTCTCAATGTGCTTGAGAGCTAATGACATATAAGTGAAGGAGGAATTGTTTAAAGTGGTAAACAAGGGGTAATAGCTTGAAACTAAGAGAACATTTAAGTTGGATATGAGGAAAGAAACCACATATAAGGTCAATTAGACAAGGAATATTTTTCATGGAACATAGAATAATTCTGATTATGTAACACTACCATTTAGCATTATTAGATACAATGAATGATGTACAGCTTTAATTTACTAATTAGATGTGATGATGGTCTAACGAACTAAAACAGTACGAAGCAGCAGTCTGCACAGATGACAGTGTTAATTATATTCATCATATTTATTGTAGTAGTGGCTAGGTAATGACCAAGACCAGGCCCCACTGCGATAGGCACTGTCCAAACACAGAGTGGTAGACAATCCCTGACATGAACAACTTAGATTCTAAACTTTCCTGTATGTTGGTCTCAGCACCTTAGGACTGTACCTCTGTATTAAATAGAATAGTTGGTACAACATGCTCCTTTTAATGCAATTAGCTATAGCTCTGGGTTTCCTGGTAAATCACCAACACTGGTGTTAACGAAGCAAAGTTTGGGCACCATTGAAATTACATCTGTAAAAACGTCAACTTTCTATGGGCTAAATCCTCTGGACCAAATGAGGAGCCCTTCATGCAGCATAAATAGTGCAGTTCCACTATGGAAGAAAGGACAAGGTGTTCGGGGGCTGTAAAACGCCCCAGTAGTTAGCTTGGAAGGATTTGGGTATATGCAGGGAGAGGTGAAGGGTAGGGTAGGGTTCTGGGGATCCTCGACTAGGTGAATTAACTGGCTTAAGGTCTCAGCATTGAGTAGTACATTGATGAGGGCCAGCATGAATGCTCCACCCCATGCCTGAGCTGCAGTAGCATGGCAGCCCATGAAGTTCTCGTGCACCCATACTTCACAGAAGAAGCAGGATTTTGCCATGTGCAAAAACACAGAGAAGTGGCACCAATTATATCACTTCAAAACAGATTGAAGCACCTCATCTCCTTTAATGAGAATTTGATTTATAATTTAATTGTCTAAGAAAGAGCTGAGCACACTGGTTTGCTTTTACTGTAGAGGTGATTACTCATTATTAGAGCGTGTTCTCCATTATTAACCTGGAGGCTGTTTGTATTGTATCTATAATCTAAGGTGCTGAGTGAATGATTTTTATCAGAAAATATGGTTATTACAAAGATGCACTCACTGTGTATATTACAGTAAGCTATCAAAATAAAATGTGGAATCTGTTCACTTAAATATAACAAAATTAGTTTAAAGTTGTCACGATTTTATTTGCCTCTAAGAAAACAGAAGAGACATATTTCATATTGATTAATGGAAGTCTTCAGTGCACAGTGAGTTATGAGAAGCCAAGTACCCCAACTCACCTGAGAAGAGAAATGATCAGATTACAGCACAGCAGGGAGTAATTTATTACACTGATAAAATGGAAAGGGAAAATTGTGATTGTTTTACCGGTTAGTAAAATGTATAAAATACTTTCACATTAAGAAAATAAAAAAACTTCAAGGGCTGATTCTCAAAGGTATGGCACAGTCACAAATCCTATTAAAGTCAATGGGAGAGGAAGGTACTCAGCACCTTTGAAAGTCCAGTCATGAGTCATTAAAAGCAGTATACCACACAAAGGCTTTTCTCAGGGCAGCTCTACACTAAAAACACTGCATTGGTGCAGCTGCACTGATGTGTAGCTGTTAAGTGATGACGCTCTGACGCTGACGGGAGACAGCTCTCCTGTCAGCGTAGTTAATCCACCTCCCTGAGAGATGGTAGCTACATTGGTGGGAGAAATTCTCTCGTTGACATGGAGTTGTGTACATGGGGCGTTAAGCTTAGTATAACTCCGTCGCTCAGGTTCTGTGGATTTTTCAACCCCTGAGCGATGTAGTTATACCCACATAGGCTAGGTCTACACTCCAGACCTTAGTGGCGTCTTAGCCACCACCCTCTTGCTGCTGCAGACCCAATTCAATGGCAGCTCTTTTAATAAGTAATAATTTGAGAAGCTAAGCCAGGTGCTGGTCAAGCTGATTTTATATGTAAACCAAAAAATGACAGAGGTCCTTTACGGGCTGGTTTTGGCAGTGCTGCCCTGTGGACTCCCTTCAAAGCTGTGTCCCATCCTAGCAATAGCATTAGTCAGTAGATGTCATACTCCACCTCCAGGTCATTTCTGTTACATGTTTTACAAGGAAGTGGGCCAACAACAGCCCACTTGACATCTTTTAATTGTTCATTTGGACAACATTATTTGACAGCAAGGAAAGGATCCAACAGTGAGGTGGAAACCTCAAAACTAAGGGCATGTTCCTGCAAGCAGGTATGCTAATATAAACAATTGTGCTCACGCAGGGCTCTAGACTTTCACAAGTTTCCAAAGAGTTGCAGGGTATGGCAGGGTTCACCTCCATGGTGGCCTCCGTTGTGGCCCAACGTGGCACAACTCACCTTGCCATAGGGTCTCTGCTAGTTGTTGCCGCCTCTCTAGGGTGACCAGACAGCAAATGTGAGAAATCAGGACAGGGTTGGGGGGTAATAGGTGCCTATATAATAAAAAAACCCCAACTATCGGGACTGTCCCTATAAAATCAGGACATCTGGTCACCCTACGCCTCTCTTTGGGTGAACAAGGAACTCAAGAGGGGGTTATATATCATGTCTTCAGCAGGACCCTGCCCTTCACTTCTGAGCCTGTCTCCCTGTCCCTGGGGAGGCCCACCTAGCTGCCAGGCACACTCAGGTTTGGCTGCAATGAGACTTCCTCAGAGAGGGTGAGGCAGACGTCTGCTCTCCTCTCTGGACAGCCCCCAACTGACCTAAGCCCTCTTTTTAACTCCCCCTCCACTCCTGACACTGACTGAAGCTGTAGTGAGGCAGGGTTGATTGGGTCCACAGGCCCTCATTGACTCCCTGCTGCCCAGTGTGGGGTTTATAGATCCCATCGCATAGGGGTCTGCACTAATTCAGTTATTTACAGGATCAGAGCAGAAAATGGCAACACCGCAAGATACTAAGGGAACTAACAGAAGTTGTTTACATCCATAACTGGGTAGGCAGACCTAATGCATACACCCCACCTGCTCCTGTCCAGCTCTGGCGATGAACAGGGGTGCTCTGCCAGAGTATATTTTTAATGTTACATGAAAATTGGTACAATGTGATTTAATTTAGAGTGTTTCACATTTAAGTGCTTTTTGAAAGGATACCACCAGGTTAAATTTGCCCTAAAATTTAGGTTTGTAAAAATTAAAACTTTAGGTTTCACAACCATAGACAAACTAAAATTATTCCATGGGTTTAATTTTTAAAAATCCCAATGGAAACCATTTTTATTTGAATGTAAACATGCTTCTGAAGTGCCTGCAACCCAAATGTGGCAGCACTGTGCAAAAGAATGAGAACCTTTTTGTGAAACTGACTATAAACCTGTCCATGTTATTGACCAAGCTGAGAGAAATGCTGTAAGTTAGCAAACAGCATGGAGAGAAGAACATCAGATGATAAAAACCCTCTCAGTTTTAATGACTGTAGGCTTTGGGGGTTGTGTTTTGTTTTTTTATTACACAAAGAAGAAAATTTGTTTTTAAGAAAATGATTTTTGCTTTGACAGCATCCCTATAGAAGACAATGTGAAAACAAACCTGGCCATGGTCCTTTTCTTGGCTCCTCCATGTTGCTGACTGATTAAGGTACAAATCATCCTTGATTTTGCTCGCTATTTTAATGTCCTACATTTCAAGGCAATATCTTGCAATAGGTATTTCTCTTATATGGTCACCGTCAACCTTTCTACTTAGCACTTCCCAAATCTATTTTCATTATAAATTTATCTGAGATATGGCAAACTTGCCAGGCTAGGTAGATTGAATTCTTGGAATAATGTGCACTTAAACCCACTTTCAAAAACCATGTTTTATATTTACTGGATTGATATTTTTTGTTGCAAAATATTGCCAAGTACTCTAACTCTCACAGAGCCATGTAAAGCTATATAGTGTTTAATGCCAAACAGATTCAAACCAATGTTTTTAAAAATGGTATTGTGTATAAATACAAAAAGAAAAGGAGTACTTGTGGCACCTTAGAGACTAACCAATTTATTTGAGCATAAGCTTTCGTGAGCTACAGCTCACTTCATCGGATGCATACTGTGGAAACTGCAGAAGACATTATATACACAGAAACCATGAAACAATACCTCCTCCCACCCCACTCTCCTGCTGGTAATAGCTTATCTAAAGTGATCATCAAGTTGGGCCATTTCCAGCACAAATCCAGGTTTTCTCACCCTCTGCCCCCCCCCCCCACAAACTCACTCTCCTGCTGGTAATAGCCCATCCAAAGTGACCACTCTCTTCACAATGTGTATGATAATCAAGGTGATAAACAAGATAAACAAATCTAGGTTCTCTCACCCCCTCACCCCCCTCCAAAAATTACTCCATGGAGGAGGGGGGTGAGGGGGTGAGAGAACCTAGATTTGTGCAGGAAATGGCCCACCTTGATTATCATACACATTGTGAAGAGAGTGGTCACTTTGGACGGGCTATTACCAGCAGGAGAGTGAGTTTGTGTGTGGGGGGGCGGAGGGTGAGAAAACCTGGATTTGTGCTGGAAATGGCCCAACTTGATGATCACTTTAGATAAGCTATTACCAGCAGGAGAGTGGGGTGGGAGGAGGTATTGTTTCATGGTCTCTGTGTGTATATAATGTCTTCTGCAGTTTCCACAGTATGTATCCGATAAAGTGAGCTGTAGCTCACGAAAGCTCTTGCTCAAATAAATTGGTTAGTCTCTAAGGTGCCACAAGTCCTCCTTTTCTTTTTGCGAATACAGACTAACACGGCTGTTACTCTGAAACCTGTATAAATACAACCTCCCCTGAGATAAACAGATTAGCCCATGGTACCCTTTGTGAAGTTCTGAAAGTTATGGACTATATTCTAACACAGCTCCCATCCATGTGCATGCAACACTGCATGCTCAAATACTGGCACCTGAACTTTCCACACTGCCACCTCCACACCTAGGTGGTTATGGAACACCCGTGCATATTGCTGTTTGAAAGTGCACAGAGGGAGGCTGGTTAAAGGCCATGTAGAAAATTTGCCACTACATACCCACTTATATTCCCATAAACTGCATTCACACGTTGGCACAGTAACTTGAATATTAAACAGAACTTTTCCTTTGATCAGTGACTTGTGTAAAATATATGAACTCTAAGAAGTAGATGTAAATAATGGTTAAAATCCTGGTTCCTTTAAAAATCAATGAGAGTTTTTCCATTGATTTCAGTGGCTCCAGGATTTTATCCCATGACAATGAAATATATAATTTTGGTTTACTACACCTTAGTAAGCTATTTTGTGCAGGGTCTTTGTTCCCATATAATACATACAACACACTGATTAGTAAAGGAAAGTGCTGCATGAAACGAGTAGAGGAAGATTTTTGGTCTGATATGGCCCTTCACATTACACCAGCACTGCAAAGAGGACTGTAATAATGGGACAGCTGAGGACTCCCTCAGCACGGCGCTATCCCTGGGTAGTGTAAAAGTATTATATCTGTACTTTACAAGTGGGGAACTGAGGCACACACAAATTAAGAGACTTGCCCAAGGTCACACAAGAGATTTGTGACAGAACTCAAAACGGAACCCAGATCTCCCAGATCCCATTCCAGTGCCTTTATCACAAGAGCATCATGCATGCTGTGACATCGATGGCCCTCAATATATAAACATAAACATTCAACAATAGAATGGAAGTGAGACACAACCAAAACCTTAAAATGCTGTGTGGTTAATTTCTTTAACAAGCACATATCCAGCAGCCTCTGCTTTAAGATAGAGCATCTCTGATGTCTTAATTTACGACAAATAGACAGAGAGACAAGATGGGGTGAGGTAGTATCTTTTATCTGTTGGTGAGAGAGACAAGCTTTCGAGCTTACACAGAACTCTTCTTCAGGTCTGGGAAACTGTGGCCATGCCTACATTAGCATTTATGTCGGCAAAACTTTTGACACTAAATTTTGCTGGCATAAGAGCTCGTGTGCACAGTGCTATGTCGGTGGGAGACGCTCTGCCGCTGACATAGCTACTACTGCTCGTTGAGATGGTTTTATTATGTGGACAGGAGAGCTCTCTTCTGTTGGCATAACCCAGCTACGTGAGCTGTGCCACTGTAAGCTTGTAAGTGTAGACGTGGCCTAATTCAAAGTGTCACTGCTGAAGTCGACTTAATTTTGTAGCATAGGCATGCCCCAGATTTTGACCTTACCCAGAGTTCTTCAGGTCTGGGAAACCTGGCCCTTTAGCATTCTTCCAGTCATAGTGAGAAAAAGGAGGAGGGGGAAGTAATTGTGGTGGGTTTGTTAGTAGGTTATAGATTGTTATAATAAACCATAAATCCAGTGACTCTACTCAGTCTGTGATTTTTAGTATCTAGCAAAGTTATGAATTTAAGCTCCCAGGCTCGTCCTTTGAAAGTCTTGTGCAGGTTTCCTTTGAGGATGAGGCCTGATAGGGCAGATATAGAGTGATTGGTTTGTGAAAAGTGTTCAAACATGGGTGACATGGTGTTTTTGTCTTTTATCATTTTCCTGTGTGAGTTCATTCGAGAGCTTAAGTGCTTGTCTGGTTTCACCCACACCGTTGCTATTGGGGCATTTATTGCCCTGGGTGAGGTACGCCACTTGTTGATCGGCATGTGTAGGACCAATGTTTCTTGAAAGGTGTGTTGTGGGGAGTGTTGATCATTGTAGCAACGGAGATATGTCTGCAGGTTTTGCATCTGTTTTTCTGGCAGGGTCTGGTGCAGCTTTGAATTGGAAGGATGTTAATGGGCCATTTCACCTTGAATGGTGCCTTGAAATATGTGTTAACTACTTATGCTAAACAGTCTGTTCAAATCTTGTATTTAGCCATGACACTCTGAGTTAGTTTCCCAGACCTGAAGAAGAGCTGTATGTAAGCTCAAAATCTTGGCTATGTCTACACTACAAAAGCTGACTTAAGTTGATTTACAGCCACCACAGTAATTATACCAGTGTTTCACATCCACACTATGCTCCTTCTGTTAGTAGTGTGCGCCCTCACCAGGAGCGCTTCCATCGACTGAAACGGGGCATTGTGGGGCACTGACAGCTGGAGTCCTGCTGTCCTGGGGATGACAGCCCAAGCAGTCAGCCCAGCACAGGGCTCACATCCAGAGCTTGGGCTGTCAGCCAGGCATGCGGCTCATAGCTGGAGCCCTCCCCACCGGAGGTGAGGGGAAGCTCCACCTGTGAGCCCCATGCTGGGCTGACAGCTCAGGCTGTCAGCCACCGGTGGCAGGGCTCTAGCTGTCCCCCACATGGGGCTGACAGCCAACAGGCAATGTAAGTAACGCAGTGTCGACACCAACACAGAGTCACCCTAATGACATCGACTTAAGTGCTATGCCTCTCACAGAGGTGGTGTTATTAAGTTGATGTAGTGGGCTACTTACAATGGTTGGAGCTATATTTCAGTGTAGATGCTTACAGAGTTAGGTCGATGTAAGCTGCTTTACCTGGACCTAACTTTGTAGCGGAGACCAGGCCCTTGTCTCTCTCACCAACAAAAGCTGGTCTAATAAAAGATATTACCTCAACCACCTTGTCTCTCTCATATCCTGGGACCCAGATGGCTACATCAGCATTTCATGCAAAAAATAAACACTGGAGGTAACACCACATCTTCACAGCACAGAGGTAAATTTGAGTTTAAAGTTAGTGAGATATCATGTAATGAGCTACAATCATGCTGCCTTTTGTACGTCATATAGGCAGCCCTCCAGAATGTGGGGCAAAGAGCAAAATGAGGCAGAAAACTCCACAAATCTACAGGAGCAGGAGAAACCACCATGGCATGATCCCTTCTTGCCTCTGGACACTGTGGAAGTCCCCTCCATCAAAGACCCATGAGGTTGTTTCTGCAGGTTTAAAAAGGAAAGGGGAGCTCCCCGTGCGCACAGCATGCTCCCCTTCCCCGAGCACAGAATTATGAGTGGAAAATCATGCAGGAGTTACTGCTGAAGTAAACCAGAGGGGGAAAAAAGAGCAGGATTCTTAAACATTTCAATGCCCCATCCTCTTACAAAAATGATACAACGGACCAGAGTATAAGAAGGGTAAAATATGCCAGGAGGATTTTTTTCTTAATGGATTTTGGCCTGTCAACTTTGACAGTGTCTCCTTCATTAACAACTACAACAATAAAATAATTTTATTTACATAGAATGGCCTAGGCAAAGCATTTGAGCTGTTATACAACAGAATAAAAACAAATGCAATATAATAAAAGCCTAATACAACAACACAACCTGAAAATCAAAAGACAAAACAAGAGAGGATATCCAATCTTAAAGAAAAGAAAGACATTAAGAGAGCCATTCTAAAAACACTTTTGGAGATTTAAAGAAGTATTTGAGATTTGGTGGTGGTTGTTTTTTAAGTAAAGAGGGATGAAATTTCAGGCAGAGGGGATTCAACAAAGTCTTACCACAATAAGAGAGATCTGATCACTTGGTGACTTCAGATAGAATGGTGGAAACCCCAAACAGTTGATGATCTGTGTCATCTTCCAGCCTTACCAAACACCACAATACATTTGAAAAGTATGAGTTTTCATTCCCATCTATATGTATATGATTTATACAGTGGTTACCGTTAAAAAGCCAACATTTAGCCACAGATAACTGCTATTCTAAGTCCAGAAAAATACTGAGGTTACAGATACCAATGTGTATTCAGATAAACAGAGATAGGGATACTCTTACTTCCCCTAAATCCTGGACTAAATCATGGAAGAGAAATGTTAATAAAATGTCCATAAACGCAGGCCAATAAAAGACTTAAGATTAATAAAACAAATATTGACCAATTATAAAGTCTTTTTAGAACAGAAAACAAAACAACTCTTCCAATAGCAAATGCCTGCCAATAAAAACCCCTTCAGCCATTGTAATAATAAATAATTGGCCCCAAATTGCAATAGCCAATTACAGATCACTTAAGCATCTGTTTGAATACATGTAGATTGTAACATATTGTAGTCATACAGTGTACATTTTTTGCACTGTGTATAGAAGCAGTAGCCTGTGGTTATAGTTAATATCAGCTATTATTAATAATAATTGCAGTGGTAACCAAAATGAGCTAGGTGCTTTCCAAACACAGAGAAAGACATAATCACTGCTCTGCAGAGCTTATTTGTTTTTTTTCCTCCTGCAGCAAGAAAGGAAACAAAGTCGCTACCAGCTTCTATCCCCACAACCCCTTTTAAATTCCCCAATTCTGTAGCCCTTATGCAGACAAAATTCTTGATGAACTAAAGTTAGCAGGGGTCCAGAGGTAAAATTCAAACCCTCTGTTTGGGGCCAGGACATGGAGCTTGAATATCATTCTGCAGCAAGCAACTCCGAAAACATGGGATCAGTGTGTGAGGGCCACTTATCTGTGTAAACCTCTGCCCTCCCACATCATCTTCCCAACAGAAACCTGTTTGGGACCAACGTGGAGGGTAAATGAAGAGAGTCTGGCACAGTCCTTCCATGCCTCGATAAATTTCAACTTATGTCAGCAAAGTTTGCCCTGATGGCAGAAGACTTGGCTTGTGCTGTACAGATTAACACAACAAATATTGACTCATGTTTGGCATTTTCGAACTGCACAATGTGATTTATGTGGAATTTTTAGTCTTGGAACAACGTTTCACTACTATAACTGTCATCTGCAAGTAACACTGGGAAAAACCAGTTCAATGTAAATGTCTCGAGATGTAATCATTGTAACAGCTTTTGCTGCAAGCCCTCGCCCCAAACATTACAGAGCCTAAAATTATCCTAAAACCTAGCTATTTAAAGAAGAGAAGATTTTCTCAGCAGGTAATAATAATAGTTCACTTTGATTATTTAGCTGAATGCTGTGCTGACTGGCATAGTACTTCTAGGCAGACAGCACTTGGACTCAGCAGGCCATCCAGGTCTGAAGCAGAAGCCCGAAGCCCGAGCACCACCAGCCGGTTCTGAAGCCAAAACTTCAGCCTGGCCACCTGGGGCTGAAGATGAAGCCCAAGCCCAAGCCCAAGCCCAAGCCCTGTTGCCTAGGTCTAAAGATGAAGCCCAACCCCCACCAGCTGGTTGTGAAGCCGAAGCTCAAGCCTGGCTTCCTGGGGCTGAAGCCCGAGTCCCACCATCTGGGTCTGAAGCCTGAGCCTGCTGGTGTCACCACTTGCCCTCCCAAATGTTCCTCTATGCCTCCCTAGGAGGATGTGCCCCATAGTTTGAAAACCTCTGCTTTAGTGTGATTTATTTCCACTTTTGGAAATTAAATTACTATAATACTCATACTCCATTTACCCACAGTGACTCTGTAGATATGATGTAACATAACTTCACTGGGCCCCTGTGGTATGGGGCCCCAGACAATTGCCTTGCTTGCTACCCTCTAAGGCCGGTCCTGCCTACTCAAATTTGACTTCAGTGAGACCACTCATTTGCTGATTGCCGATGATGCATTAGGGCCTAAGACTGTGTCTTATTGCCGCCTGCCAAAAGGCTAGATCACTAAAATAGCACTTAAAAAAAAAAAAAGTAAAGGAATTATTGAGAGGCAACATAAATGTCATAATCCCCAAACTGACGCATAGTTAAGAATTTCCAATAGATTGTCAGAGAGGTGACTGCATCTCATTCACTAGAGTAAATAGTAAGGAACACAGGAAACTTAGCGTGTGTATGCAAACACAAGATAAAATTCTTATTTTCCACTAGAGAGCAAATAAAAATATAGGAAACATATATTCCCCATAAGAAAGGCCATTTTAACCCATAACAATTTGTCTTTCTCAGGCATACTTTAATCCACAAATTTTAAAAACATTTTCTGAATCTAGGACAACTCTAAATTATTAACAGCTTTTTACAAACTACAGGCATTAAGTCAGCCTTATAAGATCGACAAAAAAATAATTATGGTTAATTAAAAAAAAAAGTTATCAGCTCCAATTGACAGCTTGTATGTCAATGCCCACTGGGCAAATACTATATCTTAAATTAAAATGTATTTTAATACTTTTTACTTTGCTTAAAATAAGTGAATTCTAAAACAATCATGCAATTATATCAGAAAATGGAAAATAGCTAATATTTCAAACTTAGTGCTTTAGGGTTCTTAATAGCTCTTTATTTATAATATAATCTGTATCTGGCAGGCACAAATTTAGAGGTTATCATAAAATGTAGAATTCCTAGATTACAGTGGTTCATATCTCAACAATATTCATTTCGCTCTTCATCCTTCATAGACTAATTACCATGATGTTTACTGCAGAGGTCGAATGGGGGCTGGGTCTTTCAGATGAAACCTTAAGGAACACTGGACTCAGTTTTTAACTTGACGGCCAAAAAGATAGGTACTTAAAATCATAGGCATATAAATGAGTGACTAGCTATTCACAGCTGCTGTGTACATGTAATGCTTTTTAAAGCCTATGGGAGCTATGGGTTCCCAGCACATTTGAAAAGCAGGCCTCTTATTTAGGTACCTAAATATAGATTTAGATGCCTAACTTTAAGCACCTACATTTGAAAAGTTTGGCCGGAGGTTCTCTCTGATCTGTGGACTTTGTAGATTTCATGGCTCTTTTAGGAAAAGCAGGCATTAGAACTGGCTTTCTTAACCAAACTTACCCTTCCACTATTGCTGTGCAATATGTTGCACTCTCCTCCCCAGAGGCGGACACATTTAAGTAGTGCACTCTTTTATGTGTGTGTGTGGGCGGGGAGGGTAGGGTGGTTGTAGGTGTGGGTGTGTACAAACACACACAAGCCTGCATTCCCTATACAGGCAAAACTCCTCAGTGGGAGCCCTTCACCACTCATCTGCTTTGGAATCTTTTGGAGTGAAAAGCTGTTTACAATATAAATAATAATTATAGGACATATTAATTTTAATCTAACGATTGTATAAGGTTTCACAAACAAGTGAGCAATACCTGTTCTTTGGTGTCTTATCAAGGTAGTTTGCACTTAAACAGGCTTTATTACCCTTGTTATTTATTGTGTGTGGTTTCAAAGAAGGGAATTAAGAGTTTATGTGAAATGATGTCAACATAATGCAAAAAGTTTGCTGTGGCTTAATTTTCAGTACATTTGAACCTTAGATGTTAATATAAATTTAGAGGTGTAGAGACATTTCTCTAGTCTAAGTGAGTAAACTGTGCAGTTCAGGTAATAGTTTATGGCAGAGGTTCCCAAACTTGTTCCGCCGCTTGTGCAGGGAAAGCCCCTGGCGGGCTGGGCCAGTTTGTTTACCGGCCGCGTCCACAGGTTCGGCCGATCGCGGCTCCCAGTGGCTGCGGTTCGCTGCTTCCTGGGGGCTGCAGGAAGTGGCAGCCAGTACGTCCCTCAGCCCGCGCCGCTTCCAGCAGCTCCCATTGGCCTGGAGCAGCGAACCGTGGCCACTGGGACCAGTAAGCTGGAAAATGTACATGCTTACTTTTTAATTTGTTATTAAGCTGAGTATCTTATAACCATTTAGCTGGCAAATATTTTATTTAAAAGATGTTTAAACCAGAGAGAAAAAATATTTGTCAAGTCTTTCCCCCTTCTGTTCAGCTATTTATTGTTCACGTAGACCAGAGGTTCCCAAACTTGTTCCGCCGCTTGTGCAGGGAAAGCCCCTGGCCGGCTGGGCCAGTTTGTTTACCGGCCGCGTCCACAGGTTCAGCCGATTGTGGGTCCCAGTGGCCGCAGTTCGCTGCTCCAGGCCAATGGGAGCTGCTGGAAGCGGCGCGGGCTGAGGGACGTACTGGTCGCCGCTTCCAGCAGCTCCCATTGGCCTGGAGCAGCAAACCGCGGCCACTGGGAGCCACGATCGGCCGAACCTGCGGACGCGGCAGGTAAACAAACCGGCCCGGCCCACCAGGGGCTTTCCCTGCACTAGCGGCGGAACAAGTTTGGGAACCACTGGTTTATGGGTAATTTGATTGTAAAGTTTAATAGATATACATATTGTCAAACTACAAAATGGATGAACAATGCTGATCATTTGCTCCTCTGCCATTAGCACTGACCCATGCTCAGGTTTGTTGTCTAATACAAGAAACCTGCATGGACTTAAATACCAGACTCTATTCAGAGGCCATGTTGAAGAAGTGGGAAAATGGAGTTTCTTGAATTAAAATGATGCAATTAGAGTAGCTGATCAAGAAAAGGGTTGGCGTGAGGTAGGGAGAAGACAGAAAAGTAAGGAAGTTTTCTGTATGTTAAATGTCTACATCTGAGGGCAGCTTTTATCAACTTCCTTTTTAAAAATTGTTTTGTAAATCACTATTAGCACTAGTACATCCCAATCATCAACCTCTCTTTCATAATATTATAATTTATATGCAACAAATAATGTGCCTGATTTAATATGCTTATCAGTCCTTGCACTAATTAATGCATACTATTTTCCATCAGCAGTTGAGCTTAATCACAGTCATTTAAAAAAAGATATGAACTGCGTGTCAAAGTAATCACTAAGACATCAAAAATTTAAACTAAGTTTTTTATGCATTCCAACATCCAGATCTCAGCAACAGTCCTTAAGACACAATTGAGTAGTTTCAACCTAGTGATTTAAATCTTGCTGAATTGGGCAGGGAAACTGAAGTTTAATTACTAGAGCTATTGGACATCTTAGGAATCAACTGTAATAGAATATAGCAAATACAAGCTTCTTTGGAATCATTTTCCACAGAGGTAAATACAACAGAACAGACGTTTATGGAGGAAGTCTGCTTAAGCTGTGATAAAAAGGTTCTGAAATGCCAGGGATATGAATAGACACCTTTGTCTGAAAACAGGTGGTCAGAGAGAAGAGTAGATTTAAGGAGTTGGAAGAGCCCCCCATTTTGTGCAAGACCTTTGTGCTATTTTATCCATGACTGTAATGAGGAACTTCATGAGTCAAACACAGCAGCTGTACCACCGAGCCACAAGCAAGCTTCCGCTTGGCCATGACAGTAGAAGCTTTGTTAAAATGCATCTTGGGGAGTAGATTTTGGAATATTGATTAGACAGGGAATTCCACAAGCAGCAGCATTTCTTTTCACTGTGGGTCCTAGTGACCTATTTAATTAATTCATCGTTAATTATTAATAAGATAAATCCTCCTCCTCCTCCCGCGAGCTGATATACAGGAACTTGTATTGAAGTACTTCTCCGGGAGCTTTTCGTTGCTTTTCCAACCAATCTGGTCATCTCTGTTCCAGGTGTAAGGGAGGCTGTCACAGCACCTCAACAAGCTAAATTGTCACAGTGCAGCTAAAACACATGACACCAAAGTAATATAAAAGTCACCCAGTAATCAGCAATCTGTAACTTCTACAGAGAGTAATCAGCACTAGGTAAGGGATTCCTTTTCATGAAAGAAATAATAGTTTGAAAGAGATGAGTCTTCCTAAGTAATTTTAACAACTTTGCCTGTATTCTACCTTGTCCTCCTAGGAGCCACCAAATCCCTGGTGGCCTAGTGGCAAGTTTCTGAAGGTTGCAGACAGCACTGGTGCCTGCAGGAAGGTGCAATGCACTGCCTTACAGCTCTGTTCCAGGAAAACAGCAGGCTGGAAAAGATGCTGCAACACAGAGTTGAAACTGACAGGAAAACACAGGAGGGAAAGGGAAGAGGTAGCTAGCACTCAGAGGCATGAACCCTTTCCTTAGAGAACTTTTTTAAAAAGAAAAAACAAACAGGCCTGTGATTTTCAGGGGTTTTCATTTCTATTTAGTGCAGAAGGTGAGGCAAGGAAAGGGCCAGTATTCCAGTCTGACAGTGACATTTCAGACACAGTTAGAAATGTTTTACGCAAAGAAGAACTAGCAAATTTCACTTTGGATTAAAATTATATTTGCATAGCTCTAGTGGTGACTATGGAAAAAGAGACACGGAAATACAAGAGAAACAGGAGAAAGCTAGTTTAATGTTGTTTTCTTTGTTATTATGTTGATAACATCCAGCATTTGTTGAAAAAAGTTCTAGATCCATGACTTAGTTTGAAAGAGATTGGCAGAGTTAAGATTGTCTCTACATGGTTGGCCTTGAGAGCATTCACTGGAATCAATGCAATGTGGAAAGGAATCAGGTTGCTATTTACAAATTTCATTTATATGAAAATGACCACTGGAAAGAGTAATGAAAAGGTCAGTATGTTAAAACCTGAAAACCATCTTTTTATAAACGATTGTTTCAATATCCTTACAGATACTACTGAACAACAACAACTTTCAATACTATTGGCTTGAAGTTTGTATATAAAATGGGAATCCTTACTATAAAACAATACTTTACAGTTTCAATCTCAGTCTGGATGGAGAAAAGGACTGAAAGACAGAAGAACTTCACATACACACACATTAAAAATCTTATTAAAAAGAAATAAGGGTGACTGTGTGTTTCTATGGATTCCAGAAAATGCCGAAAACCAACAATTACATTTTCTGTACAAACCTCTAATATTTAAAGTAATCCCAATTAAAAAAAATTACTAGAAACAAACAGTTATGGGACTCAGCCTGTTTTCCATTGCCATAAAATTCTATTCTAAGTGTAGAGAGTTCCCACTTGAAGCAAGATTGCCTTTGTTACCTGCTTGTTATACTTAAATCCTTTTTCACTTCACCTACTGTATGCTGTGATCTGAGATGCAGATGAATATCTATGAAGGCCTAATGTGCTTGAGTTTTAGTTAAGCACCGGAATAAATTGCCTAGGGAGGCTGTGGAATCTCCAGCATTGGAGATTTTTAAGAGCAGGATAGACAAACACCTGTCAGGGACAGTCTAGATAATACTTAGTCCTGCCGTGAGTGCAGGGAACTGACTAGACTCCTCAAGGTCCCTTCCAGTCCTACGATTCTATGATTCTAAGGGGGGGGGGGGGAATGTGTTATACTTTACCCCCCTCTCTTATACTGCTGCCAAACTTCTGTACAGTTGTGCTCAAGCAGGAGCTCTCTGGATCTACACGAAAGGAGTATTGGTAAGGTGTTGAGGGGGGTCAACAAGCATGTGGACCAAGGGGATCCAATGGATGTAGTGTACTTAGATTTTCAGAAAGCCTTTGACAAGGTCCCTCACCAAAGGCTCTTACACAAAGTAAGCTGCCATGGGATAAGAGAGAAGGTCCTCTCATGGATTGGTAACTGGTTAAAAGATAGGAAACAAAGGGTAGGTATAAATGGTCAGTTTTCAGAATGGAGAGAGGTAAAGAGTGGTGTCCC
Source organism: Chelonia mydas (assembly GCF_015237465.2). Taxonomy (NCBI): domain Eukaryota; kingdom Metazoa; phylum Chordata; order Testudines; family Cheloniidae; genus Chelonia; species Chelonia mydas. Next base: position 277,023,907 of record NC_057849.1, read on the forward strand.
CCAGGGGTCTGTTCTGGGACCAGTCCTATTCAACATATTCATTAATGATCTGGAAAAAGGGGTAAACAGTGAGGTGGCAAAATTTGCAGATGATACAAAATTACTAAAGATAGTTAAGACCCAGGAAGACTGCGAAGAGCTACAAAAGGATCTCTCAAAACTGGGTGACTGGGCAACAGAATGGCAGATGAAATTCAATGTTGCTAAATGTAAAGTAACATACCTTGGAAAACATTATCCCAACTATACATATAAAATGTTGGGGTCTAAATGAGCTGTTACCACTCAAGAAAGAGAACAGAATGCTGGGAATAATTAAGAAAGGGATAGATAATAGGACAGAAAATATCATGTTGCCTCTATATAAATCCATGGAACTCCCACATCTTGAATACTCTGTGCACATGTGGTCACCCCATCTCAAAAGAGATATATTGGAATTGGAAAAGGTTCAGAAAAGGGCAACAAAAATTATTAGGGGTACGGAACGGCTTCCGTATGAGGGGAGATTAATAAGACTGGGACTTTTCAGTTTGGAAAAGAGACAGAGATATGATTGAGGTCTATAAAATCATGACTGGTGTAGAGAAAGTAGATAAGGAAGTGTTGTTTACTACTTCTCATAACACAAGAACTAGGGGTCACCAAATGAAATTAATAGGCAGCAGGTTTAAAACAAATAAAAGGAAGTATTTCTTCACACAACGCACAGTCAACCTGTGGAACTCCTTGCCAGAGGATGTTGTGAAGGCCAAGACCATAACAGGGTTAAAAAAAAACTAGATAAGTTCATGGAGGATAGTTCCATCAATGGCTATTAGCCAGAATGTGCAGGAATGGTCTCCCTGCCTCTGTTTGCCAGAAGCTGGGAACGCGGGACAGCTGATCGATCACTTGATGATTACTTGTTCTGTTCATTCCCTCTGGGGCACCTGGTAGTGGCCACTGTCGGAAGACAGGATACTGAGCTAGCTAGATCTTTGGTCTGATCCAGTAGGGCCATTCTTATGTTCTTACGTGTTTTCCATGAATACCCCTACACTCTGGAATGCATTTCCCTCCCTCGGTTTGCCAGAGGTCTGCTTTACCAACTGTTTGGACACACTATAAAACTCGTCTTTATTTTGGAGCATTTGGGAATGAGACAGTATAAAGTTTTCAGGATTTTTTGTAGAGGATTTCTATAGTTCCTATGTTTATTGGTGCATTTTATAAATCAAAATAAATAAATATGTATTGTAGCATTCTCCAAGAATACCACATGGACCAATATGGGAAGTATTACAGAAGACAGCCAAGTCCCAATTACTTATCCTCCCACCAGGAAACAAACAGGCCAGCAATGCTCCTAAACATGGAAAGAGCTCTCAATGATGAAATTTAAATGATTTTGAAGATTAGCATTTGAGGTTGGATAAAGTTACATTTAGTTTCTTGGCTAAGTAACATTGGCATGTATACCACACATTATCACACAACTAGATGATGGAATAGTCTTAAAATGGAGAAAAAAGCATGTGGATGCCAAAAAAGTAAAGAAAGGCAGGGAAGACTGAATTAAACTACCAGCTCAGGGCTTCATGATATATTGTGCATACAGTATAATTTATTGCAAAGCAGACCCACTGGCAAACCTTGTGCTAAATTGATAAAGATCATTTAAGTTTCTTTATAGTTCAGTGGCTCGGTATAAAAAAAATACTATAATTTAAGTTTTAAATCAAAGCTTTGCTTTTAGCTTTTCCTGTGAGAACTTGGGAATTTACAATATTATTTTAGCCCAGAATTCATTCTGCACCACTTCAGTGTGTTTTGAAGAGATGTATTAAAATAGACCCTGTGGATGGATGAGGTAATATTTTTTATTGGACCAACTTCTGTTGGTGAGAAAGAGAAGCTTGTGAGTTTACAGAACTTGAAGAAGAACTTTGTGCAAGCTCCAAAGCTTGTCTCTCTCACTAGCAGAAGTTGGTTCAATAAAAGATATTTCCTCACCCACCTTGTGTCTCTAATATCCTGGGACCAATACGGCTACATCAACACAGCATACACCTCTGTGGATGGTTATTCCTAACGCTGCCTCTTACAGGGCCCCCAGCTCCAGGTGTCCCAACAGCAGCAGCCACCAGCCACCAACAGCAGCAGGAGGTAGAGGAGGGAAGCTTCAAACCCAAAAGGCCCCGGGCATCAGCTGAACTTTCAGGAGTGAACTCTGTCTTGACTGTGGTATCTCTTGTTTCTAACATCCTGCCACCTTCAGGATTTATAAGCTGAACCAACACTTGTTGAAATAAACAGGAAGATTCCCATTGATTTCAATGGGCATTGGATGAGGCCTTTAGCTACTGCCTCTGCTCACCAGCTTCACACTCACATGCCCACCATGCATCTCATCATTCTGATCTACCTTCTGCCTCCATCTATGCACCCCTCTTGTCTTCCTTCTCTCTCATCCTTACCTTTCACTGTGTCCATCTTTTCTTCTTCCCTCTCCTTTTACTCCTGCAAAAGATCTCTTCTACCTCCCCTCTCAAATTCTCAATTCCCTCATATCAACCCCTGTCTCTTCAGGCTAGTCCCATTACTGATGTTGTTAGCTATTGCTGTATGAGAAGACAATGTAAGCATTCAAATGTGGAATCTTTAAGAAGCACAACAATATGCTCTCATCACATAGTTCTTGTTCTCCTCATCCTTTGCCCCAGGCACCGCTATGTGTTGTCTCCCTTGTTGTGCTTTGTCTAATTTTAGATTATAAACACTTCAGGGCAGAGACTGCATCTTTTATTTGCTTGTAAAGTGAATAGCAACCTTTGGAAAATATATAGATTATTAATAATAATAACAATATCAGCAACATCAGTGTAAGTTACAAATCTATCTCCACCATCTATGCAATAAAACAATAACAAAACCCAGACAGACAGACATTCTGTTGTATGTCACTTTCAGTCCAAAAAACATTTTTAATGAATTTATATTGTTTCCCCTTCTAGCTTTGGTTGAAATATCTGGCCTCTATTTCACATTAATAATGCTACAAAAAGCCATAGATCCCAAATTTCACAGATCTAAAGCAAACTGGCACCTTTTTTTATAGCAACATCTTCGTAGAATAGAAAGGTTCTCTAATTCAAAAGGTCAAATAGAAATGTTAATGAAAACAGAACCCAGTCAAGTCAAATAAAATAAGAAAATAAACAGAGATTTTGCTTCAGGCAGCCCGAATCTGATTTAAGCAGCAGTCTCAGAAGAATCCAGCTGTTGTTTACTGAAACGTAAAATAATGTGCTTATTCCTTTTATATGACAGCATCCCTGCTCCTTGAAATCAGGATGTAACATTTTCCCTTTCATGGACAACAATCTGCAATCATTATATGTACAGTAACTAATCTGACCAATTACCTGAAAGCTAATTACTCTGATTTTACAAAATGGGTCAGCTAGCTCAGTGTATGTTGAACCCATTAATTACTGGTACTTAATAAAGAACACCAAAGAGTACATCCATGCATTAATGTGTTACAGCAGAATTACAGATATTTTAATACTGGATTGAACAAGCCTCTGATCATCATTGTTTTATAGCCTCAGAGCTTAATCTAATTGTACCTAATACAGAGCTGGACTGTGCAGGCCTTGGCAATTACAGTATTTTATTCATGTTAGCAATTTACTTTCTTACTCCAAACATGTTCTACATTTAGTTATTTTATTGTACATTTCAAAGGACATCATCATTCATTTGAGATAGCAGGATAAACCAGAAGATTCAAAACTTTACTTGATTAAGAAGAATAAAGACGGAAGATTTGTCTTGGCTAGAGAAAAACAATCAACCCAACTCAAATCAGCCTTCAGACAGTAAACCTGCAAATACTACCTGCAGTTCTAACACCTCAAGAACAGTAATATCCAGTGTTTTTCATTCAGTAGCTCTTGATTATTAACAGAACATTGGTGAGTAGGTCAATGGTGTGAAACAAAAATATGGTCTCCTTTCCATATCAAAATCTGAAAACAATTTAAATATGTAGTGCAATTTTATACTGTTTATAAAAGCTAAAAAAATGGTCAGAGAGATATGCCACCACAATCTGTACTTAAACATTTATTTCTGTCTCATGGTCTCCAGGCTTTCACAAGTGCTTTAAGAGGAGATTGGAAAGTATTTGCTGCCCACTCATGATGATGCCTCATAAAAGGTTCTTCAAAAACGGATCAAAGGCTGTAATTTCCATGCCATTTCTGTCCAATTTCCTTTTCTCTTAATGTTTTCATTTTTTGAAACGGCTATGATTGCAGTCCAATTTTGCCCACACAGCACTGTATGCCTAAATGAACCATTTATCACAAACTTTGTGTCTTTTTGATGCTTGTGGTTTTATTTGCTTGGCAATTTTTAAAATCCTCCCTCCCCTCTCCCCCGACTCATGCTGCATTGCAATTATCTTCAGTAATTATACCTGCAGAAGTTTACATTAATCTGTTCTCCAGATGCAACATTAAAATTTGTAGAGTCCAATTACACCTTAACATGGGTGTTCATTTTTCCTCCTCCTCCATCACCAACACAAAAAGGTTTTCATACATGGTCTCCTAAAGAGAGATCTTTACTCATTTTGGCTTTAGCATAGCAGGCATAAAAACCACAAGAGTCAAATTCTTATTGCTCATATTCCATATTCCTTTCTCCTAAGTAGTTCTGCCTCCTTTACATATTAACCAGTTCTAATTATTTTTCCTTCATCTCTGTGTCATATGTATAAGTGACTTCCAGGTGGGAAAACTTCACACAGATGTTACTGGCTCCTATTACCACACCAGGTAAAACACTGCCTGCAGACAGAATGTCATGTTGTGAGGCATGGCTGCTGTGTCACTTTTGGTGAACACAAAAACAAGCTCAGCCATGAGTAGGGGTTCATCCTTGATTGCCTAAATGCACTTAAATTGTCTGGTCACTGCTTGGCAGACACATTAAATCCAAGCTCTCCAAATACAATTTAACCCTGCACAAGCCAACAAATTATTCTTCATCCTTACAAAAGGGATTAAAAAAATCTTCTGGCTTTCAAAATTAATAATTCATTGTAATGAAATTTCAGAATCTAATTCTCCGGCCTGTTATTAAGTGCCCCGTGCACCAACATAGCGGTGCATTTTTCTATTTGCTACTCAGTCTTCTGTCCATTTCTACACTTCACCATTAACAAGTGGGGTGTTTTGTTTTTTTACAGTAGTTTATGGCATACTTCATGGGTTGAATATTGAAAGACAGCTACATTTTATTCTCAACATTTTCATCAATTAAATATGTAAATGAGTTCATAAACCAATACAGATTGGTTTTTATTTAAAGATAAATCTTAGGATGCTGACCAGTTTAGTGACAGATAAATTCCTTCAGATGATATACCATAACGGATACTCATTATATGCTGTAGATTGATAATATATGTAATGACACATCAGTAAAACATAGGCAGCTTTTTTGTGCTCATTGCATTGCTTGAGCTATGGCAAACAAGTTCTCTCATTCTCTTCTCTGAAGTCACTAATTCGTCATAACATGTCTGCTGTGTATGGGATTTTTGTGAAGGCTGCAAGAACTCATTCCTGGAACCTCTTTATTTGAGGGCAGGGGGCCAAAGTCTGTTGTCTTTTACATCAAGGTAAATCCACCAAAGTCAATATATCCGCTGAAGGTACTGGAATAACTGAGAGGAGAGTTTATCTGAGGAGCACCATCCATTCTATGTAGTTTAGAACCACAGTGGTAAGAAAATTCTAATAAATGAACAAGCTAAGCACAGAGTTCTTGGGAATGAAGTACAAAGAATAATGTTGGAAAACAATAAAATCTAGATGGGTCTGCTTTATTATACACTTTTCCCCATAAAAAGGGAAGATTTGCTTACTATCCTTTGTGATGCATTGTTACTAAATCTGTACCACTTAAGAATTCTGGCTGACATTGTGAAGTTGCATTATGAAAAACTGCTGTGTCATGAATACCAATATGTATGTGGATCTACCACTGCTAACAACTCCTAAAGCACACACACACACACACACACACACACCCACCGAGAAACAATGGGGTGGGACTCAATGACTCTATTCAGGTGCAAACACCTGAACAATGGGTGAACTGCATCCTTAGAAAACCAGTTTTAGCTTAACTCCTCCAAAGGGAGGGACAAAGACAAGCACAATGGAAAGTCACCCAAAAGACAGAAAGAAGAAAGCTAGGTGGGTTGCACAGTGAAACCCAGGGGAACAAGGTGGGGTGGCAAACAGAAGGAGGAAGCATGGGGCAGGAGACAGTAAGGTCACAGAAGCTGAGTACCCTCACCAAAGTGGGAGAAAGACCAATTAGCATGCAACAGCCTGCATGAACAAGGAACACCTTGCCTACATGCCTTCCTGGACACAGATATTTCCTCAAGGATGCACAAGGGAAGGGATGTGAGAAAATGAGGAATATTGCCATCTGAGATGTTTGTTTTGCAGGATATGTACTCCCCTGTGCTTTATATGATTCAGTTTAAAGGTGTTGGATTGTGCAAAGTGTGTGTGTGTCCGCGCCCATGTGTGTGAGTGTGTTAACTGCTCCACAACTGCTGTGGACTCCTGAGAGAACTGGACTGTAAATCAGACGCTTCAGACCTTTTGGTTGGAGTTCTGGGAGCGGGGTCTGTTAAGTGCCAGGGAGCCTGAAAGGTCAGCACTGTGCGCAAAAGCACAGCTAGGCAGCTGGATGGCAGGTTAGACACTGATAGAAAATCTGTGCCCTGAGTGTCTAATGACTCTGATATTTGGTACTAGGATAATGGCTGGACTTCAGGCTTTAAACACCATGGGGATCCTGAGCAACCGCAGCTTGGATTCTCCTCACAGCAGTCCTAGTAGGTGACCAGGACGTGACACTCACTAGGATCAGTGCTTCCGGCTTTTTGAGCAACCTAGTGATGGAAATTAGTAGAAATGTGTTTGAAACACTTTGATTTTTGGGGGGGAGGGGGGGGTGGGGGGAGGCAATTATGAATTGGTGGGGAATAGGAAATTCAGCAACAGGCTTTTGCCAGATATTAAGCAAATGAAAAATGGCACACATGATGGGGTCAATAAAAATAAAGACTGCAAATGACTGAAACATTGTTTAATTAACAAAGAACTAAACAATGTCAGTGCTTATGAAACTAGTTTAACTAAGATGGACATAGATATTTAAAAGGAAATGAAACACTGATTGATTGTTTCCTTTACTTAATTTAGCCAAATAAGATTATGGTGGAGTCAATATTAAATAATGCATTTTACAGAATGAGGTTTTACATTTTTTCATCTAAAATTATCAGGCCAAATTCTGCTCTCAGCTGGATGAATATAAACCTGGAGTAACTCCACTGACTTCAACAGAGCTGCTGCATATTTCGACTGACGTAAATGAGAATAGAATTTAGCCCAATTAATTTAATGTTATCCGACAGAGTCTACGGCATCTCAATGACATTTTGTAAAATTTATATCCTTTGACTGGAACTTTAAAAATGAGTATGCAAAGTTTTATAACAAGGATTAGTATAGGGTCAGGTGCCGCTCCCATTTTCATCAAAGAAAAATGTAGGCGTTAACACCAGTTGATTCAATAGGCCACTCCAGATTTATTTCAGTGTAACCGACCCACAAGGAGGGTCATAATCTCTTTTAGTGAAAATGTGCTTCTTGCTCCAGAGACTTTGTGTTTCATCATCTCTTTGGGGCTTTAGTCTTCAAATAATCCCTTAACTTTTGGCCTCATTGCTTCTAGTTTGCCCCTTTTTATCTAGAATAGCTAAATGAAGAGATGTTTACTTCTCCTGATTTAGGGTTTCCAAAGCAAAATCTAAGTTAAAGATGCCATAACTGTAGCTGCAGCACTACTACAATATGCAGCAATGACAACAGCTTCTCTTTGTTATAAAAATTTTTGCTCTTTGACTGTGTTGATCCCTCCGTGGCTTTCAGCAGCAATTTTCACCCATGATGGCAGAGAGTTTGTTTTCTTCATGAAGAAAAATAAAGGTAAGAAAGCTAAACATGTTTGTTTTTATAGTAAAGTAAAAAGAGAAACAAAATGAGATGGAGCTTGCAGGCAAAGAATGATGTTTTATTTACAGTTAGACTTGTCTACATTAAGAAATTAATTCAGATGAAATTTGGGTGTTAATTTCAAGCAGGATAGCTATTCCAAATTAACTCCGTCTGTGGATGCTCTTATTCCAAATTAGTTTACTATGAATTAGCTTAATTCACTTCCAAAATTGATTAAGTTAATTTGGAATAAAACCATGCTTATTCGAGAATAGGAGTGTCTACATGGGGAGTTAATCAGGAATAGCTGTTTTTGAACAACTCCCCATGTAGACGAGGCCTTACTTAATGCCAAGAGTATGTTCTTTAAAAGGAAGGGAACATCTATTAAGCTTTACCTATGACAACATAACACACAAACACACACAGAGAGCACAATACATAAAGAATTTATGGGAAAGCGTATGCATACATGTATGTAACACTCACTAATAGTGATGTTCCTATGATTACTGAAAGATCTCCTGCTAAAGATGTAATTTATACTTAGCATCATCGTTAGATATTGTACATACCTGCACACACAAATGTATCTCTACGATCCTGCATAGTATACGACTTTTTTAATATTAAAAAACCCATATCATTACAATAAAAATATCCAAGGTCTGCACTTTGCTGTATATCCTTACTTCTCACATGTATTGGTAGCATTTGGATTTACCTTGCACACAAAAAGGTACATGTGGACATAGGCCAGCGCTCATCACAATTTGCAGCCTGTTGTCTGATATTGCCTAATTCAAAGAGTCATATTTTTCCAGTTTTCTGTGGCTGACATGATTATCATAAATAAATTCATTAATGTACTGTACACTATAGGCAGGCACAGACATTTTCAGCTTTAAATGATGAGGGAAGTACAGAATAATTCCTTCAAGCAGTAGGTCCACACACATTTAATTCTCACAATACAAATTTTGATTAAAAGTCTGAAAATAAAAAAAAGACTTAAATCTTACATTTCTGTACATAAAATAACTGAGTGTTAATAGGAGACAGTTACACAGTATGTTGCTAGTGTTATTTTTTCTCCTGATTTACTAAGGTTGCTGCATTTGATTGATTGCAATTTTCTTCATTTCTTAGCATTATGCCAAATGGAAACATTTTGTTCCATCCATCTTAGCAAGTGACACAATGTTCCTTGGCATGTGACATTAATAAAAAGTCATGCTGGCTGTCTCTCTTGGCTGATCACATCAAGGTTGATCTCTGGTAGCTTTTTATGATCAGTGAGATTTGTCAATCATGCCGCTATTCAAATCTTAAATACATTTCAGAAAATCCACCCATTATAAAAGTCTTTCTTAAAAATTTACATGAGGGGATTTTTCATGTGGTAGCAATGGAGAGGCCTTAGCTCTGCTTATCATTTTCTTAGCAATATCTTCAGAGCATTAGAAGTGAGGATTGGATTCTTACCTGGTACCCAATATAGTCCCTTTCTGGAGCTCTACACAAGTGTGCTGTAAAGTGACCTACCACTGATTCCCCAGCTGCAACACTCGTCCAGCACTGGCTGTTCGTTAATCACTGAACAGTGATCCTGACATTTCTGAAGAGCTTTCCTGAGATATAAAAGTAGACACAGCCATACAGGATTAATATATGGTGCCAGAAATAAAATTTCCACTCTTTCCTTCAGCAATGCAGCTCACGTCTTGCAAAAGACAGCTACTCAAGCACATTCAAGGGCATTCCCCGAGAAACAATGTGCTAATTCCATATCTCAAGCTGCTGGGTCCTGGTGCACATCAGAGTACACTGAAGAAAGATACCCGAGCCAATGACAAACTATTTAACCTAATGAATAATACTTCACAATGTAATGTTTTATTACTGCCTCATAATGTCATAGACACACATGATCAATAAATTATTAAAAGTCATGATAGAAAATGCAATGAATTTTACAGTCTAGTTCTAATTTAAACACAATGTTTTTTGTGGAACAGTCTAGACTGATTAAAGAGGTAAAATACATTTGATTACTGATACTCAGACAATGATCTAAAACTATAAAGTTTTACTGTATACTTTGAATGTTTTCATGGCCTCTCAACAGGGGGAATATCAATATGTCATGTCTCTTAGCTGCTGCACTGAGCTATCTCCCAGTCTTTATGTTTCATTTCTAGGCATATGTATGCTTTTTTTATTAACACTTTGAGTTATATAACACTGCTGCAGCTGTATCAATGTGCATAAAGAAAATGAACAAACACCAGCCAAACAATCCAAAATATAAGAATTCCCATAGTAACAAAAGTCATGGATATGGATACTACAACTATCTTCCTTGGAGAGTTAGGCACTTATGCAGAGAAAAAGCCTATGGAGCATGAACGCTATTTGGAATGGCTAAAAACAATTTCTTTCATGGGGAAGAGGGGTGAGGAAGTGAGGAGAAAGGAGAATGATATAGAAAGGTCTATGAATCTATGCTATCCTGCCTGTCCTTCAGTGAGACCACATACAGGCTGTTAGCAAGTGAGACACTGATTGCATGATCAAGGTAAAAAAGTGTAGTGCGTAAGTGTTGATCTCCCAGCTGACACTGAAGCAATGAATTATCTCAAGTGAATGATCATTCACAATAATTATTTTTGTCAAGTAACAATTACTGCAACATATTCTTAAGGATTTTCTTGGTTTCCAAATATCCTATTATAAATGGGATGTACAACAATAATTAAGTTTGGGAGTAGAATGTATTTAATATTTTTTGAAGTGTTCTGTGATACCCATTGTAACTTCTAGTGCACACAAACATGAGTTAGAAATTAATTAAATGAATTTACATGTGCAATCAGCATACATTTTCACACTGAATGACGAGAGAACATTGTTTTACAAGGTCATCCTACACTGGGGGGGGTCAACTTTGTGACACTACTGTGATTTTATAGACTTTGAGGGTTTCTTGTGACGAAATACAGCCAGCTCAGGAAAGTTGCCAGAACTCCTTGCAATTTCCATCTTTGACCACTGCAGATAGCTGCCTCCAGCACCTGATTACCAGACACCTCTTTGTGTTCTTAGAGGGCTGGGTCCAAGAGCAGGTCCAGTACAGCAGAGCTGGCCCCCACTCCATGCTCAGCAGTAGCGCCCTCTCCTCCTCCACCACAGCCCAGTGAGGGGGAGTTAATGGTCAGAGGAGCCCCCTGGAAGCCCTTCTTGGGCTGGCTGATGATGGGGCAGCTGTGGGAGATTGCCAGTGGGGATGATTTGGGGAGCCCAGGGCTTGTGCGCACATTTTGTTGGCGTTTAAAATTGAATTTTCAACTTGTAATTGTCTCAAACACATACCAGCAGAGATTGGGGAATTCAAAAACCAGACCAAAAATATTATTGTTGTTGTTAAATTTCATTATTTTTAGCCCATTCTCATGAATTCTAATTATTCTGACTCATGATTTGCTAACTCTTAGGGTTGGCAATACTGTCCTGCATATGCTATGGAGTGAGAGGGGTGGGCGGTCATCTGAACAATGGCCCAACACCTTTTTGGCTCACCTTAGCCCAGCTTGGGGCAGGAGACTCAGTGGTGGGGGGTCGGGAATCATGGGAGGAGGGCGCTGCCTGCATGATGTGGAAAGTCAACGGGCCAGAGTGGAGAAGCAGACCAGCTCTGGGACAGGAGCCACTGTGGGGTGAATACGGGATAGGATTGTTGTCCAATCTCCCCACCCCCACACCAGGACTTTTCACCCACAGGGGCAGGATGCTACCCCCACCTCTGTATCACAACCTCTGGGGTTAGGACTCATCTCTCTGCCTAGCATAGTCCCCCACTTTAAATGGTGCCCTGTAGCCCCATCTCTCCTATGTCTTAAGTCAGAGATACTTTGCTTGTAGCTCATGTGCCTCATCCGTAGCAGCTGTTTGTACATGGTTCTTACTGACTCCACCAGTCTGATTAGTGGTCCCTAATGAAAACAGATCAGAGGTTTGGGCACCACCCCAAACCGCAAATCTGAGATAAGGAGCTGCTGGGGTATCTTTTTCTTCCTCTCTGGCAGCCAGAAGGGAGGATGGAGAAAGAAGGAGAGGATATATTGTGTTGAATGGAGCCATTCATTCCTGGCATTGTGTTGACATACTTGTGTTGTAGTGAGTTAATATGTGATGACACTGCATTGTGACATACTGCATACTGATGAAGTGTTACAAAGCAAACATGGCAACACAGCAATCAGGGCAGCATATTGCAGTCATATTATGGCTGTTTGTATTTCTGTTCATGGGGGAAGGAAACAGCTTATTCATTCCCACAGCTGTGTTTTATCACCACTCCTTTCACACCATTTTTGCACTTCTAATTAACACAAATAGGTCCCAATCCTACTCTGGCAAGACTCCCACAGACGTAAATCAGAGTTTTCCATGATTAAGGAAGATAGGATTGAGCCCGTTGTGTTTTTAAGCTTTGTTTGCAACTTTGTATTCCCTTCTATGTGTTCATTAAGTTAAATTCTCTACTCTACCTTCTGAAACGTTGAGTTGTGAACATTTCAATATTTATGTAGGTAAGCAATCATCTAGTAAAATAAATAATTTTAAATTAAATTAATACAATACAGTGCAATAATTAATAAGTAGTGCCCAGATGCCCTAACCAAGTGTAGGGTTCCCTCATGTTAGGGGTACACTGTACACCCAACAGCTTACAGACAAAACACACAATGGGTGGGAGAAAGGAAGTGTTATTGTCCTCCTTTTACACGTGGGGAAGAGAAGCACTGAGGGATTAAAGGATTTATCCAAGGTCATCCAGGAAGCCTGTGGGAAAGCCAGGAATTGAACCCACATCTCTAGAGTTCTACTTCCTCCATCACCTGGCCTCTCTCTGGAAGAGCTGGTTGAAAAAAATGATTTTTATTCCCATCAAAAATGCTATTTTGTCAAAAGCAAGGTGTTTAATAGAAATATGTTGGTTTCAACACAAATTTCATTCAGAGAGAGTGACAGACTACCCCAACCCAGAATAGTCAGTAGCCCAGTGGGTAGGTCACTCACAGGGGATGTAGGAGACCCATGTTCATGTACTGGTTGTATCTGATTTGAATCAGGGACTTCAACTTGGGCCCGTCACATCCCAGAGGAGTGCCCTGATCACCAGGCTACTGGCTATTTTGAGGTGGGTGTCTTTCTTTCTCTGACTTTTTCACAAAATGTTGTGCAAGAGTTTATTTTTGCCCCATGTTGGAATGGCAAAACATTTTGAAACCTCAATATTTTTCAGGAAACAGATTTTTTTCTCGCCAGCTCTGCCATCCATACCAGATGCTGGTGCTGATTCTGCCCCCCAAGTTACAGTAAAATAGGAAACTCTGGAGGAGAGATCTTTCCTTAGTGCAGACTCGTCACCACCTGACTCTTGGAACATGGTATGCTTTCCTTTCTGCTGTGCTTTGGGCTGCACTCCTATTACAACAGCCTAGCATCACTGCATTGTCTAGGCATAATGGGCAAAGATTTTATTTTGCTATATCAAAATCTATCAGCGGAAGCTTGAAACTAATTTTTCTCACAATTTCTTTTTCTGTCTTTTATATTTCTAAGATGTTTTATCTCCTTAGTCCTGGGTCACAGGCTACAAGTTTGGAAAAAGCTCACATGAGACTCAGAGATGATAAAAACAGCCAAATAATAAAAGAACATTTAAGGCCACTACTATGGGTTCTACCTCCATGGGTTCTGTAATATATCAACCCAGGCACCAGTTATAAAACGTTCCTGTACTACCGCTGCGGCTAGCCAGGGTAAAGTCCAGCAAAGGTACAACACATGGAATCAGTGCCAAATCTAGGCTTAAAAAAACAGGGATACCAGTGAACACTTTCAAGATACCACTTTCACTACATCCTTTTCCTTCACAGAAGCTCATTAATACCATGGTGACTTAGACCTTAGTTCATCCCGTGCTTTGCTGCACATTGGGCTACCCACATTTGCCATCCTTGCCTGTCAACTGCCCTTCTCTCTAAATCTTCCCATTTCATGTTGAGGTGCTTGATGTTGTTCAGAACTGATAGTTTCCATGTTATTTGCGGCCTTTCTTCTTGTGTTTTCTGGCTTCCATTCAAGGGCGGTATTTGGTAAGCATTCTTTTTCCGTTCTCAACACATGTCCCAGCCACTGATGTCTTCCTTTGTTGATAATTTGTGAGAGGGTACCTTGTCCAGTAATTTTTCTGACTTCTTCATTCATCTTCCTATCTCTATATGTTATTCCCAATATTCCCATTGTGCAGCATTATGCAATGTGATTAGGGGAAAAATCTATTTCCCAACTGTTGAGAATCTGGCAGCTACTTAGGGGTGGAACGGGAAAGGGAAGTTTGAGTAATGGAACTGTTTCAGCATGGAGTCTGTTGTGGTGTAGATGCAGGGCCAGTGTTTTTGTTCTTCTCCCCGTCAATCTGTGCAGATATGCACAACTGTGCATATGCCTCTTATGCAGAACCCTATATGGGATACTTTAAATAGGGGGATTAGACAGAATTGAGAAGGGAGGATTTGGTAATGGTAAAGTCCACAGTGTCACACTTATTTTTTCCTCATTGTTTTCCTTTTGTCTTTGCTTCCTCTCTAGTTTGTTTTTCTTACAATCCTACCTTTCCTTTTTCACTTATCCTTTTACTTTAATTATGCTATCCCTAGGGCCACAAATTTTATTTTAAATTTACAGAGTTTGTAGGAACATAAGTTGCTGCTGCACGATATCATTCATGACCATAAGTGTTTCCATAGTAGGACAAGAAAGCAACCAAGAACATGGTCCTTTGAGACACATGAGCAGCACAGAAGACTGGAAAGCAATTAGATTTGACTAAAATGAGAATTTTCCTGGCATGGGAGGAGCACTCAGTAGGCATAAAACCAGCATAGCTGTCTGCTGCACCATGCCCCTGTACTTGTTTCCAGCATAGGAACTGGAGCACACTGCACTTCAGCTATATTGAGTTGGTGCATGTTTCCTTAGGCACCATAGCCAGCTGGCATAAATTAGAGCAGCCCCCATGCTGTTCAAACCTACACCAGAGTTCACTGTAGCCTGGATCTGCCCTGACAATCAGGGAGCCGTGACTAAAACAATTACTTCAATGGGGCTTACAACCCACGGCAGAATCTGAGCATTAGTGAAGTGATTTTTTTAAAGAAAAAAATTACTACATAAAATACATAAAAGAGTAAAATAAAATTAACTATAATAATCAAGCTTGCTCACCAGGTGGGTTTTCTCAGGCTGTAATTAGAAAGCCTACAATCTTATGCAAAATGTTCACGTACCTTTTTAATTACCACGGCACATTATTCTAATGTTGTAAGTCATTAAGCTACCCTCTCTTACTTAACAGTCAATGCAGGAAGTGAAAATAAATAAATAAATAAAATATTGCAAACAGATCTGAAGCATTCCAGAATATTTTCTCATTAGCACATTTATCTTCCACGGTGTTTGCAGGTTCATCCTCAGCATTAAAATTGAAGAATTCCTACTAAGCTCTAAAGGAAGAGAGGCCAAATTAAACTTCTTAAAACTCTGATTGATATCTAGGAAAGCACTGTGAATGCATTTATAAAATACCTGTTTCAAGTAAAAACTTAGCAGTCAGAAGGCATTAAATAAAAATATATTTTGTTACATGGAAAATTTCACAAAATGAGCTTAATCTCTATGGAAGGTGGTTTCTGTTATATATGGATGAGCGGCAAGATGACAACATTAAATATTGATATTAAAATATTATTATTATTTTTGCACTTTTTACAAATGAAAAACAAGGAACTTGCACCAGTACTAAAAAATTATAGTCTCTATTCATAAACTCCCAAGCCACACGGTGGGCAGCTTTCTCAACCATTCACTTCAGAGATACAGACCTTTCTGTTAAAGTAACACAGAATGATATTTTGTGGCAGCAGCAATTTAACTTTCCTTTGCAAAGGAAAACCTTTATAAATACATGCAAAATAGGCGAACAGAGATTTATGAAGTCACTGTGAAAAATATACTACCTTAAGCAAAAATCCCACATGCTCATTCTGACAATGGTATGACGACATTTTATCTGCCCATCAAAACCATTATTCACCTCCTCCAGGCAGGTAACTGAGTAGAATTTTGGAAGGTTGGTCTAGTATGAAATCACCTCTGTAAGAAGCTGATTTAATGTGATAATTACACTTTTAGCTATAGCTTTACAATGCATGAAGCATTAACCAAAGACAACTCATAATTGACGTAGTGAAAGTGATGTACACAACTGTAATTGAAAATGATGTATTCTAATACGACACTCTGATTATCACATAGTCTTCAATGTGGGCTAACATCAAATGGTCTTGTAACATGACAAGGTAATTCTGATAACAGTAAATGAAATGAATTGATATCATGGCTACATTTTAGAGAGGTGTGTACCAAACTCCCCAGGAATGATAGGATTTAGATAGCTGAAAAGTAGTAGTACCTATACTATCAAAACCCATTTTAGATGTTCTTTTCCCATTGCTGTTCTACTCATTTCTTTGTTTACAGGCCAAAAGGTTCAGAAAATACAATTCTGTATCATTTGGAATCTGTATTTATTAACAATGGTATTAATTACAGCATTCATGTGTAATGCAGTAATTAGTGCATTAATACTCTTTACTTTGTATTGGAATCAATTAAGTATATTGAGGGCATATGTAGCAAGGTGCTGAGTGTCCCAAGGCCCCGTTTCAGCAAAATATTAATTTCAATTGGACTTAACCACATGCTTAATTGCTTTGTTGAATGAGGATCACAGTTTCTACCGATGATAATGAATTTTCCAAAATTCCAGCATTTTCCAAAACTGGGACCAAAGGAGATTAAGTTCAACAAAATATGAACCAGTGAACAGAGTATGGCCAAGGAGAAAGCAATATCTTTAAACCTGATATGAGAAAAGGGGTGCTCTGCTCTCAGCTCTCTGAATTTTATTGCATTTGCTACAGGGCTGTTCTGTATTCTGAAATGAGGAACAGGAGAACAATTTGCAAACCTTCCGGTACAGTATCGGGATTTGTTCTTCCAATTAAAGATACAGGATGTGTTAAACTGATACACTATTGACACTGGGGAGAGTATGTCTCTTGAAAGCCACCTCAATAGTTAACCTATTTAAAAAAAAAATGAAAGGCTTGATATATATTAAGCAGCAACAATAACTGAGCCTTCCACCCATGTTTGGGCTTGCATATTGTGGGCACCCCTGGAAACACAGTTTCAATAACTGCATTTAGGATAGCAGATTTTGCAGCATGACAATAACTGCAGAACAGCAAATGTTACATTTGTAAATGATGCCCACGGTAAGAAAAAGCCTGGCTGCCACTGGGAACAATGCGGCAGCACAGGTTCTGTATAGAGTACAAATTACCAAAGGCTAGATTTTGTACTCCTTATTAAGAGTAACAGGGTCCTCTCCTCTCGACAAGGCAAAAGAGAACATGGCAGGAGAGAACGGGCCATAGACATGAAGGGAGAGGTCTGCATGTCCACGGCATTCTCCTCCGTAGCTCCCCAACAGGGAAGAAATCCTCTAGGACAGGGGTGGGCAAACGTTTTGGCCCGAGGGCCACATCAGGGTTGCAAAACTATATGGAGGGCTGGGTAGGGAAGGCTGTGACTCCCCAAACAGCCTGGCCCCCTCCCCCTACCTGCCCCCTGACTGCCCCCCTCAGAATCCCTGACCCATCCAACACCCCCACTCCTTCTCCCCTTACTGCTCCCTCCTGGCCCCCCCCGCCCCTAACTTCCCCCCGGGATCCCACCCCCTATCCAATCCCCCTTCTCCCTGTCCCCTGACTGAACCAACCCTTATCCATACCCCCGACCCCTGACAGGCCTCCTGGGACTCCCAAGCCTAACAAACCTTCCCTATTCTTCATCCCCTGACTGCCCCCCAAGATCCCCCAACCCCCACTGCTCCCTGACTGCCCCCCCCCCGAAGCCCTCACCCATCCAACCACCCCCTGCTCCCTGACCCCTGACTGCCGCCTTGGGACCCCCCGCTCCACGCCCCCTTACCATGCCGGAGCTAGCCAAGCCGCTGGGCTACCTGGCAAGAGCAGCGAGACAGAGTGCTGGCGGCATGACGTGCTCAGCCGGGAACAGCAGGGGAGGGGCCGGGGGCGAGCCTCCCTGGCTGGGAGCTCAGGGCCGGGCAGGACGGTCCCACAGGCCAGATGTGGCCTGCGGGCCGTAGTTTGCCCACCTCTGCTCTAGGAGTTCTGTGGATGGGCCTGGGAAAATACAAGCGTTCAGAGGAAGGATGGTCTAATGGATAAGGCACAGTGGTAGGAAGGATAGAGACTAAGACAAAACACAAGACTGAGACTCAAGAAATCTGGATTAAATTCCCAGCTTAGCCGCAAACTTCCTGTGCAAGTCACTTACTGTATCCTGTGCCTCGGCTCCGCAGATGGGGACTGCACTGCCTACCTCGCAGGGGTGTTGTGAAGATAAAAATCAGTTAACTATTGTGAGATCCACATCAGCATCTAGATAGAAAGCTAATAATAGCACTGGTATTAAAGGACTCATCCTGTCAAAAGAGTGAGAGGGCACTCAATTGGGAGGATCCATGGTGAAAAAACTCTGGATCCAACAAGCTTTCCCCAGTGGTCCTCAAGTTTTACCAGTGGTGCACCCAACACTTCCATCTCTGGAAAATTATAAACTTATCCCGAAAGGAGGTGTCATCTAACTCCTTTGAGCCCAAGGTTTATCCACTTGTTTGCTTATCCAAGAAAGTCAAAGGGAGTTTCGCATAAAAAATATTTCTGGAGAATTTAACCCTAACATAACTAATTTTCATCTATTCCCTAAAGTGACTCAGTGTGTCACTGGATTCCATTGCAGGTTAAAAATAGTTTACCACACCAGACCTTCTATAACTGGGAATCAATAGGCAGAAGGGCTTCCAAAAGGCAAGGAAGAGATTGTTTTACAGCAAGCTGTGGTAGTTTAAAGTAATAAGATAAGCCACCTGGAGATGCTTTAGGACCAAAGGAACACATGGTGAGTCGATTGAAAATGATTCCTCCTGGACTGTTAAGAGAGTCAGGAATACAAGGATACCTTAAATGGGAATCCTCACCATGTAAGCTCTGTGCTGCCTGGGAGTGAGTGGAGACAGCGTATATCAGCTGACCTGAACTCTGCCCAATATAGGGTTATCCTCTTCTTGCTCCTAAGCCTGCCTTACCCCTCTCCTCTCTCCTTTGCAGATCCCAACTCCATGGACAACCTTCTGTAGGATTTTAGGAAGGGGAGATAGTGCCCTGAAGTTAACTGGTTCTTACCCATCTATGTAGAAGTGCGAGATATATGGCTGGGGAGACTATTACTTGAGAACATGATCTGGCCCAAGGTCCTGTGATGTGTTAAAAGTTTAACACTCTTGTATTATTTTATAAAGTAAGATCGATACAAAATGCAAAGGAGTTTCCCAACAAATAGTTAAAACAATCAAACAATTCTCACTCAGAAGCAAGCTGGCGGGATCCCAAAAGATGAACATATAGACAAGCCCTCAGAGTGCTTTCTACAAGGTTCTGAACTCCCTCAGCTCCCATTAACACCAGTGGGTGTTGCGAATGCTCAGCAACTTGCTGGATGGGAGCCATATTTGGCAGTCATGAGATGTGATAGGCTATTGTCTCTCACCC
Organism: Chelonia mydas; assembly: GCF_015237465.2. Classification (NCBI taxonomy): domain Eukaryota; kingdom Metazoa; phylum Chordata; order Testudines; family Cheloniidae; genus Chelonia; species Chelonia mydas. Next base: position 277,043,759 of record NC_057849.1, read on the forward strand.
AGAGGGCCCATTTGAAATAATATGAGGATCATTCACAGCAGTTAATTTCAAGCAGTTTTCCTTCATATTCCATGGTAATCAAGATAGACAGGCCACACACAGAAACTATAACATAATGTAAAGAAAGATTACTGGATCATTTTCTGATCGTCTGTCCAAGTCCACTCCTTTATCTTCTTAAAGAGAAATTAACTCACATCTTGAATCCTTGGAAATCGCGACAATACTAAAGCATTATTTTATATGCCATTTATTCTTGATGTGACAATCTATATTAGCAATACATTATTTCACATTGCAAAGTTATTAATGTAACCAATGACAATGGAAATGTGCAGATTTAGGGATTCCTTATGTTGATTGTTGGTCTTCCAAAATCTCAGCTTTTCTTTTATAGTGACGAGGCTGCTAGCCCTTCTGCTTGTGAAGATAACCTTTGCAAAGTAAAACAATTGTCTGTCATCTTGCCTAGCCTGCAACCTTTGACACAATAGCACCAAGGGAAAAAAGTATGAACTTCCTCATTCATCTGATTGTGGTGTTAATGCTGAAGTTTCAGTTGTTAAGTTTTTAATCTCAAAATGTAAATGTCAGTGATGTCAACCACTTCACAGTTACTGATGGAGCAGACACACCGACTGAATGCACTTTTCTAAGGGCACATGAAAAGTACCTGCCACAAACTGACACTCCATTTATTTGAAGGGATGTTCTACAGAAAAACTGTTGCCTGCACACAGGCACTTTCAAAGCAGCCACAGCTAGGACACTTAAACAACAAAGTGGGACAGCTGGGTTGACTTTTCATTTAAATTCAGAGACAATGTGAAAAAAATATCACCAAAAAATCCTCTCTGAAAGTGATCACATCTTGCCATTTTTAATCTTTTATCAAAGTTTAATGGATGCAGTATGCTACTAACATGGAAAAATGTGCAAACTAGATGAACTCTCTGACAGCTTTCAGAGTAGCAGCCATGTTAGTCTGTATCTGCAAAAAGAAAAGGAGGACTTGTGGCACCTTAGAGACTAACAAATATATTTGAGCATAAGCTTTTGTGAGCTGAAGTGAGCTCTAGCTCACGAAAGCTTATGCTCAAATAAATTTGTTAGTCTCTAAGGTGCCACAAGTACTCCTTTTCTTTCTCTGACAACTGAAATTTGCTTGTTTTTATACAGAAAAAGGAGAGGTCTAGAAAGACTGTTCATCTCCTCTACAAAATTTTGAAAGATATCTCCATAAAATGATGTCCTTTTTCAATCATTTGAAGCTAGTTTAACCAAAAAGAGATCACCTCTCACTAATGAAACAATCATGCAAAAGAGCAACTTTAAAGTTTACACCTTCTACCAAAGTTTCTTAAAACACTTCAAAGTGCAGTTAGATTTAACCAGTGAATTTTATACACACATTATCAAACTTGAAAATATGTATGCAGTGTTATTGTAGCCGTCTTGGTCTCAGGATATTAGAGAGACAAGGTGGGTGAGATAATATCTTTTATTGGAACAAATTCTGTCGCTGAAACAAACTTTTAAGCTACACAGAGCTCCGAAGAAGCTCAAAAACGTGTCTCTCACCAACAGAAGTTGGTGCATTAAAAAAATATAACCTCACCAACCTTTAAAATATGTCTCTTTCCCCCCTATTTTTATGAAGCTGAAATTGTTGACAGAATGGAAAGAGGAGGGTTATTCAAGGAGAGACAAGAACAGGAGTAGGGCAGAGTTGTGTAGTGTCACAATGGCTTTCACAAGACTCTTGAACTTGATTATCATGCGCATTATAAAGAGGGGTTTCAAAGGGGGATGGGCTGTTGCCAGCAGGAGAGTGAGTTTGTATGTGTGTGTGGGGGGGAGGGGGGGGAAGGGTGAGAAAACCTGGGTTTGTGCTGGAAATGGCTCCACTTGATGATCACTTTAGATAAGCTGTTGCCAGCGGGGGAGTGGGGTGGGAGGAAGTTTTGTTTCATGGTCTCTGTGTGTATATAATGTCTTCTGCAGTTTCCACGATATGCTATGCATCCGATGAAGTGAGCTGTAGCTCACGAAAGCTCATGCTCTAATAAACTGGTTAGTCTCTAAGGTGCCACAAGTACTCCTTTTCTTTTTACGAATACAGACTAACACGGCTGTTACTCTGAAACAGAAAAGATGCGGTCAGAATGAGGAAGAGAAGATAAGATCTTTTCTGGTGGTTTTGTATGGACTGTTGGGAGGAGGGCACAGCAATGCATGTGTTGGGCATATCAGTAAGGAGGAAGCTGCACTGACAAAGATGGGAGAGATAATGAGAATCTGGATGAGAGATTTAGGTCTTCAGAGAGAGAGAGTTGAACGTTAGAAATGTTGTTTAGAATTATTTGAATAACTTCTTTTTTGTGTTCCTATTGAATAAGAAAAATGAACCATTTAATTACTAATCATTGCCAATATGTAGATTTGGTGTAACTGGCCATCGTGGTTTGTTTTAGACTTTGAGAAATGAACGTGCAGTACGAAATTCATGAAGATTCAGACTCCCAAGCCTGCACTCAGCATATATTATTTAGTCTGCTGAAACCGTTTTTATCCTGGCCCACAAGTATAGACTGTCAAGTTAGGCATCAGAGTAGCAGCCATGTTAGTCTGTACCCGCAAACAGAAAAGGAGGACTTGTGGTACCTTAGAGACTAACAAATTTATTAGAGCACAAGCTTTCGTGAGCTACAGCTCACTTAATCGGACGCATTCAGTGGAAAAAGTTAGGTACTTGCTCACCTGAACTAAGTAGCATTCGTTCTTTGATATGTTTATTTTGTGCATAGATTTATTTTTAAAACACCCTCTTTATATTACTTATGTTACAGAGATGCATTAGTGCTCGCTACTGGAAGCGCTGAGCAAGTACATAAATAGAAAAAGGCTACCTGGGAGGTACAAGAAACTGGTGAATAGGCAATGTTATTCATATTGATAACAAAGACAATGCAATCCATATGAGAATTTTATTTATGTGTTAAAACATCTATATATTCCATGAAATCTCTACACATATTCCCCTAACACCCACTATCAGTCAAATCTTGACCCCACGGAAGTCAATCACAAAATTCCCATTGATTTCAATGGGACCACGATTTCACCCACTGAATTTAAATGTTGAGCTGTTTCAAAATAATGTTGTTATAAAAATTAAATAAGTTCCTTTTATGTTTTATATTCTATATGGTATTTCTTGGATTATTCCAACTGAAATAAACCACTGAGTTTGTTCTAAGAGAGGTGATTCCCCCCCCCCCCAACAAATGTTTACATATGGTTCATGTAGAGACAGCTTGTTGCTAGAAGAGCTGCTGTAGATAAGGAAAGCAATAATTAGTGCAAGAATCTTCACATGGGGGTGCATATTGAAAAGAGATTTCAAACCTTATTAATTTTTGAAATAGAGAATAATGGAGGAAAATATAAAACAATAAAAATACTATGGAAAGAAAACATTTCAGAATTAGATAATTAAGCTTTTACCTTTTCTTTGTAACTTCTACTCTTACTTGCAGTGTAATGATTTAAATTGCAGTCAACTACAATATTTAATTAGCTTTTGCACACACAAAAGATTCATTAGCAGATTCTTTTACATTTCCTTTGTCAACTCTCTTTATAAAGTTTTGGGAAATGTATGCTATAATTTTCCCTACTTCACAGAGTGTGTGTATATTTTTTAAGTAATAACTCACAAGCTGTATACATATAAATACAGATTAACTCAGGTGCAGTGAATGTCTGAATTCTTTAAACTAGCCTAGAAATGAAAGATACTATAATTGCTACCCATATATTGCACCATAAAAATTATGCAGTACTTTTGTTTAAATAGCTGGTATATTTACACCTCTTGCATTCTTTTCTCCCTGGGTTGCAGAGGTCTCTGGACCAATGCTACTCAAAGTGGTGGTCCGCGGACCGGTGCTGCTCCACGAGCCATCGGCTGCCGGTCTGCGCACACACTGGAAAAAAAATTGCCAGTCCCCCACATCCGATAGCTTGAGAAGCACTGCTCTGGACTACCTTCCAAAATGGAAACAATAGTAGCCACAGTGCTTAATTTGTAATGAAAGAGGTGCCAGGGCTTAGCCCCAGCAAGCTCTGGCACAAATTAAGCACAGACTGGTCAGCCAGAGAGTAGCGGCTGATGGCCAGGAGTCCAGAGAGCCGGGGCTAAGAACTGCCAAGCCTATAGGCACCGAGGCTCATGCCAGCAAGGCCCGGCAGAAATTAAGCATTGACTACCCAGCAATATAAAAATAAAATATTAAGAATGCCATTGTCTCTGGCCCCATTATAAGTCATAAGCAGTGTTCCCTCTAATTTTTTCCATGTGTGTGGAATGAATTTTGTTATGTGCACCATATCAAGGTAATGTGTGGACGTGGGCCACCAGTAGAAACCAAAAACCTAGATATAATATATATTTTTAAAAAGTTACCATAGGGATAATTACGCTAGCCAGGACAGGTTAGGCATTTTACATCTCACTACCCAGTGATTAAATTTAAGCATAAGAGAGAAATAAAAATTATGAAAAATGCACAGATAGTCAAAAAAAAACAAAATAATACCCTTTGAAAGTAGTATCAAGAAATAACAACAACACCACAAGTATGTGTTGGGAGGTGAGTGTGAAAGACAGAGTGTGTGTGTATGTGTGAGCCAGAGACACACAGGCATGGTCTACACTGGGAGGGGAGGGGAATCGATCTAAGTTATGCAACTTCAGCTACGTGAGATAGCTGGTTGAAAGGTGCTATGCAAGTATCATCATGATACCATTGTTAGGAATAGGACTGCTTGCTGTACTTACTTTCAGTACACACACACAGGGGTCAAAACTTTGTCTGAATATCACTGGGTTCACATTCTGTTTAGGGGATAGAAATCATAGAATATCAGGGTTGGAAGGGACCTCAGGAGGTCATCTAGTCCACCCCCCTGCTCAAAGCAGGACTGATCCCCTTTTTTTTATCCCAGATCCCTAAATGGCCCCCTCAAGGAATGAACTCACAACCCTGGGTTTAGCAGGCCAATGCTCAAACCTCCCCCCAAAAATGAAGGAACAGAGAAAAATCCAGTATGTGTATGTGTCTGGGGGGGTGAGGAGAAGAGTAGAAAATGGAACAAAGCTTGAAGAGGGACAAATAAATATAAAGAGTCCGTAAAACAAGTAGCTGAGAAGGCAAGAGAAAAATTCAATTAAAAATGTTGTTCATTTACTTTATTAGGGCACTGGATTAATGTCAGCCTAGCTTTTGAGGGATTTTTTTCTTCCCAATACTGTACCTAACACAGAACACAGAACACAGACTGAGCAAAGATATCTGAAGCGTTTTTGTAAAACCAAACCTCTCTTGGCAAAAATCCACAGCTACAAATTAAAGGAAGAAATGCTTCATAAACCAACCAGATTTGTGAACACTGTGAGCCCCCAAAATAATTTGAAAGGTAAATTAAAAATCTGTCAAACTCCACAAAGTTCTTTTCCTCAAAATGTGATGTTGATCTTTAATAGAGAGTACTATGCATGCATATAGAAATATAAAACCACCCCATTATACTCACAGCTTTGCAGTAAGAAGCAGGATTAGTCATAGTTAATTACAAGATTAAAGTGGTGCCACCTACACCATTTGGATCCAGTTCCTCAGCTAGTGTAAATATGTAAAGTCAAGGTTTACAAAAGCAGGTAGTTATTTCAGGTGATTCAATTTTGGGGTGCCCAACTCAAGACATCTCCAGGGGTCTGATTTTTAGGAAGTGCTGAGCACTCCTTGCATGGAGCAGAAGATGAGAACCCCAAAATTGAAGTGCCCCAAATCACTAGTTGCTTTTTAAAAAATCTTGGCTTATCCCTCTATGGTTTCTTAAAGTATCACCACCACTGAGTTTAACAAGTAAGAAGCAGCAAGTTAAACATTGCTAGAAAAGGGAGTCCGATGTGTGTTGGTGACACGTCATGCCATTTTTCCACTGCTCAGGTGTATTCTCATCTCCTTTTTCAGAAACACCATACCATTCATATTACAAACGTGTCTAACCTTTTCACTGAACTTAACTCTATGTTAGACATGGCACTAAACTGTTTCCAAGTCACTGGGTATGTTTACGCTGCAATTAAACACCCGCAGCTGGTCTGTGTCAGCTGACTCAGGCTAAGGGGCTTTTTACATTGTGATGTAGGTGTTCAGGCTTGGGCTGGAGCCTGGGCTCTGGGCCCCGTGAGGTGGGAGAGTCCCAGAGCCCAAGCTCCAGCCTGAGCCCGAACGTCTACATCCCAATTAAACAGACCCACAGCCTGAGCCTCGCGAGCCCAAGTTAGCGGACAAGTGCCAGCCATGGGTGTTTAATTGCAGTGTAGACATACTTAGTGATGAATTGGGAGAAAATGATCTTGAATACTTATGAATCAAGGTCATAACAGATAAGACACAAGATAAGGTATTAGTTGGTGTCTGGTATAGACCATCAAATCACACCGGGGAACAAGATAACCAGCTCCACATACCTGTCTAGATTACGTAAGGGGAAACAAGGCTGTGTGATCATGGGGGACTTCAATTTGAGTGACATATGCTGGAGGTCTCATGCTGTCAGCACTAAAACATCATTGAAATGTCTAAATATTATAGATGACAATTTCCTACCTCAAGTGTTGCATCCAACACAGGAGAATTTTATATTAGACCTCATCTTGATAGATAGAGGAACTGACCACAACTAATGGTAATTTAGGTACAACTGATCATAACCTGATCACATATACAATGTGCAAACAGAATGAAGTCCAGACCAGTGATATATAAGTGGTGCTTTAAAAGGGCCAATTTCACAAAGCTGAAGACACATTATGAGCCAAATCAATTGAGATGAAGAATTTAAATCAGAAAAAATGTGAATGATCATTGGGAATAATTTAAGAACACCTTACTAGATGCCCCGAAATACACAATCCCACAATTGAGGAAGAAAGTTGCATTGGCTAAAAATCAAGCTGATTTAGAGAGGAAGTGAAGACAGCTATAAAAATAATATATAACAAATGAAAGAAAGGGGAAGTTGATCGTAATATGTATAAATCAGAACTCTAGAAAACTGATAAGGGAAGCCAAGGAACACAAGGTGAAATCTATGGCCAGCAGTGTTAAGGACAACAAAGAGTTTTTAAAGTATATTAGGAACAAAAAGAATCCTGACAATGATATTGGTCCATTAGTAGATGGAAATGATAGCATTATCAATAATAATGCAGAAGAAGCAGTAGAGTTCAATAAATATTTCTGTACTGCATCTGAGAAAGAAATATGATGTAATCATATCATACAATAATACTCTTCCCATTGCACTAATATCTCAGGAGGATGTAAAACAGCAGCTACTAAAGTTAGACAATTTTAAACCAGACAGTCTGGATAACTTGCATCCAAGAGTTGTAAAAGAACTGGTTGAGGAACTCGATGGACATTAATGTTGATTTTCAACATGGAGCACTGGGGAAGTTCCAGAAGACTGGAAGAAAGTTAATGTCATTTCAATATTTAAAAAGCATTAACAGTATGACCTAGGTAACTACAGGCCTGTCAGTCTGACATTGATCCTGGGAAGGGTCAGGCAGATATGGGACTTGATTAATAGAGAATTAAAGGAAGGTAATGTAATTAGCACAAAACAACATGGGTATATGGAAAATAGATCCTGTCAATCTAACTTGATGAGGTTACAAAACTGGTTAATAAAGGTAATAGTATTGAGATAAGTTACTTAGACTTCTGTAAGGAATTTGACTTGGCACAGCATGGCATTTATATTAAAAACTAGAAAGATATAAAATGAACATGGCTCACATTAAATGGATTAAAATCTGGATAACTAATAGGTCTCAGAATGTAACTGTAAACAAATAATTGAACGGGTGTGTTTCTCATGGAGTCCCAAAGGGATTGGTTCTTGACCCTATGCTATTTAATATTTTTTATCAATGACCTGAAAGAAAACATAAAATCATCACTGGTAAAGTTTGCAGATGACATAAAACTTGGGGGAGTTGTAAATAACTAAGAGGACAGGTCACTGATTCAGATCGATCTGGATCACTTGGTAAACTGGGCGCAAGTAAATGGTACTTATTTTTATATGGCTAAATGTAAATGTGTTCATCTAGGAACAAAGAATGTAGGCCACACTAGCATGATGGGGGACTCTATCCTGGGAAGCAGTGACTCTGAGAAGATCTGGGTGTCGTGGTGGATAATCAGCTGAACATGAGCTCCCAGTGTGATGCCATGGCCAAAAGGGCTAATGCAATCTTTGGATGCATAAGCACAGGAACTGTGAGTAGGAATACAGAGTTTATTTCACCTCTGTATTTAGTACTGGTGTGATTACTGCTGGAATACTGTGTCCAGTTCTGGTGTCCACATTTCAAGAAGCATATTGATAAATTGGAGAGGGTTGACAGAAGAGCCACAAGAATTATTAAAGGATTACAAAACATGCCTGTGATAGGGCACTCCCCTCCTGGGTGCGTCCTAGCAGCTGAGTGTGCAATCTTTTTTCCATATTCCTGGTGCCCACTGTAGACTGGTGACTCACTAAGCAGGTCTTCAGTGGCTCAGCCCTTCAGCCAAGTCTCACAGTCAAAATAGATGAACCCCTTCTGGGGTAGCAAAAGTCCAAACCCCCCCGCCCCTATATCTGCTCTCACCAGGGTCTTCAGCCCCACCCTTTAAATCCTGTCCTTCACTCAAGCTTCTAAGCAAGCCTTATTCTCTTCTTGGGATTTAGACCACTTTGCTAGTGGCCAGTGAGGGAACCTGGGCCTGCCCACCACTCCAGTTCCAACCCTGGACCCGATAAACCCAATTTACCATGGTGATGTAATTATGATATGTTTTGTACAAAGTATGCCCTGTGAGGTATCATTCTAAAAGTCCTGATGTGCTAAACGTTAATATCTTGTTGGATTGTGTGTGCTACCATTGTATGTGAAGGTATGAAATCTTACTATGTGCGTGTTACTAAAATATGATGAGAGACTGGAAACACCCAAACCAGCCTTTCAGGTACAACAATGGCATAGCCATACAATGTTAATTGCTGTCAACACCACCCATCAAGGGAAGAATCCACTAACATAGGAACTTTGTATAAGGAAGCCTCCTCTCAGGGAGTACGGACATAATGGAGACTGTTTGACCAATGGGGGCGGACCCCCCCACATCACGTGCATAGACTTTCCAGCAAGCTGGAAGAAACTATAAAAGATGGGGAAGGACATCATGACATGTCTTCACTCCCCCACAACTCAACACCTGAAAGAACCTCTGGAAGACAAAGGACTTTGAATGGTGGAGGAGAACCCAGAGGAAGCCTGTGCCTCAAGAATCTGTAAGCCTGCTTGTATCATCAATCAGGTTGTTGATTCAAATCCTAGGTAACCTGCTTTGGTCTGTTTGTTATAACTTACGATCACTTCAAATCTATCTTTCCGTAGTTAATAAACCTGTATTAGGTTTTATCTTAACCAGTGTGTTTTTGAGTGAAGTGTTAGGGAATCTTAGCTCTGCTAACAAAGGCTAGTGTGTATCTTCCCCACACTGAGGGTGGAGCGGAGTAATTAATGAGCCCATCTAGTGGCAGTGAGACCACTTAGAGGTTAATGAATCTGCTCTACAGCCTTAGCTAACAGCTATATGGCTTTTAGCTCATGCAGTAGAGGGTCATGCATTTAGCTCCAGAAATCCCAGGTTTGATCCTACCTGCTGACGACCAGGGTCTGTCGGTGTTACAAATGCATCCGTAGGGGATGTCTCCACTCAAACCATGTGCTCCTCTGTACCCCAGCCTTTAGTTTAAAAAACATTATATGCCAGCAATCTGGTTTTTTTGGTTTAGGTGGATCCAATCCTTCCTATATAGGCTCCTATTTTCCAAAAAGGTTCCTCAGTTTCTAATAAACCTAAATCCCTCCTTCTTACACCATTGTCTCTTCCAAGGATAGCGACCTTGCAGTTCTGCCTGTCTTCCTGGCCCTGTGCGTGGCAGAGGAAGCGTTTCATAGAATGCTACCATGGAGGTCCTGGACTTCAATCTCTTATCTAGAAGCCCAAATTTGACCTTCAGAACCTCTCTCCCACCTTTCCCTATGTCACTGGTACCTACATTGCTACCACAACCACTAGCTCCTCCCCAGTACTGCACATAAGTCTGTCTAGATGTCTCAAGAGGTCTGCCACTTTCACATCCTGCTGGCAATACACCATGCAGTTCTCCTGGTCATCACAAACTCAACTATTTCTAAGAATCAAATCCCCCATTAATATTATCAGGCTCTTCCTAGTAACTAGGGTTCCCTCACCTAGAGGGATAGCCTCAGTGCAAGAGGGTACCATGACATCATCTGAAAGGAGGGTCCGAACTATGGGATTGTTTATCGCCACTCCAGCCTGATGGCCTCCTACCCTAAGATACTTTAATCTTCCTTAACAGTAAACAGCCTATAAGATTGTGGGTGGGAAAGCTTTACTGTGTCTCTGAAAGTCTCCTCTATGTACTGTTTTGTCTCCCTTTGCTTCTCCACTTCAGCCATTCTGGCCTCAAAACTCTTTACGGTGTTTCTGAGGGCCAAGAGCTGCTTGCATTACATGCACACATATGCCTCCTGCCCATGAGACAGGTAATCATGTATTCTGCATTCAGAGCAATAACCTGGATAGCCTCCAATTGTCTGCAAGACTTTTGGCTGCATCATTTTCACTCTTGCAAGGGGTATTTTTGGGCATGGTTTTGGCCTAAGTTTAGAGTATGTTTGTTAAGTGATGCCTCTCACACTCCTTTTCTAAACTCCCTCAAAAAATTCCCATTTGCTGCTCTTGCCACTTAGGAGCTACCGTTTTAAACCCCTGTTCTCCCTGAGTTAGTGCCCCCCCCCACCTTCAAGGAATGCTTAAAGGGTGAGGGATCAAAAGATTGGAGACTAGAGCCTTGTTAGTAAGCTTTCAGCCTAGCGTAAAAGACCCACTTGGCTCAGCACACAGCCCCCATAACAGACCACACCGTATTCTTTAATCAGCCAGAAAACAAGCAAGCACACAACAAACAAAACAAACTAGCAGACAAGCTCACCTCAAGAAATATGCAGTCTTTCATCCTTCATTTGGAGAACTTCCTCGCAAAACTCCTGTTTGCTACTCCTGTTAGCTAGCTGCATTTTCATTAAGGAGACTGAATATTGAAGAGCTGAAGGTGTCACCTAAGCCAGCCCCAAAGCCATGGAGCCAGGTAAAAGGTGACAGCAACCAACTGTGAATCTAAACAAGCCTGAAGCAGGTGTGTCTTCCTATAATTTAATGGAAGTAGGAAGGAGAAGAGTATAAAAATTCTGAAGTGAGCCCCCCTCCCCACACATATCCTTTGCTACCCTGGAAATGCTTCACAACTCATCCTGTCCATCTCTAGAAGCAAACTATTACAAACAGCTAAGAAGGACAGAGAAGACTCAAGAAGAAACCAGTCCAAGGAAATCCTCCCAAAAACGTCAACATGGACTGGTGAAAGAAAGTTAACTAAGACATTGCCAAGGGATTAGATTTAAAAACTCTTGCAATGATTTTATTGGAATGTTGAAAAGCTATTGTAATTTAAAATATTAACAGTATCTCTTGTTAATCACCAAATTGCAAGACCACGTATTCCTGAGAAGATATCATTAGTAAACAAGTAAAGGGTGGGATTTAATTTGCTTTGAGATTCCTAATACTTGTAATATGCCTGTTTTAAGACAGCTCCTTAAATGACTTCTTCCAAGTAACTGATTTAAATATTTTCTTCAATTTCATGGGATTAAGATTGCCTATTTTGTCCAATTATTAATAAACCAGCATGATCCACCTTTTCTTCAACAAAATTATTTTGACCATTTATAAACCTTGGCCTCGATTTACTGAGAGAAAAGTGCCCCTCCAAAAATGGGTGCACTCTCAAAGTGTAATCTCTGCTAAAGTTCTCCACAGAGAGGCATACAGAAGAGTCAGTAATGGAAGTAACCAATTTATCATTTATGTTCTGTCATTTGTGCTGTTTTGTTTAAAATTCACAGATTCCAAGTCCAGAAGGAACCATTGTGATCATCTAATCTGACCTCCTGTATAACACAGGCCATAGAATTTCCAATAATAATTCCTAATGTTTTCTTCTGCTTTCTTTAACAAGAAAATAGCCATGGGTAATAACCGTAATTATTTTGCTTGGCCTCAATCCTGGTATCCCCTAAGGTATGTAAGAGAACCTCTGTGACTAAAATAGCGGGAGTCACACACCTGAGTCGCAGGAAGAGAAACTATTAGAACAAGAGGGTCTAACATTTCTTATTTATCTGCAGTAAATATTTTTAGTAATTTTTAAAATAAAATTACTTGGCCTCCAACAACTTAAAATTATTCCTTCCTACCCCACAAACTTCAATTGAGGTCGCTTTGTAAATCCGACCTCCCCTCCATCAGGCTGGACTGTGCCAGTGGAGCCACTCTGTTGCCAGTCAGGCCCCCAATCCACAGGTGAGAATGGCAGGTGTATCTACTTAGCTGTATATCCCACAACCCTGCTGGTATTCTTCTCGCAATTTCCTCCCTCCCCCAGCAAAAATCCCTGTGGCCTGGGGCACACACAGCTGTATTCCACAGCACATAAAGGCCATGGACTCTCTGCAGGGACTCTCCAGAATTCTGGTCCCCTTCTGAATATTGCATTGTTTTAATGGTTATCTATGCATCAGATTTATCGTGGTTTTTGTGTACTAGGGCTAGGACCAGTATTCAGATTTCACAGCTTTAAAATGTGGAGTACTTGCAATTAAAGTAGCATCATTTTTGAGCAATAGCACAAGGTGATGTGTGACATTTCATCTTCTGTTTGGGAATGAAAGCAAAAGTACAGTCATTTTTATAGAAAGAGTGAAATATTTCAACTCTGTAACAACTTCTTTCTTTTAAATATAGATTTTACATCTCGGAATATTTATTTTCTTCCTGACTCTTTCTCCTCATGTTAGTCTCTCAAGTGAAAGGCCTGTGTTTTTCCACTTTCACTTGTACAGTTTTGATATTCCTGAAAATGAAAGATTAGTAGAAGATCTCAGTGGGCTTCAGTCTGACAATCTTAGGGACCGTTGTCTTCATGTAGCCAACCAAGAACGCACTGCTCTGTGGGGTTATTACAATAGATGGAGCCAATGATACGTTTCTATCAAAACAGAGAAAGGACAATTGGGGTACAGAGGCCTTTGGTTGTGTAGCTTCTCACCACTGAAGATCAAGGTGAGTCCATGTTTCATCTCCAATAAAATTGGCTAACAAAACAAGAAATGAAGAGGAAAAAGGTTCTCTTCCCCTACCTACCCACCCCCAGCATAGGACATAAGAAGATCTCCTGTGTGAGGGAAGAGCAGATAAATAATTCATTTTGCATCGAGGTGAGGATTTTAAAATTGCACTATTGTATTTAACACTGCAGAGTGTGCAATACAAATGCCTTAGATTTGATAAGATTAGATAGATTAACAAGAGTACTGTAGCACGGGTTAATACTTGAATTCATAGGTGCCGGAACTAGGGATGCGGGAGGTGCTGCTGCACCCCTGGCTTGAAGTGGATTCGATTATATACAGGGTTTACAGTTTGGTTCAATGGTTCTCACTATACAAATTGTTCCAGCACCACTGCTTGAATTAATCTTCAGACAGCTTTATCAGTAGTCCTCACTTGCAATAATCAAATGCCCCCTAACAGATAGTCTGGCTGTATTGCAATGGGGGAAAATGTTCACAGGAATTAGCTTTTAAGCATGAAGCACATGCTACTTGTGACCTATTGTTATTGAATCTTCTTTTCACACAATAAAAATGTGAAGAAAGTGTACAGTCTTTTAATAAAGTCCATGGAGCAGAAAGATCCAACCCTTTACAAAATATTTGTCCTTGAAGAGATCATTAATGACCTGGATTTTTAAATGCTTTCTAAAATGAAAGGACGTTGTATCATGCACACCATTCTCCGAAGCAGGGCAAGTTAGTACAGATTTTGCTTAATGTCACACTTGTTTTTTGACCCACTGCACAATGAAAGACCACCACTACATTTCTTTCCTCTAGATTGTTTTCACTGAAAGATATCTAAGGCGGCTTGATAATTTTATTCACACTCATACCCCACTGAAGTTCATTTCTTTCTGTCTATATTTCTGTTGGCGATTTCGAATGAGTCTAAAGAAACTTTTATTTGTCTAATTTATATGCCCTTCCTGTGCCTGCATCCTGCCAGTTTAGATATGTCACCTGTAATAACTATGAAAAATTGCTGTGTGCCTCATGCTCTATTTTATTCCATCTGCTATAGAAGCTCACTCCAACTACCAACGGGAGTTCAGTTGCAAGCAGTAACAAATCTAATTTAACCCCACTGAGTCACAATTCTCTGGTCCTAATAGCCATTTTGTACAGCCTGAAAAACTCATCAAATGGGGAGATGCAAGCCTAGTCCTTCTCATTTATGGGAATGACCTAGAAGAATGCACTTCTTAAAAGTACCTAGATAATGCAAAGACATCTTCAAGTACAATCGTAAGTATTGTAAAGTACTGACACTAACAGTCTCTTCATACTGGCCTCATGTAGCTTCCTCTGTTTTTTAACAATACAGAGCAACCCAGGGAAAGAAATAATTTGCTATATTTGTAGAACTAAATCATGAGGATTTGAGAGGCTTAAAACAAGGAGAAATCAGGTAGCTTTTTTGTAAAGCTGAACAGTAGTTCAGTTATCTGCAATGACAAAGTTACATATTTATTTGCTCATTCTTCATTTTGGTGAGGTGTGATTCTAGCTAGACATTTACATGGCATAAGAAAATCCAACTTTTCACCATTTGAATTGTAAATCAATTAAAGTGGTAATAAGGCTACAAAAGTCACACTCCTTCCAATTAAAAAAAAAAAGTCTCTCGCTATCATGATCATTAGGGCCATTCTTGGTAGATGTTATCGGATTTCAGCTTAAAAGGCCAACAGGTACTTCATCCATTATTTCAAGATAGAGTTCTGAAGTCCCATGTCCTAAAGCCTTAAAATTCACAAGAAATCTTCTCAGGGATCTGAGAGCTGTGGGGGAAGGGAGGAGACCTCCAGCAGAAGCCCACTACTTCCCAGAAGTAAAAGGAGAGGGGAGCATCCTCTTGCCTGCCCAAGGGAAGAAAGAGGAGACCCCTTTAGTATGACCCCAAAGAGTGAAGGGGAGATGCTGGAGAAGAGAACAGGCTTGCTTGCCTTCCTTTCCCAGAATACACTGGAAGGAAATCACTCACGCATTTCTTGAGTGCAGGCATCTTTGGGGTGGAAGGGAGCAGCATTTTAAAAGCATACTGCACTATGTCACAGTTCTGGACAGAGTATAGTACCAAAGGAGACACAATTTGAGGTAAGCAGAAAATAATTGCTAAGCTGGAAAGCTGTTAAGAATTTTGATTGAAGAGTGGTTAAAATATCAGTGACATTTTCTAAGTAAACTAGCAAGTAAACTACATGCCATTCTTTATACTTAATATGTTTAGGATTTTCAAAGATGCCTAAAGGGTCTTCGGAATTCAACAGAAGTCAAGCACCTGACTCTTAGACCTCTTTGAAAATTCCAGACTAAATTCTACTTTTCAGAGCTTCTACTCCTATGGGGATGAGTAAACCAGGTCAGACCTAATATAAGCCAAACAAAACCTTTAATGAAAACTCTGTCCAAATGCAACTTAAGAAGTTTGAAAAGGTTTTAAACACTTTTGAACCTATAAGTTTTCACTTTTAATTTTCTCTGCAATTCCAGTTCTGGATAAGGTCAAAAGCAGCAATACCGCGAGAAAGGAGGCCCACACTTCGCTTCAGGATTTCCAGTCAGGCCAGAAGGAAAGCCTGTAGGTATGAAATTAAACTCTCTATTTTGGGGTGCACATTGAAACAGAACTGAACAGATCCTCCAAATCTTTAAAGGTTTGTATATCACTAATACGCTTGCACTACTGTTACGTAGCTGTGAAGTAGAAGAATGACTTACTAGTAGCAAGAAAAGGAGTACTTGTGGCACCTTAGAGACTAACCAGTTTATTTGAGCATGAGCTTTCGTGAGCTACAGCTCATGCTCAAATAAACTGGTTAGTCTCTAAGGTGCCACAAGTACTCCTTTTCTTTTTACGAATACAGACTAACACGGCTGTTACTCTGAAACCTGTTACTAGTAGCAGTGGTAGCTTATGAATTGGTACCAATCAGCACTATTTTGCCTTATATATGAATATTTGCATTCCAGTACACAGAAATCTCTTCCAGCTCAATCAGGATGCAGGCAAATTGGTGACACAGTGAATGGTTTGGACACTGACTCCCGTCCCTGTACAGAATGTACTTTGCAAGTGAGAGTGATGGAGAGTAGTCTCCAAATTCATCCTCTGTGAGTCTATGCCATTACTGAGAATGCATTTGGAAATATACCCAGTTTTATCTAAGCCAGATTGCTATTCCACACAGAGGACCTCAAATAGGATGAATACACATATCTGGCGGGTCATGTTCTGTCCTCAGTAAGCCCTGCTACGTGTCAAAATATACAATTAACAACAGAAAGAAAAGGAGTACTTGTGGCACCTTAAAGACTAACAAATTTATTTGAGCATAAGCTTTTGTGAGCTACAACTCACTTCATCGGATGCATCAAGTGCCACAAGTACTCCTTTTCTTTTTGCGAATACAGACTAACACGGCTGCTACTCTGAACCCTTAATTTACAACAGGAGACTCTTACATTCTGGGAAGCTCTTGATGAGTTTATCAGCCTACGAGTAGCCAGAATATCCTTCTGACATCTATATATGTTGATATAGCTTGAATTGAAACAGGAACTATAGTACTATTGCCAACCCTAGGCATTCAAGAATTATGACTCAGACTCCAGAATTATGAGATTGGCTTAAACATCATGAGCTTTTAAAATAAATAAAATAAAATAAAATTTGAGGAATTTTTTATTTGCCTTCTAATTTTGAGTCTGTGTACTTGAATCACATTTTCAGTGTTTTCTCTCCAACCATGAGGGCTAGAAACCATGAGGGCTAGAATTTTTAAATTCAACCAAAAAACTTTCCTGTAACCACTTGACTTCATAAGCTACGAATTAAGTGGTTTATTTTTTAGTAACAGTCACAGCTTTGTTTTGTTTTCATTTTGGTCTTAATTTTCACTAGGGTTTTAGAAAGTATGCATGCCTTGAGAAAGGAAAAAACACATCTGAAGTCTGCCTAATTAGCTTTTAAAAGGACTCTGACCAAAGACAATTGGCAAAACTCAACCCTTTTGTATCTCTATTGAATTTTAATGCTTAACATCCATGGATTTACAGCAGTGATGAGATTGACCTACAATATTTTGCCTGTTGTCAAGCCATTGTTTCTATTTGTACATGACTCAGACAAGATTATAACATTTATATGTGTACACACAATCTTGAAATAGAATATAACTATTAAGACAAATGAGATTGTAACTTTAGCTTAATGGTATGTACTCTCATGGGAATAATTTACATACACAAATGTTAGAAAATGTGTTGAAAAAATATTTAAGGTTCCTCACAAAGGGATTTGTCTTTTCAAAAGATTCACTGATAAACCTAATCAGTGAGATTCTGTGCTCTGCTTCTTTGAGGCCCCTGCAAAGCTCATTTTAGCACCAAAGCCTAGTAATGCTTTGAAAAACAGTGGACTGGCTGGAGATCCCCTTTCCAATAATTATATTTCATTATATGTCAGGGTTCACAGATAATCCAGTCGCCCTTGCTCCTGAAGTTCTGTGTACCTCCTTAAAAACATCCAACACACACAGTGGTCACCAGGGTTTTTTCAGTATGCCAGTATCCCAAATGTGCTTCCAGCTCAGAGCTATGTCAAAGAACTACAGAATGCTTTATACCAAACTAAGTAACACCTAATTATGATACAAATTTTATGCTGAAAATACTTACACAAAAACAATCTGCCTTCTCCCTTCCTCCCTCATTCTCAACTCCCTCCTCCTCAAACTCCAACTCCCCTCTGTTCCTATTTCTTCCTCCACTCTCTCTCCAACTAAACCCCTTATTTTTACTCAGTCTCCTGTCATTCACAACCCCCCACCCTAGTTTTCAGGCAAACCAAATGTACCTTAGTCACAAAAAAGAATTTTAGCTACAATCCTAAACTTTTTATCAATTCAGAGGAACAAATCCATAACTTAAATATTTTCACAAAAATACACACACAAAGGGCTACAAATACAACTGAACTGAGCAAGAGTCCACAGAGTGAGCATTAATATTTTCCCTCATTAACGTTCTGAAGTTATATGCATTATAAAGTCAATTTATGCCAGGAAGTTCAGCTACAGTACCATTGTCTGTCTTTGCTCATAGCTTCCTGGAGCACAGACAATGCATTTACTTGTAGAGTCTTCTGTTTTATTTATTTCTCACCAAGAAAATTTAAAAAAAAAAAAAAAAAAAAAGGAAAGAGAAGAGATGACGAACATTAAGCAGTGACATAGTGCTCATCTATAAAAAGTTCTGTCGCACATCTTTATCTCCAGGCTATCACAATCTGGTAAGAAGACCAAGGAAGACTCTAGTCAATTTTCCAGCCTATCAGTTCAGGTAAATAATTGCTAAAAACAATAGTATCCTGTTGTTTTTTCTACTCATGCCCTTATAAAAATAAAAGCCCGATTTCATTAAGGTGCTAATGGTGCATGTCAAGAGTTGCCAACATCACCTCTTGCAGATGAAGTGCTACAAAAGAAACGATAGTTTTAAGTAACTATTTGTATTCTAAAAGTGCAATGGGCATAAAGGTACACCAGCTACAAAGGAACCACTCCCTTTTCTCATTACTTATCTGGGGCTAGATCATGACATTCTGACCTATACTGGGACTGTGTATGCGCCTGAATTTGGCAGCACAGCTATGCTGCTGGACATATTGAGGGAGTAGAGCCTAGGCTCCATCCATTCCCTGCTGCCTCCTGCTCACCTGCAAGCAGAGGGGATGTAGCAGCTCTGTAAAGCCTTTGCCAACACAGAGGTATAAAGGGGGTACCTTAAACTCCCTTACAGCCTGTACTAATCAGGCCACGATTCAGCCAATGCAGTATAATTTTGCGGAAAAGATGTATATTCTGCTCTTACCGTAGGTTCATTATCTAAAAATAAATACCACAAAAAAGAGTTCATCACAGAAATGTGCATGATGCAATCACACTTCCCCAAATCATCCATTTACAGTAAACTTCAATGAAGAATAAAAGGATTATCCATTGGATGTTCTTTTTGTTTTATTTGAAGACACATCCATATTATTTAAAAAGTTAAGTGAATGTAGTATTCCTAAAAATTGCTTGTTGACAGCCTTGGCACTTGGAGTCTCATTCATCCGCAGAACAGGCACAGCACAGGCTGAAATACAAGTGCCCACCATCCCCCTCGGGTACTGGTCTTCAACAATGACTTATAAAAAACTACAGGACTTTTGTCTCCAGTTTTATTCCATACTTGTCCTCTCTGCTTTGCTTTTGATGTGGATGTTGTTTGCTTTATAAGTCACCATCTTGGCAAACCTAACACAGAAAGGTGAATTTTTCATTCTGTCTAAGAGCCAGGTCTGTTTTCAAGATCTTTAGGAAGGAAACTCCATAACGGGACCATCTAACAGGAAAGTTTTGTCCCTACTCCCACTAATTTCACTCTAGTTGTTGACAACTTCAGTATCCTCAAGTAATGAAGCTGTCTTTAATGTCAAAGTGACAGGTGATCTTTGAGGTTTCTTTGGCCAGGGCAAAATGCTCCTAGCCTGCACAGTATAATTTTAACAGCCCTGGAGCAAAACAAGTTATACCAACAGTAGCACAATTTTGATGCTACAGCAGTCTACACTAGGGGCCTTTGCCCACACAGTTATGTTGGTCAGGGATCACAACTTGTCATGCACCTGACTGACACAGCTATGCTGACAAAAGTCAGTAATGTAAACCCTGCCTTGAACTGCATCACTCAAGGGTTTTGAAGATTAGGAGCAAAATTGTGAATTGGATCCAATATTCAGTGGGGAGCAAATGGAGTGTCTGGTGGCAAGGATTGATATATTCTTAGTGCTTTGGGTTGATGAGCAGGTGTGTTGCTGCTTGCTGAACAGCAGGAGTTGTTTCAGGGACCTGGTTTTAATTCCCTGGTATGTACTACAATAGCCATACCTGGAAGTGCAAAATAAGTGGATCATGATGCCCTGGTTCTCATCTTTGAGGAGAGGTTGCAGACTTCTGAGCAGCCAGAGCTGGGAAATTATTTTTAGCAGCTGTGGCCATCAGTGAATCCAGTTCCTCAAAATATTTGTCTTTCTCCACCATCATTTTCGCTTCAGAAAGTTTCTTTTGATCCAGGCACTGAGATAACTGGCAGATGGTGCTGTATGCACCAAATGCAAAGGTGCTGTAGAGCTGAATAGAATCTGCACAGTGCTGGCAAATGAGTTCATGTTGTTTCATGATCTCTTCCAGGGGTTTTACATGGCGGCTGACTAACAGAGCACAGCCATACAGAAAAGCACCTGGTCCCAAGCATATTGACCTGATCAAAAGCTTCATTATAGGAAGCCACACTTGTAACAGTGCCCCCAAAACAGATATTCTCTGGGGAATGAATTCAGAACCTCCAAATTTAAATACATGAACTTCTACTGCTTAAGGCATGTACATTAGCTAAAATGCAGTAGCAGACTCATACATTTCTACACATAATCTAGCTGCTAGAGGGGGAGAAAGAGCCACACAACCTTAGTATGGGTTACAACAGCTTGGGAGCCAATGGCAGCATTGTAACCAGGCCACTTGCTCGGGATGGCTGGAAAGGACTGCGGAGGAAAAGCCACTTCAATTGGCTGCCACAGATCTGTGGGGATTGGCCTTTTGCATACTATGATCCACAGATTTCATCCACTGCTGAGCTCCCTGGTGAAATGCAACTTCACACCAACCATAGCGCAGAGCTATGCCACATTTTAGATTCACACCACAACCTACATGGAGTAGATGAACACCCAAGGGTCCGTCTAGATGATCAACAATTATTTACTTTGTCTGTGTAGAGTGAGCTGCAGCATTTGTCCATCAAAATGCCCATGAATTGGTTTTTACAAAAACTCTAGTTTGTATTATTATAGATTACAGAAACTGTTATTTGTGACGCACTCTCTGCTCCATAATAAGGGTAAGTTGTACAAATCTCTCAATAAGTAAACTATTAAATGCACTGAACAGGACTACAGGCATCATTTTGTGGCCCTGTAATAACTAAAGATGTTGTTAATGGATGATTAGACAGTTCTCTCAGACAGAGTAACACAACTGATTAACTATGGTTAAAGGGATATCACTGTAGTATAGGCTAAATCAAACATTTTAGCTGTCTGGAAGCATACATTCTAGGACAATTTTTGAAACCTGTTTAAGTTCACCTAATTTTTATGACTCCCAAGCAAAACTATGTTAAGGATTTGGGCTTCCAATTTCCCTATGTTGTAATGATACTACAGTATTAAAGAATTGTAGAGAAGGCCATATGTTTGAAATGGCCGTGGATTCACTAGTGCCTCATTTTTACAAACAACGTATTTGTTTTCCAGTTGACATTCTATGTCCTTGGCTTCACCAGAAATATTCCATACTCCTTTATTCACCTTCGTCTGTTTTTCTAACTTAGAATTTATAACATATCATGGCATCCAATATCATTTACCATGTCATGGAGCACATAAAAGAATATGAAGTGGGCAGATGAAGCCAAAGCAGTTTTGCATGCTTTGATATAGAATTAGTACTCACTGTTCCATATGGCTGTCCCAAAGAGTCTTTTACCATTTACTATCTAGCGTTAGCTTTCCAACCATATGGACGGCTCCCGTTGTGCAGGATTTTAGGGCATAAGCAAAGGAATATTTATGTTAAATTTGATTGGAATACCCGTGGAATACATAAATGATGCCTAAATGACTTAATTCAGAAAAGGTGTATTCTAAGAAATTTCATGCATTAATAATGATTTATGAGTTACAAAATGCTGTGATTCATTGTTCAGATGGGTTTGAAGATTATATATTTTAAAATGACTTATTAATTGATTGAGGATTTTATGAGTCAGTTCGCCCTGAGTCTCTTTACAATTCTTCCTACTATTTATACAGTAAAACCTCAACAGTCTGTGGGGCTAATTTTTTTCTGCTGCTGATTTAAAAAAAAAAACTTTTATAATTAAAGTCAAATATTTAAGCAAGTAACACGACGTATGGTACACAGCATTTCCAAAGCAAAAGAAGAAGCATGTTCAACTCTCATAGTATTTAATTGCTGCTCTCATGGACCTTTCCTCATTCTGTGTCTACTTAAGTCCTTCCTGAGTTCAGCACAGATGAAATAGAATACAACTTTGTGAGAAGAAAGAAAAAGGTAAGGAATACAATCCTCTTCTAAGGTTGCAAAGCAGCTTTGCAAGCCACTACTTCAGTCCTGATGACCACTGTGTGTGTTGGATGTTTTTAAGGAGGTACACAGAACTTCAGGATCAAGGGTGACTGGATTATCTGTGAACCCTGACATATAATGAAATATAATTATTTGAAAGGGGATCTCCAGCCAGTCCACTGTTTTTCAAAGCATTGCTAGGCTTTGGTGCTAAAATGAGCTTTGCAAAGGTACAGGGGCCTCAAAGAAGCAGAGCACAGAATCTCACTGATTGGGTTTATCAGTGAATCTTTTGAAAAGACAAATCCCTTTGTGAGGAATCTTAAATATTTTTTCAACACATTTTCTAACATTTGTGTATATAAATTATTCCCATGAGAGTAAATACCATTAAGCTAAAGTTACAATCTCATTTGTCTTAATAGTTATATTCTATTTCAAGATTGTGTGTACACATATAAATAAGTATAATCTTGTCTGAGCCATGTACAAATAGAAACAATGGCTTGACAACAGGCAAAATATTGTAGGTCAATCTCATCTCTGCTGTAAATCCATGGATGTTAAGCATTAAAATTCAACAGAGATACAAAAGGGTTGAGTTTTGCCAATTGTCTTTGGTCAGAGTCCTTTTAAAAGCTAATTAGGCAGACTTCAGATGTGTTTTTTCCTTTCTCAAGGCATGCATACTTTCTAAAACCCTAGTGAAAATTAAGACCAAAATGAAAACAAAACAAAGCTGTGACTGTTACTAAAAAATAAACTACTTAATTTTTTTTCTCTGTCACAAGAAGTGACCCAGTATTTGAAAAATACAATGCATACTTCCAAAATCCATTTAAGTAGATGATTACATTCTTATGCACTTAGAAAGGGCACTTTCATCAAAACAGCAGCCTTCTAGGCCTAGCAGTCTTAAATTTTTAATTTTTATTCCTATGTGAGGAGTAACCATTAACAATGTATCCGTTTACTCCAAATTACCTTGCTTTAAAGTTCTACTTGCAATGAATAAATAATGACCATCAGAAAGGAACATTTATTGGACTTGATCTTCTTTTTTGCAACCAGGCTTCAGTGTTTGGTTTAATAAATCTTTTTGAATGCTAGGTGGATTGCTATATTTGAATAGAATAACTTAAAATGTTTGATTAGCTGTTTCCAAGGTCAGACAAAATGATGTGCAAATAATTTTCATTGTAATATGGATGTGAATGATTTCACTTCCTGTCTAGCAGGGACACTAAAGATACCACATCCTCCAGGACTGAATCCTACCTACTCTTTTGGTTCAGTCTTCATCGGTGTCTTGTCACCAGCCAAGATGTCGAGTATAAACAGGGCTACTGAGTTTTGAGCATATTAAAACAGGCTGTGCTCACAATGTAGAAAATTGCTTTTGGGTTGTGCCTCCTGCAGTTATTTCTCTATTTTTCCTAGTGTAACTATGGTAAAGCTCCAAAGGACAAAAAATCAATGCTCATATAGTGGACCAATTCAAGTTGCTCTTCAAACAACCTTTTTAGTGTGCTGTTCACAAGCTTTGAAATAATACGTGGTGAGGCAACAATTCTAGGATCATGAAAGTTATGTTCTTCTTAAATCAAGTCTGTCTCAGAAGATGCCTATTAGTTCACAAAACAATTCAGTATATCAACAGATCATGAAAAGGGTCGCCATTGGCAAGTAGCTGCAAGTAGGTATGATCACTTCAGAGATGCAATAGCCAAGATTTTTAAACGTGATTTTTTTGAGTGCCTAATTTGAGATACCTTGCACTTTGCTTTTCAGAGAGTACATGCTCTGGACTGACTGAAAATCAGCCCCCTTTGAAGCGTCTCAGGTTGGACATCTAAAATTACCAGTTTCTTTTGTATGCAGTGTTGTTGTAGCTGTGTTGGTCCTAGGATATTAGAGAGACAAGATAGGTGAGGTGATATCTTTTATTGGAAAAACTTCTGTTGGTGAGAGAGACAAGCTCACTCACCTTGTCGCTCTAGTTTCTTTTGAAATTTTTGGCCAATATGTTCAAGCTTCAAGCAGCCAGAAGACAAGGAAGAGGAGTATTTCATCTACCTGTGCCCAGTCACAAAATTAAGAGTTCATATTCAGGGGGGAGAAGTTTAAAATCAGATGAAGTCCTGAATCCTCTGTTCACCAAAAATAGTATGATTTGCATATTGATAATATAAGCAACATTCTCTGGGATAGATAGTTTTCTGCATAATCATTTATAGGAATTGTGCCTTATAGAAATAGCCTATTCAGTCTCGTTTCTGAAGGCTTAAAATTCCTCCTGCCCCACAAGAAAATGATGTCTTTTTAACAGGCATTCAGTATTATTCAGTTGAATTCATCCAGCCAGGTTACATTAATATAATGGAAAAAAAGGCATCCCGCTTTCCAAAAAAAAAAAAAGAAAAAAGTAAAGTCTGCTATGACATTTTGCTGTGTTGACAGGTTTGCAGAAAATTGTAAACATAAACCCATCCTTACTCTACACACATTATGAGAAATCTGTTCTTTCAATTAGCAAAATGTATCTAGAAGCCACAATTCTCAGTTCAAATGAGTTAAAAACAGCTATCCTGGAAATAAACTTTCCCTAGAAATACTGTCGCATGAAGATATGAACGTACTGCGCAAGAGTTTAAATAAACGTTAAACATAAAATCTACAGAAAATGAAAGAAATGGCACCAAGATATGGTTTGTATGTGCTTCTTTTGAACCATTCGATTACACCTGACATTGCCATAACTGAAAAAGGTTAGAGGAGAAATATGTCTCTACATTATACAGTTTATTCTGTGCATTTGACAGCTAACGCTGAGAGAATAATAATTTTTTGGTTTAGCGGCTGAAACAAAAAAATCTGAAAAATGTGTTTCAAGGTGACCAGAAACAGCAATTTTTCATTTTTTCTTGCTGAAACAGGTTTTCTTCATTTAATTTGCAGCTTTTTAAAATCCTTTTTGTGTCTTATATAAACCTAGCTGAATTTCTTACTGAAATGAATTTCTTACTGAAATGTTCTTTTTTGAAAATGTCAACAATTCTCTTTGAACAGAGCCTGGCACAATTGGGTCCTTATCATGACTGGTGCATTCTTAGGTGCTATGAAGATCGTAATAATTTGTCTGAAAATTTTCACTTAGCTCTACTCACAGCACACTGTGTCTAGTCAATTTCACAGTGTCTGTTATGGAGGCAGTTTCCTCATTTGTTTGCATAGGTCTTTCATACACCAAGGGGAGGAGAAAAATATTGAAAAAACAGAAAAATGTTACTGTAAAAATCACATAAATTGGTAGAGAGCCTGGACTGTATCTGAAACTATTTAAATACATTTTTTAGATAATAAGATGCTAAGTTGATGGTGTCCCTTTACATTCTGATCACCATCATAAAGTAGTACAGTTAAGTACCATCGGGTTGAGTAAGAGGTACGAGACTTAGTAAATGTGAGGTAGCTTTACATCATGCCCCAAAACATCTTATTTTTACCATCTAAAGTTTATTTTCTACCTCATGAAATAATCCACCATATTTTTTTCTTTCCAATTTGATGCTAGAAGAATTTTTAAAAAATAGATTATCATCTGAGTCAAAAGTTAATATTTGATTTGTCTTGTCAAGATAAGGACAGAATGCACAGGCTTTAATTGCACTGTGCTTCAAACCTTTCAAAAGCTTTTAATAGGATCACTTGAATATGATAAGAAAAACTGTCTTTTCATAAGAAAGAATGTAAGATCTAAAAAATACATCTGCAACTAGCAGCAGGAAGGAAGTATGGTGAATAAAATCTTACTGAAAAGACAAGCCTAGAGCAAAGCAGCAGTGGGGTTTTGGCCATTTGTCCTTCACACTAGGGCATTATCCCACACAAGGCTAGACAAGGAGATCATTTCACCCCAAAGTTGTTACACAGTCATTACTGGGATAGTCCCTGCAGGTAGCAATCAATGAAACACAAATGTTTCAGTACTGATTGGCACGTGTTTTTTTCCTCAGCCTCAAGTGAGTTGGGATACAGAAAATAAAACAGCATGGAGAAAAAAGAATAAGATTCACCTTTATTATTCAGTCTGTACTAGCCAGAATTCAACTAAAAAATAAATACATGTTCAGTTTTTTAGACCTACACAAGCTATATTCACTCACAGTCTGTATCCAATATTAATTCCAATTATTAACTATGTTTATTGGTCTTGGAAATCATTTTGTGCAAAAAGAGAAGCACATCTGTTAGTGAGTTAGGTTTATACATGTTGGGCATCAATCGAAATTAGGACCTGAAATACTATTTTCCTCACTTCCAAAGTGAATATTAATAAAGGAGTGCTGTACACAAGCATTGTGTTTTTTGTAGCTGAATCACAGGTTTTTATAGACGTCTTTATTAATAAAGCCCCGGCTTATTTTAAAATAATGCTATTTGAGAATTACTTTGACATTTCCCCCTCTTCTTTCAGAGTTGAACATATTACTTAATGCACTTGATTTGTATTTGCACTGATACCAGAAACAAATAATAATGCTTATGTTCTCCCATAATTCTAAGACCAATTCATTGCTTTATATAAACAAATATTCACAGCTTTGAAAAGCATCATCCAAAAGAATCGCCTAGAAAACTGCAGTAGTATCCTTTAATAGCAGCTAAATTACTGTTTTTAGGCCTGCTCTTTATTTCTCGTTAAAGAAATCTCTTTTTTGACTGCTGTATAGCATCACTGTTGTATGCATTCATGCTTGTTCATTTAAGCTATTTTAGGAATGATGCTATGGTTCAAAATGTTTTATCAGTCAGAGCACAATATTAACCTGAAAAAATGGTACTTTACAAATTTATGCAAAGCAGGCTGAGGCATTATAACAAGGCCCCCTATACACATGGTATGATGTATATATATACACACCTCTATATAGGGTTTCCAAGTATAATGTGTCAGCCTACTTTGCATGAATTTGTAAAATACCATTTTTTCTTCACGTTAATCTTGTTCTATCTATAACTGATTTAACTTAGAGTCTGCTGTACACAACAAGCTATGGCCTTGGGAAAGAACCATGTCAAATGCCATTTGATGCTGCTCAGCCAGGCACATATAAAGGCACATTGCACCAATAATAGTTGACAACACTGGCTGTGCTTTTTCTGCTTCGGTGGCCAGCTTGTCCAAATTCCAGGCAAAGCAACACACAAATAGTTTATAAAGAGCTATCGTGTCAGCATCAGCGTTTCAAAGCAGCAATTGTAGTAGTTTCCTAATGAACACACAGTATTTCATATTCCAAGTTCTGAGCTGATGAAGTACCAAGAAAAGGTGGGACAGAAATCCAATAGTTTGAAGTCACCAAAAAGAGCTCTTGACAACAAAATTACCTACAGTTAGCTTGACATTCAACTGTGATTGACAATAAGCAACTATTTCTTTTCCACAGTGCCCCAAGGTCACTTTTGATTGTCTCCTCAGCAGCCATTAGTAGAGTTTCCACATCTGTATGAAGAAAAGGAGTACTTGTGGCACCTTAGAGACTAACCAATTTATTTGAGCATAAGCTTTCGAGAGCTACAGCTCTCTTCATCGGATGCATACTGCTGTAGCTCACAAAAGCTTATGCTCAAATAAATTGGTTAGTCTCTAAGGTGCCACAAGTACTCCTTTTCTTTTTGTGAATACAGACTAACACGGCTGCTACTCTGAAACCTGTCACATCTGTATGGAAGCTTGACTAAAAATGTCTGATACTTGAAATTCCAGGATAGATTTTCTTTGGCTGTAGCTGCTGCACCAGGAACTTTTCCACAGCTCTTGGGGAAACTCCCTATCTATGCATCCAACATCAAAGAGGTAGTTTAAAACACAAATAACTGTTTATTCCCTTGGGAAATGAATGGGTTTTGCAAGGGTGACCTATGCTGAGGTTAAAGAGGAGAAAATTCTTCCATCTAAATAGGAAGCACTTGAGCCTCCACACAGCAGATGCTACTCCAGCCCTTGGGCTAGAGCAGCAGTAATGGCCAGGTGTTAGGTCAGCAGTTCATGCACCACTGACCCCTACACCACCTTGTCGTATTTCTTCCCTCTGGATGTTCATGGACAGTTGAGGCCATAGAGCAATGGTGGGCAATCTGCAGCCCACAGGAAATCTGATTGCAGGCCGGGAGACAGTTTTTCTTACATTGACCGTCTGCAGGCACAGCCACCCCACCCCCAATGGGAGCTGTAGGAAGCGGCAGCCAGCATGTCCCTGCGGCCCGCCGCTTCCCACAGCTCCCATTGGCTGGGAACGGTGAACTGCGGCCACTGGGAGCTGCGGTGGGCCATGCCTGCAGATGGTCAATGTCAGCAAGATGTCTCACGGCCCGCAATCAGATTACCCGCATGGGCCGCAGGTTGCCCACCACTGCCACAGAGCACCCAAGACACAGAAGTGTTTTCCTTGTGACTTCTCCTGAACCTGCCTCCTTCTTCCTGTTCAGCAGCAGTCTGTGCGGGGGACTCCTGAGAGTAACGGCTCAGTAGCAGGAGTAAGAGGATCACACTCTGGTCTGTTCACTAGTAAGGGCTAGTATCTAATTATTTAGTGTTGGTGATATTCACACAGTAACTGGGGGTCTGACTATTCTGAACACATTCACACCCCCAATGTGAATGACATCCAAACCCACTCATCCTTCTGTCCCATTCTCCATGGTTCTCTCCCTCCAGTAAGACTCTCCATTATTGGTACCTAGTGTTATACTGGGGGGAGAGAGGCCAGGTGACAGGTGGGAAGTTTACTTGCAGTTAACTCCCTTCCAGGGCTGTCCTTAGGATTTATGGGGCCCTATGCAGTATTATTAAACTCGTGCCCCTGTGCCCGACTGGCTTGTAGCAACACAAACATAAGCTTAAAATGGGGATATTGAGGGATGGGGAGGGGAAGGCGGGCTTCACTGAAGGCGGTCCCCAGACTGTGCTGCTAACCCCAGTGTGTTGAGTGGGCACAGCCACCCCCCCACCCATGGACCCCCAGAAGAACCCCACCCTCCGCCCATTGCTGACACACACTGAGCTTCATATGCAGCAGACGCTCACAGCCTGGGGGAGTGAGGGACAAGGCAGCAAAGGATAATGAGCCACCCGGCCCGCTATCTGGCGATGGAGAATCACAGTTCTCCGCAGAGACCCCCGTACCCTCTCCCTCACGCAGAATGTGCTGCGCCAGCGCATTCGGCTCTGTGAATACGGCCCCTGCTTGAGGAGACTGCAGCGCGTGCTGGGTGTGCGGGAGCTGACCCACTCATACTTGCTGTCCCGGTGGTGCCCCAAAATTTCGGGTGCCCTATACAGCCGCGTATGCTGCATGTGCCTAAGGACAGCTCTGCTCCCTTCCAATGCTTTCAGTGACCAGCCATTGCCTTGAACCCCTATCTCCTAGTTTCTGTTTTCCCCCTGATGAGCCAGCAAGGTAGGTCTGCTTCGAAACACAAACTTTTTTTTTTTTAATTACTGGAAAACAGTGGGCCAGGAAACCATTCTGCTGCTTCTATGCTGCCCTTTAAATCTGGGGCTCTGAGATGCTGCAGAGTGCACTGAGTAAGGAAAACCTCTGCTATTGTGACAGATATTAGTGAAGTGTGCTGAGTCAAAGTACTACCCAGCTGGATATCATTAGCATTCATGCTGTTTGTCAAATTTCATATTCGATTTGCCCGTTCCCGACTGCTCATCTTCTCTCATTCACACACAGCAAGCACCAACTTTTCCATCCTCTTTTGGAAACTGTCCATTTATCCATGTCATTACTCAAACCAAAGAACAAGACACCCAGTGGAACTAATATGAAGTTTTGCTTTGTCTCCCTTGCTGTTATACTGTGCTTAGCCTCTTCAAACCTGTGGCCTAATAGCTAATAATTAGAACTATTTGCATTTAACTAGTGAGCTGTTTCCTTTCAAATTGCTCCCAGCAATTTAATATTAATTACTATATTTACTTATTAACAAAATGGCATCAGATGTTTATTATTATAAAATCATTAGAATGCAACAGTCAATCAGAGTACATCATTTTCATGCAAGTGAGGGTTTCATCTCAATAAGGGTGCATCCTGCACATGAAGCAGGGTTACGGAAATTTATGCCTTACTTTTCTGGGCTCTTACCAGCTGTAACTGTCAGTGGCTGTCTGCATGTACCAGTCTTGGCTTTCTGCTGACTTAACTGGCCTGCTGCAGAGATATGAGGCTCACAAAAGCTGGTGGAAGAGCCTTTTTACAAATTCATCTAGCCATTTAAAGCATAAGTCACAACTAGGTACTGAATTTTTTAGCCCAAGGCAAGAGTATTTCTATTCTACAACCTCCCCCAGTCCAAAGGAGGTGCAGGAGAAGGATGGGGTTAGGAAGGACCATAGTTCTAGGTGTCTAGAAATCAAAATTCTTTAAGATTTAGACAAAAAGATACCTGACCTCCTGTCTAAGTGATTTTGCTCTCTGACTACTTTCTTCCTTCTATCACTTTTTAAAATTATCTTGCCTTTAACTTAAAATCCTATCCTGATGGACAGCACAGCCTCATTCTGTCTGTTAGCTGAAGACTGTCTATACTTGCAGACAGACATGGTGTGGACATTGTCAAACAGCTCTCCCTCCCCACAATGTCATTGCCACATATAGAAATTGGTATGTAAGGCTCAAGTTAGAAGCCTAAACTAACATGAAGACACTAGTCAGCTAAACTATTTAGCTTTTTAGATATTTTCTGTGATGTTCATTTGATTTGACAATTAACAGGCCAATATTCAAAGATATCCTAAGGTTTCAATACCAAATTGCTATACTTAACTGACTTGTGGGTTTCAATTTCTAAAATGATTCTTTTAGGAAGACAGGCAGCTCAAAACACTTTTTTAAAAAACAGGAATTACAGTACAATAGAAAGTTGGAATGGCTAAGACAAAGATCAAATGGTCCTTTGGCAATTCTGTTTCAAGTAGGATATTTAGCCTGCTTCTAACTTTTATCCTTCTGCAGTCCTGTAACATGGATCAGCAATCTAGTCATTGCCCCACATTTTCCACAAGTTTTTTGCACAGTTTTATGGACTTTACTAATTTGCTAAATTCAAAAAAGGATTTTTGCTGAATTAATACTAGCCTCATGTCTAAGTTAGATTTACCTATCTACTGGCTCTCCCGCGGTACTATCCAAGCCTTTACTAGTTTCACTTCCAGGGTATTTTTTTCCAGTGAAAATTATGGTTTCATTTTTAGAGTTGCAAATGAAAACTGTTTGGTACATCCTTTGAGACCAGAAGTACTACTTCTTGAGACCTGGCACTTTGGTACATCTTTTGAGACCAGAAGTACTACTTCTTGAGACCTGGCACTTTGAGACCAGAAGTACTACTCATTATACAATTTATGTAATAAGATGTTCCCTGTGTAAGGGAACTCATGGAAGTGAACATGACCTTCCCGTATTAACATGAAAGATGTTCTATTATCACTTACATGATATTAATAGTGCTGTGACCTCTGCATAGACATGTATGTTATAAAAGAATAAAGGCTGAAATCACCCTCAATGTAGGGGGCCTGGACAAGGCCTGGGAACACTTACGTATATTCACTTCCGCAGAAGTGTGAATTTCATGCTAAGAGGTCTAGAAAATAAAGTGAAAACATGATTTTTGTTCTCTATTTAAGACAGACAAAAATGGTAGCCCCTTGTAACAGTCTGAACTTTACCCAAATCAGGAACCTACCTATTCAGTAGCATTATCTTTATTTTCTGTGTTGTTCACTTGAAAATAAAAAAAGTACCATGCTGCTTGACAAGAGTGTCATTCTCTGTTCAAGAGAGCCAGGACTAGATTCGCAGGGTTTTTTCAGGTCAGGACTGAGTTACATTGGCAGAGTTCCATGGGAAAATCTTACACAGCACCTGCCTGCATTATGCCTGGCTAAAACCAATGACACTCAGCCATCAGGTTCAGCTGATAAAATTGGTTAAAAAAAAAGAAAAAGAAAAAAAAAGGGAATTTAAAGATTTTTTTTTAAATGCACCCAGTGTAAAAATAGTGGCATTTGACTAGAATAATATCTACTGGTATGTTAATTACATGTTTTGCATTCATTTGCAAGTCTATATTTGACCTTGATATTTTACAAAGTTTTGACATTCAAAACTGCAAAATCACTTACTGAAAACATGTAGCAACCAGATTCCTGAAGAAAGGAAGATACTCCCATAGTTAAGGGTTTTAATGAAAATAAGCTTACAGCCTTGAATGGAAATAATCTGTCAAGAAAGAAAAGTCTAAAGCACTTCGTTCGTCCTTTCATGGGACTCATTTAAATCACAACAATGTACTATTAGATCCTATAATTGAATTTTTTCTTGCTTTGTTCCCCAGCCTAATGAGTTAGATTTATGCATCCATTCACTTAATAAAAAGTCATTTGGAACTCTAGCTTAAAGGTTTTTTCCCTCCACACCAAAGTTATTGATGTTGACATTACATATAAATTATATGAAGATACGAGAGAGGGGTAAAAAAAGAAATTCTTTAAAATATTATAGACAAGACAAGTAGCACCACCTATACTTAATTTGCTCGACACTTCACATTATGAGACCCCATTTGCCATTGCTTATAACTTTGATAAACTCAAAAATTTCATTTTGAGATTTCCCACACCGGGATTATGCCTCATACTGCATGTTTCAAGAATATTTCAGTAAAAACAGTTCAGCCATTTCTCAGAAAGAGGTTAGAGGAAAATATGTTGTTTTAATCTATGTTAAAAAATTTCTTACAGACTTCTCACTGAGCGTTTCTAGCACCTCCATGGTCTAGAGCACAGAGACTTGAAATTTGCCAAGAGATTTGGTCTGGTGTCAGAAATGTGTTGATTCCTGTGAAAAATCATCGACATATAGCTGAGTGATGAGCCTTTGAAAAAGTCTCAGTTCATAAATGCTCAGTAGAGATTGGCTAGTGTTTGGCAGCTAAATTTTCCAAAGATTCCATCTTCACTAAGGATATTCCTTCCCAAGACTGTAGGGCTCCTGGACCCAGGAACTGAGAACAAGGAGCTTGTCTCCCCTAAGGTCTCAATAACCTTCCCATTGGCTCCCAGGCAGTATGGAGGAGGAAGCTGACTGACTGAAATTCAGTGGGGTGAGGAGCTAATCCTGGCAGACATGAAATAGATTGGGATAAGGTGCCAGCATGGGGTTTAGGGGAAGACTAAGGGTGTGTGTGTGCTGGGGGGGGGAAGGGGAAGGGTACATGTACATACATACATACTAGGACAGTATGGGCAAGAAGACTGGGGAGAAAATAGGGTGAGAAAACTGGGATGGAGGTGGGAAAGGTAGGTGTGGAGAAGATCACTCAGTGGAAACAGGAGTGTGAGGAGACTGGATCTCGCAGGGCAAGGAAACTGAGTTGTGAGGGAGACGTGGACTTTGACATAGAACTCAGAGTGGAAGTCCAGGACTGACTGGGCAAAGAGACTGGTACTCAGCCGGGGAGACAGGGATGAGGAGCTGGGAGAAAACAGAACTATCACAGGGAAGGCTGGAGGAGATACAGGAAGAAGGGATCAGGTTTGGGGAGGAGTAACAGGGGCAGGAGGGCTCTGCCCATGAGAATAGTGGTTTTCAAACTTCTTTTCTGGCGACCCAGTTGAAGAAAATTGTGGATGCCCAGGATCCACAGAGCTGGGGATGAGGGATTTGGGGTGTGGGGGTGAGGGCTGCAGGGTGGTTCCAGGAATGAGGGGTTCAGAGTTTGGGAGGGGGCTCTGGGCTGGGTGTTGTAGTGCAGGAAGGGGTTAGGGCCAGGGATGAGGGGTTTGGGGTGCAGGAGTGGGCTCCAGGTTTGAAGGGGGCTCAGGACTGGGGTTACCTCGGGCGGCTCCCCATCAATGGCGCAGCGGGGGTGCTAAGGCAGGCTTCCTACTTGTCCTGGCACTGTGGACTGCACTGCGCCCCAGAAGCAGCCAGCACTTCGCCCCGGAAACGGACAGCAGCAGGTCTGGCTCATAGGCAGAGGCATGCAAGCGGCTCCATATGGCTCACGCCTGCAGGCACCACCCGCCCCCCAGCTCCCATTGGCCAGGAACCAGCCAATGGGAGTGTGGAGCCAGTGCTCAGGGTGGGACAGCACGTGAAGCCCCATGACCCCTGCGCGTAGAAACTGGACCTGCTGCTGGCCGCTTCCGGGGTGCAGCACGGTGTCAGAACAGGTAGGGACTAGCCTGTCTTAGCTAGGCAGCAGTGCCGACGGGACTTTTAATGGCCCAGTTGGTGGTGCTGACCAGAGCCGCCATGACCCAGTGCCTTACATTCCGCGACCCAGTACTGGGTAGCAACCCGCAGTTTGAAAACCACTGCACTAGGAGACACTCCTCTACTATCTGGAATTGAACCCAAAGTTCCTCATCATTCCTCTGTTGTCAGCAAATATCGGAGAGACCCATTGGTAAGTTGAGTCTCTCATCCCCTTTTAGTTATTGTTTCTGAAGCACTCCGATACCATATAGATGAGCACCATAGAAGAGCCCATGAGGAAATAAATAATTCTGTCTTCAGAGCAGGACTGGAAGAGTGCACAGTAAATAAGACAGGGGGCACACATCAAACAATGAGGAGAAAAAAAAACATTGAATCTTTCCTCATTAAGTGAGCACCATCTATTCTGTGCATTGAATAAGGCAGGGGAAAATATAGGAAGTGATCATGTAATTAAAGACTATATGAAAATACATATATACAATGAGGCTGAACTCAGGTTACACTGGCAACCTTAATTTTGACATTTCTTAACTTCTGAGTGCCTGAATTTAAAAGAACATTATTAAGGTTGCAAAGTCTTTTTATTTATACAACTCTCTCTCTCTCTCTCTCACACACACACACACACAATATATATATGTTGTATATGAAATGAAGACAGATGGGAGACTAAGAGAATTAGCCAACTGATTTTGCCAGCAGAGGACGGCAGAGTTGTGTGTTGTTTTTTGTTTGCTTTCCTTGCAGGTACCCTACCATAAAGAACCTGCCATGGGAGGAAAATGACATGTTGTCAACACCACTGCTTGCTCTTCCTCTGCCTGCACCTGTTGGGGCCCCTGTCAGACAAGTATTCTGATCCTTGAGACTTCCTCCCGGCCCTGATCTTGACTTGCTGGGAATGCAACCTGTTTCTTTCCTTCCATTGAAAACCACCCAGCGTGAGAAGAGTCTGTTTGTGGAGTCCCTCAGGAAGCACGTAAGAGAGCCGCAGGAGGAGGCAGTTCATCTGCATAGCATCCGGGAACATGAAAACTTCATTGACAGGATGCACATGGAGACATCTGGGATGAAGGATGCTGATGACTACAGAGAATTACAGCAATACCAGAGGAAGAAGGGAAAACTGGCTACAGTACAAGAAGGAGAACTAGCTGCTATCCACCTCAGGCAGTAGACAGTGCTCCACCCACCCAGGTGCCCCGTCCATCGATGTGAAGAACTGGTATGCTGTAATGGCAACAGAAGGTGAGGAGCAGACCCCAATGGCTGAGGAGGAGCGATTCATCCCCAAGGGTGGGAAGCTTACAGCTACCACACACAGGTAGGAGAGATGTAGAGCGTTGGTGGCTGGCAACTCCCTTCTGAGGGGAATGGAGACATCTATCTGCCTACCTGATATGATGACAAGATGGGTAAGGTAATATTGGACCAACTTCTGCTGATGAGAGACAAAGCTTTTGAGCCACACGGAGCCCTACCTTGAATGATCCCTTAGAAACGTGCTAACTACTTATGCTAAACAATCTATACCACCTTGCATTCAGCTGTGACGCTTGGGGTACCTTTTGCATACTTGAAGAGGAGCTCTGTATGGCTCAAAAACCTGTCTCTCTCACCAGCAGACGTCAGTCCAATAAAAGATATTACCTCACCCACCTTGTTTCTCTAATACCCTTAGACTGACATGGCTACAACTACATTGCATACCTGATATGATGTTCTGGGAAGCATGCTGTCTGCCTGTAGCCCACATCCGAGACACTAGAGAACGGCTGCCATTCCTCTGGTCACTATCCCACATTGCTCATCCACGTGGGCACAAAGGATACTATCAGGTCTGACACTGAGCAGATCAGCAGTTACTACAGGGCTCTGGGAGCAAGGCTGAAAAGGTCAGGAGCACAGGTTGTGTTTTCATCCATCCTCATGACTAAAGGTGTTGGCCCATGCAGGGACACACCCATCTTGAAGATGAATGCATGGCTGCACAGATGGTGTTGCCAGGAGGGCTTCACCTTCCACAACCTTTGGATGCTGTTCTGGGAAGAAGGCAAGAGATGGGGTCCACCTGACCAAGAAGGGACCCATCATCTTTGCACACCAACTAGCCAGCCTAGTGAGGAGGGATTTAAACTACCTTCAAAGGGGGCAGGTGACAAAAGCATACAAGTATAAAAAAGACAATCTTAACAAAGGGGTAAATGTTGCAGGGGGACATGGAAAATGACACTAAATTATCACAAATTGGCATCGCAGAGGCTTGGTGGGCTAAGTGTCATGACTGGAATATTAGTATAGAGGGTTACAGCTTGTCCAGGAAGGACAGCATGGGTAAAAAAGGACGAGTGTTGCATTATACTTCAAGAATATATACACTTTTTCTGAGGTCCAGAAGGAGGTGGGAGACAGACCAATTGAGAATATCTGTGTAAAGATAAAAGGGGTAAAAATAGGGTTGACATCATGGTAGGGGTCTACTATAGTCCACCAAATCAGAAAGAGAATGTGGATGAGGTATTTCTAGAACAAATAAATATCTAGAACACAAGAACTGGTAGTAATGGGGGATAAACTACCCACGCATCTGTTGGAAAAGTAATAAAGCAAAACATAACATTTCCAATGATGTCTTGTAACATACTGGGAACGACTTTCAGAAAGTGGAGGAAGCAACTAAAGGACAGCCATTTTACACTTGATTCTGACCAACAGGAATGCATTGCTAGCAAATATGAAAGTGGAAGGAAATTTGGATGATAGTGATCATGAAATGATAGATTTCATGATTCTAAGGACAGGAAAGAGTGAGAGCACCAGAATAAGGATAATGGACTTCAGAAACCAGACTTTAACAAACTCAGATAACTGGTAAATAGGGTCCCTTGGGAAGAACATCTAAGGGAAAAAGGAATTCAGGAGAGCTGGCAATTTTTCAAGGAAACAATATTAAAGGCACAACTGCAAACTAACCCAATGCAAAGAAAAGATAGGAAGACCAGTAAGAGGCTAGTAATGTTATAAGGAATAGCCAGATGGATTTGTCAAGAACAAATCATGCCAAACCAACTTAATCTTCTTCTTTGACAATGTTGCTGGCATACTGCATGGGGGAAAAGAAGTAGATGTGAAATATCTTGATTTTAGTAATGCTTTTGACAAAGTCCCTCTTGACATTCTCAATAAGCAAACTAAGGAAATATGGTTTAGATCAGCATTTCTCAAATGTGGACACCAGGGGCTCTTCTTCCAGCCACACCCTTCTGGGCAGTGATTGGGGGGGCAAAGCAGTGGCCCCTCTCCTGGGGCTACCAGCAGGAATTGGACCCTGGCCCTCTCTGGAGCCACGAACGCCAGAAGAGCAGGCAGCCGCTGTGAGTTCCCCATCTTTCCAGGGGCAGGGGGTCTCCGGCTTCTGGCTTCCGCCCGGGGTGGCAGGCAGCAGGCTCTGGCTGTGAGGCTCCATCCCCCCAGCTGCAGAGCTTCAAGCTCCGGCTGCGGGCTCACCAAGCCCCCATTGTTCCTGGAACCCACCACTTCCCTCTGCCCTCCACCGCCCTGACCTGCACTGCTTCCCTACCCATCTCTCTATCCAGGACTTAATTACTGGCTGGGGCTGAGTAAGTCTTCTGTGAAAAGTGATATTTGTATGTTTGTTAATGTCAATTTTCACTGCCTCCCAGCTAGATAGTCTGCTGTTAAAAGTGATATTAACAAACATGCAAATATCAGTTTACACAGCATTAGACTTACTACTAGCAAATCTAAAGAAAAGGAATAAAAAAAGTAAAAGAAACAACAAAAAAGACAAGACCATGCAAAGCACCTTATTTTATTTCTATTCTGTTTATGTCCAGTAAAGAATAGAGATAATTGTACATTATTTTTACTATTGAGTCAGCAAAAATAAATACCTTAAATAAATTACAATGATTTGGACATGTATATGTGCATATTTGTTTTTCCTAAAGTTAAGTATTTTAGGAAAATTGTCAGAGCGACCACCAGCAAGAATTGGTGGCCGCACTCTAAGGCCACCAAAAATGTCTTGCAAGAACCCCTGCTCTAAATGACGTTACTATAAGATGTATGCACAACTGGTTGAAAGACCATACAAAAAAGAGTAGTTATCAATAGTTCACTGTCAAACTGACAGGGTGTATATAGTGGGATCCTGTAGGGTCAGTCCTGGGTCTGGTACTGTTCAATATTTTCATTAATGACTTGGATAATGGAGTGGTGAGTATGGTTATAACATTTGCAGATGACACCAAGCTGAGAGGGGTGGCAAGCACTTTGGAGGATAGGATTGGACTTCAAAATGATCTTGACAAATTGAAGAATTGATCAGAAATCAACAAGATGAAATTCAATAAAGATAAGTGCAAAGTACTACACTTAGGAAAGAAAAGTCAAATGCACACCACAAAATGCGGAACAACTGGATAGGTAGTAATACCACTGAAAAGGAGCTGGACTTATAGTGAATCACAAACTGAATGAGAGTCAACAGTGTGATGCAGTTGTGAAAAAAAAGGCGAATATTCTGGAGTGCATTAACAAAAGCCTCATACGTAAGACACTGGAGATAACTGTCCCCCTCTACTCAGAACTGGGAAGCCTCACCTGGAAAACTGTGTCCAGTTTTGTAAGAGTAGTTAAGCACTGTAATTGGCTTCCACAGGAGGTTGTGGAATCCTTATCATTGGAGGTTTTTAAAAACAGGTTGAAAACACACCTGTCAGGGATGGCCTAGGTATACTTGTCCATTGTGCAGGGGGATGGACTTAATGGCTCCTTGAGATCCCTTCCAGCCCTACATTTCTCTGATTCTATGATTACATATATAATATATGTGACCTAATATTTCACTCTGATGTGACTTCATTTATTTTTTCACAGAACTAATTGTTTCTTGACCAATCCTTTCTATTCCAGACTTTGGATTTATGGCCATTAAAAGCATTATATATCGAAGAAGTGCCATTTTCCGTTCTTCAGTAGTCTAGACATTACATATTTGCCACTAATTACTTTGACATTTTTGGTGTCAAACCTTTGGAAAACATCAAGGTAGAACTCTCATGGACATGAAACCGCACATACACAAGCACAGAGACACACACAACAAGATGGGGCCCTCCTTCCATTAATTTTTATCCACCTCCCTTCAGCCACAATTTTACATGAATAAATCTCAGCTGGAATAACAAGACATATGGTTAATTTGCACTAGAACAAACTCCAGCTCTACTCTTTTTTGAAGAATGAGTATTTTTTTGACAGGACTGAGGGTATCAGTATTTTCAAAGCTGTGCTTTTTTATCTACTTCCATATGAGTTTTCCTTAGCTATTTATCATGGAAACTTGTTAGATACACAGGGAATGAATTACAAAACTTAAGATAATTTCAACAGTACACAGCACTGCATTTGGTGAAACAGTCTGTTAAGATACGCAAGCTAAACTACATTCCGGGCTTTCAGCTTCTAACACCATTGCAAACAGCAATATCAATCTTTAAAAATATCCCTACAGGAAAAGTATGACGCAAAAATGTGTTTCTGACCTATTCTGCTGATCCTTTTCAATGCTTTTCGTATTCACTGACTTTCTAGTCTAATTGTTGTTATTCATTTGTAAAGAATATTACTAAGTCATACTTCAATAAGGTATGAAA
Source organism: Chelonia mydas (assembly GCF_015237465.2). Lineage (NCBI taxonomy): Eukaryota > Metazoa > Chordata > Testudines > Cheloniidae > Chelonia > Chelonia mydas. Next base: position 277,084,341 of record NC_057849.1, read on the forward strand.
ACACAGAATTCACTTGCATTATTTGTGGACAATATTGAAAAGCATATTCAGAAGGCTGCCTCATTTGTTTGCCACAACTGGAACATTCACCCATGAGACTATTTTAGTTAGTCAGATGTACGAATAATGGAGTAGGTGTTTTCAAGCCAAACTTTAAAACACACATGCTACTTACTACCTGCTAGGGCATGCTTTATGTGTGATTTGTCCAGAAATAACCTGAATCCTGAAATTTGGTACTCAAACCAGCCCAAAATGACAATGTTGTATGTCTTTCTCTCAAGGACAAGCTGTTGACCTGATCTGACCTGACTGTAGAAATCCTGGATCTGCTGACTGATGTGTCACATTTGGGGCTGAAAAAGAGAACTGCTCTCCTGCCTCAGTTTTCTTGTAAATACCAGTGAACTGCAGTTGTGCCCCATATAAAAACTTAGAGTAGAGGAAATACATAGTTAGCCATGTCCATTCTTTCTAAAATACAATACGGGGAATATAACTTACTAAGCAGGGCCAGAAGAAGAATTTTTAGCAAAGCAGTTGGCTAGCTGAACAAGTCCTACAATTCTGTCATTCAGTGGCATATACAAGGAATCTGAGGTGGAAGGTCCATTCTCATTTCAGCCTCAGGTTTGACATATGTCACTCAATCTATGTACTCAGGATTTTAAAGTACAAGTCAACTGCTTATTTGTGGGGCCACATGTAATTACATTTTATTTGTCCAAACTGGTTTTTCACTGTTCTAGCCTTCCAGACAACGGGGATTTTGCCAGCCAGCTACATGCAGGGCTGCCAGCTCACTCACATATGGAGCAATACACAAGCAAATACACTCTGTCACCGCTCATCATCTGCAGGTGTAGGGGTGCAGGACCTGTGCTTCAGCTCTCATCCAATAAGGTCCTGAGTAGAGGAAGAAATGGTGGGGAGAAGTTGGGATAGAGATAGGAAAGAGAAAATATTGGGGGTAAAGACAAATACTGAGAGACAAAGGCAAATATCAAAAAAAGAAGAGTGTCTGAAAATTAACGGAAACATTTGAAAAATTACTCAGATGGAAAATATGGACACTGGAAAAGACTGAGAAGGTGCACCAAGATATAGGAAAACAGATTGGAGAACAAGGAAGAGAAAAAGGGATTTTAATTTTATAGGAAGTTTTCTTTATACAACATTTTGAATTTATGACTTGTAATTTGGCTGGTTCTAGTAACAACAACATGAGAAGGCCAGTGGCCTTAGACAGGAAGTGGATGAAACTCTCTCCAGCCTTGACCTCATATGGTCACTGTGGTCATTCTTATTTTCCTATTGAAAAGTTGATGTAACCGTCAGATTTGCAATCCCCTTTCAACTTCATTAACAGAACTGGACTGGAACCACTGCTGACGTGCAAATATATCTTGCATACTCCGATCCTGAGCTGTGACAGAGGAGCACTCTGTGCAGCTCAGGAAAAAGTGGTTGGTGGAAAGGTGGCCTTAAGTAGAGCTAGTTGAAAATTTTTCATCAAAACAGTTTTCAGATGGAAAATGCTGTTTCATCTAAACTGAAAGTATTTTTTCAAAAATCATAGCGATTCAATAATATTTCCTTCAAAAATAAATAGTTGGATAGCAAAAATGTGTTTGGAAATTTTGTTTTGAAATTTAGACATTTCATTTCAAAATGAAAAATTTGTTTTGAAAAGTTTTTCATTTGTATATGTTATTATTTTTACATTTTATGACATACTATGACTATAATATGGCATATTATAGCAATTAAAATAAAATAATGGAATATTTCTTTATTATTGTTATACATATTAAGGGCAGCTGCTACTTTGTATTGCTTGAAACTTCCTATTTTTTTTTAGGACGAAGTCTCATGCTTTGTGTTGTAATGAAACAGTGTGACACTTTGTACAAGAAAATCAGATAAGCACTAAGTGTACTATTAGAGTAGCAGCTGTTTTCAATATTCTTGTATTATCCTGAAATAATTTTTCTAGATATTGAAAACTGTTGTTGCTCTAATAGTACACTGAGTACTTACCTGAAAATAAATTAATAGAGTATTTTGACTGTTATGTCATGTCAGCAATTTACAGTAGTAGGCATACAGTAGTATGTCATATTATGTGCTTCACCAATGAGATGTCATGAAATAGTATAATAAATATAAACAAAGAAACAATAAAATACATTTTGAATTGAAATTTCAAAATTTTTGGAAATAAATTTTTCCAAGTTGATTTTTTTCAGAAATTCTATTTTGCAGGAAATTCCAAAAATATTTGGTTTTGTTCTGATTCAGAATGAAAACAAAATTTTGAAATGTCAAAATTCCCTACAAAATGGAAATTCAGAGTTTGACCAGCTCTAGTTTTAGGCCACCTTTTGTGCTCACCGATCTAGGGATGATTTGCAGCAGTGTAATGTCGAGTAACCTTCCACTAGACTAGAGGACTGGCACAAATCTCTCCTAACACAGCCCAGGACCTGGGCCAATATAGCTTGAAACTACATTTTCCACATGTTTAATACGTTCTTAGCACTTAAACCAAAAATTAGATTCAATAATTAGCAAAAGCCAAAAACAACAACACTCTCTCAGGCGCAATCTGATCCTAATTACGTATTAATTAATGCTGAAGTTAGGTGATCATGCTCTATTTTACCACAACAGTTTCCATGACACGAGTGAGTTCAGTAAAACAATGCATCTAGTCAAAAATGCTTTAAAAAAGTTAAAAGTAAATGAAGTAAAATTCTTAGATGTGGCATAGATGCTATATAAAAATACAGTAATAGCTCCTTAGAAGGCATTCATACCTCTGAACAAGGACAGCGACAGTAAGGAAAGAAGTAAACCAATATGACTAAATAAAAAGGTTTCAGAGGTTATTTGAGCCTCAAAAACGCTTTCAAAATTAGAAAAATCTAACCCTATGGTAGCCAATAAACAAAACCATGATTAAAATAGGCAATATGTAAGAGGCAAATTAGAAGGGCTAAAATGGATTTCTAAGAGCAAATCTGATCACTTAATTGTTATGTAGATAAACGATAATAAATTGCTGCACATTTATCCACCCAGCAATAACAATTTCCAAGTCTTTAATGGTCTTTATAGATGCATATTTATTTGGACCTAAGTATATGAGTTGGCAATAACCAAAAACAGTTTACAGTGTAACTTTCCATGATAAACACAAAAACTTGGGGCTTTTCCCCCCAGCTTTGACATCCAATATTAATTCAGGTAGCATAGAATGAATTTAATACTTATTAGGGAATGGAAAGCAACAGTGCAGGCAAAAATTATGTGTCTTTGTTCACATCTGCTAGTTACTTGCACTGAAATGTGGATAATTATGCACATTTCAGAAAACAACTCTATTATACCGTGACCTTGGATATAGGACTGTTACATACTTCTTCAACTACATTAAAGGCCATTATCAACTTCCCTTTTATGACCTGGAGTATCACTAGACCATGAACAGTCCCTGAGGTAAATAGTCTTTTTCAGATGTAGCCATAAAAAACAGGAACATCATGTTTGCTGGTATTGTTTTGGGAAGGACATTGTTTACATGCTGCACCAGTCAGTATGTCAACCTACAGTTTTCCATATATTTCAGGAGCCAAAATGATCGCTGAGAGCTATTTTTTAAGAGTCTCCAAAACCAGATATCTTGTTTATTAGTCAATGGTCCTATGTTGCAGATTTGCATTCAGTCAACATTTTTGTTTAATTTGCAACATGGCTTGCAGAGTCTTTGATTATTTCATAAAGAAAACTATGGAATTTAACCAGTTTATTCTTTTCCCAGAAAGATGTGCTACATGTGTACATCCCTCACCTAAAGATATGGAGAGAGAGAGAGAGAGAGATCGAATATCCAAATGTTCCCATACCAGCTGTAAATTATAGCATGGGGCATCTGAACAAGCTCATTATGGGAATTCCCTTTGGTAGACTATTGTACATCAGATGTATGTTTAGTTCACAATTTACCTGGCTGTCTTGACAGCTCCATTGGCACAAGCAGTTGTTTATTTTTGTAGTTAAATTTCAAAGGCATCACAGAGTGGGTTGGATGTGACAGGCTCAGTCTCTGGGGAAATGCCCCATATTGTGCTATCCTCAAGCAAGTCTCAGCTGCTAGCTTAAGAAGCAGCAATGACGTGACCTAAGGGTGGACTGAACGACTTCCCTGATAACGAGTGTTACCTACTGTACGGACTATTGAAAATGTTGCGTTTCCATTAACAGGCATAAAGAGAAGTTTTTAAAGGGTGGGGTTTTACAGTAAAGCGTGTGCGCGCGCACACACACACACACACACTTGGACTAAAGTATTTTGTCTGAGTTCCTGCTATGGAGGAGACAGCCTCTTGGCAAATGTCTATCTTATGATGATGGCTGAGTAATGAGTGATGAAGGGAAAGCCAACATTTTAATACGTACGGCCTTCTGTTACACACAAAGGGCCAGCTTTTCACATGAAAAGTTCTAAGAGCTTTTTGCTCCTGGGAATCAACTACATTTTTGCTAAGAATCAGGATTGTGCGTACAAATCAAAATTAATGAAAAAAGACAACTTTCCTGCATGAAAAATACCAGTGCCCGGAGTTAACTAGACAATCACTAGGCCTGGTAATATGAACACCGTAATAATTATTAATCAGCCACCCTAGCATCTAAAGTACAATGAATAAACTACATACTGTTTCAGGCAGGAAAAATCACAAATACATGGTAAGATGCATAGTGCAGAGAATCACACATTATGCATAATTAATGAACAAGAAATAACAGATTACTTTAAACATGGAAGAAATTAATTTGGTGACTTCGCTGTAAAATTCACCCAACTAGTTCTTTGTTAGCAAGACTTGCTTTGCTGGAAAATCACCTCCACATAGCAACAACTTGTAGCAAGGGTATTTTTTTTTCCCCGCTGATGGAGAGATGCTGTGGTCCTCTGACTAATTCAGAGTAAATGGGCTTTGCACAAGGCATCCAAGAAAGGATAGAGGAGAAGGAATCTTTATCCCTGATCAGTTTCTATACAGCCCATCAGCTGCAGTGGCAATTGGGGTTCTCTTGGGGTAAATGAGATTTGACTTGTAGATCCACATAGTGGCAGAACAACTGGCTATTCTCTTGGGCAACCCCTATGCCTCCACCTCTACATTGTCAGTAAGGCACTCATCAGGTTGCATTGGACCTTCTGCACTAACAGAGATGCACCTGAACACCAATGCAGGCATTAGATTCAGCGAATACCTGCAACACCATGTCTCAATTCATTTTGCCTTGGATTATTTTTTAAGAAATCTTGAGACTACAAGTTATCTTCTTACATAAGTAGTTAAAAAAAAGTCCTAGATAGTGTAATTTAAAAAGGTCTGCACAGTATTTTAGCTATGGTTGTATCACAGGGTAATAGCATAATTAGTAGAGTTAGCAAATTAAACTGTATGCAAAAGCAAAATAAGAAACCTCATTCACAGGTTTCTCCTGAGGAAAATCTTGTGTTGTAGCTCACTGTTCCAGAAAAGCAGGGTAATGTTCCTATAAATTTCACCCAACAGAAAAAGAATCACTGTATTAGCAGCACCAGAAAATGATAAGGCATCCAAACTATGGAAGAGCTACTGTCAAAAGCCTTAAAAAAATGCTCAAAGACTGTGCTTACTGGGGGCAAGATATTTGTATAAAATAAATAAATAAGTCCAATTCACATATGCACAAATAAATACATCTACACTCTTGTGTAAAGAAGCCACTTCAGTAAGCATACATTAAATTAACCAAAAATTAAGTCCTGCATATGTTCTGTAATCCATTTTCTAATGTCCTAACTGAATTAGGAATACATGTATTAATTCTATCCTTTGTATGCAGAAATAATAATGCACAAAAGTGTTTTGCAAGCAAAGCTACACGTGCACAGAAGCCATATTTGGAATATTTAGCCTTATAGACATTATAATTATATATATTTAGCATTATAGTCAGAAGTTTCCTCCTAAATGTTTTCACATACATTCATAATATACACACAGCTCTCAGATGAGGCTCAATGTCAAATATCCTCCCCACCCTTCTTAAACTATTAAATAAAACAAAAGTTTTCTGTAGTTACTTTGGGTGAAACAGCTTTAATAAATATAACAAATCTCAAAGTTACTATTAAAAGCAAACCACCCTTGAAATCAGCACACTGTACATTTTCCACCAAGCAGTCTAGCAAGGATTTTCTGGTAAGAACGATACCTTCCTTCTTTAAGCGCTCTGTTCTTTATTGCTGTGGTTCTTGTTTTATAGTTTAGCTAACATCTTCTCCACTGCATCTCTTCTATTAGGATGTTTCAGAGTTCTAATCATGACCCACTTAGAATCACAGAATCATAGATTCTAAGTGGGCCATGATTAGAACTCTGAAACATCCTAATAGAAGAGATGTAGTGGAGAAGATGTTAGCTAAACTATAAAACAAGAACCACAGCAATAAAGAACACTACAGCATTGTCCTTGGATAACTCCATAGAGAAACTCATCCCATCTCATCTATGTATTTGATCATCGCTTTTGTGCTGACATTTCACACCTATCTCCTACACTTTGGCCTCTTAAAGGGCTCTGACATCTCATTCTGGATGGCTCAAAATCATCTCAAGCTCAACATGGCTAAGACAAGCCCATGATCTTTCCTCCCACATCCAATGGGCTACCTCAATTATCTCTTACAGTGGATAACACCATCTTCCACAACACACAGGCCCCATACCACTGGGGTCATCTTTAACTCTTCAGTTGCCTTCTCTTTTCATGATGACAAGGTGGGTAAATCCTATTGCTTTTTGATTTATAACATTTAAAAGCCCATCCTTTATTTTCTGTCTGTAAAGCCAGTCATTCACACCCTCTTTTTTTTAATGCCAATTTCCTCTCCAACACATTCAATTTCCTGTTGTTAAATTAAAATCAGCTCTTTTGCTCATTGCCTCAACCATGTCTTTCTCACGGAGTCACTTCACTGGCGTAGGCACTTGTCACTCACCTTCAAAAGTCTCATAGGGTCCAAAGGGACCATCATGATCAACTAGTCTGAGCTCCAGGCCTCAGAACCTCACTCACCCTCTCCTGTAATAGACCCCTAAACTCTGGCTGAGTTACTGAAGTCCTCAAATCATGATTTAAAGACTTCAGGTTACAGAGAATCCACCATTTACTCTAGTTTAAACCTGCAAGTGACCTGTGCCCCCATGCTGCTAGGGTTGCCAGTTTTGGTTGGATGCATTTCTGGAGGTTTCATCATGACATAATCCTTAATTAAAGATTAATCTTCAGTTCCTGAAGACTCCAGGACAATCCTGGAGAGTTGGCAACTCTACATGCTGCAGAGGAAGGTAGAAAATCCCTTCAGGATCTGTGCCATTTTGACCCGGGGGAAAACTCCTTCCCAACCCCAAATATTATGTTTTTTCCTCCTCTAAAACATCTTCCTCCCTCCATAGGCTAGACTGAGTTTACCTAGAGGATGGTGTAAAATAAGTAGAATGATGCCTGATTCCTCATGGAAAACTTTAGAGCACATTCTATTTAGAAACTATTCTGACATATCCTATTTCCTGTATTTCTTTTTCTGGCCTTTTATTACTTATGACACTTAAAATTACGACAGAAACCCTGCTTCTTTAGGGTTCATCTGCTTCTTTTGTTAATCCCGTGTAAAAGAACAGTTCTTATAAAACAGTTGATTAAATTTAAAAACTCTTACAAGTGAAAATTATCCAAGTCTTTCTTGCAAAGAATTCTTTAAAACCTCATTTGAGATGATTCTCACCAAGCAGTTAGCACAATCTGACCAAACCAACAGGTTTTGTCTGGGTTAGCTCAATAAAGCGGGAATCCACTATAAATCTCGGGGGGTGGGGCAGGGAACTGCCTCTTTACCCCACGATCAACCTGAAGAGAAGACCCTGCTTTCATGGTCCACTCCTGTTACAAGTGGAATGATTTGTGGAATGGGAAGCAGATGCAGCCCTTATATGATGCTTCCCCTTCATTCCCCAGGCCAACAAATTGATGGAGCAACTTCTGTGGCATTTGGATTGCCTGCCTGGGAAGGGGACAGGCTGCAGTGGGATAGGTGGGCTTTGTGCAGTTTCACTTCTGGTCCTCAAGCTCCATAGTAACTTTAGCATAGTTGCTCTCAGTGCTACAGAAATCCCTTTAGTGTGATCTCCACCTCAGAAAGAAGAAGAAGAAAAAAAAAAAAAGAGAGAAAATTCAGGTAGGGAGATTTGCAGAAAACGTTACTGCAGATTGCGGTATCTGCTTGTAGACCTGAGATTTTTTTATGCAGCTATGATTCACCAATGTCATATAGTTCTTACATGAATATTAATTGCTTTCTTTGTAGCTCCTGGAAGACTATAACTCAATCTGTCATTCCCATTCTCCTTCAGACAAACATACTAACTCACCACACTGGTTTAACAAGTCAATAAAGACGCATTATTAACAGCTATACATTTGTTGAATGCTGTATACTTTAGTTTGTTTTTTTAAAAATCTGTTGGTGTTGCATGAATAAGAAGGATGTTGTGTTCTATGTACCACTAATGTCTTCTTGCCTAACCATCCATATTTATTTCTTGTGTTGTGTCAGTCTATAGTTGACTGATTGCTACAGATTAGCTTTGTTACCTCCAGGACACTAATGTTAATGAGAAGTTGCACCTTGGAGGGTTATCCCTGATTTAACATATTGCAACAAATGAAAGGACACTTAGAATTAAGGAGAGGGAGCTTTCTTTTGAACCCAAACAAGTACATCATAAAAAATTGTGGAGTTCCATAATCTCTCTATTACACCATTTGTATTTTTATGTACTGTAATTCAGTGATTCTTTCATGGAGATAGCAGGGTGTTTTTTTTTTTAAATAATGTTTGTGTTTTAGAATAGTTTGTGTTTTAAAATTCAGTTTTATTGTAATAATGAGCCACTTTCCAGTGCTTCTGCTTAATTTATTTCAATTGAGCATTGAAACTTCAGCTGAGAAAAGCTATTTGACAACCGAGGACATAATGTACCAGCAAACATAATAAAAACCCCTCAACAATCTCCCCCTCCCCCATAAACATAGAGTTTCATGGAGCTCTCATCAGAATACCTAATCACAGAAGCAAACAGAAACTCTTCAAACAGATCAGAGACAATACGTGTTATAGTCAGATAATTTAGGTACAGTTCCATTTGCTAATGTTAACAAACTACCAACAAGAAGCTGGGGAAGGACAGGAAGGAGAGTGTTCTTGTAGCATTTCCTGCATAATTTAAACAATGCTCCATTTGGGCCAATAGAAGCCTACGCTGCACACTGTGCAGAGAATAGAGATGGGGAGAAAGTGGTGGGAATGAAGCAGCAGGAGGCAGTTTGCTAGTCGAGTAAACTAAGTCCTCCGGTGTCTCTCTAAGCCAGTGGTTCTCAAACTTATTTGATCACGCCCCCCTTTTTGTGTATCTGTAGTTGTTTACGTCGCCCCCCGACCACACAAGTACCTATACTGATAAAAAACAAAACAAAACATGCAGCTCTTATTAAATATCAAAAAACAGTAAGGCACTGATTCAAACAGAGCCAATGATCCATTGTAATAAGAGCAAAAGCAAAACTGCTATGGTGGTCGATGCTACAATTAAAAGTGCACATCATGTAATAGCAAACGGATTAATATACAGATGGCAATGACTTTGAATAACACTGTGCAAGCTTAACAGAAATCCGTCAAAATGAACGGCACCATCTCGAGCCGGGATGGGTAAACTTTTTGGCCTCGGGGCCGCATCTGGGTGTGAAAATTGTATGAATGCCCGGTGGTGGAGGGGGACTCTATGTAACGGGGTGTAACGCGGGGGAGGGGGGGGGGAAGGGAGCGCTCTATAAGGGATGTTACGGGGGGGAGGGGACTCATGGGGTGTGGTGCAGGGGGGTGGGTGGTTCTACAGGATTGATACCGGGAACTCCTAGGAGCCCTGCTGGCAGTGACACCAAGGCAGCCATACCAGGCACCCCCATGGGTGGAGGCACTGTGTGTGTGTGTCGGGGGCTGCCGTGAAGTGGGGCCTGCGCAGTGTGGCTCTGCATGCCGGAAGATGGTGCTCATCAAGGGAATTGTGAGTCAGGAGCTGGGGAGCACTGGGCAGGCGGAGCGGGGCAAGCGCCCGACCCCACTCCCCAGCAGGAGCTCTAGGGCCTGATAAAAACATCTGACGGGCCGGAAGCGGCCCGTGGGCCATAGTTTGCCCACCCTGATCTAGAGTCAAAAGCACAGTGCCATCTGAATCAGCTTTGCTAGTTATTCATTGTTGTGGGTAAAATGTGAGCAGTCCTTTTTTTCCCCTAAAGCTTCTCTTGCCCTCCCTCCAGAATATATTCCATGTTCCCCAGTTTGAGACCCTCTGCTCTAAGTTAAGGTCAGGGAGTGAAGAAAACAGTTGAGAGAGAAAACTTGCTCCAAAGTCCCTACCCCACCACCGTGCCATCCGTTGTAGAACTGTCAGCAGCCAGATGAGGATATGTGGATGTGAAGACAACTGTCTTCATTCTTCTCAGTTACTTCACTTAGAACTAAAAGAGCAATTGTGCTGTTCACCACCAGCTGTAAGCCACCTCCACCCCATTCACAGTTCCATGGCCAGCCATAAAGCAGAGCAATCCTCATTTCTCCTTACTCATGACATGTTGAAACCACTGTTATGTGGAGGAACAGCGGGTGGGGAAGAAACTAGTGAGTGGGTGTGACAGGGTGCTGAGGAGGAAGACTGCAAAACCACCCCCCTGCCACTCCAGCCCCATTTAGGTGAATAAAGTGGAGCTGGCTGGAAAGAACCTGCCCTAATTGGGGAATGAGAGCCAGCTGCCAGCCCAATTAGCCCAGGGCTATATAAGAGGCTGGGAAGTAGGAAGCCAGGGTGGTGGGACGGAGCAGAGTGAGCGACTGTAGGCAAGGAGAAAGCCCTTCTCTTCTGGGTTCAGACACAAGGAACCCAGAGCTGTGTACACTGTATGGTGCGAAGGTGGTGGGAGCACAAACTTGTAAATAAAAGCACCAGTGGTTTCAGAATCTGAGGGTCTCTGAGTGATATTATCTGAGCCTAGCAGAGGCAGGAGCCAGGAGGGGAAGGTGCGCTCTGTTACAGTGGGACATTAGGATCACAGGTGATGGGTGACAATGGAGGGTGTGTTAGATCAAGGAGGACAATTTATGTCACAGGTGATCAGGGACCTTTTCTGGGGAGTGAGGAGAGAAACAGAGGGGAAGGGGTTGGCCTGGATTTGGGACAGGGGAAGAGAGACAAAGATCTGGAGAAATGGGTAAAAATGAGAGAGAGAGAGGAATCATAGAACTGGAAGGGACCTCGAGAGGCCATCTAGTCCAGTCCCCTGCACTTGTGACAGGACTAATTATCTAGACCATTCCTGACAGGTGTTTGTCTAATCTGCTCTTAAAAATCTCCAATGATGGAGATTTCACAACCTCCTTAGGCAATTTATTCCAGTGCTTAACCACCCTGACAGTTAGGAAGTTTTTCCTAATGTCCAGCCTAAACTTCCCTTGCTGAAATTTAAGCTCATTGCTTCTTGTCCTATCCTCAGAGATTAAGAAAAACAATTTTTCTTCCTCCTCCTCCTCCTCACAACCATTTACATACTTGAAAATTGTTATCATGTCCCCTCTGAGTCTTCTCTTTTCCAGATTTAACAAACTCAATTTTTTTCAATCTTCCTTCATAGGTCATGTTTTCTAGACCTTTAATCATTTTTGTTGCTCTTCTTTGGACTCTCTCCAATTTGTCCACATCCTTTCTGAAATGCGGCACCCAGAACTGGACACAATACTCCAGTTGAGGCCTAATCAGAGTGTAGTAGAGTGGAAGAATTACTTCTTGAGTGTTGCTTACAACCTTCCTGCTAATACATCCCAGAATAACGTTTGCTTTTTTTGAAACAGCGTTACACTGTTGATTATATTTAGCTTGTGGTCCACTATAACCCCCAGATCCCTTTCCGCAGTACTCCTTCCTATGCAGTCATTTCTCATTTTGTATGTGTGCAACTGATTGTTCCTTCCTACATGAAGTACTTTGCATTTGTCCTTGTTGAATTTCATCCTGTTTACTTCAGAACATTTATCCGGTTTGTCCAGATCATTTTGAATTTTAATCCTATCCTCCAAAGCATTTGCAACACCTCCCAGCTTGGTATCATCTGCAAACTTTACAAGTGTACTCCATGCCATTATCTAAATCATTGATGAAGATATTGAACAGAACTGGACCCAGAACTGATCCCTGCAGGACCCCACTCGTTATGCCCTTCCCGCATGATTGTGAACCACTGATAACTACTCTCTGGGAACGGTTTTCCAACAAGCTTTGCACCCACCTTATAGTAGCTCCATCTAGGTAGCATTTCCCTAGTTTGTTTATGAGAAGGTCATGCGAGACAGTATCAAAAGCTTTACTAAAGTCAAGATATACCATGTCTATCGCTTCCCCACTATCCACCTTGTTACCCTGTCAAAGAAAGCGATTAGGTTGGTTTGACATGATTTGTTTTTGACAAATCCATTATGATGGTTATTTATCACCTTATTATCTTCTAGAGGTTTGCAAATTGATTGCTTAATTACTGATCCATTATCTTTCCTTGTACAGAAGTTAAGCTGATTGGTCTGTAATTTCCTTGGTTGTCCTTATTTACCTTTTTATAGATGGGCACTATATTTGTCCTTTTCCAGTCTTCTGGGATCTCTCCCATCTGCCATGACTTCTCAAAGATAAATCGCTAATGGCTCAGATATCTCCTCAGTCAGCTCCTTCAGCATCCTTCTAGGATGCATTTCATCAGGCCCTGGTAACTTGAAGACATCTAATTTGTCCAAGTACTTTTTAACTTGTTCTTTCCCTATTTTAGCCTCTTCTGTTCCTACCTCATTTTCACTGGCATTCACTACGTCAGACATCCCATCACCACCAACCTTCTTAGTGAAAACCGAAACAAAAGTTATTAAGCACCTCTGCCATTTCCACATTTTCTGTTATTATTTTTGTCCCCTCATTGAGTAACGGGCCTACCCTGTCCTTGGTCTTCCTCTTGCTTCTAATGTATTTGTAGAATGTTTTATTGTTACCCTTTATGTCTCTGGCTAGTTTGATCTTGTTTTGTGCCTTGGCCTTTCTAATTTTGTCCCTACATACATGTGTTATTTGTTTATATTCATCCTTTGTAATTTGACCCACTTTTTGTAGTACTCTTTTTTTATTTTTAGATCATTGTAGAGCTCCTGGTTAAGCCAGGGTGGTCTCTTGCCATACTTCCTATCTTTCCTACCCAGAGGGATAGTTTCTTCTTGTGCCCTGTAGCGAAGCGATGCTCACCGCCACGGTGCCTCCTGCTGGTCATCTCAGGAATTAGCACTTTTCAGCCCAGAGTGCCCTCTGCAGGCCAGTGTCTCGCCTGCCTCTGGACCCCGTGTCCCTCCTGGACCCCAATGCCCTTTTACCTTGGGGTGCTGCCCCCTGGCAGTGCCCTGACGCTCTGGGTCTCCGCTCCCAGGGGAACCCCCAACTCTCCATCCCCACCATGCCACAATGGCTACTACTAGTCATCATCTTGCCCCTGCTCACTGGGACAGACTGCAGGCTGTAATGGCCACTCATCACTGGCAAGGGGTTAGGACCAGATGCCTCTGCCTATACCTGGGCTGCCCCTCTGCAGCCTCTGTACCTCCATAGGCCTTGCTCAAGGCCTGCAGCCTGGGGAGTTGCCAGGCTGGAGCTCCCCAGCACCTTTTGCCTTTCCCCAGCACTGCTCTGCCTCAGGTACCCTGTTCACAGACAGCTAGCCCTTCTCCCTCCAGAGCTGGAGAGAGACTCATCCTAGCTCCTGGCCCACAGCCCTCTTATAAGGGCCAACTGGGCCCTGATTGAGCAGGCCACAGCTGTGGCTGCTTCCCCAATCAGCCTTTCCCAGACACAGCCCTCTCCATGGTTGCTTTTAACTCCTTCAGGTTTGAAGCGGGGTGATCACCCCACTACATGCCCTAATAATATCTCTTTGAAAAACTGCCAACTGTCTTCTATTGTTTTTCTCTTTAGACTTACTTCCCCTGGGATCTTACCTAACAACTCCCTGAATTTGCTACAGTCTGCCTTCTGGAAATCCACTGTCTTTATTTTGCCGTTTTCCCTCCAACTATTCCTTAGAATCATGAACCCTACCATTTCATGATCACTTTAACCCAAGCTGCCTTACACATTCAAATTCTCAACCAGTTCCTCCCTACCAACCTCCTCCTGTAGCTCTCCCACCTGCTTCCTGAGAGATTCCACCAGCAGGCATCCTTCACACTGGATGGTGCCCCCAGCCTGGCTTTCTGAGAGTGGGAATTGCAGGCCACAATCGCTGCAAATCTACACCAGGAGAGGCATTAGGCTGTCTGTCTGGATTCAGGTGCAGGAGACAGGAGCAGCGTTGGCACTTGCGCCTTCCTAACCATAGCGACTATATTAGAACTCAACTCCCTCTCAAACTCCCCTGTTCACTAGCTCCCCTTGGTCACTTAGCCTCTGGCTTTTAAGGCCTTCTCTCCTAGGTCAGCCCTACCCCCTCGTTAATCACACAGGGGGAGGATGATCACAAGGCTGACTGAGGCTGATCAAAGATGATCAAGGATGATCCAGGGAACAAAGGCTCAAACAGTCCCCAGACACACAATCCCAACTGACGCAGTAACTGAAATAACTGAAAATAACTGAAATAACCTGAAAGAGAAAGAAAAACACAAACAGCCAAAGAAACTCACTCACCCCAATGTTCGTACTCACACCTTGTTCGTTCAGCAGGGGGGAATCTCCTTCTCCCCCTCTTTTCCCCTTTTCTCCCCTGTTTGCGGGGGAAGATGAGTAAAACTCAAAGGAGAGATGAGGGCAAGAAAAAATGGGGGAGGGGAAGGTCTAACTGGTAGGCAGAAAAAAAAAAGAGGGCAGCAGATGAAGATGGTAATATATCAGAACATTGCCCTTCTCTTCCTTTTTCCCAACCCCCCCGACTCAAATGTTGACATTACCACAAAAACAAGGGTACTGATGACTAAAAGCCCACGATGGAACTGAATTCTGAGCATTCGTTGGTTTTACCAACTATTTTCAAACCACAAGAAGTCAAGGAAAACTAACAGGAATTTAAAGGTTTCTCTGGTTAAGAACAGCTTAAATAAAAATGGTCTCAACATAATTAGATGCACAGAAAATTCATTAACCTAATATTCCATCATAACAGCTTCTTCTATGTAGTTATGGTCTATCAAGCAAATAGATCTTTATGGAGCTTTCAAAGTCTGAATTAATAAAAATAAACAACATTTAGCATTTATATAGCTTTTATATATTCAAAGTGCTGTGTAAACATTAACTAACTGACACATTGTAAGGAGAGTGATCACTTTAGATAAGCTATTACCAGCAGGAGAGTAAGGTGGGGGGAGAGAAAACCTTTTGTAGTGATAAACACCCATTTTTTCATGGTTTGTGTGTATAAGAACATCTCCTGTATTTTCCAAAGTATGCATCCGATTAAGTGAGCTGTAGCTCACGAAAGCTTATGCTCAAATAAATTGGTTAGTCTCTAAGGTGCCACAAGTACTCCTTTTCTATTAACTAATGAAAGGCTCAGTCCCATTTCCATTTAATGGAATGACAAAAGTCCTATTGACTTCAGGGCAGGATTATCCTCACAAAACCCCTGGGAAGCATGGAATTACAATCATCCCTATTTCAAAGGTCAGGAGACTGGCTCAGAGACCATTTAAGTGAGTTGCCCATGGGCACATAGAAAGTTATTGGAAGATCTGGCATTAACAGTCAGGATTTCCTGACTCTGCATCCTACATTTGTTCCTCTAGACCACTCCACAATATTACTGATGACAGCATGAAAAAAGTCTCTTGTGTGCACACCTCCGCTGCCCCTTAAAATTTATATAAAAGAAATCCATAGGGTCCAAAATATGGGGTGCGGAGGAAGAGAACATGGGAACAATAGTGATCATATTAAAAATCATTCTTAAGAAAAAAATGTCTTTCCGTGTTTCTTCAAAGAAGAAAGAGCTGGAGACAAACAAGTGGAGAAGGGAACATCCCAAAGTATGATTCCCTTTACTCAATTGAAAATGAATAAGTAAAAAAGCCATGGTAAGATCCATAGGAAGCAGGTGGTGTCTGAGTGCGCCACTCATCTGGCAGGTCTCAAATGGTAGTTATGGGCTATAAAAACAAGGAAAGTGCCAACTTACTGCACCTCTGTCACTTGACACAGTGGGGTGAAGTACAGGGAAATTCTCCCTTTGTAACCCCGCAAACGGTTGAGTGCAAGAAAAATGTAAGGTAAAAAGAATGATGGGTAATTATAGGCCTGTCAGTCTGACACGTATGGCAGGTAAGATAATGGAGTGGCTGATAAGGGACTTGATTAATAAAGAATTAAAGGAGGATAAAATAGTTAATGCCAATCAACATGGGTTTATGGAAAATAGATCCTGTCAAATTAACGTTATTTTTTTTGATGAGATTATTACCTTTATCAGCCAAATTTGTAGTGTTGATGCAATGTACTTAGAGTTCTGTCAGGCACTGACTTGGTACTGCACAACGTCTTGATTAAAGAACTACAATGATATAAAATAAACATGGCACACATCATATTATTAAAAGCTGACTACCGAATGGGTCTCGAAATATTATTGTAAACAGGAAATCAAACGGGTCTGTTTCTAGTGGGGGGTCCCACACGGATCTGTTCTTAGCCTTACATTTTTCATCACTGACCTGGAAGATATTTCCCTTAAAATATTAAAGTGACAAAGATACTGCAACTGAAATGTAACTACTGCAGATTTACTCTGTACTTACAGTTTAGAACAAAACAGATACTCCTTGTATAAATATAAGGGCATTAATACACTTTTTGAAAGGTCTAAATACATAATTATATAGTATAGGAAGTAATTCACATGTTAAAAGCTCCCTAAATACATATTTGCCCAACAGACCATAACTCCTCAGAAGGAATCATTGTTGTCTATGGGATAAATTCATAATTGCATAGCTAATAGTTTTAAACTGCACTTTAATAGACCTTTTGGGGTTCCTAAATTACTGCTAAAAACCTGTAAACACCCTATTTGTGTTATGGGTCTGATTCAAATGAAAGAGTCACATTCAGTGTCATGTGCTACCGAGAGCACAATTCCATTAAAAAAAATTAATAGTTAAGGCTCTACATCCCAAGTGACATGTTATCCTTTTTCTTACCATCTTGCTCTAAAGTATACGTTCTCAGCAGGAGTCCATCATGAACGTGCAGGCGTGTGAATAAGTGCCCAGGGGTCAAGACTACCTGACCCTTCCTGGATTGCTAAATGGCAGGGGATGATCTCTGCTACATGGGAGAAGGATTCTGGGCAGGTCATGGTATGGAAAAGACTAATAGTATTAACAGAGACCTGTGACCAGTGACGGATCTTACCTAGTGTTGTCAAATCTCACTGTGAATGGTATCACAGGTCTCATAATATTTGTTTTTACTCCTAAAGCCCCAGGTTCTGGATTCATGCAATTCAGACAAAAAAAGTAGTAAGTTTCTAGCCTTCATGGTTGTGAAGGAAGCTTGAAAATGTGACCAAAGTGCAGCGTCAGGACTCAGAAACCAAAAGGCAAGTAAAAAAACAACCCCACGTCTATTGTAGTTTGAAAAAATCTCATGATTTTAAAGCCAATCTCATGATTTTCAACAGCCTGACTTATGACGTTTGGGTCCTTGGGATTGGCAGTACTGCTTATACACCATTTGTATAGCAATGCCTAGGCATAAACAATGGTATTGAAGATGTAGCTTTAGACTTGGCTTACAGCCACCTGTTGTCTTGCCTTTAAATATATATATATATATATACACATACACACACACATACATTAGACCATGTTATGTACCTATAATTAAGAAAGCTTTTACCTTCAGCTCAAATCAGTGCTGTATTGCACTTGGAGCTGTGGGAACCGCTTGTTAACACTCCAACAAAATTGAAGTGAGAGGTGATTTTCTTGCCTGTGAAAGAGTTTACTCTCATTCCGGATGCTACTAACTCATCTCTGTCCCCTTATTCAGAGGAAACAGAAAAAATACATCTCCAATGAATGCAAAATTACTTTTATTCAAAATGCCCCCAGCAGCAACAAGTAATAGATATTTTTAAAATAATTCCTAGGGGAAGAAATTCTAAGACTCTTACAAGGTCTTGATCCCCTCACCCCAGTTCAGATATCAAAATGAACACAATGCTATATCACCAGTAGTGCAAAATATTTTTAAGAAATCAAGTCTACATTTCTCTAGGAATGTGCATTTAATATATTTTGCCAAGCAGTTGTATCCTTCATTGGTTATGGTTCTGAAAAAGTATTTGTATACTAATAAAATGAATGACTAGATTTCTCAACCTTCTCTCCCTTCTCTCTACAGGAAGCTCAGTGTTAAAATATTGGCAGCATATCACTGACTCAAAACAGATGAAGGTCAATTTTGATGTTAATATGTTCCAGACATACCTTCTTCCACTCTGGATGAACCCATTTAAATCAGTTTGATCTTCAGCCAATTGAACAAAATGTCTCTAACCTTAGGCACAAAAAAATGTGTACAGGCTGAGAACTGGATTCAAAATCTCTCTGAGTGTGATATTTATGGTAGTTACAAATCCCTAAAATGAAAGTCTACATTGGAAATCTTTGAAAGAAAAAGCAGGAAGAGAAGAAAAAGTAGCATTGAAGAATAAGTCTTTACACAGAGCTTACCCAAAACTACCAAATTATTTTTAGAAGATAATGAAGACTCAATATCATGAGATAGCATTATCTGCACACTGGAGAAATCATCTCGGCCAGGCAAGATTAAATTACACATGCAGTTATTTGTAACGTACCATTGAGAAGTCAAACCTCATGTGCCATAACTATCAAACATCTGGATCAATAGAAAAGAGAATTCTGATAGTCTCATAAGACAAAGTCAGGAAGGTATGTCAAGAGGTATGACAGGATTGTGACATTTGCTATCTCTAGCATTTTAGTGAAATATGGGCTGGAGATTACTGACTGGTAATTAAATAAATATATATCTGAAACCAAAGTGATTTTTCCCTGAATGAGGGAGGATGTGAAGGGACAGTCTTTGATCCAAAGAAAGAAAAACAGCTGCTGATCACACTGTCTTTGACATGTGTACGCCAGGTTGTTGATTGCATCTTGGAGAAGTGCATGTCTTATTTACTTGTTGTTTTAAAGGCAGGAATATGGCACAGTTGGAACTATGCTGAGATAGTAAAAAAACCCTAATAATCTGTGACTTGAACAGCTTTTCTGAACAGAGATTTTTTTTCCACAAAATGTTAAGTACAATCCACAACCAAAGAAAATCCTTCAGGTATACTACAGCTTCCACCTTACAGAAGAAGTGGAACTGCTAAACACTGAGGATGGGGTGGAGATTAAATATAATCTAGGCCTGTTTCAACATCTAAACAAATACTTTTCCTCAGTTTTTAATCAAGGTAATGAGGACCTTAGCGGTAGTGGCAGAGGAGCTAATGGAAATGAGGACATGGGAATAGAAATTACCACATCTGAGGTAGAAGTCAAACTCAAACAGCTTAATGGGACCAAATCGGGGGCCCAGATAATCTCTGTCCAAGAATATTACAGGAACTGGCTCATGAAATTGCAAGTCCAAGAGCAAGGACTTATAATGAATCTGTAAACTCGGGAGTTGTACCCTATGACTGGAAAATTGCCTATTTTTAAGAAAGGGGGAAAAAAGCGATCCAGGACACTACAGCCTTGTTAGCAGGGCTTTGGAGTGGAGCCTGGAGCTGGAGTGCTGAGCAGCTCCAGAGCACTGGAGCTGCAGGATTTTGCCTGGAGCTGGAGTGGAGCCGGAGCACAGCTCCAAAGTCCTGCTTGTTAGTTTGAGCTCAAGGTCTTGGAACACATTTTGAAAGAGAAAGCAGTTAAGGACATATAGGCAAATGGGGTAAAATACAACATGATTTTACAAAAGGTAGATTGTGCCAGACCAATCTGATCTCTTTCTTTGAGATGATGACTGATTTTTTTATACAAAGGAAATGTAGTAGATCTAACCTACCTGGATTTCAGTAAGGCATCTGATACATTTCTATGTGGGAAATTATTAGGGAATTGGAGAAGATGGGGATCAATACAAGAATTGAAAGGTGGGTAAGTAATGGTTAAAGGGGAGTCTACAACAGGCCATAGTGAAAGGTGAACTGTCAGGCTGGTGGGAGGTTACTAGTGGAGTTCTTCAGGGATCGGTCTTGGGTCCAATCTTATTTAACATTTTCATTAATGGCCTTGGCACAAAAA
The DNA here is from genome assembly GCF_015237465.2 of Chelonia mydas. Lineage (NCBI taxonomy): Eukaryota > Metazoa > Chordata > Testudines > Cheloniidae > Chelonia > Chelonia mydas. The sequence continues at coordinate 277,104,853 of NC_057849.1, forward strand.
GTGAGCGCATACTAATAAAATTTGCAGATGACACAAAGTTGGGAGGTATCACCAATAAGGAGGAGGATCAGAATATCAGGATGATCTTGAAAACTGGAGTAAAAAAAATGGGATGAAATTTAATAGTGTAAAGTGCAGAGTCATGCACAAAAATATTTGCTATAAAATGAGGATTCATCAGTTGCAAGCAACAGAGGAGGAGAAAGATCTGGGTGTATTGGTTGAACACAGGATGACCATGAGCTGCCAGTGTGATGTGGCCATGAAAAAGGCTAATGCAAGCTTAGGATGCATCAGGTATTTCCAGCAGAGACAGGGAAGTGTTAATACCATTATACAAGGCACTGGTGGGACCTCATTTGGAATACTGTGTACAATTCAGTCTCCCATGTTTAAGAAAGATGACTTCAAGCCAGAACTGGTGCAGAGAAGGGTTATTAGAATGATCAGAGAAATGGAGAACCTATCTCGCAAGAGGAGTCTTGGCTTGTTTAGCCTAATCAAAGACAAGCTGAGAGGAGATATGTTTGCTCTCTGTATGTTCATCAGGAGGATTAAACACCAGGAAGAGAGAGGAATTATTTAAGTTACGTGCCAATGTTGGCCTAAGAACAAATGGATATAAACTGGCCATCAACAAGTTTAGGTTTGAAATTAGAAGATTTCTAACGATCAGAGGAGTGTGAAGTTCTGGGATAGCCTCCCAAGGGGATTAGTGGAGGCAAAAAATCTAACTGTTTTCAAGACTGAGCTTGATTAATTTATGGAGGGGATGGTATGATGAGATTATCTACAATGTCTTGTGGCCCATATGCAACTGCTATCAGCAAATATTACTTCTGAGGGAATTCTGCACAAAAAAAAAAATTCTGTGAACAATATGTTAGAATTCTGCAAAATTCTGCAAATTTTATTTGTCAATAAATAAATGTGGAGTCTCCAGCATGGCAGTGGGGAGCACAGGTGACTGGCTGCACAGAACTGGGAGATCACCTTGCAGCCCACTGCATTCCCCTGGGCCACAGACTCAGCAGTGAGACTTCACCGGCCCTGATACAGTGCAAGGGCCAGGCCTGCCCTAGAAACACTTTGGCACCCTGCTCCTCTGCAACAGACATACCAGGTATGGGCAGGCAGGCTGAGCTCAGCAGGATCCAAGCGTACAGGGGCTTAGAGTAGGGGGATTGAGGTGTGGGGCAAGAGGGTTCTGTGTGGGAGCAATCTGGGTGTGGGCAGCTCAGTGAGGAATTTGGATGTACAGGGGTTCATTGGGTGGTTCTGACTGCGGGGGAGGGAGGGTGTCAAGGTGAGGGTGGTTGGGGCTCAGCAGGGGGGGTCTGGGTGTGGGCACTCACTGTTGGACAGAAAACAGGATGGCTCCCAGCACACAGAAGGGGAGCACAACCAAACACAAGAACCCAGGAGACGGTATCCAGCTGCATAGTCAGCAAGCGGCAACCTCCTTCAGCCGGGTAGCTCTGCACTAACAGAAATGGCGGGGGGGGGGGCAGTGGCACATGACCCCATGTGTCCCCTCACCCCCAATGCCTCACCTCTGTTTTCTGGACATGTGCAGTGGCATGAAAATATTTTACTCCTGGGGGAATTTTAAGGGCCAGAGATGGGGAGGGCTCTGAGTTACTACAGAGAATTCTTTTCCAGGTGTCTGGCTGGTGGATCTAACTGATTGCCATATTTGGGGTCAGGAAGAACTCTTCCCCCATGTCAGACTGGCAAAGACCCTGGGTTTTTTTCTATTTTGTTTTGTGTGTGTTGTTTGGGGGTTGGGGGGAGCTTCCTTTGTAGTGTGGGGCATGACTCATTTGCTGGTTTAAACTAGAGTACATGGTGGATTCTTTGTAACTTGATATCTTTAAATCATGATTTGAGGGCTGCAGTAACTCAACCAGAGGTTTACAAATTTATTTGGGCATAAGATTTCGTGGGTTAAAACCCACTTCATCTGATGAAGTGGGTTTTAGCCCACGAAATCTTATGCCCAAATAAATTTGTTAGTCTCTAAGGTGCCACAAGGACTCCTCATTGTTTTTGCTGATACAGACTAACACGGCTACCACTCTGAAACCTGTCAACCAGAGGTTATGGCTCTATTGCAGACGTGGGTAGGTGAGGTTCTGGAGCCTGCACTGTGCCAAAGTTCAGACCAGGTGATCACAATTGTCCTTTCTGGCCTTAAAGTCTTCACAAAACAAGGAAAGCAAAGAAATTCAAAGTGCAAGCTTCTTGATTCATGGATCACAGACCCAATCACCTGCAGTAGCTTCCTTGGAAATGTTATGGTCAGTCATGTCACTCCTGCTGCCAAATGTACATATACACTAAAGCTTCATGCAAAAAATCCTGATTTTTTTAAATGGAAAAGTGTTCCCAGGAGTGTGTGTAGTAACCTAATTTAAAGTTGCAATAGTGTGTGGTTATTTCATATTTCAAAATGTCAAAAGTTAGTAAACCAACACACTTAACACGTGCTTACTTTCCTATTTTCAAGTGAAAAAATTCTGTGAATGACAAAGAAGCATATTAAGCCAGTAAATTTGCAGTTATAGGGTATAAAGTCTTTAAATCACTGTTTGAAGACTTCAGTAATTCAGCCAGAGGTTAGGGGTCTATTACAATGTGCAGGGGGTCAGACCAGATGAGCATGATTGTTACTTCTGACCTTAAAGTCTAAGAGAGTCGAAAGAAGGTGAAATTCTACTGGTGTACCTCGGGTAATTCAACTGAAGCTGACGGATCCACATCAATGCTGAATTTGGCCCATAACTTTTAAGAAGCTGCTCCTTTTTTTTATTTGCAGGGCAGAGGGCAATACACACACAGTTTCAGAGCTGCATCCTTATATGTCAGAATTAATTTACAAAGTGGAGTTGAAAACACTGGGAAAATTGGATGTATAATAGAAAATTTGACAACCAATAATTTCAGATTTACAGTCCATGGACAATAGACAAAATATCATCAGCCCATCATTTGTTTTAATGGGTAAATTCTCAGGGGAAAAAAAGTGACTTCTAGCACACTTGGCAAGCACTGCATTTAAAAATGTGTCTAGAAAAGTATGTGTTTGCCAACTGAAGAAAAAGCTAAGAAGCAGAAGATAAATTAAATAGCAGAGAATAATCAATCAAAGTGCTAAAATGATAGACGACAACTAAACTGAAGCCCCAGGGAAGTATGTAGACAGCCATTTTGCAAAATTAGGTTGCATAACTAGTATATCTCAAAGCACTACAGAATCTAAATCTATGTCTGAGGCTTCTCAGCTGAAAATGTAATGTTGTAGCCCTAATATCAGATACAGACAAGTGATGGGGGAAGGAAAATAGTTTTTGTGCATAAGAATTCATGAGCGGGCAAGTCACAAAGAATGTACTGCTTACACCAGTTCTTAGATGACAATAAAAAGAGAGGCAAAAGCAAATAAATCATACTATTCTGTGCAAATGCTATATCCTGCAGTAACAAAAAGTCTGAAATTATGTAATTATGTAAAATCAATTTATGTGAGAACACCATGGAGTAAGTCAGGTAGTGTGAGCATTAGAATGAATTATTTTATCCATAGCTGTGGTGTATGCACACAAGTCTTGATGGGCAATCAGAAAACTAGGAGCATGGGGAATGAGTATGACTGCATGCTGCTTCTAGATTTTAAAGCATGTATATTATTTTAATGAAACATAACATTATCCTGATTGCCATGAAAGATTCAAAAAGCACTGACCTATTTCTTTTCAAATCTTTCTAAATTCATCTTATACAAAATTGACGGTTCCAAAATCAAAATACCTGCTTCTCACAGGATCTTTGTTCATTTCGATATTACAATACATGAATGTTCTATACTATGGTTGCTTCAGAACAGAAGTTAGAGTAAACAACACACTATAATTCTGGGTATTGTGAGCTAATAAGTAAAACATGAATTCAATTCCTCTAGAAGTAATGGAGTGAAACTGCACATGCAGTTATCTTCTATAGAATAAATCCACTCTCATCTCATTGTAGCAGACTATAGTTCTACCAGGCTCCTCATGCACTGATGGTTGATTTGAGCCGTCTCCTAATTTATATTACATTACATGAATTTGTCTTTACTATGCATAAATAATGGAAAAAAACTTGTCGTTAACCAGACAGCCATTAAAAACCATCAAAGCTGTCAATTACATGAAAAACCAAAATATGTGCAGTGACAGATGAAATTTGATTGCAGTTAAATGCGGAAGGATGATGAGCACTGCTTGCGGTACACATATTGCAAGAGTCTTTTCTTCCTCCACAGCCGCACGATTCTGAACTTTTAAAATATCAAATCCAGTTGACAAGAGCTGCTGCATTTTAAATGAAGATGGTAAAAGTTAAAAATAAATAAATAAAAAAATCACAGAATAGTTTGCATCCCCCTCCCCCTCCCCCACTTACTTTGGTGTCTAAGGTTTTTAAGCAAAAGCTAAGATGGCTGCCCCTTCCGTGATCTTTTTCTGTCTCTGCATGAACTCTCATTAAAATAAACAGAAATGAGGAGAGCTCTAAGAAGAGCATTAGAGACTGAGCCAGCTCCCATTGAAAGTCAATAGGAAGATGGGAGGTAAGTCAGCCCCTTCGTTATCACTCGTTCTATACCAACCAGACAAAGATGTAATAATGATACAGAATGGCTATTTTTTAAACATAATGGGACAATTAACTTAAATGCGACTTAAGCACATGCTTAATTTAAGTACTTGCTTAAGTGCTGTCTTGAATAGGAATGTTTTTATTAATCAGAGCTTTATAGATTTGGAAGACACTATTGACGTTATTGCAAATTTACTCAACGAACCTACATCGTAACCTCGCTTGAGTCACTCCTAAAGTGTAAGCAGCAGTGTATTTTTAACAACAACAAAAGAAACCCATCAGAGACATGTAGACTAGACATATGCCTGCCTAAACAAAGTAAGTGCATAACTGTATATGCATAACCTGTGATTTTCCTTGCTCGTCCACCTTGATGGTGTGTATTATATCTTCAATGGTTTGTCATCAGGTCCCTAATATTGCAATTGTACGTACACAAATAGAACGGGCACTGGCGTGCAGCTGCATTGGAGTCAATAGAGCTCCATGCAAACACAGGGATATACTCATGTAGATCCATTCGTACGTTTTGAGCCTGATCCAAAGCCCACTGACGACAATGGGAATTAGGAAAGTATCCCTGTTCAGGACAGTACTTCAGCAAGTCCTTAACTTTGGGATAAAAACGAGGAGTCCAGTGGCACCTTAAAGTCTAACTGCCACCAGACTCCTCCTTGATTTTGTGGATACAGACTAACATGGCTACCCCTCTGAACTGGGGCCTTAGGCTGTATATCTTTGAAGAAGTCTGTCTTCTGTGCATTTTCTGGGCATCTGTAAGTGCACTGTAAAATAACACATCAACATAATTCAAAATGTCAAATTTTATAGCGAAACAAATTGAGCATTTAATGCAATATTCATTATATTCCTCCTATTTTTGAGATAAGGTCTGTATTTTTACACTAACTCTAGACATTTCAGGATTTTCATTATGAGAAACAGTTGAGAAATAAAAATACTTTAAAATGGTAATATATCATTTATTATCCCAGGTCAAATGAATGACAATATTCTAGTGTATAAGGAATGTACAATTCGTGTGAAAAACATTAAGCTGAATGGTACAAAGCCAATGTGAGTTGAATTTACTATATATGGTTGGATGTATAGCCTGATTAAGTTAGTAATGACAGGTTTCAGAGTAACAGCCGTGTTAGTCTGTATTCGCAAAAAGAAAAGGAGTACTTGTGGCACCTTAGAGACTAACCAATTTATTTGAGCATAAGCTTTCGTGAGCTACAGCTCACTTCATCGGATGCAACGATAAATAAATTGGTTAGTCTCCCTAAGGTGCCCCAAGTACTCCTTTTCTTTTTAAGTTAGTAATGTGACTTATTGAAGATGATGGGTGTCAGATAAAAATAAATTTCTATGTTTATTTTAATTTCTAGTATATACTCCAAAGAGGGTATTAAATAAATTATGTATTTCAAATGTTAAATGATCACTGTATTTTCCATTTTTGTAATTATATATTCATGGATAGGGCATTTGTATTCTATAACCATAATACCATGACTGATAAATTAAGTAATGGATACTCTGAAAAGGTTCCATCATCCTATTCTGCCAGCGGGAGGAAAGGAATCTGTATGTGATGGAGCACCAGTGAAAGCTGATTAATTTATTCTCCATGTACACAAATAAATCCAAACTCTTTTGAAACAGCTGTTTTATTTAAAAAGTTCTGGCCAGTCAGCAGAGGAAGACAAGTGAGGACGACTTGTGAGAGTATGTGAATGTGTAGGGAGGATAGAGAAATTCACCTTCTATAGACAGAAATATAGCGGTTCATGAAATTTCTTGTAATGCATAAACCATTAATGCAATACAAAATACTGGGGAGTTGCTAAAATCCATGTACACCTCCATCAATGATCTGCTGCTAGAACCTAAACCTTTGAGGCAAAATTATAATTGATTGATTTGCACCTTTTTCCAATGTCAAAAAGCTATCCTTTTGCAGGTCTAACTTCAAATACAAATTGCAGCAACTCATCCATATTTCATGTTTCGCAGTCCCCCTCAACTTCCTTAGATATATGTGTGAGAACCTATTCACTGCATTATCATCAGGTTGCCTTGACACACATGTCCTCTATCCCATACTACACTTGGAAATTAAACATTTTGCCTAGTTTAGGACCCTAGTTCAGCTTGTAATTTCAAGTTTATCCATAGTAGCTGATTTGTATACTGTAATATTTTAACCTGAAACATACTAAAAGCCAACTCTGTGAAGAGGAGAAAAGGGTGATTTTTGGGTGGGAGTGTGTGGTGAGAAACTAAGTGAGGTTAGGGATTGTTGTGTGGCTATATGGTGGGGAGGAGGAGTGGATGGGGTTACGATCAGTAGGAAATGGGGAAAAACAATTGCAGGAAAGGTTAAAGTTTGGGGTGAATGGACAAAAGTTGCAAGGAATGAACCAAACGTAAAAAATTTAAACATATTTAGTATAGTTAAAAATGGAAAATAAGAGCTCAGGGTTGGTTGCAATCACAATACTGGTTGATGGATAAAACGTTAACGAATAGATAAGCTCCCTAGGGCATAGGACATGCATTCACTCTATGCTGGTAAAGTGCCTGCTTTTGGGTGCTGTATAAACAACAGCAAAGATAGAGCTTAAGATTTTCAAAGAAGTGTACCACTTGACTCAGCATTAACAGAATGTCACACAATTCCTTTCATGATGCCAGTGATTAACCTAATCTTAAAACCATTCACTGAACCTGGGTACATACAGAGATCAAGGGCTGTATTCTGGCTTTTAAATACTACATATATAAATCCTCCCACAGCCTCCCATGGATCTTCTATGCAGCCAAAGTATATTGGCCACACAGTGTGGTTGAAGAGTCTTCAAAATATGTGACTCTCGTCTAGTCTATATAGAACTATACAACAAACTAGCTATTTGAATAGAGATTTCAAATATGGCCGTGAAAAGTCCCTCATTTCCTCTGTACAGTATACAAAGCACAGTAAAGAACAGTATGTCTTATGTACAATACATATTGCCCACAATATTCTGCCACAAAGAGGCAGCCTCTACTAGTGCATAATGTACAGCAGCTGTTTGGATTGAACTGTAAATAGAAATGATTTAAACACATTTATTTATGCTGATTATCAGAGTTGTCACTTCTGATACCCAAAGACACAGGACTATTATACCTTTTGCTACTTTCTGCAAAGACTACTATTGATGATTGGAAATAAAAACACTGTCTGCATTTTTTTCAGGCCAATTTGAACCTCATCACCAACCTGAAAAAATCTTTTAAAAGAAGATACCAATAATATTATTCACAACACAGACATCATAGTTCATTGTCTGATCTCTGCACACAATTTTAATTTCCTGATGCATTATGAAGCAGTAGAAATCAAAGACTAATCTTTTCAGAACAGCTGTATGTTTTAAGCTTGTAGGTGACTATGTCAGCACTTTGTGATTCTGAACTAATGATTAAATAGATAACATGAGCACACAGAATTCTCTCCTCACCCTGTCCACACTGAATGAATTGTATATCTCAAACCCAAGAGCCAGCTATTTTATTTTATCACTAAACTACATAGAATCCCAGATTTGACCAATTTTCAGTTTATTCTTCATTACTTTGCTAACTTCCAGTATTACAACAATGCACTTTTGTTACAAAACAAAACAAAAAAAAGTAAAAGCAATACCAATATTTTCACTTTGTACTGACCCAAAGATACATTGCATGGATTATCATGATCTTATCTAAGAGGATTATAGGGTAAATTAATAAAAATCCACTCCAGTGAAATGAAATTGAGTTTTCAGAGAAGGCAGAAACTGCTTACTACACTAAATTTCTTACACAGGTAGAAGAAAGGCAAATGTGGAAAGTTACCTACAGTAGGGTTAAAAAAACAATGTTCATCTTTATAGTGTGTAATCAAACTACTTACTGTTCAGAATACAGATTCTGTGATCAACTCTTTTCTTCGTTCAGGAGTCCAGGTTTCTGTAAGAAAAACATTAATTTGATTTCTCATATGCATAAAACAAATCAGGTCGTTTACTTCATGCCACAGGTTTGCCTTTTTTTAAGTTAACTTGTGTATGCTCTCAGGGTATGTCTACACCACAAATGCAAGTGTCATTGCAACCCAGGTAGGCATACTCACACTAGTTTAAATTTAGCTAGAGCGGGTACTAATTTTGCTAACTTTAACAATAGCAGTGAAGACGACCCAGTGTAGGTCATCACCCCAAGAACATACACAGAATCCCGAATGGGCTTGTAGTGAGGTGACTAGCCCACATCACCACATCTTTACTATTCCTGTTACCCAGACCAGCTCAATCAAAGCTACCATGGGTATTCCTACCCATGCTACAATCACAGCTTCATTTACAGTGTAGACATATCTTAAGATTTACAGCCCAGGTTTACCATGGGAGGGGGCACAGTGGGAGGAAAATCTTCAAGGTTCCCTTTCCAAAGATTCCTTTGAACCCAGTGGTTTCAACTCTTGTATCCTGCAGTAGAAGCAGAGAGTTTTCTCTCTCTCCCTCCCTGCCGGAACCCATGGATTGTCCAATACCTTCTGAAATCTGGGCCTCTGAGGCACCCCTGAGGCTCTCCTCAACTCTTATGCTGACACGCCCTCATCTAGGGGCAATGCCTCCTGGAATCCTCCACTTAAATTTCACATTCTGGTTGTATTAACTCTTACACAGGGTTCCCATGAAAGTGAAGAGGAAGGGAAGAAATAATGTATGTCCCCAGTTACTGCCACAACCTTCTCCCTCCCCTGCCAGAGGAAGAGTGGGGAAAATGCTGCAGGGGTGCCTCATGCTTCAATCCATCTTGTCATGCAGTCAGTTATATGATAAGCAGTGATCACAGCATACCAGCTACCTCACCATTTTCAAGTGTTTTATAGGCATCACAGCAGAGATGAGTTTTAGGGCTGGATTTGGAGGAGCGTAACATAGTGACTTCACAGTTTGTTACAAGGAGCAATTCCCATACATAAAGGCAGCATGGTGAAAACGGGAAGGTGTCTGAGGGAAAATTGGACTGCTGGACAAAGACAGGCATTATTGGCAGAACTCGATGGTTGCTAGGATATAAGAGATTAAATGGAGGGCAGGGTCAATCTTTGAAGGAACTTAAAAGTGAAGATGAGCAATTTGTTTGATGCAGTGGAGACCAGAAAGCCAGGTGGAGGGTTACAAAGAGAGGTAAATGCAGTTGTACTTTTACCTTAACCTTTCTACAGAAGAATGGCACTGGCAGTACCTAGGGCTGGGCTCTTCGAAAAACCTTTAAACCATATCATATCAATCCTTATCATATTTTAAAAAAAGATAATTTGTGATTCTCTCCACCATCCCATTCCAAATTAGTTAGCCCTGCAACTATGTTTTATGACACAATTAGCAAAGGACTCAGCATGTAAATAATTCTAAATCTGCTTCCCCCTTTTTTTTTAAAGCATTAATTTTAGCTCCTGGGCTGTTCTTCCAGTCACTGTGGTGCCCCCAAAACCATCCTTTCACATGTCACAGCTAGAGACACCTGTTGGACAATGGAGCTGGATGGGTTACATATTCTATTAGTCTGAAAAAACATTATTTTGCAGCCTTTGGGATATAACATTACTTTTTAAAACTTTTTCAAAACTGTATGTTCTAGCTCCTCCATCTAGCAGGGTCGCTGGTATGACAAAATGATGAAGAGTTCTGGAGCAATGAAGTAACAGAAGATTGACAGACAGGATTACAGGAGACCATTATTTCAAAAAGAAGATGTTAGGTTTAGAATAATCTAGCAACACATAGCTGTGGGATGAATTAATTTCCTCCCCAGATTTTTCAGTTCAGCTGTGTGTAATCTCATGCATGTCTACAGAACAATGACTTTGGTCGTTCTTAGATACAGTATACATTCTGTTGATTCTGCCATTGTTGGGCCTAATCCAAATTCCTGGATGCCAGCTTCTTATTTCTACAGTGGGGTGAACCAAACCTCTAGATCATACTGTGGTTCACACCCTCTGAAAATTTGGGAATTTGAAATTCAGACCCAAATCTGAACCTTCCCAAATTGCAGCATATTCACATTTGGCTCATTACAAAGATATGCTTCAGCTAGAAATTTGGATCCAAACCCGCTCCTGGGGTTCAGATCCATCTGTATATTTAGTATTAAAACAGATACAACTACCGAGACTCAGACAAATTAACACACACAGTCACACCTGCGCTGTTGTATACCATCTTAGTCTTACTCTGTTTATATAAACTGTCTGTGTCAAGCTGTGTCATATTATCACTATGTGTCTCAGATGAAAACTATTTCTTTTCACCATAAAGTCAAAGAATGACAGAGAAAGTTATAAAAATATAGCTCCCTACTTGAGTATTAATCGAAAAGGCCTGAATAAAAATATAGTCCCTGCTCCAGAGAAGACAAAAAAAGTGAAGCAAAATTATGCAACATCATGATCATGTCAGGTGGTTTATTAAGTGAAAAATAAAGAGAGCCTGTCTACTTTTCTTGGTGTTAACAGAGGGAGTTTCCCTCAAGGTAATAATGGTACATAGAGTAGGTTACAGTTGGTGACATATTAGCAGCCTTGAATAAATAATTTAAAAAAAATCATAGCACCAATGACCAGACAGCTTTGCCTAGACTAAATACTGAAATTCTTCTCAAAGCTACTATCAGAGTTCAGAAGTACAATAGATACACAAAAGAAATAAAAAATACGTACTGAAAAGGGAAGATCAAAAATGTCTCTACAATGGGAATTCATCTGTGCTTCTATTGCTTACTATTAAACAGAATATTTTTGATGAGATGTGCTGGAAGATTAATTTACTCAGCTTTAGTTATGGACTCCTGTGGGTCTTCAGTGCGAAAGAGCCCCTGTAGTGACAGCTACATTTCCATAGCTACAGATGTAGCATCTGTCACATTACTAGTCTCTTGCACGATTTGGTTTCATTTCAATGGTATTTGAAAGGAAACAGTTTTCTAATGAAAGCCATTAGAAATACCAACAGAATAAAATACATTTAGATATGCTTGGCTGCATTTTACAATATCTGTTTGAAGCATAATCTATATTTTACATATGGTGTCTACAAAAGATACTTCAGGGCACTAAATAGTCACGTAAATAACCTGCAATGTCTATTTCATTTACTCATGATTACCCACCCAACAAAACAAAGCCATTTTGGGTCTCATTCTAACTCCTCAACCCCCAGTTACACAGAATAGTACCCTACTATGAGAACAGTTCCATTAAGTAAAGGGATCAAAAGAAAAATTTTTAGGGACCCCTAAAATAAACCTAGTCCAATATGCCAAGTATGTTGATATAGGGTGAAATCTTAATACATTGGCAAGGGGAGTTCAATGGAGCCAGAACGTCACCTATAATTTTTAAAATAAATATTGTTTGGTTTTGTTTTAAATCATTTAAATAGAATAGAAGTAGATTGGAACTTGTTACTGGAGACATGGAACCCCTCTGCTTTATAAAAACATTAGCAAACTAGACCCCCTCTATTTTATGCTTCATTCTTCTCTAAGAGACCTGTTTTCAAAAGAGTAGCTGTGTAGTAATTAAACATTTTTCAAGACTTGGACCATTTGTGACAGTTTTACTTTATTACTGTTTTGCACGTACAATACCCCCAAGGTAAACGGGGATGTCTATTTTATATGGAGATAATTCCTATCACCTTAAATTTGTGGATCAATATGTCCAGGTTCTGTTTAGTTTATTGTGTATTTACATAGCTATTCTTTGGAACACTGGGAATATTTTCCAAACTGGACTTTTATTTTGGGGTAATAAAGTAATGACAGCATATGACAGATTTAACTACAATTTTAGATTTGAACCACATGAAACTTTTCTTATAAAAAACAGAAGCCACATGAAATTGTGCATTACCCATTGGAACAACTTACCAAATATCGTGGTGGATTCTCCAATACTGAGAATTTTTAAATCAAGATTGGATGTTTTTCTAAAAGATCTACTCTAGGAATTATTTTAGAGAAGTTCTGTGGGCCATGTTATACAGGAGGTCAGACTAGATGGTCACAGTGCTCCCTTCTGGCCTTGGAATCCATGAATCTATAAACTTGCTACGTTTCTGGTTTTGCAGTAAATTTGAAACTCAGCTCAGGTCCACTGAGATGCCTTTGAATTTTTCATTGACCTTTGGCAGATTTATGGTTTTATGTAGATACCAGGTGATGTCAAATTAGTTTCATTTTGAATGTTGGGATTGTAAAACCATGCAAATTGAAACCAAAGTGTGAAATAAAACTGATAGGCTTTATGAAGCTGGATTTAAAACCTCAACTGCAAATAGTAAATTGAGTTTAATGTTTGCAAAGCAGATGGGAATTTAAAATCTTGTTCTCAGCCTTAGAACCCTGGCTACCATCACTGAGAGATAAAACCAGATTATTTGAAGATTGGAGTTATACTGTATGCTGATTTACATGGATGCTCTTAAAACATAAAAATGGTACCTAAGAAAGACAAGCTAATATTCTGATATGTAATATTATGTAGAAAGCCGGTTTATATCTTAAATCAAAATACATAACCTACTTAAATTCCAGATCTACAACAAATTAGATTTATTTTGAATAGAGGGAGTTGTGTAAATTTGTTAAGTGCCTCACATATTCATATGAAAGTTGCAATGTAGTGCAATTTCAAACTCTTTCCCAATATTCATATTCAAATATTTAATCATCTTAATTTGCTCAATATGTCTGTAACATTAACTGTAAGTAACACAGATTTTGTTGAAGCCTCAAATAATTCACAGCACAGACCTAAGGATTAGTTTAACACGGGATTTAAAGCACACACTGTGAATCCATATACAACCACCACTTAAAACACTATCCATTCAGGCCCAGATGGATTGCTATAGCAACAAAATCCCAAATACCAGGTTTGTAAGTAACAAAAATGTAAATTATTGATGAACTCAGAGTTGTCTCTCTCTTGGACACCCTCCTATTCAGACACCAAACCTTATGGTTAGAGTGCAGAGAAAAGGTTGATATGCAATTTCTTCAGCACAGTGAGCACTAATCCCAAGGGATTTCATTAAATCTTTGGGCTTAAATTTTTATTCTTGGAACAGCAGTCAGCACAGATTACATTAAAACAGGCACTATTCAGGTCATTACTGTCTGAACTGAAGCCTTTAATGTAATAGAATGGAAACCTGCTTTTAAATACACCCAGGAAAAAACAAAAAGACTAAATATCATTTATTCAAGTTCATAAATTTTAAATGACAACATTCACCACCATATAGACAAATGGTAGACAGTATTCAGCAAAAAATAGTATCCATGCTGCTTTACAAATATGTCAGTACTGAATGGTTGTGAGTGATGACTCAAACAGTTTGGTGAGAGAATAATGAAGGGAAGAGACGTTCAATAGTCATCGCTATGTTGTAGACCAAAAATGTGTAGCAGAAAGTGCTCTGCTGAGCAGACACACCACAAACACACGTGTATTGTACAAAACGTTTGATTTAAATCTGAGAACTATTGGTATTGTTCAAAAGTAAAGTTTCATAGTCAATGCAAATACTGCACTGGGCCACGTTTTCAAACGGCCCTCTAAAATTGTGTACAGGTCTGGATAAACTCCATGAGCATTCCTAGGTACACTTACCAACTATCCCAATTTGGCCATGACTTCCTGGGGTTTTTGAACCCAGTCTCAGGAGCTCAGAGTCCCAGCCAAAAGAGACAGGCAGCTGGCCAAGCAATTAAAAAACAAAACAAAACGAAAGCAAACAGTGTTCTTGCCACTGGATGTCACTGTACAGAGCAGGTGTGGCCAGGCCCTTCCTTAGCCTCTCTGTAATCTCTAATGCACCAGCAGGAGAAGTTAATATAGGGAGTAGGAAAGGAAATCGTGGCACATGGCTGCCTACGTGCAGGTTCTACACAGAAGGAGGAATGTCCGTTCCCTGTTTCCGTCCCTCTGCCCAGTGCAGGAGGATCATGAACCCCTCCAATGCAGCAGTGAAAGAGAGGGCAAGGGAAAGGAAATGGAAAGGGAATCTAATTGGAAGAGGAAAGGAAGACAGAGGGGTGGCGGTGGAGGGAATGGGTGCACAGGGGATAAATGGAACACACAGAAAGGGGAAGACAGAGAAGGAGCCAGGATTGGAGGATATACACAGAGACAAAAGGCCAAGCAGAGAGAGAAATGGGATTTTAATAGCAGGAAAAATGGGAGAACACAAGGAGAGGAGAAGCTTCGTGCTTCTCCCAAGGGGGAAGGGAACCCCATCTCCCCTCAAGGAAAGTATCCCAGAGAGAGGAAAAGCCCTACCATCCCTTTCCAAACTGTCTCTACTACCTCTCCCCAAGAGGGAGATGCTGGTGGAATGCCATCCTCCCCCAAATACACCAGCGAGTGCCTCCTCACACAAGAAGACATCCAGAGACAAAAAGGTTGTTGAGAGGAAGGGTCTGTTGTGGGATCTCCACAGTTTTGGATAAATATCCAAATGTTCAAGCCCCCAGATTTTTTCAGGCCCCAAACTAGGGTTACTACCTGCCAGTTGCTAGAAAAATAATTTAATCTGCTGCATGTTTGGTTTTTTTTTACATGGGTTTAAAGGTTTGTATTATTATTAATTATTCTTATCATCATCACAATAAACTAGAATAGCCAATGTTAAAAGTTTGTGTCCAGCTAAAGATGCTGCAGTGTTCTCACTTCTGCAGTTTAAGCAATAACAGATCAAAACTGCTGAAAATACAGCAGCTGTCTGCCCACCAACACACAAGTGCACCGAGAGTGTGTGTGAGAGAGGGTTTGAGTCACACGAAAGTGAGGAGACGTGCAATGTTATCTCTCTAGATACTATAAGTGGCTGTTGGAGGGGGTTATGGAGTTGACTTGTGGTTGTGGAGGGCTTGCCTTGGGGTGGGGGTTGCATTTCAAAGGTAGGATAGTCATATTTAAATTGGCCTGTAGTTCACCAAAATCCACTTGCAGCCTCCAAAACATCCCCCAGAACCCTGCCCATTAGGAGAATTGTCCCTGGAAACATTTTTATAATGTTAGCAACAATGCAATAGGCCTGAATCTTTTGGCCTCTTTTCACTCACATTCTAATCTAGCTAAGCCAACATCTCAATGACCAGATTTTCAAAGGTGGTGAGCACCATTGCTTCCATATAACTTCACTGGCACCTCAGGGGGAAAAAAGTCAGTCCACAACTGTTTAGAGGTCAAAGGTTGCAGCTTATAATCTTCTTCTGACACAGCTGACTCCTCCTGCCAGCTTTTCCTTTTCCATCCAATTTCACCTCTTTACTCCCCCATCCTCTCTCCTTTGACATGCTGTTTCTCTGCTCTGCATAGCTGGCAGGCAGCTATAGCTCCTTCAGTAATCTGGGTGGCACAGCAGTAGCTGCTGCCACTCCCAATTTCCTGCCTGCCTCTCTGGCTCCATCCTCACCAGTCCAACTTCTTTACTACATGTACTGCCAGAACACACTCTGCTGCACACCTGTGTGACCTCATTCCTTACGGTGTTGCCCCAGTTACCACCATGTTATACGTTTTAAAATGAAATTCCAGACTGAAGGGCTTAGCTTCATTTTCCTTCATTGTCTTAAAAGTGTGGGTGCCCCCTATAATTGTGGCCTGAGCCCAGGCCTTAGAGGCAATTTGGTTAATAGGGCCCCAGCCTTGGAAGCACAACTTCCGGGATCTAAATATCTTGGTCAATATCACTCTGCAGTAGGTGGACACATTGAAATGGGGCAGCAGAGCAGGGACAGAAGTCTGGAAGGATTCAAGGCCCCCATAGCACTTGTGATGGATTTATATACAGTAGCTTTCTACAACTTCTGCTTCATCCTCAGTTTGATCCCAAGTGAGAAGAGCACATCATTTGACAACATACTACTCCGATAACTGAACCATGATAACGCTTGACTCTGTATCAGAGCTCCATGATCAATAAACAATCACAGGAATCAGTGGGCATTACAGTGCTCTCTTTTCATGAGAAAAAAAACTGTTAATTACTTCACTGTGACACCTTTATTTACCCACAAAATAATTCTCACTTTAAGCACTTAAAGTGAAACAATACACACTGTTTAGCCAATGACAGCACAGTCACAGATCAGCATTTGAATCAGTTACTTAGAATCATATTCATATGAGCAGACATGTTTATATCTAGGGGTCCTGAAAAGATATGAGTTCTGAACCATTACTATGGTTTTCCCCTTGTATTCAATGCTGCATCCAGCTTCATGGAGATACCCCAGGCAGCAGAACTGATGTGGTTCTATTGTACGAAGGAGGGGCAGGGGGGATATGCAAGGAGCTTGCACCTCATGTGGCATGGGACCCATCTCCAAGGAGCTCTCTGTGTCAGTGAATAGGTGGTAGATGGAGCAGCACAATGGGTTATGGAGGGATTCTTCAGTATCTGGACTATAACTTCCATGTAGCAACTCTCCAGGTGCTCTTAGGTGTGGGAAGAGAATTCTTTTCCCCTCACAGGTCCCCGACCCCCACTTCCATGTATCCAGTGCAAAGCCTGCTACTCTAGCTTGGCCCTGGGTCCAAAGGCACTTAGAAGATAAAGACATAAGCATCCCTCAGGCTCTACATGAAGCACAAAACATATAGGTCCAGATATGCACGCACAGATAAAACCATTAGAACGTGCATATTAACGCCATTAAGTCCTTAGTAGCTTATGCATCAGAAGTTAACTTCAGTTTGCTTCGTAAAGATTCCCATGACATCAGTAGAAACTACCATTGATGACAGTAGTTTATCAAATCTGAATCAAAATATTTTCTGACATTCCTAGACAAAAAATAAAAAATCTGCCACTATTGAATCATTTCCCCATGGAGAATCACAGAAACAAATCAACTTCTTTCCCCCACATTGCTTCTAAACAAACTAGGAGTAAAAGCTGACAGATTTTCTCTGATTATATTAGATCTAAAAGAAAATAGTTTTTAGCATGAAGTGGATTTCAGAAATCATATTTGGGTTGTTCACTACAACTCTAAATCAAAGCTTTTATTCAGTAGCAAATGAAGGTTATTAATCAGTCTTCCAACTCCTTCCCAGCCAGATAACATAGATCTTGACATTCACAGATGGTGTATGTTACGCAACTAACACTAGTTTATCGAGTGGCAATCACTTATACGAACTTCAGTATCTTCGATACTCACTTGGCTGTCTTTCAGTGTTAAGAGGTTCAATATCTAATTGCTTTTATCACAGGACAAAAGAGCCAACAAAATGCTATGCAATCCACTGTGTGACATGATTACATGTTACAAAATGCTGCTGATATTATTGTTCAAAAAGTCTGATGTATAAATGTCTTGATAGTGCTTTACAACAAAGCATTAAAGTAGGCCAGCAATTCTCTAAGGAGTATCATAGAATCATAGAAGATTAGGGTTGGAAAAGACCTCAGGAGGTCATCAAGTCCAAGTCCCTGCTTAAAGCAGGGCCAACACCAACTAAATCATCCCAGCCATGGCTTTGTCAAGCCAGGCTTTAAAAACCTCTAAGGATGGTCCACTACCTCCCTAGGTAACCAATTCCAGTGCTTCACCACCCTCCTATTAAAATAGTGTTTCCTAATATGCAACTTAGGCCTCCCCCACTGCAACTTGAGACCATTTCTCCTTGTTTGTCATCTGCCACCATTGAGAAGAGCCTAGCTCTATCCTCTTTGGAACCGCCCTTCAGCTAGTTGAAGGCTACTATCAAATCCCCCCTTACTCTTCTCTTCTGCTGACTAAACAAGCCAAATTCCCTCAGCCTCTCCTCATAAGTCATGTGCCCCAACCCCCTGATCATTTTTGTTGCCCTCTGCTGGACTCTCTCCAATTTGTCCACATCCTTTCTGTAGTGGAGGGCCCAAAATTGGATGCAGTACTCCAGATTTGGCCTCACCAGTGCTGAATAGAGGGGAATAATCACTTCCCTCAATCTGCTGGCAATGCTCCTACTAATGCAGCCCCATATGCCTTCAGCCTTCTTGGCAACAAGGGCACACTGCTGACTCTACCCAGCTTCTCATCCACTGTAATCCCCAGGTCCTTTTCTGCAGAACTGCTGCTTAGCCAGTTGGTCCCCAGCCTGTAGCAGGGCATGGGATTTTTCCATCCTAAGTGCAGGACTCTGCACTTGTTCTGTTGGCCCAATCCGCCAGTTTGTCTAGGTCACTCTGGACCCTATCCCTCCAGGGTATCTACCTCTCCCCGCAGCTTAGTGTCATCTGCAAACTTGCTGAGGGTGCAATTAATGCCATCATCGTTATTAAAGATGTTGAACAAAACCGGCCCCAGGACCAACCCGTGAGGAGCTCCGCTTTATACCTGCTGTCAACTAGACATCAAGCTGTTGATCACTACCCACTGCGCTCAACAATCTAGCCAGCTTTCTATCCACCTTATAGTCCATTCATCCAATCCATACTTTTTTTAACTTGCTAAGTAGCATCTTAGCAGATCAAGCAATGTAATCCTATGGGTGAATTGTTTTCATAGTGATAATACACAAAGGGTGACTAAAGACAGCAGCAACTTCAATCTTTACTGGCAGTTTAGATACATCAGTTCAAAGAAAACTATTAAGAGTGAGCCAAACAGCTACACAGCCACAGTGCATGAGAACAAATGCACTAAAACTAGTGTGGATTGTTGAAGAGTGACTGGGGTTTAAGTGGCACCTTAGATGTTCTCTCATAGACAGTTCCTTCTACTTTTTACTATTGTTTTAATATGGATGATGGAACTCCTCTTAAAGTTGTTATAAAATAGGTATTTGGCTTAATGGAAAGTACACTAAAAGTTATTGTAAAACAAAAGCTTGAAAATAAAAGTAAACTAACCATAACCAGGGTCTGAATGAGCTCTCCCCTGACATCTGGTAATGAATTGGGGGGGAAAGACCTCAAGAGCAAACAGTATTTGCATGGAGACACCTACTCTGCTTAAGGGAGCAGCAAACAGACTTGTGTTGTTAAAGCGATTAATTCTGGCTGTTTTGGGTTAAAATTCAGGGGTAATGAGATGTTATCCTGAGTAAAGGGCAGCAGGATGGCACCTCACTGATCACTCTAACTGAGGGGGTCATCCTAACTTTAACCTCACTTGCTAGGCAGAGGGTAGTGATGCCAAATCAAAGTGCAATTTGGGGATGGGGACAGGTGTTCCTACCTGGTGGTGTGGCCCTGTTGGAGACTCCCAGAAGCCATTTGAACCTCCATCTCCAGTGTTTAAAGACTGAGCTGACTAGATGCATTTGAGCAACTTAGTTCTTTCTCCGTGATCACTAGTGCCAAGGTTGCTGATGTAAGGGGGCTGAACCTTAGACCTGCTAGAGAGACAGTGTTATGGTGAAAAGACAACAAAGAGGCAGCAGAAAGGTTCCTTACTACCCAGTGAAATATTAGACAGCACGCTTCTTAGGGATTTCAGCCAACTGGTAGGACCTCAGAATACAGCATTGCAGTGAGAGGTGGCAGCAACAGTGGCAGCTACGAGCAGCAGCAGTGATGACAGAAGCAGTGATAGCAACAAATAGCGACCAAAGACGGACACTGGTGAACATATGCCTGGACTCTGGAGACATAGCTGACCTCAGACAACAAATTATGAGTGGGTGCATAGGGAAAAGGAGAGTGGCATGTGCAAGAGACATTCATCGCTTGGACTTTCCCACAGCAAGGTAGGAAACAGAGAAAAAGGACACCACCCAAGATATTGTAAGGTGGGTGTTTTACTTATTGGTTGGGTACTTTCAAGTTAGTGTTGCAGTATTTTCCCAAATTAATGCTATGCTTTCTTCTTCTTTTGTTATACACAGACTCAATGCTCGCGCGTGGGGAAGTATTGCTTCTTAGAAGCATCCAGGGGTGGTGTTTAGTTTTCTCAGATTTTTGGGTGGGGGCTTGAGCCTGGTCTGGTGTATATGGTTAAGAGGAACCCTGAGATAATGAATCCGGCCCTTGTTGCTGCCTACACCCTCTGGCCAAAGGGTTACATAATAATTATGAACCTATTCATATAGTAGGGACCCTTCAGTTGTGTTATTTTTAAAACATACCTCAGGTGAAGCCAATCCTAAACAAAGTTTTCACTCCTCCCCATTCTCTTATCTACTAATCCAAGAAGTAAGGACTGCTCAAGGTATGGACTGGCAAGTAGCAGAACTAATACTATATAAATATGCGTCACTTTCTGACTCCTTTCAGGCACGATCTGTCACATTCTTTGCCACATGATTTGCTCTACCACACTCCTGCCCCGTTTTAACCTTTGTACAAGGAGCTGGAAGCTGTGCAACACAAAACTACCTTGGCCTCCTTGCATGACACCTGACCACTGTCAAAGAGGATTTTATTGGCCACTCTTAAATGAGGGTAAGCGAGTGAAGCTCCACTGGCTTCAGTAAAGCTATGCCCTTTGCACCAGAAAGCGGTTTGGCCTTTTGTCTCTTCCTGTGGTCTCTAGTCATAGTCACCCAGGGGCCATTGATTTAAGACACTGTGAAAGTCTGCTACCAAATTCATAAACACTAATAGTTTTAAATAGGAGCATATTGAAATTGTTGATAAAAACGTTACTTGTAGGTTTTAAAGTGGCCAGTCATTTGTTTTCAAGCTAAAATAGACAAGGGTTTATTAATCAAATTTACCCAAAACTTGATTACTAACCCTTTAACCAAAAAAAAAAAAGGAGCGTCTGTTTACTCATTACAATTTTTCCCCCCAAAAGAACATGAATTCACATTATGCCGTCTTCATTCTTCTTCATTGGAATAAGACAGCAGAATATTAATTCTCTGCATAATTAGTGGAAAAAACTATGCAGTTGTAAAAAAAATTGCATTTTGATTGGCTGACGATTCTACAACACTCAGAAGCTGTAAAACAAGAAAAGAAGAAAAAAGAAACAAGAAAAAAAACTGACAAACAGTAAAGACGACAGGACTTTAAAGAAGTGCCAGTGAGGCTTGACTAGTCTAGTTTTTTGTAAAAAACTGTTAAATTTGTTTTGCAAATCTACCACTGCCACTATCACCAATCTTCCCCACCTGCCTGGCATTATGCAAACTTTTATCACCCATCATCAAGGTAACAGTCAAGACTGTGCCCTGGGGAAATCAGCATATAGTACCACTCGGGAAGTAGATGCTAAGGAGCACAGATTTCTACTTGAGCACCAGTCACTGGATTTCTCTGCTCCTGCAAAGCTTTTGCCTAGACACACAAGAGAAGTGCATGGATGGCAGCTCCAGGAGGGCAAAAGGGGAGAGAGGGGGAAGAGCCAAAGTTCATAATTGTGTGAAAAATCCATGTAAGTTGAGAGCTATGCGTAATTAGTATAAATGCAAGCTAATGGTGAACTTTTTGGTCAGAGTACTAGTTGCTGAAGAATATATAATCTGAATGAGTGAGAGGAGATCTTGCATGCCCATGGCCTCTGAAAGTTATTGGAGGATATGGTGTGTAGCCATAGGGGCTATAGCAGCCTCAGAAACTGCAGCTGCACAGTGGCAGCACAGCTGTTCCACAGTTTGGAGGGTATATGTCTCTTTCCTATGGAGCAAGCCTGTATAAAACCTGACTGGAATTCAGGTTGTGCCCTGGAAAGACAGATTTGGGCCTAAACGAGTAAAGTTATCAGATCATATAGCTATGGTACTTAATTGCCCTATTGCTGGCGGAAAGTAATTCCTTTTGATAAGGCATTTAGATATTGCAATGCACTACTTTGTCCTTCATAACATTACATATACTTTACAAATAAACACAATTTTTGTAATGCAGATTTTGGGGTGCTAAAGATAAAAATTCCAAACACCATGGACTTCTTTTGTCATGAAACTAGAAGCAAACACTAGAGAGACTGGAGAGTTCAGTCCTAACTTCTTTTATACAGTTATTACTCTCGACTCTGCTGATAGAGTGCTAGAGAAGCAATCCTTGCAGATTAAATGGAAGCAATTTGTGACAGGATACAACACATAAGACAAGCCCTGATTTTGCAAATTCACATGAAAGGACAATTCAGGAACCATCAAGAACATCTTCAGAAAGTCTGACAGTCCAATCAGAAAGCAACACATCTTGCATTGCAATGCATCTAGGTGCAGACGTCTGGAAACAGCAAAAAAAGGCAGTTGACATTATTGCTTCTTACATAGTTGAATGAAGAAGAGACACTGATATTGCATTTGGCTATAACATTATCAGTCTCAGCCAGATATTGCCAGAGGACATCTGATAGGGATAGCTGATTTATTCAGCTAAAATAAAAAGGTGCTGTATTCAATGTTGATATCTCTGTATCAAGGAAAATTCAAACCAGGTCTATTTGAAACTCTAAAAGATATATGGCAAATATTTTAATTGGACCCGTTTAACTAATGATGCTAATGACAGGTTTCAGAGTAGCAGCCGTGTTAGTCTGTATTCGCAAAAAGAAAAGGAGTACTTGTGGCACCTTAGAGACTAACAAATTTATTTGAGCACAAGCTTTCGTGAGCTACAGCTCGCTTCATCGGATGCATTCAGTGGAAAATAGAGTGGGGAGATTTATATACACAGAGAACATGAAACAATGGGTGTTACCATACACACTGTAATGAGAGTGATCAGGTAAGGTGAGCTATTACCAGCGGGGGGGGGGGAGGAGGGACCTTTTGTAGTGATAATCAAGGTGGGCCATTTTCAACAGTTGACAAGAAAGTCTGAGGAACAGTGGGGCGGGGGGGGGGGGGGGAGAATAAACATGGGGAAATAGTTTTACTTTGTGTAATGACCCATCCACTCCCAGTCTCTATTCGAGCCTAAGTTAATTGTATCCAGTTTGCAATTAATTCCAATTCAGCAGTCTCTCGTTGGAGTCTGTTTTTGAAGTTTTGTTGTTGAAGAATTGCCACTTTTAGGTCTGTAATCGAGTGACCAGAGAGATTGAAGTGTTCTCCGACTGGTTTTTGAATGTTATAATTGTTGACGTCTGATTTGTGTCCATTTATTCTTTTACGTAGAGACAGCTAAGTAATCCATGTAGAAATATTTGTAAATCTTTGTAGAACCACATTTGACCTAAACCTCCATTTAATTTAATCTTTCTAGTTGTTTGGGAAAACATGTTAATTTTATTATTAGGTTCTTTACAGCATAGCTACCTTATTCAGACCTGATTTTAACCACTTTATAACTACCGATTTGCACTCAAGTGGCACATTAGAACAGTTTGAAGGAGAAAAATCATTTGTACTGTCTGCACTGATGTATGGAGTAATTTTCTGAGACTCTTTCATTGTAATTTGCAAACACATTAGCAAAATCTATAAAACAAAAGCAATCTGTACCACCCATAGCACAAAATAGCAAGAAACAAAGTTAGAAAACATAACAGATGTCTGTATAGTCCAGACTAGAGGCAGGTATGCACTCTCGCTCAATGCACAATCACCCTCCAAAATGCGTGTTCATTTCTCCCACTGACAAAGTGAGGTTTGGCCATTGTGTACACAGTACTGTAATATGTTCTTAGGGGGGGCTCTTTTTCACACCTCTTTCAGAAAAGAAATGCTACTATTTCTAGAACAGCTTGAGGGTACAACCTCAAAGGAGCAACCCCTGCAATAATTTCACATAAATAACTTCTACTAGACTCCTTATCCAGTTCTTCAATGGCATCCCCACTATTAGAGTCAGTCCAGCAAGTGACGATCTTTTTCCTTCTCTCTCCATCTGAGCTTCCAAACTACTGCTGCTGCCCTCATACCAACTCCAAAAACATCCATTGCTGGATATCCCAGGACAGCACTTACCAACTGCCACTGAACAGTTCTTTCAACTAGAGCTGGGGGGCTTTGGGGGGGCACTGAGGAAAATAAAGCTATGAATGATAGATGGACACAAGTGAACGTGGTGTGGATGTGTGAGTGAGTGAAGAATATGTGGGTGCATGTGTGGGGGAGTTTGCATACAGGACTTCACTAAGCAGAGCTGTCATTTCAGCACCTTTAAGGGCACTTAAAATTGATTTTTTGGGGAGAAAAAATCCCACCATGCACCGTGGAATGTTTGTCTCTAAAATTACATTTCAGCAAAGGGGAAAAATCTGATAAAGATAATCCAGAGAGGGGAAGCTTTTAATATAAATTTTTGTAAAAAGGAAATTTGAAGTTCAAGTCAACAAATCAGTAGATGCACTTGCTGAAGTTGGCTGGCACATTTGGTGTTCACATGACTACCATAAATTTCCTTGAATAGAACATAATCAACTGTTTCAATCAATTTCTACTATCTTTGAAGTAAGAAGACAGTTTTTTAATCTCAACTTTCCAGTGATATTAAATATACAGTCAGCAAACTCTGACTGTCTGCTTCTTTTCCCTTTGGCAAAATCAGCCCTCTCCCATCAACTCTCAGTGCTCTCTTTGGGGTAACAGAAGTGTGGCACATGAAGTAAATTCACTTGATGGAATTCTACAATGCAGTCAGCAAATCTTTAACACAGAGTTGTGACACATGGAGATTTTAGGATCCAACAAGGAAAGTTCCTTGCTCAGAACAAATTGCAAGAAAGGTTAATAAATACTAATAACCAAACATCTTTCACAGAATCATAGAATGGTTTCATAGAATCATAGAATGGAAGGGACCTCAGGAGGTCATCTAGTCCAACCCCCTGTTCAAAGCAGGACCAATCCCAACTAAATCAACTTTGTTTAACTGACTGTAAGATTGATAGCACATATCAGTAACTTAAGGACAAAATTACCTCACTTTGTACTTATTAAACAATAGAAACCGCAAAAAATTCAGGGACAAGATGTAACTGAAAAGAAACCAAAAATCCCCCCCTTCTCCCTGATTCACCCCCCCTTCTCCATCTTGTTTCCTTACCTTCTGCCCCCTCCTCCCGACTTGAGGCTTGGTCTACACCTAAAACTTAGGTCAAACTAGCTACATCACTCAGCCCTGTGCAACATTGTGCCTCTTGACGCAGCTAGGTTGACAGAAGAATTTTTCTGTCAACCTATTTACTATAGCAATTGGAATCCCCCTTCTATTGTTATATAGACACTTGCTATTATAACGCTACAGCAACATAGTTCCAGTGCTGCCACTGTAGCGCTTGTAGTGCAGATATACCCCAAGACTGGAACTTAATAGAACGCTAGACTTGCCTTTAATTGTAGAGTCACATCTGCATAATAATAGAGTAATAAGGGATTCTTTGCACCTCAACGGCTCCTCTGAGTCCAAGCTGGGAAAGCACTTTACAAATTAAACCTGACAACATCCCTGAGACTAGAATGAGTATTTTATAAGGGTAAACTGAAGCAGAGAGAGGATAAGTGATTTGGCCAAAATAACACAGAAGTCTCTGATAGGACTATAGACCTGGGCTCTAATTCCAATCATTTAACCAGAGCACTGTCCTAAGGTGGGAGTTTATAATGTAACAGCTAAAATTAAAAAGAAAACCCACTAATGTAACTCAGGCTTCACACACAGAGGCATCAGTGCATGTTACAGGGAGGCGATAGTTCTTTATAAGGGTCTCGTGAGATGACATTTAGAATACTGCATTCAGTTCTGGGCTCATCAATATCACGAAAAGACTATCACCTTTCTCTGTATTTCCTCCAATTTGTCATAAGTGTTTAGAAACCTGGACAGATTGATTTATGAGGAAATATATATAAATGTGGTGGGTAAAAACTCAGAGCAGACACTAGAACAGTAAGAATTTGAAGGATGAAAACACCCAAGATTGAAGAGGAACTATTTAAAGTTGTCATAAATATAAAGGGAAGGGTAACCACCTTTCTGTATACAGTGCTATAAAATCCCTCCTGGCCAGAGGCAAAACCCTTTCACCTGTAAAGGGTTAAGAAGCTAAGGTAACCTCGCTGGCACCTGACCCAAAATGACCAATGAGGGGACAAGATATTTTCAAACCTGGATGGGGGGGAACAAAGGGTTTGGGCTGTCTGTGTGATGCTTTTGCCGGGAACAGATCAGGAATGTTAGCCTTACAACTCCTGTAAAGTTAGTAAGTAATCTAGGTAGAAAATGAGTTAGATTTTCTTTTGTTTAATGGCTTGTAAAATAAGCTCTGCTGGAGGGAATGTGCATTCCTGTTTTTGTGTCTTTTTGTAACTTAAGGTTTTGCCTAGAGGGATTCTCTATGTTTTGAACCTGATTACACTGTAAGGTATTTACCATCCTGATTTTACAGAGGTGATTCTTTTACCTTTTCTTTAATTAAAATTCTTCTTGTAAGAACCTGATTGCTTTTTCATTGTTCTTAAGATCCAAGGGTTTGGGTCTGTGTTCACCTATACCAATTGGTGAGGATCATCATCAAGCCTTCCCCAGGAAAGGGGGTGTAGGGCTTGGGGGAATATTTTGGGGGAAGACGTCTCCAAGTGGTCTCTTTCCCTGTTCTTTGTTTAAAAAGCTTGGTGGTGGCAGCATTCTGTTCAAGGACAAGGCAAAGTTTGTACCTTGGGGAAGTTTTTAACCTAAGTTTTAAACTGGTAAGAATAAGCTTAAGGGGTCTTTCATGCAGGTCCCCACATCTGTACCCTAGAGTTCAGAGTGGGGAAGGGACCTTGACAAAAGTGCTACCAGCAGGTGTAAGTAGGCATAAGAGAATGAAATCAGGAAAAAGAAAGTGTAGGCTCACTATCAGAAAAAGCTTCCTTAAGGTAGGCTGGAGGATAGTCCTCCAAGAAAAGTAGTGGAAGCCCTATTGCTTGGGACACTTAAAACTAAATGAAGAAAAGCATTAGAAAATGCACTATAGGAACCGTTCTTATACTGGCAGGAAGAGGAGCTAGTTGACAAATACATTTTTCACTGTTTCAAAAAAATTTTCAGTGAGTACCGAGTTGTTATTATGGAGGCAGCATGGTCTGGAAGAATGAGCACAGGGTTGGAAGTCAAGAACTCCTGAGCTCTAATCCTGGATTGGCCACTGACTCACTGTGACCTTAGTTAAGTTAAAACTCACAAGGGAGTTGGGAGGATTAATTAGTTAATGTCTGTACAGTGGGTTGAACACACAAGATCAAGTTTTTAAATATAGCCTTTTAAGCCTTAATAGGTGCCTGCATGAATCAGACTGTAGGCCTGGGGACTTAGTTGGGTACCTAACAATTGCTGACTTCAACAGGGGAAGTATTAGAATGACGTTGAGCACTTCAGAATTCCACCTCTGAATTCTATCATTTGTTTGTAACTTTGTGACTCTCGGGCACTTGATTTCTGGAACAAAATTAGAGGCCAGTGAACAATATTCCCCTTGACCTTCCTCCTCCATTCCTTCGGTTTGTTATATCAACTTGTGTCATGTGTTAATTCAGACTGTGAACACTTATATGTTTGAACAGGGTTTTCCACAAATGTTCCTATCTCTACCACAGTCATGAAGCCTCTGAAAAAAAGAAGTAGCACCAGTGGGGCTACTCACATGTTTAGGGCCAAAGAAGGGCATGCCGAGGAGCCGCTGCTCTACAATTAAAATGAGATCTTATTCTGCCACAGTGTGCTACCCGTTGCCCTGGATAGGGGAGGGTAGCATATCGTCCTAGAAAAATCAGAGGAGGAGGATAGCAGGGGGCAGGGCAAAGCATGATTCTGGATCTGGTCCTTGAGACCTCTTACTAAAAAATAATTAAATTAATTCTAGTTCTACAAATATACAGAGTCACATGAGAGCATGTTTCTGAGATACATTGCAGGTGTGCTGATACATATGCATTCCCCACTAGAGAAAATCTATAACAAGAACACT
The DNA here is from genome assembly GCF_015237465.2 of Chelonia mydas. Lineage (NCBI taxonomy): Eukaryota > Metazoa > Chordata > Testudines > Cheloniidae > Chelonia > Chelonia mydas. Next base: position 277,133,398 of record NC_057849.1, read on the forward strand.
GTAATTGCCCAATTAGTATTTTTGGCAGTAATTGGGTCCAAGTTCCTCAAACTTCCTTCATGACTTTTGTCAAGGTTTCTTCCCCACTCGGAACTCTAGGGTACAGAGGTGGGGACCTGCATGAAACCCCCCTAAGCTTATTTTTACCAGCTTAGGTTAAAACTTCCCCAAGGTATAAAAACTATTTTACCTTTTGCCCTTGGACTTTATTGCTGCCACCCTCAAGCGTCTAACAAATATATAACAGGGAAAGAACCCGCTTGGAAACGTCTTTCCCCCCAAAATACTCCCCAAACCCTATACCCCATTTCCTGGGGAAGGCTTGATAAAAATCCTCACCAATTTGCATAAGTGAACACAGACCCAAAACCTTGGATCTTAAGAACAATGTAAAAGCAATCCGGTTCTTAAAAGAAGAATTTTAATTGAAGAAAAAGCAAAAGAATCACCTCTGTAAAATCAGGATGGTAAATACCTTACAGGGTAATCAAAACATAGAGAATCCCTCTAGGCAAAACCTTAAGTTACAAAAAGACACAAAAACAGGAATATACGTTCCATTCAGCACAGCTTATTTTATCAGCCATTTAAACAAAACAGAATCTAACGCATATCTAACTAAATTGCTTACTAAGTTCTAAGACTCCCTTCCTTTTCTGTTCCCGGCAAAAGCATCACACAGACAGAGAGAACTTTTGTTTCTCCCCCCCGCTCCAGCTTTGAAAGTATCTTGTCTCCTCATTGGTCATTTTGGTTAAGTGCCAGCTAGGTTATCCTAGCTTCTTAACCCTTTACAGGTGAAAGGGTTTTTCCTCTGGCCAGGAGGGATTTAAAGGTGTTTACCCTTCCCTTTATATTTATGACAACTTTTTTTTTGATTGATTGGACTTATATTTTCCAACTTACAGGGCCATTATATTGCCCTATTTTCTAGAGTTGCATCCTGTCTCTGTACGAAATGAAAGACTGCTGCTAGAGTTTACATATAAATATGTTTCTTGATTTTACAAGCAGCTTTTTGCCTCTTCACTAAATTCAAGTGAGATCAGCTCTGGCAGGCAAACAAAAGTGTCAAACAGGGGAGTTTTGGAGGAGCATATGATGGAACACACCCCTGTATTCACACCCTACACAGTATTGTAATAATCTTTGTACAAGGTTCGTCTTACAATGTATCATTTGAAAGCTCATAATGTGCTGATCAGTAATATCATGATAAAATGTGTGCAGCAGCTTTATGCATAAAGTTATCGATTTGCCCTGAATGATGTTAAAAACACATGTTCAGAATCATGTAGCGCCAAACAGGTCTGTCTTGAATAAAGGACTATATGCTTGTCTTAATTTGCATTTAAGCAGTAAACAGTCATCAAGCAGGAAGGGAAAACAAAGGATGCTCAAATAGGTGGAAGGGAGCATCCTTCTACATCGATTCTTTGTCTGCTGGTTCTCAGCTGGAAATGTTTTTCAAGAAGGGGACAAACTATAAAAAGGAAGAACAAATAGCCCAAGGCACTCCCATGGCCCTGCCCATCACATTGACCACACCTGAAAAGACAGAACGAAACAGCTGTTGGACTGGGAGAAGGGTGGTCCTGATCTGAAGAGTTTGATCAGTAATCTTGCTGGAAGTATGTAGTGAGAAGTTTTGCTTGAATCTAATCTAGTTTGTTAAGTAAGGCACTAGTAAGCATTTAATCTTTATTTTTCTTGTAACCATTTCTAATGAGGCATAAAAATCACTTTGTACGCACTTAAAATCTCTCTTTGCAGTTAATAAATTTGTTTTATCTAACCCACTGTGTTTAAGCGGAAGTGTCTGGGTAGCTATTTAACTAACAAGTTAGTATATATTATTCTCTTAAAGGAATAGCAGACTTAATACATATGGTCTTTCTAGGAGAGGGCTGGGCAGTACAAAACATACCTTTCTGGGGGGAGTCCAGGACTGGGAGTGTGTTGGGGTCACCCTGCAGTATAGCCAACACTGGTGAGAGCCAGGGTGTGACTGGCAGGCTGCAGTTACACAAATATATATGGAGTGACCTGTATGCTGGTGGCTGGTTGTGAGCAGACCAGGTTGGAGGCTACAACTGCAAGGCATTGCAAGGCACCCCAGGTTACAGGGCAGGAGTGACACAGCCCCTCACTGGTCTGGATTATACCCAAGTATGTCAGAGTGTATGAGGCTTTCTTTCTAGGTACAACTTAAAACTTAAAAACGTAATGGCCAGTAATGAATCAATACTTATGACCTACAATGTATGTGCTGTGTTTTTTATTTCTGGTGTATGAAATGCAACTTGGTGGCCATGCAGGAAGAAAAAATTAACAGTTTGTAAGTACAGATACTATGGAGCATTAGAGAGGCTGAGAGGAGTTCTTTTGTAAAAGATTCGGGACACGTCACCACTCAAATTCAAGGAAGAAAGGAGCTGGACATCAAGGAACTAGAGAGAGAATTAATCAAAGAGGGTGCTTGGCACCTGAGGAAACTGGACCCGGTGGCATTCTACATAGGTGGAGGATGGGCAAGCTATCCCGAGCAAAAAAGAAGACGTCCAGGAGGAATTCCACACAGACAGAAGTTTTCAAATTATCATCAGGTTCTCAGCATGGAAACTACAGAAGTTATCTCTGAAGAGTCAGCTGCTCAAATGAAACGTTGAGCAAGTCGTTATACAGGACATAACTGTGAATGACAGCTCAGCCCAGCCTACAAGACAATCAAGTGTTCCCAGAAAGATCTCCAACCATCTAAAGAAGACAGAAAATCCTTGTTGAGGTGTTCTATACTAACAATCTCTGCAAGGGACAAATAGACAACAGGATGCTGTGCTGTCTTCCTGGAGCCAAAACAAGAGATGAGACTCTAAGATTGGCTAGACATCTGAAGTTGGCGTGCAAGGAACAACTGGTGATGATGCATGTGGGCGCTAGCTACACTGCTTCATGTAATACCTGACAGATGGCTTCGGGGAACTCTGAAGGGTGCTGAAAGAAAAGAACATACAAATGTTTTTCTTTGTGGTCCTCCCTGTCCCACAAGTGAAGGAAGACAGAAGTCAGAAGATTCTAGAAGCAAACCACTGGCTAGATAAGTGGTGTAAAATAGAGTTTTGGTTCTGTGGAACACTGGTTCATCTTCTATGGGGTAAGAGGGTTATACAGGTTTGATGGCCTCCATTTCAGTAGGAAAGGGAGTAAATCTGCCTGGGGACTGGCTAGCTAGAGCAGTCAGGAGGCTATTAAACGAACAGCAAAAGGGGAGGGTGAAGAGGGGAAGCAAATGAACACTCAATTAGCACAAAATTAAGATGTTAAGAACAAAATTAATCAAGACACCAAGGACCATGGAGAAGAAACTTTTTAATGGCCTGTACACCAATGCTAGGAGCATGCATAACAAAAACAAGAGGAATTGGAACTGCTCTACTATGAGCGTAAATTTGACCTAGTTGGTATTACTGAAACCTGGTGGAAGATGTGCATGATTGGAATGTTAAAGTCAATTTTACAAATCTATTTAAGTAGGATCAAGCTGGCAAAAGAGGAGGGGGATACATCAAATATCTGTTTCAGGGTCACTGACAACTCAGAAGCAAGTGATCTTGAATGTTTATGGATCGACACTCTAACCGATAAAACACACAAGATGGAATACCAGTAGTTGTCTGCTACAGACCACTAAATCACACTAAAGAATAGACTGACCATCTATCACAGCCATTCACAACTTGGGGGAGAAGCCGTGGGACCCCTAGCCCCAGCGTCCCCCACCGTGGGGACGAAACCCCGAGCACTGGTTGCCTTCCCCACTGCTGTGCCAGAGGGGGGCAGTCCCAGGAGAAGCTTCACACACCCCCTTCCTCCTCTCTCTGTCCCTGAGGCCCCATCCCCTGGCCAGGTCGGAAGCCAGAGTGGACAGTGGGGCAGCTGCTGGTCTGGCTGGTGTCATAGAGCAGGCAGCCACTGCATTCCCCCATCTGCTGCTGGTGCCTAGGGTTCCAGCTGCTTCTCAGTTCATGCAGCTGGTAACAGCTACCCAGACAGAGGGACCCCGCTCTCTGGCCAGCAGAGCTCTTGGGGAGCAGTGACCTCAGGGGAGCCCTCCTGGCACACAGCCTGTAGTGACCCCTTCCCTGCACCCTGAGCTACCTCCCTGCCTGCACACAGCCACTATGTACCCCCTGTCTGCACCCTGAGCTACCCCTGCCACTGCACAGCCCCTAGCTACGCCCTCCCTGAACCCTGAACAACCCCCCTGGCTGCACAAAGTCCCTAACTACCCCCTCTCTGTTCCCTGAGCAATTTTCTAACTTTTTGAGCTGAATCCCCACCACTCACAACCCAGATAGACTGGGTGGTCTACTGAGGTGAGTCAAGGGGTCAAGGTGGCGCTGCCTTTCTGGACTCTGCTGTGCAGAGCTGGCCCAAGCCCTGCTGGCCTCTTCCCCCCAAAATAGAATTCAATCTATGCCTATGCCCGAGAACCCACCCCCAGCCCGGAACCCCTCGTCCCCTGCTGGGCCCTGGAGTTTTTATAGCATGTTGACGGGGGCCTCAGAGAGAAAAAGTTGAGAACCCCTGATCTATCATATATAGGGGGGGAAAGTTGCACTATCATGGGAGGGATTTCAATATGGAATGATAACACATTTAGAAAACCTGGCCTATGAGGAAAGCGAAACTATTGGGTATGTTTAAGTCTTGAGAAAAGAAGATTGAGAGGGGACCTGATAACCATCTTCAATTATGTTGTTTAACTACTTTTTCTTTACGTACTGGCCATAACATTTGGTGGACAGCAAAATGAAAAATCCCAATATATTGTGCATCTGTGATTGGGTCTTCCATAAAAGAGGAAACCAACCCCAAACTAACTTTGTGCATTAGTCAACCTTATGCTGAGTATTTTGACTTGGTGTAAAAATCAAGGTGCTTCACATTACAAGTTATTCATATCACTTCATCTTGAGTCAGCTTTTAGTATTACTAATATTTTCCCCCTCAATTTTAAAGGGGGTTTTGCTTGTGTTTACTGCCTTGTCTCCAACAAATACCTTGTGATTCAGTTTTATCATTCTTTAAAATCTTTTAATAAAAAGGGACATTTGATCAAAAATATATTCCCAAAAGAGTAATTTTTAAAAATATTTTAGTGTACTTCCAGATATTGGTTTGTTAATTTCCTTTTCAAAACTCAGTACTGCAGATTTTGCTACACTGATAATAGCTACAACAAGTAAGTGTTAACTTAAACAAAGAGCAAAGATCCTGTAATAAATAAAAACATTAACTCTGATTTTGGAAATACCAGGCTTTGAGCTATCATAGAAAAATAAACCCAATTCATTAGCTAGGCATTTTAAACACCTGATTCGGTCTTTCCACATCTGTTCTACAGAGATCTCCACTTCTGTCCATTTGTCCAGCATCTATGCCAGAATTTTATCATGAATTAAGTACACCAACACATTTCTTGATACAGTTGCAAGTACAGAAGGCTTAAGTGTACTGACCACTATTTCCAAAACATTTCCCTCAAAAGACCTCAGTCCTGTATTGAATGCTTACAGGTATGCTTAGCCTTATATGTGTGAACAGTCCCATTGAAGAAAGTAGGCATCAAGTGAGGCACATGGATCAGCGTTTAGAGCGAGGTAGGCAAAACTATGGCATGCGTGCCAAAGGCGGCACGCGAGCTGAGTTTCAGTGGCACTCACACTGCCTGGGTCCTGGCCACCGGCCCGGGGGGCTCTGCATTTTAAGCTTCATTTAAAATTAAATTCTTAAACATTTTTAAAACCTTATTTACTTTACATACAACAATAGTTTAGTTATATATTATAGACATAGAGAGAGACCTTCTAAAAATCATTAAAATGTATTACTGGCACGCGAAACCTTAAATTAGAGTGAATAAATGAAGACTCGGCACACCACTTCTGAAAGGTTGCCAACCCTTGGTTTAGAGCATCAGGGCCGAAGACAAGAGTAAATTGGGGTCTCACAGGTATAACTGAAGAAAAAAAATATGCCAAATATGTGCCCAGAAGCTAAGTCACACACTTCATGCCCAGCTAGTATTTTGCTGTTGCTTTTATTTTGTTGTCTACTGCTTTTGTCACTAGGATGGTTTGATTAATAATACTAACACCTGAAGTATTTGTTCATTGGTTTTCTCAGTCCAAACTCCAGTTGACTTCCACAGAGCCTTTGCCTGAGTGAGGACCTGATCGAATAGAAGTGCTGACTGCCTCCTGGGAAGAACTCAGCATTTGTCTGAACCCCTCTCAAGAAGCTTTCTTCACCTTATAGGACTGAGCAGCAAATAGTAGGGACTTCAAGATTTGACCCATTAAATATCCATATTTTTACTGACTGCAAATGCTTTACATTTCTTATCTTATTGGGATGGAAAACATACCTCTTTACATGTCCCTCGGTGAGGGACATCACTCATTTTTAATGCCAAAATTACCTCCAGCCACACAAGTTTGGTGTTGCCTCCTTTTTGAGATTGATATTTATGTCACAAAGAAAGGATGGTGAAACTGAGGTTATAGAAAGAATTTACCCTAAAAGAATGAATCTGAGAGTATTTTTAGATGAATTTGTTTGTCACCCTCATGTATAGTTTCTGTCACACTCTGCATCCCACATTTAGTATGGGAAGATGCTGGGAATTATGTTAATTGGAAATAGCCAGGAAAGTTCACAAATCTGTCAGGACTTCTTGTTTGACAATGTAATACTAACCACTAGCACGAAACAAATGAGTCACATCCGAACCTTGTTCCTGGTTAAATTGATTTAGATAGATGGAAATTACTTGTTTGAAAATAAATCGGTGTTCATAGATATATAAATTAAAAAGCTGTTAATTTACTTTGATGGAGAAGGTCTTTGCTAACGGGCCTCATTTACATTCTGGGGGCACAAAAATTATTAATACCAAGGTCAATGAAGAAGAGAGTAGGCCTTCCAAATAATTTATTTTACGTTTGAAATGTAGATCCTATATGAGCTAAGAATATAGTATTCATTCTCTTGCCACAAAGTGACACTAGTTTTGTTTCTCAAAATGAGGTTTTGCATCAGCTCAGTGTGAGAGTGTCATTACATAGTGCAGTGTATCATTCAAAAGCAATGTGTAACATTATGGATAGAAAAGATTAATCTATTTTGCTTGATAGGGAATACCTACTGGTAAGATGAATGATGAAAAAGGAAAATATTTTAATACAAATAAAGAGACAACTAGTCCTTCCCATGATCTTTTCCACAATTATTCTGTATCTGCTACATTGCAGGGAAAAAATAGGTTGAAGTATGCTATTGAAGTCAGACTTAATTGACAATGCTTCAGCATTATTCAACTATCCATCAGGCCATTTAGTACAAATAGAGTGTCTGTCAGACAGCAGTAACATGCTTTCATTTTTAATGTTTATGTTAATGAGCTATGCTGTTGCAAGCTCCGATAACTCCCATACCAATCGTACTAACGAACTGTTGAACTCAGGTCAGCTGTTCTCAACTGGTGTCAATCATACAAACAAACATAAAAGATAAGTATATTAGAAACTCTCTGGAAAGACTTAATAGTTAAATTACTTAAGTTACTCTGTTAAGATGGTTTTAAAATATATGTTATCACACCCAAGCAGATACATATTAAATATAAAAAGTCTGTTAAAAATGTTATTTAGGTTGCAAAGTCAAGCACTTGAGAGTTAGGAAAGGCCATGTCTCAAGGCAGGGCTTCACCCCAGCTCCCAAAGACACACTGCCCTACAACAGTCAGGCTGTTTTAGTGTCCAAAACTTAAGCAAAAACAAAAACAAATAAACAAACAATTCTTCACCTCTCCTTTACCTCTCAGGATCTCACTACTTTCTCTCCCAGAGGACTCTGGCAGTCCTACTTCTTAGCTCTGACTCATCAGGTCTCCCTCAACCCCAGGTGCTCTTTTTAAAGCCTAATCTGGGCTAGCTGATGAAGCAAGGTGCACTGGCCCTATTCCCTTTTAGAGGGCCAGTGTCATCCTGTAACACTCCTTCTCATTCAGGCTTCGCTAACCCCTGGGGTAAGCCTTTTAAAATCCATCCTTAATCCAGCCTGCCCCCCCAAAGAGGACCCTCAAACTTTCCCCACATTCCCTACCAATGTTTTACTCCAGTTATTCCATGTACATTCAGACACAGAGGGTTCCCCACAGTCTTTTAAAAACCAGTCCTAGAGGGAATAAGTCCCCAGTCCCTGCCACTCAGGTTTTATGCTAGCCTTGTAGTTCGTACCCGCACCAGGGCACCACCAATAGAGCGTCATCCCCTTCTCTGGCCTTACCAGTGTGTTTTTCAATCTGTAGTTGCTCCAGCTTTCCCTTCAGCTGGCTGATTTCAAGGAATAACTCATTTCCCTTGGAGCACCTCTTGCAAACCCTGGATATATTTCAAATCCCACTCATCCTCCAGGAGCTCAACCTGTAACTTCATCTCTTGTATTTCTTTCAGATACTCCTTCCCTTTTAGTGCTTTCTGCCAGACCTGTTCAGAAGCAGTAAGCTCCACCCAGCGTTTTTCCTCCGCAAAAAACAGGGCTTGCCTCCCCTCTCAGCGGTGTGCTCATGCATTTAGTGTTGCAGCATCCATTTTGTCCTGCAACCTCCAAAATTTCCATTTTGTCCTGTGCCCCTCTCACAGACACTGTTCTTCTGAGCCCTCTGGGTCCCCGCTGCACAGTGATCAGCCAAAAGCCTGTCTGGATCCCTGCTATTCAGTGTTTCACCTCCACCATGAGCTTCTGCTCCCCTGTACCCCTCTGCCTTTACCTGGGCTCTCCAGTGCAGTGCCAGGAGCCCTCACCATGCCCTGGCTTCAGTGCAGTGCTCCCCTGTTCACAGCCTCCGTCCTTACAACTGGAGTGCAACCCCCACTTTTCTCCAGTGGGAACCTCCACAGCCTCTCTCCTACCTGCTGTCATCTCCAGGGCTGGAGAGCTGGCAAGCTCCTCCTGCCTTTAGCCCTGGCTCTCTGGCTTGGAGACACAAGCCAGCAAACCCCTATTAATGCTCTCCTGCCTTCAGCCTCTCCCTGCTGCCCTCTGGGATTCCTCCAGTCCCCTGTTCTCTGGCAGCTGTCACCTGCCCTTTCGAATTGAACCAGTCTGCTCTGACTCACTAGGACTCGCCTGTTTCTTCTATGCCCTGAACAGTTGAGCCAGTCTTAAAAGCACAGTTCACATAGGGACAAATGCTTCTTATATGTCCTTCTTGCCCTGAGGCAAAACATTCCCTCCTTTGGGCCTCATGTTGCATGATCCTCAAATGCCTCTTTACTGTTTTATACCTGTGCCCACCGATCTTTTCCCTCTGCAGGATCTCCAGGAGATACTGCTGCTGCTGTTCCTTGAGTATGGATAGTCACTTCTGTAGATCAAGCTGCACCTCCTCCTGCTGCTTTAGTCATCTGACCACCTGCGGAAACTGGAGCAGGAACTCCTGCAGTTGGTGCCATTCTTCCATGCACCAACTTGGGAGGATGGATCTACCTTTAGCAAAGCAGGCTTCCACATACTTAAGCTCCATCAATCCCTGGTCACCCAAATTGGGTGGGAGAATATCAGTCAAACCTAAGTTTCAATTTCCCCTCGGTTCCAGGGACCAATTGCCTGCCCACATTCCCCACCATGTATTTCTAGGCAGGGCTCCTCCCCAGCTCCCAAAGACACTGCCACACCCACAGTTTTTCAAGGCAGATTTACTACTTCAAACTTAAACAGAACAAACAAAAACAAACAGTTTCAGTTCACCTCAGGGAATTTTTCCCTTCTAGAGCACAGACTCTGACTCCATCCCCACCCAGGGAACTCTGGCAGCCCTGCTCCCATCTCTTCTGCCTTCTTACCTGAGCACAACCCCTCAAGACTTTTTCCGTGGATTCCCCTTTTCAGAACAGGTCCTCTCAGGTTTTCACAGCCTACCCTCTCAGGGGACTCTGGCCATCCTGCAGCTTCCTAGCTCTGACTCACTGGACAGCCCTTTTCCCTAGGCCCAGGTGCACTCTTTTAAAGCCTAATCCTGTCCAGCTAATGTGGCACAGGTACACTGGCCCTGCTCCTTCTTTGACAGGCCAGTTTAAGTTTGCTGTGCGACCTTAATTCTGCCCACTTGTGCCTCCATCATGTGCACTGAATGAGGCAAGAGCTCTACAGAACAAAAATATCTGTATATGAGCATGTAATTAAGATTGTACCATAATGCATATTCATCAGGGAGAGAATTCAGGTTTCAGGGGCAACCTAAATACTGACAATTTCTAAATCTTTGAGTGCTTGACTTTTGCAACCTAGATAATGTTCTCTTAACATATTTTTAAATGTCATTTCCTAAATTCCTTTTTATAAAGGTAAAAAACAAATTACATACAACTGAACATGAAGAGGATGTAAACCCTGAACCTTTCACACTGTGGTACAGAGTTCAACCACCTGAACTACAGGACAAACTGCTTTAGCTAGCCATAGGTGAAGGTTATCATACCGGATGGGAAAGGTGGGAAGATAGGTTATGGTGCCCAGTTGTTTGGTCCAGCCAATGAAGGGGGAGAAGGAGGCCTGGGCACTGTTCTCTCCTCTCCTACCCCATGATACTCTTACTGAGGTCATGTGCTCGGTTCAGGGGCAGATGGCTGGGCAGAGTCCAGCTGGCTTTCTCTCACCCCCAACTATAGCTGCCTCAGCAACTTTCAGGCATTCCCAGTATAGCATATGCCCTACACTCCCAGACCAGGTTGAACTATTTCACATTAGATCATTTAACTGAAATGTGTCAAGGATCAAACCACAAACACACAGCACACAAAAGCCCACGGCTTGAATGGCTACCAGGACCTCACACTCTGGAGTGCTAAACCTTTAAAAAACAACAGGGCATTGGAAAATACAGCCATGTGCTGCTGCTTTTGGTGGCAATTTGAGCCTGGCCCCAGAATGTTCAAGGATACTGGCAGGCTGCCAACATTTTCCTGTGCAAAGCACACAACAGAAGGGAAATGGTAATTTTCATAGTGTATAATTCAACCAAACTTGAATGGTATTTCAGAAGGACAAAGCAAAGGCACTTCTCTAAGACTTAAAGATTAATCTGGGGAGTAAAAGGGGGAAAAGCCAAATTACAGGGGAACAAATGAAAGAAGGTCAAGAGAGTAAAAGGAAACTACTCAATGAGTTTGGAAGCAGATGGAAACAAGGGAGTAAGTTAAAGGAGGGTTTTTTCCCCATTTTAAGGAAAACAAAGGTGTGTTGCAAAGAGGATGGAAAGAAACCCAAATGGGTAGAGACAGAGATTAGAAAGTGAAAAAATTACACATTTATGAGAAAGTAAAGGGCTATTTTGATTGTGATTTATAATTGATTGTTCCCCAATGGAATTAGTAAAAGCTTGCTTTCTTGAAAATTAAGGAATATTTGGCAGTTATTGATTGTACTGCCATAGACTGGCAACGGTGCCAGATTTTACCTGTGGCTACTGACATTTAAAATCCCAAGCATGTGCAGAAATATAAAAAGCTGACACTGTTAAGCACTTACAACAGTTGCAGTCAAAGAAAATTACTCATATTAAGTAAAAGACAAAATTTTACACTTTTCTGAAGGAAACAGTATTTCCAGTTCAAAAGTCAAGTCGTACTAATAAAGCATAATGCATCTTCACACATACTCATGAATTTTATAAATGTATTTTTTACTTTAAATGTATGAATCCACAGTCCCATGTTTCTACCACTGCTGCTGTTACTTAATATTTAAATTGATTCTGATTTTGAAAAACCTGTCTCTATTTACTTTTAAACTTACTTATATGTCAGGCTTTAAATTAAAATAGAATGGCTATTTTGTATAGCACTGCAATTATAACCAGCATAAATGAAACTCAGCTGAAGACACAACAGCTGTTTAAATATGAACAATGTTATTTAAAGGCAGACATAATACTTATGGACATATTTCATAACGCTTATGAAAAAAACTGAGCTTTAATTCCAGTTACCAGGAGGATGGAATCATAGAATCATAGAATATCAGGGTTGGAAGGGACCTCAGGAGGTCATCTAGTCCAACCACCTGCTCAATCATTAAGGATCACTAATGTGTATGTCTATTATTGCATATTTTAATCTAGAACTTGTACAGTGATTACTCCTGTGCTTGATATTACTACAGACCAAACTTATCCAATCTGCAACAACAGCCACAGTATTTGATGGAAAAACTAACCAGATAAAGGGAGATCTTCTGACTTAATTTATCTCGATTTTCGCTGAGTATTGATAAAGTATCTCAGAAGAAGCCAGCATAAAAAGGTCAAAAATACTGCTGTTCATACTGGACTGGAAAAATGGAGTAATAAATGGCTCGCTTCAAATAAACCACCGAGCAGACATCAGCTGATAATGACTTCCAGCCACTACAGGCTTGGGCAGAATTTGAACTGTTAACATATATGCCATTTTTGTTTAACGTTCATATTAATGATTTAGAAATGGATTTGAATGAATAATGATACAATTTGCAGATGAGACAAGTCTTGGAGGTGGTTAGCAGGGGAGACATTGCCAGACTAAGGATTTAAATAGGACAGGAATATGGGCCGAACATAAAATTATAACATTTAAGGTTAATAAGCGTTATGCACCTGGGGAAGGCAAATCAAAAAGCAATACAAGCCGAAATCCTACGTTTCAGGTAACACTGTTGAAAACAGTATGTGATAATTTGAAGATAGAATACCAGAGTGTGACAACTGTTAAAGGAAAAGGCTAGTAAGGTCTTAGGATGCACAAGGAAAGGGATTAGTTATGAATCAAAAGAAATAATGGTTACATTAAACCAAAACCTCATGTTGCAGGCTACATCCAGCCTCGCCGATTTTTAATCTTTGAAATAACTCTACATATGATTTTAAGAGTTTAAATCTCTACGGTTCTGTGAGCTTAAGATTTCGTTACATAAAGCAGATAATTGACAATCATTTACCTTTTCAATGGCAGAAATGATGTTCCTGTCAATCTTTAGCTAGGCAACTTGAAGAGATGGTTAAACTTTACACAGTTTTATTTACTCAGAAATGGTAATAGAGGATGACTATACATGAACTGGAATAATATGAGGAAGATATAATTGTGCATATCAATGAAAAATCAGTGATGATCTAAGAGGAAGGAAGGTAGTTGGCTCTGTACACTTAATTTCACATGGGCCAGTGTCTGCAACAAAAGCGGATATATTTTTGATATGATATCACAAGGCAAACCTATCTTTTGACAAACTGAGTTTGCAGGAACCATCTACTACATGTGAGCTAGATTTCCCATGGCTCAAAACACTGCTTTTTCTGAAGAGACACCGTTCCTGGAGGTGTGGTATCTCTGATAGGTAAAGGTAAAGACCAGGAAACCTTAAAATCTTCTTCTGTTACTCATACTTGTCACGCTAGCTTTTAGGTTCTTCCTGTAGGGGAGCCATGCTAGAGAGTACAAATTTTAGTTCGTTTCTGTTTGCAATATTCTCTGTGCTCGGTTAGTTCCCAATAAATACTACTTTTTTGTTTACTCTAAACTGAATTGGGTGTTGATAGTGAATTAGTCACAGGCTTCCACTTAGGCAAAGAAAAGGCGACTGAGTATAGAGTCCAGTACAGAAAGGCTGAAGTCTTCCCACAGAGCAGGGCTAGTTGGCACCGGAAGGCTAAATAACTCAAAGATGCAAGGTACAAACATTACCTTGTTTGCCACACTTGGAATGTCATGTCCAGTCCTGGACTTCAAGTTTAAGGACATTCATATTCTTGAAAGGATGCAAAGGAGAGCTGGAGGGCTTATCTGGGGATTAAAAAGTTATTTTATGATGAAAGGCTTGAAAAGCTCTGAATATGTCCAGCATTTAAAGGAAGAGTAAAAGGGGGCTTGATCATAGTATGTATTCGTGATCTTGAAAAAGAGCTGCTCAGATTATAGAAAATAGCTGAATTGGAAGCTGGAAAAAGGAGTAACATGATATATCTGAGAGAAGGGAGAAGATGTATTTCTATGCTGTCACAAAAGGTGAGTGGAGAAGGAAAAAGAATGATAACAGGATTGACATGTTCTTACATTTTCAATAACATTACTGGGTCTGCCTGCTGCTAAACCGGGTGTTCCTTCCCAGTGGGTGCTGGATGGGCTAGGTGGATCAATACTTATCTGCACCCCTAACATACAATGTGCTGTTTTAACTAAAATCAGTGGGACTATTTGACTGAACAGGATTTAGTCTGACTTGATAACACACAAAATAATGTGGTATTTCAAAATGGTTAATATTTTAATAGCTGAACATTTAAAAGACTAAGTTATTGCTGGGAATCTATGGGTTAGAAGTGTTATTCCTACGATATGTGCTATCAATCCATTCTTGGGATTGTAATGAAAATATACTGTGGACCAAACCTTACGTGTCTCACTCATATGAACTGTGAGTTCAATTTTGACTTCAGTTTGTCCTCCCACACTTCAGCACAGCTATTCTCCTCACCAAATGGTTCTATTTCTCATGCCTCATTGAGTCAGATGACAATAACTGTAATGCCTATTTGCCACCTTTGACTGTCCGTGAGTTATTTCAGACTTCTCAAAAGAGAAGACTGAGAAAATCTGGCATGAGGTTATTTCTCCCTCCTCCAGTGTTTTCTTTCTTTCTCTTAGCTTCTGTCTGAAGTGTTTCACACTCTGCCTCCAACCTTTTTATGATCTTACCTTGACCCTGTTCCCTTTTGACTGTTGCACTCCCTTGCTACTACCCCTCCCTCTTCCTTATCAACAATCTCACCGTCTCTTCTGACTCCTTCCCCTCAAAGTACAAGCATGCTACTATAGTCCCCATTCTAAAAAAAAAAAAAAAAAAATAGACTGTACCTCTGTCTCTTTATCTACCATCTTATTCATCCCCTTCACCTTAGATCTCCTTATAACCACTTTGTTTCCCGTGACTCTGTCCTAGATGCTCTCCAGTCTGGGCACTCCACTGAAACTGTTTCCCCAAGGGTTCCAGTGATCTCTTCCCAACCAACTAACTCTTGGGCCTCTATTCCTCATACTCCTTGACTGCTCTGCAGCCTTTGATATTATTGTCTACTCCCTGTTCCTTGATATCCTTTAGATTTTGTGGTCTTGTTTTCACCTTTCCATCTACTCCTCCAGTATCTTCTTTTGTGGTTCCTCCTTCCTCTTGCGCACAGCATTCAGTCCTTTGTCACCTTCTCTTTAACTTTATCCCTGTGGGACCTCATGTGGGTTCAACTATCATTTCTATACCTATGACTCACATCTATTTCTCCCCAACTGTTCAGTCTCCTATTTTATACCTAATTGTCTTTCCAATGTATCATCCTGGGTGACCTGCTACCAGCTCAAACTTAATGTAGCCAAACTTTAAGTTCTTATCTTTCTTCCCAAATGCTTCCCTCTTTCTTCATTGCTGTGGACAAAGCCCTTATCTTCCCCATCACTCAGGCTCAGAAAACCTCCCACCTCTAACCCTTCTTTCTCAACAGCTAAAACATTTGTGAGGGTTTGAGAGTAACAGCCGTGTTAGTCTGTATTCGCAAAAAGAAAAGGAGGACTTGTGGCACCTTAGAGACTAACCAATTTATCTGAGCATGAGCTTTCGTGAGCTACAGCTCACTTCATCAGATGCATACTGTGAGGGTTTGGTCATTTCCTGCCTTCATTATTTAACCTCCATCTCTCTGGCTTCCCTGTTACCACATTGCGTTGCTGAAGTCCACCTACAATACAGCAGCGAAAGTTATCTTCCTCACCCAAGCAGATCACATAATTATCTTCTTGAAATTCCTATCATATCAAGTATAAATTATTCCTCCTCACTTTCATGTCCCTGCTCCAAGCTACTCCTCAGAGCTTGTTTGTTTCTCACCCTATCGGTGATACCAGCCTAACCACTCTGTTCTTCTCCTTTTCTAACTCCTGGCTTTGTGACCTCTTCCAAGCTGCCCCCAAGGCAATCACAGTGCCACAGATGCCTCTACTATTCTCTCCAGTTCAAACCACTTCTAAAGACTAATGCGTGAAGTCACAAACACTAATCTGCATTGGTTAAATAGTCTCTTCACCTCAATATTGTATTAGAGGGGAGGGAAAAACATTTGCTAACTTACCAAAAAGCCATAGGCTTTCTAGTGCATCTTGTTTTACATACATCTGTCTTTGTCTGAAAGACTTCGAGCCAGAGATGTTTTTGTGTCTTGTACAGAGCTGTACATCTTTGGTGTTTACCTAAATATATATTAGGTGAGTAGGATTTTATCTTACATAGATGAGTGTTCAGATTGGGGAGTGTTCAGATTACGTACAGGGACCTGACAAGCTTTCTATTAGACTACTACCTTGCATTTCACAACATCCACAACAAAAGCTGTCAGACACTAACACAGATGCCTTCAAGCATCAACTTAAGAATTAAGTGTCACCATCAAACTGAAAGGAGAAAAAAACCCACACAAACACGAATCTTGACGTAGAAAAAACAAAACATCCCAAATCAGCTCAGGAGCAGCAAATAAGATTTTTATAGGTGAAATGAAGGTCTAAAAATGTAAATTAAAGGAGAAAAATAAATAGGATTAGAAATGGGTTTCTGTAGGAAGCACAGCTCCTAAGAACTCTTATCTGCTGGAGGAGAGAAATGAAAAAAAACCCAACAACCCACCCTAGTACATCAAAAAGTGAAAGTGAAAGTGATGTAAAATGTCCTAATGTAAACCTTACTGTTGATATTTTTGCATCAGTTAACTCTTGCAGCACTCCATCTACAAGAAACCTTGTCATGCATTTTAATAGTCTGCTATTGTTGTTGTCATTCCATTCTATCTACAAAGAGCTGTGTCATAAACATTAAAATGGACAGTGTCCCAACACTATGTTAAAAAATGTCCCAATTTCTTTAAAATTTCTTTAAAAAGTCATAATTCTGTAGAAGCGCAAGGCAATATTGATTCCTGCCTGCTGCCACACCCTCCCATGCAGCACTGAAAGTATTACTGCACAGTCTGCTCAATCAGTGCACCATTAACTCAAACTCTATAGCACACAAAAGTGGATGTTAAAAGAAATTAGGTTTTTATTTTATAGAGGTCTTAATGAACTGCTACTCTTTTCTACCCTTAAATACACTGCTTTCTAATTAGCTGAAAGTAAAGTGAATGACTCTTTTACAGCTAGACTGTCAGGATCATGCCATTTCAGATAAATCGCCACGGAAAATGTAAAAAGTAACTTTAACATTTACAAGATCCGAATGCTAGACGTACTAGCCAATGTTTAGCACTAACTTCTCCCTGCAGATTTGTTTCAGAGAAGCCAAACCAAGAGAAAATTAGGCCCTTACATTTCCAATGCAAAGTATTTTTATGCCTATTCTGATCTTTCAGCGCCTTCTAAAAGTAATTTTTTTGCTAACATACGACTTCCTGAAAAGGCGACTCTGGGTGATGTTGAAATTTTGTAGGTGCACTCATTCTCAACATAGGTCCCTATTTAACAAAGCTCCTAAGCATGTACTTAAGCCCCATTAACCTTTGTCAATGAGACAGCAGTTATTTAAATGTTAATGTTAATCCAGTGGGAAGTATACATGGCCAAATTCTAGCTCTGATTGTAGGTGCTTTATTCCGTCCAGCACAGAGGAATCGCTGGGTGGTAAAGGGAGTGTGTCAGAGGATGTGCCTGGAGCAGTGCTGTGCGCCAGTGATCTTCAGCCTCTGGGATGGCCCCTTGGAGACTGCTGCAGACAGACACAAGTTAGAGCAGGAGTCAGGCTACTCTAATATTTACTGGGTGCTAAACTAGGGACAGGAACTGAGAATAGAGGTCTGTAAAGTAAAGCCATCTGTGCCTTGACCACGTGGTCGGCACTGACTAGAGCTAGGCCAGACGCAAGGTACAAGGCCACAAGGTTTATAGGTCCAATCTTCCCCCACCTCAAAGAAAGATAGAGCAACAAAACAAAACAAACAACCCTCAAAGCAAAGAAAAGAACCCACTCCAAATTTGAGTTCTTTGGGTGAAAAAAGACCAATGCCAAGATTTTTAAAAGACTAGTGATGTGGGGGTGCCTCTATTTTTGGGTATCCAATTTGAGACAACAGAAAGGGTCCTGATTTTGAGGTCCCATGTAGGTATCTCCAGTTAGGCACCCAAAAATGAGCCACTCCGAATTAGTTGACACTTTTGAAAATCTTGGCCCAAGCTTTGATTCACAACGTTTCCTGGATTTCAGCCTCTCACACACTGTACTGTTTTTTAAAACCATACTGAGTTCATAGCTAAGGCAGTTTCAATGAACAGATGTATTAAGAGTCTGTCATAATTACATTAAAAGTGGAAAATAGTCTATTTACAGAGTCAGAATTAAAATCTTGCCTGGTAGTAAGCAGAATCAATCTGGCTTCAAAAAGATTACCATGTTTTTACTAGAAGGCAGAAACAAGAACATAGAGCCTGATAACGTTAGGTGCTGAGAACCCTCAACTAGGTGAATTTCACCAATAATTAAGATATGCTGAAATAGAATTTGGCCAATAATTAAGATTTACTGGTCCATAGCCTTGTAAAAGCAGGCTTTCAGGGCACATCCTACATGAGAGTGGGTCGGCGGAGTTCATCCACAGTACCGAGGCTAGCGTTGACTTCCAGAGAGTTGCACTGTGGGTAGCTATCCTACAGTTCCCGCAGTCTCCGCCGCCCATTGGAATTCTGGGTTGAGAACCTAATGCCTGATGGGGCAAAAAACATTGTCGTGAGTGGTTCTGGGTATATGTCATCAGGCCCCCATTCCCGCCCTCCCTCCATGAAAGCAACAGCAGACAATCGTTTCGCACCTTTTTTCATGGATTACCCATGCAGACGCCATACCACAGCAAGCATGGAGCCCGCTCATCTCACCGTCACTGTATGTCTCCTGGGTGCTGGCAGACGCGGTACTGCATTGCTACACAGCAGCAGCTCATTGCCTTCTGGCAGCAGATAGTGCAGTACGACTAGTAGCCGTCCTCATCATCTCCTGGGTGCTCTTGGCCGGCTTTGGTCAAGTTGGTCGGGCAGACATGGGTGTTCCTGGCAGATCTCGGTGAGGTCTGTTGGAGGCACCTGGGCGCACATGGGTGCTCCTGGTGGACCTTGGTAAAGTCTGTAAGGGGTGCCTGCACATAAATCGGAGTGACTCAGGTCATTCTCTTCTTTAAGTTTTGTCTAATGGAGATTCAATCCTGCCTGGAATATTGGCAGAGGGATAGCTCAGTGGTTTGAGCATTGGCCTGCTAAAGCCAGGGTTGTGAGTTCAATCCTTGAGGGGGCCATTCTGCCTCAGGCTACTCAGCCAGCCAGCAGCACCACCTGCTGCCAGCCTACCCCTCCCTCCCTCCGTGAAAGCAACGGCCGACAATCGTTTCGTACCTTTTTCTGTGCTGGCGCCATATTGCGTTCAGCATTTTCATCCACACACCACTTCTGCTGCCCCTCTGCTCTCCTGCTCATGCCATACCACGGCAAGCATGGAGCCCACTCAGATCACCACGGCAGCTGTGACCACTCTAAACACCACACGCATTATCATATGTGCAGAACCAGAACCTGCAAAAGCAGGCGAGTAGGTGACAGCAGCGCGGTGAGGAGAGTGATGAGGACATGGACACAGACATGTCTCAAAGTACGGGCCTCGGCAATTTGGCCATCCTGGTGGCAATGGGGCAGGCTCATGCCATGGAATGCCAATTCTGGGCCCGGGAAACAAGCACAGACTGGTGGGACAGCATAGTGTTGCAGGTCTGGGATGATTCCCAATGGCTGTGAAACTCTCGTATGCATAAGGGCACTTTCATGGAACTTTGTGACTTGCTTTCCCCTGCCCTGAAGCTCCAGAATACCAAGATGAGAGCAGCCCTAACAATTCACAAGCGATAGCCCTGGAAGCTTGCAACGTCAGACAACTACTGGTCAGTCGGGAATCAATTTGGAGTGGGCAAATCTACTGTGGGGGCTGCTGTGATGCAAGTAGCCAACACGATTGCTGACCTGCTGCTATCAAAGGTAGTGACTCTGGGAAATGTGCAGGTCATACTGGATGGCTTTGCTGCAATGGGGTTCCCTAACTGTGGTGGGGCGATAGACGGAACCCATATCTCTATCTTGGAGCCGGACCACGAAGGCAGCCAGTACATAAACCGAAAGGGGTACTCTTCAATGGTGCTGCAAGCACTGGTGGATCACAAGGGACATTTCACCAACATCAACGTGGGATGGCTGGGAAAGGTACATGATGCGCGCATCTTTAGGAACTCTGGTCTGTGCAAATGGCTGCAGCAAGGGAATTACTTTCCAGACCAGAAAATAACCGTTGGGGATGTTGAAACGCCTATAGTTATCCTTGGGGACCCAGACTACCCCTTAATGCCATGGCTCATGAAGCCGTACGCAGGCAGCCTGGACAGTAGTCAGGAGCTGTTCAACTACAGGCTGAGCAAGTGCAGAATGGTGGTAGAATGTGCAAGGGCAGAATGTGTAAATGTGGATGTTTAAAAGCGCGCTGGCGCAGTTTATTGAGTCAGTTAGACCTCAGCGAAAACAATATTCCCATTGTTATTACTGCTTGTTGTGTGCTCCACAATCTCTGTGAGAGTAAGGGGGAGACATTTATGGCAGGGTGGAAAGTTGAGGCAAATCGCCTGGCTGCTGATTACACGCAGCCAGACACCAGGGCAGTTAGAAGAGCATAGCAGGGCGCGCTGCGCATCAGAGAAGCTTTGAAAACAGTTTCATGACTGGCCAGGCTACAGTGTGAAAGTTCTGTTTGTTTCTTGATGAAAACCCACCTCCTTGGTTCACTCTACTTCCCTGTAAGCCAACCGCCCCTCTCCTTCCCCCTTTGATCACCGCTTGCAGAGGCAATAAAGTCATTGTTGTTTCAAATTCATGCATTCTTTATTAATTCATCACACAAATGGGGGGATAACTGCCAAGGTAGCCCGGGAGGAGTGGGGGAGGAGGGAAGCACTGGGTGGGATAGGGGAGGACGGGAGGATGGAAGGACAAGGCCACACTGCACTTCAAAACTTATTGAATGCCAGCTTTCTGTTGCTTGGGCAGTCCTCTGGAGTGGAGTGCTTGGACGTCTGGAGGCCCCCCCACCGTGTTCTTGGACGTCTGGTTGAGGAGGCTATGGAACTTGGGGAGGAGGGCAGCTGGTTACACAGGGGCTGCAGCAGCGGTCTGTGCTCCTGCTGCCTTTCCTGCACCTCAACCATACGCCAGAGCATATCAGTTTGATCCTCCAGTAGCCTCAGCATTGCATCCTGCCTCCTCTCATCACGCTGATGCCACCTCTCCTCTCGCTCATCCCTCCTGTACTCTCGCTCATCCCTCCTGTCCTCACATTCATTTTGTGCTTTCCTGGACTCTGACATTGTCTCCCTCAATGCATTGTGCTGGGCTCTTTCAGCATTGGAGGCCTGCATGAGCTCAGAGAATATTTCATCGCGAGTGTGTTTTTTTCAGCTTCTAATCTTTGATAGCCTCTGGGACGGAGATGATAGGGGGAGCGTTGAAACATTTGCAGCTGCAAGAGGGAAAAAAGGGAGATTAATCTTTAAAAAGAGACATTTTAGAGGACAATGGGTAGACTCCATCACGGTGAACCAAGCTGTCAACATTACATAGCACGTGTGGTTTGTTTACAAGGTCGCATTTTGCCTTTTATATCGAGGGCCTACCGGTATGGTGTGAGAGATCACACGCGCAGGGCTGGCATGCAACAGAATTCGGCTTGCAGGCAGACATGGTAAGCCACAGTCTTTTGGCTTCTTTAACCTTCCTAACATGTGGGAATGGTTTCAAACAGCAGCACCCTCATTTCACATACCAAGCACCCATTGGGTTGGCCCTTTAAAATGGGTTGGCCATTTAAAAGGGGGGGCTGCGGTTTTCAGGTTAACATGCAGCACAAACCCAACTACCCGCCCCCCCCCGCAACACACACATACCCAATTCTCTGGGATGATCGCTTCACCCCGCCCCCCCCCCCCCCCCCCGTGTGGGTAACTGCAGGGATAATTTCTGTTCAGCCACAGGCAAACAGCCCAGCAGGAACGGCCACCTCTGAATGTCCCCTTAATAAAATTCCCCTATTTCAACCAGGTGACTATGAATGATATCGCTCTCCTGAGAATAATACTGAGAGATACAGAATGGATGTTGCTTGAATGCCAGCAAACACCGGGACCATATGCTGCCATGCTTTGTTATGCAATGATTCCAGACTACATGCTGCTGGCCTGCCATGGTAAAGTGTCCTACCATGGAGGACAGAATAAGGCTGCCCTCCCCAGAAACCTTTTGCAAAGGCTTTGGGAGTACATCCAGGAGAACTTCATTGAGATGTCCTTGGAGGATTTCCGCTCCATCCCCAGACCCGTTAACAGACTTTTCCAGTAGCTGTACTGGCCGCGAATGCATCCCAAGTCTTCAGAGCAAATTAATCATTAAACACACTTACTTTTTATAAACCATGCATTATATTTACAAAGGTACACTCACCAGAGCTGCCTTCTCCACCTTCAAGGTCCAGGAGCCCGGGCTGGGAGGGATCCAAGATGATAAACAATTCCTGGCTGTCGGGGAGAACGGTTTCTCCGCTTGTCTGGTGTGGGCTATCATCTTCCTCGTCCCCAAAATCATCATCCCTGTTGCATGAGATCCCCCCTTGTGGGAGTCCATGTACAGGGGTTGGGCAGTGGTAGGGGCACCCCCTAGAATGGCATGCAGCTCATCATAGAAGCAGCATGTCTCGGGCTCTGACCCCAAGCGGGCATTTGCCTCTCTGGTTTTTTGGTAGGCTTGCCTAAGCTCCTTAAGTTTCACTTGGTACTGCGCGGGTCCCTGTGATAGCCTCTGTACTTCATGCCCTTGGAGAATTTTTTCAAATATTTTGGCATTTCGTCTTTTGGAATAGAGTTCTGATAGCATGGATTCATCTCCCCATACAGCGATCAGATCCAGTACCTCCCATTCGGTCCATGCTGGAGCTCTTTTGAGATTCTGGGACTCCATGGTCACCTGTGCCGAAGAGCTCTGCATAGTCACCTCTGCTAATGAGCTCACCACACTGGCGAAACAGGAAATGAAATTCAAAAGTTTGTGGGGTTTTTCCTGTCTACCTGGCCAGTGCATCTGAGTTGAGAGTGCTGCCCAGAGCGGTCACAATGGAGCACTCTGGGATAGCTCCCGGAGGCCAATACCGTCAAATTGCATCCACACTACCCCAAATTTGACCCAGCGAGGTTGATTTCGCGCTAATCCACTCATCGGGGAGGAGTACAGAAACCGGTTTTAAGAGCCCCTAAAGTTGGAAAAAATGGCTTTGTAGTGTGGAAGGGTGCAGGGCTAAACTGATCTAACGCTGCTAAATCTGACCTAAACTCATAGTGTAGACCAGGTCTAAGAGTACTCTGGCATGGTGTTAAAATGGCATCATGTTGTTGGAGGCACCTTCACGTGAAGTGGAAGTCCTGGCAAATAAAATTCAGATCCTGATTGAATATGACTTTAAAGAGCTCTCACAGTTTCTGCAAGAGAAGGATGTTAGCCCCTCTCTCTAAAGCCACTTACCTAAAATTCCAAATGCTTAAAACATACTTCCTGTCCTAAATTGTGATGTTCCTGTGCCATGTTGATAAACAACTCTGTTCCACTCTCGAGGCTGCTGTATTCTGTGTAAATACACATACCACTGCAGGGGAAATTTTAGGCATAGGTGGACACTATATAATAATCTAAATTGGTGTCTTTACAAAAAGAGCTCTTACAAAGAGTGCTTTTGGCTATTAATGATCCTAAGTGATCAGAACCTCAGTTTTTAAATTAATCTGGTGGAGATTTAAAAAAAAAAAAAAAGGCACAAATGGCAGTTAGGCGCCCAACTCCCATTGAGTTGGGTGCCTAACTGTCATTTGTACTTTTTGAAAATTTCCCTCCCTCCCATGTCTCCAACAATACAAATGCACTCTACTGGGATATTGAAACTACACACACATTTATTTATATTACATATACAGTCAATATAAGCATGGATTAAATTCCATTATTACTAAAACCAGAATAAACCGTAGAACTATGAAATAAACTTCTGTTATTCTGCACCTTTGAACTCACTTACATTTTAATCACTATTGATACTTTGCATATGCTAACATGCCTTGCAGCTGAAGATGTCAAAATTGCTTCTATTTTTTCTGTGTTTCCCACATATCAAATTCTGATATTTAAGAAGCAACTTAGAATCTTTCAAAATTTATTTCTCCTTCCCCCTTTCAGCCCACCCCCGAAAATGGATCAGATGAAAACAGAGAAGCAAGTTACTCTGGTTCAAGATCAAGGACTGGAAATATTCATGTTTATACCTGTGACAGTTTATGGTCTGATAGTGTGACTTGCTTTGCCTACAAATACATTCTGTTCACTGGCAAGTTGAGATTCCAGGTTTACCAGTGAGAAACAACATACATTTTGATTGATGGAAGGTTGCAAGCTCTCAGACCTTAAAATAATGAATTCATGATTTATAAAATAGTTACTGAAGTTCACTTTAAGAGGTTTTAAAAATGGAATAGCATTTCTGCCCTCTGTATATGGGAACTAAAACAAACTGACTTTACAGTTAAGAGGATATGAAAAATAATACTTTTACATCCACCCAAAAAACTGAAACTCAACAAATTTTCTAATATAACTTATCTAAAATATATGGTATAAACACAATACATGGTGTGCTGCAGAATAAAAAGATTTTAATGCACACTTAGCTGGAATGACCTACATAACTCACTCATTAGTAAATTTGATCACCGCAAATTTATGCCTATAAAATCATTATACTGTACTGCCACGTATTACCATGCATCTGTCTCTCTCTCTCTCTCTCTGTGTGAGATAGAGACTTACCATAATTCATTATTCACACAGGATTTTTTTAAAATCAGTTATTCGTTCCCTCAGCCTAACTAAGAATGGGCAAATGATATAGGAATTGTTAGCAATTTAGCTGCAAAGACAATAGGATCATTAAATGAATGTAGTTTTAAGTGACACTATACTAGTTGCACAGCCAGAGTTAACGTGGCATATAAATTGAATAAACTGGAGGCGACAGTTCAGGGCAACTCAATAAATATAACATCAGACCATTAATAGTATAGTCACTGAGATACTGAAATGGATGATCAAGAGCCAAACCATTTCAGAAGAACCAACCAGGAGAAGAGGAGATGGTCAGAAAATATTTATATTTTCAAAGCAGTTTTTTAAAGTAGAAATCAAAGGCATTTGGTTGGGGAGGATTAGATGCAGCATGTTGAATCTTTCATCTTGAAGCTAGAAATATATTGTTATTCCTTCTCCCAAAAATCACAGCTATAAAACATAATAAGTTATTAATGAATGTAAATTATAAAGAATGAGTAGAAAGCATGTGCCATGACGACTTTTAATTTACTATTCCCTCCAGCCCAGTGGGAGATCGCACTGACATACTTTATTCCACTATTAAACTTACCTTTTCCATACAATTTCTTCTAAAGTTTACATCTAGTGTTGAAAATCTTTATTGTAAAGTGATTTTAATTAGGCATTTTTGTAGCATTACAGATCCAGTATAAACTAGACTTTGTTCAATAATGATTTAGGAACTCTTTGATGTGCCCTGTGGTCCTTGATTTTAAATATTTAAATTCTTTCATCATGCAAATAATTAAAGCAGAGGATGCACGTAAAGTAGAATTATAAAACCTTGAAATTACCTAAAGCAAACCTCTCAGTTAATCTAATCATTTGCTTAATCCATGCAAATTAAACATTCCCAGGCTTTCCGAATTGGAGGGAGCGCCTGCCAAAAGATTAACATTTAATACAATAAAGAAAAAGTGAAAGCTGAAAGAAACATCTAGCTGAAGAACTGAGAATCACAACAAAGAACCAAATAAAATCTTTTGTTTCCTTAATCATAAAACTGGAAGGGACTTCGAGAGGTCATCTAGTCCAGTCCTCTGCACTCATGGCAGGATTTAGCATTATCTAGACCAGTAGTTCTCAAAGCCGGTCCGCCGCTTGTTCAGGGTGGCCAGCATGTCCCTTGACCCGCACTGCTTCCCGCAGCTACCATTGGCCTGGAGCAGCGAACCGCGGCTAGTGGGAGCTGCGATCGGCCGAAGCTGCGGACACAGCCGGTAAACAAACTGGTCCGGCCTGCCAGGGGCTTTCCCTGAACAAGTGGAAGACCGGCTTTGAGAACCACTGATCTAGACCATCCCAGACAGAGGTTTGTCTAATCTGCTCTTAAAAATCTCCAATGATGGAGATTCCATAACCTCCCTAGGCAATTTATTCCATGGCTTAACCACCCTGACAGTTAGGAAGTTTTTCTTAATGTCCAATCTAAATCTCTCTTGCTTCAATTTAAGCCCATTGCTTCTTGTCCTATCTTTAGAGGTTAAGGAGAACAATTTTTCTCCCTCCTCCTTGTAACAACCTTTTATGTACTTGAAAACGGTTACCATGTCCCCTCTCAGTCTTCTCTTCTCCAGACAAACCCAATTTTTTCAATCTTCCCTCACAGGTCATGTTTTCTAGAACTTTAATAATTTTTGTTTTTTCTCCAATTTGTCCACATCTTTCCTGAAATGTGGTGCCCAGAACTGGACGCAATACTCCAGTTGAGGCCTAATCAATGCGGAGTAGAGCGGAACAATTACTTGTTGTGTCTGGGTTAAAGCTCTCCTGCTAATACCTCCTAGAATGATGTTTCCTTTTTTTATGCAACAGCATTACACCATTGACTCGTATTTAGCTTGTGATCCATTATGACCCCCAGATCCCTTTCCACAGTACTCCTTCCTAGCCAGTCATTTCCCATTATGTGTGCAACTGATTGTTCCTTCCTAAGTGGAATACTTTGCATTTGTCCTTATTGAATTTCATCCTATTTACTTCAGACCATTTCTTCAGTTTGTCTAGATCATTTTGAATTTTAATTCTATCCTCCAAATCACTTGCAACCCCTCCTCCCTTGGTATCTTCTGCAAACTTTATAAGTGTACTCTCTATGCCATTATCTAAATAATTGAGGAAGATAGTGAACAGAACTGGACTGAGACCTGATCCCTGTGGGACCCCACTTGATATGGTCTTCCCAGTTTGACTGTGAACCACTGATAACTACTCTCTGGGAATGATTTCCCAATCAATTATGCACCCACCTTATAGTAGTTTGTATTTCCCTAGTTCAAGGTCATGCAAGACAGTGTCAAAAGCCTTACTAAAGTCAAGGTATACCAGATCTACTGCTGCTCCCCTATCCACAAGGCTTGTTACCTGTCAAAGAGATCTATCAGGTTGGTTTGACATGATTTGTTCTGGACAAATCCAGGCTGTTACTTATCACCTTATCTTGTAGGTGTTTGCAAATTGATTGCTTAATTATTTGCCCTATTATCTTTCCAAATACTGAAGTTAAGATGACTGGTCTGTAATTCTCCAGGTTGTTCTTATTTCCCTTTTTTATAGATGGGCACTATATTTGCCCTTTTCCAGTCCTATGGAAACTCTCCTGTCTTCCATGACTTTTCGAAAATAAATTGCTAATGGCTCAGATATCTCCTCAGTCAGCTCCTTGAGTATTCTAGGATGTATTTCATCAGGCCCTGGTAACTTGAAGACATCTAAGTAATTTTTAACTTGTTCTTTACCTCATTTTCACTGGCATTCACTATGTTAGATGTCCAATCACTACTAATCTTTTAAATGAAAACAAACAAAAAAGTCATTTAGCCAGTGATGAGCTACCAAAATCTTAACAATGGGTTCCCTCCTCACCCCATGAGGGGGTCGTTGCCCACCCCCGCCCCCCGAGACTCCTGCCCCATCCAACCCCTCCGCGTTCCTTGACACCTCCCACCCCAGCCCCAGCCACCCCCCTCCCCTGTCCCCTGACTGCCCCCAGAACCAGGCAGGAGGGTCTCGTGGGCCACCGTAGTGGGTGCCCACCCCATCCCTAAGAGCCAGAGGCACCTGCCATGGGGCAAGGTGGGGAGTCCCAGAGGTGCTTACCTGGGGCAGCTCCTAGGAAGCATCCGGCAGGTCCCTCTGGCTCCTAGGAGCAGGGGAGCATAGCTGGGGGGAGCAGGGAGAGTGGCTGCTCCCCCACTGATCACATCAAAAGTGGCGCCTTAGGCACCGACTCCCTGGGTGCTCCGGGGCTGGAGCACCCACGGGGAAAATTTGGTGGGTGCAGAGTACCCACCAACAGCTCCCTGTCCCGTGCCTGGCCCCAGCTCACCTCCACTCCTCCTCCTCCCCCCCTGAATGCACCGCCCCGCTCTGCTTCTCCGCCCCCCCGACTTCCCGTGAATCAGCTGTTCGGCAGGAAGCTGGGGAGGGCTGAGAAGCAGGCGGCGGCTTCCCGCTCAGGCCGAGGGTGGTGGAGGTGAGCTGGGGCGGGGAGCGGTTCCCCGCACACCCCTCCCCCCGGTTACCTGCTGTGGCATGGGCGACCCTCCTTACATCCCCCGCCCCAGCTCACCTCTGCCTCCCTGGGCCTGAGTGGGAAGCCGTGGCCTGCTTCTCTGCCTGCCCCAGCTTCCCGCGCTAACAGCTGATTCGTGGGAAGCCTGGGGTGGAGGGCGGAGAAGCAGAGCGGGGTAGTGCGTTCAGGGGAAGAGGCGGAGGCGGAGCGGTGAGCTGGGGCAGGGGCCGGGCCTGGGGGTGGGGCAGGGAGGGGAGCTGTCAGTGGGTGCTCTGCACCCACCAAATTTTCCCCTTGGGTGCTCCAGGGCTAGAGCACCCATGGAGTCAGCACCTAAGGAGCCAATTTTGGCCGGTTAAATTTAGAAACCCTTTTAGAACCGGTTGTCCCTTGCGAAACAACCAGTTCTAAAAGGGCTTCTAAATTTAACAACTGGTTCTAGCGACTGGTGGGAACCGGCTCCAGCTCACCACTGCATTTAGCACTTTCGCCATTTCCACATTTTCTGTTATTGTTTTTCTTCCCTCCTTGAGGAATGGACCTACTCTGTCCTTGGTCTTCCTCTTGCTTCTAATGTATTTGTTGAATGTTGTCGTGTTACCTTTTATGTCTCTAGCTAGTTTAATTTCATTTTGTGCCTTGGCCTTTCTAATTTTGTCCCTACATACTTGTGTTATTTGTTTATATTCATACTTTGTAATTTGACTTAGTTTCCACTTTTTTGTAGGACTCTTTTTTGAGTTTCAGATCATTAAACACCTTTTTTATTCCTTTTGATTAATATTTCAAAAAATATTCTCCACTGAAGACAGTGGCACACACTTCACACAGTCATTGAATTATTCTTCTCCGTGGTTCTTTGTCATTCCCCTGATAGGAAGCGGGCTGTACAGAAAGCTGTGATTGGATGTATAGGCACTGCTCAGTCTGTGGTGAGCAAGGGTTTAATCTCGGCTCAGCTTCCTGCTCCACTTCAGATAGCCCATTCCTTCAGCCCTTACTCCAGCTGAATAATACTGACTCATGCAAGCAAAGCTATTAAAACAGAATCCACCTGTAACCCTCATTGTGCCAACTGACAGAGGGCACAGGGGTAAATCAGTGTTACAGGAATCCCCTGGGTCTGGTGTCTATATCCTAATCTCTCAAAGAATATCACTTAAGGTCTCTAATGAAAGCCTGCACCACACTGGTCATCATGATAACTGCAAGATGTTTATGTGAATAACGTGTAAGAAGATATGTTGAAAATTATGTTCTTAAGGCCTTGTATTTAAAGGGCGCGTGCATTCCTTGAGACAAACTTCTCCAGACGGGAGGTGGGAGACACTTATCTCCTTACTTAATCATTGTGTAGTGTGTATCTTATAACAGAAGTCTATTACCGTACCAAGTCAAATACTAATGAAGAGCTGGGGGGGGGGACGGGGAAATGGGACTCCAAAAGAAAATTAACAGTGTGGGGTGACCCTGTCTTCAGGCGAAGATCGAAAGGTCTGGTCTATCTAGGATGTTGATGAACTTCCCCCGCC
The DNA here is from genome assembly GCF_015237465.2 of Chelonia mydas. Lineage (NCBI taxonomy): Eukaryota > Metazoa > Chordata > Testudines > Cheloniidae > Chelonia > Chelonia mydas. The sequence goes on from NC_057849.1 coordinate 277,163,556, forward strand.
CCAGGTATCCTTTGGTCTGAGAAGACAAGTTGCCAGCAGGCTTTATCTTATGGGGAAAAAAAAATCTCAGCCATCCTAGGTGAAACTGGTGGGAAAAGGATTTGGGGTAAGCTATGCTGTAGTAGACAGGGGCATATCTTGTAAATTAAGTTTCAGCTCTAGAAAGCATGTTATGATTTTGTTTTATACGTAACCATTTATTTCCAATATTCTTACGTGCTATCATTTGAATCTCTGGTCTTTGATAATAAATTTATTCTTGTTTTCACTTTAAATATATTTGAGTACTATGTGTTAAGTGAAATAGTGATCCTGGGTTAAAACTAGTAAGCCAGTATGTACTATTCCTTTGGGAGTAGAGAATCTGAGTGTGTTCAGTAGAACAAGGGGTGGACACTACCAGACAATTCTGTTTGAAATGTGCCATGAGAAGTTTAACTACCACCCACATAGCCTGAGAAAAGGGGTTTTGGTTGAATATTTCATACCTTTATATCCCTAGCTCATCCAGGATAATGCAGAACCTACCCAGACACAATGGGACTGATTCTTCATTGCCATGTACCTTGACCAAGCGAAAGTAACTTTGCCAGACAGTTATAAAATAGTAGCAAATCCAAATGGGAGTGTTTCACTCAGTTGTTGCTCCAGTGTGATCATGCAAGGTTTAAGGCAGTGGAGAGTCACACACAGTATGACAAAGTGAACACACAGTATTAGTGAAAGGTGAAGCTCAGAGACATCAGTGGTTCTGTTTGGATGAACACTGAAAGTTGAGATGCTGAACAAAACTATAGAATATTAACCTTTAAGTCAAGAGAACTGGAAATTTCCTAAGAACAGATTTTCTAAGAATATTTTGAAACTTCAAACTTTCATTCTTAGCCAAAGCTAATAATCAAATGAGATAGCTAAATTAAAAAGTATTGGCAAAAAAACCCAAAAAACAAAAATGCTTTTAATCCCCCACTAAATCTCAAAAAATTATTTAGTGAAAGATTTGGTCAAGGAATTAGGTTGTGAGTTATTTTATCCAAACCTGTTCACCCATCACATCATATTACTCTTTGTATTTCATCATGCGTAAGCTGACTACCCCCATCAAAAGATCAAAATTTTTATAGATGTAATATTCCACATCCGAGTGATGTTTTAGACAAGTAATGGGCAGTACAGAGGAGAGCTGCTGCAGTATTGAATTCAGTGAGCACAAACAAATTAGTGCTAAATAAATATGTCTTTGAGGTGGGAACTGTCTTTTCCATTATGTGTGTGTACAGTGCCTAGCATAATCAGGCCTGAACCCCTATAAAGGCCTCTAGCACAAAACAAATAAAGAAATACAAGAACCCCTTCAAAATGTGTCTTTAAATTTCTCAGCTTCTATGAAAGTATATATGATTCATATACCCGATAAGAAATTTCTTATTACAGTTTGTAGCATGGTGCTGGTGCAAAAGCACGTAATTAGCCCCTGCTCAGCCAGCTCCAATCAAGAGAAATAGATTGGGGCTGGTGGAACAGGCCTGATGCCTGGCCTGAGGATTGGCAAGCCAGCAGCTACAAGGGCTGGGAGCCAGCATAAAGGGTCATCTAGTCTAACCCCAGGCCAAGATGCAGGATTTTTTGGGTCTAAACCATCCAAGACAGATGGTTATCCAGCCTCCTTTTGAAAACCATAGGTAAAAGGTATGATTGCTTATTTAACACATTGGATGACAGCAACATTTTCCTTCAAAATCAACTCTTGCTAAAGTTAATGAACACTATGCTGTAACTTTAACTACATTCAGATTTATTTCTACTTGTTGCCGATGAGTGAGTTCATTAGCTGCTGACAAGAACTAGTTGTTTAAGGGTTTTTAAGACTAGGACCTTATGGGGTAGATTCTGCCATTTTCTCATGTTGAATAGCATCTTAATCCATGATTATTCCCACTAAAACCAGTGGGCTACTTGTGAAGTAAGGTGCTACTCAACATAGTCAGGGGTGGTAGAACCTTGTCCTAAATAGTTGGTATTGTACTTAAAAACATAAGAACAGCCATACTGGGTCAGACCAAAGAACCATCTAGCACAGTATCCTGTCTTCCAACAGTGGCCAATGCCAGGTGCTTCAAAGGGAATGAACAGAACAGGTAATCCCATCGCCCATTCCCCGCTTCTGGCAAACAGAGGCTAGGGACACCATCCCTGCCCATCCTGGCTAATAGCCCTTTATGGACCTATCCTACATAAGTTTATCTAAGTTCTTTTTTGAACCCTGTTATAGTCTTTGCCAGAGAAGGTTGTGAAGGCCAAGAGTTACAATGTACAGTCAACCTATGAATGAAGAAATACTTCCTTTTGTTTGTTTTAAACCTGCTGCCTATTAATTTCATTGGGTGACCCCTAGTTCTTGTGTTATGAGAAGGAGTGAATAACACTTCCTTATTACTTTCTCCACACCAGTCATGATTGTATAGACCTCTATTATATCCCCTCTTAGTTGTCTCTTTTCCAAGCTGAAAGGTCCCAGTCTTACTAATCTCTCCTCATATGGAAGCTGTTCCATACCCATAATTTTTTTTCCCCCTTTTCTGTACCTTTTCCAATATATTTTTTTTTGAGATGGGATGCTGAGATCTGCATGCAGTATTCAAGATGTGGGCATACCATAGATTTATATAGAGGCAATATGATATTTTCTGTCTCATTATCTATCATTTTCCTAATGATTCCCAACATTGTTAGCTTTTTTGACTGCCGCTGCACATTGAGTGGATGTTTTCAGAGAACTATCCACAATGACTTCAAGATCTCTTTCCATCATTTTATACGTCCAGTTGGGATTATCTTTTCTAATGTGCTTTACTTTGCATTTATCAACATTGAATTTCATCTTCCCTTTTGTTGCCCAGTCACCCAGTTTTGTAAGGTCCCTTTGTAATTCTTCGCAATCTGCTTTGGATTTAACTATTTTGAGTAGTTTTGCTACCTCGCTGTTTACCCCTTTTTCCAGATCATTTATGAATATGTTGAACAGTACTGGTCCCAGTACCGACTCCTGGGTTTGTAGTTATACAGTATAAAGCTATACATTAGTTATAAAAAGGACATGTACGGCAAGGCATGGTCCTTTCTCAAGACCTGGCACAACACTAGAGCTTGGTAAAAAGTAAAAAAAAGTAAAAAAAAAACAAAAAACAAAAAAACTAGTACATATCTGTCCACAATTCAAACCCTTTGGATAGTTGAATGTGGCTGAGTTTCTGCCCAAGAGTGGGTAGGATTGAAATAGCAGTTTTACCAGTATGAACTGAGCTCAAAATTGGCAGAACGGTGTGAGGAAATTCATATAGCAGTTAGCTACATGATTTCTGGCCTTAGCCTGTGCCAGTACTCTCTCACTTTTATGAGATTAGACATTTTATGACAAAAAGTGTACTCCAATATGCTGCATCTTGCTTTGTCCAGTTTATTGGTTTTACAAGAAAATCCACCTAAAAAGTGAAAAGAAAAGCTATGATTTGTAACATAAGAGGCTGCAGCAAACATTTTACTTCCTATGTATTTAAACACCACAAGGTAGCAGTTATTCAGTACATCAGTCTTTTCTTTCTCAGCAGATAGGTTGTTATATTGTTGGTTCTTGGGTTAGTTTTGCATAAAATAGTTAAAGGTCTGCAATAATGCTACAGTATACAGGGATGAAGAATGCAATATTAGACTGCTTATTATGTTACTTTTGATTAATACAATCAGAGTCTGAAAGTGCAGCTGACATCATGATGTTTGACCTTTAGTATTGCTATCCATTACTCGGCGCATAGAAGTCCAAGATTCTTTTGTCTTTCTGCAGTGCAAGTTTGTGTTACAGTAGACAGTTACAGACTGCTGTTTTAAAGCCATATAAATCATGCAAAGAATGGAGGAAGATTTTGGCTGTGGTTTTCTTGATGGGATTTATTAAGCTTTTGTTATATTTATGTTGCTGCCAGGGTACTATTATCTGTCTGTACTTGGCACGATCTGTATTTTTAAGAGTTTGTGAAGGGTGGTCAGAGCTAGGCATGGGTACTCATATGGAGCATACATTTGAATAACTATATAAATCTCTCTCACTCACACACACACACACACACACACACACACACACACACACACACACACAGAGCTCTGAACCTCAAGATTTCACAGTTCCTACAGAGGATGTTCTGCAAGACACTGAACGCTGAGGTTCTTTAAAATAAAAATAACTGTCCCCTCCACCCCAAAAATACAGAAACTACTTTCCCACAGGATAAACGTAATTGTAAAGCTCTAGTGCTATGTTTCTGTGTTCTCTGTCTCTCTCCACATACAGATAGACCCATACACATCTACGTCATAGACGCAGTTTATGATGAGTATTATGATTCACAGAATGGACTAACTGGTTGGGGAAGTGAAATTTAGCACAAAGCTTGTCAGTAGCTTCATTGTCACTTTTAATTATCTGAAATCAGTAAAGAACACAACTTTAACACTCTTGCACAACAGAGCAACAGTAGCAGCAGGATAATAAATGGAAACATTTGGCAGCTCCAGGGAACAAGCTCTCTGCTGCCTTCTATTGATGAATGACAGGCTGAGCCAGAATGAGCAGGCCTTATTTGCATGTCTCTTACTTTCCATCCCAGTGGGAGCATTTTGGTTAAAATTCTTAAAAGTGGGGTCCTGATCCATGACTGGGGTTCCTAGGTGCTACAATAACACAAAGAAATAATAATATTCTTATTATGTGACAAAAGGACAATACAACTGTACTTGATATGACCTGAGTGAAGATATGCCCTAAACAAAACTGCTGAGTAATGGAAATTAGAAAGACGGACTCCTACCTCGTCGGGAGGAGTGAATCCCTAGTAGCAAGGGCTCTACTCAGTTGTCGTATATACATTACTACTGAACTCCCTCCAAGTGCAATGACAGAGCTGAATGACCATTGGTAAGGAGCTGGATCCAGCACCTACCAGCAACCCTAAGAGCTGTGATCACTACAGCCGAGTTAGGAGCTGGAAGACCTAGACCTGGAATGGTGACTAGAGGTGACAGATGCTCAGGGCGAGGTGTGGAGAGAGTGGTGCAGTGACAGTGATACAGAGGTGGTTAGGAGCGACAGCACGTAAGACAGTTGTGCAGCTAGAGGCATCAGCACAACACAGAGATGGCATCATGGCTACCGGCAGAGACAGTGTCTCTTCATGGAAGCCAGGCAGACCTTCTTCCCCCACTACAGGGGCTTGAGATGGACCTGCCTGAGTGCACTCCTGGGCTCTGGGCCTTCACTAACCACTGACAACAAACCAGGACTGTTTGTCGATCCAAGGTTGAAACCAGCACACCAAGAGACTGAAGCAAAGAAGTATTGCCCAAGGTGAGCATTTTACTTACAATTTGTACAAACATACTTTAAATTTAGTGTTGTTTTGTTTTCCCAAATTAATGCTGTGGTTGTTTCCCCCTTAATAAAAGTTCTCTGTGTTATATACAGATTGTGTTTGCAAGAGAGGAAGCAGTGCTTGTTAAGGCCGGCCAGGGAAGGTATTTAGTTTCTCCCGGGTTTCTGGGTTGGGACTTGCACCAGTGGCATTTGTAAATTTCAAGAGGAACCCCTAGATATTTGAACACAGCCCTTTTTGCTGCAGACAGTCCATGGCAGAAGGGTTACATAATTTTAATCTATGTCTATTCCCAAGGCTAGCATTGATATTGCAGTGATGCTATGTGATATTAGGTGTTCAAGGAAAGATGTGTTCAATCTAGCAGTCACCTCTTGACTGGCGGTTAGGGGTTGCTGGCCCTAGCCATGTAATCGATTAACACTAGCATGTCCTGACTGAACAATGAAGTTAAAATGAAGTCAGTGCATCAGAAGAAGTACAGTTAGTATCTAGGAAGAAATTCAAGGTGATGGGCAAGGACAAAGGAAAGCATGGGTATGAAAAAGCATGGAGTTAAAATGATAATTATAGGGAGAGAGATATGCAGGAATACACTGAAGTAAAAAAGAAAAAACAGCCTCCCCTATGTCAACCCCATTTGATTTTTCCTTTAAACTTATGTAACCCCTGAGGAGATTACATAGATTCCTGGGACTCTGTCCTGCTGGCAGCTCAGGGAGTGGCACACTGACCCTCGTAGGGAAGGGGAACCAAGGCAGACTCTGAGTCCACCCAGCAACCAATGGGGAGTGAGAGGCCCTCCCAAGGAGAAGACATTTTGGAGTCAGTCTGGAGCCAGCGAGGGAAAGGGCAGAACTGGCTGTGTGGGGAGCTGGTGAGTCTCAGACCTGCATGCAGGTTTCCCCCGAGAACAGGCCTCTAGGGACCTGACAGCAGATCCCTCAGCTGGGTTTTTCCTTCCCCACTGATGATTCCCAATTTGTAGCGTTTGCTGGAAAACTTCCCCAGCCAGGCTGAGTTCACCATCCAGCTCCCTAGGTGAGACCAGTCACCACATGGTCAGCTCTGCTCTGTCTGCTAGGCCAGGGAAGCTGCCTGCTGAGTGTGACTGGAGGCTGGGCTAGGAGGCTACCGTTTGGATGTTAGTGTAGTTGTGTAGCGTACACCTTGAGCACTGCACCCCTTTGTGGTGAGGGGAAATCCTGGGACTGACGCAACCTGACTCCTGCCTGAGGAGGATCCCTGCCAGCAGAGAGCAGCCCCTCTGCAGCGACTGAGGAGTCCAGAGTCATCTTTGAACCTGAGGATTGTTCATGGAGTTTGTGAGTGCACCATCTTTTAGTCAGTCAGTCAGGGAATTTGTTTTAGGTACCCCCTGCTCCCTGAACTGTGTCCTCAAGCCAGGGAGTAAGGGTTTGAGGATTTTGTAACCTGATGCATATTACACCTGTGGAGGGATTTACCACCTTCTCCCACTTGTGAGTCCTTTGGGCTGTACTGAACCCAGTCAGCCACATTGCTAAACCACTGCAGAGAAGAATTTTGTGGTTATAGGTCATCAAGGGCCACAGCAACGTAGGCATACCAACGGCACACTAATTTGCTACATCAAGTCACGAGTATTTGCAGCGTGGGCACCGGTGACCCTAAAAATAGTGTTTTACCCTGTTTTGTTGTATTTGTCTCCTGTTTAATATAATTATTGTGTTGAATATATTTTTGTGTTTGTGTTATTTCTTGGAAGTCTCCAACTAGCTGGCAAGTAAGTGGGGATTACTCTGTAGTTAGAATTTTCTGCTCAAGCTGCCCTAGTGACCCTGCCAGGAAGAGCGAGGGGGGTGGAGGCACCGCCAAATAATTAAAAAAAAGAAAAAAGAAAAAGAAAAAGGATACACCCTGCTGAGTGGGTGGCAGGATCCAAAAGAACCCAGACCTGTCCATCAAAACCTGTAAGCGGACTGGCATTAAAGGAGGTAACCAGATGGAGAGGGGCGCTACACTTAGTTCTATCGGCAAAACAGCAGTTTTCTCGGCGAAGCAGTCAAGCTCTCCAGCTACATAAATACCAAGTGACAGAAGAAAAAAGGAAATCTAATTCTCCTGTCAATACATATTGAAAAGTCCCACTAGCATCAATGGGAATTGAACAGATGAGTGCAAAGGGAGAGCAGACCCAAATGAGTTAGGGCCCTTTCTTCCCTAAGCGTGAGTGACATCACCACTGATGTCAACAGGAGTGTGTGAGCAGCACCTTTCTGAACCCACTCTATAATTAAGTCTGCACATCGGGTAGAAAAAGTATCCTCACCCCCTTCTTGGAGTCTAGCTTTGCTAACAAAAAAACTGAATTAAAAATAAAGTTCAATTCAAGCCTTCTTCCCAGGCTTGACTGCTCCAAGAGACTGCTATCCCAAGACTTCTTAGTTCCTCCACCCTAGATCCTCCATCTCTCTTGAGAGTTACTCCCACTTCTCTTATATCTAAGTAGGGAAATAAGTCACCTGCCATAAAAATTCAGAGCCAGTTTAACTCTTCCTCCCATAACATCAACATCTGTTCAGAGCGTTTCAGAGTATGAGCCGTGTTAGTCTGTATCCGCAAAAAGAAAAGGAGGACTTGTGGCACCTTAAAGACTAACCAATTTATTTGAGCATAAGCTTTCGTGAGCTACAGCTTTCTTTGTTCGGAGAGTGGAGTAGTTTAGGCCAACACTATCCGCCCATTACAAGTCTTTACTTTATGATGTTCTGCATAAGATACAAATCAAAGCCAAAAATATCCATATATCCCCAGCAGAATTTCACAGATAAACTTGAGGCTCTTTGCCAAGAGGCAGCTGCTAAACACGAGTTTAGCAAGAGTTGAAGCTTTTTCTTGGGCATTTGCTGCAGAGGTTCAGAAGGGGCAAAAATTGCATCAAAAAGAATTCCTCCTGGTCATGTAGGCTGTAAAAGCCCTTTCTCCCCTGGTAATGGTAGTAGTATGTTCAGCATGCTGCAAAAGCAATGGCAGGAAAGTAAAGTGGTAACATTACAAGTCAAGCACTTTGAATTGATCTTAGTGACTTAATGTTGTGCATTACTGCATCTCTGCACTCACGTTAACTGTTCATCAGGGCATGGCTGGCCAAGTCACTAACTGAACAAAATGCTCCTGCAAGAGATCGTATTATGGGTGGTGGGAGCACATAACATACATTAGTGGTGGACAAACCTCAAAGGTTTAGATAAGCACCTGAAATTATAGATGTTTATTCAAAATCTCTCTCTCAGCTGTCCTAACCATAGGCTCCCAGCATCACCCTCCCCAGTAAAGAATACCTCTCATCTAACCAGCCTTCATCTAGCAGATCCCCTTTAGCTGAGAGAAATGGCTCAACTGGTCCATGCTACCTTGCCAGGAAGCAGGTTTCCTCTTTAGAGGACAGTCAGGTAGACAGCTTTCCCCATCCCCACCTGGATGCAGTAGGTAGGCACCATGTGGAACTCAGTTCTATTGAACTATATTTCAAAATGGAAAGGTACTCCGAAACTTCCTGGAAAGCAGTGATGGATAGTAAAATTCCAGAGCACATTAGATCGCTCCCTCCCTTCCTGCTAACCTTGGGAAAGGGATTCACACTTGTTCTGGGGATTTTACAAACTCAGAGGAACACAATGGGGCACAAGTTATACAGAAGACTGGTGATACGGTACATTTGCATTTAAAAATACTGTATCCAAAGCCCAGAAGGATTGGTGGGTCTTGCTGATACCAGTCCCACGGAGAAGGAAGTACGCCTCTTCAGGGACAGGAGAAAGCCCTCTCCCACCCCCAAAAGATCCACTGCAACAGGTAAGTAAATGAGGTTCTGAACTTTTTCAAACCTTCAAAGTGTTTGCTTCACATTTAGGTTTAGGGATGGGTAAAGGTTTGGACCACTGCTTATTTTATTCAAGCCAGTCTGTCCAACACTCTTATACGTCTCCATTCAGTGCTATTTCCCCCCCCCCCCCCCGCATTTGTTTTTGATCCTAGTAAGTTTTGGTTCTGGAAGACCCTCCAGTACTCAACTAGTAAGTGAACTGTGAAATAGGCAGGCTGAAGAAGAGGATGGAAGTGATGATGAAAACAAACAAACAAAAATAAAAACAAAAACCCCTGGCTGCCTTGTATACTGGCTGCCTTGTGTTATTCATAATAAAAGAGAAAGAAACCTTTGTAACTGGAGTAGCTGAATCACAGGAACTGAGCAGAGGAAAATGTCTGGGAATTTAAAATAATCTAGCCAGCCTCCTTATGCTGTTAAAGATAGAACATGTCTGAGTGGCCATATGGATGAGCCTGCATTCTAAACATAAAGCTGCATATACATCTCTCACTATAATTATGCGATATTTTCCATACAGGAATTCATGCCAGACTTTAAAGCTAGATAGTGTCCTGTGCTGCTTATAAATGGACAAAGTGCACATTTTAAAACATGGAGTGTAGAAAGACCAGAATGTATCTTGCTTACAGCAGCAAACATGGAAAATGTATTAACACAGAAGGAGCCATTTTGTTGCTGGTGAAAAAGGGAAGCAGAATGAACAGCACTGCAGAAATATACTGGAAAAAATGTGCGTAAGTTACAGTTACAGTGTGCTGTACACAACTATTCACTTGTAAAAAGAAAAGGAGTACTAGTGGCACCTTAGAGACTAACCAATTTATTTGAGCATAAGCTTTCGTGAGCTACAGCTCACTTCATCGGATGCATAAAGTGGAAAATACAGTGAGGAGACTTATATACACACAGACCATGCAAAAATGGATGTTTACCATACACATTGTAAGGAGAGTGATCACTTAAGATTAGCTATTACCAGCAGGAGAGCGGGGTGGGGGCGGGGTGGGAAGAAAACCTTTTGTCATGATAATCAAGGTGGGCCATTTCCAGCAGTTAACAGGAACGTCTGAGGAACAGTGGGGCGGTGGGGGAGGAAACAAACATGGGGAAATAGTTTTACTTTATGTAATGACACATCCACTCCCAGTCTCTATTCGAGCCTAAGTTAATTGTATCCAGTTTGCAAATTAATTCCAATTCAGCAGTCTCTCGTTGGAGTCTGTTTTTGAAGTCACCTACTACAGGACAGGCCCAACAAAGATAATAACAGAACGCCACTAGCTATCACCTTCAGCCCCCAACTAAAACCTCTCCAACGCATCATCAAGGATATACAACCTATCCTGAAGGAGACCCATCACTCTCACAAATCTTGGGAGACAGGCCAGTCCTTGCCTACAGACAGCCCCCCAACCTGAAGCAAATACTCACCAGCAACCACACACCACACAACAGAATCACTCACCCAGGAACCTATCCTTGCAACAAAGTCCGTTGCCAACTGTGTCCACTTATCTATTCAGGAGACACCATCATAGGGCCGAATCACATCAGCCACACTATCAGAGGCTCGTTCACCTGCACATCTGCCAATGTGATATATGCCATCATGTGCCAGCAATGCCCCTCTGCCATGTACATTGGTCAAACTGGACAGTCTCTACGTAAAAGAATAAATGGACACAAATCAGATGTCAAGAATTATAACATTGATAAACCAGTCGGAGAACACTTCAATCTCTCTGCTCACTCGATTACAGACCTAAAGGTCGCAATATTACAACAAAAAGACTTCAAAAACAGACTCCAACTAGAGACTGCTGAATTGGAATTAATTTGCAAACTGGATACAATTAACTTAGGCTTGAATAGAGACTGGGAGTGGATGTGTCATTACACAAAGTAAAACTATTTCCCCATGTTTATTCCCCACCCCCACCACTGCTCCTCAGACGTTCCTGTTAACTGCTGGAAATGGCCCACCTTGATTATCACGACAAAAGGTTTTCTCCCCCCCCCCCCCCCGGCTCTCCTGCTGGTAATAGCTCATCTTAAGTGATCACTCTCCTTACAGTGTGTATGATAACACCCATTTTTTTCATGTTCTGTGTGTATATAAATCTCCTCACTGTATTTTCCACTTTATGCATCCGATGAAGTGAGCTGTAGCTCACGAAAGCTTATGCTCAAATAAATTGGTTAGTCTCTAAGGTGCCACTAGTACTCCTTTTCTTTTTGCGAACACAGACTAACACGGCTGCTACTCTGAAACCTATTCACTTGAAAAGTATTTTCGAGCTCACCAAAGAAGTATCACGCATCCCCCACATACATAAATATGTACAATTTTGCTGCCGTTGAATGAAATTTACTTTATACTGTACTAAGGTTTATAAAATAGAAAGGAATCCCATTTTAATGCAGCCATCTGTTTCTAAGAAAGAAAGAAAGAACTGGAATGATGTTAAGTGATGGAAGCTCTCTGTCCTGTCTCCACCTGTTCCTTTCTTTTTATTTTAATTTTTTTAGTGCTGTTCCAGTAGATTTTAAAGCTCACTTACAAGAGCCAATATATCAGATGTACCTAACTGTCCTACCTCCTGGCGAGGCTCACATAATAAAGAAAGATTTCTTCCCACCCTCTGTCACTACACACAGATTCCCCCCACCACCCCCACACTGGTCAGTGCATGTTACATGTCCCCTGCCACTATATACACAATCCAGAGAGAATATCTGAATGTTACAGCTAATAATTTTGGAGTTTGGCTCTTAAAATCAAATTATACAGACTCATGTGGTTAACTCAGGAAGTTCCTGTTCAGTCCCTGACATTGACAAGATGGAGGCAGGCATGGAAATAGAAGCCACATCAGTACAAATAACTCATTGTCTGGTTAGCAGGCAGTTCCAAAAAAGTGAAAAATAATGTCGGCTCCACCCAAACCCAAATTTTTTCAGAATTGTCAGCTAATTGAAAAAGTTGGAAATGTTTCATTTTGGGTGTAACAAAATGCAATATTCCCCAGAGTACAATCTGGACTGCTCAACAGCTGTGTCCCCTCAATTCTCCAAGCTAGGGTGTGTTATTCTCTGCTTTGCTGTGAGAACAACCACTCCTGGCCAGTTCATGCAACATCATTCCCCGCTGAATTACATGAATGCTCTGGCTAGCCACTCATTAATTATATATAGGACGACACCAGCAACTTCCCAGTCCCAGACAGTCCCCCAGAAATGTTTATCTTGTACTGTCCAGCACCATCCTGAATAATACAAGCTCAGAGAAAGTCTGACATTTCATCAATGGGAAATGATATGCACAGTCCTGTTATCTTAAGTGAAGGTTCCCAACACCTCAATCCAAACACACACTGGTTTAGATAAAATCAATACATCTAGTTTATTAACTACAGAGAGACAGATTTTAAGTGACTACAAGTAATGAGGCATAAAAGTCAGAATTGGTCACAAAGAAAATAAAAGATAAGAGGCAAACTAATACTTAATTTATCAAGCTAAGTGTAGTTAAAAGCAAAAGGTGTTTCCTCACTATAAGCTAACAGCAGTCTGGCTGGATTGCTTCAGCCAGGACTTCCCCCCTGTTCAGTGATACTTCCTTTGTCTTTCAGATGTTGATGTTGTGAGTAGAGATGGGGAAAGAGGTGATTTGGGTGACTCTGTTTCTCATTCTTATACCCTTCTTCCCAATTTGAGGATTACCTCCAGCTGGGGCTCAGGCAACAGTCTGTTTACATGGAAAAACCCCAGTTGTGTCTTTGCCAATATGTAAAGTTCTCGCTTACACCCTTCTTTCTGCCAAAGAATTGCCATTAGCCAGGTGATAGTTCAGGATAGTCCATTTGATTATGCCGATACCTGGCCAGTGCATCAGTGTATCTTTTTGACTCTGAAGAACTGGTTTGGGCCTGCTTTTCTACCTTTGGAACATGTTATAGCAATGTTATATAGTAGAATCTTATAAACTTTACATACAATGGCGCCACGCATATTTTACCAGAACAATGATGTTCATCAGATTATGAGTTTTCAAATGACACCTCAGATGGCATACTTCTACAAAATTTTTCATAGTTTTGTAAAAAAAGGTGAACATAAGAATGTAGTCTGTCACACAAAGTGTTTTGGTTTGGGCATTACAAAAGCAAATGAAATAAAGGGCTGCATTCACAAAAAACAACACAGAGGCACTGATAGCCTGCATGTATCCAATAGTTCATTGGTTAGGGCACAGTATATTAAGAACATTTTGCTTCTGCCAAAACAGTTTCCTGACAGCTATAAAAATAGAATTAATATTCTTTAAGACTAAACCTTTGTGTAAATTGAAACTTTGAAAATACCAGCATTTCATATTTCTATAGACTGTTTGATTTTCACCCCCCAAAATGTCAACTAAACACCACCATACTGTATTTATTATTGTAACAGGGTTGCACTCACCTCTCAAGAGCGCCCCCCGGCCGAGCGCATTGTGGTGTTTAGATGTTGCTTGTAATTATTAGAATTGAGAGCACTGGCTGTAGGGAGTCTGAAAGGACAGGAAACAGGAAGGAGGAGAGAGGAGTTGAGAGGCTGGGAGAGAGCTACAGAGGGTGCAGCAGCAACTTGGTAAAGAGATTTCCACTTTGAAAATAAAGTCCTGTTGAAGCTTGTTAATACCTTGCTTAGTTGATGCAACATTTTGGTGACGAAGATGGATCTTCTGCCTCTGAACCCACCTGCACCTTTTCTGCAAAGCCCAGGTGAGCCTCCAATTGCTTTTACTACCTGGATCCATATGTTTGAGATTTATCTGCTTGCAATCAGTGCTACAGAGATTTCTGAAGAAAGATAGCGTGCTCTGCTAATCCACTGCCTTGGTGCAGAAGGGCAGCATATATTTTACACTTTCCCCCTTGCAGATGATAAATATGAGACTGCACTCACTGCATTAAAGAATTTTTTTGTGCCAAAAGCGAATGTAGCAGCTAATCGCTCCAGATTTCGCCAGCGTGAGCAGAAACCAGGGGAAACTATAATTCAGTGTATTGCTTCCCTGAGGAGTCTGATTGTAATCTGTGACTTTGGGAATATGGCAGATGAGATGATTAGAGACCAGCTCATTGAGAAAACAACCATGCTTCATGTAAGAGAACGCTTACTTCTAGAAGCGCAATTTATACTAGAAAAAGCAATAAGCATTGCTACTCAGATTGAGTCAGCTACAGCTGAAGCCAAAATAATGAACATGGATACAGGAGGCACAGTCCAAGCTGTGACTCCTTTGCAGAAAAAGTTCACTACCACTGCAGACACACAATTGCAAGAGGAAAACTAATGAAAAACCACCAAATCAGCAAATTCAAAATACAGTAAAAGCATGTTTTCGCTGTGGATCCTCACAACACCTTGCAAGCTACACAGGATGTCTGGCAAAAGTAGCTCAGTGCAATCAAAAAGATTGGACATTTTGCTAAAGTGTGTCGCAGTAGCCAGTTCAATCAACAGGTGCATGCAGTTACAATACCAGATGTTACTGTGCTGAGAGTGGACAAAATCACTACTGCACATATTCCAGAACAGATAAAGTACACTGTAAACACTTCCACCATACCCTCAGGCAAACCACACTCTATTCAGCTAATGTTGGACACTGGCTCAGCAGCATCTGATTCCATCTATCCACATTACTTTAAAGATGTGCCTCATACTGGCCCCAAACTTCACTTGGTGTTCTATTTGAAAAACCATATTCCAGTACATGGCTGCCTGCCAGTAATGCTTACTTTTGGTGACTGCTGTGTAACTGCAGAGTTCTACATTGTCCACAAAGGCACTCCCATCCTTGGCAGAGATTTATTGGCTGCTTTAAATCTCAGGGTAGTTAATGGACGAATTGATCTTCCTCAGCAAAGCACTCTTGCAGTACACACACCAGTTTCAGCTGGGACACAACACCAGGTTGAGGAGAAACTCGGCTGTGCTTATGGGTTTCTTCATAAAGTTAAAATGCGGAATAATGTGATGCCTGTACGACAGAAGTTATGGCGCTTACCATTTTCAGTCAGGGAAGCTGTTTCAGAGGAACTTAGAAAACTTGTTCAAAAGGACATTATTAAAAAGAGATCGACTCCTCGGAATGGGTTTCACCTACAGTTGTGACGCAGAAGAAGGGTGGAGGCATTCGCCTTTGTGTGGACTTAAGGGAGCCAAATAAAGCTATTGTGATTGACAGTCATCCTCTTCCTCAAATAGAAGTTGTGTTTGCAGAACTCTGTGGAGCAAAGATGTTTTCTACTCTTGATTTGCAGAGTGCATACCACCAGGTTATGTTGCATGAAGATAGCAGAGACCTCACAGCATTTATTACACAAGGGACTACTTCACTTGGTAAAGAGGTTTCCACTTTGAAAATAAAGTCCTGTTGAAGCTTTTTAATGATCTTGCTTGGTTGACAGACCACGCATGTGCCTGCACTCTCTCTCTATGGCAGGTCTTCAGCGATTCAGCCCTCTGGCTGAGTCACATACACTGTCCGTCAGTGAAAAATGCAACGCAAACCCCTTTTGGGGTACAACAGGGGCCTCTCTCAGTGCCCTCTGTGATGTGTCTCTCAGTTCATCCCTGCTCCTTCCCTGGACGCAGTGTCTTTGCCCTCTCAGGGCCTTTCTGGTCCCAGCTCTTCAGCTGGGCCACTACAGTGCAGTCCCCTTTCTGGGGTGCCTCAAAGTCCAGGCCACTTTCCCAGTGACTGTGGGGGGAGGGGAAATCTGGGCCTGCCCTCTATTCTGGGTCCCAACCCAGGGACCCTATAGATAGCAGCCGTTCACAATGTCCCTTTAAATAAACTGTGTTGCTGCTATAATTCGCTGGGCCACTTCCCTGTGGCTCCCACACACTCTTCACCCTTACTTCAGGACCTTGTCCTCGTGGAGTCCCAGCAGCCAGCCTGGAGCACCATCCACTCTCATCCAGTTCTAGCAAGGAACTGAACTTGCTCTGGCCCTGCAGCTCTTCTTATACTAGCCTACTGGGCCCTGGTTGGCTGCTTCCCACACAGCCACTCTAGGCAGCTTGGAGGACCTCCCTACTGCCCTTCTCTGGGGTAGGGTGTGGCAGGGACACAAGAACATTTTATAGGCACAAGTTGTGTTTTATATTGTATTTCAAAATACAGGTCTTCAATGTTTCCACTCATTTAAAAGGGAGCACAATATAACACTTGACCTGTGCCTACATTATCCATGCTTCCTGAATTTTATGACTTCCTTTACAGATGAATTCAAATTCACCCATATTTTCAATTCTGCTTCCATTTTACTAACTGCTCATTACTTAGAGAATCTATTTTGCAAACACAAGAATACAGGGTTCTTCTCTTTACAATTTTCTTTACCTTGACTGTCCACACTTACTGGTTCATGTTACACTGAAAAACTAACAATGGCTTCTTTTCTCATCTCTGCTGTGTTTGGGGAAAAAACCCAAACATCAAGTACACCACAGAGTCAAAAAACTGTAGCTAGCAAGCGAGATAAACATGATAATTAACATGTCAGAAAGCTATCAGGAAAATGTAACAAAGAATCCCACAAGACCAATCACTCCTTGTTTGGATGATGATTTGTTTTGCTTTGTGGGCATATTTGCCATGCCAAACCGGTTCCTTGCAATCTCTGTTTCCTTGAGATATCTGAAAAACTAAGCTTCAACACGCATACCGTATTTTTCCAAATATTAGTGTGATAAAAAGCCTTGATGGCTGCCTCCCTAACTAGAGCATGTAGCTATTACTTTGTATTTTCCTTCTTTATTCCATTTTCAGACTCAAAAGCAGATAAGCACTAACAGAAGCCACTGTTATCAATATCAAGGAGGCACGCACATACACAAGATATTTGAACAAATTGAAATTCTGCATGTCAGTAGCAGTCAGGCTACTGTTGAAAAGTGCTAGATAATTAAATCCAAGAAAGAACTGCAAACTTTGGACCTCTCATAATGATGTGATGTGGTGTCAGGCACAGATAAGCAGTTGTACTTCAAAAATACAAAAAGATTTCACATCATATTGTCTCTTTAAAAGAAAAAAGATAGGAGAAAATAAACCCATTGTCTGGACAAACTGTTCAAAACAGTTGGTCATGTACAAGTCAATTAATTGTTTTGCTTGGTTCATCTTCTTTCTCACAATGTCAGGAACAAAACAGTAGTAGTAATGCTGATAACACTCTAACCTATACATTTCCATAATATATAGGCATATACAATATAAATACCAGTCATTATATATCCTGGTTGCCATTAGAAAGTTGACCATTAATGTGGTGTTTGCGGAATCATTAACATAGAATTTGAATGATGACAGTTAAGAGGTGGTTATAAACACACACATACTATGTATATTGTGCATTATTTATCTGTATTAGGCCAGCAGGGCTGATTGGATAACAGGAAGTATGGTCAGTAGGATGCACCATGGCAGAATTTAGCCTGCTTGCTTTTCTTTACCAGCACAAAATTCAAGCCACACTGGATACAAATAATTGAACAACAAAAATCAGTAGCTCTCCACTTCTACCATAAACACAGTTTTACTGAAAATAAAATTATTTCCATAAACTAAACTTTGGGGCAGATTCTGAGTTCACAGGAAGCATAAAGACAGAAGAACTTCCTTGAAATCAATGTTCTTACAGTAGTAAAAAAATACATCCGAAGCAGGCCCAGTATTTATGAAACAGTAACACAATATATATTTCAGACCAGGATTGCCAATATTGGATATGTATATTCCTGGGGGTTTCATCACATGACCATAATCTTTAATTAAAAATAGATCTTTAATTCCTGGAGAGCACAGGACAATCCTGGAGAGTTGGCAACCCTATTTAGGATCCAATCCTGAAGTCCCACACAGGCAAAACTCTGCTTTACTGGGAGTTTTAAATGTGAAACATTTGACTATAGGATTAAGCCCTAAGCAGAATTTCTTCATCATTTGGATAGGCTAATAATAGAAACTCAGCTCAGTTTTGTTCTTCATTATAACTTCAAATATGAAATGTGCATTTCACCTTTAAGGTGATACACAGAGTTTGCTATATAGAGATTGTACACAAATGTCAGGAGTCATTCACTATTACACTTAGTCCCTTCTGCGCAGAAGGGACTAAGTGTTGGTAAAGGCTCTTTCCCCTCTCAGGCCCATGACTCCAATACCATTTATAAAAAGACAGACTAGTTCAGACCCTTGTTAGTCTTAGGCCATAGCACAAAACTTCTGATCCTCTTTATAGACACCATTCTGATTTGTTCAAATATAAATGTCTAGATATCAAGATAAAAGAAGAGCCAGTCCCCTTGTGTCCATAGAATATGAGTTTTTCCAGGACTGTAAGGAGGAAAAGGCAACCAATGTTGTACCTTTAAAGGGAAAGAGTATCGTTGGGGCACAGAGAAATCGATCTCAGAGTCCTAGGAAAGAGATTACCTTCTTCCTAGTCCAGGAAGTCAAATTCTGGATTACTATACACCTGGAAGAAAAATAAAATGGCCCCAAAAATGTATATCAAGCCAAATTTTCTTCTCACACTCAGGTAACTCCACTGACTTAAAAAGGAGTTACTCCTAACTTACTTTGCTGTAACTGAGACCAGTATTTGCCTTTTTGTATAAGCCAGTCAGTCTACATGGTCTCCTAGTTTACACAAAACTATTTATTTTTTGCATTCTTTGTTTTTGCTCATCAGCTAAGGTTTCTTCACCACAACACAGAAACATCAAGATAAGAAAAAAAATTGCATGAGCTCATCATTAGTGGGAAACAAGAAGCAATGAAGATAACAGTCCTAATCATAGTGATTTCTTTACTAAATTCCTAGAGGGGGAAGTTACACAGTGGTCTCAGAGCTTTGCAATGAAGTATACAGTGTGTCATATTGAATTAAATTTGCCCTCCAGATGTCTGTTGAGTTGCACCAGGGATAAATTTGACCTATTTTTCAGCCAACATATAAACCAGAAAACAAAACAAAACAAAAACAATTGCATGTCTGGGAAAATAATCAAAATATTGATTCACGCTATCTTAAGTACCTTCCATGCACAGGGAGTAAAGGGATGGGAAATGTAATTATTCAGATGTACCCACAATGAATTGCCATAGTTGGATGTCAAGTTGCTGGTTTTGATCCAGCTTCTAGTGAAGAGGGTCTACATCATACTATGATGCTAGAGAGATAGGAATTGCAATAGTGGATCTGACTCAAGGTCTCTGACAGGACCAAATACTTCAGAGGAAGGTGCATGAAACCCTGCAGCAATTAGATGTAGTATAATCTGCCCTCCACGGGAGGCTCCTCTTAACATCTAGTAATTGGAGATTGGTTCATGCCCTGAACATGAACAGTTTTCTCTCTCTTCTAAAACTTTCTCTTGGTATTTACTAACATAACTTTAGATATTCTTATTATCTATATAAATGTCCAATGGCTTTTGGAATTTTGCTATGTTCTTGGTCTCAATGGCATCATGCAACAATGAGTTGGACCTATCACCCTGCTAATTAGGGATCACAATATGGTGATTGGGGCTGGTCAAACAATTTCCCTCAAAACTTTTTTTCCATAGAAAATTGGGTTTTCAACCCAATGAAAATGTTTGTGGCAAACCTTGTCTTTCCTCAAAAGCTGTTCAGTTCCCCCTTGACGAAAACTGAAATATTTTCGGTTTTCAAGTTTTTGAAAAAATTGGAAGTTTTCTGTAGAAACACAGCCCATTTCCTGACCAGCTTCCCTGTTGACTTCCACTGGGAAGGTTCTTGGGAGACCGAGGACAGTAGGGAGCTCACAGTAAGGCCCCTGCTCCACGTAGTTAGCTGAGGTGATTCTTCAAGATTTTGAACTGGTTGTGCACAATTGTTTCTGTTTAAGACTAACAGAAACAGTAGGCTCAGGACCCAAGGTAGAGAGGCCCATGATGGTTGTTGGGGGGGGGGGGGGAGGGAGGGGCTTTACACACTTTGTTAAGAGCCTATCATAAATACAGCATCCCACGAAGAGGAAAAAAACTTTTTGGATCACCATTTCTATTGTCTCTCTGATACGGGAGAGTAAAGTCTGTGCTTAGCTATGCTACCTGCTTTAAATTCTAGTTTTTCCTGCAAAATCCTCATGGTACTTCTGGTTCACTGTTGATAGTTGAAAAAAAAAAAACAAAAACCAAAAAAACAAAAAACAGAAGTCTCATTGCAACTGATGGTATTGGTGATGTCATGGAATGAGGAATTTGGTGTTACTTCCAAGTTAACTAGGAAATACCAAGAGGTTTTCATAGAGGGATTTTAAATTATCACTGGGTCACCAGAGGAGGATGTAAGAAAAGTAAGGAGTACTGGTTATGAGAGCAGGAGGGAGATGGGAAAGAGGAATCATGGACAGACGTTCATATTTTCATATGTGTTATTACACTTTATGACCTTTGTTCTTTGAGACAAGTCTGCAAATTCTAACAGCTTTGAAGCACACTTGCAATGAACAAGTTTCAAGTGAGAGTTCATCAGTTGGACTATCCCTTACTTCAGAAAATAGTTGGTGTTTATACAGAAACACCTTATAACTACGCCTTACTTTTGGTGTCCAGAGAATTTGGTAAGTCTATTGGCAAGGAAAAAGGGTTCTGAAAAAATACTTGGGATTAGATAGGAAGACCTGTCATTTTTCTCAACCCACTTAAACAACACTCAGGAAGCAACACTTTGGCATTGCTAACTGCATAAAAACATGTAGATATTTATATATGTTTATAAGATTAATAAATGCATTATAGTGAGGATAAAATGTCTGTGAGCTAAATCCTCCATTTGTTCCATTGGTCAACTCCAATAATGGAATTTTGCCTGGACTCCCTGTACTCCATTAGAGTCACCAGAGTTTTTCCTGCAAGAGAACTGAATAAGGATTCCAGATTTTGTTCTTCTGTTCCTGAATCAATGGGCTACAGAATACTGTTAAAAAGAAAGTGGAAGAGTTGCCAAACAGGAACATATTCAGCTCTGGTATAAGCAGGCATGACTTCACTGAACTTAAGAGGCAATATTCTCAAGACTGTTTAGCTTTGGGTTCCCTGATTTTAGGGCCAAAAGTACCAAACTCACAAAAGCACAATTTACAGAAGCCTGGGGGCAGCTTTAAGTTGTAGCAATTGCTACTGATCCCGAAGGGACCATTCCAATAACTGGGGAATCACTGGGGCATAGTGGCCCACTGGCTATCCTGCCTTCTCCTGGGTATTCCACCTATGACAGTGTCAGAGCTAGTGGGCTGGAGTAGACCTGCTTTGAAAGTTCTATGCCATTTGAGGATTCCTCTTAAAGTATGAGAATCCCCAGGGGCTCTAATAAGGTGATTTTACATCTTTGGTGAGTCACTTTGCATTTCTGGAGAGGCCAAGATAGTTGTAATAGGGAAGAGTTTGGCCCAAAGGTTGATTTTATCCAAAGTTTCCAAAGTCACTTGATACAAAATGTTAAAATCTGTAATTTGAAAGATACACACTCTGATCATGCAATAGGATCCCAATGAAGTCCAATGGACTTTGTGCCAGCATAATTGGCCATCAGCATGGATCCTATTGTGTAACTGAGATCTTAGTAGATAATTCCCTTTAATCAAAATTTTACTGATAACTTATAATACATTGTATGATTATCAAGATTGGAAGATGCTATTAAAAAAGCAATGCCTGAATGCTCAGCTAAGTAAGAACGGTGATTGCTACCTGGCAGACATTTAGAGTTCATTGCTAAAAGTACTTGAAGTGGCTTTGTGCAGCCCATTCAGTCCCAACATGCCCTTTATAGATTTTTCTGAAATATGCCTTGACATAGTTTTGTTCCGTTTGTGCTTTCTACTTTATATTTACCTCACAGGAAACTTTATTCTATTCCATGTTCTTAGTTACATATCTTATTGTTGATCACTGGTATATGTGGGTAAGCTGTTTAGTAGCAATCCAGGTTCAAACACAGTCAGATGTGAATGCCAGTCCTGGAAACCACAGTTCAAATAGGAACTTCAGCTCTCAGATCCCAAAACATTTGCCAGTCCTCATTTCAATTAGAATGAGTTATCTACGAGAACAGATTTAAGCATTGGTGACTTATTTAACTCCCAGACACATTCATGAGAAGTAGTTCATATTCCCAGAAGAAGCTACACATGACTGAGACACACATGATTGAGAACAGAGATGGAAATTAATATTTATCATCCTAATGAACACACTCCTACTGCAATCAAGATTCATTTTCAACAGTATCTGTGGGAGAAAGTGTTGGGGCAGTAAGAAAATAATTCTTTTTCCAATCTCCATCTCTCCTCCCCTTTCTTACAAATTGCAAAAGGTTGTATTGAATTTTTTGTACTGAAAATAAAACAGCCTTTAGGCAAAACAAGAGCCAGAGCTAAGGTCACAGATGGACTGAAAGACTTAGCTTCACTGGGACACCCCCTCTACAAATAGAAAAACAATACTAAGCTTTTGTAAGTGTATTATTTTCATAGGAGACAGAGCAGGACATATTGCTTTTCATTCACTTTTAGACTTTCACTTGTTTTGTGAACTTTTATTGGCATTTTCTCAGCTTTGTAGGTTTTTGTCGGTCATTTGACCTGTGAATTATCTCAAATTCTAGAAGCTCTCCCTCCAAAACACACACACACACACACACACACACACACACACACACACACACACACCAGAAAGCTCTATCAGAATGAAGTCCTTGCAATGTAAGCAAGAAAAAGTGGTATGAATAATGTGTGACATGCATCAAAAGTCTTGCAAATAACTTCAGACTATGAAAATACCTTTCAACAGTTAGAAGGAATGGTACATACTATGGTATTTTAATCAGAAGTTGTATCAAGCTTGTAACAATGTAGGGAATCTAACATTTCTCTTGTGCTATGACTTCCAAGGGGAGAATGTCACCTAAGTGTCTCTGGATCTCTGGGCTGTAGTAGGCAGAGGTACCTGTGTATAGTCTACTAATAAACAAACTATATTGGATATATAAAGCCATTTATTTCAGTTCATATTATTTCAAATATTTACTAATTCAAGAGGCATTGAAACAAAGCTAAAATTAGTAGTGAATGTCACTACTGACAACATCTGTTTTCAGATAAAGAAGTTAGAAGTAATGAATGCAGTTTTAATAATAAGTTAACTTCTGATTAAATTTAAAATATTACCCCGGGAAAGAAGTACATAGAGAAATTTTAACTTCAAAACTTCCCTAATCAAAGGCATTCAACATGTGAATTGTAGGATACAAAAGAGCGTGAACTGGCATTTATTTACCATTATTTAAGTACATAAGTTTTCATTAAAAAAAAGTATTTTTTAATACTAGTAACCACTTGAATCTTTATTTCCTCTATGGTAATTCAATTCATTAAACATAATTTTGAGTGTCTGGACATAATTAACTTTTATGAATATAATCAATATTAATAATATAAAGTGTCAGGATTGTGGAATTCATTTATGGTTTCTAAAATCTGAATATTCAGAAAACATGGGACTGAATAAAAAGATCATTATTCATAATTCAATTACAACTAACTTCAAAACACTCTTACATTCAGTACAAGAACTCAAAATGACAGACTGAGGGAGCAATTTGATTGGCTAATGAAGATTCTGAGCTGTGTAATAATTGAATTGGATGGAATCACTAGCTAAAACAATACAGCAGACATTTTATAAACACAACTACACTGTTCATAACGTCATGTATCTAGTTTCCATGGATTGAGACATACATATGTGAAACCAATGATACATGCTGCTGTACCCATCAATACTGTATATTAAAACAGAGGTTAAACCAAAGATAGAAAACCTTGCCTAGAAGGGATATAAACAGTGGTACACAAAAGCTCAAAGGCAGATGCCACAGCATATTTTTTTTTATGATGGAAGACTGCCCAGGATCATCTATGGATAATGAACCATGACAACTCTGAATTTGATGAAGCATAAGTCAATAGTGAAAGAAGGCAAAGGAATGCAAGAAATATTTGAACAGTCAGCAAATGCATACAGACTGTTTTTTGCTTATACTTGCAATCTGAAATAGCAACACAGGAGCCATAAAAATATGCCTCCACTAATTTGACATATCCCTGAAGTCCGAAAAAGCCATTTTTAGAAAAAAATTAATTTTCTCTATCGAAAAGTATCTTGCACTAAAACATTTCACAAGCTATACAACATCCACAAGGATACCAAACATTTTTTGGTGTGTTTAAAATACCTTATATGATCGGCATCAATGCAGTTTTCTATTCACAGGGAAATCTTGAGTGACATATGTACCGGTCAGGTTCTAGATTCTTCACTGCTCAAGCTCCCTTTTCTTTTTCACTTTAAAAAGAGAAAGTGAGAGAGATTCCATTTAAACACTGTCTGGCAGGTCTCTACTTGCATTTGCTATTATCTCTTTGCCCACAACCAACTGCTGTTTAGAACACACATTAATTATTCTTGGTTTGTTCTATCCCCTTCAATTCTTGATTGTGAGAAGTTGAGAGGCAACAAAGGAGAATCAATCATAAGATCTACAAAAATGAACCTTGGATGAAGAAATTTCTTCCTTCTGTATGTTGTCACTCTTTATCATTGACACGTGGGGTTTTATTTATTTACTTTATTAATGTGACCATATTTTTTGTTTTCTGCACTTTTTAAAACTGAGGCAAACGTGGTGAATTTGCCATTCTAGTGCTGTCACCCCAATGAGATACTTGTATGCCAGCTGATAAACGCGTGAGAGAATGATTCCATAGTTTTAACTTCTTGATCATTCATTCATCTTGCTGCCTGTTTGAGATTAAAGGCCATAATACATAACCAAAATTATGTGAATGTTTATCACTCTCACCACAACGCTTTGCTGATATGGACTTTAGAAAAGTCAATGGAAACTTGTGGCAACTGAAGACAGGAAACCCAGGTGTCCTTACTTTAGTCAGTATTGAGTAAACTCTTTACTGTAAAATGTGACGATAGAAGAATTCACTCTGCAGAAATCACACTTTGTTTTGGGTCACAGCCCACAGGTCTTACTCAGTTAATATACCTAATGAATTCAGTTGATTACCATGGGAGTTTTGGCTGGGTAAAGATTATGGGGACTGATTTATAGTCTACTGAAATAAATCAAGAGACTCCAGTTGATTTTAATAGGCTTTGGATCAGTCTTTATAGAATTTGGCCCTCTAAGCAGACGGCTTTTCCAATCTGCTCTATAAACACAGTTCACCCAGTATGGAAAGTCTTCCTTTGGTCAGCTTTATCAACAACGAAAACAACCACAACAACATAATGTTATGTTGGAAGGCATTAATGACTGAGAGCAAGCCGGTCTTTTGAGCTGTAGGCAATCATAGACCTCATTAAAGCTTATGGGCGGGTGAGCCACACTTCATTCATCCAAATGGAAGGAGCAGTTAAGCTCATTTATGGAATAAGATACATGAAAAACCAGAAGGCCCCACCCCTGGCACTTTGCCACAGGGGAAGACTGCCGCAAGAACTCAGGGAGAATTAGAGGGTTTTCCCTGGGACTGACTGTGAACACAAGGCCTGGGAGGTTGTTTGGTTGCAGCTGTGTTTTTCTGTGTGGGGTGTGGGTGACAAAGGCAGAAAAGAAGGCATGAGCGAGGGTGGAAAGGCAGGCTTGGAAGTTATAAGCAAGAAAACTCCCTGCTGTTGCTTATTCCGGTTGGGGTCAGGAAAACAGGACTTTACTCATCATCAGTTTCTCCTCCTAATGAAACAACCAAGCAAGGCCCTGAATATTGGCTAACCCATTTCGACAAAGGTGCAGCAGTAACAAACATAAGTTTAATTTTTTTCCACAGGCTTGGCTACTCCTAAATTTCCACCCACACCTTACATCCTACCTCAGGTGGGGTAAATGAGCCACCTCCCCTAGTGATTTAGTAGAAACAATTTCCCCCCAGATCAATACCTTCTGAAGATGGTGGGGTGTTTCAGGCAAAATTTCTGTTACAGGTCCCTTGATACAAGTCCACATTAGGGTGTTGCAGCCAAAGAGCTAAATAGCCTTTCTGCATATTATTAACATTAGAGTTGTGACTATAGGCCCCGTGTTAGTGCTGTACAAACGCATAATGAGAGAGAGTCGCTGACCTGAAAACGTTACAAATCTAAATAGACAAGGCAGTCAAAGGACAGGAGAAATGATGTGTCCTACTCATTTTTCAGTTGGAGAACTGAGGCACAGAAAAGTAAGGGACTTTTTCACATTATTGTGAAGTTCAGGCTTTTTCCATATTCTTAAGGTCTTGGAAACAATTATAGCAGATGACATTACATACACTTTCTTAAAGATCACTAAAAGTACAGTATTAAATTTAAAATTGCAGAAAAAAAACAGGAGATTGTACTTAAGAGATATTGCTAAATACTTTCTAAATATTTTCAATAGCTTTAGACTATTTTCTTCAGCTCCTCGATTAGACACTTGAAAATATCCTCTTTTCTTCTGTGCCAGCAGGAATTTCAAAGGAACAGTTTAGTATTTAAAAAAAAAAGGGGGGGGGATAAAATATATGCAAACATGGCTAATGAGACAAAATGCAGCAGGAAAACCAAGCAGATGTTTTTGGTATCCTACTACATTATGAAACACAGCAGCAATAGAAGATTTTAAATGCTTTGTTCTCATAATACTTCTCACTTTCAGTACTCAGTTATTTGCATGATGCATATAGAACACCTGAATATAGTCCCTAAATTTCTATCCAATACTACATCTAACAGCCCTTTGATGGGCTATTTAGCAAACTGGAAGTTGTTGCCCGATACCAAATGGTTCTTTATGGAAAAAGTTCTGACAAATATTTGTATAAATACAAATCACATTCAGAAATATTTTCCATTTGCATTTTGTATCCAAATTTTCAGATTCATTCATACCTGTTCAAGCTAGTGGCTTAGGCAGCCCATTTAAAAAAAAAAATTGAACTAGCCTTTCTTCATTGAGGTCCTGGTCCTCAGACAGCTTCCCAACACAATCAGTGTCTTTTTTCAAGGGCAGGGGGAGAAAGAGAGAAATTATCATGAATGGGCAGGAAAAGGCTCTCTTATCTAGAAAGCTCTGATCATCTAGTACAGGATGGTACTAGCAGCACTGGAAGATGTAGGTAAAATCAAACATTACGTTTAAACTTTGTCTAGAAAAAAAAATCAGTCCAAAAAAACCCCCCAAAAACAACAACGTTGACTGGCGATTTCCATAGTTTGAAACAAAATGTTTGTTACCAGCTGATTACAGTAGACTTCATTATCCAGACCCAAGAAGTGCAGTTCAGTGCTTACTCCCTTTTAGAAGGACACAGAGGTCAGTGCATTCCCTTGTTTTGCTTGCATATGAAGACTGCAGTGTTTATTTAAATCTGAAGATGTTTGAGAATTTTTTAAGACCATTATGGTTTCAGTTGCATTGTAAAGACTAGAATAAATTGATGTGTGTTAGCCTGAGTAACTTCTCTAACACAGTCAATGTAGCTTGAGAGGGATATTTTACAAAAGTTGAAATTTTTCTGCAAGAGGAAAATATTCTCTGTAGACTTCCAAAAAAGAAGTCTGGTGAACCACATGATGAGCTCATGCTAACATGATGTAATGCTAGCCAAACTAACATGTCTGAATGCTTACAAAAATATGTTTGTGCTACTGTAGTGTCCGAAGGAAAATTTGGTGCAACAGATTATTTGGTATCTGCCAACTGGTGCCGAGATACTTAATGAGACATTCCTAGTTTGTTCAACAACTGAACTGGCTGAAAAACAAGAATTCTATTTAGCCAAAAAAAATTCCACAAAAAGTTTCAGTTTTGATGAATCTACATTTTCCAACAAAAAATGTTTCATTGGGGGAAAAAAAAATCCAGACTGGTTTCATTCAACAGCTAGTGGTTGAACTTGTGTATCCTATATATTTCCTCAGTAGACACAAAAAAACGAACTCCTATGGGCCAAAGCCGGGGTGCTGGAACAATTTTTATAGTGGGAGTGCTAAGAGCCATTGAACCAAATTGTAAACCCTGTATATAATGGAAACCAATTCAAGCCACGGGTGCATAGGCAACACCTATGCCCACAATGGCAACAACTCCATCAAATGAGCCAGCAAAGTTAGTTTATTTCTACGATGCCATAAGGGCATGGTGCCTTACAAACAATACAGAGCCCATAAACTGCAACCTTCTTGGAGCAGGTAAGACCAAAAAAAGCTAACAAAGGATGGGGATAAATACTGGGATGATAAGAGACTGGGAAGACAAGGGCTACAGTAATGATTATGCAGCTACTGAAGTTAGTAAATGAATGCATCTTGAGGGTTACAAAGCTTTGAGGGTTTTATGTGGCTTTTTATTTCTAAAACATACACACAAGGGAAAAATTGGGTCTCACCAAAGACTGGAGCAAAGCAAGGAGCTTATGATTTGACCCAATATTTATACCTCCTTTAAACTTTTCAATCCTTTCTCAAATCAGATTTTAATCCTATACAATGTGTTGCATTGTTCTTTTTTTTAGTTCAAGATGTTAGAGCCATAAAAATGCCGAATAATTTCAGGAAGCATCATTAATCTACAAGTAAAATTCAAATACTATTATAATTCTAAAAGATACTAAGTCATTTCAACTTTTATCTGATTGCCTACTGTACTTCTATCTCCTGCATCATAATAGCATTTATTTTAGTCTGAGGCAGGTTAAAACTTATCTCTGTTCAGCAATGGGGACAAGAATCTCTAAGAAGTGTGGCATCTGTTCCTATACAGTAAGATCGTTCAGTCAGCCTTGACCTAAATGCACTAGGTGACACATGCAGCTATTTCGATGATCACATTATGTTGTGTTATGATTCAGTTACACTACAATTTTTAAGCTACTCCACACTAAACTGGGGAAAATATAAAAAGTTTATTACATGATTCTCCTGTCTAAATGAAAATCACAAAACATATAAATAATAAGGGCTTGGATAGTATATAACAGATCCTCCTTGCCCTTCTATTTGATGCTTTGGACAACTGCCCAGGTTTCAGCAAAATCCGGCTTATGTCACCGTACGCTTTTTCCAGAGCTTTCGTACACAGCTTGTACAATAATAGCTAGGATATTAACGAACATTTAGATGCTACAAAACTTGATATACACTCTATAGTCAAAAGCTGTCTCCACATTTTTTTATTTTTTATTTTTTTTGCAATTAACTCTACTAACAATGTTAATGGGATGTTGTGTAGTAGTAATAGAGACCATGTTCACAATGGACCCCACAAATAATGCAGTGGGGAAACATTTGTCAGTATTGTCATTTCTGCCCTAGAACTGCACAGTTGGAAATTATATTCTCTCGATGTAAAAACGATCAATGGAAGATTTCTGGTATAGTTTTTGTATTCCATAGTGTTTTGCAAGTGTTTTGCAATAATTTGTATTGAAACAAAGGGCCAATTCTGTATTTTTATAGAATTTGAAGGCTTAGTAGAGTACTGTACATATGAAAGATCCTATCCAGAGTGGCAAGGCTTGAGCATAGACTACATTTTATATCTGAACAAAGGCAGATATGTAAATTGATGCCTGATCAATCAAGGGATTGGGCAAGGCTGTGCAAGCATGGGGAGAAGAATGCATTTTGCACCAATCATGAACTGAAAATAGGGGAGAAACATGCACATTCACTTGTGCCAAATTACTTTTATGGCTTTAAGTTGGGGATGCTTTGGAGAATTCCTTTCCATTACTTGGCAAAAATTATTGCAGGATACCAGAGTGCCAATACCAGGGGTACTGAGTCCCCTTGCCAAAACAGAAGATCAGAAAGAACTGCAGAAACACATATAACCCTATTCTGGAGATGAAATAACTCTGGACCAGCCAAGTAACAACCATCTTGGGATTACATTCTGCAGGATATTTTCACCAACCCACCCTCTTTTCCTGCAACTAAGGATGTATTCCGATAAGGGATGAG
Organism: Chelonia mydas; assembly: GCF_015237465.2. Taxonomy (NCBI): domain Eukaryota; kingdom Metazoa; phylum Chordata; order Testudines; family Cheloniidae; genus Chelonia; species Chelonia mydas. The sequence goes on from NC_057849.1 coordinate 277,193,946, forward strand.
AGACAATAAATAATCTTTTTTACATACAGATGTTGCATCTGCTTATATAGAGACAACTTGAGCACAGATCCTGCCAGCTTGGTGGCGTGACTAACTCTTAGTAAAGCCAGTGCTGCACATGAAGGGCTGCCATGTAATAGGGCTGATCCTGTTCTCCTTGGCAGCCGTTAAGACTATGTGTTATTCATATAAATTGTATTAGGTATAGTTTATAAGAACGTCTATAAGAATCATGACCTGAAAGTTCTCTTGCCAACATCTTTGTGTTACCACCTTTCAACATTACCCAGCTGATCCTCATATGTTGTTCTAGGCCATTTGTCTTTTCTGTGACTGATGTTCTCTGCTCAGTATAAAACTTGTACAATACCTTGTGTGTTAAGGCCATGGAAGCCATCCTTGTTTCCAAGAAAATATTTGCCTGCTTCTTAACTTCCAGTATATCTAGCAGGACAACATGTAAATGAGTCTTTGTGCAAAATTCTTAACTCACTTGCATGCTATTAATTTAACTGATTACTTTTCAGGATGTACACATAACAGTGTGGCCCTCTTTCTCTATTTCCTTCTCAAGAGTCATAGGACAATAAAGTGTATATCGTTTTTTTAGAAAAGTGTCAGTGTTGTGCAAGTGAGATTATAAAATTGTATCAGCATGAGTCCCCCAATTATATAGCTTTTCAATATTGTCACATAGATTATAACACTTCTAGAAATTCTGCTAGTGCCCCTTCTGTATTCACCATCAAATTCAGAAGAGACCTGTTGGCCATAACAGACACACACACAAACTATTTGTCAGCAATTAACCAGAATCAGATGGAATCCCCGAATTGGGATCTCTCCTACCCCTTAGGATATTTTTAGTTTTAAACTATAATTCAAGTTATTAACTTTGATTTTCTTCTATAGATAGCTTAGAATACACAGAGAGCTTCTTGCTTAGATGTCCCATAAGCTTTATCCCCATGCACAAATGCTGGAATACACAGTAATAAATAAATCCATAGGTCACTACACAATAAGCACATGAATTTTAAACCATTTCTTTATAATGCAGCAGGTCCTGTCTTTAAGTCTACATTCTGACCTCCCTCGCCAACCCAATTCCATACCGATCAACTCATTTACTTGCTGCTAAAGCACAATACCTCAAGCTTAAACTATGAGCGTGACCTTCAATTTATGAAAGACTTCAAAAAACCATGATCAATCTGCTGGTATAAGACCCCTGTGCTGATGGGGGAAAAAAAAACTTGCTTATTTTTAATGCTACAAGGGAAAAAAACCTGCACACACAAAACTAACAAGCTGTCAGAGAAAGGGCAATTTTTTTGAGGTTCTCTCTTCCTGATTCATGCAAGTGCTCATTTAGAAAATATTAATGTCAACTGATGTGATCAGCTGACAGCCTATAACCCCAACATAAGAGTTTAGTGCTCTTTACTGATGTCCAACTAATACAGAATATCACTCTGTATCTAAAGACCCGTGTGACTTTTTTAAGCTGATAAAACAATACTTTTTCCAGAGCTTTGACTATTGACCTTGCAAGTTACCAAGGTATCACACTGAGCATTATAAACTGTACCCTCTGTTGGGCAGAATTTAAGACAACAACTCATTAACTAGTAAGGATGGAGAGGATGTCTCTCTCTCCCCTCCTACCCAGTCAGCCATGGTGAACTGAAATAAACATTATTTGCACATACCCCTTTCATTTTTAAATGGTTGTTTCTTAGCAACAGCATTTAGAGGAGAGGCTGCTGTTTGCTCCAACAAATGCCTATGATAATTTTTTAAAAAAAACACCTCTAGTCATGACAACTCAAAATCATACAATAAAAAAAAATAAATCCCAAAGGCTATGAACTTATCACGTGCATCCAGGCAGAGCTTTCTCACAGCTAAGGATCAGATAAAGATTTTAATTAGCTCCCTTGAAAATTAGTGTTCGCACTAAAAGGAAAAAAAAAAGTTCACTACCACTTCGTTTTCACATAGTGTAGTCATTCATTGTTGTGTTATAGCTTAGTTGCAACCAGTAGACTATTTACTATAATGTGAGTCGTTTCCTTTTAAACTAGATTTATGAGATTCTGTTGCCTAAAAGACAACAATTCAGCTAGGTCAATATAGTTTTTACGTTTTCCTTTGTTTTCTTATTATTTTGGGTGGTGGGGAGAACGAGGTGATGGAAAAGACCTGCCTGTGTAGGGGAACATCAAAGATCACTTCCCCAAGAGCAAAATTAACTCCCAAAAGATATGGTGGAAGACAACTCTTAAGATATTTGAAATGAATTTGTGCAAATACAACAAAATACACCGTAGGGTACAATCCTGCCTTGGCAGAGGGAAGACTACACAACCTACTGAGTCTTTTCTATTAATACCTTCTATTAATATATATTAGATATACAGTATACCCACACAACATCCATTTTATCAAACCAGAACATCCAATATAATGATGGAAATACCATTTTCAGTTACTTTTATTTACCCTGGAAGCCATGGCTCTCTTATACCATGAAAGAATTCTTGTACAGCACTTGATGGGGAAGGAAAATAGCACATGTCGCCTCTGAGTGGGTGGCAATGGCATGCAATTTTATACATCTAATTATACACTTCATCTTAACTCGACATTTTGAAAGATGAAATGATCTAATTGCAAATTAATGCTTTTATTTTTCCAAGGCCTCAAAATGAAATGTGCAGAAAATAACCAGATACAAATGCTCGATAGTTCGTGAGTAGCACGAGTAAGTTCTTACTTATTACATGTCCCTAACTGACTAGCAAAGCAGCAGGATACAGCACCACCTGGATACATTAGCTCCTCACAGATGCATCACTCACAAAAAAATCCTGCCTCACAGTAAAAAAGGAGAGGTTACTTACCTTACGATAACTTGAGTTTTTAGATTTTTTTTTTTGTCCTTACGGATTCTCCACCACAGGATGAGCATGCACCAGTGTGTTCTCAACCAGAGAATGAAAAGCAGTGCTGCAGGCCCACACCTGTGCAGAGCAGCACCTCATGACTCCAAAGTAGGGCATATAAGTAGGCGTGGGCCCACCATCACTCAGTTCCTTCTCAAAAGTGAAGCAGAGCCTCCACACACAAGAAGGAGGGCGGGAGGTGGAGAACCCGTAGGGACAAAACACCTCAAAGAACTCAAGTCATTTCTTCAAGTAAATGTCCCTATGGGTGCTCCACCATAGGAGATTTTCAAGCAGTAACTCGATGAGGAGGGAAGCTAAGGAGGGAAGTCCAAGATGGTTCAGAGGACTGTTGCTAAAGTTATCCCTGGTAACAGGTAAGATGCTTGGCAAAAGGTATGAATGGAAGACCAAATTGCAGTCCTATAAACTTCTCTTATGGGAATGTACTTGAGTCGAGCCATAGATGTGGACTGAGCTCTAGAGGAATGTGCTGTCACTCTATGAGGGGCTTCCATCCCAGTGGATTCATAGCAGATTAAGATGCAACCCAAAACCCACTTTGACAGTCTTTGAATGGAAATAGGTTGACACTTCATCCTCTCTGCAAGGGATACAAATAGCTTAGGAAAGCTGTTATAGTGGCCAAACGTACCCTCACTCAGCTCATTGATCGACCTTGCATTTTTAAATCCAAGAGGTTGTCCAGGACTTTGGAGAGTGGAACATCTGAGGTTTGGGAAGAGTGACAGGAACATCAGGAGTGGAAGTGTTTCCACTTTTGAAGGTAAGTTTTGCATGGTCTAGGTTTTCTGCTAGATAGGAGAACTGACTGGACCTCATCAAAAGAGATGAGTTCCATGTCTGAGAATCATCTAAGAACCATATTCTCAGGTTCAAGGAGAAGTGGTTGGGATGGAACTGGGCCCCCCAAGTTCTGTGACAAGAGATCCTTCCTGAGAGATATTCAAAGAGGCATTTCACAGAGAGGTGAAGGAAGTTCACGTACAACATTTGTCTTGGCTAGGATGGTGTTATGAAGATAACCTTTGCTCTTCCCTGGTATGGTATGAGTAAGTTCTTGAGGATTAGAGGTAGAGGTCTTTAAACATACAGTAGAGTAAGGGGCCACAGTGTCATGAGGGCATATCCCTATGAGTTGTAGCTGTATCCTCCCTGGGAACAGAAAAGATGGCATTTTGTATTGTTCAGGTGACAAAGGAGGTCTGCTCCTGAGGAGCCTCATGTCTGGCAGATGCTGTGGAAGACAGAATCACTGAGCTCACATTTGTGGTCCTGAAGCAAGCGTCTGCTCAGGGAGTCTGCCATTGTAATCTGGAGGCCTGAAAGATATATTGTTGAGATTTCTATCTGATGGAAAATGCACCAGTTACACAATTTATGCACAAGAACTCGGATCCTGCTCTTCCCTGTTAGTTGATACAATACATTGCTGCTCTGTTGTCAAGCATTACCTTGATGGTGTGAAGGAAGTGTTGGCAAGCACAACAAACTGTGTTCAGCTCCAGAATGTTCATCTGCAGCATTACCTCTTGTATGGACCACTTGCCCTGGGCTTAGAGGTGAGCCTCTCACATCCCAGAAGAGAAGCATCTGTTGTGAGGATCCTTGAGGGTGGGGGATGTGAAAATGGGATTCCCATGCAGACCTTCATTGGGTCTTTCCACCACCTGAGAGAGTCCAGAACTTTCTGAAGTTCTGCGTTGCATTTGGAGAGACTGTCTGTTTGGGGTGTACATCAACCTTAGCCACATTGAAGGCACTGGAGGTGCAGTCTTGCATGAAAGGTGATGAACATGGAGGCTGACACATGCCTACGAACGTTGGCTATGTTTGCGGGCTATGTTGTATTGTCGAGACTAGACTGGACAGAGTGGCGAATGTAGACTTCTTTTGATTGATGCAAAAGCCCAGAGACTGAAATAGGGCTAGAGTCCTGGAGGTTGCTCACTGAGTGGACCTGTAGAGCTGATTGACCCTTGGGGAGCCAGTCATCCAGGTAAGGGAATATTGCTATGCTCCTCTGACATAGATGGGCCACCACTGTTGTGAGAAGTTTGTAAAGACTGTGTGGGCTGTGAAGTGCCCAAAGGAAAGGGCTCGGTATTGGAAGCTTTCTGAGCCTTAGTTGATGAAGATACGTTTTCCTCAATCTAGGGGTCCTGCTGCTCCTGGGTGTCTCCTGATGCCGAAGACATAGGCCTGAGGGTGACTGTGCAGTACCTAATGGCAATCCTGTGGTACTGAAGGTTGGTCAGTCATTGCCAGTGAATGATACCCCAATACCCACTGGTACTGTCTCTCTTGTTGAAACCCTATACAATTGTTTACTGAGGTGAACCCAGGGACTGTGATAACCCCTGGGTCTAGGACATCAGATAGGGCCTAAAGGAGTTTCTTTAGAATACTGGCTCAGAAGGGTGTGGTGGTAAGGTATTACCATGTGTGAATACAGGAGTATATACACAAAAGCAATAGGTCACTGCTAGTGCCAGATGATGTATGGATTTTAATAAAAATTAATTTAATTAAAAAATATTTGCTGGTTTTCGACCACCTTACAGAGTGGTCAACTTTAAAAAAAAACACTGATAAAAATTCTTAATTAAAATTTTACTTCTTTTTTCCCCCCCCAGCCAGCTCTAGTCACTACCCCTGTCCCTTGGGGGATCCATTTTTGGCTCTCCAACTCTATCTTTACACACAATCCCTAACTTTGCCACTCTAAGCTTAAACTACTGTCACTGACTCCCAGACGACCTCTCCCTCTCCACCTAGTCTCTCATCTCTAGCCTCAACCACTAATACAATGTGAAACTAAAAAATACTCATCTCTCTCAAGTCCTGTACCCATCACTACCAATGGCAATTTCACCTTCTCCTATCTCTCAGCCTCACAATTATATTGCCATTTTTGATGCCTCACAGAGAAACTACCAGAAAATCCTGCTTCCCCACCCTTTCTACAGCTGCTCCAACTCTATCTTTTCATCTCTATTCCAGCTGCCAAAAGTCTTGTGCAGCTCTTGATCAGTTCATACTTTGACTACTACAATTTCCCTCTGACTGCCCTGACATTCCCCATACTCCATGCAACCCAACCAAAAAGCAGCTATGAAAGCTCCTTATTTTGCTTTACTCTGACCATCAGGGAATAACTCTGGAGAAGCAGGTAAAATGTGACTAACAGTGTGGAATTTAAATGCATTGTTGATATGGGGATCACAAGGACTGCACCTAAATAGCAGCCCATATTGGCAAAGGCACAATTTTCAACATTGCAGCATGTGTAAGAGAAAGGGAAAACATGAAGAAAAGAATAAATATTAAATGTCTGATTTGCCTAAATTTCTAATATTTCTTTGAGCCCATTAAAGAATAGTCGAAGAATATTCCAGTGTTACCAAGAAATTATTGGTGGCAAAGCTTGATTTTCTGTATAGATATTGCAGAGTATTCACAGACACAGAAGGATGAGTCACTGCAATGCTGACAGTCTATACTGAAGCTGAAACAAATTGGAGCTGTAATTTACAGTACAATAGCATTCATGGCAGTGGCACATGCAGTCCAGGCTTTTTAAATATTCTGTGAATAATAGCTTAGAAAGACAAATGACAATGAACAAGGACTGGATGATGAATCATCAGGTAGTTTAAGTAAAATTTTGCCTGATTAAATGCTTTGTTTTTAAGCCACCTGCACTGTGCTGTCTGATGTACCAGGACAGATCAAATTGTTCTCAGTCTTTCTAAAAACCAGACAAGCTTACAAATGATAAGTTTTATTATATTGTGAAATTGATGCCAAACCAAAGTGCTGTGTATTGTGTGATTCCAATTATCTATCTTCTGGCCAGGGATTTAATATCAGCTATTGTTAAACATGCAACTAATCCAGATTTATCAAGCTTCTAATGTCTTTGTGTCACATGGATGTAATTTTATTTTTTCTCTTCCTATCTTCAGAATGCATTTTTCTGCATCTTTGTTGTTTTCTCTGCCTACTGGTAACCAAAGACATTGGGCCCAATTCTGAACTCACTCTGGTTTTAACCAGTGTAACTCAATTGGCTTCTATAGGAGTTACCCCTAATTTACATCAATGTGTGATCAGTATGAGGTCCTGTCTAGACTAGGGGCCAGATTTATAAAGGTAGTTAGACTCCTACTGTGATTAACAAATGCTCCTAAGCGAGTTAAGCCCCTTTGATCGTCAATGGGAGTTAGGAACCTAATGGGATTTATAGAATCTTCTAAGCAGGTTAGAGGTCTAGCTCCCATTTACTTTCAATTCAGGGAGTTTAACTCATCTAGGCAGCTGGTGGAATTTACAAATGCACCTATCTGCATCTTTAGGCATCTAAAAACCTTTAAATCTGGGCCTAGGTCAACTAGCACAGACTCTTCTCCCATGATTTAGTTACCAGAGCATAATGTTCAAAGGAGCACAACAAACCTTAAACTGGAGGATACCTGACTTGCAGGCAGTGGCTCTACCAGGTGTGCTAAAGGGAATAAAACTCTAATGTGGCTGTGTGTGAAGGAGATAACCCAGCCCCAGTCTCCATCTCTAATTTCTGTGATTGCATGATTCTCCACCATCCAGCCCAATCAGAAGGTTATGTTTTTCTCATTTTGATGTTTCTTTTACATGCCATATTTAATATTTTCACACAAAGCCAACATTTTAAATAAAGATTTCCAGTTTTGAGAGAATATTTTAGCAGTCATTATTACATTATTACTCAATTTAATTACTAATGCTAATCTGATCATACAGCTTGCTAATAACCTGGTTCGCAGATACAATCAATAAGTCAGATGTCTAAATACTATTTATGCATACAATTAATTGTGCTTGCAATTTAACACCACAGTTTATTATGTACACAAAACTGTACCTGCAAAATATGAAAGGCCTTGTTGAGGGTCATTTATAAAGTTGGTTATCTTCACCCATTTCTTGTGTGTGTGAAAGACAATATAGAACAAATTTAAGTGTATGGTCCTCATTCAGAGAGCACTCAGTTGTTCAACAAGCCGTAGCAGCTGCTGGCTTCCTTGTAGCCAAGTTCCACAATGCTCCTTTTAGGAAATGACTTACGGTGGTGTTTAGAAAAGAAATCTTGCTAATAAAATGGCTTTCTGCAGATGGGCAATTCAGAGTTTTTCCAATCACAGATGTACATCCAGAACACCTATTTGGTCCTGTTGGAAAACTATATCAAAATGAATATACTAATGCATTTTACTGAACAAGGCTTTATGTATAGCAAGATGGATTCATGGTAACTCCAAAGAGCATCCAATTCCTTGTTTAATCTATTCAAAATAAGAAAAGTTATTTGATCATTCTTTAAGGTGTCATGGTGTTTGTATGTCCAAGTGTTATAATGAATGTTTTTTCCCTTAGAATTCTTATTTATTCCTATTGCAGCAGCACCCAGATATCCCAATCAAGATTAGTAATGCACTGTGCTGGTTGTGAAAATATAAGATTATATTTATCTAATTACAATATTGTTGTTAAGGTGAAAGCACGATATAGCAAGTAAGTTTAATAAACTGTCATGAGTAACAAGAACTATAATTCGTACTGAAAATTAGACTCACAGCTATGATAGCTCATATTGACCAGTGACAGATCAGGCACAAGATCTTACAGAAACTGAAATTTGTTTCCCTTAAGATTATTATTATTCATCAATATGCTTATTACGATAGAGCCTCAGGGCCAAACATGGGTGCTAGACACTGTACAAACCTGTAGTTAATATATTACAACTGATACTTTATTAAGAAACAAATGTTTTAAAAAGTCAAAATCTAATTGATATCTGGCAAAAAGTTATTTACAGCAATGCACTGATTTATTTAATTGAAGATTTGGGGAATTTAAAAAAAAAGAGACATTTCCAATGTTACTAAAAACAGCAAAACTTGTTGAGGTCCTTTAAGAAACTACTTATTTCTTGAGTGGCACTACTCATCCTTACTTAATTTTTTAAAACATTTTAACTAACAGGGTTGTTAGCCAGAAATAGTCATGTGAAGGCTACAATTACAATTTTGACAGTTTAACAAAATAATTTAAATATTTTAATTAACGTTTAAGTTCGTATTTTGTACTCTAAAACACCAGTACTGAACCAAAGCAAGTATTTTTTTAATTAAATACCTTTTAGCTATTAAGAATAGTTACAAGGAACATTAACTATGTCAACACTAAAAAATCAAGACTGTATTCAGAGCTATAGATCAAATGATGTATCTGAACGATCTCTCTCAAAACAGATTTTAAATACATTCATTCTAGCATTACAAATGTAAGAACATTCTAGAAGAAATATACTTTTTTTGTTTTATTCCTGTTTCAGACAGTCTCTTGTGGAGTTCAGATGTCAAGTATGAAGATCATATAAATGCTTTATGCTTTGTAAAATCACAAATGATTAATTTCAGCCTACATTAGTATTCAAGAAGAAACTCAGAAGTAAGACCCTCTAAGGCCTCTGGACAGCAATTCATTTCAGGTGACATACTGGAATGATTTTATAGAATGTGATTAAATAAACAGATCAGCTCCCACAACTACCATCATTTGAGCACAGAAAAATAGAGCAGTAACATTTTAACCCATTCTCAGTGTTCTATTACGCTAGAGCATATTGTTAGCTCCATGAAATCTGGGAAGATCGATCCCTTCTTCACGTAGATTTGCATATGAGATATATGGGAAATGTATATTTAACTCACCCATATAGGTATTAATCAACAAGGTCACTCAGGGTCTCCACCTGGAGTGGATAAAGAAGGAGACAAGCCAGAGTGGGGTTAGAGCTGGGGAGTGGCTACTTCATAGTGCATGCTACCTTGAAAAGAAAGCGGAAAGTCTGTATTAAATTGTAGTGGACTGGATATTGGTTGGACAGCCATCGTACCTACAGAAGGGACAGCAACAGAAGCATCTGGCGACATGTAAAATTGGCCCCTTTCCAATAAACACAGCCATGACTAGAGACTACCATGAGCATTCACTTTCAGTGCCAAACTCAGTATTACACAAGATAGTGGTCAGTAATTACAAATGTTGTAGCTACGTTGGCCCCAGTATGTTAGAGAGACAAGGTGGCTGAGGTAATAGCTTGTATTGAACCAACTTCCGTTGGTAGGAGAGAAAAGCTTTCAAGCCACACAGAGCTGGTCTTCAAGTCTGGAAAAGGTACTCCAAGTGTCACAGCTAAATACAAGGTGGAACATATGGTTTAGCATAAATGGTTAACACATATTCTAAGGGACCATTCAAAGTAGAGTGGCCAGTTAACACCTCTACAGTCATAAGACAAAAAGAGAGGGTTAGTGGGTTATAGATTGTTGTAATAAGCCATAAATCCAGTGTCTCTGTTCAGTCCATGATTTTTAGTATCCAGCAGAATTATGAATTTAAGCTCCCAGGCTTGTCTTTTGAAAGTGTTATGCAGGTTTCCTTTGAGGATGAGGACTGATAGGTCAGCTATAGAATGATTGGTTTGTGAAAAGTGTTCACCCACAGATAAGATGCTTTTCTCTTTTATCAATCATTTCCCTGTGTGAGTTCATTCGAGAGCATAGTGATTGTCTGGTTTCACCCACATAGTTGTTATGGGGGCATTCAGTGCACTCGATGAGGTACACCACATGTTGTGACAGGCATGCAGAGGACCCATGGATCTTGAAAGGTGTGGTGTGTTGATCATTGTAGCAGTGGATATATGTCTGCAGGTTTTTCATCTGTTGTTCTGGCAGGGTCTGGTGCCACTTTGAGTTGGTGTGTTCTGGTGTATGGGAGCTTGCTTCTGATGGTGAGCTTGGAGAGGTTAGGGGGTTATTTGAAGGCCAGAAGAGAGGGTTCATGAAAGATTTTTTTCCAGGATGAGATCCCCTGGATCAGACCATGCTGGGCTTCTGCCCTGTTCCTGCTGCTTCCATCTCCTCCCTCTCCACCCTTTCCCCTTCCCACTCTCCCTTTTTAACAGCACTGCATCAGACTCTTCTGTCATCCACCGTGCACCTACTCCTCTCCATCAGCCTTCATCTCCTATTTCAACTCCTATCTCTCTCTTTCTCATCCTGTCCTCACAATCGTCCATGCTGATGACCCATCCAACTCCTTGGCTGCACATTTTTCATTTGACCTGCAGCCCTAGTTCAACTCTCCCATTCATCAAAAGCACCACTCACTTGACTTGGTCTTCATCAAGTACTGCTCTCCCTTTAATCTCTGTTGTTGAGTTCTCTCTCTCCCATCTCTCACTCCCATCATCATTTGGTCTCTTTCAGCATTACCTATGGCCCTCCCACTCCCACGCCTTGTTACCTGGCTGTTCTGTGACTTCCAGTCCATCCAGTGTTGGTGGCTTCTCATCTGTTCTCAGCCTTCTCCTCCCTGCCCTGTGTTCCCTCTTTCCCATTGATATGGTTGTCCATTCTCTCCCACCCTTAACTCTTTTACCCCCTGTCCTATATCAAGGTCCACCCTGTCAACCACCACCCAGACTCATCCTTTACACCCATTTCCCCCACTCATGCTCTCACATTGGAGAGTGTCTCTGGTGGAAATCCCTTGACCAAGCCAACTTCCTCTATTACAAATTCATTCTCTCCTCTTTAAGTTCTGCCACGTTCCTTGCTAAAGAACTCTTTCTCCACCTTAACTGAATTCTATGCCCACAATCCTGTTCACCACCTTTGACTCACTCCTCAAATCTTCCTCTCCTCCTGCTTCCACTTCTTTCTCTCCACAGAGAATCTCACCAATTTCTTCCCATCTCTTCCCCCCACACAATATTATCATGCATTAATTTCTTCCATATATATTAACAAAACCAAACACACACAAACACACATACACACATCCTTGATCCCACTTGCCTCTCCAGCTACTGCCCATCTCCCTTCCATCACTAAACCCACTGAGCACAGTCTACAGTCCCCTTCTTTAGTGCATCAGATATAAGCTGCTTGTATTCATTTTCAAGGCCCTTCATGGCCTATCCCCTCCCTCCTTCCCTCCCATTTCTCATTTGCTATCTTTAGGCTGACTCTTGCCTCAGATCAGACCATGATGATAGCTCCATCACTCACTTGATAAATGTTCAGACAAGCACCTTTGTGCTTTATTCCATGCTGCCCCTCATGCTTTGGAAGAGCTCCCGATAAACATTTACAAAACTCACTCATTATCCCCCAAATACCTCCTCAAAATTATGCCTACAAAAAAAAAAAATTTGACCACAGTTAGACTGCTGGCATGCCCATCCTGCTGACCAGTATTGTCTCATTTTTCCCTTGTAGTCCCCCATTTGCCTCTATCCATCTGTTGTCTCTTTTCTTATGATTAGGCTATAAAGTCTCTGGAATAGGGACTCTCTTTTGTTCAGTATTGGTACAGTGCATAGCACAATGGAGTCCTGCTCCATAACTAGGGCTCCTGGGTGCTGTGATAATGCAAATAAAATGATGCTAATGTCTTTAGACCGAAAATGTTTCATAAAGCAAGTCATCGTGTTGTACTTTGACAACACAGAATGTAATTCAAGAAAAATATTATTGATGATCTTCTTAATGAAATGGTTAAAATTACCTGAAGAGAATTTATTGTCTTGCCTGCAGTTTGTTCATAGCTATTCCTTATACTGTATTAATCATTTAAATATTATGCTATGGAGGTAAGGTGTGTTTTCATAAAACATTAGTCCTCGAAATCACTTACAATTCCTTTAGTATAAACTCTGTGATGCTGACATTTGTAAGTGGCAATACCGCTGAAAAAACTGGTCTATAGAGTGTTTTCATCCTTTTCACCTAAATCAGCTATCACCATGATTTATTAGAGAACATATTTGCATGCAAGACTTGAATTACCATAAGCCTTTCAATTAGGAACATGAATCGGGTTCAACACCTTTTGTTGTTATTCTTGTGAAACTCCTCCTGTTGCATGAGGTATTTTTTCCACACCAGTGGAAGGCCTTCACCCAAAGAAGATAATGCTACGAAAGGTTTCTCGTGTCACTGTGTAAGCCATTTTTGCCATATGGCAAGTACAATTAAACATCACTTGCTATTTTTCATTGAGAATTAAACTGAAGTTTGACAGGCATGGAGTCATGGCTCCTTACTGTGGGACAGAGGCCACTAAAATTTGGAAAACAAAAATCAGATGTGTACTTCATGACTGCTAATATAGGGCCTGAATCTGTAGTCTTTATATGATGTGGTACTAACTAAATTAATGGCACTACTCACATGAGTAAACCGTACTCAGTATAAAGGCTGCGGAACTGGGATTTTAATTCAGATGAAAAAGTGGGGGGAGGGGGGAGGAAATCACTACACAAATTGAATTACATAATAATTATGTAGCCTGTAAAATGTGTCCATTTTGGGATTAGAACCAAGCTTCTCAAGCTGTAGCACCGCCACTTGGCTAGGCAGTTGGTGTGCCATGACTGAAGCTGGGCAAAGAACTGGTGGTGGGGTTTGGTGATAGTTCAAAAAGAAAAAGTCATTTTAGACTAAACGGAATCTGAATTTTTTGCTGAACTGAAAAAGTCCACTTTGGACTGAGCTGAAGGTTACATTCAATCCAAAACAGGTTGTTTCTGAGCATTTTAAGGGGATAGATTCATAAAATGGCTGGAGGAGGTGGCGGCAGTGCCTCCTTATAACCTTTAGCCCAGTATTTAGGGATACTCACCTGGGATGGGGGAGACCCAGGTTTGAATAATTGCTCTGGAACCGGAATTTGAAGTCAGGTTCCTTCCCTCCCAGGAGAGTGCCCTAACCCCAGGCTATTCAGGGGTGGCTCACTCGCTCTCTCTCCTGTTGAAGCTCTTCCACTATGTATAAATAATTAAATGTTAATTGGAGTGGAAAGACTAGAACCTGGATCTTCTACATCCCAGGTGAGTGCACTAATCACCGGGTTAAAAGTTAGATGGGTTGTGGGGAGGGAAGGGAGGCAGCACTACCACCTCCACTTCCTCCTCTTTTGCAAATGGCTCCGCAGTCACCTTTTGGGGTGGGGGTGGGGGGGAGGCTGAAGCTATTTGGCAAATTTGTGTCAAATTCATGAATAGTTTTGGTTCAACCAAAACTGCATTTTTGGGAGAATTAGCTATTTGCCTGAAAAGTTTCACCCACTTCTAGCTGCGACCTCCATTTATTAGAGTTAACTTGGTCTCCTCCTTGCTCTATTGCATCCACCTATTGACTCGTCTTATATTTAGATTGTAAGCTCTTTGAGGGACTCTTTCGTGTGTGTGTGTACGTATACACAGCATTTGTCACTATATTCCCCAACTGGGACCTTTTGGTACAACAACTTGAGCTACATCAATTACATTATTTCACCAATTACAAGGGTTTGAGTCTCAAAGTTACGACTCAGTGTATGGTGGTATTCCAAAGTATATGATGTTCAGAATCATGGAATTGATGAAGCCATTACAGAGATACATACAAGAAATTTGTCTCATTTTTAACTAAAAAAAAAATCTGACAAACTACACTATCTTGGATTAAGATAAGCATTCAAGAACGAGGGGAAAGGAACACTCATCTAGCTATATACCTCGTATTAGTATGCCCATCAAATATAGAGGCACAGCTCCCTAGCCACAGCTTTGGAAAGTACAACGCTATTCAAGATGAAGTGCAAAGATGGAGCGCTGAGCCTGATGTTTGGCAGACCAATCCCCAAGGGCAATTTTGAGCAGTCTAAACTTTACTGTAAGTTATGCCAGCTGCCAAACAGAGTCAGGGATCAGCAGTGTGTAGTGAAACCTTGGCTACATTTCATGTAAAAATAAAGACACATACCCCTCCCAGAAGACATTATTCAAATGGTACTTGGGGGGGGCGGGGGGGAACCAATCAATCTTCAATACTCTTGTTTTTCTTCTCCTGGCTATGCAGCAGCTATTAACCAACATTACTCTCCAGAGTTAGGCACAATGTTGTTAGCATCATCAATACCGTTATCTCATATGCCAGGGAACAAACAAAATGAAGTCATGCTGATTTCTATACAAGTTAAAACAATGGGGTAGGAGGAAATCCAAATGATAAATAAATAAATGACTAAGAAGAAGTCTTAACAGAAACCCCTGTGAACTTCCTGGGATATGAAACTTCAGAAGACACTGCTCTGCATTAATACATTAATATACAGAAGAGATCTAACAGTGAATTATTTACATGGGTATTGATAATAGATAATGCAAAGGAGATTTTCTCAATATTGAATTCTATCAGCAATTAAACTAGTTTTTTTCTGAGACATGCAGCTAAATTACACAGTGCCCCAGCATTTGGCAGGTAAGAGAAAATGTAATTCACTTCTAATGCACCACACTACAGTGTGCTTGCATTATTCATCAGCATGCAAAATATTTTGTCTGCTCTTTCCAAAGGCCAAAAAATTACATTTCACTAACAGCCATGTTACGGGTGAATGAGGTCAAGAAAGTTGGCATAAGGTTCCAAAATGTTTCTCCATAGCTAAGCAAAAAAGCCATACTAAACTCAGGTTAAATCTCAGAACTTCTAAGTGGTATTTTCCTTTTAACCTCTACCACTTCACCCCAACATTGCTAGACCCACTTCTCATTTGCTTCCCACAGCCATACATCTGTAACCTTTCTTTATTAACCTTATTACTGCAGACTTCTGTGAGCATCCACTCTCTTCATTATCCAGCCTTGACATCTTAGTGTCCTCTTTGATAATTCTCTCATCTTTTCTCCTCAAAGCTAGTAAATCCTGTCACTACTATGTTTATAACATACAAAATTCAGCCTCTCTATCTCGCTATACCATGTATATCATCGGTATGGTAGCTAGCTCTCATCTTTCTTATGTCATATTCCAGATCTTGAACCCAGGCCTGGGAGTCCTCAGACAGCTGCTGCAGCCTGGCCTCCACCTAATGTCTGCTAAACCCTGGTGGATAGAGAAGCTAGTAGGACTAGAGCCTCAGCCAGGCTCTAGCCACAGAAGTCCTGATTGGAGGATTGCCTGGCTCCACTGATTGGGCGAACCATAGTATTTAAGCCAAAAGGAAGCACAGGAAGCTGTCAGACCAGTGAGGTGATTTTCTGTTGTGGCTGCATTGGACCAGGCTTGTGCCTGTCTTCTGTACCCAACCCTATTCCTGTTCCACTCCTGCCTCTGCTCCTGCTTAGTGCTTGGATCCTTGCCTCTCCTCCAATTCCTGCCTTACACCTTGCCTCCATCACCACTCTGGCTCTGACCCTGGCCTCTGACTTCTGACCCCATTTCTGGCTTGACCCTTGGCTCTGGCATTTGGTATCTGACCTCAGCTCTGACCCTGAGCTTTGATTAATGGTTCCCACTCTGGCTTGGCCCCTGGCTCTGGTAATTGGCAGTTGACTCTAGTGCTGACCCTTAGCTTCATTCCCCAACCTGGCCACCTGCTCTGCCTTCTACATCGGATTCCTGTCATAACTACAAGGCAAGACCGCCTACATAAATCTCTACTGCAATCCCTGCCTCTCTGACTTTGTCCTCTCCTATCTCTTTGCTTCAGTCTATACAAAGTTCAACAGTGAAGATCACATTCTTGTCCTGACACTCAGACCATATCACCTCTCTTAAAATACCTTCACCAGTTTCCCCTTTCTTCTATAAAAAGCTTGAGCTTCACCTTCAGAACAAATTCACAATTCTGATCCTGCTGTCTGTGCTTTGCTCAAGCCTCCTTCCTTGATAGTCCAAATACTGTTTTTCGGTACACAAGTAGCAGCCTACTGGCTATTTAGACAGCTTATAACATGTTAGCTTAAGAATTCTGCTACAATGCTCGTACATTCAACAAAAGAGTATAAACATACATTTAGAGATATGGGAGTGCCATAAAAATCAGAGCATTGCAATAGAACTTAATTTTTAAAAAGATGTTAAACTCATAAAAGGTAAGAATGACATTACAAAATAGGACTTCCTGGCCTTTAGGCCCGATCCTCACCAATGGCCAAGGAACACACAGGATTGGTCAGCAATAGAGCTGGGTGAAATTTTCTGTTGAAACTTATTTTTTAGGGTGGGGGGAGGGGAGGCAATGCAGATTTGGCAACATGGAAATATTTGAGTGTTCATGTTGATTTCACTGAATTGCTTTGGTCCAAAAATCCTAACAAAATTCTGAAAAAAAAGGTCAAAAAGTTTTGATTCAAAATGAGTGTTTCAAGATTTCCTTTAATTTTTTTTAAATTAAAAAATGCATGAAGTCAAACTGACACGTTTTGTTTCAGCTCCAGCAAAACACTGTTTGATCTGAACTGATTTTTTTTTCAAATTTCCAGCAAACCAAAAATTCATTTGCCTAGCTCTACTGAGGAGATGATTTGTGCAAAAATAGCTTTCCCACATCCCTAACCAGGCCTGACTGTGTTCCCATCCCAATCCCGCTTTAAATTCCAGGAAGTAACACTGTAACCTTAATTCTCAGGGCATAAGGAAGCCTGTAAAACTGCAATAGGGATGAGGCATAGAAGGTACCATGTTGGTGAGGTGATCCTACCTTGGCTGGCTATACTAATTTTAGGATTGCTTTATGTCAGTGGTCCTATGCTGCAAAGGACCTGGGACTGTATATATTGATCTGAAATGGGCATATGGCAGAAGTAAGAAACTTTCAACTTCTATACATAATAAGAAATCTCCCTCATCACCTAGAGGAAGAGGAAATATATGTTTAGTTACAGGCTTTTCTATGGCTCATCAGCATAGTATATGAGACCCTCATCTGTATATTAACGCAGTACTTGAAACAGAACATGGATCTCCCAAGTCCCACTTCTGTGCCTGATCCAATAGACCACCCTTCCTCTCTCAATATACATACACTTTTGTTCAATATATTGTAACAACATACTTGGAGGCCAACGATTGATACAACACTGGCATGCTATTTTTTTAAACTTATATGAACATAGTACAAAATGGGCTTAGTTGAACGAATCTGCTGAGCTCTTTCAATTAACCACAGCTAGATATGCATGTGCATTCAGTTCTGACCTCTTTAGAAATAAATGTCTTTGGATTACTATTTTATAAAGGAACAAGCTAATTTAACTAGACACATGACTTTAGGGATTTTGAATTATTCTAGACAGTTACAAAGGGATATTTAGAGAGCACTGCCCTTGTCATCTGTTGAAATAAGAATGACTAAGGATCAGACTAAGGATAAGGGGGATGAAGAGGTTAGTTGCCTCTGCAGTACAGTTACTCCTTTCCGTAGGGCTAAGCACAGGATTCTCTCTGGTGCTGAGTGAACAGGCAGGGTCTGCTCAGGCTGGGAAAAGCCCACCTTTGGGGATGGTTGGGATCTAATTTCCAAGACATGGTTATTATGGAGTAATGTAGAGCTGGTGACTGAGTTAAATCCAAGCTGGCAACATCCAGATAAGTATCCTGTGGTCTGCCATTGTGGGGTGGTTTTGCACTTTATTCTTAGGCTTAGAAGGATTGGATTTTAATCAGTGAATGTCAATTCCATCATACAAACACACAAACTGACAAAATATTTCCATCAATAATAATCAAAGTTACAGATAGGCAAAGTAAGAAAAATGCTGCTTGAGAACTTAAGAGTTTTATTTAAGGCTATTTACTCTGTTTATTTTTACATGTGATGCTGATCGTTGGTGTTTTAACAGCTATAAAGCTTGAACTTTTTGAATCTCAAAATAATTATTGTCTGACCCTCCCACCATAATTTTCTGCAACTGTAAAAAATTTAAATACATAAAAATTTTAAAAAATGCTCAGAATTAAACATTGATATTGTCTCTCAAAGTTATAAAACAGAAAAATTGAATTCTGCAAAGCCTGTTTATTCTGGAGAATTTTCAGTGTCCCATTGGTGGTGATCAGTTCATGATACTGAGCCTTCCTAACACCTGACTCACCGCACCAGACACTGTTCCAAAAATTAGTTTGTGAAGTTCCATACTATTAGAATGACTTTAAAGAGAAATGCAATCATTCCATTCCTACTTTCAGACCATAGAATTAATTCCCTATTAAAATGACAGCTCCTTTAATAACAACCCCCCCATAATAAAAATTACCTATATCAGAACAAAACAGTTACAAAAAGGCAGATAGTAGGAAAGACAAATGCACCCTTCATTTCTACCCCAGCTTACTGCATATGAGGAAAGGTGATACAAGTAATAAAAAAAAAAAAAAAAAAAAGAGATTTCTTATACGCTCCAACAGAAGAGAGAGAAAAGAAATAGATCCCTGATTAAATTTTGCTGACAATTTTATGACCAGCCACTCATATGTATGGCCCTTCCTCTTTTGTCTCACTACGCCATATGGCTACTCAACATTACTTCTCTACATTATTAATAAGATAGCTCTTTTCTGGTAAGTCTTCACTCCTGTGAAGTTACTCTGGATTTACTTGGAATTGGCTCAGTGCCTCTACTACCTTCAATTTAATCTTTCCTGAATAATTTTTGTTCATCTTCTTTTATCCCCAAGAGCTCACAGAAATCTTTCAATTTACCTTGCTTACAGATTACGTAGGTGCATACACCCTGGAATGCTTCTGTCAGGGCTCAATTGTATGCTTTGGGGTCAGTGTAGAGACACGCTGCCCTGGAAGGGGCTCCAGGAGGCACTATAACGCAGGAAAACACAATGCTAGCTGGGCTGCAGTTGCTATGCCACCTTCAAAGTAAGTGCTGCAGGCATTTCCCACTACATATGACCGGCTTTAACTACTTACCCCAAGGCATGGTCTCTTCCAGGTGCATCCATGCCCCCTTTACACAAGCTAGTGTCAGAGGTGCTGCCAAGTTCTTGCACTGCCAGAGAGCAAAAACTACTATTATGCCCAGCTCCTCTCCCCACCCTCTTTTTCCTTTCTGCACCTGCCTAGGCAAAATCTGGCTTTTAATGTCTGTAAACTCATTTGAGAGCGTAGTTAAAAATGCTATATATGTACAAAATATTTTTTATATTATGGAGCTCTCTAGAATCTCTCTACTGTTAATTCAGTTTTATTCTGTTTGCTGCAAAAGTTACATAAGAACTCTACCTTCAATGTAATTCATACCCTACCACTAGCTACCTCAAACACTTGGTTAGCAAGCCCGATCAATGACTTTGATCCCAGATCTCTAGAAATATAGGACTATAAAAAGCCATGTCTGCTTTGATAACCGAACCCCAAATTTACATTTAAATGAGATATAGATATTCTTTGAAAAATAACTCTCATGTTACTTTAAAACTATTAAAATGTTCAGTTTGGGAGTTTTATTTTATGCAGCCCTTGAATATTAGCTTTGATCAGTTCTCTGCCGTTCCATTTTAAAAGCATACTATTTCAGCTGCAGAATGTATACTTGTTTAATGCTGGAATTTCATCAAGATCTCAGTTAAAATAAACAAAATAAAAAGGAGATGGACAAATATGACCTTTTAAACAATATATTGCTCAATGATTTCTCCTACAATCTTTAAATCAACAGTACTTGGCAACACTTCTAATGAAATGCATTTTTACTTTTGGTGCTACTTAAATGCTCTCTCTTTTATTTCTGGCAACTTCTGATCTGTTAATTGGTTTTGTCCTCATTAGGGTCTGTAAAAAACAGCCTATAGTGAGCGACACAAAGACAGCAGCTGTTTGCTTAATGTTGTCATACACAGCTTCACTGCCTGGACAGACTAGATCTGTGTCTCTGGTTCAATCTGTCATTTTATTTTGATTTTTTCTGGGGGCTGGGGCAGATTGTGGGAAACGAGCTTGTTTCTTAAATGCATGTATTTGAACAGGTGCAAGAATTACCTCAGGTGACATGTCAGCAGAAAGCTAAAATGCAATGGAGCCCCTACAATAGTAATGAAACACTCCAGAAGCAAGTCTGGTACACTGCCACTAATTCAAACTTTATGCTAGTTTTCTTATCAGTAAAGCCACATTTCCCAATTTCTCTTTTCACTACTTGCTTTATCCATATTAAGCCCAGAGGAACAAGCAAGCTTTCAGACATGCCTTACTGAGTACTGGCATGATTAGTACTTACTCCCTGATGGCTGTCTGAAGTGAGGTGTTCCGTCAACGTAAGCAGTCTGTCCTGTTTTCATAGTGGGCCCTGGCTTTTGAAGAGGAATCTTCTGTAAGATGGGGGTGAAGATGAATATAAATATAAATCCATCTTCTGCCCTTGTTGTAGCACATTCACTAGTTTCATGTGGAATTTCAAAGAGTCCCTCCTTTGGCTGTTGACAGTTAAATGAAGTCTCCAGCCATCTGAGAAGAGTGACTGGTGGGAAATATAGCGGAGTTTCAATAATTACCATCATTTCTGATGGCAGAGGTAGCTGGAAAACATTTTGTTGTCATAAACTGATCCAGGCTTTGCATTTTGGGGTGGGCCTGTAAAACCTCTTTTTACATCCACTCCACTCCAAATGTAACAGAAAACAATATGTGCAGGCAAGGCCAGGATTAGGGCATTTAGGAGTCTGGAGTCAGTGAGATCCTCAATTAACAACAAATGTAATTAATTCAATGTATATACAGAGGGAGGAAGCATGGAGCCTAGCTGATGCACTTGGTGCTGTGCATGGTTGCCAACAATTAAAAGTGTTTCAAGGAAAAATTCTCTCTAATTAGCTCAGGTGCCTGTAGTCTATTAAGCCTCAGTCACTGAGGGCCTGTGTATGCATACAGGTGAGCTTTTTTTATACAATCATCACAACATCGCTGTGACAGAGGTACATGTTCCCATTTTGCGGGCAGGGAGACTAAGGTAGGAAGGTTAAGCAACATGATTAAGACCCCAGACTATATATCAGAGCTAGATTAGAAGACAGGAATCCTCTGCTGTCAGTTCCATGCTTTGTCCATTAAACCAGGCTGTACCTCTTGCTGTTTCTCTGTCCTCCTTTGTGGCCAGATTACAGTCTTTAGGTCGCTACCTGGGGAATAAATATTAAATAATGGGCTCTTCAATCTAACAGAAAAAGGTATAACATGATCCAATGGCTGGGACAAATTCAGATTGGAAAGAAGGTGTATATTTTTAATAGTGAGCAATTAAGCATTGGAACAGTTTACCACGAGTTGTGGAGTCTCTATCACTGACAGTTTTTAAATCAAGATCAGCTTTTTTCAAAGATATGTGCTAGGAATTATTTGGGGGGAATTCTATGGCCTCTGTTATACAGGAAGTGAGACTAGATGATCACAATGGTCCCTTCTGGCCTTGGAATCTATGAAAGACACCTACCTTCTTGTTTTGTGCTGAGTAGCATTTTTTCTCAATTTCTAATCAGCCAGTTGTTTAAGGGAGTTGTGAAAGTGCACAAAGAAAGCAGCTGTACCCCTGATTCTGCAGTAATATATGCAGCCTGCTCTTCCAGGCATTACCCAAGAGCGCTGAACAGTACAGCCAGCACTCCTAATGCTCCTCCACTCCCTAGTCTAAAGGAATCACTTCTAAGGCTATGCCAATGCTGCAGTTAAAAGCCCACAGCTGGCCCATGCCAGCTGACTCAGCTCACCGGGCTCAGACTAAGGGGCTGTTTAACTTCAGTGTAGATGTTCAGGCTAAGCCCGGAGCCCGAGCTCTGGGATCCTACACTGCAATTAAACAACCCCTTAGCCCGAACCCCTTAGCCCAAGTCAGCTGGCATGGGCCAGCCATGGGTGTTTAATTGAAGTGTAGACATACCCTTCATCTAATGTGGTGGGGGAAACACAAGTCCCAACATCATTTTTAAAATATGTATTTAATTAGAGGTTTTTAAATCAAATTAAGGCAAAAAATTGATACTTTACTTTTGCATGGTGGGGAAAAAATGAAAATCGTTCCTAAAATATTACTTTAATCATAGAAAGAGTCAAATGCACAGAGCACATCACAGCACATCTTGAAAACAATCTGTTACTATGCATCTGAGGTCAGAGGTTGCGCAAAAGCGTACCAATAAATTTGATACTGCACTATAAAGCACATCTAGTAGAAGATCATTGAAATGAAAATTAGTATCTAGAGGTAAAATAATCAACAAAACAAAAATGCTGTTTTCTAAAACACAAAAGTCACATATCTATGAAATTTAAAGCAAACAGATTAATTAAAACCAACATGAAATATCTGTCAGATTCACAGGAGCAGGAAAATTCCAGGCTGATATTCTCTTTAATTTTTCCCAACATGTCTTTGTATATTAGTTTTAGACCATTCCATGAAGTCACGTCCATTCACTACAGGGGTTCTGAAATGGTACAGTGTCCACTCTGGGATTGTCTTAAATCTGGTTTTCTTACAGTACTAAATTTTGTAAGGATGAGACAGCAAAAATCAGATTTAAAAGAGGATGTTCAACACACAGTGCTTTTTAATATATCCCAAAGCGGGGGCAGGGAGGGAATTGACACAATTCTCCCTTTCTGTGTCATACCAGTCTAGACTAAGACACGTCTCCAAAACCATCCAATAAACAGTCAAAGTAAATTATTATTGTCTATTACATAGTTCTAGTAGCGCTCACAATATATTGGGTGCTTGCCAAATAAAGATAGTGGCATAATCCCTTCCCTGAGGAGATCACAGTCCAAGGCTCCAATCCCACAATTTACTCTGTTTTTGTGTGGAGCTCCACTGACTTCAGGGAAGATACAGGGGATCTGCCCACATGGAGTAACTTGCAGAATCTGGGTCCAAAACATCAGACGCCTTGTGATTATGTATCTATTTTTCCCTAGATAATTATTTATCTATTTATAAATAATTTATCTATTTCAGTGTATTAAAAAAGGATCCATTGCAAAATGTCTCCAAGTACCTGTACAACAATTTCATATAAACCAACAAATCCCAAATGTGATTTTTTTAAACAAACTGTGACAATCAGGGCGCAGACACCCCCAAGAGGAGAATAGGGGGTCTGAGCCCCAAAGAATAAGTAATTGAATCAAATGGTTGTATACAATGTTACTGTGTATCAAAATATGTCAAGGTCTTTTATGGAAGCTTGTAATGTTCTGAACTTGGTCCCTATGAGCTCTGTTTACAGGTCATATGTATTATATATGTAGCAAATTCTAATTGTAACTGTGATGCAATTTATCACCTGACAACAGAGCAGTAAAGCAGGCAGGCAGGCAGGGGCTGCCTCCACAACCAGAGGAGACTAGTTCCAAGCACCTGGCATTGTACAACTCAGCAAAAAGACAAATGATGGGCCGATAGGGTTAATGGGAAAACACTGAGAAATCCCAGCTACAGGTTCCCTACCTTAAGTGACCATGAGTAACCATGCCAGGAGAAAAAGAAAAAGAAAAAGGAAAAAAGGCCTTTTAAAAAGGGAACTTGAAACTGAAGTCTTGATCCAGAACCGAGGAACAGTCTCAAAGGCAGTGGAGTTGTGGGGGCTGTCTGGGAACACTAGATCACCCCTTAGGGCTGGGGCATGCTGGGAAACTGTTCAAAGGCAATAGGCAACTTGTATAAGAAAAGGGAATTTATCTAATATAGACATGTAAAGCCTGAAGTTGTGTCTTGATGTTTATTTCTGTGTGACTTGTATGGGTTTGCTTTTCCTTATTATTTCATCTTTGAATCGGTCATTTTTCTATTAAATAAACTTTTTGTTTAATTTTACCCCAAGCAGGTCTCTGGTGTGCAAACTGTGTGGCATGTGGATGCCGAAGTGAACTGATAAGTGGGGGAGGTTTTCACACCTTCAGGTATGATGAACCAGCGGGGAAAAGTCCAAGTGGCTCGTAGTTAAGAATTCAGGATAGATGGATTTGGGGAGATTCAGGACTAGCAGGGCTATTAGTGTCATCCTGCAAGGAGGAACTAGGCTGGTGAGCGCCATGGTGAGAATTTCATCCTTGTGCGCTGACTATTGGTGCCAGGGCTCTGAGTCATAGTAGCATAGTATTAAAGCACCCAAAGTTACAAGGTAGATGCTGACAGAAACTCTTACTGGTCCAGATGATCCCCAAAACATCAGAGAAACCACCATAAACAAAACAAAAAACACCTACGCACGAGAAAGAGATCATCAGTACAGATAGCCACTCTCTTGTTAAGGGAAAAATTTCCCCTCAGTGGTGTAAGAGTGAACATGTGACAGAGTAGCTGAAAGTGCATATTTTGTCAAAGAGGAACTAATTTCTGTGCAACCATTTTGTTTTTTTTGCTTCAACAATTCCACACAGTTTTCAAATAAATGCTAGAATTTTACATTAGTTTTGATAGCAAAAAAAAGAACATTGCTATGCAGTACTTTTTTTTACTGATGCATCCTGTATAACAGGAAGTACTCCTCGATATTGCCACTCTGAAAACCAACCAAGATATCACTGTTAGTTACAGTATACATCATTATGCAAAACAATGATAGTAGAAACAAGAATA
This sequence comes from Chelonia mydas, assembly GCF_015237465.2. Classification (NCBI taxonomy): domain Eukaryota; kingdom Metazoa; phylum Chordata; order Testudines; family Cheloniidae; genus Chelonia; species Chelonia mydas. Next base: position 277,219,383 of record NC_057849.1, read on the forward strand.
GATGATAAAACTCTCGTTAGTATCATTAAAGTCTATTTTATTTCCATAGTATTTTTACCAGAAGTTTTTATGTTACCACTACAAACCTGAAAATTATTAAAGTGACAATTTCTAGAAATAAACCTGTTATTTTTTTTCCAGGTTTAGTTTTTCTGACTGCATTGGACACCTCAAATATACATATATGAGGAGATTCTAAATTAAGTACATATACAAGGAGAAGACTGTAAATACGAAGTCCATGTACTTATTCAATAAGTACATTTGAAATGTCTAATTAAAGCACAATACAAGTCCATTGTGAGATCTGAAGCTGGCTGCATTTGGACTTTTATTTAATGGAGTAATCCTGTCTCCTGATCTGTGTAATTAAGGATAAATGGCAAATGTAGTGAATTATAAATTGAGCTAACCAGTGACACTATGAAAATGTAGACTTGACATTGTTAAACGGAATACTTTGTACCCAACAAATCCATCCAATAAACTGGTGTAATTATGTACCTACAGATATCACAAATTACAACAATTATGTAAATTGCTAGTATGTACAGTTACATGTAACAAACCTGTACTTAAATATCTATTTATAGAGTAATTACTTGGTGAGAACACTGTAATTGGAAACATTTAAGAAGTGGTCAAATGTCACTGATGTTAATCTCATTTTGTATTCTTATCTAATGTTGTTGAGCAAGGTATGGGGCCCAATTCTCCACTCAGGTATACCAGTTCAACACTAACTTTCCCTACCTGATATAATGGAGAGGAGAATCTGGCCTGTAATGTAGGTGTTATAATATCACCTTTAGCCAAGAGAAATGGGGTTCAGAGCATATGAGAAAATTCAGAGGGGTTCAAACATTTTGGGTGGGTGTACAAATAAAGTGGAAGCACTGGTGACACAATGTAATCTTAGAGTAATTTCCAAGAGGGGGTTTAGTATATGTCATCACCTCTAGGATAAGGTCAAAGCCAGGGTGAAAAAGCCTAGATATATTAATAAATTGTGGCCAGTTCCAGTTCGTTGTCTTGAGGTTAGTGAGCTTCTGTAACATCAGCTCCTGGCACGGTCTGTGGTGTTGAGCTGTAGTTTGGGCTTGCTGTCATTTTTGCTTCATTATCCATTTCAGTCTCTTTTCCATTTTTCCTTTGTATACCTTTCTTGCAGAGGGTTTAAAAAAAAAACAACCCATTTTTCATAATTTCCAACATCCTGTTTAAGCAGACACCTTCCCCAAACTGCTATTAGAACCACCTTTCACACTCATTCCCTTGACTTGATTAACAATGACAACAATAAGATAATAAACATTAGCTCAAACTTTCTCTCCAGATTTCAGTGATCCTAGGAGTATCCCCTCAGGACTGCTCAGTCCACATCTTAGAGCCTGTTTCCTTTCAGAGGGACACTCATATGTCCTTTATATACCAGTAGGTTAATAACTCACCTGAATGTGAATCAGTAGAGCCTTATTAAATCTTCTCTTAGCAGGAGCAACACAAGCTAAAAACAGGAGAGGCAAGTGTTTGAGGCAAACACAGCTAGCTTATTACAGTACCCCTGCAAAGTGGGTCAAGTAATTATGATCCTTGTGGAGTTGCAGCAGAATCATTCTACCTTCACATCTCCTATTCCATCCAAGTGAAATAATCACAAAAATTAAATGAAATATTTAAAGTGCTTTAAACATGTAAGCACTTTCGTGATTATTTAATGTTGCAAGTGCCTGGGTTAGGAGACATGACTTTGAATCTGATGGAATTCATACAGTAGGTTACTCACAAGAATGTACAAAACATATATGTCATTAACCGTTGACTATTTTTGGTTACTCTGACCTAATCCGAAATATGAACAGAGAGGGAAAGGGCATTAGACTAATTGATGAATTAGAGTATTTCAACAAGAAAGACAATAATAATCGTACAGTTGAATTATAGTGACTACAATAGTTTAGGTCCAAAATTTGTTTTTGTAAAGAGGATTTTACAAATTGAATAGAATGCAAAAAATAATTATTAAATTAAAAAAAAATCTAAACCACAACTTATTGTCAACCAACGTTATTCAAATTGAAGGTACCATGGACAACTTTAAAATCTGGCAGAAAAGCCGAGGACCTCAACCATTTTATACAATACTATGAATACATACACACTTTGTTTCTTACACAGAACAGTATAAAAGGCAGCGTGACAAATTTTGTTATAGTGTTGCAAATTAGCCATCTTTAACCTAGCAGAAACCACTGGGCAGAGTGGTTTGGTTTTCCATTAACTTCACTAATTATATTCCAACTCCAAGTTATGAATATTTTGTTGCTGAAATTTTTTTAGTTGCCTTTTCTCTCCTCCAACTGTTAATCCTCAGTGCGCATTCTGTACAAGAGGATGGTCAGGGGTATCCTCACCACCTCCAGACACATCTCTCATCTCTCTCCCTCACCGTGAACTGGAGATCAGTGGATTGGTGCTGGACTAGCTCTCCATAGACTTATGAGGAGTTAAAGCTCATCTGCCTACAAGTAGTGAGAGTCAGTCAAGTACTCATCTTCACTCTCTTTCCTCTAATTTCAACTCCATCCTTAGCTTCCATAGTCATGCCATTTATCCCAGTCTTATCCTTGGCTATTGACAACATACCCTTTCCCTTCTCTTCTTTTATCCATGATCTCATCTATGCTGACCAATCCCTGGTTGCATCTGAAAACCTTCTCCATCATCTCTCCCTTCAGAAAGTTACCCTGTCTCACTAATCTCTCAAGAACATTGTCACACTATGTTGTTATGTCCTATCCCTTTAACCAACTCGCCGCTATAAAAATCTGCACTATTGTATGCATAACAAGTGCCCTTTGGTAATATAGGTCTTCAAGTGTACAGGTTAGCATTTAAAAATGCAGTAGGGCTAGGGTTGCCAGGCATTTAGTTTTCAACTGGAATGCCCAGTCAAAAAGGGACCCTTTTAACTGCCAACCGTTAAAAGTCTGGTTGGCAGTACAGCAGGGGCCCAGGGCTAAGGCAGGCTCCCTGCCTGCCCTAACTCCATATGGCTCCCGGAAGCGGCCACAAGGTCCCTGCAGCCCCTAGACACCTGGGTGACCAAGGAGGCCCCAAGGGCTGGCTACACAGCTCCCATTGGCCGGGAACCACGACCGGTGGGAGCTGCGAGGGCAGTGTCTGCAGGCACGAGGGCAGGGCGCGGAGCCTCCCTGGCCGCCCATGCATTTAGGGGCTGTTGGGACCCGGCAGCCACTTCCTGGGATCTGTGGTAAACTCCACCAGGACCCCGCATCCTGAACCCTCTCCCGCACCCCAACCCCCAGCCCCAGCCCAGAGTCCCCTCCAGCACCCAAACTCCCTCCTGGAGCCCACACCCCCACCAACACTCCAGCCCTCTGCCCTAGTCCCATCCTGCACTGCAAACTCCCCATCCCCGGCCCCACCCCAGAGCCCTCACCCCCTGCCCCCCCTCCCACACACACACCAACCCCCTGCCTCTTGGCCACCTTCTCTCTCCAGCGTTTCTTTGGCCCCATCTCTGCACTCACTCTGTTACTGCTGTTGTCATAATTAGAGGTGGTTGAACTGTTCATAACTAATTTATCTGATAAATTTAACCCCCTTGTCTATTTGGGATCTATCTAGCAACCGATCATGTTCATTATTTTCCAGAGTTTGTCAATTTATTTATACGAACAAATGACAGCCTATAGACAATATGCAAATTCTATATATATTTATTATGATCATTCGGTTTGTGTGATTGGCCACCTACATTACATGGTAATGTTCCTGTTTTTTTATTGGCTAACAAAGCTTTATATACTGGAGTCATGACTCAGGGACACAAGGAGCAGTGCCTGGAGAATTGTTAGGCCATTTCAAATCTTTTCTTGTCTTCTTTTTGCTCTTATAGCCATTTTATTTGGCTGCTTATGTGGACTTCAGATTTTAAAAATAGCTGGGTATCTTCCTGACAGATGAAGAAAAATAAATGCAATGACCCTCTAGAAGACTTTACATTCAACTTCCCCATGTCACACTGACACCAGGCAATTTTCATGGCTGTTGCTTTGCTCCCAAGTATATTTATCTATTGAGGCTTTTTATAAAAGTTGCCCTTTCACTGTGATATCTGAATGGTCCCCTTTACTGCCTGACATTAGCTACTGGTTCCTTAGATCTTCTTAATGACGTTAGAGGGACTCTGTGATTGTCTTTCTCCCACTTATCCTGTGACATTCCACCAGTCCCCATTCACACATCAATATAATTAATTCACTTCTTGATACACTCAGTTCACACTTGCCTCCTAGCCTTTTCGCTATCAAGTGAGATAAATTCACATTTTTCTTTCACTCCAAGAGTGCATTAATCTGACAGCAGAACTGTCCCTGGGTCAAGAGTAGAAGTAGTTCCACAGAGCAGTTGTCCATGAGGGACCAAGGGAATTAACAGAAAATACAGTATAACATTCTTTGGTGGTCCTGCTCCAACATATAATATTAAAGTTAACTTGGGTCAATTCATATTTAAGCAAGCAACTGCTGTCACAATTGTAATTAAAGTACTAAATATGTACTTGTTGGTCCATCAGTAGATTAAAACAAACAGCAAGAGGAGTTTCTGATGAAGACAAAGAAACACTGACTGCTTTATTCGGGTGCAGTGAATGACAGAAAATACTGGTGTATTAGGAAGAGCGAAGCTAAAAGACTACACGTTTAATCAAACCTTGACGTGTCAAACACAAACCAGAGGAGGAAGAGAATTGGGGTGTGAAAGACCTTGCACTCGTAATGCAGCTGATCTTATTAACCTTCTGATTAATGAAGACCTGTGAGGAATGAACTTAGAAATATGTCTAAGTTCCCCTGTTTCACCATTCATTTTGGTTAGATAATTTTTCAACAACAAAAACATATTTGAATGTGGTTTTACAGTTAAGAGCAAATCTTCCTCTTGCTAGAAACAGTTTTTTGCAGCGATCACGTTGGTGCAGGTCAGGATGCTTAAGGAGGCCCGAGGGAATGTGTTCCGGAGCACACATTTCTTCTGCTCCCCAAAGGAGCAGAATGTGGTTGCATCCAACTTTCCCATGCTGCATATTGCAGCATGCATACAATGGAGTTAATGGCCTCTCCCATTGGTCCTGTGGAGCCTCAGTGTGCATGTTAGCCAAGCATAGAGCTAGAGTGCCAGAAAAAGTCTAACCTGCTCTACTATTAAATAGATGCCCATTGGGATGAAGACGACAAGCGGCTCATTTGACCTTCTATCTCTTTCCTGCCCATCTTCTCTCCCACCACCCACCCCACAAAGTGCTCCACAAAAACCAGGACAGAATTTTGCCCCAGATATGCCAGATTCTTACTGGAAAAAGTAAATTTATTACTTACTAACTTTATTTTTCCTAAGAACCTGGCAGGTTCTCAAATTAATCATTTCAACTAAACACAGTTAACCACCAATTGTTTGCATCACAGGTCTTTGTATTCATGAAGAATCTAGAGAACTAAATCCCCGACAGAGGGTGCCTCAGAGGTTTCCCTGTCTGAAATGTCTAAATCCCAGGATATTAGAATCATTTTGCATCATTACACACTTGCTGTCGCTGAAAAACTACTCACAGGCTGGATAAGTTAAAGCTGCTTTTTCTGCAGTTCTCAGTCAGGTGAATTTGTTTCCTCAGTAGCTCCATAATGGTGATGTGATAAGTGATCTTTACTTAGCACTGTGAAAAACAGTGGGAATCAGCTAGTCAAGCTTTCCTTTTCTGGATCCTGGTGGCACCTTTTATACTGACTACAGGACTGGAATAATAGGGAGCTAATGTGTCACCTAACAAACTACAGAGCTTTTTGGAGTAGTAGATGTTTTTAGCAGCGCTGGGGAGGAAGGCCATAGTGTTTATTAGCAAGTCAGTGGCTCCACAGAGGAATTTTCCCTGGAGATGAAAGAAAGAAAAACAAGGGGGGGAGGGGAAGAGAGAGAGAGAGAGAGAGATTTGGCAGTAGCACGTCAAAGCAGGCAGCTTTAATATGTTTCTGTTATAAAGAAGCCGGCATCAGCCTCGCATACGGGTGCATCAAGCATGTATTTCTAAGGATATTGTCCTAGGAAGGACAATGTGCAGGAGAGACTGGCATAGGGACTAACAACTATTGAAGAAGGCACAAATACAAGCTGCATTGGAGGTGCTTCACAAATACACTGAAGTAAAACCTCAAAAGATGTGAAAAGGCAGTTTCAAAAGAATGACTTTCCTTAGCAGAAATGAACTACTAAAGACGCAATTAGAATTTGAACAAATACAATCAAACATACAGTAATGAAAGTAATTAAAAAGCATTTTGATTGCTTCATAATGGGAAGGGCTCATCAAGCTCACTAGTAATCAAAATGCAATTCTGCTCATTTTAAATGTAACTGTAAAGAAAAGTAAGGAAGCTAAAGAAAACTGACTATGTTGCTGAATGAAAACTGCAATTTTGGTAAAATCCACCCAGGTGTACAGGGCTCACATAGGCCTTCTATGCAGCAGAGGTGTGGAAGGAGAAGCAGGTCCCCACACCTCCGAGATACCACAGAGGTTATTCCAGTCTGTTCCAAAGAGGCCAGTATTACAGGGTAGAGTGGGGATGGCTCATGCTTATATAGTTCTAATCTCCTAAATAGTCCCAAGCATCCATAGGCTGCAATGGTGATCATAGAGAGACTATGCTGCAGCCACTAGGCCTGCCAACAGGTCGATACATATGTTTCAATAATCCATCCCTTACCCATTAAAGGTCTGATCCAGCTCCCACTGAGGTCAATATGAATTTTGCCATTGACTTAAATGGAAGCAAATTTGGACACTTGAACCGCCAGCATAAATCTTGGTGACATGCAACTTGTGCAGAGAGGGGATTAATTTAACACTACATGAGTAAGATACTAAAAAATAAACACTTGCTTGTTAATGGTGGGGGCATAGAGAAGAAAAATGAAATAGAAGATACAGAAGAAAGCAGCGGCCTGACATTTTCGTGGTCATTTATAAGTGTACTGGGTCTGACTTACCACTGCCTTTCTCCATTTTCACTGATTTCTATGGCATTTCATTGGTGTAATACTGGAGTAACAAATTAAGCCTGAATATTTTTTAGAAATGACTACACTATAAATTCTATATAAGATGCAGGAATGTAAGCTTTGGCTTATATGCTCTAATATCTAACACCTAGCTCTTATATAGTGCTTTTCATCAGGCAGGCAGTATCACTATCTCCTTTTTATAGAGGGGGAAAACCATAGCACAGAGAGGTGAAGTGACTTGTCCAAGGTCACCGAGTAAGGCAGTGGCAGAGCTGGGAATAGAACCCACATCTCTTGAGTCTCAATCCTGTGCTCTGTCCACTAGATGACATAACTGGAAGTGCACAACATTGTCAGTTTTTGTTTCTTAATTTGAATTCTAATCCAACGCTACGCATATATGAAACATGCATGTCAGATCACCTTATAGCACCCAAGAAGTGCCAAAAGCAATGGAAATGAGCTAGTTGGCATGTTGCTGCTATTATAACCTGGGTTTTAAAAAGTGAATGTATATTCTTATTTGAAAAATAATTTATAGAAGCATCTGTGGAAAGAGAAATTCTTGAGCATTTAGTTACTGTTCATTGAATAGACAGAGAAGTTGGACAGCCAACTAGTGTACATAATTCCCCATAAAAACCCAGCTAACCTGATTTCACTATTCTATTACTGGCCACCTCAGGTCCTGAGAGCAGGGGGGAAGGGGGGGGAACAGAATTCAACTTCACTTTAGCAAAATAAAACCATTATTTCAAAAAAAGTTTGGAAACCCGAACAGTATTGAGCCAGATTCTGATATGAGCGACACTCATATAGCCTGAAATAATGCTACTGTTCATCATTTGAGTTTGTTGTTCACAAACTGTAGAATTACTGTTCTATTGACACTTGGTATGTTGCTTGGTCTCATCTGATTAGTCTTATTGTAAGAAAGAAAAAGGAAAATAAACCATGGGTGAGGAAAGTATCCACTGCAACAAATATGGTTCTGATTACTTAAAAAAAATACAGAGTTATGTATTCAGCATATTGCCATGCATGTTCTGTGAAATTCAAACAAACATCTTTTCAAATAGCTAGGGCAAGGGATGGAAGTAAACTTAAAGTTAGTAAAATAAATACATTTAGTTATTTACAACAAAATTCTTAATCTACAAATGGTTTAAGTGCAACATTAATATTCGCTTTTTAAAAGCTTCCTTGATTTACCACCTACTGCATATCCCTCACCCCACAGGGACAGCTACAGGATTTGAGAGCACTTCAGCTATGGGCAAAACTCTACTTTTTATTCAAAAGGATAAGTCAAGAGATATTTGTTTCTCCCACTCCAGAGTTTTAAATAGTAAATTCTGGAGCTGCTTAGCAAATTATATTACACTTAGAATAAAGGAGAAAATAAAATGGGTTTTGTTTTTTCCTGCTCTTTGCCTTTATCTTTGCCTAGTCTCCCCAAAGTGAAATCCTGACCCATCCCACCACTGTGGAAAGGTCAAAAGACAAGAAACTCATCACGGTCCTGCAAGAAAAAGGATGATCTGGTGAGAGGAGGCAGGTGGAAGAGCAGAAATGTAGCAGAACTCCATAAAGGTATACAGGAGAATCTGTTGGTCGATTGAGCTTGCAGCAGGGATATGGTCAGCCACCCTGTGAACTGGGAGGCCTTTCTACCTGCAAGATCAGCTGTGAAGGTGTTTTGCATCCTTCCCCCACCTACGCAAAATCCATTTACTCAGAATTTGCACTGGAGCTAAGAATTTCACCGGAGGGAAATAAAATAGTGAAGTGGATGATCCTCTGCATTAAACATGAAATGTAATAACATTAGTGGTAAGTATCTTGCTAGCTGGAAAAAAATTCCCTGGTCTTTCTTCACATTTAAAAAAAAAATAAAAATAAAGCTTGCTTTTTTTAAATGGATCTGCCCGTCATAGAGCTCCACAGCAGCTATCATCAGTGACAACTGCTTTTAACCAGTAGCCTTAATTTAAGGGAAATGAAGCTTCAGGATTTTAGTAATTTCATCACTCACTCTTCCATTTTTTTTCCTGTGTTCTATGATGTCAAACTCCCCAACTCATCAACTTTTATATTTAATATTACCTTCTTATTGAGTTGTCTATCACTTAGTTTTGTATTTGTTTAAATGGATGCACCATCACCACCCGAATGCAGCTTCTTTTCATTTAAAATAAATCACATTGACAAAGAATTACCACATACTGAGTATATCTGAGTTTACCATAGTTCTCACTTATACTTACTATAGGAGGTATCTGTGGTGACAGTGTGGAGACTACAAACAGTAGTAACTACTACTGTAATGGTACCTTTTGTAAACAATTGCAAGGTTCATCTTAGTAAAGCATACAAGTAGCAAATGAGAATTTTGCCAAGTGTTCTCAAACAGGAGTTCTGGGAGAGTTGTGAAATATTTCCTTTTACGAGAATATTCTCATTAAGAATTTAGTCATTAAACTGTAGGTCCATTTAGATTTTAAAAATCTAAATAAGTCTGTTTTGTAAATTCCTCAGACTTCTCACTATGACATACTGTTTTTGTTATATTGTGTTCCTTTTGAATTCAAGCTAGACTCAACTGCATCCTACATAATAACTATCCCTGAATAAAAAGGACTTTTTAAAAAAAATTCAAACAAACATGAAATGTAGAAATGATAGAAGCACGCAACATGTCTCTAGTGTGGCATTTTGGCTCTATTAGTCAAAGAGGTGTATTCCTTAAGTATACATTAGAGGATAGATGTGCACATAAAAATACCATATGTCAGTTTCAAAGCTATAATTTACATAGTTATTTAAACTTATGCAAATGAGGACATTAAAGTAGAGATACATACCAATAAAAAGAAGTTAAAACTGCCACATCATCTTCAACTCCCTGCAAGTGACTAGGTATAGCAGAACATATGGTTTGTAAGCTCTCCCACTGTTCTTAGAACTCCGGATAGAGTACCATATGTGCTATAATACAGGGCAAGTTAACAACACATGGTAGCCTTACCTCCCCACTTAACTCTAAAAAACCTCATGCTAATTGTAAGGATTAGATACAAAGCATTAGCCTTTTCTCCATCCGATGAAGTGAGCTGTAGCTCACAAAAGCTCATGCTCAAATAAACTGGTTAGTCTCTAAGGTGCCACAAGTACTCCTTTTCCTTTTCTCCATATAATTCATCCTGTTCTTATTTACAATGTACAACAGAGTCAAAAATGGTTTTAGCTTTCAATCCATTGTATTACAAAATCTGAATAGTTTATAATTAAGGCCCTACAAAATTCACAGTCCATTTTGGTCAATTTCATGGTCATAGGATTTTAAAAAATCGTAAATTTCATGATTTCAGCTATTTAAATCTGAAATTTCATGGTGTTGTAATTGTAGGGGTCCTGACCCAAAAAGGAGTTGGGGGGGAAGGTCACAAGGTTATTGTGTGTGTGTGGGGGGGGGGGGGGGTTGCGGTACTGCTACCCATACTTCTGCACTGCTGCTGGCAGCTGGAGAGCAGCAGCTGCTGGCCAGGAGCCCAGCTCTGAAGGCAGAGCCACCGCCAGCTGCAGTACAGAAGGATGGCATGGTATGGTATTGCCACTCTTACTTCTGCGCTGCTGCTGGCAGGGTGCCACCTTCAGAGCTGGGTGCCCGGCCAGCAGCCACCGCTCTTCGTCTAGCCAGCTCTGCAGGCAGTGCAGAAGTAAGGGTAGCAATACCATGACCCCCCTAAAATAACCTTGCAACTCCCTGTGCAACTCCCTTTTGGGTCAGGACCCCCAATTTGAAAAACACTGGTCTCCCCCCACCCCAAAATCTTTATAGTATAGGGTAAAAGCACATAAAAGACCAGATTTCAGGTTGAGGGAGATCAAATTTCATGGTCTGGGAAGCGTTTTTCATGAATTTGATAGGGCCCTAGTTATAATAGGGAAGTGTTGCTTAGTCCTGGGGATAAAAGACTTGGAATCAACATTCCTAGGATTTTCTACTCTGAATTCTGCCACAGACTCACTGCATGGCTTGGCATAAGTCACAGAGGTGTCCCAGCTACAAGTGTGTATGCCTATACTTACTTCAGTGTGACCCCTCGCAAGCACAGCACTTACCAGAGTTATTTAGTTCTCCACACAGGATTGGCATCTTAATCAATTTGCCATAGTTTCCCCATATGTCAAATAAGATAAATAATGTTTAATCAACTCAAAGGAGTGTTCTGAAGTTTAATAATGGTTGTAAAGTACTTTGAGATCCTCAGATAAAAGTTGACTGCGGAGTCCAAAGAACTAGAGCTGGGGAAAAACATGAGTGGCTTTGAAAAAAAAACCGAACTTTTTATACTGTGGTTTTGTTTTGCAAAGTAGGAGTGGTTCAAATGTTTGTCCAATTTTAGACAAACCTCTGAGTTTGGGAAGAGCAGCCTGGTTAGGTATTCCAGTCTGCAGCAAAACTTTGAGTGACTTTGGGTTTGCAAGTTCTCACCAGTCCAGGTTTTATTTTGTTAAATGTAAACAAATGGTGGTATGGATCTAGATGTATTTCATTACTATAATAACTATAAAATGGCATTTATATAGCAACCACCTTTCTAGAATGTCAGAATGCTTTAACAAAAACCTATTACAGGCAAACCTAGATTTTACAAAGTCTCAGGGGACAGCCACCTTTTGTAAAGTCAGAGGAAAATACAAAACCTCATTATTAGGTTAGGGACGCCCAGGTATTTTTGAATACGTCATAAAATTTGGATTTATTTTAGCTATACTATTATCCTGAAGGAGGAAAAAGGCACAAAGGAGTTAAGTGACTTGCTTGAGGTCAAAAAGTGAGACTGTAGCCAAGACAGGATTAGGACACAATTCTCTTGAGTTCCTCTGATCTGCTCTAACCACTGTAACAACTTGCTCCTGAAAGGTTAGGGGAATTTGTATAACTGGTTAAGAACATAAACATAAGAACGGCCATACTAAAGGTCCATCTAGCCCAGTATCCTGTCTTCTGACAGTGGCCAATGCCAGATCCCCTAGAGGGAATGAACAGAACAGGTAATCACCAAGTCATTCATCCCCGTGTCTTCCTTTCCCAGCTTCTGGCAAACAGAGGCTAGGGACACCATCCCTGCCCATCCTGGCTAATATCCATTGATGGACCTATCCTCCATGAACTTATCTAGTTCTTTTTTGAATCCTGTTATAGTCTTGGCCTTCACAACATCCTCTGGCAAGGAGATCCACAGGTTGACTGTGCATTGTGTGAAAAAATACTTCCTTTTGTTTCTTTTAAACCTGCTGCCTATTAATTTCATGTGGTGACCCCTAGTTGTGTTATGAGAAGAAGTAAATAATGCTTCCTTATTTACTTTCTCCACACCAGTCATGATTTTACAGACCTCCATCATATCCCCCCTTAGTCACCTCTTTTCCAAGCTGAAAAGTCCCAGTCTTATTAATCTCTCCTCATATGGCAGCCGTTCCATACCCCTAATAATTTTTGTTGCCCTGAACCTTTTCCAATTCCAATATATCTCTTTTGAAATGGGCGACCACATCTGCATGCAGTATTCAAGATGTGGGCATACCACGGATTTATATAGAGGCAATATGATATTTTCTGTCTTATTATCTATCCCTTTCCTCATGATTCCCAACATTCTGTTCGTTTTTTTGACTGACGCTGCACATTGAGTGGATGTTTTCAGAGAACTATCCACAATGACTCCAAGATCTCTTTCTTGAGTGGTAACAGCCAATTTAGACCCCATCATTTTATACGTATAGTTGGGATAATGTTTTCCAATGTGCATTACTCTGCATTTTTCAACATTGAATTTAATCTGCCATTTTGTTGCCCAGTCACCCAGTTTTGCAAGATCCTTTTGTAGCTCTTCACAGTCTGCCTGGGACTTAGCTATCTTGAACAATTTTGTTATCATCTGCAAATTTTGCCACCTCACTGTTTATCCCTTTTTCTAGATCAATTATGAATATATTGAATAGGACTGGTCCCAGTCATGAGCCCTAGGGGATACCACTATTTACCTCTCTCCATTCTGAAAACTGACCATTTATTCCTGCCCTTTGTTTCTTATCTTTTAACCAGTTACCAATCCATGAGAGGATCTTCCCTCTTATCCCATGACAGCTTACTTTGCTTAAGAGCCTTTGGTGAGGGACCTTGTCAAAGGCTTTCTGAAAATCTAAGAACACTATATCCACTGGATCCCCTTTGTCCACATGCTTGTTGACACCCTCAAAGAATTCTAGTAGATTGGTGAGGCATGATTTCCCTTTACAAAAAACATGCTGACTTTTCCCCAACAAATTATGTTCACCTATGTATCTGACAATTTTGTTCTTGAGTGGCAGGATCACCTCTGGAGCCCTTTTTAGAAATTGGCATTACTTTAGCTATCCTCCAGTCATTTGGTACAGAAACTAATTTAAATGATAGGTTACAGACTACAGTTAATAGTTCTGCAATTTCACATTTGAGTTCCTTCAGAACTCTTGGGTTAATACTATCCGGTCCTGGTGACTTATTACTGTTTAGTTTATCAATTTGTTCCAAAACCTCCTCTAACACCACCTCAGTCTGGGACAGTTCCTCAGATTTGTCACCTAAAAAGAATGGCTCAGGTTTGGGTTAGCTCTTAGCCTATCCCTGAATAAAATTGTTCACTTGTCAGTTACTGAAATTGTCTACTAGGTACTCTCAATAGCTAGTTTTCAAAATCTCATTACCTCAAATGTTTACAAGAATTGTTAGTCCATATACCAATTGTACTACATCTCTGAACTAATTGCCTGCCAAATGCTGTTTGTCAAAGTTGAACAGTGTTTGCTATTTTGTCCGTAGCTTGAGAAAAAATCTGAAACTAGATCTAAATTATTTTGTATCTGTAGAACTTTAAGAAAGCTAAAAAAATGAGAACATTTGTATAACTGAAAATAAATTGGAATAGCTGAGATAGAAATGGCAGTTTATAAATGAAAAGATGATGTAACCTTTACTTATGTGGCTCCAGCTGTGTTATTATATAAGACATTTGAGGACCAGCATCATATATTATATTGTACAAATGTTCACAGGTACACGTGAATGACAACTGCACACATTGTAAGCAACCTTCTGTTCACTTTGCATGGTCTAACATTTTTGGCACTGTTGCCTTTCTAAAAGTAACCTTTCTATGCATCATGTTAAGGTCACTTAAGAAGCTCAGTGTATGCTAAATAAATCCAAGACTACCATTATTTTAAGCTATGGGGCCTTAGGGATGCCAGAGTTTCAGTTGTCATTTTTTTGTGGAACTGTCTAGGAAGATAACTGGGACCTTGCATACAGTCAGCTTTTTCATTCTACTTCCTCATTAGATGTTGTTCTTAACAGACTTCTTGGTATAAAAATGAAATTACACTAGTATCCTGAATATGTAACTACTGTAGGGATTCTTCCCCAAGGCTGCACTATTGCTGATCTCCAAAACAGGCAGGGTTCAATGCACATAATATAGAGGTGATGCAGATTAATCTTGTACACCTCAGAAGATTTTACATGATTGCACTGAACATCTCAAGATAGGCTCCAGATGCCACAGTGAGCCATTACCCCAATTCAAATAATGGTTCACAGATGCAGTAACTCATCAGAATTCAGAAAACATCTCTCACTAAATCTTGCAAAAGGAATGAAGTTAGTTCTTTTACCACTATTCCTTGTTCCAGTAGCAGTCTGTCCAAACTGAATATTTCCAGTATATATGGCATCTTGATTACATTTGATGGTGGCCCAAAATGGCCCAATTAATAATTGGAGAGTATTTCAATGTTATAATGCATAGTAAGTTTAGAATATTGTACATCATGTCCAGACTACAAATCTCTTTCTCTGAGGATATAGAATAAATTCACTATATTCCACTACTTAAATCTACTAAATAGTAAGAAAAACTACACTGCTATTAAAAGCTGCGAGAAAACTCTGGTACCTAAATTTTGCTGCACATGTCAACAGTCAGCATAAAGAGAACGATAACTGTAGATATATTTTCTGTGTAATATCTGATGCTATTTAAAGAACATTTAGTGAATTCTTTAAACTCCACGTGACAGTAAAGAGTAAGAAAGACTGGACTACTGGAATCTTTGGGAAGAGTTGGTAACAAGATTGTTTTTAAATAGATGCAACAATTTTTAGCAAAAGAACAACATTTTCTCTCCCTGCCAACTAGTCACCAAGTTCTCTCTTCTTGTTACCTAGAAGTGGCAGCTGGTCCCCAAAATAAGAGCTGTGGCTGCAGGAGCCACCTCCTACAGGTTGCCTTTCAAAATGAAGATCTGGGTCACTGGTGAGGCTTGTCACAAGGAAGGGTTCTGGTAGGGGTTGGAATAGGCTGGTGGGAGAGTGGAACCACAGAGAGCCCCTGAAAAACTGGCACATATTACATCAAAGGGTAGGTAGGAACAACAGTGTTTATCCTTCTGTGACCCTTTTACCATTCTGTCCCTCCCCTCTTGTCAAATTTAGTCACGCAGAAGAAAATCATAATTTGTGGGAAGTGAAAGTTTTCCCTTCTCCCTCAGCTGTGTGACTTCTTAGCTGAGCAATATTTAAAAGTCAATACAAATGTGTTCTCCTGTAAGAAAAAAAGCATTATTATTAGAAATTACATCTGCTATTACATTTCATAGATGAAATATCTGATCAAGATATAGATTGTACAACTGTTCCTTGAGGCTCCAGCTCTGACAATATGCATCATTAATCAATTTCACCTGCTATATTGATAATTAGCCATGGTTACAAGGTCTGAATTTCTGATCTGGATCTGAACTTCTCCAAAATTCAAAAGTGTTTAAATCTGGGGTTTTGGTTTGAGCTCATTTCCGTTATTAAATTTTGCACAATTTGACCATGTCCATTAAAGGCCTAATCCAACAGCCACTGAAATCAATGGGAGTTGTCACTGTTATGGGACTGCTTGCTGCGCTGTCCCCTTTCTGACTCTCTGAGTGCATCCCCTAGGTTGTACGCCTCATGCCTGTCTTGAGCTGGAATTTTGCATTTCTCCCACTGTTAAATGGGATCTGAGCACAACCACTACGCCAACCAATTATTACCCTGCAGGTCTGACTGGACACCTGCATCTGCGACCAGTGATGCAGCCAACAGCCTTCTTAAAAATTAAAGTGTTTTTTATTTATCAGTAAGAACAAAGCTTTAGAGAACAAAGGATTTTAAAACAACGAACAGTCTAGATGCATGTCTATTTTACCTAGAGTTCTACCATTCTATGATGGCCACCTAAGTTCGCCTGTGTTCTCTAGATACCCTCAGTGGGTTCCTGTGTCTGAATCTTGTTTCAGTTTGCCCCCCCACACACACACTTTTTGATCTCCCTCCCCTGACAGAGCCCTTTTTAAACACTCAAGAGTTGTTTGTTCTGCCGTGTTTTTCAGGTCTTGTCATTTCCTGGACAAACCAGGTTCATAGGCTGGCTGGAGACCACAGACAAATTCACCAAGGATAACAGAACTCGCACTGTCCCTTAACAACTCTTAAGTGTTTGCTCATAGGTAGCTATCTTGAACTATTCTTTTCCTTCCTGCCTGTATTTCAGACAGAGAGAAAGTGGGTGAGAGAATATCTTATACATGTTGGTCCAGTAATCCAGATGGACACCTACTGAGTTAAAGCAATATATACATACAGTTAAGATCATCCCAATAGTTACACCAGGAGTTCTCAAACTGGGGGTCGGGACCTCTCAGAGGGTCGTGAGATAATTACATAGGGGATCGCGAGCGGTCAGCCTCCATCCCAAACACTGCTTTGCTTCCAGCATTTATAATGGTGTTAAATATATTAAAAAGTGTTTTTAATTTATAAGGGAGGGGGGGTGCACTCAGAGGTTTGCTATGTGAAGGGGTCACCAGTACAAAAGTTTGAGAATCACTGAGTTAAACCAACATAACGTATGAATAAATTATTACAGAGCAGTTCCATATTAACAGGAGTCTTTCCATTTACTTCAGCAGACTTTATAATAGACTCTAAACATTGTATGTTGAAACTAATTTACTAATATTTGATCAATAATCAGGTTTACCATTCTCTATCCATGTTGTTTATTAAATTGCTTGTAAGGTCACATAAAAACAATTTTCTACAGCTCCCACAATAATCATAGATGGCATTTGCTTTCTTTTTCTTTTTAAACTATATTAAGTATTGACTTCAATGGAATTATGCCAAGTTATACCAGCTGAAGATCTGTCTCTATTCAATATTGTTCAGACTTTCACTATTAGAACAATGTGTTTATTAACTGGCAGCTAGTTTTTTTTTGACGTCAGTATTAAAATAATAATAAAAACCTTCTTCATAAATCTATAGGCAGAGCTGGCAGGGTTATCTATAGATAAAATTACCTAATACTTTCCATTATAAAACCACTGTTTTCAGTTGCTTATAATCATGCCAAACTTTAACCATTTGGGCTGAGACTTTCTATGCCTGGTCTCTGCATCCGCCTGAAGTTTGTTTGGAGAGTTGCAGCAAAAGTATTTCAGCCATTTCCAAGAACGAGTCTGGGGAAAAAACAGGTAATTTTGCAAGTGTTAATCCCATACCCCCCCAGTTGCTTCTATTGTCTGGAATAGGAAGACTAAAATTTGACACAGGTGTGGTTCAGGATCCAGAAAGATGCCTTGTGCTGTTCCCATGACAGTATACCTAGATTTGGGCACCATATAAGCTGCTGAAAGTTGCCACTTGACACGCTCAGAGCTTTTTGGAGGCTTGCTAAAGTCTCTGAACAGCCTTTCTTCATTAAGGATGCGCTCATATCCTACTGATCTTACATCTACACAGAATGGAGCAGCAGCATACATTTGGTCTATGGGAAGCAGAGCTGGGATAGGAGCCAGGAAGAAAGCAGGGGTTCTACACCCATCTCTTCCATTTACCGGTATTAATCATTCTGTGCACTTTCTAGTTGTTATTATTGAGCAAAGCCCAAGCAACCTTACTTCAACCTCCTTGTGTGTATGCATTATGATAGCGTTTAATTACATAATCACATATTATGTTCTGCAGGACCCCCGTTTTATAGGATTGACAGTAAAGAAAGCTGAGGATTGCAATAAGAGCAAGGGTGTCTTGAAGTTAATGCACAGAATGGGGATGCAGGAGTGCTGGGTGCTGTAACTGGCTTTATCATAGATTTCCTGCGGGATGTTGGGAAAGGCTACAATAACATGTACACAAAAGGTGGACAAATTTAAAATTATGAGGGCAGCCTTGCTTCTTGCATTTCCTCTTGAGTGCTTACTTAGTATCTTTGATTTTCTGTCGGGAATATTATACAATGCACATGTAACTGGATAGAAAAACAACACGATATAAATGTTAGTTTACAGATTTTGGGCTGCCTTTATTTTGTAAAATGATACCCTAGACTAGCCTCTCTAATGAAGATTATAAAGATAAAATTGTTTTTGACTGAGGCATTCTGAGAATAACATAGGGCCAGATTCTGCTGGACTTGCACATACAAAGTAGTCTATTACTCTGTGACTAGTCCCAATAAAATCAACGGGACTCCTTGTAGAGCAAAGCACTGCTTAATTTGAGTAAGGGTAGCTGCACTTGGGTCACAATTAGTATTTGCACAACCTGCATTTTGGAAGAGATATTTTTAAAACTGTTTGATGAATGCCATTAATTACTTTATGCATACAACAAACTCATACATAATCACTGTGGGGAACTTCCCTATCATGTAAAAAACATCCGGTATTGTACAAAGTATCATAAAATGAGGCACTGCAAAGTGTCTCTCTCTCTCATATTATATATAAAAATTTATTCCAGTACACATTAAATATCAGATGATGTCTTGTCAGCAATATATATATAAAGGTCACTGAAAAGTTCACCATTTGATATTGCTGCCATTGCTGACAAGATATATCTGATCTATAATGTGTACTGAATTAAGATTTTATATTGTGCAATTAAAACAATCATTCAAGTTCAGGCTCCATATGAAAATAGTAGTCTCGCTTTGGCGCCATCCTACAAATGGGCCTGAGTGAATGGACCTTTACGCCCATCATGTAGTCCCTGTTAAGTCAGTGAGGCTCTGTGCAGGAACAAAGGACTGCTCTCCCCATTGGTGTGAAATGTATTTTTGTTCTTAAACCTATTTACATTATTTTACTAAATACTCTTTCTATACAGTACATGGGACATGCTTTATTCAACTGACTTTTTTTTTCCCCCAGACTGAATTAGTTTGGGTTTGCTCCAGTTCCCAGTAAAGCCAATGGAAAAGACTCCCACTGATTTCAGTGAGATTTGGATCAGAGTCCATATGCTTTAAAAGTAACTTGCTTATATATCATTTGTATGTAAACCTTTACTTCACTTACTTTAAGTCTGGAATTACAAATGTTCCAATGAAATAAGCTCTTCATGAGCAAATAGCAATTATGCTGCCCAAATTTTGTATATTTTACCTGGTCTCTTCAGAAGTAAATTGGGGATAGGAAGTGTGATAAATGAAGGGGCGGGGGGGAACTACCTTTTATGGACACCCAGCCAGCCAGTTAGCTATAAAATTCCTGTTATTAGCTGTTCCCTATTTGCTTTACTTGTAAAGGGTTAAAAAGTCTGACTATATGCGCAGGTAAAGGGAAGTGAGTGGGCACTGGCCAAAAGAGCCAATGGGAAGGCTAGAACTTTTTAAAATTGAAACAAGACTCCCCTTTTGTCTGTCTGTGGTTGTTCTCCCGGGGAGGAGAGACAGATCAGCAATGCTGTAAGAAGCTTTGAGCCAGGTATGAAAAATCATCCCTAGAAACTACTCACCTGAAACCCCAGATACGTAAGTAGATCAAGAAATGTCTAGAAAGACGCAATTAGGTTTATATCTCTTATTTCTTTATGGCTTGTGGACTCCTCTGTGCCAACCCCAGGCGCTTTTGTTTTGCTTGTAATCTTTCAGCTGGACCTCAAGGAAGTTATATGGATGCTTAATCCTTATAAGTGGTTCTTTTTAAAATCTAGCAATAGTCTGAGTCTTTAGCTGTATTTTCTTTCTTTTTGTTTTCAATAAGATTTACCTTTTTTAAGAACAAGATTGGATTTTTGTGTCTTAAGAGGTTTGTGCACGTTGTTTAATTAGCTAGTGGGAATGGTTGATTTTCTTTGTTTTCTTTCTCTGCTCTTCCTGGGGGAGGTGGGGGATGAAGGGGTTTGAGGGTACTCCACAGGAAGGAAATCCCAAGTGCTCCTTCCTGGGTTCTCAAAAGGAGGAGGGGGTGTTGCACTTGGGTGGTGGCAGCATCTACCCATTCAAGGTCAAAGAAAAGCTGTAACCTTGGGAGTTTAATACCAGCCTGGAGTGGCCAGTATTAATTTTTAAAATCCTTGAGAGCCCCCAACCTTCTGCACGCAAAGTGCCAGAGTGGAGAATCAGCCTTGACAGGAGGGAAGGACAATTTGGCAATGTGTCTCTCTTTCCCATATTATAGATAGATTAATCACAGCTATGTTATACTGAACAGTAGCAAAATAACAAGCTTATGGAGAACATTAATTCTTTTCCTTTGATATAAGGGAAAGTCTGGCCTCCTTCACTTAATCTTAGATGTACAAAATCCGCTGGACTAGAATCCAACTGACCTTACCCAAAAGGAATATATTAGAGTAACTGTAGAGTCAGGTTAGTTGCTTCACATTTTATTCAAGCTTTACCATCCAAGAAAAAGTCACTTTTAAGAAATGGATTCGTTTACTAGGCCAAGGATGCCAACTTAATAAAAAACTAATAAACTTACCCTTTGTGGAACTTACAAGCTGTTAAATTTTAAAAAGGCAGATTTTTGTTATTACTCATCAAACATAATAAAAAAGAACCTCTTTGCATCACTGTTTGCAAAGAAAAGTAAATAAGATGTGGTAGTCCTCTCTCCCTCATGACAACAGTCCTCAGTAGAATATCAGCAAAAAAAAAAAAAAAAAAAAAAACACACAGGAAGTTTCAAGTCGAAAGTAAATCTGGTTAGCTGCTGTAACTCACAATAATTATACTTACTAAACTGTTTACACTATTTGTCTTATTGCTGTCCTTAGTTATTTATCCCAGGTACTATCTATTTGCATTGTAAAGAATTATCCTGAAATTATTTTTGGTTTGATATGCAGACTTTTGTTTAGAATTCTGCACGGTATTCCATATGTGGTTTCACTTATCTCTTTTGTGCAGTGCAAGAATAATATCTTCAGATGCTTGAAAACTTTCCCAAACTGTAGGGAAAGGAAGGAAGCTTATGCTCTAATAAATTTGTTAGTCTCTAAGGTGCCACAAGTACTCCTGTTCTTTTTTTCAGGGGGTTACAATATGTCAAGGATTTCAGAGAATTTTATCCACTGAAGTCACAGACCCATCTGTTGGAGCTATGTAAGTGTTTGAGCTCTGGGGACACAATCTCTCTTCTCGGTTTTATTTTTTATCCAAACCTGAGCATAACTAATATCTCAAATATACTGTTATTTCTAAAACTTCCCTTCCAATATCTTTCTAAACAATCTGTACCCTTATTACTCATGGATTTGCATTTCCCCTTCATCCTTCAGGTAAGCCTTGAATGGGAAAGTTTTCCTCAGTGTGCATAGAGTTATATACACATAAGCACCTAGACAGATTAGATTATAGGTAGAGTCTTATATTTCTTTGCCAGCTATTTGAATAGTGCAGGCACCTTCACCTCACAATGAGTGACTGCACTCAGGTGGTTTAACTTCCATTTCCTCTTTTTAAATCTCTTTCCCTTCTCTAGGTCTGCCCAGTTTATTGAAAAATTATATTGCTCCTCGAGTTATTCATTCTGATATCTGCTATAATGACTAGAACTGAGTGAACATTTTTGACTGAAACATTTTTCAGCCACAAATGCAGATTTGGGTCAACCAAAAGATTCTGAAAATTTCTGTCAAATTTGCTGAATTGTTTTGCTTAAAAAACAAAAACAAATTAAATTTAAACAAAATGTAAAATGCTTTGTTTTGACATTTTCTAAATGAAACATTTCCATTTTGATCCAAAGTGACTTGGTTTTGACATTTTCTTCAATTTTCATTTACAAAACATAAAAAAGCATGAAATCAAAATGAAACATTTTGTTTAACCCCAGAACATTTTTTTTCTGAACCTCTGATGAGCTGACAAACCAGTTATTCTTGAAGCTCTAATAAAAACCTCCTCAGATACCTGCACACTTAAACACCTCTGCATATTGTGGCTCTGTCTATTATCTTAGTAACCATATCAGTGCCCTTACTCCTCAGTTGTTAGGTCACCTACAAAACAAAAACACGACAAACAACAAACAACAACACAGGGCACCAAAAATCACCTCTCTTCAGAACCAAATTTTAGAATAAACTCTGGGGGAAAGCAAAGAAAGACTTTGAGAAAAACTCAAGCCTACCAGTTTTTTTTTCCAGGGACACAGTTCAAGGGATTCCCAAGCTGTTAAAAGCTGCTGCTATCTATGCATTTCAGTTGGGAGAGGCATGAGTGAGCCAAGTGCTAGCCAGTTGCGAAGGAACCAGGGAGGTGTAAGTTCACTGTGTCACAGGGTTCCATGGATGAGTATGATACATGACCAAGAGTTCTGAGGTGACTTGAAATGAGACCGAGTACAAAATAGAAGTAGAATTGTGGGAGAAATCTAGTCATGATGCAGACTCAATGGTTTTGAGGAGAGACAGATAAAATTTCCTAGAATCCTGGAAGCCATGGCACAGAAGCTAAAGAAAGATTCGCAAAAAGAAAAGGAGTACTTGTGGCACCTTAGAGACTAACCAATTTATTTGAGCATAAGCTTTCGTGAGCTACAGCTCACTTCATCGGATGCATACTGTGGAAAATACAGAAGATGTTTTTATACACACAAACCATGAAAAAATGGGTGATTATCACTACAAAATGTTTTCTCTCCCCCCACCCCACTCTCCTGTTGGTAATAGCTTATCTAAAGTGATCACTCTCCTTACAATGTGTATGATAATCAAGGTGGGCCATTTCCAGCACAAATCCAGGGTTTAACAAGAACGTCTAAGGAAGGGAGGGGGGTAGGAAAAAACAAGGGGAAATAGGTTACTTTGCATAATGACTTAGCCACTCCCAGTCTCTATTCAAGCCTAAGTTAATTGTATCCAATTTGCAAATGAATTCCAATTCAGCAGTCTCTCGCTGGAGTCTGGATTTGAAGTTTTTCTGTTGTAATATCGCAACTTTCATGTCTGTAATCGTGTGACCAGAGAGATTGAAGTGTTCTCCGACTTGTTTATGAATGTTATAATCCTTGACATCTGATTTGTGTCCATTTATTCTTTTACGTAGAGACTGTCCAGTTTGACCAATGTACATGGCAGAGGGGCATTGCTGGCACGTGATGGCATATATCACATTGGTAGATGTGCAGGTGAACGAGCCTCTGATAGTGTGGCTGATGTTATTAGGCCCTGTGATGGTGTCCCCTGAATAGATACGTGGGCACAGTTGGCAATGGGCTTTGTTGCAAGGATAGGTTCCCGGGTTAGTGGTTCTGTTGTGTGGTACGTGGTTGCTGGTGAGTATTCGCTTCAGGTTGGGGGACTGTCTGTAGGCAAGGACTGGCCTGTCTCCCAAGATTTGTGAGAGTGTTGGTTCATCCTTCAGGATAGGTTGTAGATCCTTGATAATGCGTTGGAGGGGTTTTAGTTGGGGGCTGAAGATGACGGCTAGTGGCGTTCTGTTATTTTCTTTGTTAGGCCTGTCCTGAAGGAGGATTGTGACCACTTGGAGAAATATGACAGAAAAGGGGATCAGAAAGAGAAGACTGTAACCTTCTGACCTTTTAGTTTGTGTGTGTAACATTCAAATTTTAGACTCTACTTGCCAGCTGAGCCTTAATCACCATCTGAATAAATCCATCAGAAGACTTCACAAAACAAAATAACCTGTAAATCAAAACCTGGCACTGCTTTGTGAGTGTCTCAAACTCAGGCCATTGCACAAGATTGCAGCAGAGGGGAGTGAAAGAAATAAAAGTCCTTAGTGTTCGTATTTTTGGAAAATGTCTTGTCTCACTAAATGTTTAGCTAACAAAAGAAAAATAATCACTGCTATATTCATATTAGATTATTTTGGAAGGACACTGACAGAGGATTTAATTGGTTAGAAATAAAGACATTTAAATATGAAATAATTTGGAATAGTTATTAATGTTAATAGTTAAAAATTGCATATTTTTTTCTGAAATTCTCTGAGGTTGTTAAATAAAATCCAGTGACAAGGAGGCAATTTATTGCGTGTATAATGTTAAGATTCCAAGAACAGTTTAAAATAAATCTTGCCTACTAAATGTATTCATACTGTGAAAAACAAAAAGGATAAACACTTTCTATATAGTTAATGGAATAAGGCACTTACAAACCATGATTTGTAAAATAAGTGTATGTATTATATAGAGAACTGAGGGACTGGTAAAAAATGACTGTTTCCCATAACATGCATCATAAACTGTTACATTTGTATGTGATCCAATCCTTTGCTTAAATCGTAAGAGAGGATAATCTGCGGTTTAAAATTTAAAAAGGATGGGGGAGGGTGCTAGCTAATGATACTTCAAGTTTCTAAATCCTACAGTAACTACCCTAGCAACTGTAGTAAGCTTAATAATTACCCTAGAAAATTACCTGACACTTCAGCCGATGACTAATTTTGTGACCTGTGGGTAAATGATCCTGTTCTTTCTTGCTACCCCTGCACATGTAGCCAGTCAAATGTCAGGTAAAATTACTAAAATCTTGTCCTTTAGTTAAATTCATAAGGGCTGATTCTCCATTGCCTTACACCATTTACACTTGTGTAAATGAGTGCAAAAGTGGATGTAAAAACCTACCAATGGAGAATTCTCCACTTCCAGGGGTAGCATTTTACACTTGCTTTTGCAATCTATTCGCACATGTGTAAATGGCGTAAGGCAGCAGAGAATCAGGCCAAAGATTCCTCAGACATGTTCTGCGGGATTTACAGTTTCCAACATTGCTGATGGAAATGGCTCCAATGTGAACCCAGGGATGGTAAAAGAGTTTGGGCTGTTTCAGAAATTCTCTCAACTATGCAACATGCAGACCAGTGTTAAACTTGTTGGTTGTTAAAAACTTTGGCTGGCTTAGGACAAAAATGGAAAAACAAACCAAGCTCGATCCCTCTTTCCCACTAATCATTAAATACCTACTCAGAGATACCGTCACTCAAGAGAACTTCCCCAGTCAGATCCATCTCTCATGTCCTTTTCCATCCCTACTTTGACTAGACAGCTGCTCACATTCAACCCAGCTATAATGGGTCAAATCAATTTCATCTATTGATAGCCAGAGCTGTGACATCCTAGACTGCTATACTGTCCTGATGTTAACACAGTCTCAGTTTATGGGTTCATGGTTGTGCTATGCATTGAATACACTTCAATACTTCCTACCATTTCCTGTGATGTATTGATTTACTTCTCAGATTGTGGACAGAGATGTGTTTCAGAGCATCCCAAAGTTCCATCCCACTCCTTCATCTTCTTCCACCTCCCCCTTAAAATGTATTATTAACTAACCTTCCAGACTCTCTAGTGTTTTATACTGTGGCAAATTGTCCCTCAAAAGCTCAGCAAACAGGAAACTCACTTAACATATTCAGTCCCTACGTGTCTTCCTGCTTGAGGGATTAGAGACCTAAAATATAGATGGTACTGTAGAATTTTTGCAGACACCCAATACAGTCATGCCTCCCTTCAAAGTATAATTGTAGAAGCACAGTATTGATTTTCAATTCCTGGAATTCTAAACCACACTCAAAAAATGGATAAACATTACCAACCCCATATCCTGTTTTTCCTTTTTATCAGAACAGAGAATTCTACTCAAATAAATATATGCACAGCATGTGCATTTTTCCTGAAGTCAAACTAAATGCATAGCACTGAAAAAAAAAATCTTCACAAGCAGCATGTTGTGCATTTATTGTATGGCACTCTTATATTAATGTGCCCTGAACCAATAGATTGCAGGAGAAGAGTAAACATATCTTCCTTTCATAGAACAGCCTATTCCATTATATGTTTAAATATCTAGATGACTGTTGACTTTGCAGAATCGCATGATCCAATCATAATGACCATTGCCTACTACCTTCTGCTATCTAATTACAGACCAAACAGGCTAGTAACACGACATTTTTGTTGAAAGTGATTGTGTTATACTCTACCTTCAGCGAATTCGATTGCTTCCATGATTAAACTATTGCTTCAGCCAAAAAGGGTAAACACAAACCGAAACACTGTAGTCCAACAGTGACCAGTAATATCTTAAAACTGTATAACTCTGAGAAGCATTTTGTATGAAAGAATTGTGTTGCAGCAAACAAAGTAAAAGACTGGGGAAAAAGAACCCTTGAGTTCCCAGACTAGCTCTGACCATGTCTCCCTTAGTGTCATTAGGCAAGTTACTTAACCTTTCTGGATGAAATATCCCATCTGTAAAAACAAGGATTATATTTGCTTTACCTTTTTCACAGGGGTTGTGAGGACTAATTAAGGTAAATTTTGTAATGTGCTTTGAACATGAAAAGCAGTATATGAAGTTCTAAGCATAACTATGTTTATATAAGACGACCCAAGGGGAAAAGCAGGATCTAGTAACACTTTAAGTGCATCACTTTCAGAAACAAAAGAAAGTCCCTCTTCTTCTAAATGTCCTCTTCACATCATTGTGCACTGCCAAAATTATGGAGCGGAAGTTATTTTCCTAATATAAGGTATTGAATCAAAATATATTTACTAAGAAAATGTTTGATGGGTCTAATTTCTCTGGAACTCCAGTTATTTTCATGTAACTGGATCATTCATTTACATTTAGGCCTAGACTGCTCTTGGCCTAACTCATCTCTCATTAAAGTTAATGGTCGATAAACACTTTGGAAAATCCCACCCTTAATCCCCCAAAACACAATTTCTAACATTTTATAAGTATCTAGCATAAAGGTATTCGGACGATGACATACCTTTGTTAAGAGTCAAGAGAATTGCCATTAGCTTTTCTATAAGTGCTCCCAGTCAGTTTTTGTGAAGGAACTCTGGAAGTTACCATTGGTTCAATCCTGGTCCACACTGAAGTCAATCGACATTGTGCCATTGACCTCAATGGGAGTAGAGCCAGGCCTTTTTTCATGATATTGTACAAATATTGGGAACACGTGTATGTGAACACAGGGCAGACGGCAGGAAGAGAGATGCTTTCTGTCTGAGAGCCATAGATGTGTAGCCAAGTCTCCTGAATGGTCTATCATTTCAAAAAGAGGAGTTTGTGAGTGAAGAATTACTGCTAAGGGGCTCAACGCTTGTCTATAGTCAAGGATCTGGAAGCTGGTTAAACACACTGTATCACAATTGCACCACAGTACCAGCATATTGCTGTTTTTGAAAAATACATCAAACATAGCAATGACTCAAGCAGTGTTTCAGGGGAAAAGGTCACTTTCTCATGTTGCACAAAACAGCTAGCCTCATTCATTTACAGTCCCATAGGTTGCAGCAAAGGAAACCCCAGAGTTCGAACAGAATAAGCTCTGAAAGGTAGGGAAAACTCATTCATGGAGCATACACTTCATCACATTTAATGCCATCATATAGCTCCACTGCATTTGTGGGATATTTTATTTAGTAATAGCTCTATGAACATTATGTATGTCCACCATATGTAAATCCAGGGACAAGCACAACCTTCATGGTACAAATCAACAGTACCAAAGAACTAAGATTTAACGTATTGTGGCAAATTGCTGGCACTACTTTGATGGGTCTCCCGCTTTCTCTTCTTGGGGAGGGTTCAGGGCACTGTTCCTCGCTCCTGAACTGGGGTATTAACTGCCCCACTATTGTCCTAGAGGAGGGGACTGGAGAGGGAGTGACCTGGGCCCGCCCTCTACTCCAGGTCCCCACCCAGGGGCCGTAGGGATAGCGGTAAACTGCTTGAACTAGCGGTTCCTTCCCCTGGGCTACTGCCCTCTCCTGCCCTCCCTCTGCACAAACCAGGTGTCCCTTTACCTAGGGTCTCGGTCGTCTTAGCCCACCGCAGCAGTTCTCCAAACTCTCCTCTGCTTCCCTCCAAACTGCTCTCTGCTCCAACACCAGTCCACTCTGCTTTAACTCCTTCCCTTGTTTGATTGAAGCAGGGGGGTTTTATCAGGTGACTGGCTTCAGGTGCTCTAATTGGATTCAGGTGCTTTAATTAATCTATAGCAAACTTTCTTCCCTCTACAGGGAATAAGGCTCCCTTCTAACACTCTCCTGCTGCCCTCTAGCCATGCTGTATCACAGTATGCTTTATGTCACTCTATACTATGCAAAAAAAGAAAAAGGTTGTAATGGATTTTTCTAGGATTTAACAACTAGATGTTACTACAGAGTCATCCACTGTCAGAAAAATTATATTAATTGGAGTCCAATTATTTCTATTCTCAGAGATGTCCTAAGAGAGTAGGTGAACTTATTTTCAGGTCATGTACTGTAAAGCTAAATTTTTAATCAGACAAATTTAAAAAACAGACAAGTAACCAATCTACTATATTTTATTTACATCCATCTGAAATCCCCTCCATTCCTATAAGAACATAAGATTGGCCATACTGGGTCAGACCAAAGGTCCACCAGCCCAGTGTCCTGTCTGCCGACAGTGGCCAGGTGCCCCAGAGGGAGTGAACCTAACAGGGAATGATCAAGTGATCTCTCTGCTGCCATCCATCGCCACTCTCTGACAAACAGAGGCTAGGGACCATTCCTTACCCATCCTGGCTAATAGCCATTAATGGACTGAACCTCAATGAATTTATCTAGTTCTCTTTTAAACCCTGTTATAGTCCTAGCCTTCACAACCTCCGCAGGCAAGGAGTTCCACAGGTTGACTGTGCACCGTGTGAAGAACAACTTCCTTTTATGTGTTTTAAACCTGCTGCCCATTAATTTCATTTGGTGGCCCCTATGAGCCTTCAGGAACCATGTCACTAGCATTCACCTAAGGCGGCAAAATACCCTTATGTTTCTTTTTAAAGGCAAAAAATACAAAGTGCCAGCAATTAAAGTCTTGTGTGGGAACCTGGAAAACAAAGAAGAAGAGAATCACTCTGAGGAAGCTGAAGTAAGGCAGCCTGGCTGAGTGAGCCATCCACTACCCCTCAGACAGAAAAGCTGATCTCATCAGGAAGGAATAACTGGAACAACAAGATTATGGCAAAATGAGAAAACTACAATGGCTCTCCATAATTCAAAACATCACTCCTCCAACACATCCAGGGAGCAAGACCCTGATGACATAACACCACACAGGCCTTGCAGTCAGGCTTCATGGGGCGTGGGGTGTAGAGATGAAGCATCCAGATTGAAAGGCCTTCTCACCACCTGTGAGGTTGCTCCAGATAAATTGCCACAAAAGAGGCCAGCAGGAGTGGAACAAGCTCACGGGGACTTAAAGTTGGGCATCCAAAACGGAGGCACCAAAAATCAGGAACTCCTTTCTGAAAATTTTAGCCAAGATTATAAAGTGACACCTCCACAATTCCATTCTATTCTGTATAAGTTTTTATACTGCACTAATCACTGTAGTATCTGAGGCAAAGAGTCCTGTGGCACCTTGTAGACTAACAGACGTATTGGAGCATAAGCTTTCATGCGTCGGTATTCACCCACGAAAGCTTATGCTCCAATACATCTGTTAGTCTATAAGGCGCCACAGGACTCTTTGCCGCTTTTTACAGATCCAGACTAACACAGCTACCCCTCTGATACTTGTAGTTCTATGTCTGACAGTTCTATGTCTGAGTGTCTTCCAGTAGTGCAGGAAGCAACGTGATTACTCATCTATCACATGTTGTTTGTTCTCTCAGCTGCTCCCCAGAAAGAGAAGCATGTGGAATGGAATGTCTTTATTTGGTGGGGGGGGGGGGGAAGGGGGAGAAGAGGGTTGGTTTGCTGTTAAACATACCTGTTGCTACATATTTATGCTAGAGAAGGCAAGTTACAGAAATGTGCCTTGCACTTGGAATGGAAGGTGGTGAAGTTTTTGATAGTCCTTAGTTCCTGGAGTTCATTCCTCAATCTCAGACAACCCCCAGAGAAGGTTCTGTCTCCTGCACAGATGAGCTTTACTCTTACTCTTGAGAGTTCCATAGTGCCAGAGGAGCAAGTTAGGGACTACAGTCTTCATCGCGGAGCTTTGAATGGGCTTTTTAGGTAACCTGGGTCCAGATCACAAGTGCTTTGAAAACCAAGACCTTGAACTTGATTCAAAATTCTATGGGAAGCCAGTGTAGAGAGCAGAGGACGGGAGTGATATGCTCACAATACCATGTGCTGCTGAGGAGACATGCTGCAGTATTTTGTACTAGTTGGAGTTTCCCATGTGCTGATGTTTTTATGCCCAGGTAAATCACATTGCTGTAGTCCGGCTGAGAGCTGGTGAAGACATGAGTAAATGAGGCCAAGTCTTCATCTGCCAGGATGGGATGAGTCTCCTAGCCAACTGGAGATGGTAGAAAGCATTACTCATGGCTGCTGCAATGTGGGAGCTCAGTGTCAGAGAGGAATCCAAGAGTACTCCAAGACTAAGTATTGAATTGACCAATTACAGATGTGAACCTTTAAATCAAAGGCGACTGCACCATGGCTGCAAACTCCTCAAAATATTTTCCTCTGCCCACCAGTATCACCTCTGGTTTGCTCAGGTGCAGCTTCAGTCAGCTGTTCTTCATCCAGGAATGAATCTCTTCCAAGCACTGGGCTATCTTGGCAGTAATGGTGTGGTTCTATGCAGTGAACTATAGGTAGAGCTGTATTATCATCTGCATATGTCCAGCACTTGAGTTCATGTCTGACTATTCCATCTAGTGATTGCACATAGATGTTGAAAAGTGCCAGAGAGAATTGATCCTTGTGGAACCCCACAAATGAGAAGTCTAAGGGTGTAAGTGCAATTTCCCATTACTCCTCTTTGGTTGCATCCCTCCCAGGAAGGACTAAAACCATTTTAGCACATTGCCTTGGACTCCTGCCCCTTCTCTCAGGCAAGACAGCAGTATCTCACGGTCAACACATTGAATACTGCAGAGAGGTCCAGAAGGATGGGCATGGATGTCAGTCTTCTATCCACTAAAGAAGTTTCAGTTCTATGTCTTGGCCTGAATCTACATTATGTTGGGTCTAGAATGTTGGCTTCACTTAGATGAGCTTGTAGTCAGTCTTTGGCTAGCTTCTCTACTCTACTCTATTTTGGTTAGGAGAGGCACCAGCTATTCATGACCTTTCACAAGCTAGAAAGGGCATGACAATGAGATCACAGGAGTTGCTTGCTCCCAGTATCACAAATCCAGACCCCTAGACAATTTTGTATCCCCAACCTGGGTGTAATGCCTCACATCTGTAAGTCACTTGGCATCTTTGATCTATTAGTCTAGGCAGTCCTGATATGTATTTTTGCAAGGAAAAACAATGTCCACACATGGTGTATGGAGCTCAATTTACTTTTATATTACAATATATCAACATTTTCTCCCACCTCTCTCTAATGATTAAAAACTACTAATCAAGCTGATGGAATCAGAGCTGTTGATTAGTGCACTGCATAATTAGAAACAATTCAGTAGCTGGAATGGGTTAAGAAGAGTTGTGTAAAAAGCACTCCTTGATTAGTACCACCACCGGTTTAATATTTTTTGTTCATAAAGAGAAGAAAACATGTATGTACATATACACATTTTAAAATTTCCCTGAGCTTCACTTTACTTGCTCTGATACCCTATTACAAACCAAATAATTAGCATTCTGAACCATAGTGGAAAACAGCAACCAGAATTATCTCTGGTTTAATGTTTTCTCTGGTTGGATAATTCTGTTATGATTTTCAGAGGGTATACTTCATCTTTAGAACAGATAGCTATTACTTGGGGTTATTGATGTTGAAATTGGAACAAGTGGAACTAATCTAGAATCCTGTGTTGCTTAATC
Organism: Chelonia mydas; assembly: GCF_015237465.2. Lineage (NCBI taxonomy): Eukaryota > Metazoa > Chordata > Testudines > Cheloniidae > Chelonia > Chelonia mydas. The sequence goes on from NC_057849.1 coordinate 277,251,588, forward strand.
TTTCCTACTGTAAATTTTAATTATTCTGCTATTTTTTTTCGCTTTCAGAAAGAAAATCAGCTTTGGGCAGGAAGATTAGAAAAGATGTTTATATCCCTTAATACATTTTGGACTTGACAGGGGGGTGCACATTTCAAAAGTGAGTTGTTGTTTTTTTCCTGAATGAGTTTTGTAATGCATTCATTACTTTTCCAAGTTGATAGCTAATCATTTAAGACATTAACATCATGCTGGAATCTGCAATGCTGAAGTTTCTTACTGTTTATTTTACAAGTTGACTGCCATTTCCAAACCCTTTCCCAGAAATGAAACCAGAATTAATTTATACCATCAAAAGTCATCCTGTTCTGTATCATTGTCCTTTCCTTTTTTATAGGTATAACATTTCAAAAATAAAATTAATTACGATGATCAAGGGAGATCAGACCTAATGCATGTAACCCATCCTCTATACACAAAAGATAAAGAAAATATGTAGGTAGAGAAACTGACAGATAAAGTCACTCTCTGTGTTTTATCCTTCCTCCTTAAAAAAAAAGACAAAAATATACTTTTGCTAGTTTACTACTGGCCCTGAACCAGCTCTCATTGTGAGCAATTTTGTTGACCTCAGTGGGAGCTGGGCAAGCCCATAATGAGGTAAATAGACAATATATTTTGTTTTGATTAAATACCTCAATCATGTTTTCTAATTGTTTATTGAATGCATATGCAATGCAACTGAACAATTATTATTAATGTTTAAGTGACTTTAGAAACTGAGCAAATGGATTTTAGATATACTTTCATAAAATTGGTCATTAAAGTTGTTGCTTTTGACAGTGTCAGGGGAAAAAAAGCAATGAATTTATTATTCCCCCTTTTGCACAGATAAACCAATCACCAATACAAAAATGTATTTATCAGTTAAACTGACACTTGCATTTTGGAAGCCTCTAAAGTATCAATTCCTTCCAGCAAGTCCTTGCAAACTAAATTCTTCATGATGCATAGATCCTAGAGCAATGTTTTGTACTTGTGCAGCCCAATTACAGCTCGATTGCCTTATCACCAGTACTTCCCCTCACAAGTGATCTCTGGCTGCTATTTAGCCACGTCACTGTATCTCTCCTTTCACATGTGAAATATGAAAGTGCATACAAACACACTTTAAGGTTATGCTGAATCCCACATGGTCTTAGGTTGAGGTTAAACTGTGTCTAAATTGTTACTCAATACTAGACTCCTTGAGAAAAAATGGAACCAGATTCTGGACAGATTTAAATGGCTAAGATTAAGGGTAGGGGCACTGTGGCTGCTGGTCCTGGCAGCAAGGATCAGATTACATTTAGTGACAATATAACTATGGGGGGTGGGCAAAGGGGTTGGGTCTCTCGACCTTGTAGTGATTAGAAGTTGCAGGTAACTCTCTCTCCTGCTAATTAGGCATCAACTCACCATTTTTGCTAAAGGGGGTTGGAACTACAAGGGGGACTTAGGTACCCAGCTGCCACTTTAGGCACCTAATTCCAATATTTAAGTGCCACAGGCATTCACAAAACCTGTGCTCAGCTGCTGCTTAACCCTATAGGCACTTAAAGTCCCTAGACCAGGGGTTCTCAAACTTCATTGCACTGCAACCCCCTTCTGATAACAAATGTTACTACATGACCCCAGGAGGGGGGACCGAAGCCTGAGCCCGCTCGAGCTCCACCCCCCCGGGGGGGGGAGAGCAAAGCCGAAGCCCAAGGGCTTCAGTCCCAGGCAGGGGTCCTGTAATCTGAGCCCTCAGGCTTCGGCTCCAGCCCCCAGCAAGTCTAAGCCAGCCCTGGCAACCCCATTAAAACAGGGTCCCAACCCACTTTGGGGTCCTGACCCACAGTTTGTGAACTGCTACCCTAGACAACTAAGTTTCCCCCATTAAAGTTCCACGGTCACCTAAATTTCAGTGGCAGAGCATGTGCATAGCTGCCCAAGTCCTGACACTGCCCAACAACTCAGCACCTAACTCATACCTAAGCCCCAATGGGATGCAAAACTAGGCTTCCTATGCCTATCTTGCATTGGAGCCCAGCCCAGTAGCATGCCTAAACCCACACAAAGGATAGAGGAAGAGGTGAGGGTGCATCTCCTTATAACGTTTAGCCCAGTGGTTAGATCAAATTCCCAATCTATCTGATGTGGAGCAGGGGAACTGGAACCTGAGTCTTCGACCTACCTGGCTGAGTGCCCTAACCACCAGGCCATAGAGACAGTCTTACTCTCGCTTTGGCCCAATGAATATGTCGCTAAGATGCTGTGGTTTACTCATCCAGATCTTGGAGAGAATTTATAAGGACCTTGGTTTTAAGTGGGCTGGTTAAGCCAGAGATAGTTAGGTTCCTCATCTATGCATTGTCTGTGATGGGATGTTCCATTCCTATGAGAGAGTCTTAGGTAGTTGCTCTTTTATATAAATAAGTTATATTGTTAGCATGTGAGTCTCTAAAATAGTTAAGGCTTCAGTTAAAGACATTACATTCACCATCAGTGATCCTAGTTTTCTGTGGAAACCCCCCCAATAGTTCTCAGATTTAAAAAAAACAGAAAAAAAAAAAACAAAAAAACCACCATAATCTGCTTTTCTGCAATTAAAATGAAATTCTGAATTTTAGTTTCCCTAGTCACAATTTATATAAAAGTATCAGTTGAACACAATGTTTTATGGATATATTTACAATTTTAGGCAAGTTCAAAGCATACCAGTGCCATCAATCATTATAATAAAATAAAATCTGTAGAATTACAATGTGTATTTCTTACATATATCAAATATTTCTATGTCTATACTCTATATTTTCAGATTTTTTTTTTTTAAAGGAACAAAAAATAAAACTCCTAGTATCAGTCCCGGGTGGCTGGGCTCCCGCTGTCAGCTGAAATCTTATTAAAATATGTAGAATCTGTTTGGCCCACAGAACGTTGGGCTTAGGTTTATGTGGCCCTCCTGTCTAATAAGGTTGGGCACCACTGGAAAAAGTGACTCTGGCACTTTCAGTAAAATTTAGCTAGCAGTTAATAAGTGTTTTTATTTTTTTTCCCTCCACAAAAATGTAAAAACTAAAGATTCTCTGTAAAAAACACAAATTTCACATTGGAATGGATTTCTAGGATCCCTGCTCATCATTAATGTCTAACCTGAACTGCTATTTTACACATCAAAAACTAAGGTAAGTATAGATTTTAGAAATCCAAATATCTACAAAACATGTCAGTAATTTAAATCATAACATGCACTGCTAATTATAATCAAATTTTCATAGGGCTTCTTTGCTGAAACCTGGTCACGACACAGAAATTTGTGCACTGAAAAGAAAGAATGCAGTCTCAAGCGTAGTGTAAGCACAAGATAATGTAAGGTCAAAAGAGAGCATTCATGAACTGCAGGAGATACTTTTCCTTTTCTTTCTTCAGGCCCAGCAAGCTTGTTGCATTGTATACTTGAGACATGGAACCAGCAGTGTGTTGAAGTTAAGAGTGGTATTGGCAATCACTTTGTGAGCTTGTTTACATTTCAAAATGCAATCATTTAACTGTCTTTTATATGGAGTAATTGAAAACGAGTGCCAATATGACAAAGGATAGCTGCAGCCTTGGGATCAGTGACTACTGTCCCTAAAGGTTCAGACAGAACCTAATTTTTTTTTACCTTTTTCCTTCCCGAAACAAACTTCTCTTAGGATTTTGGGATGACTTGATCTGGTTCCTGTGGCAGGTCTCCTGCTTTTAAGTTGTTAGTGAGCATGCACAGCTGAGAACCATTTTCTCTGTTGTCAAGATGTGTACATTATTTTCTATAAAATGTGTTTAATTGCTTTTGGAGGTAGGTGGTATGTGTATTTATGGGTTTAAAAATAATTATATAACTGTTCAGAAGCTAAGAAGTTCACTGTCTGTATGTTTATGGGTGAGAGCTAGTATTCAATATGTGATATTTACCTCCGAGAATCTCTCAGCTGCTACAGAACTGATTCTATGATACCACCCCCACTGAAGGGTGTGTATTTATATGGCACCTAGCACAATGATCCATGACTTGGACTCCTAGGTACTGCCACAATAAAAATAAAAAGACCATCAAGCATGGTTGTAGCCCACTAATTATAATCATTCCTCCCTGAACTGAAACCCAATATTTGCAAATATATATGGTCTCAATCATATTTCAGTCAAGCTTTAAGTATCTAGGCCAGTACCTTCTCTTATGTTCTGGCAGCAAAAAGCAGCTGGAAAACCAGCTTAACTGGCTACCAACACTAGGCAGCATTGAGATACCATGACAATTCTCTGTCCCCTGCTTCTAGTTCCACCCTCACTGGTAGGCTGTGTGACAAAGATGCTTCAATCAGAAGCAACATACTTGTTTTATTGATGGAGAGACAGAGAGGATTAAAATTAAAATACAAATCCCTTATAAACAGCTCACAAATTTTAAAATGTAGTCTGTCAGATTGATACTGATGCAAAGGAAATAAAAAGAAGAAATGGGTTTTTGCCTACTAACAGGATATATAGTGGAAAGGAGGTTTTCATTTTTAATAGTTTTTTCCCCAAAATTAGAATAATAAAATCCATTCATCATTCATTTGAAAAATCACGATCTTGATTAACGTACTGTATTGGGATGATTTTAAACACATCATTGTTAATTAATAGTGAAATTCACTCTGTGCAGAATAGCAGCACAGACCTATGGACCACTTGAGTCCTCAAAACACTTGGGATCTAAATGGTGCATAGGTCTTGCTGGCTCTGCACAACAATTTCACCCTAAAGGTGAAAATGAATCAACTACATTGGATGCACAGACAAATAATTCACAGCTACTTTGAGACGTGGGATTTTACATTTCAGAAGTGACCACACCTCTAGCCACCTCATGACAATCCAGGCAACCTTGTTCTGAAACACAGCTTATGAAAAATGTAATGCTTATGCAAGTGCAATTTGTGTTCTCTTTTGGATTTACAATTACTTTTTCTTCCCTTATATGTGTAATCTCAGTCCATCTTCCTGAAATTTCAGTTCTGCTTATCAAAACATAAGACAATATCCCAAGTCTTAAACAGATCACTGCAGCAACTACTACATCATCCCCACCTCTTCTGCAAGAACTGCTCTACTAACAGAGCAAGATAAAAAGTAAGCACCTTTCATCAAGAACCAGCCTCAGTGCAAGCACTCAGTCAAATGGTCCTAATAAGTGAAAGGCACCAGAATATCAGCAAAACAAAGAAGGGAATACAGACAAAGCAAAAGCTCAAACTGCAGTCTCAAATGTCTGATGCCCTATCTTATGTCATACAATTCCCTCTTAGCTTTAGGAAAGCTGAAAATATTAATTTTCTTTCTTAGTTGTGAATGTTAGTCTCAACTGGGGGGTGGCAAGAAGGGGGACAAAACCATACAGTTCACGATTTTGAAGGAAATCTGCATCACTGCAAATTACCTCAATAACAGACAATACACATAACTGCCACCACTAATCAGGACTCCTAAAACAGCCACAAACTCAGAGGGATAGCACAGGGCGTGTCCCCACTTCACCTGTTTCCATTTCTTCTTAGCATAAATGAATGCCTTCATCTTTAGTAAAGCAGGGAAGTAAATAAGAGTCTGGTGCATCCAGACAATCTCTCCCTAAAGCAGGTTCATCAGTTGATCACTAGGACTTTTCTGATGAGAAAACTGATTGTATTAGAGCCAGTCTTTGTGATACCAGGAGGCAGCGCCAGTGTGAGCTGGCACATATGCAGATGCTCCTCAAGCTGAGGCTGATATTGTGGGTGAAGAATCTTAGGTTGTGTCCGCACTACAAGTGTTACAGTGGCACATCTCCAGCACAAGCAGCTATGCTGCTGTAGTGTAGACGCCTGCTACAGCAACTAGAGAGGGTTTCCCATCAATGGAGTAAATCCACCCTCTTAAGAGATGGTAGCTAGGTCACCAGAAAAATTCTTTCGTTACTCTAGCAATACTTATAACCAGGGTTTAGGAGAGCTTAGCTAAGTCTCTCAGGGTTGTGAATTTTACACACCTGTAAGTGACATAGCTTACATTGTTCATCAGCGGGGATGGCACTTTTAGATTCACCACATAATCCTCTGTCACTCGAACTAATGGAATAACTGATACCAATAGTACATTGTCATACTCCATGTGAACCAGCACATATTCTCTTCAGATCTGGCAGGTTGTGTCACTAGAGGGGGATGGGACACCTTGCCATTTGGGTTTCACAGATATGTACTGATAGCAAAGGAATGGTGTACACTCAGGAATCTTGGCTCTGGAAGGGTGTGTGGTCTTACTGGGCACAGCCTCTTCTGCCCATTCCTCCTAAGCTTGACCCCTTCTGCCCTGTTCCCTCCAAACTGTCCCTGTCCTGTCTCTTCTACATCCCCAGCTCCTTTTCCCAATCCCATTCTCCTTGCCTACACAGTCCCAGTCTACAGTCCTCAGGCTTCTCATCCTAGTCCCAGTCTTCTTCCCCAGAAAATGCTAGTCTCACTCCTCCAGACTCCCCATCCCAGTCTCCTTGACAGCCATTCCAGCACCCCATCCTCCTTCTGGGTCCTTCTCTCCAGTCTCTTTGTCCAGTCCACCCTTTCCCAACCCGATTCCTCAACCATTCTGTATCTCTCCCCCAATTCTGACCTCCAGTCCTCTCCCACCTTCATTCCCTGTCCCCACTGGCTCACAGTTCCAGTCTCCTTTTGAGGGGGTCTTTGTTCAATGACAATGTCCACTCCCCTTCAGATCCTTGTGCCAGTTTCTAGGCCCTTCTCCCTGGTCTGGATCTTGTTCTCTCATTATGGTCAAAGCAGGCAGCTTCTTCCTGCATGAAGCCTGGGCCCAGCATGTGGTCACTGAGAGCACAGGAGAGGCAGTCTCCCTACTCTCAATTCAGTGCCCAGACTTCGTGCGGGGTGCCAAGCCCAGAGCTGAAATTGCAGAGGTGTGGTAGAGAATGGCCTATTGTCCCATCTCTCTGGTTAAATATTTTTGGGTTTCCTATAAACCATATCTGAGCACGAAATATGCAGCTCTGTCAACCCACGTGTCTTGCACACGAGTAAAGGGGAATTGGCAGAGTAAGTTATGGAATGAGAAATTGGGTTCATTGTTACTTTCGGTTATACATTACCCAAAGATGTCTGCCGTGGTCAAAAGTAGGAATTAGGCCTTTAGAATATTGCAATGGAAAGAAAAAATGTCAGTGTCCTTGATAGATGCAATTATATATGGGAAGGTAGTGAATGTTTCTCATTAAGAATTCATGATCATCTGCCAATGTTCAATTATCAGTTGAACCTTGAGTGGAAGACTTACTGCAAATTACAGAATTTTGCAAATTAATGCATAAAAGTTGGATTTTCAGAAGACTCTACATTATTTAGGAGTACCATTGAAAGTCACCTAGGCACTTTCGAAAATCTGATCCTAAATGAACAAACAAAAAGGCATTGCTAAATGTACTCATTTATTTTGTCACTTGTAGTTTAATTTTAATTATTCATGATTATGCTTCCTCGTATAATAGTAAATGCACTGTACTAGCTTTTATCATAGAGCTATTAGCATTCACTATTAAATCTTTCCTGAGAGATGACAAGAGACCACCAATATTTGTCGAGATTATAAACTTTGTGGGTTAGGAAAGTGCAGATTAGGGAGGTTGGCTGCACTGCACCTGAAGCAGGGGGGACATTGTCCAGGCTTGCCGGAGGAAGGTAGCAGTGCTTTATGGCGGGGGAACAAGTGGAAGGAGGTCAGAACCTGCTGCAAAAAGATGGGTGGTGGTCAGCTTGGCGATGCTGACTCATCCCCTGGGAACATAAGGGTGGAAGGCTTTAAAAGGTGCAAGCCCTGACGTTAGAAGCCCTTTCGCCACACAGCAGGCAAGGCAGCACCCATCTTCCCTCCCCTCGATGTGATAAATATCGGGTTGAGTTAGGATCTGCTGTGGGCATTGAGCTAGTTGCTCTTTGTAGGGGGGTTGGGAAGGAATTTTTCCCTCACCACCATATCAGCTTAGGTGGAGTGATGGTTTTTTTGTTTTTTTCACCTTCCCGGCAGGTATCAGAGAGGACCTATTATGGTGAGAAGGAAAGGGAGTTAAGCTATGTCGTCACACCCATTATGTAAGTGTGGGATGGATGTCTAGTGCAGGTACTCCATAAGGAAGGCACCCAGTGACCAGATAAATGGCCTGCTAAAGGACTTAAAAAGAGGTGCTTCTTAAAGGAACAAAATGCGGGGGGGGCACAGGTTCAGGGCTCCTTTGATTGGTATGACAGGGAGCCAACCCCCCTTCCCTATAGCAGACCTTAACTCTCAGGGAGGTGGGGGGGGGGGGGGGAGATTGGATGGTAAGGTCTCAGCCATAGGTTGGCTGGGGGACCTGGATGGAAAATGATGTGGGGGTTAGTGGAAGCCCCAGGTAGTTATCTGAATGAACATGGAGTTTCCTGTTCTGTACACTTTCATTTGCCAGACATCTAATAATAAAGTTGCAGCCTGATTAAATATTTTGCAAGTGTCTCCTGTCCTTCTTTTGGTATAGCCGGACAATCTACTGTATCATGGTGGTGGGACAAATTCTGCCATTTGACACACATGCATAAATTCTCCTACAGCAGATGGGACCTGTGCAAGTGTTTTTAAAGTGTTTTGGGTGTGGTGTGGTGCTGCGTTTTAACAGTCAGATCCAGGGACCTCAGATTATTATAATTTTGTAGAATCACTGAGGTTCATGTAAGAAGAAAGCACTCAGTGTTCAGCCCACTGGAAACCTGAGGGAGATTTCAAAGACGAATATTTGTTATAATTTTATACCAGTTGAAATATATTTAAACATTTGCACCCCAAGTCAGAATCAGGCTTTGAGATACTTCCAATAATAACCAATCACAAAGTCACAATTACTCTGCTAACATCATTATCTTGCTTGGAATATTTGGTCTAATATATGCTAATTTAAAATAACTAGATACTCTATCCTAAGAAATCAGACTTATTTAAAAGAAACAACAACAACTGCATCTCCTTTCTAATTTTTTTTTCAATCTAAAAAATTAGAAGACAAATTATTCTTATTAACATTTTAATTTTTTATTTCAATATAATTCTTTCAAATAGATTCCATGTTGGTCAGTTTTTAATAGATTGGCATACTAAATGTATCTCTCTAGTGCTGTTCTCTTGTGTTCATTGCTCAGGCTTGGTATGTTCTGATGTTTCTTGATGAAAGAGTTAACCCAGCCACTGTAATTTGCACTTTCTTTAGCTAGAGAAAGATAAAGCAGGATTTAAAGACCATTTTCAACTATCCTCGTAATACAATAAAAGGCCACTTGCTTGTTCAACTAATTCTGACTTTAAGGCAATTGGCTTATTTTAAAGGCTCAGATCTTCAAACTGCTTTCATTTATAGAACAAAGAAAATAATCCAGATTTTGGAATAAATCCCAGGAAAGAGCCTATAAATTTCCAATCTGATGGTGCTCTTCAATTAAAACACCTATATAATTTTTTCAATTTACTTTTATGCAAGAGGCAGTAAAAAACAAACAAGCAAAACAAAGAAACCAAAAAATAAGCAGCCAACAGTTATCCATATACCATTTCAGACATTTTCTATCTCAATATTATTCAGAAACAGAGTAATAATGGAACCATATACTGTAATTTATTTTATCTTGCCAGCAGAAGTGAATAACAACTTGGATAATAAGTTGCAGATAATAACTTTTTAAATTAACCGATTCTACCATCAAGTTTCTTTCATATATATAACTGTTCTTCTATTTAGTTGCATTTAACTGTCATCGAAGAAGCAGATCTGCTTTTATAAACTGAACAATCTCTTTTTATTATTATTAAATAACACACTATGAAAATTAGTTTCATAGGAAAAATCAACGTGAATTCGTGTGACCAAGCAACGAACAAAGACCTATTATTGAATGAATTAACTTCATTTTTTGGGCATGTTACACCCTACAGTTTTTAAGATAAGCACATATAAATTGGGAAAATGTATCAATTGCTTAATGGAATATTATTGTTGAAGTCCTGCAATAGGTGATGAGAGAGATGAACAAAACCCCACTGTGGCCTGGCCTATACTACAAGCTTAGGTTGACATAAGTTGCATTAAGTTGATCTAATAATGTATGTGTCTACATTACTGAGTCCCTTCCGCCAACCTAAGTGGCCTGTAAAGTTGGCTTCTCTATTCCACCCCTGCGAGAGGCGTGCTGCTTGATTCGACATCCACAGTTCGAGATAGGGATAGTGTAGACACTGTTGTGTAATGCGAATGAATTAGCCTCCAGGAGGTGTCCCTCAGTGCTCCGCTGTGACCACTCTGGAGAGCGCTTTCAACTCCACTGCACGTCAGCCAGATACACAGGAAAGAGCCGCTCCCCTGTTAAAGCCCCAGGAACTTTTGAATTTTCATTTCCTGTTTGATCAGCGTGGAGAGCTCGCCAGCATAGCAATCACTGAGACTCAAGGCCACAAACGCGCTCCAGCATAGAGTACACAGGAGGTGGTGGATCTTACTGCAGCGTGGGGAGAAGAGTCTGCGCAGGCAGATCTCCGATACAGCAGAAGAAACACGGACATCTATGCCAAGATAGTGTAACGCAGACAGACCCTGGTCGTCAGTGGGCAGGATCAAACCTGGGGCTTCTGGAGCTTAAAGCATGAGCCTCTACCACGAGCTAAAAGCCAACTGGCTGTTAATTAAGGCTGTAGAGCAAACTCATTAATCTCTCTCCAAGTGGTCTTGCAGCCACTAGATGGGACGGAATAGCACACCCAGGAGGTGCGTGGGTTACAATAGCACAGGGCATGAGGGAGAAGGGCTACACCAGGGACATGCAGCAGTGCCGCATGAAAATAAAAGAGCTTCAGCAAGTGTACCAGAAGACAAGGGAGGTGAACAGCAGTTCTGGTTCTGCTCCCCAGACATGCTGCTTTTATGAGGACCTGCATGCAATTCTCAGTGGCGCCCCCACCACTACCCCAAAATGCTCCGTGGATACCTCCCAGGAGCCCTGGGCAACCTTGAGCAACAATGAGGAAGACATTGTTGACTAGGAAGAGGAGGACAAGGAGAATGTGAGGCAGGCAAGCTGAGGATCCATTCTCCTCAACAGCCAAGAACGGTTTTTAACCCCCGAGCCCATCCCTTCACAGGACCAGTTGGCAGCGGAGCGTGATGCTGGGGAATGTACTTCTGGTGAGTACATATTTCCAATCAAACTGTAGGGGTTACACGCTATTATTTTTTACATTTAATCTGAACAAAAAAAGTAGGTGTAGTGGGAATCGGTGGCCACTCCAGCTACACAGAGCGTGCGCTATGAAAAAGACTGTTTATGTGCATGGGAATGGCCCGGGAATCCTCCAGGGATCCTCTAGGAAACTTTCATGGAGGTACTCTTCAATCCTTTGCAGAAGGTTTCTGGGAAGGGCTGCCTTATTTCGTCCACCATGGTATGACACTTTCCCATGCCACTCCAGCATTAACTCTGCTGGCATCATTGCAGAACACAGCATTGCAGCATAAGGACCAGGTCTGTACCCAGATGCTTTCAGCATCTGCTCCCTTACTGCCTCTGTTACCCTCAGCAGAGTGATATTGCATAGGGTTACTTAGGGGAAATGGGGGAAGTTTTCAGTGCTAGCCCTTAAATTGCAAACAATTCAACAAGGAATCCGCCCCCCATTTGGTGAAATATGGGTCATACAACCATGCTTTCCTAAATGTGCCATGGTTGTGGTTAGAAGGGATCACCGTGTATTGCAATCTGGGAGGATTCCTATTTGTCTCCCTTTCCACATCTCCCCCCACCCCCCCCCAAAAAAAAACGGTGCCGCTTCTATAAAAAACAAACTATTTGGGGGGCTTTACACTGGTGCTTGTCCTCAAGCAACATGCAGATTGCCAGGGGAAAGGGGGCTTTTCCGCAGTTCCAACCTGCGATTCTTAGGATGTCTTCACAAAAGCTGCAGCACAAGACCCCTCGCCCCATGCCTTGTAGCCTAACTCACCATGGCTGGAGCAGCAGACCGACTCTTGCAGTAGCCAGTGGTTGTGATTACATTGTGGTGTGCAGTGACCAGGGTAGTAATTTAAAAAGAGCACTGAAAAAAGTAAGTTTTTTTTAAAAAATGGGTGAGATGAAAAACTGGATTTCAGAAGGGAGAAAGTTCCACACCCGTCAAACCTGCCACAGCAAGAGTCTTGTTTGTCCACTAATTTCAAGTGTGATGACATAACTTCTAATCACCAGGTAGCATGTGAGCACAAATACTTATCAGGTGGTAGCTCAGGGACAAGGTCTCGAATATAACCAGGGCAATTCTCATTCAGAGCTTTATATAATCCGCCATATCCTTACAGGTATGTCACCCTCTACGTGAGCCAGCTACAAGGAGAGGAGTGGAACACATGTTTTGCTAGTAGATTTCACTGATATTGGCTGACAACAGAGGAACATTGAGAATCTGAAATCTTGGGTTCTATTTCAGGTTCTGGAAGGAAGTGTGTCTTGTGGTCGCAGACCTTTCTGCCCTGTACTCCCCAAGCCTGATCTCTTCTGTACTTGTCTTCTCCTCACACTTCCAGTCCCTCCTCCCTCAGCTCCTTGCCTCAGTCTTTCCCCTTCCTCATTCCTTGTCCTAGTCTCCTCTCAAAGCCAGTCCTAGAATCCTCCTGCACAGCTCTTCCTCCGATCTTAACCCTCACCCCAGTGCACTACTACCACCGCCACCATGTCTCCTTTGGCACCCCAGTGCAGTCGCCTAGCCCAGCCAGTCCTAGCTCCTGGTTCCAGTCTCCCCTGCCCAGACTCCTTGTCCCAATCTATTCTCTCTGCCCTCACCCCCAGCCCAGCTCTTGTCCCCCTCTGCATTTGAGTCAGGCTGCTTCCTCCTCCACATTGCCTGTGCACCGAAAAGGGGAGCTTTCAGTGTACAAGAAAGACAAATCTCCCTGCACTCATTTCCTGTGCCCCATGCCACAGCAGGAGCAATTCCATGGAAAGTCCTCAACCCCTGGGATGGCTAGCACATGAGCAGTCTGGTTGGCACCTAGGAGCTGCAAAGGGATAAGCATGTTCAGGGCATACAGAATCTTCACTGAATTTTATGTGCCGAATTAACAAGACTACTCAACATGCGTGTACAGAGATTTTTCACAGGCTGTTAACTCTACCAAAGTTGGTGGATTTTCACAGGGTTGGCAAAAGGCATATCCCAGGACAACCTCCATACCAAATTTCAAGTCCCTGCTCCAAATCATGGAAGTGCTCAAGCTTGTTAATTGAATGGGTTTCTTTAATATGGGCAAAACAATGTATTTTCCCCTAGTCTCATTCTTGGCAACAGCTTAACTATTTTAACTGAAAACTTTTTTTATTTTTTTATTTTTTTTTATTTTAGTTTTTTTTAAAAAGAGCCTCAAGTAGATACTCTGCCTGAATTATTTCAATTTGGCAAAGTTACAAGCAAATGAAGACAGGTCTTATAATGGGAAGTGTCAGGAAACCTTAGCTACAGGTGATGATACCAGCTCCACCTATAATACACACCTACATAAAACATATTCACTGCCTGATCCTGCCTCCATTGAAGTCAATGGGGGGTTTGCCATTGAATACTGTACATTCATGTTACTGAGTCAATCTTACTGTACATTTATTAGAAATAAATTAATGTATTGCTATCATTATACCTCTTTATTCTTTTATAGATAAGAAATTCTCACTGTGGTCCAAGTGTAATCTTTTAATCTGTATCAAATGTTCTAAAGTAAATGACAAGAACAATCAGAGGGACAAATTCTGTTCTCAGTTGCACCCGTGCAATCCCACGACCAGGAAATTGACAGGAAACAAAATCTGACACACATTAATTTTAACAAATATATGCCATCAATAATCAATTAAACTTGAATCAATTTGATCTCCAGTTCTAAGCAAAATGAATTGCCACTGACATCATGGCAAATTCAAAATGTTGCTTCTAGGCACATATCAATGTTGATATGCAATCATGTAAGTATGAAGTATTTATTGAACATTAAAATCACAACCAGAATGACATACTACTGTAGCAGTAAACAGTATGAATCCAACTAAGTGAACTCTATTGAACAACAATCGTCAGTCAACCATATTTTTGTTAAGTCCTTTGGGGGTATATCCTAACTTTGGAGGAGGACAGCAGCTGGCAAGTTTAAAAAAAAACCAAAACCTATTTTTATTTTCTAGCATTCAGATTTTAGGACCAACAGAACATAATTAAGTATTTCATTCAAATAATCAGCTCTTTCGATATATCACTCCCATGTTCACAAAAAGCAGTGTAACTCCTGCAATATTTGGTGTTTTCTAAAGCCTCAAGCTCCTGGAGTCATGCCATAATGTGAGAATATCAGCTTTCATTTAACAAAAAGGTTTCAAATCCCCATGGTTGCACACACACACAGCTCAAAAATCAGAAGATAAATAAAAAGAACCTACAATTATTTTTAAAACATCAAGATTTTTAAGCGAATCTCATATTTTTTTTGGATGGGAAGTTAACTTGTGATTTTTGAACTCTTGGGTATGGTAAAACTTAAAAATGAGAGCTATTAGGTGGCAAGCACTTTTGAAAATCTGCCTCATGATCTCTTCAGCTGCAATCAACATATGCTCTTGTATTCAAATAACTTCTAGAAACAGTAAAGCACAAATCTTTAACCATAAAAGCTAAAAAGAAGAAAGAAAAAGTGTCACAAGCAATAATGTTTTAACATTCAAAGTGTTACAGCCACTTTACCACATTCACAGTGTAAGTCTCCTAGAAACCCAAAGAGAATTTAGCCCAAAGAGAATTTAGAATCTTGAGCCCATCCATCATTTCAAGGGGAAAAAAACAGCCAAAAATCCCTTCCTGGACAGAATCTTCAGAACTCTGAATTGAACACAGAATTCTGAATCTGAATGTTTGGCTGAGGATTAAAATTTCCTACCAGTACTCACTGATCACAGTAAAACCCAGCATGATAATGTCTGTTAGAATCATCATAACTGGGCTCACCTATCCATGAGGAAAAGAAAACAAAAAAAAGTTCTGGCTGTTCCTTCATTATTTTACCCATATTTTCTCTACAACTAGCATAGTTGGAGCTACTAAAATTCTTAAGCATCCCAGTTTACACCACTCTGGTGATTGGGAACCTTGGAGAATCCCATACCTACTGGTGCAAGGCACTGCTGGCAGTCATATCTGGAAGCAGATCCCCACAAAGTGGCAGAACTTCTGGAAACACGTTGTTCAAAAGTTTCCTCTTCTAGTTTCATTCTCCTGAGCCATCTAATACCACAATCTCCATCAGTTACCACCAGGACTACACCCTCTAGTTCAGATACCTATATAGAAGACCCCTCTTTCATTTACTGTCCAGGCTACTGGTTCCTTTAAATAGCTTTATCTACTACTAAAGATAAGAGATTTCCTTTTTCTTTCCATTTGTTCACTCCTCCCTTTATTGCTGTTTTTCCAATTTCTTTTTCATGTTACAATCTTAGTTTTTTGGTTTCTTTTCTTATTGTGTGATTTGACTAATATTTCCTCATTACCGTAACAGAACACTACTAGAAATGCTACAATACTAGTTAGCAAACTGTCCTTTACTTGTTTGACACTTACTACAATCATACAGGATCACTTTCAGTTGCATATTCTTCCAGTTCTTTTTAGTCAGTTCTTCACTATCTGCAGACTAATTTACCTGTTGCACATTTTCAGGCACCAGAGCCAAATATAGGTGTAAATTTCCCCCCTCAACATTATATGAAGTATATTATACTAACAGAGATATAAAGCTTCTAACTCGTATAAAATGTAACACTATTTCTATTCCCTGTGATGGTTTTTTGTCTCAGAATAAATTGATAAAGAAAGGTTTCAGACAACACATTCATAAAATTAGATAGCTAGAAACTAAACTTAAAAAGGTTGAATTTACAACAAAAAAACCCTTTTAAAACAGTAACACGCTAGTAACACACTGGAATCTATGTTGACTTTATACAGTGAAATTGGTGAACTTTGGTTCTAACGTGGTAGGTTGAACTGAACAATTTCCTCGTTTTTAATCGCATCACGTAAGTAAGCCTCAGCACATTATAAAAGGGTTGATTCTCAGTGTGTGTTCTGGAGGGATTCACTAAATCGGTAAGGTTCAAGTAGATCATAAAAGACAAGACAGTAAAGCTAGCTAGCTAACATTTCAAATCACGAACAATGTGACAAGAAACAATGTATGTCATAAGAGCTACTGGCTGCTCGGTCATGAAGCTGACATAAGGAAATATATGGTTAAAAAATTGTGTCTTTTGTATACTGCTCCATGGTCCACAACGGAACAAAACTTTCAGTCCTCAATGAGACAAAAATGAATTTGGTTCTTAACTACGAAGATAGAGCATCACCTTCAGGCATCTTATAAGTCAAGCATGAGATGACTTGCATCTCGGTTCATTTTTTTTTTTCCAAAGATACAAAGAGAAGAGAAAATATTCTTGAACTTCTAAAAGTGCTCCCTTAAACATAATTCAATTTACTGCACCTTTCTAGAGAAATTGCTGGCAAACATTCTTGCCTGTTTATTGAGAGACTTCTAGGCCTTTGGGATATTAAAAACATGCTGAGAATTACTCTTCTCTTGTGGTGCAAACAAAAAAATTCTTGCCGATTTACTTTTCCCTGCTGAATGCCACTGGTCTTCTAATGAACTAAGGGCTTGTCTTCACAGAGCTGGCAAAGTGCACAAGACGTTTGTGATTTGAAAAGCATTCTAACATGTGCTTTAACTGCCCCACGCTGATCCTGCTGGCGCATGCATACTAGGTACTTTTTATAATTAATTTAGTCCTGTTTCAAACATTCCTATGTTCATGCAAACTAGATACCTTTTAGAGCTCACCAGAAGGGTCTACACAGGGCAACTAAAGTGCAGCATGTTAGTGTGCTTTACTTATCACTCCACTCTTATGTAGAGAAGTCTTAAGTAACGTTCAGTAAATAAGTGCAATGGTTAATAACAAAACCTGCCATCGACCGTTTTATAATTGCTTGTTTAAAACAATTTTTTTTTTACCTTAGCATCTTTGTCCATTAGGGATTATTTAGGAAAACAAATTCTTGATTTTGTGACGTTTTCTTAGAACATTAAAAATGTAATAAGTGACTGTGTAACAAAGACACTTTCAGTATGTTCTATTCTTAACTGGAATTACCATTTAAACGTTAATAGCATGCATTGTGAGATTTGTTTTATGTTAGGGATTTAATCATGTATTGTTTGCGGAAATCACAGCAGTATTGTCAGTCTCAAGATTTTACTGAAGGTCTTACAATATCTGCAATATTTTAAAGTCTCAGCTTTTAGAGTCACATGATTATCCCAGAATCTCTCTCTTTTTTTTTTTAAATAATGCAAAAAGGCTCTACCTCTCCTGGTTATTGAGAATAGCTTGAAAATGTGACTCCCTCTGCCAGGCTAAAAAACAAGCAAAAACAGAAGGCAAATAAAAGAACTCAATTAAAAAAAACAACAACCTCATGTCTACTCCAGAACTCACTATAGTCATTGAGGATATATCTACATTATACTTCTTTTACACTGAGTTAACTGATTACCAATTAACTTGAGGTAGTTCATGTATTTGTAAAGACCAGTGTGGACAATCTCCAAATGCTTCTTCCAGGGAAAAAATGTTTGTGCTTTACCTAGGGTTTGTTCCAGAATACAAACATTGGGGGTAACCACACTAGCCCTTACAAATGTACAGTTACAGGTTTAGCTTCATCTGTGTCCCCTTATACCAGGTGCTAGGCCTTATAGCTTGTGGCAAATTGCCGGTACGATTATGATGGGACCCATGCTTCCTCTTCTTGGGGGGTGGGGGGGGCGTTAAGGCACAGTTTCCTGCCCCTGAACTAGGGTATTTACTGTCCCACTAGTAACCCAGAGAAGGGTAGTGGAGAGGGAGGGACCCGGGCCCACCCTCTACTCCAGGTCCCGGCCCAGGGGCCCTCGGGATAGTGGTAAGCCACTTGAACTAGTGCTTCCTTCCCCTGGGCTACTTCCCTCTCCTGCTCTTCAGCTTGCGGGGATTCCTGCCCTCTCTCTCTCTGCACAAGCCGGATGTCTCTTTACCTAGAGTCTTGGTCTTCTAGCCAGCCACGGCACTTCTCCAAACTCTCCTCTACTTCAACTCCTCCAAACTTCACTCTACTCCAACTCCTTCCCCTGGCTGATAGAAGCAGGGGGTTTTTAATCAGGTGACTAGCTTCAGGTGTTCAAATTGGTTTCAGGTACTTTTAATTGATCTATAGAAACCTCTCTTCCCTCTACAGGGAATAAGACTTCTCCACATCCTGGGACTTACCTATCTCTCCTATATCACTCTCCTGCTGCCTTCTGGCCATGCTGTATCACAAGCTTTACCTGTCCTGGGCTGGAATTCTGCAATTCTCCCACTCTTAGACTGGACCCTAGGCTGCAGTGGCACAAATCCACTGTGCTTACCCTGGAAACCCAACTGAGTTCAGGTACCCAGGATTCTCCCCTTTGGGAGTCTGGGACTAGTGCTGTATAGCGACCCAACAGCCTTCTTACAAAAAGTAGGAAATAAGCAAAACAGTAGGACATTTATTTATTTTAACAGTAGGAAATAAGCATTGGATGGGGGTGGGGAAGACTTTACGTAAGGTAGACATGCCTGTAGACTGTTTTAGAGAGTCTTACCATCCTTTGATAGTGACCTAGGCAGGTCTAACTTTGGCAGACACCCCCAGCGTGCCCATGTCTCAGTCTGGTTTCTCTGAACAGCTGCTACCTCTCTTGATAGAGGGTACCATTTAAACTTGCCAGAATTCCTTTGATCTTCTGTGTTTGCAGGCCTTTTCCTGTCCTTGCATTGTCCCTTAACAAGCATCAAGTGTTTGCTGAGAAGTGGCTATCCTGAACTACAGTAGAACCTCAGAGTTATGAAAACCAGAGTTACAAACCGATTGGTCAACCACACATCTGATTTGGAACAAGTATGCAATCAGGCAGCAGCACAGACAAAAAAAAATAATACACTAAGTACGGTGTTAAATGTAAACTACTAAAAAAAAAATAAAGGGAAAGTTTAAAAAGAAGATTTGACAAGGTAAGGAAACTGTTTCTGTGCTTGTTTCATTTAAATTAAGATGGTTAAAAGCAGCATTTTTCTGCTGTAAAGTTTCAAAGCTGTATTAAGTCAATGTTCAGTTGTAAACTTTTGAAAGAACAACCATAATGTTTTGCTCAGAGTTACGAACATTCCATTCCTGGGGTGTTCTTAACTCTCAGGTTCTACTGTACTCTTGTCTTTCCTGCCTGCTTTTCTAAACATCCCTTCATTCAGTTTATCCAATATATTCATGTAGCAAACATCCTCACAATCAAGTCAACATCCAGTATTAATAAATTATTATAGAGCAGTTCCAGATGCATCTTATCAATGACCTTGAATTAATTAGCAATCAACCTGAATTTAACAAAAAGGCTAGTGTAGACTAACTTCAATGGACTTTGGATCAGCAAATCCAGCAAAGCTCTTAAGTGAAACTTTAAGCTTATGAGTACGCCCACTGCGGTATATGACAAAATCCCTAAATAGAAAACTAATCTGAGGTCATATGGGACGATTCACATGTTTAATAGTAAGCAGTGGTTCCATGTATTACTGAATTGGGGCCTTAGCTAGAATACATTTAAGAATGATCCTATCTACATACATACAGTGGATAGTTCCAATAAAAAGGGATCTTGTTTCATGAAATGGTCAGTGATTTTCTCTCATGAAGGTGTGAAAAGGGTTGTAGTTTATTTCATCTAGTACATATTACATCGATGTAAAACAAACATTACATCTTCTCATAAGTGATGGATTTTGGGGAGGGGGTTCCCACCCTTGCATATTCTAGGGAAAAAAATATGGCTTTATAATAAATCTTCCATAAAACATGGTTCAGCTAGGAGCTAATATATTCTTACTTCTGATTGGCTAGGGACAATGAGAAAGTAAACTCAGGAGTTGTTGAGAGCACAAGATAGCCAACACATGGAGCAAAAGAGAAATACTTCAGGGACTGTTAACAGGAAGAAGAGATTTATTTGATGCCTATTCAAAATCATTGGGAATTTTGCCTAGATAAGGCCTGGAGAATTTGGGTTGGATATTTTATTTAAACTCACCTTTTTTGTATTTAGCAAACATGTATTGTTAATTGGCTTTGTTAATATTTAGATATTCTTATGCACGTTGGCTGCCTCAAAAACAAAACAAAAAAATTAAGTAACTCTAGCAAATCTAGAGCTGGCCTCAGATTATATTAAGTTTGAAATAAGTATGCTCGAATTGTAAATTCTTTGTGGCAAAAATTCTTGTTTTGAGTTTGTAGAGCTCCTATCGCACAATGGAACCCTGGTCCATGACTGGGCTCCTAGACGCTACCACAGTAATAAAAAAATCTAATCTGTAGCAATGCTGGACAGAGTTCACCAATGAGACCAGGAAGAGAGGTACAAGTGCTAGTAACAGTAGTAACAGTTTTACTTGGTAACGTAAGCTTAATACTAAAAAGAAAAAAATACACACACCTTAGTATTCTCAGTCAAATATCTTTTATTTACTTAAGTTATGTCTAAAATTCTATACATTTCTATATATAATAGAAAGGTGGTGAAATCAGCCTTTCAGATAGCTTTGCACAACTACATTTTACACCATCTTTTCCAGATTTTGGGTTGAGATATTTGCACATATCTGTGGACAAAAAAAAAAAAAGAATCTTAAATTTCTCTGACTGTTTTCCAATTAAGTGATCATGTAAACATTTGATTGAGTACTGAAAGGCACTCTGCAGAAGCCTATTAAGGAACATTTCATGTCATATGCAGTTTGTGTTTTAGGAGATGCAGAAATTCATTCAAGTTTGTAAAACCAAAGCATCATGCATGCAAATCAATGGTAGAACATCAAGTGAAATATGTATCAGATACAAATAAGAATAATGACAAAACTATTCACCAGCACACTGTTAGGTAAGAATATTAGATTTTAAAGTAATGCATTCATACTTTTAAAGTGTTTTTTCCACCTTACCAGCACAGATTGTTTGAGTGATCTGTAGCTAATAAATACATATTAGCTGGTCAGTACCCAGGGAAATCAATTACATTTATTTCACAGAAAAGTAGAATTTGTGCATCTTTCTAAGCTCCTCTTTATTAGCCAATAATATCTGGCTTCACATTTTCTGCTTGAAGGTGGGGTGAGACAAACATTGATAGCTCCTTGATCACCACTTGAACATCAGTATCCTAATACTATGGCAACCGATGCCTGAAATTGATTAACCAGAATTTCTCCAACTCCTATTTGATATCAGATTTCAGTACTTTTCAAGGCAAAACAGGAAGTTCCATGAAGCAGAGAAAAATGTTCCCCAATTGTGCCTCTTAGGTAGAACCATTACACATTTAAGGCCTGAATCAGTGCCTACAAAGTCAATGGGAATCTTTCCGTGTACATCAATGAGTCAGGCCCTTAATTAGCTAGAATAACTAACTTTCTCCTGACCTATATCAGGACTGTCATAATGCTTTTATCCAATTGTACTTCAGCTTCTGCCACACGTGAATTAAAATTGCCTCTGGGTGGAGCTTGTGCAGGGTCTGACTTCCACAGGGTGTGTGCTCAGCACATGTTGACAATAAGCCCCTTTTAAAGGTGTTTTAAATTGGATACTCAAAATCACAAAATCACGAGTCATTTACCAAGAAGAAATTGAGGAGATTAATTCATCTAAGCCTTTTTTACAGGGCACTAACTCCTATCCTTGCCTGGAATGTGCAGTGAGATCAAATCACTTATTACATTAAAATTGATTAGTTCTTATCTCACTCAACTTTTCTGAAACTATAGCAGTATAAGCAACAAACTGTTCACCGCAGATGCTTTTTGGATTATTTTACATAATTCCTTCTCTGGCAGAAAGAAAGAAAGAAAACCCCGAAAACACAAATATTCCTAGTAGCACACTGACCACATCTTGAGTTTGGGAGTATGACCCAAGGATATCTATTGCAAAAGCTATGAAGCACAACTTACATAAAAAGGCATGATACATCATTACGTCCTATGATGTAGGGAAACTGGAATATAATTTGTCTCCACTTGTTGACAGGAAAATAAACCCCTCTCTCTCCCACTTGTGGAGGGAAACATTGTAGCACGACATGTATTATGGTGTAGTTTTAAGTGTGGGATGGGGAATCCAGGGATATATATTTAGTTTTTACAAAAAGCAAAATAGAGAAATCAATTCTGACCACCACAAAAAAAAAAAAAAAAAAAAAAAGGGGCGGGGGGGGAAATATGTACAGAAGGCTCACTGATGTCACCAAGTGACTTGAAGGACTGCTTTCCTTTTTGTTTTACTGCCCATTGTAGTAAGAAGTAGCAATCCTTTAATTCTCTTTTGTTTCTTTCAAACAACCATTAAAGGAACAGGAAATACAATTCAGAAGGGCTCTGTTCTTTGGACTCTTTAATACTGAATACCGGTAAAATGACCTTCATCATTCTGGGAAATATTGAGATCACATGAGTAATGACAATATTTTCCACATGGGACTTCTTCGTTCTTTTGCAGCTATCTGCCGTGATAGCTGTCTGAACTTATACATTTACAGCTATTATTTTTAGCACTGCTGTAATATGGCAGAGCAAATGTATCTTCGATTCAGAAATGTATGTTTCTAAACACAGACAAACTTCCAGGCAAATAAATTCTAAGACCAAAGAGCCTCAGTCACAGTCTTACGTGCAACAACAAACATAAATCTGGGTGGTTTTTTTTTCAGTTTTAAGAAGAACAAACATTTCTGAAACGTTTTCTGATAAGAAAACGATGATTGAGTGTTCAATAGGGATTAAGCCAATAGGGGTTTATGCAAATTTAATAGGCATTTGTAACCAACAGAATGTCATAGAGAATGATGTTCTCTCCATAGGCTCTTTGAAATGTCTCATAGAATTCTACACAAGGATATAATTTTCTATTCATCTCTATAGTATTCTTTCATAAACAAAGATATTGATAATGTGTTACTTGACATGATCCTTAGCACAGAAAAACTGCTTTGTGTCTCTGACTAAAATGACTAGCAATGGATGAAGGTTTCCATTGCTGAAGGAATTGAGTCCACATACTGTAATCAGTTGATGGCAATATCTTTAGGGTCCAATTCTGCAAGATGATTTGTGTGGATGAATCATTTTGCTTGCACACTAGCCCACAGACTTTAATAGGGATCTGTGTAGGTGTAAGGGTCCATATGCACAGAGAACCTTTCAGGATCGGGGTCTTAAAATGTAGTTTCCATGCTTGCCTACACTCTGTAGTCACACTTTCAACTTATAACCTCCCAGTTGGAATATAGTAGCAGCACTGAAAAATTCACCCTCTTTAACTGTCAAATAGCAATGTGAGTGACCCACTGAATCACAATAATGAACATACAGGGTCAACAGTGTGATACATAATCATCTTGTTTACTGTATTATTGACAGTTATTTTTTGATTATGAACATGGCACCTTTTGAGCCTTCCAGTATGGTAAATGTGTTTTGTCTGTTTGGCTTGCAATCAAATTTTATTACTGCACATGTATTCATTTCAAGGGGG
Organism: Chelonia mydas; assembly: GCF_015237465.2. Taxonomy (NCBI): domain Eukaryota; kingdom Metazoa; phylum Chordata; order Testudines; family Cheloniidae; genus Chelonia; species Chelonia mydas. Next base: position 277,275,402 of record NC_057849.1, read on the forward strand.
GGCAGGGAGGAAATCCGAGAGGGTGAAGGGGAGAGAGCGGAGAAAACTAAGAAAAAATGACGTTCAATCTGATTAGACATAATCTAGCCAGAGGCATAAACAATGAGGGCCTAAAACTGAAGCTTCCCAAAAATGTAAGATTTGTTTAAGTCCTTTGCAAGGACTGACCAGCATTTCTGTGGCCAAGCATGTTGAGTTTTTGTTTTCAGATCACAACTCATCAACCCTTTGGGTTTTTGGTAGAAGTCCCTTGCCAAATTTACAATCATTTAAACATTCTTTCTGGCATTTCCTCCAATACGCTGCTATGTTTTTGAACGTTTCAGACATTTCAGCAGCAACACAATGAACAGAAGTTGGCCACTAACGAACCAAGGCCTGGAACAAACTCAGAATGCTGGGTCACAGTTCTGTGGCAGCATGAACACGTTTGGAAACGATAATTAATTCGCCCTCTGCAGACAGGTGGTTGAGGTCTCTGGATTTTTGCATTTCTTATCAGCTGAATCCTGTAACAGGATTATCATCATCAACTATGAAAAGAACTACTCCAAAGCCTTTTAGCTGGAAATAAAAGCCTTATAGATTAGAATGTTTGCTAAGAGATGGGCTCTTGAACTACTCTGAAAAGACGAGCACATCCAGTACCTAGGGCTCCCTTTGATGGCAGAGGCCTGCAGCGGAACAGATTGAGCTATGTGTATCCCAGTCCTTGCACACATAGGCACCATCTGGAAGGAAGCAGCTCAATCATGAAAGCTGCAAGATAAAGAGGAAAAGCATAAATTTGAGTTCCCTGTTTAAAAAAAAAAAAAAAAAAAGATACTTGCTTATCTCATTATTCCTGTTTTAAGGCCCAGTGAAGATGCAGTATTTTATTTATCTTCCCATTATAAAGGTCCTTTTACCTTTAACAGCACCACTTTTTGAAAATAGAACAAGTAATTATGTGAAGTCAGTTCTTAAGCCAATGCTGATTCTGCAATAGGAGGCACCATGGAAGAAGCAGACACATGGTCCAGCAAAATTCACAGATGATTTTTATAAGCCGATTTACAGAGGTTGATAAGCCCCACTGAATGTTAATGTATAGCTTGTGTCAAATTTCAAGCCAGATCACTCTCCCCCAAAATGAAACCTAAGGGAGAAATCGCTTGGGAGGAAATAAAAAGAAAAGGAGTACTTGTGGCACCTTAGAGACTAACCAGTTTATTTGAGCATGAGCTTTCGTGAGCTACAGCTGCATATCGTGGAAACTGCAGAAGACATTATATACACACAGAGACCATGAAACAAAACTTCCTCCCACCCCACTCTCCTGCTGGTAACAGCTTATCTAAAGTGATCATCAATAGATAAGCTGTTACCAGCAGGAGAGTGGGGTGGGAGGAAGTTTTGTTTCATGGTCTCTGTGTGTATATAATGTCTTCTGCAGTTTCCACGATATGCTATGCATCCGATGAAGTGAACTGTAGCTCACGAAAGCTCATGCTCAAATAAACTGGTTAGTCTCTAAGGTGCCACAAGTACTCCTTTTCTTTTTACGAATACAGACTAACACGGCTGTTACTCTGAAACCTGTCATTGGGAGGAAATGTCACTCTTGCTCTATTCATGGAGACTGTCCACTTTGTTCCATAGGGTCAGGATTTTGCTTCCTTGAAGGAAGAAGAAAAAAAAAGGCTGCAGGCCCCAGCAAGAAGCCATACAAATACTATGGGATCTATATGAGGCTAGGGCCACCTTCACAGAAGCTCTGGGCCTCTGTACCTGCTCTGTCCCCAACCCCCAGTAATCTGCAGCATGGTTCTGTTGAAGTCGTGCTACCAAGAACTCCCTCTGACAAACAGCAGACCCTTGAAAATAGCTATATATAACCACCGAAAACTAACAGTTCCTGGTTGTATTAATTTTTTCTAGGTATTCTCCACAGGGCCAGAGAAGGACAATTATTTACTGGAAGACACATATTTCTCTCCCAACATTGACTGCTGATGAAGGTGCACTGTCTTCCACAGGCTCTAGAGAAGGTAGGAGGGCAATGTTACAGAGGCATCACAGGAGGTGGTCAATGCATGGAAGATGCTCTTGAGCGCACGGTTCTCATAGATGATGATCAAATTAAATACTCAGACCAAGAAAAAAAAAAACAGACACAGCATAAGCTAAAATTGTCAAGATTGTGTTTCACTGTATTTTAACAGGTGATAAAGAAAATGAAAACTTTTTTAAAAGGTCCTTTTAATCCCCTTCTCAACGTTTGAACTTGTGTTTGGGCACAGGGATTTTAAAAAAAAATTTCCCCTCTACTGGAGGCAACAACTTTTGCATTATTTATACTACGGTCAAAGTATAATTGGCCTCTTTCATATGAATGCATATCAAAATACAGAGGGGAAAGTAGGAGAGGGAGAGAAACCAGATATATGAGAATTTCCATACTTATAGAGAAATCAGTTGTAGACCCACTATTTTGCATTTAAATATAGTTAAATTAACCTTTATAAGCCAGAAATCAACTACCAACACATCACATTTAGCTGTTAGTTTGAAGGAGGATGGAAATGAGTGATAAATTTTAGTGCCAAAAGATATCAGCAAGGACGACCATTTTGCTGTGATCTGATTTTTCACATGCTATATTGAATTTCTCTTCCTAGACTGTTCTAACTTAACACTCCTCTTTAGAACTGATGTAAAAATATACTTTCTGCAATATACAATACTGTGAAACAGCCAGTCTCAGATTTATTTTTAAAAAAAACCTTCATAAGCTAAAATATACATCATATCTTATTTTCCACGTTGCCAGCTTCTCTTTTATCTTTATATAGCAGAGTTCTTTTCCCCTGCATATTTTCCAGCATTACACTGAAAACGTGTTTTCACACCCCGAGGCTTTAACATCACATACTGTTCCCATTTAAAGAATTGTGATGCCATGACTTTGAGGGGGTCACAAGCTACCCAGATCTTCTGAACAAGTTTCTACAGACAAATAATAAAAAACATTTAAGGTATTTTGTATATATAGCTCAAAAGCCATAACTGCTTAGTAAACTTAGACCAACATTGTAGACTGCAGAGAGAAGAAGCCATGGCTCCACTCTCATCATTCTCGCCCACTGTGATATTTCTGGCACTACTGTTGGTGCGGAACTCCTTGGTTCCTTCGACATGATGGGCCTGATCCAAAGCTTAATGAAGACCATGGCAATTTTCCCATGGTCTTCAGTGTGCATTGGAGAATGCCTCAGGAATCACAGGTTTCAGAGGGGTAGCCGTGTTAGTCTGTATCAGCAAAAAGAATCAGAGTTATTGATAGCCCTTGTGCTAGAGCAATAAGACGGGAGAAGAGTTCTTTTTACCCTTTCCCTATTGAACACTTGTAGACAGGTAGACAAAAATCTAGCCTTTTATCTTTAACTATTGCCCCCATCACATCACAGGACATAAAGAAAACTCCCCCCCCCCCCCAAAAGTACTGTGCTAGATCTTCATTTAAAGTTTTACTGGCTCTTAACTTTACAGCTTTCTAAGTAGCCAATAGTAAAGTTTTAACTACCATTCAAAATCCTGCTCAAGCATAGAAAGTTTGTTCTTTCTTGACAGCTCTGCAGGGATTTAGCATACCCACACATCAATTCCTTTATAATAAGGCAAAACTGCGCACAAACTCTAAGCTCTGAATAATGTGGTTTATTTTTAACTAGCTACTCCCTTATACTGTCAAGATATTGCAATGACATCCTCTGCCAGTGGTGGGGGTACGTATAACCTTTAAGGAAATACAATCATCATCTAAACTCCAGCAAAGTAAATAAATGTATGATTGCTTTTATTTTAACCATTTCTTAGCTCGACACCTCCATTATTAAAACGCGCACACACACAAAAAACAAAACCCACTTAATTATATTGTGCATAATGAGTTTGAAAGAAAAATCATTTAGTTTACAATGCTACTGAGCCTTTCATGTGCTAGCTCTATAGCCGTGGGCCTTCTTCTGCTTCCCTCAGTGATGTGGCTAAGACCATGACCTGGGACTCAGGAGATCTGGGTTTAACTCTGCCACACTTCCAGAATGACCTTGGATAAATCACTTCAACGCTCTGTGCCTGTTTCCCTCCCCCGCATCCATAAAAGGGGGTTTATAAGTCCCTACTTCAACAGGACATTTGTTAATGTGATGTGAAGTTGTCAGATATTGCTTTTATGGGGACCACCTTATAGGCGGCTACCAACATAGACAGGGTTGTGGGCAGCACGTACAGTAAGAGGACAAAAAGTGCACCAGCCCTGATGACAACTAGAGACTACTCTAATTTATGCCAGAGCACGACCTCTAATGGATCCTCTGCTAGTAGAGGATAGGCACAGAAGAGTCCTGCTATGACCCTGACATGTCCCCTCCCTTTCCAACACCAGAGATGGTGGGAGCTGCTGAAGCAGGAGCCACCTCATCAGCTTGCTATTTACAGCCTATTTAAATTCCTTGCTGGCCGTTTACGGACAAAATCCAGCCCCTTTGTGTTCTCTATAGTGCAAAGGAGCCAGATCTCAGTTGAGAATCTGGCGCTATGTGTATACTAGTTATCTTAAAATAAGCAAACAAGTAACTGGGATTACACTGGAAACTGGTGAAGCAACATACTGGGAAACTGGCATAATGGGAAACTTGTGCTGCTTATAAACTAGAAAATGGATTTATTGGTTATACTAGGAAGCTGGTATACTGGGTAACCAAACAGATAAGTTTCTAATTGTAGTTAATAAATCCAGTATCCCAATTTCCTACTGTATCTGTTCCCCATTATCACTTGTATTATTACCAATTCCTGTATATCTAGCACTAGTTTTAAAGCACAATCAGGATCCATAATATAATGATGGAGATGGTCGTTATGGTTATGGCAATCTACTGTTTAAAGTGTTCATTTATCTGCAGGTACCATAAATGATAGCACCTTTACAGCACGTGGGTACATTAATATTTGTATTGCAACAACAGGTAGAGTCCCCAGTCAGGGATCAGGGTCCCAATGTGCTAGGCACTATATGAACACAACTAAAATGATGGTCCCTGTTCTGAAAGGTTTACAATCGGCATAAATGCTTCCTCTTCCTGATATGGAATATTTTTACTTTCTGAAACTACTGCCACTGATTGCAACCCACCATTATAAACTCACATAGTTTTAATATGAGGACGAGGACAATGTAAGTACCATCCTTTTCTACTTCTCCTTTTCATGCATTTGCCCACTATATTTTATAATGTTTGTCAAACAACTGGGAGTGCATTTTCAAACCGATCTTCTCAATCATTTGTTGGGCCCTTGAAAGCAGAACAAGAGATGGGATATAAAGAAAAGTAATATCCGGTTAAGGCTTTTAGACCCGTGTTTCTAAATTATGATTGACAGTGGATGATTTGTTTTGTGCAACTTTCTTCATCATGCACGTGGCTTATTCACTGGTGCTTTGAAATCTAAATTAAAATTTAGAAGATGGAATTAAACTTCTCCTGTGAAAGGAAATTACATTTTATAGAACTATGCTTTAAAAAAAAAAAAAAAAAAGAAAGAAAGAAAAAGAAAGATGTGACTTAAATGCACAAAAGCAAGGACATTCAGAGCTGAGTTGCCACAAAGCACCAAGTCCTGCACAAACGCAACACAATATGGGACAGCAACCGGTTTTGCAACAAGAAACCTTCCATCAGTGCAGGCTTCCATTTCAAGGCTGCCTGTATATGCTACAGGGCACTTGCTACTTTACCTGGTCCTCTGAGCAACTCACTTGCTGCTATTGCTGGCAGCTTGCATTTATTGTAAATGGCTATGTGCACATTTCCCAGGATTCTGGCTGACGTTGTGGTGAATTTGCTTATTTCATGTTGTTAGCCTCGTTGTAGCAACACTCTCACTCTGGCAGGTAGCGTTAGGACATACATCATTTACCCCAACACCATAGGCACAGATTTTTTCAGCTACTCTTGAATACTGTACACGTTTCCCCCACTCCTTATACACCCACATAGGGAGGGACTGAACATAGCCCATTATCTTTAACTTCACCAAGCCCCATTATACTTTCCGATGGTAAAGTGGGCAGTCCAATCATATGTGCAATAGCCTCATGAAGACACAAAAGCGCGATCGGACTGAAGATGGAACAACAGTTTTAAATAAAAATGCCCTTGCCTAAACAGCTTAAATCTGACCCTTAAGGATAGTTCAATGGAAACATTTGAGTTGTGTTAGAATTTTAACATTATTGGCCTCATAGCTGTCCCAGAAATTGTACTGAGAATTTGAACAGCATAATTACCACCAAGCCTGCTTAAAGCAACTTCATTTATACAGCCCTAGTAGTATCATGGGTGTAACTAGGGAAGGACTGGACAAAAGCCAACATTTTGCATTCCCACTTGTTTCTAGATACTTGTATTGCCCCATCATTGTAGTATCTGAGCACAATAATTTATCCTCAGAACCACCTGTGCGGTAGAAAATGTTTGGTCTAGTGGAGGGAACAAAATGTGCACAACCTTTTATACTATCACACAAAAAGTTCTACCTTCAACAAGGCTCACTACTTTCTACATACTCATGTTGAGCCCTTCCTTCTACTCTAGTGCATCAGCAACAGATATCCTTAACTTTACACTCTTTCATCTGCTTGAGAACCTACAAGGCTAACACACTGCAAATTGTACCCAAGGAGTTCCTCAGAGGAGATGGCTTTAGTTCATCTCAGGAAGGTATCCATTGTAGTGAAACTGTGGTGTGGGAGGGAGAGCACCACATAGTGTGCAAGTAAGTTGAGTCAATTTACAGCAAAGAATTTGCCCTGGTAGCTTTGAAATGAGCCCTTAAGACTGCTAAACTGTTTTATGTCTTTTTAAAAACCAAAAAATTATTTGAATAAAAAAAGCCATTGCTTAGAGCCAAATTTCAGCCTAATAAAAATGCAAATTGATTAGTTATACGCTACTCAAAACTCATATTGATATTTTAAAAAGGGAATTCCAATAGAGCCTTTACTGGAGGGGCACCGTCGTGTTTCATTATGCTAGCACTGATTATCTTTCATCTCGCCAAGATGTGATACATGCATTTTATAATCCAATTGATGGATAAAGAGGTCCACAAGTTAGTCAGAAAGGCAGAAATAAATTTTGGCTTTAGGGATATGTTTGAATCCTTCAAGAACAGTCAGAGTAGACAGTCTCAATTATTCCTCCAGGAATCTGATTCATCACCTTTAGTAAACACTTGGCTGTTTATTGCTTTGGAAGCCAGCTGACATTTGAGTAAACAGTGATCAATTTAAGATTCCAACTTCTTGTAGCTGCCCGATCGCAAGCTAGAAATATTTAGTGCCACTATTTTCTTAGACACTGCTGATTTTCATAGAGGGTTCTAGGCCTTATTTACCTTTAAAAATACAGGATTTCTGTCCACATTTATAAAGAGTAAATTAATTTTTCATGTGTAACCAGCTAACAGTTATCTTAATTAATGTACAAGTGGTAAATTCAACCTTTGAAGATCATGTATTAAAATAAAATGTAAGTCATTGTCAAGGTCAGTAAAAGTGGATATAAATTTTGAAAACAACAAATGCAACAGTGCATAGAGTTAGATTAGATGCCTGCAAGCTTATTTTGTCCCAGCTGATTTTTCTTGGAGTGCTTCTGTTTTAGCACTTATCCCAACATGTTTAAATGGTACTAAATTTTAATACACATTAATATATAAAACCTCATTCCAATCCCATTTTGCAACTATTTATAAAAATAAAAGTAATACACATCAGATTGCTCATAGCTTTAAGCAATTCTAGTATAACATGAAGATGTACTTGACCTCTGCCAAGGTCACTTGAACATGTTCCCCTTGTCTCTCTGCTTTAACCATCAGGTACTCAGAAAGATCAAAGTGAGAAACAAATTCATGATGTGTACCCTGATTATTATTAAACAGTGTAAGAGAATAAAAAGGTGATCAATTTGTAGATTTATACCAAAAGCAATAGCTTTGTTCCTGTGCTTACCAAATGTATGTTTAGTTAAAAACTTGGACCCTTCAAATAGAAATATAATTTTTTAATTTCAGGCACAAGAAATCTACAAGATTGATTTTGTTTCACCCACCCCAATAAGCATCTTTTCAATTAGGCCTGAGCCACCTAATTTCCCATCTTCTACAACTCAGTGACACACCCAGAGGAGAAGAGCCCCTTCCAACCATCCTTTCTTGCCAATTCACCAAGACAGTTTATTGAAAATGAAAAGCACTCACTTATAAACAGTGGCAACAATCTATGGCATGGTGTATGTAAATATTATTTCCAAACACAGAGGGTCTGGAAAGTGATGCATACAAGATAAAGTTACCCTGGAGCAAGGTAATGCCTGCAAAATGAAATTCCTTTTGGTTCGGAGTTCCGGGACAATGCCATCCACATAACACAAGATCGCCATTGGGTTTGTTTAGAAGAGGACCCCTGATGTAGCAGCTTTTTGGGATGAGTCTGCATACTAAAGAAGAGGTATCCAACCTGGCCTTTCAAAGCCTGGCATGAGGAGTGTTGTTGGATATAAGCATATTACAGACCTACAAGATCCATCCACTGTGTAGAGGCTTCTATTTTTATAGCCACCCCAGAAGGCTTGATTTTAGCCATATGACCTGCTTGTCATGAGCTTTGCTTTAAAAAACAAAAACAAAAAAAACACCTGGGGAGGTGAGCTAAGTGTGTCACAAACTGCATCACAGGTTGGGACTGGACCTATCACCCCTTAAAGGGTCAGCCACCAAGTGACAGGGATGAGGTTCTTTGCTGCAGATTTATGGCTTGGATCCAGGTTGGATAGTGGTAGATTTTGTCTCCCTAGTTCCCCCACATTACACTGGGGAATTGAATTTCACCCTCACTGCAATAAAATCATTTCTTCAGACAAAAAGTATCAAACAGAATAGGTAAACAGCATTATAACAAACTCTGTTAATTGAGCAGTGAGCAGACAAAATGCATCATCAGTTCTACTACGTAGGCACACCACAATAAAATTGTGCTTATCTATATATCTTGAAGAGTCATTGGAAATTTACCCTTCAGATAGTTAAGTAATCATAATTATTTTTAAATCGCAGTTAACTAAGAGATTTTATATTAAATGTTACAATTAACATTAATACACTTATATTAGGTAATAGCTAATTGGCTGAAAGAGAAAGTGATATCTTGACATAGCAAATGTTTGAGAATCTTAAAGAGGGAGGCCCCACTCCCTCTAGAAAGAAAAGAAGATATTAAATGCAATCAGTTTTGGGGGAGTTCCCAAAGAAAATACTAAACTCTTTGGTAAGGATTTTTAATAAACCAAAAAACTGAAAATCCATAAAACTGACAATAGCCTACTCATTAAATCCCTTGAATAAATAAGAGCTTAATATAAAAAACATTTTGATAGCAACAGCTGATAAAAGTATTAAAAAACAGTTTTATCACAGCCGGTCTCATACTTTCAATCAAAAGTCTTGCATACAAAAATACGTTCTTCTTTAGAACAAAAACGTCTAATTGTAGATTTCCATTTTGTTTGACTGGGCAAGTTTTTCGCTCATTGTTTATATAAACAACCTCTCTTCAAATCCACATAAATCCTGAGTAAAGAGAAAGATTTAGACAGACAGCATATTAGCATTGTCTCTAGCTGTTCTTAGTCTTTCATCCAAAGAACCACTAAAAGCTATACGGATGTCTTCCTTTTAGTGCTGAACTCCCCACTACTCTGTTATTTTTTGTAAAAGATACAATATTATGTCCAGCATTTTGTAATCCTCTCTCTTTGATTGGAGTGTATCACAAATGAGTAAAGCCAATGTAGCGAAGAGGACTTTCATACATAAAGATTCTGAAAATATTTGTTAACATAATGATTTGTTTATTCAGTTTGACAAATGCTTTTATTTTAACCTGAAGTATATTTTGTAAATGTCACTGGTAAATACAAATTTATAGTTGGCTAGCAAGCTTCCCTTATGTGTATTTCTAATTAAGCTCTTCCAAGATACAGAATAATGTTTAAAACAAACATATCCTGTAGAGGATCAAAGTAACCCAAAAAGTGATCAGATATTTTTCTTTGTAAAATTGAATATGGAGATACGCTGCATAAGCAGATTTGAGAAGAACATGGAATCTATAAATAATGATGCTTCCATGTTTTTATTTGAGAACATTGGGAAATCTCTGCTTGCCCTTTACAATATTATTGTGAAGTTTGGTGTCTCTCACACAACAGGTAATGTCATAAGGATGCACTATCATCTTTACCATTCTATATACCAGGCTCTCATTTTACCATTCTATATACCAGGCTCTCCTAAACTGTAACATCCTATATACTGTTGTATAGACAAGACACAGTATGACAAATAAGAGCTGCTGTTTCACCTGAGGCATCATCAATTAACTTTGATTTCCAGAAGGGTGAATGGCTCGAAAAACTTGTGTTAAAACCCTCGCTATAATATATATAATATACCAATTGTGAACCTGTCAAAAGATCATGAAAAAAACCCCGAGTTTATGTTTATGGTTTCTTTATGGTAATTGGACAAATACAGATTTTTTTTTCCAGGTCTCTGACAAATATTACCTTTTCTTCTCTTACATCCATAAAACTATCAAGACAATCTAAGACAGTAAGTGTTTTCCAGATATTTGGTTTACATTAAGAATAAGGCACAATACATTTTTGTATTATAAACCAAATATTATTCTGTAGCCATGATTTATTGGCAGGATGAATTGGCATGATCTCATATGGAGTTTCCTATATTTCATTTACACAATGTTATACATTATAAACAACTATTTTTATACGTATGCGTAGAAAAGCAAACAACTACTGTTGATCTATGGGCTAATGCTTAAAATTCCAGTATAAATACTTAAAATAGATTTAGCATCTTTTGCATCAAACATTAATAAGGCTCACTTAGGCGCTCTTAATGTGAAGGAAAATTGGGTTTGTATGAAATGGCTACACTAGGACATTTCATGCTTTTGCAAGTGCAGTAGTGCGATAATTTCCTACAGTATGTCATTATCCTCTGCCCTGTGGTTCTTTTTAAAATTATCTCTTTTCACTCCCACTGTCTGCACTATGTTTTTAAGCTATATAGTTTTCAAGCTACATACTTTTCAATCTATGAACAGCATGTATTCAGATTTTGAGCAACTACATCACAAGTCAAGTAACATACCATATTGAGGCATATTCCCTTTGGACACTACTAACAGAACTACAACTGCAAAAACTTGGAGAGAAAAAAATGTCTCACAGACATAAAGCCAGGTCAAATTTTATTTTTTTCCAACAAAGACAAGAAAATACTATTCTGACCATCTCAGGAAGGAATATAAAGGAATTTTCCTATACTTTTCCCATCTGTCCATTTTATCATGACTAATGCTTATTAATTTCTACATACATACACCATACTAAAAAGGCAAATTAATTTATTGCCCATTTGTCATTGTAGCCAAATCTATCATTTCTTAAAAGTATTGTGTTTTTAAATATTGGTATGAGATCACCCCTAAAATAATTACATTTATGTAATTCTGGATGCCACTCCACAAGGGAGAAAGTCTCCTCTCAGGTCTACAACTGCTGGTAGTGTCTGGTTTTGAAGAAGAAATAACTCTTACAGATGAAAAAGTGCTTTTTAAAATGCATAAGAAAGATGAACATGAAACATGGATGGCAAAGTAGGATATCTGTTCAGAGGATCAATATGTAGTTGACAGAATGAGGGTCTGGTTGCAGGCGACAACACACGAGTGTCTAAAATTACTGTACTGACCTTTGTATAGAAAATACAGCATTTGAAAGATAGGGAAATACTATTTAAATACTGCATTTTACATTAACCGTACAAGGTCATAGTCATCTAAGCACAGAGATCCCTCTTCTTCACTCACAAATAGATATTAAGAAAAATAAGACTTGACTTTCCCCCTGACAATCAAAGGAAAAGATTTATTTGGATACTAACATCTGTCTGCAGATTGTGGCCAAGTGCTTTTCTGTGCTCATTTAGGACTCCACTTGGAAAGCATTCCAGTTACATTTACCTAGAGATTGCTCTCTACCACTTCCCAGCTGACAGAAATCACTCAGCTGGGTCTGATGAATAATAGTAAAAGGCAGCTTGTATCAGTGATGATTGAATTACACATTGTTAAAACTGCCATAAAGGCTCATTCCAATGAGTACATTTAATTTACTTACTCTGCTCAGGGCTAGAAGCTTGTAGTTGTTTGAGGTCTTCATTTTAAACAGACTTAAAACAAAAAAGAACTACCATTTTCTGTGAAAAAATTATTAAATATTTGTGCTACTTTTTGACTATACTCCCTAAACTTTTTGTAACATGATAGGTGCCTAAGCCAAACACACATTTAACTTTTAAACACAGTTTTGAACCCATATTAGCACCCTCTGTGCCCACAATATACAGACTGTAACATATTAGAAAACAAGGCAAAAGAGGAGTATAAAGAGGAGAAAAAGAGAAAGTAGAAAGATGTAATTATATGAAAAATCTAAAGAAAATTAATTTGTCAGCTTTTTCTAAGCAAGGGAAGCAGGTGTCATGGTATTTAATTAAGGGTTTGTTTGTTTTTTTTAAAACTTCAATACAAAGAGGATTAATTTAGTCCTCTACCATCAGAAAAGCAGATCCTCCAGGGAATAGTGCTTTGAGAACAACACCAGTGTTTCAAACAACAAGTCTTCATAAGAACACTATCTGTCCAAAGATTGCAAGCAAATCTTGGAAACGAATCCTTCTGTATTTTGTTACCTGAGATTGCAAGTTTTTTGATATTGAAACTCTTTTTCAGTGTCAAACAATCATGCAAGAGGGGGTCAAAGAAGAAATGAGAAGTCAGGTGATTGACGCTTAAAACCAACGATTAACTGTATCTATTTCCAGCTGAATAAGTCAAGTGAAAGACAGATCCACTTGGAAGACGAGTAAAGTCAAGCTGCTTTCCCTCTCCCACAGCAGGAGCTCGAGGATTTGATTACTCGCTTGTAAGCAGTTTGATTGCTTTAGGTTCAGTTTTTTTTTTTACCTTCAGTTTCCTTTCGCCTGCAGAATCCCACCCCTCCCATTTCCCCATTTCGTCCCATACCACCTTCCAGTTGACTGGAAAGCAGCCTTCTCCGAGAGGGGAGAACACTGGGTGGGTGGGGATTGCCAATCCAGAATTCAACCCAGCGTTCAAATCCGGAGACACCGGCCAAACTGTTTTCCAGCATCTGTTAACAGGAACATGTGCGCGCTCATCACCGCCCACACAATAGCCCACCTGGGTCTCCCTCTCTCTTTCTCTGTGCATCTCTTCATCCCCTCCCCCCCACCCCGGTAACCACAAAATCCAAGTCACTGCAAGACAGCAAACATTGCAGACAGATCCAGCAGAAGCACTAACACCACTGCCTTACCTGGCAACCAGGGCAGGAGGAGTCTGTTTGTCCTTCAGTGCTCTCGCCTCCTTGTCTAGTAGGAACCACACACGCTCTCTCTGCCTCTCATGGGAGGAGACGGCAATACAAAAAGGTGGGTGGGTGTGTGTGGCAGCCTCCCACATCCACCGGCAGGTCTGTATAGCCCCCTGCTCTAGTGGGGCTCGCTTTGTGTTGGGTGTTAAGTTTCAGCTGCTGCTGCTGGCTGGGCGGAGGAGGAGGAGAGACACTGGGGGCTGTGCAGCCTGCCGAGCATCACCACACTGCAGCTTCTCCAGGAATCCCTCCAGTGAGAGGCAGCCCATCCTCCCCCCAGCCCTGGCTGCCTGATTGGCCGAGAGGCGGGGGGGTTCTGCCTGCGCTATCCAATCAGGCTGCGGCAATAATAGGTGGACCCGCTCAGCCGGCATCGCCCATCCCAGAGATCTGTTAGTCTCTGTCCCCCCCAGCGGGCGAGGGGGCCGGGAGGGAGTTCCCTGCGAATGACAATCAAGGACACCGAACCCGTGCTCCGGCCCGGCGAAGTGAGGACCCCCCAGCAGTGCCGCAAGCCGCGCGCTGGAAAGAGAGACGGCCGGGTGACCTCAATCGCCCCACCCCCTGGGACTTCAGGCAATTTATCGTACGGCATTTACCCACCACAAAGAGAGGCACAGTGAGGGAGAAGCAGGAGATGGGGGATGGGGCACGGAGGTGAGCGGGAACCACAGGCACTAGTACAAGTAAAAGAGCAAAGATGCTGACCCAGAAACCGAGCCCAGGAGGCGGCGGCGGCGGCTGCTTTCCAGCAGCAAACTGAGCTGGTGAACTTGTTCATTTCTCTGGCCCCTTTTTAATACTTTTTTTTTTTTAATTGCCTTCTGGGTGGGCGCTTTCCAACCCGACAGCGGTGAGGAGTTCGTGTGCAGTAACATCTAATCAATGGTGGCAAATAAAATTCGCCATAATTGACTTCTTTTGCTTTTTACAGAGCAGATTTTATTGGCGTTTTCAGGTAAGGAAAAATAACAGTCAACTTAATTCCCCAGCTCCGTCCACTCTGAACTGGAGCTTTGATTAACATTGGTCTGCAAAATGTAACTGTACCACAAATTCAATTAACAGAAGCCCATTTCTTCAACTTTTAATTAGACCTGTCCTCTGTCTAATGTTTAATAGAACATAAAGTGCTACTCAGAGGTTCCAAAGGGAAATGGAGGCAGTTCTAGATGTAAATTTAGCTGTTAAAAATATAAATAATGGATATAAAAGGAATAAGGTTCTTTCCTGCCTAAATTACATTATTACTGCATGTAAATCACAGGGTGTCAAAGTTTCTCAGAATTGCCAAATGGAAAATGTTAAATTCTATAAATAATAATGTCATGTTAATCTTTCCCTTTCATTGGTCAAAGGTACCACTCCAGGTGCAAAGGTGAATCCTAATCTACACTTTATACACCACAGTTTGGCCAGTACAGACTAACAGGATTACAATTATTATATAAAAGCCTTAATAAATGGCAATATAGTCCATAACTATGTGCCTGTTTTTATTTAGCATGTTTAATGAAAGATGCATTAACGTATAAGGTGTACATTATGGTATCTAGCTTTGGGGGAAGGGGAAAGGAGGGGTCACACACTAGCGGTAGTGGACGAGGGCATGACAACTTTAGAAGTCATTCTTCCCCAGCTGCCTTTGGAAGTACAGTGAGCAGTGAGTCTTACTACACCTTCAGGAAAAAAAAAGGTATAGTCTGCTTTTCCATACCCAACACTTCCCTAGTGGTGTTTTCCAGGGGAAAGCTATGACACTGCCCCTGTTCAGTTCAAATACACACCCTTTGGTCCCATCAGTCCTAGACAACTCCCCTTTATACTCCCCAGTTCTAGCAGCCAAACTGTGACTGCTTCTTGTAGAGGTGTGTTAGGCCATGATGGTGGGAAGGGGGGAGGGAGGGTAAAGGAAGGGGCTATTTGCACCCATCTAATGCACCATGGAGGAACCACTATAATTTAGCCCAAGAGGTCTAGCTATGCTCTTGGGGAAATGTGGTAATTGACAGATTTCAGACCCAAAAATCACACACCAACTTCCAGTGTATCCATAAAAACTGCTGTTCTGTCCCCAGATCCAAAGACCCCAACAACTGCTTTCTATATGTCATTTATTTGGTGAGCTAAAAGAAAGCTATCTCAGTGCCAATAATTTTACAGACCAAATACTGCATCCCTGGCACACCCACACATGCACAATGAAGTCAGTGGGAGTTTTGTGTGCACAAGGAATGCAGCATCAGGTCCTACATGGCTGAGCAGTGTTTTGTTTATATAATTTAAGCCCAATGCACCCCTCCCATAATGCAGGAAGAAAGGAACAGAAGTTAGCACATCTGGAGAAGGCAGCATGAGAGCTGTATAGCTCCCCTTCCCTATCTTAGAGGCCCTCCACCGGAAGTCTGCCTGGTTTAAGGCAATGACATATTTGGTAGGGGCTGGGTGTGTGTATGTGATGGTGAGGGGAATTTGCATCATGCTCCCCTTCTAGCCCAGTTGAAAGAGCCTATGACTTTTTTACATTATACAAATAAAACATTATTTAGCCTATGGGGTGATGCCTCCCTTACTGTAAGCAAACTTCACTCCCCTACTGAATATCTACCCACCGCCTCTCAGGGGAAGGAGGGTGAGTGTCTAGCCATAAACGGTGCAACCAATTGCAACAAAGTTCCTAAGGAATTCTTACAGCCATGAGAAAAGACAAGCCTTGCAACAATCCTGGAGCGTAAAAATCATGGACAGGATGTGGGCAATAAACAATAAATCATGGGAACCCAGTCCTTGCAGTGTGGGGCTGACAGACCAAGTCCTTGCAACCCAGGGCTGACAGCCAGAGCCCCTGCCATCCAGGGCTCAAGTTGCGGTGGTCACATAAAATCACAGAGTCCGTGACCAACTCGTAGTCTTACTCAGGATCCATGGAGGAATGTCCAATCTGACCAGAAGGGCTAGTTAGTCCTTCCCACTGCATCATGAAGCACAATGATCTGCATTGTGGTTACCTCCTGAATAAATGCACCCAGGCAGGGCCAACAAGACTTCTAAAATATTAGATTAACTTTTCATTTTTTAAAAGGACATTAAGTGGGGCCCAACCATGTAGTTATTACATGGGAGATCCCGCCTCAATAGGCTGCAGGACCAGACCCATATTTAACCTTGTATCTCTTGGTCATTGTCTATTCTAAATGCTCTCTCAGCAATGAGAACTGTCACAATACAGAGGCTTTGGAATGAAAGGAGCTACAATGGGCATCAGAGAAGAAGCTGAAAATCATGGCCTGTCTCAAAAATTAAATAAAAATAGGAGACAATCACAGTGTTTTTTCTTTCTCATTTTTATGCTTCTGTTCTCTGTAAGTTATGACTGGGAAGAAGAGGGGGGAAAGGAAAGTAAATATGGACCATAGAGGTCCACCATAAAATGGTGGTGGAGAGACAGAAAAAGGGAGACCAACCAGTTCCACAAAATTGGAGAGAGCCTAAGAGTGCTGGGAGCAAATGAAACCAAAAACACGTGCTCAGGCCATGACATGAATAAAGCTCTTACAAGTTTTACAGCATATAAAGAGATGATACGGGCATGACATGTCATTGAGCTGATTCAAGAATAACAGAATTTGTAATATATCAGCCCACAGCACTCTCAAACCAGCCACTGGGGCCCTGCCTCTGGGCCTATATTACCACAGGATTCCCTTTCTAAGTCAGCCCCTCTGTGACTCAGGCTCAGTCTACACTACAGAGTTAGGTCGACACAAGGCAGCTTATGTCAACCTAACTGTGTAAGCATTTACATTACAATGTTCCTCCCACCGATTTAACTTGCCAGCTACATTGACCTAAAAACTCCACCTCCGCAAGAGGAGTAGCACTTAGTTCAATGTAGTTAGGTCGATGCAGTGTCAGCATAGACACTGAGTTACTTATGTCAACTTTAGTGGCATCCAGGAGGTGTTCCACAATGCCCCACCATGACTGCTCTGACCACGGTTTTGAACTCCACTGCCTGGAGGCCAGGTACACAGGAACACATCCCTCCTGTTTTAAAGCCCTGCCAATTTTAAATTCCATTTCTTGTTTGCTTGGCATGAAGAGTTCACATAGCAACCACCCAGCTGACCATGCTGGCTCCATGCATCAAACGTGCTTGTCCCTGGAGTCCACAGGAGGTGGTGGGGAGAGGAGGCTGTGCAGTCACAGCTCCAATACAGCCATAAAAAGGTCAACATCTATGGCCAGATTACTTGGGACATGGGGGAGAAGGGCTACAACAAGGACATACAGCAGTGCCGCTTGAAAATCAAGGAGCTGCAGCAGGCATACCAGAAGGCAAGGGAGGCAAACAATTGCTCTGGTGTGGAGCCGCAGACATGCCACTGTTATAAGGAGCAGCATGCCATGCTCTGCGGTGACCCCACCCCCAAGGGCCCCATGGATACTTCATGGGAGCTGGAGTCATAGGCCATCAGAATTAACCCTGAGGACTAGGTATTGGACGAGGAAGAGGAGGAGGAGCAGGATGGGGGACAGTTGACCAGGGGATCCTGTGGAACGGCAAGCCAGGACCTCTTTTTGACTCCTGAGTGAGCCACCCCCAGCAGTCCAGCACTGGCAAGCCTGATGTGGGGGACGGAACCTCTGGTAAGTATGCAGTTTGCTTCAATATTGCAGGGACTCATCTGTTCAGTTACTTTTTAAAAAAAAATCAGGCTAGAAGAGGTAGTGAACTAGCCAATACAGGTATAATATATATATTTTCTACCTGCTTATCATTCCCCCATATGGCTAGGCAGAGGAGGCCCTGCAGAACAGTTTGTTTATGTGCGCTGGGATGTCCAGTGAATCCTTCATAGAGATCTAGAGAAAATTTTCCTGAAAGTAGCCTGTAATCCTCTGCTGAAGGTTTCTGTGGAGGGCTGCCTTATTTCTTCCAACACAGTAGGATACTTTCCCATGCCAGTCAGCAATTACTTCAGCAGGCACCATTGCAGCACACAGGCTAGCAGCCTGTGGACCTGGTCTGCAGCCGGACCCGTGCAGGAGCTGTTCTGTTTCAGCCTCCATTAGCCTCAGGAGTGAGACATCAGCTAAAATCACTACCACTGTAGAAAACAGTGCCAGCGTTCAGTTCAAGTGCCCTGTCCACATATACTGATGCCCATGGGCTACCCCCGACATTGTCCCAACTCACCCCCTTCCGCCCCTGGGTTGTACTCACCATGGGTGGGACTGCCACTGTGCTTTATGAATCCCAAGGAGAAGTAAGAATGTTGTGCTTCTAATTTATCAAGGAGAGTGAATGCACTCACAATAGTACCTCTGTCCATTGTTTCTTTAGCAGCTGGAAAATGCAGCCTTGAGGGTCTCTCCATCCACATCAGCAGAGCAGCTTGGCCAGATAAGGAGGAAAAAGAAGAGGACAAGGGAAGACATGTTTCAGAAGGTCCTGCAAGTTTCTTGTGCTTCAGATTCCGAGCACAGGATTTGGAGGATCCTGCTCAAGAACAGACTGCGGAGGGATAGAGAGGACAGGAGAAACGTGCAGCAAGAGATGCTAGCACTGCTCAGGTTGCAAAGAGACATGATGTGGTCTCTGACTGAACTTCAGGCTGAACAGAACCATGCTCGCCTCCCTCTGTAGCCCATAAAAGAAATGCATTCTGGGACCTCCCTACACTTCCTCCCCCAGCCCGACCCCACATTCCACGTATCTTCCGGGGTAGCAGCACTACTCTTAGCACTCCACCCTGCAGGAAAGTGCACGCAATCACAACCGCACATACACTGACCTGTGAGAGAGACAGTTAGTGTATGTGTTTGTGAAATGGAAATGACTGTTCTTTCCCTTTCACTTTCCTCTGTATTTATAAAGTTTTGTTCAGTTTTCAGTGTATATGTTTGCATGGGTTTAGATTAAAAGTCTATTTATGGAAACTTAATTCACTATTTATGGAAACTTTATTAGTCTACAACATATGGTCGCTGGGACTGACATCATTCACAGATAATAGCAATGGGTGCATTTGCAATGTTCTATTGCAACACACAGAGCACGCCTTACAAGGGTCATACCAGGGTGCAAAAAAAAAAAAAAAATAATGCCAGGCACAGCACACTACAGCAACACACATTACTGTGGTCCATTGTTAAAGTGGTCCTTCAAAGCCTCCCTGAGCTGTATAGCTCCCCGTTGAGCATTTTTTATAGTCCTGGTATCTGGCTGCTCAAAATCAGCAGACAGCCGCTCTACCTCTGTGCCCTTCGTCTGCAGCAACTTCTCCTCCTTTGCTTCACAGATATTATGAAGCACACAGCAGGCAGCTATGATCATGAGAATATTTTATTCACTTAGGTCTACTCTCATGAGTAGAGAGTGCCAGCAGCTCTTCAAACACCAAAGGCACATTCAACAGTGATTCTGCACGTGCTGAGCCTGTTGTTGAAGCGCTCCTTGCTCTGTCGAGGTGGCTGGTGTATGGCTTCATGAGCCAAGGGAGTAAGGAGTAGTCTGGGTCTCCCAGGATCACTACTGACATTTCAACATCAAGGGTAATCCTCTGGTCTGGAATAAAAGTCCCTTCTTGCAGCTTTCTATACACTCCTGTGTTCTTAAAAACGCATGTGTCATCCACCTTCCTTGACCAGCCCATATTGATGTCGGTGAAATGGTCTAGTGCTAAAATAGGGATATGCATGCCATCTATCGCCCCACCACAGTTTGGGAACCACTTTGCTGCAAACTATCCGCTATGTCCCTCACATTGCCCATAGTCACAGTCCTTTGTAGCAGGATGCAATTAATGGCCTTGCACACTTGTATCACAGCAACCCCCACAGTGGATTTCCCAACTTCAAATTGATTCCTGACTGATCAGTAGCAATCTGGCATTGCTACCTTCCACACAGCGACGGTCACTCACTTTTCCACCGTGAGTTCAGCTCTCATTTTGGTGTCGCTGCGCTGGAGGGCTAGACCAAGCTCCGCACACAGTTCCATGAATGTGGTCTTGTGAATCTGAAAGTTCTGCAGCCACTACTCATCATCCCCTACCTACATAATGATGCGATCCCACCAGTCAGTGCTTGTTTCTCAGGTTCAGAAATGGCAGTCCACTGTGTTGGCATTCACGGAGCAGCTGAACAACAGCCCTGAATTGTTCCTTTCCAAACAGCAAGGCAGCCTGCAGTTATATTCCGTCTCACAGCTCTGGAAATACTGCATGATCAGGCGCGTTTGTGACATTCATCACAATACTGCAGGTTGTGTTCATAATGATCAGCACAGTACTGCAGAGCAATGGAGCTTCTCGCAGAGATGGTGAATGCAGAGGTTTGCGGGTATTTTGAAAAGAGGTACAAAGCGTAATAGGATGTCCATGGAATGATGGGATGGAGAAAACTGCATCATTGTCCACTAAACACATGTTCCCAGTCACCCCTGTGTGACTCATTTGCCTCCATGAGGCATTGCAAACCCTTCCCAAAACACCCTGTGCTAGAAGGTGGAGAGCTGCATAGTGGGATAGCTTACCCATGGTGCACTGCTCTCTGCATCTATAGAAGCGCTGCTAGTGAGGGCACGCTCCGCTGACACAAGGACCATAGTGTCGATGTGCAAAAGTGATTTAATTGCTGCAGCGGCTGTACGTAACTTACATGGACTTAATTTTGTAGTGTAGACATAGCAACAGTAATGCCACAGCCAGAGTTAGATGCACAAGATGGTGGATCTGCAATGGAAGTGCCCTGAATGCCTCTGAAAGTGAATGATATTGATGGCATTGTTAACTTATTAAGTAGAAAATTTAGAATAGTGAATTAATAAGGATTCATTTGTGACTCAAACAATGTCATCCAACAGATCTGTGTTACTTAGGGTTACAAGCATGCATTTCTGTTAGTAAGTTACATACTTAGTTTCTTGCACTAATATTAGTTTATTTCTTTGATTTATTTTGCTTATTGTGACTCTCAGAAATGTTAGTTTGTAGGAAGTCCACATAGCTAGTGATGAAGGAGATGGCAGATGGGTTAGGCTTTCAGAAAAGTTCTGATGCCATGAGTACAAACCCTTTTTAGCTCTTCCCTTTTTTGTGTTTTGAAAACACTCCATCTTATATCCTCCTTTCTTCTCTTAAGTTAAATGCACACCCCAGACTGAATTTATAAGGGATCCAAGGACAGATTCTCACTGAAAACACTAAGACATGAAATCACATCCTTAGCTAGTGGAAATTGGTGTCGCTCCACTGACTATAGTGGAGCTATATTGATTTATGCCAGCTGAGCATCTGGCCATGGTGCAATTAGGAAGTGTATTCTTAGAGATAGAAAGTGGAGTCTGTACCAGGAGGCTGATGTGAAACAGATGGAAACAACTGATGATGGTAAGCCACAGAACCATCCTCTGAAAGACAAATGAATACATGAGAAGCTACCCAGCTACATACAGCTAATGAAATCAAGTATATTCTAGTAATTCCCCGGTCCAGAGACCTTCAGTTGAATTTAGGTACAAGGGCATGTGAGAGAGGAGAAGGAGAGAGAGAGAGATCCTTACAATTAGTTCAAGAGTGTAGTAAATCAAATTAAATCTGCCCAAGGAACCAGAGTGCATGGAAAAGCTCCAGTGAGGGGAATTTAGGTGTAGTTGCACCAGCCAGCATCTGCTTTATACAGAAGTCAGCTGCATACTCAGGGGACACATTGCAGTCTAAGTCTGACATCAGTTTTTAAAAAGGGCTCCAAAGGTGATTCCAGCAATTACAGGACAGTAAGCCGGACTTCAGTATCGGGCAAACTGCTTGAAACTATAGTAAAGAACAAAAATTTCAGACACATAGATTACCATAATTTGTTCGGGGAGAGTCAACATGGTTTTTGTAAAGGGAAATCATGCCTGACCAATCTATTAGAATTCTTTGAGGATGTCGACAAGCACGTGGACAAGGAGGAACCAGTGGATATAGTGTACTTAGATTTTCAGAAAGCCTTTGACAAGGTCCCTCAACAAAGGCTCTTAAGCAAAGTAAGCTGTTATGGGATAAGAGGGAAAGTCTTCTCATGGATTGGTAACTGGTTAAAAGATAGGAATAAATGTTCAGTTTTCAGAATGGAGAGAGGTAAATAGTGGTGTCCCCCAGGGGTCTGTTCTGGGACCACTCTGATTCAACATATTCATAAATGATCTAGAAAAAGGGGTAAACAGTGAGGTGGCAAAATTTCCAGAAGATACATAACTACTCAAGATAGTTAAGTCCTAGGCAGACTGTGAAGAGCTACAAAAGGATCTCTCAAAACTGGGTGACTGGGCAACAAAATGGCAGATGAAATTCAATGTTGATAAATGCGAAATAATGCACATTGGAAAACATAATCCCAACTATACGTATAAAATGATGGGGTCTAAATTAGCTGTTACCACTCAAGAAAGAGATCTTGGAGTCATTGTTGGTAGTTCTCTGAAAACATCCATTCAATGTGCAGCGGCAGTCAAAAAAGCGAAGAGAGTGTTGGGAATCATGAAGAAAGGGATAGATAATAAGACAGAAAATATCATATTGCCTCTATATAAATCCATGGTATGCCCACATCTTGAATACTGCATGCAGGTGTGCTCGCCCCATCTCAAAAGAGAAATACTGGAATTGGAAAAGGTTCAGAAAAGGGCAACAAAATTATTAGGGGTATGGAACAGCTCCCGTTTGAGGAGAGATTAGTTAGATTGGGACTTTTCAGCTTGGAAAAGAGACAACTAAGGGGGGATATGATAGAGGTCTATAAAATCATGACTGGTGTGGAGAAAGTAAATAGGAAGAGTTATTTACTCCTTCTCATTACACAAGAACTCGGGGTCACCAAATGAAATTAATAGGGAGCAAATATAGAAAAACAAAAGGAAGTATTTCTTCACACAACACACAGTCAAGCTGTGGAATTCTTTGCCAGAGGATGTTGTGAAGGCCAAGACTATAACATGGTTCAAAAAAGAATTAGATAAATTCATGGAGGATAGGTCCATCAATGGCTAGGTCTGACCCAGTATGGCTGTTCTTATGTTTTTATGGTGCCCTTTGTTCAGGAATCCTGCTTTGGGCTAACAGCTAAGTTTTTCTGAGCCTTCCTTCTCTGAAAATCAGGTTGTTCTAAAGGTAGCCAATGGCTACTGACATGATTCAAACCAATGCAGGATGGTATTTTCATTGCATTTAGGACAAAATCGCCACTGAACTCCTGTTTTCCTCTCACTCCTTTAGTCAGACAGTTTGTTATATAAAATGATGAAGTGCTGAACCACAGATTCCAGTTTTCCCAGATGATGTTGCTCCCCCTCATAAATTATTGATGTGGATGTTATGGCTTCCCCTGGTTTATTAATTTCTGATCACTGCTATACACTACACTGATGACAATATATGCTGTATTGCCAATGGAGTGTTATCACATGTGGTTTGATTTATTATTTAATGGCTGACCTTCAAAAATCCTACAACTCTCTCATCTGGGAATACCCTTGAGGGCTCTGCTGAATCAATCTAATTCCTAAGTAGAAGTCCAAGACTTACACAAGGCCATCCAAACGATCAAGCCCCCTCTCTCCAGAGAAGGTGGACCAATGTTCAACAAACCAAAATTCTCCACTTAGCTAGCCAGTGGTTTACATCCAGACGCTTCTGCTTTCTGTTCTCTATGCCCTGTGGGACAGGAAGGATCTCGGAGAAGATTGCATGGACATTTTTGTTCATCAGCAGCACACTTCCGATTTCCCTGAAGTCCGCTATTATCTGTGCGATATCCTGTGACAGTGTCGTAAGTGCCAGTATAAACCACCACCAACAGATCTTTGCCAAAAAGCCTATTCAATCTTAGAGTGAAGTCTTGTGTCTTATATCTGTTGTCTGCCTGTCATTCTTCTGAGTATAGAACCTCCAGCAAAGACTGTTGTCTTCCTTGGCCGATTGGAGCAAACTTTGTGGGCAAACTTGATTCCTGTACAGGTTGGGCTGAGCTACCATCCACAGGTGTGTTCCACACATCTCTCCATTCTCTTGGACCAGCTGGATCTTGAGAGGTATCATCCACAGTTTCCATGCTGAGGACTTGGTATTGATAGAAAACTTCTAGCTGTGTGGAATTCTTCCTGGTTCTCTTCTCTCTGATGGACACAGCCTGTCCATGCTCATCTGTCTCCAGCCATGCAGAATGCTGCTGTGACCTCTTGCCTGGCCTCCTCTCTGACTTCTTCTCTCTATAACTGCCTGTTTTGTGCCCCTCCTCCTATATCAACTCTTCACCCCCAGCCACAAATCAATTAATTTTGGCCCCTCAACACACCCCATGGTCTCCACTCAAAGCTGCACCCCACTTGCCTCCCAACATACCTATGTTCTCCCGGCAGCCCTCCCACATTGTGTGGAGGTGGGGAATTCAGGGGAGGTCCTGTTCTCCCCCTTCTAGGCCTGGTCTGGCAGCACTGAAGAGAAGTGAGGCGAGGAAGGAGCAGAAATGAGCCAACCCATTTTTTCCCCACAAGGGGTGTGGGTGTGAAGAGCTACTCTTGAGATTCTAGGCTTTTTCTGCTTCTTCCTCCCACACTGTGAACATGGTATCAGTTGGCTCCTCTCCTCTCCCTCCCCCCGCATCCAAAAACTTCTCTGTATCATGAGGGGAAATTGCTCAGCCTACCTCCTGCAGCAGCTGTGGTGGGTTGTTCTTTGGTAGGAGGTGGGAAAGTAGCCAATAAGAGGGGTTCTCCCCCTGTGCAGTCCAAAATGTTGTGAAGGCTGGGGCTTCTCCCATTATCTCCAGACTATCTTAAGTAGGAGCAAAAATTGTATTATTTGCAAGAGGTAAAGCTTTCTCTGGAGCCATGAGCAGCCACAGTATTGGACTCCATTTTAGGTTATCTAAGGGAGTTCATAGAATCATAGAATATCAGGGTTGTAAGGGACCTTAAGAGGTCATCTAGTCCAACTCCCTGCTCAAAGCAGGACCAATCCCCGACTAAATCATCCCAGCCAGGGCTTTGTCAAGCCTGACCTTAAAAATTTCTAGGGAAGGAGATTCCACCACCTCCCTAGGTAACGCATTCCAGTGTTTCACCACCCTCATAGTGAAAACGTTTTTCCTAATATCCAACCTAAATCTCGCCCACTGCAACTTGAGTTAGTAAGTGTTGCTATTTGTATCTTACATAGCAGCATCTGGTGTCATGAAGGTAGTACTGGAAGGAAGGCAGTATTGCTGCTTTCCACTGAAAGTGGACAAACACTAAGGTCTTATCTTCTCTGCATTATTAGCTCAAGTTCATGCACTCAAGTATCCTCCCTTGAGAAAGAATGATCACACTGCAACACACTAGAACTACACAGAGTGACTTGATAAGCAGCTGATGAGTTGTCGTAATTCAAGCTGTTGAATCCCCTCTTCATTGCTAGCTAAAGCATGAGCAACAGAGGTGGGCAAAGTTTTCAATAGAAAAAAAAATTCAGTGAAAAATGCAGACTCGGTGACACTGAAACATTTCAAAAATCTGTATTGATTTTGCCAAGTTGTTTAGGTCAAAACCACCTAAAAAAAAATCTGGAAAAAAATGAAATGTTCTATACTGGAATTTTCAAAATTCAGTTTTGATTTTTTGATTCAAAATTAATATGTTCTGAACTTTTATTTAATTTTAGGGTTGTCGATTAATTGCAGTTAACTCGCGATTAACTCAAAAAAATTAATCGCAATTAATTGCACTGTTAAACAATAGAATACCAACTGAAATTTATCAAATATTTTGGATGTTTTTCTACATTTTCAAATATAGCTATTTCAATTACAACACAGAATACAAGTGTATGGTGCTCACTTTATATTATTTTGGATTACAAATATTTGCACTGTAAAAATGATAAACAAAATAAATCGTATTTTTCAATTCACCTCATATAAGTACTGTAGTGCAATCTTTTTATCATGAAAGTGCAACTTACAAATGTAGTTATTCTGTTACATAACTGCACTCAAAAACAAAAACAATGTAAAACTTTACAGCCTACAAGTCCACTCAGTCGTACTTCTTGTTCAGCCAATCGCTAAGAGAAATACGTTTGTTTACATTTAAAGGAGATAATGCTGCCCTCAATTACAAGGTCACCTGAAAGTGAGAACAGACATTCGCATGGCACCTGTTGTAGTTGGCGTCACACGATATTTCTGTACCAGATGTGCTAAAGATTCATATGCCCCTTCATGCTTTGGCCACCATTCCAGAGGACATGCTTCCATGCTGATGACACTTGTTAAAAAAATGATGCATTACTTAAATTTCTGACTGAACTCCTTGGGGGAGAATTGCATGTCTCCTGCTCTGTTTTACCCACATTCTGCCATATATTTCATGTTATAGCAGTCTCAGATGATGACCCAGCACATGTTGTTTGTTTTACAAACACTTTCACTGCAAATCTGACAAAATGCAAAGAAGATATCAATGTGAAATTTCTAAAGATTGCTACAGCACTCGACCCAAGATTTAAGAATCTGAAGTGCCTTCCAAAATCTGAGGGGGATGCGTGCTTTCAGAAGTCTTAAAAGAGCAACACTCTGATGCGGAATCTACAGAACCCAAACCACGGAAAAAGAAAATCAATCTTTTGCTGATAGCATCAGACTCAGATGATGAAAATGAACATGCGTTGGTCTACGCTGCTTTGGATGGTTATCAAGCAGAACCCGTCATCAGCATGGACGCATGTCCCCTGGCATGGTGGTTGAAGCATTAAGGAACATAAGAATCTTTAGTGCATCTGGTATATAAATATCTTGCGACATTAGCTACAACAGTGTCATGCAAATGCCTGTTCTCACTTTCAGGTGCCAGTGTAAACAAGAAGCAGGAAGCATTATCTTCTGCAAATGTAAACAAACTTGTTTGTCTAAGCAATTGGCTGAACAAGAAGTAGGACTGAGTGGACTTGCAGGCTCTAAAGTTGTATGTTGTTTTATTTTTGAATGCAGGGGTTTTTTGTACATAATTCTACATTTGTAAGTTCAACTTTCATGATAAAGAGATTGCACTACAGTACTTGTATTAAGTGAACTGAAAAATACTATTTCTTTTGTTTTTTACAGTGCAAATATTTGTAATCAAAAATAAAGTGAGCATTGTACACTTTGTATTCTGTGTTGTAATTGAAATCAATATATTTGAAAATGTAGAAAACGTCCAAAAATATTTAAGTAAATGGTATTCTATTATTGTTTAACCACATGATTAATCACGCGATTAATCGCGATTAATTTTTTTAATCACATGATTAATCGTGATTAATTTTTGTAATCGCTTGACAGCCCTATTTAATTTTATTAAAGTCATTTAAAAGGCGTGAAATCAAATGAAACATTCTGTTTTCGGTCAAGTGAAACACTGTTTGACCTAAAACTACTACTTGCTACTTTTTTCTGGAAATGCCAGCAAACCAAAAATTTGTTATTTGCACAACTCTGGTAAGCAGCACTTGAGCTTTTATCCTCCATCCCTCAACCCGCTTTGGCAGGCTAGCTACCTCAAGATTAAAGCACCACTTAACTCAAGCGAATGATTTGTGTGTATGGACACGAATCAGGTTGGGGCAAAACTAGTTATAGCTCAAGTTAACAATGCAGTGAAGAGAAGCCCTAAGTTATTAGGGCTTTGATTCTGGTTTGTTTATTTTAGGTGTTGGGGGGGTGATCAGAAGTAATAAGTAATGTTTTAATATAGAAAGAGAAAAAAAAACCAAGTACATATTGTGACGTTGCACTCCATAAGACTTTATGGAAATATGCTTATAGACTCATAGACTTTAAGGTCAGAAGGGACCATATGATCATTATGATCATCCTGCACAACGCAGGCCACAGAATCTCACCCACCCACTCCTGCAATAAACCTCTCACCTATGTCTGAGCTACTGAAGTCCTCAAATCATGGTTTAAAGACTTCAAGGTGTAGAGAATCCTCCAGCAAGTGACCCGTGCCCCACGCTGCAGAGGAAGGCGAAAACCCCCCAGGGCCTCTTCCAATCTGCCCTGGAGGAAAATTCCTTCCCGACCCCAAATATGGCGATCAGCTAAACCCTGAGCATGTGGGCAAGACTCACCAGCCAGATACCCAGGAAAGAATTCTCTGTAGTAACTCAGATCCCATCCCATCTAACATCCCGTCACAGGCCATTGGACCTATTTACCATGAATAGTCAAAGATCAGTTAATTGCCAAAATCAAGTTATCCCATCATACGACCTCCTCCATAAAGTTATTGAGCTTAATCTTGAAGCCAGATAGGTCTTTTGCCCCCACTGGAAGGCTGTTCCAGAACTTATGAATGTATATATGACATAACTGGAATATGTTTTATGCTACATATGCCATGTAACATATCTATGTAAAGGTTATGATCTACTGAATATATTCATCCTATTTGTATGCATATGTCATTGTTGTTTTCAAAGTTATGAATATTGGCTGTATACTTGTTTGATTTTAAATAGCTTTCGTAAGGCATTTGGTCAGCTTCTTTAGAAAGGAATTTGCAAGTTAAGTGCCCAATCAAGAAGCACTTAACGGACAATGGATCTTGGAAGGTTCCAATCCACATAAGAAGTCTACATGAGGACATTCAAGGTAGCATGTGAACCAAGGCTGCTACTTGTAAGTTCTGAGTCATGCATGGACATTTGACTTGCCCATGTGACTCCAAAACTCCATCTTGTAGCTGAAATTCTACACAGAGGGAGGGAGCGATCTCCACCCACAAGAGAAAGTCCATTTAAACCCCTGGGAGACACCTCCATTTTGTCTTCAGCTGGCTCAAGAGATAGCCTGAAAGAAACTGGAACAAAGGACAGTAACTACAGGGGGTGTGAGTGGTTGCTGGACCCAGACTAGAAAAAGACTAGTCTGTAAAAGGAAGCTTACTGGAATTCCTTTGAGGGCGAGGTTTTATCTGTATTCAGTTTTCTTACTGTAGTAGACATAGAACAAAGTGAATTACCAAGCAAAATAAAATAGAACACACAAGTCTGTCTGTTACTACTTGGAACCACTTAAATCCTACTTTCAGTATTTAATAAAATCACTTTTTACTTATTAATTAACCCAGAGTATGTATTAATATCGGGGGTGGGGGCAAACAGCTGTGCATCTCTCTCTATCAGTGTTATAGAGGGCGAACAATTTATGCGTTTACCCTGTATAAGCTTTATACAGGGTGAAACGGATTTATTTGGGGTTTGGACCCCACTGGGAGTTGGGCATCTGAGTGTTAAAGACAGGAACACTTCTTTAGATGCTTTCAGTTAAGCCTACAGCTGTTAGGGGACATGGTTCAGACCTGGGTCTGGGTTTGCAGCAGGCTAGCGGATCTGGCTCACACCAGGCAGGGCACTGAAGTCCCAAGCTGGGAGGGCAGGGAAAGAAAGGGCAGAAATAATCTTGGAATATCAGTTGGCAGCTCCAAGGGGGTTTCTGTGGGGTTTCCGTCACACACATCCAAATAAATAAATAAATAAAGCTGCATGGAGAGGCAGAGAAGGTGGATTGGCTAAACCCCAAAATGGGCGGAGACAAGGGATTATGAAACTGGTCTCCAGTATCAGAAGCTCACTCTAGCCTAGCTGTTCAGTCACTCTAGGCGGTTACTAGCTGAATGAGTTTGATCCTGGTAAAAAACTAAGCTTGGATGAGGATTTAGTGCTGATTAGTTTAAGGATTTTTGCCAGATACCACCTGGTCCCGCATTTTACAAAGCGGTGACTATTTCATACAATATTGATACTGGAATTCTAAATTAAAGTGTTCTTTTTCAGGAGATCTCAAATTAAATTATTCTGATACTTGTAATGAATTCCTTTCTGTCATAACAACGGCCATACTGGGTCAGACCAATGGCCTATATAGCCCAATATCCTGTCTTCCAACAGTGGCCAATGCCAGGTGCCCTAGAGGGAATGAATAGAACAGGTAATCGTCAAGCGATACATCCCCTGTCACCCATTCCCAGCTTCTGGCAAACAGACACTAGGGACACTAGGGACCTGGCTAATAGCCATCGATGGACCTATCCTCCATGAATTTATCTAGTTCTTTTTTTAACCCTGTTGTAGTCTTGGCCTTCACAACATCCTCTGGCAAAGAGATCCACAAGTTGACTATGTGTTGTGTGAAGAAATACTTCCTTTTGTTTGTTTTAAACCTGTTCCCTTTTAATTTCATTTGGTGACCCCGAGTTCTTGTGTTATGAGAAGGAGTAAATAATCTTCCTATTTACTTTCTCCACACTAGTCATGATTTTATAGACTTCTATCATATCCTCCCCACTTAATGTCTCTTTTCCAAGATGAAAAGTCTCAATCTAACTAATCTCTCCTCATATGGGAGCTATTATACCCCTAATAATTTTTGTTGCCCCTTTCTGAACCTTTTCCAATTCCAATATTTCTCTTTTGAGATGGGGCAACCACACCTGCATGCAGTATGCAAGATGTGGGCACACCATGGATTTATATAGAGGCAATATGATATTTTCTGTCTTATTATCTATCCCTTTCTTCATGATTCACAACACTCTGTTTGCTTTTTTGACTGCCACTGCACATTGAGTGGATGTTTTCAGAGAACTATCCACAATGACTGCAAGATCTCTTTCTTGAGTGGTAACAGCTAATTTAGACCCCACCATTTTATATGTATAGTTGGGATTATGTTTTCCAATGTGCATTATTTTGCATTTATCAACATTGAATTTCATCTGCCATTTTGTTGCCCAGAAACCCAGTTTTGAGAGATCCTTTTGTAGCTCTTTACAGTCTGCTTGGGACTTAACTATCTTGAGCAATTTTGTATCTTCTGGATATTTTGCCACCTCACTGTTTACCCCTTTTTCTAGATCATTTATGAATATGTTGAATCGGAGTAGTCCCAGAACAGACCCCTGGGGGACACCACTATTTACCTCTCTCCATTCTGAGAACTGAGTGTGTATTCCAACCCTTTGGTTCCTATCTTTTAACCAGTTACCAGTCCATGAGAAGACTTTCCCTCTTATCCCATAACAGCTTACTTTGCTTAAGAGCCTTTGGTGATGGACCTTGTCAAAGGCTTTCTGAAAATTTAGAGTACACTATATCTACTGGTACAGGTTCCCCCTTGTCCACATGCTTGTTGATCCCCTCAAATAATTCTAGTAGATTGGTAAGGCATGATTTCCTTTTACAAAAACCATGTGGGCTCTTTCACAACAAATTATGTTCATCTATGTGTCTGATAATTCTCTTCTTTACTTCAGTTTCAACCAATTTGCCCAGAACTGAGGTCAGTCTTACCAGCCTGTAATTGCTGGGACCACATCTGGAGCCCTTTTTAAAAATTGGAATCAGATTAGCTATCTTCCAGTCATTTGGTACAGAAGATGATTTAAATGATAGGTTACAAACCACAGTTAGTAGTTCTGCAATTTCACATTTGAATTCCTTCAGATCTCTTGGGTGAATACCATCTGGTCCTGGTGACATATTGTTGCTTAATTTATCAATTTGTTCCAAAACCTCCTCCAATGACACCTCAATCTGGGACAGTTCCTCAGATTTGTCACCTAAAAAGAATGGCTCAGGTTTGGGAATCTCCCTCACATCCTCAGCCGTGAAGACTGATGCAAAGAATTAATTTAGTTTCTCCACAATGTCCTTATCATTCTTGAGTGCTCCTTTAGCATCTCGATTGTCCAATGGCTCTACTGGTTGTTTAGCAGGCTTCCTGCTTCTGATGTACTGAATTTTTTTTTTTTGCTATTACTTTTTGAGTCTTTGGCTTCCCTGTAAATCTCTGACCCACACCACAGTTGTAATGTGACACTAGTTCGTATTTCCTCATAAACATGGTCATATATGCAGAATAACTCAATGATTTAAGGAGCAATAAGTCATAACTCTAAAATTTAAAAGACCTATTCTAAACATTATTAGTAAGCACCTTTTAACTTTGGCTAAATAACTACTTTCTGCTTGTAAATTATTGTGCTTCATCTCAGACCAAACTTGAATGTTTTTGTGGGAAATTGGTCAAGCCATTTTTGTATTACAGAGCTCCAAAAAATTATGTTTGACTTTTGCAGAAAGACTACTTTATTTGTCCACTTATACTACAACTCAAATAGAGTTTTTCCAAGTTTTGGCTTTCCCTACAGTTAGCTCTCCACAAGAAGTCAGCTTTGCCTAGTCTGGGTAAAGAAGTATATAAAAAGATTTACAGCTTAATTGGCAATGGACTCATGTCTCAGTCACTGTGACACACTGTAGTCTCCAGGATGAGCTGAAACAGATTACAGGAGGCACAATGGCAGCAGATTCACAAAAGTCTGACCACACTGTTGCCAGGGAGCAGCTCTGAAAAAAATTCTCTGGTCCTTTTGTGTCCACCAGGAGAGGAACAGTAATGTTTGTTCAGAGCGTTGAATGTACCACAATGTAGATCTGCCACTGGTATCACCTCATACCCATTCACATTCTCCAAATACAGGATGGAAACTTCAGCGTCTTTGCCCATCTTTCTCTGTACGACTTCCCATTACAGTTTGGAGACCTTTACCCCTGTCCAACCTACAGATTCATTCTAGGAAGAGAAGATGGGACTTATATAATCATAATGACATATACTGATATGCACCCTCTGCAAGGAACAGTATTAAAACTGATATAGTAATGAAGTCAGAGGGCATTTCTAAAGGCATGGCAAGTGTGTAGTGGGTTTGAAGTATATTTTGGAATAAAAAAGCATGCCCCTGTTTATTGACAGCATTCTCCGGGTTGTCCAGATGTAGGAGGTTCTTCCTCAACTTGATATTTCCTTGATTTAAAAGGTTTGGTTGAGTGGGATATACATGCAGTTAAGGCTACTTCAGGGTAACAAAGATTGTCTCACTATAAATAAATTGTTATATCCTGTTTCAATATCACCAACATTTCCTTTTTATATTACTTTTCCCCTTGAGATTCATTGTACATCTGTTCCTTCAGTTTTATTTTAAAAAAATCAGAATCTTCCACAACAGAAAATATAACAGAATGAAAGTTTGTTTTGACAGTTTTCTAGATGTTTTGCAGTTCTCTTTTTCCTTTTATCTTAAATCTGTTAGAGTGCATGATCTAGGACACCTTTTACTATACCTCTATCTTCAGATTAAACCATGACTGAAATGGTTTT
Source organism: Chelonia mydas (assembly GCF_015237465.2). Classification (NCBI taxonomy): domain Eukaryota; kingdom Metazoa; phylum Chordata; order Testudines; family Cheloniidae; genus Chelonia; species Chelonia mydas. The sequence continues at coordinate 277,309,235 of NC_057849.1, forward strand.
GAGTGTTGCAGTTGATGGAAACCATTGTGATAAAGATATACAGTTCCCTTGATGTGGCTATGTTCATGGTAATGTAATCTCTTTTGCTCTTATTGGAACCATCAGCAGCATTAGATACACTGGATCTTCTGAAACTATTATCTTGATCATCATCACCCCTGTCCAGGGGTGACACTTTTGAGATGACCTTCTGACCAGTCATTTTGCGTGATTTGTGCTTCTGATGTATCTTTGCCATAATATTTACAGTTGCTTGTTCCACAGAAGAACTATATTACACCTACTTCTCTCTACCTTCTGCTACTCAGTGCATTGTCATCCCTTATGGCCCTGAACAGAAACACTGTATCTTAACTCCCATCCAAGCTATTGGGAAGTTCACATCTGGATCCAGAGCCACACTTGGGCCAGGATCCTGTAATTTGTTGTGCAAGGGTGGAATATTGCACCCACACAGAGTCCCAATGACTGCAATGGGGCTACACGCAGGTGTAAATTACAGGATCTGGGACCTTTGTGACTCAGGCTCCTCCATAAAATGGAGCTCATAGAAAAATTCTGGTCAGCCCTGAAATTTGGAGACACTCACAGTCAATTCCTATTCCAGATGCTGATGACTCAGCCCATTTTTACTTTTAGGTGGAGTTATCTTTATATTCCTTTTTCAATATTTTCCGGGGTTCCACATCTATGTATTTATTGTAGTCTGGGAGATGTTCCCAACTAGAGGAGTACTGTTATTTTATTTTTAAGAACATAGATGAGGCCAAATTTTGGCTTCATCATTCTACTTACAGGTCTCTATGTGAAAATTCTTCCCACATTTCTCCAGACCCAATAGCTCAAGGACTAGATGTAATTTTTTAGCATTATTTAAATAGTACCGAACATACTTGAAATACATCATTCTCCCTTACATTAAGAGGATTAAACAATACAATTTCCTTTATTCAAGTTGTCAAAAATCCAGGCCTTTGTGCTAACTGACACAATTTGGGGACATGACTTCATTCTTTTACTTATGGACTATTTTAATGGTCTATTTGCTGGTTTATTAGCCTTTACCCTCTTCATATTAAAGTGAATTCTTACATATAATCCTGTTACTTATATGCCTCAATTGACTTCCTGCTTTATATATATATATATATATAAAAACTATATATATATAGTTAATGGTGTTGACCCTGACATTAAAAGCCTTTCACTCTGAAATGCCATTCTACCTGCATAATTTGATTTCTGTATCTATGCCCACTTAGAAACTATGCTCAATTTACGTCTCTTTCTAGAAATTCCATTCCTACCATCCCTATGTTTTTAGTCTACAGTCATCTTGCAAGATTTATATTGACTTATTCTTCAAATTTTAATCAAAGCTTAAATTTTTTTTTTTGATATATCATGACACTTTCATGTATGCTTTATTAAATCCATTTCATCGTTTTCCCTTCAGGTCCCAGATAAAAATAAGAAACAGAGAGTTGCATAAAAATGAACTTAAGGGGGGTAGAAGTTACTAGCTTTTGGAAACTATTTGGTAAGTTTTCACATTTCAGACAAAGATTCAAGTTGGTTCTTTTTTTGTCAGGACTAGCTCAGCCAGCCTTATTTGAAGTGCTAAATTGTGTTTCAGATGCAAAGAAACTATTGTAAAAACAGTCAACAACATAAAGTGGGAGTCAGAACAACAAATAAAAATATTATGGGGGCCTAGTTTTCAGTTGTATTGAGCAGCAACAAGTCCAAGTGAAGTCAGTGGAGTTGTAGGTGCTCAATAGCAGATCCACTTGAGAAAAATAGCCCTGCAGTACTTAGATTTCTTAGTTGAAAGCACTCAAAATGGATCTTTCCCCATGGAGGCAACAGTGTATAATGATTATTAGATAGGTTCAAAGTGTTTCCACATTGATTTGCATGAAGCCTGTCTCAGTATCTGTCAGCAGTTCCTGGTATGGGCTAAAACTGTAAGACGTCCCTCTCTCATCGTGTGATCCCTCATTAAACATCTTCTTCTGCTTTTAAAAACCTAGTTATATTATAGTAGAACATTTCCAGCTTTAAAATTTAAGTATTAGCTTCCATACATTTTTGATCTTTTTTTTCTGTCTCCCTCTTTCTGACTCTGTCATGATTTCAGCCTTCTTTTCCTCATTCTCTCTTCCTTTTTTGAAAGAAATCCTTGGTTTCTCTGTTTGAAAGCTGAAAGGTCTGCTTATCACTTAAAAGCAGCGAAATAAGTCTTCAGCCAGGAATAAAAATTGCTGTATCAGTAAGCCATGTGGCTGGCGTTACTCACAGAATTCAAATGCTTCCTCTCTTTCGTGAGCAACATTTGAAAGTAATTTTATGCATGATTATCCAAAAAAGTTTGATTGTCAAATAAACATCCTATCAGATTCTGCAAGGAGCTGTTCTGAAACAAGCGACATGGTATGATGCAATATGACAGGAATCAGACGAGGACTAATTTGTATACCTGATTTCAGTCATCTGTTCTTTGCTGCTTCCAGTGCACATTCTTGTAATTCCCAGTTTAGCAAACAAGGTAGCAACCATTCTGAAAATATGAAATGAAAGTCAAAGTTGGGAAGTCATAGTATTGCCAACTCATAATATTTGGTATTTTTCTTAAAACTACATTTCTAGAATTTTAGGATTATATGAGATCTCAGCTTTATTTATTTATTAAAGTAAGTTTTTAGTCCTGATGGTTGTAGACAACAGCTTGAAAACATTAAACCTAAAGCCTCAAAAACTCAAATAAAAGATCCCAACATTTATTTTTTAAAATTTCATATTTAAGTCGGTCTTATGATTTTTAAGGCCTAGCTCATGATTTTTGAATGCTTGCAGTTGTCAGTACTGAAGGCACCAAAGTAAAGTGCTGCAACCCAGATCGCTTAGCATTTACTAACAATGCATCAGATACAGAAAAACTTCCAGTTGCTGCATTCTTATCTAAGCTTTAGCACAGCAGTCTCAAACTCAATTTACCTTAGGGCCAATGCCAGTCCTCAAATCCTCCCAGTGGGCCAATAATGTCACTCATGCCACCCAGAACCCACCCCTCAAAACTCTGCCCCCCACCTGCCTAAGGCTGTGGGAGGGAGTTTGGCTGGGGAAGAGGTCTGGGGTAGGGGTGTAGGGTACAGGTTCTGGGCAGGAGTTTGGGTGGGGGAGGGGGTCTGGGGTACAGGCTCTGGGATGGAGTTTGGGTGCTGGGTGCAGGCTCTGGGCTGGGGAAGTGGGTGCCGGGGCAGGAGGAGGGGCTGGGGTGCAGGCTCTGGGAGGGAGTTTGGGGCTGGAGGGGGTATGTGAGGAGGAGGTGCAGGCTCTTGGAGGGGCTCGGGGGGTGCAGCACTTACCTGGGGCTCCAAGGTGGGGAGGGCTAGAGGGCCTCCACGCACTGCTGCCCCCAGGCACCGCCCCTAAAGTTTTCCATTGGCTGCAGGGGTGCTCAGGGTGGGGGCAGCGCATGGAGGCACACAGGGCAGGGCCGGCAGCCACGTGGAGCGAGCACGTAGGAAGCCGCTCCGCTCCGCTGTACTGCCGGTGGTGGATGGGGCCCCAGGCCATTTTAAATCGCCCAGGTGGAGCGCCCGGGGGCAGCAGGCAGGGCCAAGGGAGAGACCCAGCCCCAAAATTGCTGGAGCCCTGTAGGACATCGGGGAGTTTAACAGGGTGCTAGCCAGGAGGTTCTGAGCCAGGCCCCTGTTAGCCCAGCTCCAATTAAGAAGTATTAATTGGGGCTGGCTGAGTATGCCATGCCTAATTGCTAGAAGAGAAGCACCTGCGGGCCTTATTAGCCAGGGGACTATATAAGGCTGGCAGGAAGGAAGTGAAGAGAAAGGAAAAGGAGGAGCCAAAGGTTGTGTATCCCTGCTGGCTGGAGAAGCTAGCTGTCCCCCAGGTTGCTGGTTTGGAGCACACTGTAAATAGAAGGCGGTGGGAGCTGACACTGAAAATAAAAAGCACTGGTGATTACACTCAGAAGGGGTCTCTGGCTGATTTGTTGCGAGGGCAAATGAAGGCCTCATTACGCATAGGGGCTTGTGGGGATCCAAGAGCCAGCGAACATGGTTGGCAGCCCAGATATGGAGGAGTCCCTGCAATGGCTGGTCAAACAGCAGGAGCAGATGCAGCAGGCCCTGCAAAGTTTTCAGCAGTCCCACTAGGCTGAGAGACAGGCTTTGCTAACCTGGCAAGCTGAGCAACAGCAGAGTCTTAGAGAATTTATACAGGAGCAGACCAGCGTGCAACAGCAGCTCCTGAAATAAGTGGCAAGTCCTGCGGGAGGGGATGGCACCAGGCCACCAGGCTGGGGACTCTGTAAAACGAGCCCGGCAGATTATCCAGATGCCTTTCTTGGGATCTTTGAGTGGGTAGCCACAGGCGCCAGATGGGAGAGGGCAAACTGGGCCCTCCAACTGGCTCCATACCTGATGGGAGAGGCTTAAGTGGCCTATGTGGCCTTGAGCGACGAGCAAGCCCAGAACTATGAGGCGGTGAGGGCGGCCATTCTAGACTGGGTGGGCCTGTCAACAGAGCAGTACTGCCAAAATTTCCAGGAGGCCCGAAGGACGGTGGCTGAGCGGCCCCCGGCGTATGCCCAGAGACTAATGGACTGGGCCACATGCTGGCTGAGGCTGGAGATGTGCATGGTGGGAAAAATGATGGACATGTTGGTCCTAGAACACTAGCTGCAGAGCCTCCCCAAGAACATACATGTCTGGGTGAGACGTCACCAGCCTGTCACTGTCAAGGCAGCTGTCAGATTGACCGAGGAATATATCGAAGCAGAGGGTCCCTGGAGGGAGGACCAACCACGGAAAGACAGAGTCGGGGAAGAGACTGGCGGAACCTTTTTCCAGGAAAGGCCTGGAGAGAAAGGGGGAGCCCCGAGGAGCACCCAAGAGGCCCGCCAAGCTTGTTTGCTGGCAGTGTGGGAGACCTGGACACACAAAACGTGACTGCCCTGATATGGAGTGAGTGTGGGCTGAGTTTTGTGGCTGGACTCAAGTTGAGGGGCAGAAAGGGGGGAAGAAACTGTCCATCCCAGTGAGCATTGGAAGGAACCCCCAAACAGGCCTGATAGATACTGCATCAGCCTGTTCGCTTGTACAAAGGGGGCTGGTGAAGTCGCACTGGCTGATCGTGGGGGCAAGGATGGCCCTTGAGTGCATCCATGGGGACAAGAGGTCCTGCCCAGTGACCCAGATGTCCCTTGAAGTGAGGGGCTGCTTCAAATGGAAGTGGGTTGGGATGCTAGAGGGGATACCATACCCGGTTGTGTTAGGTAGGGACTGGGGCACACTACCTAGAAGAAAGCGGAGGGGTGTCCCAAAGGAGGGGGCAGATATTCCTAAACCAAGGATCCCAATTGGGGAAGACAAGCAAAGTCCCCAAAATAGCAAAGAAGAGACTCCTAGACAACAGAGCCCAGAGCAAGCAGACCCACGGAAAGGGTTTATGGGGGAGCCGGCCAGCCTGAGCCCCTTGGAAGGGGAAAGGAGACAATTGGAGCACCCCACAACACCGCTCCCCAGGGAGGGGACCCAGAACCTGCTGGGTGGCGTGGGGGGAAAATGAGGCACATAGGGTCCTGCAGGACAGTGGGATGGATCCTAAGCCCCTACCAAAAGTAAAGGGGGAGCAGGAGACGAGATGCCTGCTGGGGTGCGACTGGTGTGACGACCTGCGGGCTGAGGCAGAACTATGGGGGCAGCCACTCCCTGAGCAATGTACATTTTGCAGGAGGGGGATAAAGAAAACCCCAGGAGGGGATGCCGGGGATCGCCTGGCCAAGAGCGGTGAACTTCCCCGGAGGAGCCCTCCGTGCAGAGGGCGAAGGGGCCGAGGTCAGCTGGACTTTGCGGTTCTTACGGGGGGAGGCATGTTACTGGGTACTGGCCAGGAGGTCCTGAGCCAGGCCCCTATTAGCTCAGTTCCAATTAAGAAGTATTAATTGGGGCTGGCTGAGTATGCCATGCCTAATTGCTAGAAGAGAAGCACCTGCAGCCTTATTATTTAAAAGACTGGCAGGAAGGAAGTAAAGGGAGGGGAAGAGAAAGGAAAGGGAGGAGCCAAAGGCTGTGCATCCCTGGGGGCTGGAGAAACTAGCTGTCCCCGAGGTTGCTGGTTTAGAACACAGTGGAAATAGAAGGTGGTGGGAGCTGACACTGAAAATAAAAAGCACTGGTGATTGCTCTCAGAAGGGGTCTCTGGCTGATTTGTTGTGAGGGCTTTGAGACCCCCTGCTTTAGCAGAAATGAAAGGCCAGAGGAACAGGAAGTCAGTAGACCTCAAGGAGAAGCTACAGTCACAGAATCACTGTCTATGAAAGGTTCTTTTTGAGGTTGAACCTCAATACTAATACTTTAATACTAATACTTTGGGAACCCTGGTATAAAGGCTTGATCAACTACTGGAGTCTTTACTACAATGTTAATTAAACCTGCTCCTCAGATACAGTTCTTGCAGAAGTAATAGCTATGCTCTCCCAAATTCAGACACAGGAAGCCACTAACTGTTCCTAAACTATCATCTCATCCAGGTAAAGGTACAAATAGCATGTCATCCAAAGGAACAGCTTCTCCTCAGTTTGAGGCACTGAAATTCTCCTCTTCTTCAATTTGGGACAATCAATGACCTTCACAAAGAAGAGCTCTCTCCATTTAAGAGCTCAAAGATCTACCAAAATTAGAAGCTTGCCTTTCACTTGAGATATCCAAGGCAGCCTAACATTCAGACAATATTCACCAGTAAATCAAGTCTACTCCTCAATAAACAGCAATTTCTCTCCACCTACTAGTTTCAAACACTGAAACTCCACCTACAAGGAGTCACAAGGAGTTTAGACGTTCAGTCTAAACATGAGGTCTTCCAACAAAGAATAATCCCTCCTACCCAGTTTGAGACAGGGAAACCCACAAAATACAAATGCTTAGACACACTGCCCAAAGATACAATTTCATTTATTCAGAATCTCTCCTTATGTTCTCCTTACCACATACTCAAAATTAATAGCTCCTCTCTCCTTTTAAAATACTAAAGCTTCATCATATAAAGAACTCAAATTTCAGACAGCCAAGTCCCATACAATGAGAAATTTCATCCCAATTTGACATAAGAGCACCTCAAATCATCTTCCCCAATTAAACATACCAGGCTCCTGTTCCCTGCCCAAAAGCAGCTCCCTTCCCCCTTTGAAACACAAAGGTCTCTTGTCTGCTGTGAAGAGCAGCTATGGCCTGTCATGGACTGGCTACAGAACTTCCTTCTGGAGAGAGATACACCAGATGTGTTCACTATAAGATCCTTTAATGTACTGCCAGGTATGCCCGAGGTTAGCTTGTTAAGGGATGTTGCACACTGAACCACCTAGTGGAACAGTATAATACAGTTTAGCATTCCATTACATCTGCCCCTTTAAGTTTTACATTCCAACCATTTACAAAATTTACACTATCACGCTATCCTGAAAATTCAGTATGGATCAGTCTAAGTTTCTCTGAATCTTTTTGTAACTGCATGACCCAAACAGGTAATAACTTGGTCATCTGCCTGTCCATTAGGTACAATGACTGGCTGCAGTTGTTTGGAATTTTTTGAGTATTCTTGTTCCACCATCTGTAGAGTTTACTGTGTTGATTGTTCTTTCTGAGAAACAAACTGTAGATGTCAACGGTTTCTGTTGAATTCTCCACTGTCAGTCTCGATCTCATATGATCTGGGCACTGAATTCTTTTCATTTATGGACAGTGGGAGTTCAAGATCTGGCAGTTCTCAAACTGAGTGATGTTGGTTTTAAAAGTTTTGTAAGCTCTTTTTCCCTGTTTATGTGCATTAGCTACTCTCTTCATGTCTGGCCACTTTGGAAATAGGTTATTTTCCAAATTTGGAAAGTTATGAATTGTCTTCCCATCAGGACTTATGCTGGACTATATCCAGGAGCTATTGGAGTTGATCTGTAACTCAGAAGAGCAAGGAATGAATCTTCCTAATGTAGGATGTTCTTAGTTGTCTGTACTGTTCTCTCAGCCTCTCAAATCATTTGCGAGTAATGTGGGCTGCTAGTAATATGATCAAAATTATATTTCATTCAGAATTATTTAAGTTATTTTGCAATGAATTGTGGTTCATTGTCCTTCATATTTGTTCTGGAATACCAAAGTGAGCAAAATGCACTTCAGTTTGTTGACAACACTATGACATATTGTGTCTTTCAAGTACATTATTTCTATACACCTGGAAAAACAGTCCACTACAGCCAAGTAATGATTTCTCTGAATTTGCATAAATCTTCAGCTAGCCTCTTCCAAGGTCTGTCTTGAAGTGTGTGTCAGCATTGTTTCTTGAAGTAATTTGTTCTGGATCTCCTTTCAAAAGTTCAATATCACCAAATATTCCATCGAGTTCTTCCACCTTTCTCACTAGGCCCATCATGATTGTCACGCTGCAGCTAAGAAGGTTTTGATCTTTGATTCTTTGATCACATGCACTCTGAATGTAAAACTTTTGTCTTTGTAAGTTGTTTTTATGATGAACTGACCCAGGGAGTTCAGAATACCTCCAGGGCTGGTCAAGGCTGTGTCTGGTAATTTCAGCTCTGGGAGGGCTTGATGGTAATTATAAATCCCTTCTGAGATTATGGTCACATCTTGTTCCTTAGTCAATTTTAAAGTCAATAGTCTTTCCACAAATATTCAGTTTCACTCTGCAGGTAGACTCTCTTATCACACATGATAGATCCCAGAAGCAATGGCTTGGTATGGAAACCACCTGCAAAATGTCCATATTTTGTGCATTTATTATATCTTGCCCCTTGGCTGAACATACACCATCTCTTGTGCAACGTATTTTTCCACATCTTGTGATTTAGGCTGAAAGGTTTTGGCATTTGACTGGTATTTGGCCCACTTAGCCTGGAAGTTCTCTCTTCTTGCCTCAGGGATTTATACCTTCTGTTTACACCTTCCAAGCTAGTTTCTCATTTTTCAGTTTTTTTCCAAGTTGCTCCTGCCTGGTGTTCTGCTGTTTGACTAGTTCAGATTGTTTTGCTATCTGTATAGCTGTGTGTAGGGTTAGGTCTGTCTTCATTGGTAGCTGCTTTGAAAAGGTTTTTGACTGTTAACCCAATAACCACCTTGCCTCTGATTTTTTCATGTTTTGTAGTCCCCCAAAAAATCAGTTTTAAGCTCATACATGCAGAGCTTTTATAAAACATGCAATATTTTCCCCTAGCCCTGAATTCTCTGGAGAAAACATGCTCTTTCACAAGCCACATTTCCATGAGGTATAAAGTATACATCAGACATAGCCATAATCTTTTCATAGTCATCTTTGGGACCATCCCCAGTAAAGTAAAAGGATTTAAAGATATACTATGCCTGCTCCCCCATAGCACATATTAAAGAGCACATCTGAATGTCTCAATTTCCATGTGGAGTTTTATAGCAATTTGAAATTTTGCACAACACTGCTTCCAGTCTGTCCATTCTGAAGGTCTGATCAAGGTTGAAGTTGTCTGATGCATGAAAAGTGGCACATTGATTAAATCCTGCAACCTCTCTTGCCTTTGTTTCTTCTGTTTGCAACCTGTATTGTTGTTCTCCTCTGGCAATATTTTACTTCTGACATCATGTCATGTACACCTTGTACACTGTAGGTTGCTGGACTGCTATCAGTAGGACAGTCTTCTATACCAGGTATGGACTGGCTACAGAACTTCCTTCTGGAGCAAAACCAGATGTGTTCGCCATAAATACCTTTAATGTACTGACAGGTATGGCTGAGATTAACTTAAATTGATCTGTCATGGTGTCACTCACCACACTGGTGCCTCCTGCTGGGCGTTTTGGGAATTAACTCAATCCCAGCAGGTGCACTCTTCGGTGGTGGTGGCTCTCCCATCCTCGCCTCTGCCTGCAGACCTGTTACAGCTCCTTTCTCTCAGCATCTGCTTCATGGCACAGCTCTCCGGCCATGTCACCATCCAGTTTCCTCCTCTCCTCCAACAAGAGTCCAGCCACTCCTAGCAGCAGCTTGGCAGTCCACAGCTGGGCCACTCCTTCAGCAGCTAGTGGGAGGTGTGCAGGTCCACTCACTACTACGGGCCCCGGCCCAAGGACCCTGCAAACAGCAACTTCCTGCTGCCTCTTTCTTCCCGCTCACTGTCTCTATTCCCTGGGCCACTTCCTAGCAGCCTCAGTTCCTTCTGCCTCTGGCTCCAGCTCCTTTGCCCTCTTCCCAGGGTCTCGGTCCTGGCAGCCTGTCAGGAGCTCTCCCTAACTTCCCGCTAGCACCTGTTCTTCCCCGGGTGTTGGTCTTGCTGTAGCCCTCTAGGAAGCCAGTCTTCTCCCTAGGGCTCCCTGTAGCAGATTAACCCACTCTGGTCTGCAGCTTTCTTTTATATGGGGTGGCTGGGCCCTGATTGGCTGGTCCAGCCACCAACCTAATTGTCTGCAGCTGCCACCCTAATTGGCTGTTTCCCCTGCAGCCACTCCTTTGGTTGCCTGCTGCTCAGCCTCCCTAGGCTGGTTTTAACTCCCTCAGGGCCACTGCGGGGCAGGTGCCCCATCACATGATCCCAGCACCACCTACTGGTGAACAGTGTAATACACTTTAGCATTCTATTACACTTCACATTAAAATGTCCTTATGGGCTTCCAACATTTGCCACTCAACCACTCACCCATTGTACCCTGCTGCTCACCTAATACAGAACTAGGGACTTTCGTCCTTGTTTTTCTTTACTGTAGAATAGACCATTCACCCACAATGGTGAAAATAAGCTTCTTTTTAGATTGAATAGTTTACATTAAAATAATTGACCATAAAAATGTTGCCTCTATTCTTGTTTATAGCATTGAAAATATAATAAAGGTAGGACAATACCACTGATGCTATTTCACTTCTATTGTAAATACCCAACTGACTTCTTGAAACGACAGAAGAATAACAAAGTAGAAAGAAGTGCTCAGTGTCACAGTTTACAAGTAACTGAGAGTAAAACAACTTTGTCTATTGCATGGCAGATTTAATAACCACTAAATAAAGTCTCATATCAAAGAAAATCATACTGTCACTTTTCAGAGTAACAGCCGTGTTAGTCTGTATTCGCAAAAAGAAAAGGAGTACTTGTGGCACCTTAGAGACTAACCAATTTATTTGAGCATAAGCTTTCGTGAGCTACAGCTCACTTCATCGGATGCATACTGTGGAAAGTGTAGAAGATCTTTTTATACACACAAAGCATGAAAAAATGGGTGTTTACCACTACAAAAGTAATGTTTACCCCACTCTCCTGCTGGTAATAGCTTATCTAGAGTGATCACTCTCCTTACAATGTGTATGATAATCAAGTTGGGCCATTTCCAGCACAAATCCAGGTTTTCTCCCCCCCACACAAACCCACTCTCCTGTTGGTAATAGCTTATCTAAAGTGATCACTTTAGATAAGCTATTACCAGCAGGAGAGTAGGGTGCGGGGGCAGGAGAGAAAACCTTTTGTAGTAGTAAACACCCATTTTTTCATGCTTTGTGTGTATAAAAAGATCTTCTACACTTTCCACAGTATGCATCCGATGAAGTGAGCTGTAGCTCACGAAAGCTTATGCTCAAATAAATTGGTTAGTCTCTAAGGTGCCACAAGTACTCCTATACTGTCACTTGTTTATTTTATAAGATCAGATCTGAAAGATATACTAGCTGCAAGATATTTTCTTAATACCTCTCCTCAATACAAGGAAGATTTATTACTCTTTCCCGTGAATGAGATGATCTACATTAACACAGTGACAAAACAGAGTTAATGCCCTATGACTTAATGACTTTATTATGCTCTCCAATAAGGTACCATCTCTGCTGTAAATTTTAACATTACCGCTCATTGTAAAGATGCTTTTTCAGTTTCAGGACCTTTTCTTGTTTCCCTACATTTTTTCTACACCTTATAAGCATAGACGCACTCTTACCTTTTAGTTGAGCCCTGCATGGATACAAAATTTATGTCTGTGGATGCGGATATCAATGGATACAAAGCAGATATCCATGGAGCTGCAGGGCTCTACCAGGAACCGCAGTGGCGAAAGCAGTGGCGTGTCAGGCTGCTGCTCGCAGAAGCCAGTGCCCAGCCTGGGCAGCTCTTCTGGCATGGATGTACTGCCCAGCCCTGCCCACTGGGGCGGACACCAAGCTCACCAGCCGCTGTCCCTGATCAGACTAGTGAGTGCAAGTGGCTCGCATGCTGCCAGACAGGAGTTCCCTCCATGCGTCTCCTGTCTGGGAGTGTGTGAGACTCTTGCACATACTAGTGCAACCAGGGACAGCCTGTGTCTACCCCAGTGGGCAGGGCTTGGGACCGTACACAGAGGCATCACGTGGGGGATGGAATATGGGGTCACATGCCCCCCAGATTGCTTGTTCACATGGTGCGGCTGGGCCCCCTCCCTGCGGAGCAACTGAGCCAGGAAACTGAGCTGGGCAGGTGGAGGCAGAAGAAGGACTGGAAGAACAGCTGGGAGCTGCTTGGAGGTGCCACTGCTTTAACTCTGCTGGGAGAGGCAGAGGAACAGCTGGGAGCTGCACAGAGGGGATGCTGCTTTTCCAGGGTTGGGGGGAAGAGGGAGAGCTACTGAGATGGGGGAGGGCATGACTTCAGCTGTTCTGGGGTTGTGCCTCTTATTGTCATCAGGCAAGGGTCATCTATGGTGGTACAGCCACATTGGAGGAGCTGCCCGGGCTGAGCGCTGGCTCCTGCGAGTGGCAACCCAACATGCTGTTGATTTCACTGCTGGGCTCCTGGTAGAGCCCTGCAGCTCCGTGGATATCTGCTTTATATCCGTTGATATCCACATCCGCAGATATAAATTTTGTATCTACACAGGGCTCTATCTTTTAGATTCTTGTTCTTTTCAGGAGCTTTCTCCTTTGTAAGCCCCCAGTACTTCCCAGCCTCCAAGATTTTTGTCACTGCCTTCCACTAGGCTGCTCCTAAGTACTCAGCAGCACAAACTCCAATGTTCCTAAGGTTGGCCTTGTTTTCCTCCCATCCACATCCCTTTCCCCTTCCCCTCCCTAGTGCTGCTCTCTTCACCCACTCCTGTTAGATTGCCTAAATAAGTAAAGTGAATAACCACTTAATCCAAGCCCAGCCTGTCTTAAAGAGACAACCTGAGAAATGGAAAATTTAAAATTCCAGATGTGTGATAACATGCTGAGACCCGTATGTGCCTCCTGTTCGCCCTGAATTTAAACACTTCAGCTTTGTCCATGAAGGGTCAAAATCCATGTCCTGTGTATGTAAAATTCCAACACAGGCTATGTCAGCTCTTTTTACAGGCCTAAAGTCCAGAGCTTGACCAGAGGCTCAGAGGCCTAGCAAACAGTGAACAATATTAGCTAAGAGAAGCAGAACAAACAAGAGACAACCTTGCTTTTTACTAAGAAAAGCATGGTCAGCAAAACGCCAGATGGGGAGCAGTAATTGGCACTCTTATCTGAAGCTGCAAACAGACCAAAGTATCCATGTCCACTCCTCTGCAAGAAAAGATAGTCATGCTCTCCACACATACCAGCCTTGGGTTCATGGAAAGGTCCAAGCATGCCAGTATGAGATATGACATCCTCCTCCCTCCCAGATGCTAGTGTCTGCAAAACAGGCAGCTTGAAAGACAACCTCTAATGCCATGTACTTTTCAATGTCTTTTTGCATTAACCCCCAGGTAAGTACCTGTTGGACAATCAGAGGAGCTACTTCATTGCTATGGAACCCAAATCAGAATTCAACTTATATATTTTATACTAATACATATACAATATATATTTTATACATTGTTTAAAGGAAAACACCTGTGTACTAATTGTGTGTCATATGTTAACCTGAAACCATGGGCAGAGACACTATATAATCTTTGACTATTGGCTACTGTGCTTATCTTGTCTTACTGCTAGACCTATCCAGGGACTCGGGACCATCCACCCCGTCACTTCCTTCCGCCCATGGAAATTCCATATAATCCATTGTAATCAATTGTTTGGCAGTGTCTCTGAGCCTAATAAGCGAAGTGACACTCCGCCAGCGATGTGCGTAATAAACCCACGTGCTTGATTCTACACGGTGTCCATTTTGTTCCTTCAGTCCACCCTATTTAAAGAAGGAGCATGTGCAAACTCAGGTGAGCCTGCTCAGTATCCAGATTATACCTATTCATAGATTCCAAGGCCAGAAGGGCCCACTGTGATCCTCCAGTCTGATGTCCCATATAACCGGGCCACAGAACTTTCCAAAAATAATTCCTAGAGCAGATCTTTTTTTTTAAAAAAAAGCCAATCTTGATCAAAAATTGTCAGTAATAGAGAATCAACCACAACTCTTGGTAAAAAGAAAAGAAGTCCTTGTGGCACCGTAGAGACTAACAAATTTATTTGAGCATAAGCTTTCATGAGCTAAAGCTCACTTCATCGGATGCATTCAGTGGAAAATACAGTGGGGAGATTTATATAAATAGAGAACATGAAACAATGGGTGTTACCATACACACTGTAACCAGAGTGATTACTTAACACTTGTTTCATGTTCTCTCTATATATAAATATATATATATATATATCTCCCCATTGTATTTTCCACTGAATGCATCCGATGAAGTGAGCTGTGGCTCACGAAAGCTTATGCTCAAATAAATTGGTTAGTCTCTAAGGTGCCACAAGTCCTCCTTTTCTTTTTGCAAATACAGACTAACACGGCTACTACTCTGAACTCTTGGTAAATTATTCCAATGGTTAATTACTCTCATTGTCAAAAATGCATGACTTTCTTCTAGTCGGAATTTGTCTAGCTTTATCTTTGAGCCATTGGATTGTGTTATACCTTTGTGTGCTAGACTGAAGAGCCCATTATTAAATTTGTTTCCCTGGTAGACATTTAAAGACTGCAATCAAGTCAACCCTTAAACTTCTCTATGTTAAGCTAAGTAAACTGGGTCTGTCATTATATAGCATGTTTTCTAATCCTTTAATCATTCTTGTAGGTCCTCTCAACCCTCTCCAATTTATCATCATCCTTCTTGAATTGTGGGCACCAGAACTGGACTCAGTATTCCAGCAGCAGTCACACCAGTGCCAAATACTGGGGTAAATAACCATTCTACTCCCACTCGAGCTTTCATGTTTATGCACCCAGGATCACATTAGCTCTTTTGGCCACAGCATCATCCCAGTGGGAGCCACGACACCCAAATCTTTTTCAGAGTCACTGCTTCCCAAGATGGAGACCCCCATCCTGTTAGTATGCTCTACATTCTTTGTGAATGTACACATCTAGGAACATTTAGCCATATTAAAACACATATTGTTTGCTTGTGCCCAGCTTAGCAAGTGATCCAGATTGTTCTGTATCAGTGAGCTGCCCTCTTCTTTATTTACCACTTCCGTTTATCAATTTTTGTGTCATCTGCAAATTTTATCAGTGATGATTTTATGTTTTCTTCCAGGTCATTGATAAAAATGTTATATAGCATAGGACCAAGAACCGATCCCTTCAGGACCTCACTAGAAACACACCTGCTTGATGACAATTCCCTGTTTGCAATTACATTTTGAGACCTATCAATTAGCCAGTTTTTAATCCATGTAATGTGTGCCATGTTAATTTATACTCTAGTTGTGTGGTACCAAGTCAATCACCAGATAGAAATCTAAGTATATGGCATCAAGACTATTACTTTATCAAGCAAACTCGTAAACTCATCAGCACAGATATCAAGTCAGTTTGATACAATCTATTTTCCATAAACCCATGTTGATGGACATTAATGACATTACCCTCCTTTAATTCTTTATTAATTGAGTCCTGTATCAGTCTCTTCGTTATCTTGCCCAGGATCAATGTCAGGCTGACAGGTCTGTAATTACTCAGGTCATCCCATTTACCCATTTTAAAAATTGGCAGAGCTGGCACAACTATCTCCCACAGATTTGCTATAAAGCCCTATTTCTACTTTTCTCTTTCCAAAAGGCTGATAATGCTGATTTCTGAGGAATTTACAGTGTGTTCTAGCGTACTCAGCACTGCAGGAGTTCATCTTTTCTTATAACAAAGTTTGCTTTCATGTTTGTTTGCATCCTGTTGCATTGGGGGAACTTTTGAGATCCAGGATTATAATAAAACCATCTTCTCTTCTTGAAAGAGCCTCCAGGCATGTTCTTTTGACAACTGCTTCTCTGCACAACATTAGAGAATGCAGACAGAGTGAAGTTCAACATTATGAGAAAAATATCCCTCCAGTCCACTTTTCAAACAGCTTATTTTAGGCATGTGTCTTAATGTTTATATATGAAAAGGCTGGACTTTTTAAAATACAGAAACTTCTCTTCTTGCTGCAAACGATATATGCTTCCCCTACCATTTCCACCAAATATGTGTGATCATGCTGCTTGTTTCGTGACTGTGTGTAGCTTCTAAAGCACACACGGTTCAAACTACAAATGCTGTTTGGTTTACTTGGAAACAGGACAAGTCTGGAAGGTCAGGAACCTACCACGATGTTCACAAACTAGATGTGGGCAGGTAACAGTGTGATGTGTGAGAAATGCTGATTTCAGTTCACACAAGTGTTGGCAAGACATTCTATGAGACATGAAGGGGTGGACTCACTGCTGGAGCCTCCTTGCGGCCAGGTGTGACATAGTAGCTCTTCTCCTGCTAACGGCCACTCCACCTCTGCAGCGGCCTGCCTCTTCCTGTGATGTGGCACTCCGGGCAGGTCACTTTAAAGTGTCTCCCCTTTGAGGGTAGCCCAGGAACAAAAATGCAAGGGAAATTAACACAAATAAACAGAGTTAATAAGGAACAGAGGGAAATGACTCCCTCTCCGGGTGTATCAGGGTCTGGCCCTTCCTTCCCTCAGGAAAGGGCCTGCAGGCAGTGATCACCTGGGAGTCTCTTGCATTCAGTCAGCCCTTTCCTCAGGAGCTGAACATCTGTTCTCTGGCCTGATCTGCCCACAAGTGAGCTGTTCTGCTCCCCTTTTAAACTCCTCCTCCAACCTGTGCATGCTTTGCAGGTGCTGTGGGGCAGAGCTGGCTGAGCCCAGAGCAGCTCCTTAACCCCTATTGTCTAGTGTGGGGTTAGTATACCCTGTCACAGAGATGAGAAGGGGTTTGGTTAGTTCCTCCTTTTCATCAAGGTTTGGATTCATATGAACTCAAAATCTCAATGTCAAATTCAAACCAGATCTGCAAATTTTGTGTGTTCACCAAATTAAAACCATTACACAATGAGACAAGCACATTTTGATTTTGAAACAAACTCCCTAGTGATTAAAGTCACTTGAGTGAGGGAAAACCTTTCACCCAAATTCCCAGAAGTTACAGGTTTGAACAAATCATGGCAGGTGTTTCCAGAGCACCCAAAACTAGGAGAGTTCTTCAAAGTTATGCCCAAATCTAAGAGAGAACAAATTATTCAACGTCAGGCCACTGGTTATCCTCGTGACAGGGTGTATAAACCCCGCACTTGGACTGAAAGGGTTAAACAGCAACTCTGCACCCAGACGACCTCACTCAGCCACACCCACAGAGTATGCTCCAGATGGAGGTGGAGCTTAAAAGGGAGCCAGACAGCTCAGAAGGGGGTTGACAAGGCAGGGAGAAGGACCTACCTTGCTCTGCAATATCCTGAGAAGGGTGGCTGCAGAAGCCCCTTTGGAAAAAAAAGGAGCCTACCTCTGGGCCCCAGATAGATAGAAGATGCAATTAGTACCTTTTGCTACAGACTGCAAAGCTTGGACCGGACAGTGGCAAGTCGGAAATGGCCCAGGGAGGGCAGCCTTAAGGCACTCTTGGGTGCCTGGCCTTTGGTAACCCTCTCAGGATCCTGGGCTGGAGTCTGATGGAGTAGAACGACCCCGTTCCCTCCACATTAAAAAGCAACTGACCCTCCCCCCTCCAACCACTAGGCAACACATCCAACAAGGACCGACCATCACAATCCTGATCCACTTAGCTTATGAAAATGTGGGGTTCAGCATCCAAAAATGTTGTCTGGACCATTAAGTTCCTAAATATGACAATATGACCGCCATTTGGCACCAATAAAATAGCATAAAGAAGAAGAAGAAGAATCAACATAAAAGCAGAACTAAAAACACGTGTCTCAATTGCTGCTGAGAGAATATGGCCTGCAGCTCTTAATTTATAAGAATGAGCACAGTGGCTGCAATGGATGCATATGTATGTTCAGCAATCTGGCCGGCACGTAGAAAATCAATTATGAGAATTGAAATCATAGTGTGTTCACAGAATTCACTGCACAGACTCCAGTACTGATTCATGGAGTCTACTAAATAGGTATCCCTTAATCTCAATTCAGTTTTTGCCAAGAAACTACTGTAAAGAGTTGTTCTGCAGCTAGATCAGCAGCATGCCTTCTGGCCAGTTTTGGAGTACTTCTTTGTCTGATGCAACATACCGTAATTATTATTAAGTATGCTGTGGTAGCAGGCAAAGGTCCCAGTTGGGATTGAGGCCCCACATTGTGCTGGGTGCTGTAAAACGTGGAAGACAGACAATCCTCTGCCTTGAAGGATTTACAGTGTAAAAGATGAATGGAAGGGGATGAGGATAAGCAAATAAATCTAGCGAAGAAATGGTAACTCTGTCTTAGTTATGTGTATTTTTTAAAAAAATTGGAGGAAGGGTCTGACTTAATGTCAGAGACAAATAGAAATGGCTGATAACACTGCATAAAGAGAAAAGCATCCCATCCCAGAGAAAGTGGCTCCTTAGTACTGAAGAGAAAACTTCTTTAGGGCTGACTTCAGTAGATAATCCAAAGCATCATACACATCAGATGTAGAAACTCTCTGCAGTAGCCACATGATACCCCCTGCCCCCCATGTTTAGGAATAATCAAAAGTTTCTAAATCTGTTTAGTTTCTCTCTGTACCACCAATATTTTAAGAAGATCATTAAGCCACAGAATTGAAGAATCAGATTACCTTTTAAATCAGCAACCATTTAATTAGGTAAACACTTGGGGTTCTTTCTCTTCATAAACAGTACATGTTCATGTCCTATTTCTAGTTATTCCTCAGAGACTCAACAGCAATGACTGCAAAGACTATTACAACAGGAATTCAAAGTACTCATTGAGTTTCATTTTAATTTTACAATATTCTGGTTAATAATGTCTATTAAAATATCCATTAAAAGACCATCATGCTAATTTAACTGGGAAAACCTAATAGAATGCCAGTGGAATGCATCCATTAATTTAATGTTAGAGACATCTAACTGATGTTATTACAAAGAGTAATGTGGCATTAATTAAAAGCAGGCTAGGATTTCATTGATGAGAAAAAATATCCTTATGTACAAAACATTGAAATATTTGATGGCAGCACATAAAACAGTTTTTGACTCTGTTTCAAGGGCCTCCACATTTTACTCCAATTTTTCTTTTACTGTAAAATCTTGAATGGTACCATACCTTCATATGAAACTCAGATGAAATGGATATAAAAGTCAGATTATCACAGGACTGGAATGTTTCCTAGCTCCCTTTATTTTAAACTGATGAATATACAACTTGCAAGAAACTACACAGATCTGTATGTCTGGGTCCCCTTTGTTGCTGTTTTTATGGATAAAATGATCTAAATCAACTGTCTTCTGAAACTTTATTTTTCCAATTTACAGTAATTCATAATAACCCAAGCTATCAAAGAGTAAGAAAGCATTGTTTTCCGTGCTGTTCATTGTTTGACTGATATGAGAGAGACACATAAATATAGGTCTTGTCACACATCATAGCAATTGAGTTGAAATGATGGCAAGCACCATTTAAGACAATACCTATGGTTCGTTAAAAGCAATGTAACACCACTCAGTTTACAAAAAATATTCAGGACAATTTTATCAGAAATATTTTCCTCCACAAGTAGTACAAGCCAAAATATTTCCTTACCAGTTAGATGCCAGGGTCTGATTACCTGATAAGTAGGTGTGATCTCTTCTTTAACTTAAAAAAATAATCGATATTCACTCTCACCATGGAACTGGGAAAACAGAGCAGAAAAAATTCATGTGAATGCAATTATCATGAAGGTAACGTTCTTAGTCATTTCTCCAATAGGAAACAAGATTTACATCACTTTGTAGGCTCGTATTTTCTGACATTTGTCCTATTGTATTACAATCAAAGAACTAAAGTGGTGGATGAGAAATGGCTCAGGAAGCATCAAATTAAATGATTATGTAAACGTCCCAGGAAAGACAACTTCCATTATACATCCTAGCTGCTAGAAATCTTTTAGAAATCGCATATTTCTAAAGATAACAGGGTCTCATCTAGAGATCCTGTGACGATTTTAGCTTGTTTTATTAAATACACAGCTCAGTAGATCTGTAGTTGCTTCTCTGTTCACTGAATTGACTGCTGAACTAGTAGCTTCAGCTTGTAACATGTCCAATGCCAGCCAACAAAACAGACACAGATTATTTACTAACAAGTTGATTCTCAGGCTCATGGTACACTGAAATAACATATAAGTGATGACACATGACAAAACCTGAAAATAAGAACATAATTGAGCTGAAACTAACATCCAGCATCCTATATTTCCGATGAGGTTAAAGAGCAAGATATGTACAACAAATACTATTTGATACACCTTATGGGCTGCATGTGGAATACGCTGCAGCAAGAGCTCAATAAACACTGAATGGGTCTGAAAACAGGCAGGGTAATTGTATAACTATGTACCTATGTGAGTTAAGAGCAATCAAATCTTAGTCTTATGCCTAAACTGATTACCTTCAAGGTTCAGAAAGAAATCCCAGCATTGCACAAGGGGCAGGGTCACAGTATGCTGGTTGTTTTTTGTTTTGTTTTTCCAGAGAGAGAGAGGGAGAGAGGGAGGGGCTTTTGCCTTCCAGTGAGTCATCACATGCTGACTACTAAAGAAAGGGTGGCAAACGCAAACTAGATGGACCAAGTGTGGTTCCTTACCCAAGCAATTAGCTGAGTCTATTCCTTTGTAATAATATATTTTAACAAGTAAGACACAGGGGCACATAGGAGTCACTACATAAAACAGCCCCAATAGCAAAGAGCAGACACAGATATTTTACTCTCTTCTACTATAGCTCAGCCTTTTCAGTACTGATAGGCAGCATTAAAGGTGGAGATGGTGAGCATCGAAAGTAATATTGACACCCAAATCAACAAACCTTTTTCTCAAGCTCAATCTGAAGATTATTTGATGTTTGACAAATTTTCTTTAACTTTCTATTTTTCATTTCCCTCTAGCCCACTTTATTCTACAGAATCACAGCCCCTGTCATCACCTAACATGTACAATCACACTGTGTGTGTGTGTATTTGTAACATTGGCACCAAGCTTTCTAAAGAACCCACTTTCTAAAGAACCATTCAAGCTATTAATTTGTGTTTTCCCTATCCTTGTTTTCATTTTATTTTTTTTTTATTTCTCCTGATGCACCACAGGCCAAATGCTAAATGACTACACCTTTACAACTATCCTAAACAGCAGTTATATGAAATTGAAGACATTTAGACCCTGTTTCTAGATATACTTAGATAAAAATATTGAGATGGCTCAAAGAAGGGCAGACCTTCATTCCACTGACCCCCTCCTCTTTTTCCCTCCTCTCCTTGTTCGTGCTTGTCTTCCCCTATTTTATCACCCTAACATGTTATGTCTATGTAGGGCTGGCTGTTTTTTCATTGGCTGGGCTTGCAGCTTTGACAAGTTGTAAAACTGCATAATTATATTAGCAATCCCGTGAAGCATGCGGTATTTGGAAACATACAAGCTGTAAATCATTTGCCTTTTTGTACTTTTTAGTGTCTGCTTTTTTTGAAAATCAGTTAGAAATTAATCACAAAAAAACAACTGCGCAGAGTGAGTGCACAGTTAATGTAAAGTGCTACCCTGCTGGTCTTGTAGTGTTTTTTCTGCCACTTTGCATAGGTGTATCTACTTGTGTACCAAATTGCTCCCACGCCTTCAAGATTCAAGGGTATCACCTGTTGTGTAATGCTTCATGTTGGATGGCAGGAGACCTGACGCCATTTCCAAGCATGGATTTCCTACATACACCAGAATGTTGCTAATCCAACTCATCTTTAACCTTTCATTTTAATTTGCATTTCACAAGCCACATGCTAATATGGCATGGATATTGCCAGTTTGGATGCATTAAGTAGTTTACATGTTCTTTGAGCAGTCTGCCCACAGTCTCCAGATGCTCAAGAATCTGAAATATACTTCTTGTAAGTCTGACTGGATTCAAGTGCAGGCTTCATAGTGCCCATACCATGTGCACTGAGACCCAAATCCTGTATGAAATCCAATTTGACAGCAACAATGATTGGTTTAGATATTGCAACAAGGCAATAAGGGTATTGACACAGCATCTGCCAAAGGGTATTTAATCTCTAAGATGGTGGGAAATTTTCCATCAGACTAGAGGTAAATATACAAAATTTCCCTTTCTCCCGAATTATAAAACTTTTGATATTAAAACATTTTATTAAAGAAATGACCATATTATACATTTGCAAGGTAGCAGGCAGTTCAAATGAAAAGCAGCTATTTTATCTACACAACTGAGATAACATTTTTAATGGTTTCAAGCTATATTCACTGCAACCCAGAGTTTAAACCAACCATGTAGGGCTCAATGGTGAGCCCAGTAGCATACCATCTGAGGGGAGAAAAGGGAAGAAAGGATCTTCATTACGTGTTTGTGTAGGCTACCTGCAAGCCAATTAGGGGATGAAAACTCAGCCTGTACTGGGCTGATGCTTCCCATCTCATACAGGTGGATGTGGAGTGAGCAAAGCATTGGTTCTACTCACCATGCACCAACCACTGCAACTGAGCCAGCAAAGGGCTAATGCAATCACTGCTCCCCAACTTGGAGCAATGGGGAAGCCGCAACCCGATTGTGGCTGAGGACTGGTCCTGACCGCTGAAGTAACTAGAGTTGTAAGTCGATCATTGCCCCCAATTCAAGTCCCATCCACACACAAAACCCCTTAACTTGCGGGTGCTGGTGCTTTTAACTCAAGTTGTATGGCCCACCAGGAAGTATAAGCTACATATCAAGTTAGCACTCACTTGAGAGGGGATCATGCAAATTAACACGGCAGTGAAGAAATAGACTAATAGTATGTCTTCACTGCAGCATTAAGTCAGGTGATCAGCACTGAGGAGTGAGCGGCCAAACTGTAAACCGTATCCACATGTGTCCACTCAACTGTGTCCACACTAGTGCCATAATTCACGTGTGTGAGGTGTTAGGACTTCCGGGGTCACATCTCTTGGTTCTTATCACCTCAGCAAACTATGCAACACCTGAGTAAGAGCTTTTGTTAACTCTGCAGTGAAGAGAAGCCCCAAAAGTTACTACTGTCCTACTCCTAGGGCACTGCAGCTATATGCTGGCCATCTCTCAGGAGAGATTCTAGGGTGACAGAGAAGTCTGTAGAAAGCAGCCTCTTCTCTCCAGGTTTTTATTTCTGCCTCTTGCACAGATTCTCTTATTTACAGCATTTTTTTGGTAAGCAGCTGCCTGTTCCCCTTGCTCTTCCTGATTATTCAGTCATACACAACAGTAAGTGCAGAATAAATTATTGCCTTATGAACGCAGTGTCCCAGAAAGTAGAGCTGCTACTTGCATAGAACATTTATTCATCGAGGGCCTGCAAGGCCACGGTGTGAGCACTAATCTGACTGTGTCAGCATATAAGTGAGGGCAGGCATTCCATGGAGCCGTACAGCAGCCTTCCTAGGGAGCACCACATTTACAGCAAGCAACAGCCAGGCAGCAGAGCTTAGTGCAAATGGCCTCGAGTCATTTGAACAGTCTATGGGGCTTTTAAATGGTTCACATTATTGATTCAGTTTGGTAGTTGCTGGATAAGAAGGCTGAGGCTGGAGATTGCAAAATGTGAATTTCCAGTTTTGCATGTATGATAAGGAACAGGTTATAGCTTTACATAGAACTACTACCAGACTCTTCATCCTCATTTTCAAGGCTCTGAAAGGGATCATCACCACTGCATACATTGTCTCTATTCCTATTACATTTATTCTTAGTGCACAATATTCAGCCAGATTTTCCTACCCCTTGAAGCCCTACATCTCTCCTGTCCCACTCACAATTCTGCTCCTTTATTCATCTCATCTCACTCCCTAACAGACTTCCTCTTCCAGTTCATCAAGCAACTTCATGCCTATAACTCATGTGATGAACCTGTTAAGCAGGAGACTACAATTCCTATCAACCCCCACCCTACTGCACATCCCCTTCCTTATGGCCAGGTAGAAGGAAAGACTCTGACCTAGGAAATGACCACGCATTTCTGGAGATGCAGCAGCTGCTGGGAATCCAGGAGCAACAGAGAAGTCACATGCAGAGAGAGAACCCCCCCAGAACCAGGCACACAACAGAGTATGTAGAAGCTGGGGAACAATGTGCCCCCAGACACTACTGTGCTGAGACTGGAGAAGGAGCCAGCGCAGAGGAGCCCCAGTGATTCACATCACCAAGTCAACCTGGCCTGGAAACCTGCAACCTCCTAGTTGGTTTGAACAGAAGTCTGCCCTGGGAAAGGAAACCCAAAGAGCCCTAACCCTTGATGGGTCTCCTCCCTCTCTCCACCAGGGGACCAAATAAAAACCAGTGTTGTATCACTGAGTTGTAACTGCTTAAGCCACTGGACCTATGGTATCTGCAACCTTTCGCAACATTTCCTTTCATTTTAGGCATGTGTCTGAGTGGTTATTGGGACCCACTAGTGCTTACAAGGGCAAGCCACTAAAGTGCCTGCAATGCTTGCCTCTGACTCACAGTACACCTGGCACACTACTAACACTCCTAGAGGTCTGATGTACCCCAGCACAGAGTAGCTACAATAATTGCTCTCACTTCTGTGGCTAGCTGTCCACCTGTTACCCTCCGCTACAGTTCTCACATTCATAAAGCTTTCAATTGAGCTCACCTTATAACAGATGGTTAAAAATAGATCTTTTGAAAATCCCACACTAACAAGACCTGTGCTAAAAATACTGAGTCCCTTTGCTTTTTGTGTCACAGTGCTTCCCTGCCTTCTTGATCTGCATTTTGTCTAATTTAGTCCCTGACCCCACTGACTGACCCTTAGGTCAATATGGAGTCCCACTGAAGTCAGTGGGGCTCTAAAAAGGTCCATGTGTCTGTCCATAAGGGTCTGATTGCAGGCTCATTTCCCTGTGTTGTAAGCACTCCCGGATAGGAATATTTCCTTCACCCTTGTCTCTAGAATACCTTCCCCAGTAATGGAATATTATAAATATTTACGCATTGACTCTTATTTTCAGCACAGCACAATAAATGGACTTAGCGGACCACAAGCAGCAACCAGGTTGAGCCAAATTTTAATGCTTTCATAATATAAAAATTTGTGAGTAGAAGTATAAAAAGTTGGGCTGTCGATTAATTGCAGTTAACTCATGCGATTAAGTCGAAAAATTAATTGCAATTAAAAAATTGCGATTGATCGCAGTTTTAATCACCCTGTTAAACAACAGACTACCAACTGAAATTTATTAAATATTTGTGGATGTTTTTCTACATTTTCAAATATATTAATTTCAATTACAACACAAAATATAAAGTGTACAGTGCTCACTTTTTATTATTAATATTGATTATAGATATTTGCACTGTAAAAATTATAAACAAAAGAAATAGTATTTTTGAATTCACCTCAAACAAGTTCTGTAGTGCAATCTCTTTATCATGAAAGTGCAACTTACAAATGTGAGGTTTTTTTGTTATGTAACTGCACTCAAAAACAAAACAATGTAAAACTTTAGCGCCTACAAGTCCACTCAGTCCTACTTCTTGTAAAGAAACTTGTTTGTCTCAGCAATTGGCTGAACATTTACGGGTGATAATGCTGCCCACTTCTTATTTACAATGTCACTTGAAAGTGAGAACAGGCATTCATATGGCACTTTTGTAGCTGGAATTGCAAGATATTTACATGCCAAATATGCTAAACATTCGTGTGCCCCTTCATGCTTTGGCCACCATTCCAGAGGTCATGCTTCCATGCTGATGACACTCACTAAAAAAGAATGCGTTAATTAAATTTGTGACTGAACTCCTTGGGGGAGAATTGCATGTCTCCTACTCAGTTTTACCCACATTCTGCCATATATTTCATGTTATAGCAGCCTCGGATGATGACCCAGCATGTTTTTTGTTTTAAGAACATTTTCACTGCAGATTTGACAAAACACAAAGAAGGTACCAATGTGAGATTTCTAAAGATAGCTACAGCACTCAACCCAAGGTTTAAGAATTTGAAATGTCTTCCAAAATCTGAGAGGAATGAGGCATGGAGCATGCTTTCAGAAGTCTTAGAAGAGCAACACTCAAATGCAGAAACTACAGAACCCAAACCATCAAAAAAGAAAATCAACCTTCTGCTGGTGGCATCTGACTCAGATGATGAAAATGAACATGCATCGGTCTGCGCTGCTTTGGATCATTATCGAGCAGAACCTGTCATCAGCATGGAAGTATGTCCTCTGTAATGGTGGTTGAAGCATGAAGGCACATATGAACTTTTAGCGCATCTGGCACATAAATATCTTGCGACGCCGGCTACAACAGTGCCATCCGAATGCCTCTTCTCACTTTCAGGGGATACTGTTAACAATAAGCGAGCAGCATTTTCTCCTGCAAATGTAAAGAAACTTGTTCAGCCAATTGCTCAGACAAATAAGAAGGAGGACTGAGTGGACTTGCAGGCTCTAAAATTTTACATTGTTTTATTTTTGAATGCATTTTTTTGTACATAATTCTACATTTGTAAGTTCAACTTCCATGATAAAGAGATTGCACTACAGTACTTGTATTAGGTCAATTGAAAAATACTATTTATTTTGTTTTTTACAGTGCAAGTATTTGTATTCTGTGTTGTAACTGAAATCAATATATTTGAAAATATTTAAAAACCTCCAAAGATATTTAAAGAGTATTCTATTATTGTTTAACAGTGTGATTAATCGTCATTAATTTTTTTAATCGCTTGACAGCCCTAAAAAAAAAGTTACTAAATGTTTAGCGAGGCAATTCTCTCCTCCCCCTCAACATGTCCCCCTAGGTGTTTTTTAAAGAGAAACTTTCTCCCACAGCTACCACAACTTAAAAATAAACATGCAAACAAGCAGTTGAGGCAAGTGTAACTCACACACCTAGGAAGTTTGTTGAGGCAAGTGTAACTCACTTGCCTTGGAACCTGGTGTAGGGCCTTGAAACTCAACCCAAGCCTGACAGGACCCAGTGACTTCAAGTGTCAGATTCAGGTTGGGTCTGATCTGAAAACAACCCAACCCTCTCAGGGTTGGGTCAGGTAATCTCTGATCACCCATGGGAGATAACTTCACGTCCCAATCCTGCTGGCTCTGCCACCTCGCTGTGCTGTGTATGTGTGTGCCGAGGAGTCTCAGCACTTCTAACTCTGCAGCAAGACAGCAGCAGGGCATGCATTCACTGCACTGACCCCATGGGCAGGAGGTGACCAGAGATGGATCACAAGCATGGAGCGCACTGAGTGGGAAATCTCTACCAGGCCAAGCCCCAAGGATGAGGCAGCAGTGGCAGCACTGTCACAGGTTCAGGGGGAACTGTCAGGGTCGGGTTGGTTCTGAAAACAACTCGACAGCCTAGGGTCAGGTTCGGGTTGACTGTGCTCAGCTCAGGTTTAGAGCAACACTGGGCTTTAAAATTAGGCCCAAGCAGGCCTCTAACCTAGTGCTCTGTGCTACAGTTTTCCCTCTTCCGGCTCCAGAGGCTTCAGTCTTCTGCTCTCAGATGGCTAAGTTCCAGTGCTTCTAAATGAGTTAGTCCTCAAGCCAAATCATAAAAATGCTAACAAAATAAAAGTATTTTTCCATGCTTCACCCCAAGCTCAGGGCTCCCACTATCCTTCTGGCCCTTCTCCAGGCTTTCCAACCCACCAGGACTCCCCAAATCTTTGATCTGTTACCTAGGGCTTCCAAGTTACCATTGCATCAGGGATTCCGTCCTGTTTAGGCCTTGGGTCTCTCTCAGTTCCACAGAGTCCTCTGAGCAAGGGAGCTCTCTGCCTAGACAGACCTTTCCCAGAGCTTCCCTAACCTTTAGTCTTCCCCTCTCTGCCCTTTTTGGCTGTTTGTGAAGCCAAGAGTCTCCAAGCGCTTCCTGTAACTGCTCCCTACTGGTGTCTGTTCTGACTGAACACAGACAGAGCTAGCCCTTTTATCAGCTAATTCTGTTCGGTCATGTGACTCCCCTCCCTTGAGTGTTTCTGCAGTTATTGTTAGAAACTGCAGCCCTCCCAAGGCATAATACTTAATAGCGATGCAATCCAGGGATAGAGGTCTCTGCACCCGGGGATCAGTTTGTGGGGGACTGCAGAATTTCTGATTTTACCCAATAAGAGGAAATAATCATGGGAGTGTGTGACGGGGTGTACTGGCCCCACACTGGAGCGAAAGGGGCTCAAGCAGCGCTCCTAGCAGCAGAAGCCACGTGCTGGACATTCTCCAACTGCTGCTGCAGTATAAAAGGGAGCAGCCTACGTCAGTCTGGGCTGGCTGCTGAGGAGGAAGAATGGATCTTGTTGACATCAGCTGAGTAGCAGCCTGGATCCCAGACCGCGGAAGCAGGAGACGCTGATGCCCAGGCAGGGGCCCAGGTACTTGTGGACACTCCAGAGAGACTGCAGTTGCCACCTAAGAAGCCCAGAGACTCTGAAGACACCCCGACTTCAACTGCAGGAGTCATGGTAAGAAATAGCCCAGGGAGGGACTAGCCAGTGTCCTGAAAGCAGTCGGTGTGCTGTGGGTGGATTCCCTGCTGACTTAGTGGTGAATCCGTTTGCCAATACCAGGGCCCTGGACTGAGACCTGGTGTAGCAGGGATGGCCTGGGTCTCCCTACCCGGCTGCCCCCTTTGCGGGGTGGCCCGCCAAACCATCCCCCACTGACTCCGGCCATTGGACCGTGCTTCCCTGCAGTCAAGGGGAGCCCTACTGACTCTGGCCATTGGGCTGCGCTTCCCCACAGCCAAGATGAGCCCAATTGACTTTAACTGTGGCCTACCCCTCTCTTGCCTCGCCTCCGGGGGACGGAGTGTACTGGCCCCATGACAGGGAGACAGATGCCTGAAAGTGAAAATCTGCCTCAGACAAACAAACTGGGGCAAGAAACTGGATGGTAGAAAAGCCAGTAGCCTTCTCCTCCTCCATAGTTTCTTATGGATGGTCAGGCAAACCAAACCTTCCCATTAATTAAAAACTCTGAGGTAGCAACACAGTATCAAGGATCCCACTAGTTGCTAGGACCAATAGGAAAATTGCACAATGTCTTTCTTTCCCTTTTTCTTTGGGATAAAAGCTTCCCTGCTTTTGGCTGCTCTCTGCACCAGTAGAAACAAAGAATCCAAAATGAAGAAGAGGTTGTTTATAGAAGGACCTCCTCCTACAGGGCAGGTAACAATAATCAAGAGGGCAGATATAAGCATAGAGAGAGAGACTGTGAACACATGATTTGCTCTGACAGCAAGCAGCCCGGTTTCACTCTAGAGAAGGTAGAAGTTGAAGCAAGCCCAGCTATTTTCTACAGACAGTTCTCAGCTTTCTTTTTCATTTTATACAAAGTCCCTGTGTACATAGCCTCGTTTATTACCCAGTCTATTTTTTATTTGCCTACAACACTCTGTCATCACCTTTGTAATCAAATTTGTATAAGCACCATGGCCCAGATCCAGCAGTTTATCCTTATTCAGCAAAGTACTTAGGCCCAGATCCTCAAAAGTATTTAGGTGCCTAATTCCCATCGATTTCAGTGAGAGTTAGGTGGCTAAATACCTTTGAGGGTATGGGCCTAAAGCACAAGCTGAATTTCCACCGACTTCAATAGCCAGAGTACATCCAGAATGATCTCGAAAACAATCATATTTCTTCTGAGTTCTGTGATTAAGGTGGTTGTTGTGCTTTTATTATTCTAAAGCTAGCAATGATAATAAAGAAAGTGTGTTTGGCAGAGAGAATGTATTTTTGCCTTGGTAAAACATCACAAGGTTTCTTTTTGTGCTCTGTTAAAGCAATGGAACTGCATTTATACTGTGAATTAAAAAAGCAGATGAAAGGAGACAGAAAACGGATGCAAGTCAAGAGCAAGGCAGTCAGGTACTTTAAAAGGATTACATTTTTTTTCTTCATTTTAAAAAAAGCTGTGCACATCACCAGTCTAAAAACAGGAACAGAACACCAATAGAATTCAATGTGTCTCATTTGTTCCAGTGGCAAGCTGTATTCCATCCTCCCACCTCTCCCCTCAGTGCCTTCCTTTTCCTCCTACCCTTATTGGGTAGGAGACTAAGTGTGGTAGCAATGATAGTAAGGTGGATAAGCTTCAAGTCCCCAAGGAGTCAGTACCACTCTTCTGGAAATTTGCTTTAGCTGCCTTGGTTCATTCTGCGCAATGAGCTTATATACAATGCAAATCTTATTCTTTCATTTACCTATTTTAAGCTTCAGTTGATTATAAATGTTTAATAGACTACTAAGATCACTCTGTGGAAACATTAGTGGAATAGTCTTTAGCTCAGGAGCATGTCTCTTTTTATGTTTGTTCTTTAACGAAAAAGAGTGTAAAATCTTAAGAGTTTCCACACACGCACGCAACATAAGGATAATGGTGGAGGACATCTTCCTCCTCTGGAGTTGAGGCCAGGAATCTCAAGAGGACAATTAAAAATAATTCTCTCACATGGGAATAATTCCCATTAGAAGTACATGTGACAGCTTTATTCTAATGTCTCAATTCCTACCCTTTAGTACAGCTAAGCTTCCGACTTTACTCAGCATACCCCCAAATTTCAGTGGGAGAATGGACGGTGGTAGCAATGAACGAAGGATAAGCAACATAAGCACAATTGGCCACATTAATATCTATAAGCAATTTTGTACAAGGGCTTGTCTTTTTGTTCCAGATTTTACAACACCGAGCACAATGGGCAGTAGATCCATGAATGGAGCTCCTACATGCTACCGCAATACAAATAATAAATATTTTCAGCATATAGCTTAGATGTCATATTTATTGAGCAATGCTACAATGATTTTAAGTGGATTCAGAATGAGCAGAGGTACTAAAGGAGCTTCATAACTGCTTTGAAGTAAATTGGGTGACATTCATCATTGACACAAAGTATTTACTGATTCCTGGGTGGGTTTTTTTTTCCTTTTTTGCTTTTTTTCCTTCAGACATCCTGAACTGAGAGATTCATGAACTGCTTATTGAATTTCAACAGGCCGCTCATGAATTGCTTAGTTGCTGGCCTGATTAAATAATAACAAGACTATTTCCATAGAAATTGACTCATTATTCTGCTAACTTTCAATATTTTTCAGATGACAGTTATAGAGAAAGCCACCTATATTTTGGGGCAAGGGGCTGGATTTTGGGGGTACAACCCTCCAATATTAAAACCCATTGAAAAAGTTACCTACATTATTTTGTTATGAAAAATCTCTCCTTATTTTAAGGAGCCTTCCCAGTTGTCTAGAATGAGCATTGTTTATTTGATTGAGTGATGATTGTTAGACTGAATGTTGTTGTTACAACCTAATGTCCTAAATTATATTGTGAGTGATTTATGGAAGTATTCTAGAATGTGATTGTATCACTGCTGTCTCCCCTTGGCATCTTCATGAATATGCATATGGTCATAAACGAAAAAAGGGGCTATCCAGGTAAGCATAAACTGCAAACAACCAACCAGGAACCAAAACCTGAGCAACTCCTGCAAGGTGCTGAACATCCTGGTTGAAGCAGCACTTGGCCTCCCAAGTAAATTCTACAGTTTTTATTTTTTTTCTCTATGTGCATGATTTCATAACTTTTTTTCTAAACTAAAGTAAGATTTATACCATAAAATGTGAACACTCTCTGGGCATTTCACTTTAAGAAACCTTCCAAACCACTAACAACTCACCAGTTTAAGACATTTAGTGCATCTTTGATATAAGCAGAGCTAAGCGAAAAATCCAAAATTTCAATGTTTGTTTTCATCTTGGATCAGGAGAAAGTTGAAATATCAACATTTTTCATTGAAGGAAATGTTCTGAAATAATTTGAATTGGAAAGGGAAAAACAGGTTATTTTTGACATGCTTTGTTAAAACAGAACATTTTGATATTCCTGAATTAAAATGCTTCATTTTGATTTGTTGAACAGACTCAAAACATTTCGTTTCAAGTCAGTTCAGCAATAAACTGAATCTACCAACAGCCTCATGCGACTGGTTTTTCAGAGGTTAGCAGTGTTGCAGGTGAGCGTGTCTTGAGATGGAGGGAATGGAAATTAAATTAAAACAAAATATTCTTTTGAACAGTGTGGGCAAAGGGGTGGTTGTTCCATAAATAGACAGGCACTGCTTTGTGAAGAGGGCTCTGACAGCATCAGTTTTTTGACAATTGTGGTCTGATCTTTTTTTATTCAGACATCCCCCAACGTAACAAAATATAAGCTTTTAAAAAATATATTAGTGATGGGTACTTGTCAAAGTGTCTAGATGCTAATAGTCAGCTTATCATTTGGTGATTACTATAGTGAGCTCTCAAACACATTTTATTTAGGCTATCAAGGATATTTCAAAATGTGGAGTAGGCCTGACTTTAACAAAGCGGCTCCCAACAGAGCTACTTCATTCTTCCAACAGGAATTCTAAAGTGGGATTCATGTCACTGCAGCTTTGAGGATTATCACCCACATACTATAATCAACCTGACACAGTTCATAACATTTGCCAGCTGACAATTGCCAATAAACCAATAAAATAGCAAATCAACGTAGATTTTTATGGAGACAACTTGTGGTTCTGTGAGGAACATATTTGTTTATGGTACTCATTTATTATGATGATTGGATCCACAAGCTACCTAGATAGACATAGGGAGTGGATTTGTGCACAAACAGGCACTGTTTTTTGTACTATATTCTAAAATGTACAGTGTTTTTCTATGACAATGCTGTTTTTGAATAAATGTTACTTGAATTCAGCTTGCTGTCTAATCTGTGTTAGCAAACCATACATTTAGCCTCAGCCTGAAAGGACAAAATCTTTCTTCACTAGTTTGGAACATTAAGCTTACTGTTGACTGTGTTGGTATTTAATAACGTCCAGTTTTGTTTCTGTTTCTTTTCAGTGTTCAGAATCTACACAAATGGATGCTCTGCACAGTTGTTTGCAAATCTGACATTTATGACCTAGTGTGCTTTGTTAAAAGAAATAATCACTTACTGTAGTTCTTTAAAAACCAACCCACTTTAGTTAGGCCTGGTCTACACTACAGAGTTAGGTTGAACTTAGCTGCGTTAGGTCGATTTTAAAATGAATATGTCCACACAACCAACCCTGTTCCGTCGACTTAAAGGGCTCTTAAATCACCTTCTATACTCCTCCCCGGCGAGGGCAGTAGCACTAAAATCGACCTGGCTGGGTCGAATTTGGGGTAGTGCGGATGCAAATCGACCATATTGGTCTCTGGGAGCTATCCCAGAGTGCTCCATTGTGACTGCTCTGGATAGCACTTTGAACTCCGATGCACTAGCCAGGTACACAGGAAAAGCCCCAGGAACTTTTGAATTTCACTTCCTGTTTGGTCAGCGTGGTGAACTCAGCAGCACAGGTGACCATGCAGTCCCCCCAGAATCGCAAACGAGCTCCAGCATGGACCAAAAGGGAGACACTGGATCTGATTGCTGTATGGGGAGAAGCATCTGTGCAGGCAGAACTCCTATCAAAAAGAAGAAATGCAAATATATTTGCCAAAATCTCACAGGGCATGTTGGAGAGAGGCTATGACAGGAACATACAGCAGTGCCGTGTGAAAGTTAAGGAGCTGAGGCAAGCCTACCAAAAAACAAAGGAGAAAAATGGTCGCTCCAGGTCAGACCCCTTCTATGATCAGCTGCGTACCATTCTCAGAGGGGACCCTACCACTACCCCACCACTGTCTGTGGACACCTGCAAGGGGGGAGTCTCACGCAATAGGGAGGAGGATTTTGTGGATGAGGAAGAGGAGGAGGAGGAGAATGCGCAGCAGGCAAGCGGTGAATCCGTTCTCCCCGGCAGCCAGGACCTCTTCATTACTCTGGAGCCAATACCCTCCCAAGGCAGGATCCCCGACCCTGAAGCTGGAGAAGGCACCTCTGGTGAGTGCACATTTGTAACTACAGTACAGGGTTTAAAAGCCATAGTATTTAATGTTTGATTTGCCCTGAAGAATTGGGATGTATTCGTGGCCAGTACAGCTACTGGAAAAGTCTGTTCACATATCTGGGGATGGAGCAGGAATCCTCCAGGGACATCTCCATGAAGCTCTCCTGGAGGTACTCTGAAAGTATTCTGGAATCATTGCAGCATAAAGCATGGCAGCGAATGGTCCTGGGTTTTGGTCGCATTCAAGCAACAT
This sequence comes from Chelonia mydas, assembly GCF_015237465.2. Taxonomy (NCBI): domain Eukaryota; kingdom Metazoa; phylum Chordata; order Testudines; family Cheloniidae; genus Chelonia; species Chelonia mydas. The sequence goes on from NC_057849.1 coordinate 277,343,790, forward strand.
TCGGTCTATATCTTTCTGTGTTAGCCTCAGGAGAGTGATATCATTCATGGTCACCTGGTTGAAATAGGGAAATTTTTTTGTAAGGGAACAGTAAAAGGACCCCGTTCATGCTGGGCTGTTTGCGCTTGGCTAAAAGGGATCATCCTGGAGAATAGCCACGCAGTGGGGTGTGGGGAGGTGTGTGCTGCACATCCACCCTAAAACCACAGCTCCTCCTTTTAAATGTGAAACCCAACCCATTGTTTGCTATGGGAAAGGACGGTGCTGCAGTTTGAAACCATTCCCACATGTTACGTGTAAGAAGACAACCCCACGTACCTTTTGTCTTATCATGGCTGCCTGAAAACTGAATTCTGTTGCCCAGCCGTGTGTGATGTATCACCATACCGGCAGGGGCTCAATAGAAAAGGCAAAATGCGACCTTATAACTGAAGCACATGTGCTGTCTGCTGTGAATTGCTTGATTCACTGTGAAAGAGTCTCCCTTTTGTTCTCAGAAATGTATCATCTTAATTTTTATTCTCCCTTTTTATCTCCCCCCAGGTGCAAATGTTTCTAGGCTCCCCTATCATCTCCATCCCTGATTGCAGATTAGAAGGCAAAAAAAAACACTCGCGATGACATGTTTTCTGAGCTCATGCAGACCTCCCGCATTGATAGAGCACTGCTGAATGCATGGAGGCATTCAATGTTAGAGGCTAGGAAAGCATTAAGTGAGCACAAAGAGCAGAGGCAGGAGTGCGATGCTAAGGCTAATGGGGGAGCAAACGGACATGATGAAGCATCTGGTGCAGCTTCAGGAAAGCCAACAAGAGCACAGACCCCCACTGCATCCATTATACAACCACCTGACCTCCTCCCCAAGTTCCATATCCTCCTCACCCAGACGCCCAAGAACATGGGTGGCGGGAGGCTCCACTCCACTCCAAAGGATGGCCCAAGCAACAGAAGGCTGTTATTCAAGCAGTTTTGATTTGTAGTGTGGCTACAATACGCAATGTGGCCTTGTCCTCCCCTCCTCCCCTCACCCACCCACCCCACTCGGGCTACCTTGTCAATTATCTCCCTTTTTTAAAATTAATAAAGAAAGAATGCATGGTTTCAAAACAATAGTTACTTTATTTTGAAGGGGGATGGTGGTTGGCTTACAGGGAATTAAAATCAACAAAGGGGGCGGGTTTGCATCAAGGAGAAATACACACAACTTTCACACCGAAGCCTGGCCAGTCATGAAACTGGTTTTCAAAGCCTCTCTGATGTGCAGCACACCTTGCTGCACTCTTCTAATTGCTCTGGTGTCTGGCTGCTCAAAATCAGACAATTTGCCTCAACCTCCCACCCCGCCATAAACGTCTCCCCCTTACTCTCACAGATATTATGGAGCACACAGCAAGCAGCAATAACAATGGGAATGTTGGTTGCACTGAGGTCTAACCTAGTCAGCAAACAGCGCCAGCGAGCTTTTAAACGTCCAAAGGCACATTCTACCACCATTTTGCACTTCCTCTGCCTATTGTTGAACTGCTCCTTACTACTGTCCAGGCTGCCTGTGTATGGCTTCCTGAGCCATGGGAAAAAGGGGTAAGTTTGGTCCCCAAGGATAAGTATTGGCATTTCAACATCCCCAACGGTAATTTTCTGGTCTGGGAAGTAAGTCTCTTCTTGCAGCTGCTCGAACAGCCTGGAGTTCCTAAAGCTGCGAGCGTCATGCACCTTTCCCAGCCATCCCACGTCGATGTTGGTGAAACATCCCTTGTGATCCACCAGTGCTTGCAGCACCATTGAGAAGTACCCTTTGCGGCTTATGTACTGGTTGGCAAGGTGGTCTGGTGCCAAGCTAGGGATATGCATTCCATCTATCGCCCCACCACATTTAGGGAACCCCATTGCAGTTAAGCCATCCAGTATGACCTCCACATTTCCCAGAGTCACTACCCTTGATAACAGAACGTCAATAATTGCATTGGCTACTTGCATCACAGCAGCCCCCACAGTAGATTTGCCCACTCCAAATTGATTCCAAACTGACCGGTAGCAGTCAGGCATAGCAAGCTTCCACAGGGCTATCGCTACTCGCTTCTTAACTGTCAGGGCAGCTCTCATCTTGGTATTCCTGCGCTTCAGGGCGGGGGAAAGCAACTCACAGAGTTCCAGGAAAGTGGCCTTACATATGCGAAAGTTTCACAGCCACTGTGAATCATCCCATACCTGCAACGCTATGTGGTCCCACCAGTCTGTGCTTCAGAATCGGCATTCCACTGTATCAGTCAGCCCCACTGCCACCATGATGTCCCAACTGCAACAGCCCGTGCTTTCAGGAACGTCTGTGTCCATGTCCTATCAAAATCGTCCTCATGCTGGTGTCTCTTTGCCCAGTTCTGCATGTACTCCAGGTGCGCAAGGTGTTTACAATGCTCACAACAGCAGTGGTGAGCTGAGCGGGCTCCATGCTTGCCATGGTACGGTGTCTGCAGGAGAGCAGAGTTGCAGCGGAAGTGGTGGATGATGACAACATGGAGAAATTTGCTATTGAGACTGAGCTCATTTACAAAAGCAGGAGGACACAGTTGCAGCCGAAGTGGTGGATGATGATGGTTAGCAGTCGTACTGCACCATCTGCTGACAGCAGCACCCAGGACACAACAGCAGCGGTGACGGTGAGCTGAGCGGGCTCCATGCTTGCCATGGTTTGGCATCTGCATGGAAAAAAGGCGCGAAACGATTGTCTGCCATTGCTTTCACGGAGGGAGGGGCGACTGAAGACATGTACCCAAAACCACCCGCAACAATGTTTTTGCCCCATCAGGCATTGGGAGCTTAACCCAGAATTCCAATGGGCGGCGGAGACTGCGGGAACTGTGGGATAGCTACCCACAGTGCACCACTCCGTAAGTTGATGCTAGCCACGGTAGTGAGGACGCACTCTGCTGACTTAATGTGCTTAGTGTTGACGTACGCAATTGACTGTATAAAATAGATTTCTAAAAATTGACTTCTATAAAATCGACCTAATTTCGTAGCGTAGACGTACCCTTAGATACTGACTTTCAGAGATGATATGTTGGTTTGTGCATCTTTAAAGGGACCTTGTCAGCCTATTTAAATCCCAACCTGGTATACTTTGAAAGAAGACAAATCTTTTGGGAAATGCCTGTTGGCTTCTAAATGAGAAATTATTACTATTGTAATTATGCAAATGTAACAGAAAATGATCACTCTTTATACAGGACCTGAATAACATTAAATATTATTTTACAGGGTTGCTTACAAAATTAGAACACAAATACACAAACATAACCTATTCCCTATACACCTGAATCACTGATGGTCGCACCATACAAAAAGTGAATAAAAGTGACTGGCCCCAGGCTTCCACAGGAATGGGGGGCGTGGGGGAGGGAGGCTGGCCAGTTCCTGCGAGAAGTGGAGTGACCTGGCCCCGGCCTGCTCTGCTCCCCTGGCTCCCAGGCTTGCAGGGAGGGGGGAAAGCGCCCCCCAGCACTCGCCGGCGCCACAGCTGGGAGCCAGGGGAGCAGAGCAGGCTGGGGCCGGGCCGCTCTACTTACCGGTGAGCACCGGCCCAGATGACCACTTCTGGAATACTCAGGGGAGTAGGGAGGGAAGCAAATTTCTTGGTGCCCAACGCAGCTGCATACTTTGCATATGGGTAAGGACGGCCGCGTGTGTAAACATGCTTTGTTATGGCAGAGATCCCCCAAGTAAGATAACCCATCTCAAAGCAAGAATATGCCCTTCTAAATGCCCCCTTTCATGCTACTCTCTTCCATCTGAAAGCTACTTTTCTACCTTCTTGCTTGGAGGAAGATACAGTAATTGTCTACATCTTTGGGCAGCATACAAGGGTAATTCGTGGCAATTAATCCCCATAGGCCACCATGACATCCCCTCTTTCAGGTTACAATAGATGCTTTTTTGCAGCAACTGCTGCTCACGAGCAACATTTCCCCAGGGAACACTTTCCCTACTGTGAATTGTGGCCACTCCCCATAATAGCAACAGGTGCTATGGGGAGCAACACAGCAAAAGGGCACCAAGATGTTGCTACTAATGAGCATCTATTGTGCCACATAGGCAGGACATACCACAAAGACATCATCAATTACAGAGTATAGCAGTTGGCCAAGGCTGATAATCAAAGCTAAGAGGATTTCTCTTGCTGTGTAACTGTGCTGGTAAAGATGAAGAATAAGAGAAAATACAGCAAAGAGAAAGAAAACAGGGAAACACTAAAACAATGGAGGAATCAACAGAGAAATTTAGGGGAAAAAACAGGAGAAACTGGTGAAGAGGAAATAGAAAAGGGAAAATGAAAGACAAGGGAAACAGTGGTGAAATCAGTGAAGGGTCAGACTTGAGGGGTAAAGGAGAAACCATAGAGTGAAGAGATGAGCAAAGAGTTTGCATAAAATGGGAGAGGTAGAGGTACAAGATAGAGAACAAGGGAAACGAGAAAGATTGAGGCACCAGAGAAAGTAAAAAAAAACAAAACCCTGCCAGATCCCATCCTCATTGCAGAAAGGGAGTAGGGGAAGCAGAGTAAAACTTCACTGAAGTCACCTGCTGAACTGTCAGCCTGTTACCTTCCAACATCCCCTCCAGTGGCCCTGCAGAAGCAAGTTGTGAGAGGAATACAGGAGAGTAGCAAGAGGCATAAGTAGCTTTTTGACAACCAGCAGCAGTTGTGCTTGTTTCCAAAGGCATCCCAGGCAGCAGAAGGGGAATGGACTAGAAATCATGGGGAGTGAAGAGAGGAACTGTGTAAATAACCAATATTTTGGTTTGGTGGCTGAACAAAAAATAATAATTTTGAGGTAAACGAAATGTTTTGAGGGTTTTTTGTATTTTTAAAATCTTTTTACGAAAACTCTTAAAATCAAAGTAAAATTCAAAAAAACTTTTTGTTGTGAATCTAAGTTGAAAAAATGTTTTAAAGTGAAAAAAATTTGGCAAATTTTACATGGATTTGTGAAATATTTTGGTTGATCAAATCTGCATTTTTGAGGCAAAAATGTTTTGTCTTAAGAATTTTGTCCAGCTTTTAGCAAAACACCGAATATTTGAAGGGGCAGAATCACTGATTTGGTTTTAGGTTTCAGAGTGGTAGCCGTGTTAGTCTGTATCAGTAAAAAGAACGAGGAGTACTTGTGGCAGCATTTAGAGACTAACACATTTATTTGGGCATATGCTTCTGTGGGCCAAAACCCACTTCATCAGATGGCTGCAATGGAAAATACAGTAGGAAGATTATATATATATATATATATATATATATATATACACACACACACACACACACACACACACACACAGAGAACATGAAAAAATGGGGGTTGCCATACCAGCTCTAACGAGACTAATCAATTAAGGTGGGCTATTATCAGCAGGAGAAAAAAAACTTTTGTAGTGATAATCAGGATGGCCCATTTCAAACAGTTGACAAGAAGGTGTGAGTAACAATAGGGGAAAAATTAGCATGGGGAAATAGTTTTTACTTTGTGTAATGACCCATCCACTCCCAATCTTTATTCAAGCCTAATTTAATGGTGTCCAGTTTGCAAATTAATTCCAGTTCTGCAGTTTCTCGTTGAAGTCTGTTTTTGAAGTTTTTTTGTTGAAGAATTGTGACTTTTAGGTCTGTAATTGAGTGTCCAGGGAGGCTGAAGTGTTCTCCGACTGGTTTTTGAATGCTATAATTCTTGACGTCTGATTTGTGTCCATTTATTCTTTTGCGTAGAGATTGTCCAGTTTGGCCAATGTACATGGCAGAGGGGCATTGCTGGCACATGATGGCATATATCACATTGGTAGATGTGCAGGTGAATGAGCCCCTGATGGTGTGGCTGATGTGATTAGGTCCTATGATGGTGTCCCTTGAACAGATATGTGGACAGAGTTGGCAACGGGCTTTGTTGCAAGGATAGGTTCCTGGGTTAGTATTTTTGGTGTGTGGTTGCTGGTGAGTATTTGCTTCAGGTTGGGGGGCTGTCTGTAAGTGAGGACTGGTCTGTCTCCCAAGATCTATGAGAGTGAGGGATCATCCTTCAGGATAGATTGTAGATCCTTGTTTTGTTTGTTTGAGGGGGGCACGTGTTAGGACAGACACGGCACAGGGTTCTATGGATATCCACAAGCTCTATGGTTATCCACAGTGCCTTAGGCCTGCAATTGCTCATGTGTTTTCAAACACAGTTTTTTGGCTACTTCCCATCTTTTTTTTCCCCATTGTCTTCCTGCTCGAACTCCGTGGCTGACCAACACCCACTGGCCATGCAGCTATCTGGCTTAACAGACTGCATTCTTCACTTCTAGCAGCTCAGCATTTAAAATGACCTCTTTTGAAATCATAATAGTGTGGCCTGCTCTACTGGGCTATCTTCCCAGGCTAATATAATTACCAGACAAAAGACTATATATTTATGTCAGTGCTGTCAGTTGGAAACAAAACATCAATTGCCCAAGTGGATATAGTCTGCATTCATGTACAAATTAAACACTGGCTGCCTTTTGAGCTGGAATTTTATTCTTGATCTTTGAATCTTAAATGAATAGTAAGAGAAAACAAAGAATTAGAAACTAAACATAGTTCCTGTAAGTGTGCTTGGGAAATCTTTACTTTATGCACAAAAAACTTTTAATCTGTGCCTTTCTAAACAATTATAATGTTTAGTCATCCAACAGAAATGTACAAGTGACAAGGGGAATGACAAAATTAATGAAGAAAGTTATTAAAATGATTCTATTGCCTAAGTTGGCGACAACACATAATTTTCTTCTTTGTAGCCCTCACTATAATTTGCTTAATTTATTTTGCAAGTTGTATTTTTTCATGCTTATTGTAGCAGGTTCAGAAGAATGAGCTAACCATCAAGAGGTAAAATTCTTATAATGCCGACTAAAGCGTATCTTCAACATCAGAGAGAATCTGAAAGGCTAAACATCCATTACGATCCCTTTTTTTTTTGCGCTAGCAACCAGCTAAGTGATCCTGCTGAGATCAGACATAATAAGTAAAATACCTGCCTACATTTGCTTGCCTCTTATACACAACCTCCCACAATATATTACCATGAGTAGAATGCATGTTCAATATAAATTATATGTGGGGGTGAAAGGAAGGACACATTCAAGCATCACAAAATATCAAACCTACCCATAGGCATTTTAAAGGGGAAGGTGAGCTTCTAAGAAGAGTATGGCATCAACAGTGATGCTGCAACATGGTGGAATCATGGTAATACCCCTCCAGATTAGTAATTTAAAATACCTGACATCCTTACAGGTCTTCAGATATACACTGGAGGTGAAAAAGACCTATTATATCAGCGTTTCTCAAACTGGGGTCCACAGACCCCTGGGAGCCTTTGAGGGTCCTCCAGGGGGTCCGTGGGCCCCACTGATCAACTCAATTCCTCCCCCTCCCTCCCAGCACCTCCTGCATGCCAGGGAACAGCTGTTCGACCAGGCTTTAGCCATGTGAATGCTAAATGGGCATTAAAATTTTTCATTTAGTCTCTTTTCTAACACTAAAGTGACAATATGACTGCCACCCTAAGCGGCATGGCCATACTTAAAACTAAAAACTTACTAATATATTGGTTTGGTCCAAAGGCCCTAGGACTGCCAGAGGCTCTGGAACCTTGGAAACGCTTTAGAAACTCCCCAGGCCCATGTCCACTCTGTCTGCCTTACTAATGAAGGGGAATTCCATTGATCAGGAGTTGTTTGTGAAAGTATGGGAAGGGGAGTTATGACAGCCCTGAACAGATAATGGTAGAGCATATTATGGAATGTTAAAAATGCTTCAGTGGACCACAGGCTTTGTTACTACATCAGGAGATTCTATTCAAAATGTATTGGATGCCACAGAGTTGTGCAAAATGGCAGCCTTGTCCCTGACCGTTTTATTGAGTCATCATAAAGGAAAAGGAACCCTGATGCATAGGACTGTTCCAGAGTCAGGAAGCTGTGGAAAGAGGTGGACACAAGAGTGAAAACAGTGCTTGGATTCAGCAACCAAACCTCAGCTGAAAATTATATCTTAGGTTACGTACCTACTGCGCTGGGTTTAATTCTACCACAAGGCGACAGTGATAGCCAAGCAAATGATTTTACAAAGATGGAGGATTAGGCTTACACTCAGAATAGAGGAGAGGTATTGAGGCCTGTCTGAGTTAGCAGCGAAAGAAAGAATAGTTTTATCGACATAAAGAGCAATTATATGAATTTGAAGAAATTTGGACCCTGTTTCTTGAATAGCATTTGGATAAAGAATGCTGAGTAGCTCAGATGCTGGACTTTCATTCCACCTGACCTCTCCACCTTTTCCCTCCCTCTCCTACCACTCCCTATTTCCCCTTTTTGCCTATTTATGCATTTTTTAAATATATTGTTACCACTGCCCTAACATGTTATGTCTGTGTAATATTGTCTGATTTTGTACTGTCTGGTCTTGCAGCTTGGGCAAGTTGTAAAGTTGCATAATTTTATGGGGCTATCCTGTGAAATGTATGGCACCTTTTTGTATTTTCTGTTTAATTTGTTTATTTTCCTAAAGAAACAAAATGATTAATATTCTGGTTCGGGCAAGTCACAAACAAAAATGCGTGTGTCAGCTTCACTCTAGTAGTCCTATTTTTCTACATGCCTCACACATACACCTCCATTATTACATGGCAAAATACAGGCCAATGGGCTGGATTTACTCAAGAAAAACCCAGAGCTAACACTGTGGTAGGAATTTTGCAATTCAGGACAGAGGATCACTGGCAGAATGTCCTAGGACAGCTTGCACACGAACACCTGCTTGCATTATGCTTCACTTAAGGCCCTAGTATTAGTCATTTACTTTCAGGGACACTAAATTCACTCATGATTTATTTTAAAAATTCCATTTAAATGTATTGTGAATCTCTGTCATTAAACAAGTGAGACAGCTTAGAGTTGCATGAAATTGATACCAAAGAGCAGTGAGATGCCTTGGCAGGCATTAGCCCTTTGGGAATGATGGAAACCATTCTTTAAAAAAAACATTTAAAAAAATGTTGAGGCAGTGTCTCCTCAGTGCTGTGCTTCTGAGTGTCTGGTGCTGCAGCCAGCACTAGAAGGCCCAAAGGAGCTCTGAGCAGAGCTGATCTGATGCAGTGGGAGTGAATACTATCTTGTTAAAAGACTGTAGCAGTTTTGCCTCAGGTACAAAGTCTTCAGGAACTCCTGTAGATTAAAATCATCAATACAATTCTAAAGAGCAGGCAGTGAGCTCCAATCCTGTGACTGGCTCCACTCAGGACACATAGACCCTTTTACCTGTGCAGAGTCCCTTGCTCTACACAGGTGCAAAGGTCCACTTGCATGGAACCACAGTAGGTTCATGCCATGCTTATTTGTGTATTTATCGTTTTGTTTTGTACAATAGGGGGGCTTGTCCCTTTGAAACTGTCACCAGCCCCAAATGCTTTACCCCGCTTTTCACAAATATGAATTCCTTAAAAATTTTTTAAAAATCCATCATTCCTTTGTGGTTTTGGCTGTCACTCTGTCCTGTACCTGCTGCACACAAGTGCCAGTGTAGTACTATATTAGGGATTTACGTGGCTGTAACAGAGTAGGTGCACTATGTGGGAGAAGCAGGACATGCAGACATGAGGCTCCTTAGCGGGAGATCCCACCAAGCCTGACAATGGCATGAGATGTTTATGGCTAACTCCCAGATGGAACTCCAGAGAGGTCTTTCTGGGAATACACAACAGTAACTGTAATGGGAGAAGCACTAGGTCTCCTATTTGCACCTGTGATAATTGGATTCTGCTAGGCTACACTGGCACTGCACCTGGACTCAGACTCTTTGGCTTGGACTACACTTAAAACTTAGGCTGGCATACCTATGGCACTCATGGGTGTGAACAATCGGTAGCTATTCTGCTATAGCACCCATAGCATAAGCAAGACCTTTGGTGCAAATCTTTAGCCCCAAAGAAAACAAACTTGTGAGCATGCACTGAATTCAGCCCTGCTCTATACCTTCAGTGGAGGGAGGAGCAATCTCAGTGTCCAGAAGTCACCAGCCCACCACTCCTCATTGGATTCATGGTGCTACTGTACCAAAAAGAACTAGATGCTGCCCTCTTTGCCTCCCCAACACCCCCTTCTCTCCATTGTGCAGCTGAAGAAAAGGCAGCGAAAGGAAGAAGAGCATTGGCCACAAACATTTTTTTGGTTATGTTTAAATTAATAATTGGTGGGACTTTGAAAAACCTCCTGTTGATTTCAATGAGAGCAGGAGCAGGCCCTCAATGAAGCATCCCAGATATATATTGCTGTTTTATTTCTGCTACAATAGCAGCAATGTCAAAAACACACTTCCCTTTATTGTTACAGGGTCAGTACATTCATTTATCTGGACCAGTCTTAGCAATGATAATCGATAACAAATATCTAGTAAGAGGACTTTCTTTTGGTTATTCCTTTCATCTTTAACAGTGTTTCATTACAGATCTCAGTACTTCATTAGTACACATAGACCACTACAAAGGTTGTTGTCATTCTGTTTTGCTTTTCATTAAGGTAAATTAATGATTGCTCTTAAAATTTATAAAGGATATTCACTTCCAGCCGTCTAAGCCTATTAAGTTATCTTAATGGAAGGAAACAATAAGACTGCATCAGCCAGGTTGACATTTATTTCAAACTCCTACTCTAAAATCTGCAGTTAACAAGGTCAAAAAGCTTTTGGCGAATTATGGGTCCAGAATTCTTAAAATGATTTGCAGCAAGGATTTATTATAAAGCCAACATTGTATTGTCAGGAAGTAGCAGATATGTAGTGAATAGGAGCATAATACAGTCCATTTATTTTACATGCTGTCAAAAAGAAGAAATGATTCAAAATGGTGTAAATGGACAGTTTTGAAAGTGTAGGAATTATTTCATCTCATGTTATCCTTTGGGAGTGAATAGCTTTGCAGATGGCCAAGATATGAAAAAATTACTTTTTTTCCTTAAGTGGAAGCCTCTCTCCCTCCATTTAATTAAATGTTGTGTTCAATAAATTGATAGGAGAATGCACTTGGTGAAAATGGAACAATGGATGAGACCATGCTGCTGAGATCTGTGCACAAAGGGTCCCCTTTCTGGGACTTCCTCCATTCTATTCAGAAGAGGCAAGGTCAACCACCTTAGGGTCACCATCTCCCTGCACTTAGGCCTTGAGAGTTCTCTGCAGGATAAGGACATTTGCCCAGTTGGGAAATCTTGTCAACACATCTCAAGGGATTTACACTGACAGGGAGTCAAGACAGTGCCTGAGGGCAGCACGGAACAACAGGTCTTCAGCATAGTGGCCCTGGACCTCCAGCAGATCCCCTGTGATCCCACTGTAGGGTTGGGTGGGAAGCAAAGCCTGCACTCCCATTGGAAGGGAACACTGAGGAAACTGCAAAATGAACCTGACCTCTCTTCCAGGTGTTCCACAGAAGGGCATGATCCAGCCCAGTGTGAACACAGTTTTATTTAATACAGGCATTTAAAAGGCAACAATCAACATCTTTATTCCTCATCTATATTTCTACCCTAGTTCCAAATAATCTAGTCTCTTACCTAAAATACTGTATAGCAAGTGGGAAAAAAACCCAAACTTCTAAGCATTATTTGCCATCTTCTCAGGTGCTGCCCTCTATAGTAATCCCTGTGCTCTGTCCCCACTGAAAGGGAGATGGGGAGGGGTGGAGAGGAAATGGGGTCATACACTGGCATAAGGTGACATCCCCCCTGCAGTCAAAGACTAGTTCTGTGGGGTCAGTAAGTATCATTCTCCTATTGTACAGATGGTGAAACTGAGCAGAGTGGACCAGATCTTGCAGTGGTACACAAGATGCCTTTAACCAGTTAAGCAAGAGTAAATTAGGCAGCAGTGGGGTGTGACTGGACAAGGTGTAAGATGTTATCCTGCATCCTGATGTAGAACAGTGCCTAAATTATCATAGTCAACAGAGGGGAGTGTAACACAGAAAAGAGGTGCTGTAGCAACAGTGGGTGTATTGAGGATAAAAGAAAGATAAGATCATCCTGCAGGGTATAAGTGAGCAAAAGGGGCTTGGTTCTATTCTTAGTTACACTGGTTACCTCTGGAATAACTCCCCTGAGCTCAGCGGAATTACTTTGGATGTCAGCCTGTATGACTGAGATCTGAATCTGGCTAAGGGTGTTGAAGCTGCAAGGTGTAAATTAAAATAGATCTTTACCCTACTCATCCTAAGATTCACTTGCCATCACAGCTTCAATCAGAAAGGACAGTCAAAGCCATCATTTAGTGCTCAGCTGTGGCTGATTTCAAAATTCACCATCTGGCACAGAACATCCAAGTCCACGCAATGGATGTGCCAACTACACAGCAAGTCAACAGCAAAGAAGCAGCTTAGTGTAGTGCTCAACACTTCACACCAGGTCACAAGGACAGAAAGAGGAGACCACTAGCATGAAGAAACTTACTGTGCAGCAGACAGCAACAGCTAAAGTATAACGACAAACCCAGAGTCACTGAGAAGATTATAACTGGTTCCTGTGGAGATTGAATCCTTACGTGGCATGCGAAGCAGCCATGGTATTGCCCAGATAAAGTACAATTTTGGAGCCTCCACGTACGTGAGTTAAATGAATGAAATGCTCAGACTGATGTATGCTGGAGAATGTGAATCACCACTATTGGATATGAGATTAAACTGCACAGTTACAGAGCTAATAAACAAACAGTTATCGACCTTGGGTCTCTGTCTACCAAACAATACCTAACCATTTTATTTTAATCCCCAAAAGCTCCTTCCTCTACACATTGCTTGCTCTTTATTTTTGCCACTCCAGTAGCTGTAAAGAAAACTAAAGTACTGTACAAAGGGGTTCAGTATTATCTCCATTTTACTGGTGGAGAAACTGAGGCACCGAGAGAGGAAGTGACTTGCCCACGGTCACTTAGAAGGCCAGCAGCGCAGCTGGGACTAAAACATAGGTTTCCTCAGTCCCAGTCCAGTGCTCTGTCTACTAACCCATGCTGCTCTGCTGAAATGCCCCAAACAGATTCATTTTACATCCCCCATCACATCACTCATAAAATATCTTCTTAAGTGAAAATGTATTCTCTGAAAACAGAAAGATATATTGCAGAAACATCCTGAAATATTGTTAGGCTAACACCCTATTGTTTTATTTAACTTTTGGTAGCCTGGCACTAGTCCTAGAAGACTCCCTCTATGACAAAAGTATTTTGTATAGCTCACTTGCTGGTTTGTGATATGCAGGGAATCCAGGCAGTCAATCCAGATTAGTAATGGATACACAGTGCTTAATTTGTAAAGAAAGAGGTGCCGGGGTTCAAGCAAGTTTTTTACACTCATAACTGATGTAGCAAGCCCAGACGTGCTGGGGCTATAAACTGACAAGCCTAGAGGTGGCTAGGGCTCAGCTCTGACTAACCCTGGAACAAATTAAGCCAGTGGTGGGCAATCTGCGGCCCATTAGGGCAAGCTGCTGGCGGGATGCCAGACCATTTGTTTACATTTGCAAGGCCGCCTTCAGTTCAGTTCACTGTTCCCGGCCACTGGGAGCTGTGGAAAGCGGTGCTGGGAACGGCAAACCGCAGCCACTGGGAGCTGTGAGTAGCCCTGCAAATGTAAACAAAGAGTCTGGCGGCCTGCCAGTGGCTTGCCCTGATGGGCTGCGTGCAGCCTGTGGGCCACAGGTTGCCCACCACTGAATTAAGCACTGGATAAACCTCACAACATTCAGAAGACATTAGCTTGGAAGAGCACCTATGAATCTGAATGCTAACCCAGCCCCCTAACCAAACTTCTGAGCCTACTGAGGTCCCTTCCACTAGATTTACATTATCCTCCTTCCTTCAGCAAGGCCCAGTCCAATCCTTGGTCCCCATTTGAATAGCTTCTCCCACCTCACAACCTGTGATATCTGCTAAAGACCCATAAGGACTGGCAGCAATTTGGACAAGACTTTGCTGATGTCATATCTAACAGCACTCTTGGGCTGCACTTCATATCTTTATATCTAACAGCACTCTCGGGCTGCACTATTACTCCTGTTACCTGAACTTCCAAGTTTTATTCTGTGACTTTCCTCATCACTGGTGCACAGAACCGGACACTCCAAAGATGACAAATGTGAAAGGAATGACATGTTTAGTCTGGCCAAGAGGCCACCAGACTTGCTGTATGCTCATTGACTCTTAAAAGAGAACGGGCAGCTGTGAGAGTGGGAAAGGAGGTTGCAGATTGGTTTTTAGGATAAGGGAGGACAGGTTGGAAGTTCTGAGATGCTGTAAAATCTTGGAACCCTGCATACATTTTTTTGTATCTCCAGTGAACAGACAGACATCCAATAAGCGTAAGAAAATCCTAAATGAGCCACCTAAGCTGCAGTTTGCTCTGTGACTTGGCAAGGCTTTTGAGGTTCTTGTCTTTATCATACAGGAGCTGGTTCCTTGCACCTTAAAATACACTACAAGGGCCTGTAAAAAGAATGGCTCTCAAGGTTAACGGTCATGTAACTCATAAGTGGTCATACTATTTTCAAAACTGTGAAGGAACTGATACAGTGGCTCAATTATATTGAAGAATGGATTAAATGCACGTGAAACAGGTCTGAGGGAAATATACAGTGATTTCCACACAAGGGAGGGAAGAAGTCTCCAGGAGAAGCCATTATTCCCATATGTTGTCCAGAAGGTTTAGTAGCACCATTTACCAAAAGGAATCTCTTCAATGGTAGTTTCACCTAGCGTTTTCCTGAAGATGGACAATGCAGTAATGAGATCCATCTCTTCCCCCTAGTAATGATATCCTTGCCAGGTAGCAGCTAGAAAGCTTTGCAGGAAAGTAGTCTTTTTAAAATTTTATGGAGAGGGTTTACATCCCTAAATCCTTCACATACCATTTTAATGTAAGCTAACACGGTTTTTACAGCCCATTAAAGATCTAAGCACTCCTTGTCTATGTCTATGCATGTAGTCCATGCCTTTGCTGTATTTATCTGTTAGAAATGGCTTCTCTGTCTGACTATACTAAAGTGGTCCTCTGAAGTCACAGACCTTTATGCTATTTCGCTAAAAGAAAATACATCCCCCTCCCCCATCACTTTGCCTTTAAAAAATAAAAGAACTGAGGCAGGCTTCAATTTAATGTTCTGCCTGTCTTTTGGTAGATAACTGAACCTCTGCATTGTCAGATAACTAAGGGTTTAGCTTCAAGCAACATACTATTAAGGAAATTTAACAGGGTGCAGTTATTACCAATCATATCTGCCCGAATCCCAGCCCATTGCACATATTGTATTTGGTCAGATGGTTACTTTTTTCCAAATCAGGATCTTTTCCAATTTGGGAACTGTTGAGTCTTTGCTCTCACACCTATCAGAATAAGGAGACACAGCTGAGTGCCAAGTAACCAAGTTTACTAACTGTATACAAAGCCTGTCTCCCTATATACAGTGCCCCTCTGGTGGGATTCTGGTGGCAACTGCAATAGAAGGTAGGGAGAGCCGTTAAAAGGCACCCCAAACTATTTAAAGGAATGCTGGTCAATTCTTATGCACTACAGAAAAACTCAGTCCCTGGAGTGACTGTTTGCAAATCCAGTTGTCTAACGCACTGAGGCCAAAGACTGTTAATACCAAAGCATGGCTATTTCCTAAAAGAATGATTATAAAAATACTTAAGAGAAAACATAACCTTTCCCTCTCAAAAGCATCAGCAGGTGATGCAGTTACTTCAATCAGCAATGATAAGTAAAGCTAAAGAGCAAAGAGACTAAAGGTTCTGTAACCACATGACTTCAGATGATATTTAGGAAAGGTAAGAAGTTCAGGATTCACCAATTTCAAAGGTCAAACAGGAATAAATAAAATAGGACAAGGCCATGGAATGGCTTTTAATGAAAAAAAATTGTATTTTAATAGTGCCTGCTGACTGAGTACTCTATAAGCATGAATAAAATATTACAACATTCATACGAGATAGGTATTGTGGTCTCTATTTTACAGATAGGGAAACTGAGGAATAGAAAGGGTAATGTCTACATTTTCCAGAAGTGGCCACTGATTTTTGGTGCTTTACTTTGTGGTTGCCCAACCTGAGAGAGCTGTTGCCTGATTTTGGCGACCAGTGTAAGCAAAATTCCAATGTAGATCCTCTCCAGAGGTGTGTCTCAAGCTGCCTTCCTGGTGCTTGCTACTTGGCCTGGCTTCTCCCCTTCATGGGTTGGGTCCTCAGTTCTTTTTTTCAGACACCCGGTGCCTCCTCACTATGCATGGGACACAAAGGGTGCTGTCCCTGGGAAAATGAATAATGCTACCACAGCTGGCAAGGTGTATAAAAACCTACTACACAAGAAACCAAGTACATCAACACAAACCCCAGCAAGGAGTCGACACATCCCAAACAACAATATAACAAAGGAGGACTTTGTTAGGAACAAGAAAAAAGGATTTGGGGAAGAAGAGGGTTAACTATTAAGTACTAAACATTAATAAATCAACAAATTCCCCATCTCGCAACATGCAATTTACCCCAAGTTCCCAGCTACCTCCCTGGCACCTTCTCAGGTGGATGACACATTGAGGACAAGTCTAGAGAAGAGTGCTGAGAACACTGGTTAGCTAAAACAAAAGTTGTCTTCACCCCTCCGTGGGGCATGGTCCTCTCCTGGCTCTCTAGTTTGGAGTCCCGTTGGGGTCTCAGCTGAGTCTCGGTAGCCAGTGCTGGGTCCCATCTCTGACACTCTGGATGCTGGTCTCTGCAGGGCTGGAACTGCTCCGTTGGTGCAAACCCCAGCTTGCCCTCGTTTATGCCCCAGATCAGCAACAAGGTAGCTATGTTTAAAATATGACATTTATATGTACACCCCCTCTGTACTGTTACAGTTTAAAAAGGGGTTTACTGTATGCTCTTGGCAATCGCCACATCAAAAGCTTTTTGTTTCAGTGCTTGTTGAGCCAGGGAGCTTGACCATGCATTGACCCAGCACAAACTGAAAGCGTCAGTGCTTGAGACAACGGATTGAACAGATCAAATAAACTTCCAAACATAACTCCAGAAACTAAGTTTATTTTAAAACTACCTTGAATATATAAACATGTAATAAGATCCCTTTGATTTTCCAGCACTTAGTAAAAACTTTAGCTTTTCTAATGTACCATTATTTACATGCATCACAATTAAAATGGGGGCAAAATAGGTTTATATTCATGTGATGGGGTCCACTCACTGCTAGTGGTGCCTCCTCCTGGCCATCCTGGGGATTAGCTCTTCCAGGCATTGAACTCTCCTCTGGTGGTGTCTTCACCCAACCTATCTTCATCTGTGGCCTCTCGCGTTCCACGAACTGCAGCCTCCTCTTTGTGATTCGGTCCTCTGGCTGAGTCACCATACGTATTCCCCTTCTGGGGTGGGGATGTAACAAAGTCTTTTGCAGACAAACCATCCCAGGCAGTCTGCTGTCCTCTGTCTGGACTGTGCCATATTCCCAGTGGTTGGTAGGGGAACTTGAGCCCATCCTCTACTCTGAGTTCCAGCTCAGGAGCCCTCTGACGAGCAGCAATGGCCTGCACTGTCCAATCTTGCTGCTTTCCCCGTCTCTAGGTTCACCAGCCTCCCAACTCCCTCCTCTCAGGGAAACTGTGGACTAACCTCTAGCCCCTAATGCACCTTCCTTTTCCTAGGGAGTGATTACAGCCTACTTCCCTGCAGCCTCTTCTGATGATAGCTCTTGGGCTTTGTATAGCTGAACCTGCTCCCAATCAATTCCCTGCACCCTGGGTCCTCCTCCAGGTGCAGCCTGTGGAGTTAATTGGCCCACCTGGTCATCTTAACCCCTTTCAGTCTTGTGTGGGGGTAGACACCCCATCACAATTCAACAACATTGCTAATTGCTGTACCAAACAGACATCTTAAGGATGGGGAATGAAGAGACAATGGAGTGGATAGTGCTGGTATAAAATGCACACTGCAGTTTCAGTTCCATGGATAGTTCTTGGACAACAGAAATGTGAGTTTCAGCATCCTGATTCTTCAGTGGATTTTACAACAGAAATGCCTGAGTGAGAAAGGATGGTGTAGTGGTTGGGGTGCTAACCTGGGATAGGGTTGCCAGTCATCTGGTTTTCTACTGGAATGCCATGTCGAAAAGGGACCCTGGCGGCTCTGGTCAGCACCGCTGACCAGGCTGCTAAAAGTCTGGTTGGCGGTGCACGAGGGGCTAAGGCAGGCTCCCTGCCTGCCCTGGCTCCGCGCAGCTCCTGGAAGTGGCTGACATTTCCAGCTCCTAGGCGCAGGGGTGGCCGGGGGGCTCGCGTACTGCCCCCGCCCTGAGCACCAGCTCTGCAGCTCCCATTGGCCAGGAACCACGGCCAATGGGAGCCACAGGGGCAGCGCCTGCAGTTGAGAGCAGTGCACGGAGCCCCCTGGCTGCCCCGTGCCTAGGAGCTGGACTTGTTGACTGCTTCTGAGAGCCGCCTGAGGTAAGCGCTGCCTGGAACCCACACTCCGAACCCCCTCCCGCACCCCAACCCTCTGCCCCAGCCCTGAGCCCTCTCCCATATCCCAACTCCCTCCCAGAGTCTGCACCACCAAACCCCCTCCTGCACTCTGAACCCCTTAGACCCAGTCAGGAGCCCACTCCTGCATCCTAAACCCCTCATTCCCGGCCCGACCCCAGAGCCCACACTCCCAGATGGAGCCCTCATCTCCCCTTACCCCAACCACCTGCCCCAGCCCAGAAACCCCTCCCACACTCTGAACCCCTTATTTCTGGCCCCACCCCAGAGCCTGCACCTTCAGTTAGAGCCCTCACCCCCTTGGCCCCATCCCACAGCCTGGAGCCCCCTCCTGCATCCCAAACCCCACATCCCCAGCCCCACCCCAGAGCCCACACCTCCAGCTGGAGCCCGTACCTCAACCCAGCCCAGTGAAAATGAGGGAGGGTGGGAGGAGGGGAAGAGCGAGCGACAGAGGGAGGGGAGATTGAGTGAGCGGGGGCAGGGCCTCAGGGAAGGGGCAAGGCAGAGGGTGGGACAAGGGTGTTCGGTTTCCGGCAATCAGAAAGTTGGCAACCCTAGCCTGGGACTCAAAAGATCTCAGTTTATTCCCAGCTCTGCCAAAGATTCCCTGTTCAGACTTGAGCAATCACTTAGGCCCAGACCCTCAAAAAGGTATTTAGGCACCTAACTCCCACTGAAATTAATGGAAGTCAGGCATCTAACTGCCTTTGAATATCTGGGCCTTAGTCCCTCTATGTTTCAGTTCCCTATCTGTAAAACAATGCTTCCCCACATCCCAGGGGTGTTGTGAGGATAAATACACTGAAGATTGTGAGGTGCTCAGATACTACAGTAGCGAGGGCCATATGAGTACCGAAGAATGATGAATAGATCGATGTACAGATGGAGCAACTTTGGGTAAAGATATCCGCTTCTCTGTCACATGTTTGTTTCCTTCTTTTCCTTCTATAGCTGTAACTCTCCAGGGCACTGGAATCCTTGACCTGCTCATCCTGTCACTGCTTCTTAGGGCACTTGAAGAGCAGCACATTGGTAAAAGAGATCTGAGTTGGCTTTATGTGAAAAAAGGCACAAGTAGCTCTAAGGCAAATGCAGAAGAATTCTGCAGAAGAAAAGGATGCAGAGAATGGAGAGATGCTCATGCCCATGTCAAACCCACTAAAGTTCTCCACATCTGCACTAGTTCAATAATCAAGTCTCAGTCTAAAAGTGATTTTTGCCTACTCCTGACAAGGCCGAGCTGGAAAAGAGGAAGCTCCACTTTATCAGCCAATATAACCTTCTGTCATAATCCTGTTCATGCTTCCACTGCTGAACAGTCATGAAGCTGCAGTGTTTGGGTCCCTCACGCTAGACCCATGCACCTTTAAGCTTCCCTAGCTCTGGGTATGCTCCAGAACTCTCTCTGGCTCCAGCCTCTCTGGCATACTTCCTGGGTGGAAGCTCTGTCTGATACCTCTTCTGGAAGTAGGATCCCACTGCCCGGCTGCCCTACATCCTCAGGCCCATGCTAACCCCCACCCCTTCAAGTCAACCCAGTTGCCTAAGAACATCATTTCCCAGAGCTCCCTCCTTGTGGGCATGACAGTTTACAGTTTACTGCTTCAGGAACACATGATAACAGTTTGGCAGAAGAATTTCTAAGACAATCACTCTTTACTTTGGATGGCACAAGATAAACCCAGATTCAGGTAAAACAAGAAACACCTTTACACTATTCACTGCCTCAGTCTTTTCACCACCCTTGTTCATTCTGTGGGATTTGCATCAGTGTCTTTTCAGTCAGTCAAAAATGTTCCTCCTCGCTCTGGAACCCTGGCCTTTTGTTCCTCTCTCCCAAATTTCTCAGCCTCTGTGGTCTTAAAAAGGCCTGAACTAACACTTGGTTTCTTTGTTCTCCTTCTGGGGATTTTCTACCTCTCCATACCCTAGCTCTCGTCAGACAAGCTGGAAAAAGCTGATTTCACCAAGGATGCAGCCATCCTCTTGCTCTGTTCAGGTAAGACCTATTCGGGTATTGATATTCTTTAATGGCTCAGCTGTTCAGAGAGAGACTCAGATGCTCCTCCCTGTCTCCTTTGCACAAGGAGTCTGAGGCAAGAATGCAGTAAAGATAATCATAAATGCTTAAACATAGAGAGTTCACAATCGCAAAAGAATTAATAAATGTAGACAGATTCTCTAAATAGTCCCATCCTCTCAGCTGCTTTGCTACTTTTTCCTCTGTGCGTCCACAAGCCCTCGGTGAATTTCAAATATTATGTCCATGCAAATGTGGTCAGTGAGTGAGTGCCTCCATATCAGACAAAAATGCAGTTTCCATGATCTGCGAGTCAGACAATAAATATACAAAAGAGGAAGTACAGAATAGATAATATGAAAAGGGACATGTCTCATTAGACACTTGTCAATTAAACCAGATTTACAAAGGCACCAAGCCAGAAAATAAGGGCAATGTAGATTTTTGCTAATCACACCCTTTTTAATGATCACTCCTCAGCTCACAGACAGACAGCTTAACAATAATGGCATCTACTTTGTACAAGAGGAAAATCCAATAATGGTAAACTTTATACCCACTTTATTCAAGTGTAGCTGCTTATAATGGAGAATTAAGCCCAGGTATGCAAATGAATTATCTATATATATAAAATGGGACAAATCCTACAGAATTTGTCTTAATAATTCCACACCTAGTTTAATATAACACAGAACTTAAGGACTTAGTAGTCCTTAAGTTTGTCTAGTAACTGACATAAAGCTATCTAGGTCAGTTATCTATTGGTTTACTTGTTGAATCCAGTGTTCTATATTGCACAGTTCTTGATATCAGAATACATTTTCTCAGTTCTCTGACTTCTAGAAAAATTTGCAGAAGTCCTACCACTTGAAGAACCAAGGGCCAAATCATCCTCTCCAACTCTATGCCAGGGCTAAGGGAGAATACCACCGCTGTGACATTGTTCCCCAACACTGAAGTCCCTCTACTGCTTCTCTGTAGGGCTTGGGCCATGTGGGTAAGAAAGAGGTGGAGCCAGATAGATGTATTGTTCTTTGCAGCATTGTTTCCAGTTCCGCGGTCAAATTTCCTCCTTACGTTAATGCAGATTGGCGTTCCCGGTCCATGCTTTAGGTCTTTTTTGGAGCTGGACTTCCAAGGTAGGAAAACTTAAGGTATAATATTTGTATAAGAAATATTATGTATTAGAAGGCAACATAAAGCCTTCTCTTTGATCCTCTAAAATCCAGAGATTATATGGTTTAAACTACTACCAATTACCCTGGGGGTGGGAGGCATAGGGGCCCAAATCTTCACCTTCTGCATAAAATCATAGGAAGTAAACCCTATGAGTACGAAGTTCTCTAAGTGGGAATAACCTTTATGAAGGACACGATGGCCCCAAAACTCTTACTTTCTCAGTAACCTGGAAAAGATGGATTTTTCACTAATGCCAGAATTATTTCTCAGAGATAAAAACAAGTGCATAAAATAAGGTTATGAGTGATGTGAGAACCATCTGGGACCTATGGTGCATTCTTCTCAAAGGCACTTCTACTTATTTTCCCTTATTGGATTCAAAGCATGCAAGCAGATGTCCATCTTAAAGTTTCTTATTTTTATACTTGTATTAAGAAATACTATGCAGATGGTGAAAATGAGTGAAGATAAGATAGGCTCGCCATTAGGAGAAGTGCAGAGTCTTATCAGAAGTGCTTAAGTCTATATTACTTTTCTTCTGCCATAGGTGCCCACTTGAGACTGGCATCGCATGTGCAGCAAACAAAGCCTTTATACTTTCACTGCAGAAACCAGGGCTGGATGCCCATCTGTCATTAAAGTAGGACAATGTGTCAGTTTATATTTAATAACATTAAAGTGTCCCTACAACAGATATAGAAGTGCTGTTTACCTTGGGCTCTGATCAAATTGATTCTGATAACTTGACCTCAGAGTCACTATTAGCACAGATGAAATCATGGAGTACCTATTCAAAGTAACCTTTGACACAGTAACTAAATTAAATCTGATTTTCTAATGGGCTTGATACTACATTTTTTACTTAGGCAAAACTCCTGCTTAAAGCCAAAAGGGTGCTATACGTGAGCAGTCAAGGAAATCAAATCATTTATGGGTGATGGCATACAGGGTCACAGTGGAAAAGAACTATATGGAGCCAAGATTATCGATACAAATAAAAATTTATTCTACACTACATATTTTTCTTGCTTCCTAAGTTGTGCCATTGCTAGGCAACTGAGGATGGATTAATAATAGAATGCAAATGTATATCCATATACTTACATTAGCCTTCATTTGGATGCGCATGGAAAGGATTGGTACAAACGGTCCCTGTGTGGCTGATCAGAGCTCAGTACATCTTTACTATGAAGGGGGACAAGAGCATCAGAGTGTTTTCATTATGCACAACTTTTAGTGACAAACACCAGATTATCAAAAATGCAGCTTTCTTCCCTGTGGACATTTTCTAATCCTCTGTTTAAGTATTAGAGCAATTTGCTTGTACAACTTCTCTATGCCCTAGTCCCATACTCTAGGGGCAATTTTTGTTACGGGTCATTTACTAATATTGTACAAACTGGACATCCCTAAGGCAAAGAAATCATCACCAACAAGTAATCAACATTTTCAGTCGGCCCTTTTTTGTGCGGTAATTACTATTTCAGGTAGTATTACCAGAGAACATTAGATTTTAGGACCTGAGTAACTAACCTAATGACTTGTCTGTCATTTGGCGTCTACTGCTACGCAACTCCCACTATACTTTGTGCATGCTTCAGTCATTATTTTAATTCAGAATTAGAACTACATTTGTAACTGTAGAGGGAAAAGACAGCTTTGAGAGTGGCTGATAATTCACACTGTCTCCATAGCCTGCTGGTTCTTAAAACAAACCAAACAAACCAAACCAAACAAAAAACCCCAAACCCTCCAGCCCCTTGATAATTAGCACCCTTTGTCAAAGCTTCAGTTACAGTTTGATGAAAAAATATTCCTAAATGTCAAGAACCATACAGTCTGATAAATATGGATGACATTTAAAAAACAAAGTCAGTAGTTTCTACAAAAGCAGAAGAAGCAAAAGGAAACAATGTGAATTTATGGGGGATTTTTTTTTACTCCATATCCCTCCTTACATATATCAACTGGTTTGCACTCTTGGTTCTTTCTGTTTTTTTCAAGATGACTGTGACCCCTTTGTCTCGTATTAAATGCCTCATCTACATTCAGCAATACGTTTACCAGAACTCTTCAGTGAAAAACCATGCATTTGAATGGGCCAGGTCTTTCCACTTATAACCATTCAGCACAATTGATTCAGAATCATCATATTCAGAGAACTCACCAAATATTTTAGTTCTTCAAGGTCATTTTAATTTAGTAAAAACACCATTCTGGGAAATGAAATACCACATATTTATAAACTGTTTTAAGTTGTGATTTAAATCAATCATTGCCCTCAGTGATCGTTCCTTAAACAATTCTGTCACTCACACACCGATTTGAAGGAGTCATTGACATTCTAAATGATAGCAAACAGCAGCTGCAGATCTTTCACGGAACAACTTTTAAAATTCCCTTCTTGTGTAAACTGGAAGATGAGTAATTTTAGCAGATCTAAGTACCTATCTACCTGCTGTATATTAACTGTGCTGTGTGTGGCAGTTACTCTTGCTAGAGGTCATTATTGTAACAGTAGTAATTAATAACACTATAGTTGTTTATTAAATTAGAATATTTTATTCTGCTAATTGGAACCTCATGTGCAATTAAAAAGGAAGATACTGAGCAGCTTTTAAATGATAGGATAAGACACTAGTGGCATCATAGTGATAGTATTCTCCATTATGGAGGTCATAAATTCAATTCCCCCACCAGGTTTTAGGTTCCTACTGGTAATACAAACATTAGGATATGTACAACAGTGTATACACTAGAAAAACTAGTACCCATATTATACTACCAGCAATGATAGTAAGCGGTAGCACAGCCAGGGCTCAGGTGTTATCACCACTATGAAACTGAGACTTGCTCGGAGTAGATTTTCAGGATGCAGCAACAGAAACTCACAAATCTTGTCTATGTTAGCAGCTTAGCACCAGTGCAACTGCACTAGCCATGTCTGTTGTTCTAATAGTTACCCCCTAACGTCTGGTCCTTTGATTGCAATGCTGAACCCAGGCCACTTCTATCGGACTCTGGTGGCTGTGCCAATCAGGGAATCGAATGAGAACCAATTTAAACTGGTATTTTTACGTGAACCAGAACCAAACCTGAACCATAATTTTGTCCTTCCTACTGAAGCAGAAAGGAATTTCAAAAATGTGGGTCACTGGTTAAAATAAAGCGTCAACCTTTTTTAAGCTCAAGAGTTAAAAAAAGAAAAAAAAACACTACAGTACTGTGATCTTATTTTCATTATAAAACAAGACAACAAAATAACAAGTAGGCATGTGATTGTTACCAGAAAGACCGGTGCCAGTGTAATGAGAAGAAAATGAGAACAGAAGGAGGCCAGCCCACAAGAGTAGGGAGGGAGAGGGGATGCTTAGTAGCTGCATGCACACCACATGAAGAAGCAGGGCGGGGGGGGGGCAGAAATAGATGAACTCTCTCAAACTCCCCACTAAGAAGAGAAGAGGTGGAATGTTTCCTGGTTCCAGAAGTTAACAATAACTCTTCAAGCCCATAGAAAAAGGTAATGGCTCCCCAACCCTTCTCCCCTTTAGACTGGTCTCCTCCCACCCATCCCCAACCCCTGGGGCAGCTCCTCCCTCCAATTGCCCCACTTGAGGCAGAGCCCAGGCCCCAAACTCAAATCTTCCATATCAAAGGGGAAGTATATAACAAAACCCTCTGAAGTATCCAAATACATTTCCATTTTCACATACATGACAACTGGTTGCCGTTACTCTGCAATTCCTTTACCACACGAAAACTGCTGGCCAGCTCACTAGAATGGCTTCATATATGGACTCCATTATATCTGCACATAAATGTGTCTCAAACATTAATTTATTTAATCTCACAACACCTCTGTGCAATAGTGAAATATTATCCCAATTTGACAGATAAGAAGTCGCGTCAGTGCACTTTGGTCATACAGAAATAGGAGAGGTAGTAACTGAACTCAGGTGTTCTAAGTCCAGTGCCTTAACCACAAGAGAATCCCATCTTCCTAGTATCAGTGTCCAATTCAAGAGGATTCCCTCTTCTTGCACATCCGGAGGCACCCTGAAGTGACGGCAACTAGGGATCCGTACAGATCTCTTCAGCTATGCAGTAGTGGCTGAGGAGGAATAATATTTTAAAAAATTTAAATGGTATGTTTGGAGATTATTTGGAGAATAGGAGTTGATTCCCACAGTCTGGGATCCTCCACCTGGCGGTGACCAGTGCCTAATGGGTCAAAGAGAGCAATGCATCTTCTGCCCCTCTCACAGAGAACCTATCCAATTGTGTCATGTTGTTCACATGAAAACATTTCCATTCTGGTGGTTATCAGTTTACATCCACAAGCAGGGTCTGAATACAAAGTACATTATTTCATTCCCCCTGAATTCTTGCTCAAGTAATGACAGACTCACAGTCAATCTGGGTACCATTCTGCTTCCATTGAAACCAGCCATTGATTTCAGTGGGAGCAGGAGCAGGCTGTTTGTGATCTATTGATTGCATACTTCAGTTAAATCAAAAGTTGGTGTATTCAGGCCATTATATAACTCTTGGTGTGCATGCATGAAATGGCTATATTACTATTCCCTTAAGTATAAATTAAACATTTTCGCTCCATCTGTTGAAGGTCTAGCCAAAACACACACAGGCTGCTGCAGCTGCCCAGAAGCCACATGATTTCCTGCATATTTTACTTCAAGTTGTAACCTGGCTTGTAAAAACCCATTCTGCACTTTGTAGGCTGCTATTTTGGTTGTGGGTGGTTTTGTTTGGTTTTGGTTTGGTTGGGTGTTTTTGCTGCTGACTTCTCAGATGAGCTTCTTCTCTTCTTGGGACTGTTTGATATGTACTGCACAGCACAGCGGTACCTGTAACTAGAATGATGCTTATATGGAGATAAACTTCTTCTATTCTCCCATCCCCCTGGGAATGCACAGCAAAAATTGCCTTTTACGTTAGAATTCAAATGGCAAAACACCAGCCAGTGGGTTATTAAACAAACCAACCTAAATGAAACCAAAACAGAAGATAATAAAAAAAAACCCTATTATTTAAATATTTCAATTCCTTTCCAATAAAATAAGTACAACACAGTGCTATATGTTTAAAAAAAACAACAAAACACTTTTTTGCAGAAGCAACCAAATGGATTTTCCAGTACTATCAGGAGTAAGGCCCTCAGCTGTGTCTGCTCAGTACTTCTGATGCCCTAATGAGCCAGGTAGGCTGCCTGATGGGCCACTCTGCCTGATTGGCTGAGGAAATCAGCAGGCTGGTTCTTAAACTTCGCAGCAGCAGTAGCTCACTGGGTGTTCAATACACATGCTGGTGGACTCTCTGCCTCTCTGTGCTTGACTCTCCAAACTCCACTCCTGCTTTGCTCCTCCACTGCTCTAGCCCAGATCCTGCCGTGCACTCAGCTTTATTCCCATCCTGTTCCAGCCTTGCTTCTGCCTCAGAGCCAGCCCTACTCCTGACTTCCCCGACTCCCGGTAATCCGGTTCCAACTTCGGTTCTCTCTCTGTTTCTGCCTCAAACTCTTGGCTCTGACATTTAGATTCTGACCACTAGGCTGACTGCCTACGACCCAGTTTGTTGACATGTACTTCCTCTTGTTAAAAAACAAAACAGAACAAAAAAAAAAACCCCAACTATTTGAGACTATTTTGATAACATTGTCATATGTTAAAGGTAAATGTAAGTATGTTTTTGCCTGCAATACAAGCACTTCTATGTGAACTTTGAATCCCAACCCCCAAGCATTGACTTCTTCCTAGATTAGCTGAGTGCATTGTGTCTATCTAACCATTCGCTTTTATTGAAGGACAGATGAATATCAGTCCCTGAAGAATACTGAATTAGCTACTCCCTTGTAGCAAAGCATTTTCTATTTTCAGTCGACAATAGGTTTACTATTAGCACAGCGTTTCATAATGCAGCCGGAGAGTACAGTGGCAGGCCTGCAGAAGCAAATGGAAATCTTTTTAAATAAGAATTTAACGTGCAGGGCTCTTGCTTTCATTTTAGTAACCCTCAATAAAGCGATCTCTCTAGAATAGTCTAGTATGCTAAAGGCATTTGGTTGGATAAATAGCAGGTCTAGAAATATTCCTATGAACACTAAATAACACACATTATATGTAGAGTATTGACAATTTTTACCATCAATTAAAAAACTTGCCAAATTCTTGGAACTAGAAAGGTCAAAAAACCCAAACAGGATTACTTAATGTCAAAAAACTAAGTGTCTTTTGTTTATTTTTATCCCCCAATTTTTCTATACTCAGATTTCCTATCTCCCAGTCAGAAACTGATATATCAGACTAAGAAATAAAGCAAAACTGCTAATAATCATAATCACAGTTTTGTATTATTTAAAAAAATCTAAAAAACATTTAAAGGGAAATTTAAGACTACAAGAGCCTATTATGATGTTTTGTTCAGTTTTAATTTGCAGAGCGATTGGTATTATTCCTTTTAAACTTGAATGGATATTTTAATTCAGGTCTGGGATATTGTAATTCTAGTTTAAGGGCCAGGTACAATACCTTTACTCACACGCATTAGTATCTGAAACCATAAATAGTCCCATTCAAATCAAGCAGATTTTGGGAAGACCATCCAGTATCAAATACATTTTTAAACATGTTTTCTTCAGTTTAAAAGAAACAGGGGGGAAAATAGCAGTTACAGATGCCACTGCTGCAAAGCCTGATCACCACAGGACTGATCACCATAGAGGCAGAGGACAGATGCTGTAATGATCGTAGCAGCAGCTGATGCTGAACATGAGAATCTTCTTTTTCCTCCCACTAAGCATTAGGGCCTTTGAAACCTACTCCTATTTTATTTTAATGCGGGGAGGGGTGGAGGAGTCACCCATTATCAGAGAGGTAAAGCTACAGCGGCGGTAAGGGGTTTGGAGAAGCAGAATGTGAAGAACAACTATGAATTTGTCAGTTTCAGATTACCAAAGGAGTGAATTCTCCTAGACTCTCTCAACATAACATCCAAGGCAATGAGGGGCATTGCACTTAGTTTTGGGTAATGTTTTAGTTAGCAGGATATAATTTTCATAAAAGGTATTGCACATACACTTACATAAGGGACCAATCTTTGTACAATTTAATGTATGCAGGAGGACAGAGACACTGGCTGGCTCAGGGGATCACCAATGTGTTCAGTGCTGATTTAGTTCAATGATGTGAGGCCATCTCCGGCTGGTAGGAAGAGCCAGTCCCCATCCTGTGAAGGCTATTTAATGGCTTACATTAATAAATTTCTGATTTCAGTCTATCTTCCATTGCACAGGCATCAACAGTACAGTTTTCTCCTTCCTTGGCAGTCTCAGCAGCGAGGGAAAGGACTGAAGAGCCAGTAATATAGAAATGTGCGTTTAACCCTAGGCACGGTCACTCAAGAGCAGCTATAAGGCACACTGGCAGGCTGGTGCTGGGAAGACCACACAGTGCTATTCAGTGAGAGCAAAAAAATCACCTCCATACAGAGGACCAACACAAAGCCTATACACTAGTTACAATAAAGCCCTTGCTTGAGAACTCAAATGGGATTTGAGTAGTGCACAGGTCTTTTTCTGGCGCTTTGCACAGAGATGAACTGCCATCTGGATGAACAGAGCATTTCAGTCACTCACACACAGTAACAGTATACTAAAGATATAGGTCATGCCATGTGTCTAAAAATAGAGACAAATCAGAATTTTTCTGCACTGCCACTTGGAGCATTATCTTACTGTATATCTGTACCTTCCCTCCTCTGCAGCATGCAGTAGTCCATATCTGTACTTCCTTAACCACGATTTTCATCATTAATTTTACTCTCAGAGGTGCCACCTCGCTGAAGTCAAGTGGGAAACTGCAAACATTTTTTTTTTCCTGAAAAGAAAAATGTTTGAATTAACATGCATCAATAACATATAAAGTGATGGGTGGTAACCACAGCAAAGATGGGGACAAACACGACTGATGTTTGGTTCAGAGATGGGTCTGAGCACAAGCTCCAGATGTGAACTCTCCCTGTCTTTGGAAACTTTGAAGTGTATCTCATCTGCATGGAGAACGCTTCTAACAGACAAAACCAAACCACTGCAACCAAACTAGAAAGTTTTTAATAAATTAGGGATTTTCATTATACATTATTGTAATGACATTTTTCTGTCCCCCACCCCCAGTATTTGCTTTAAATGGCTGCAGTAAGTCCCAGCAGAGTGATAGAAAGGGTGCTGCCCTAAAGTAGTGAGATATATTGTCCCATTTCTTCTCTTGTTTGAGGGCAGCCACAGGACCCAGAAGCTAAGTGGTGACAGAAACATTCCTAGTGACATCTGGCGTGTTGGCAGGCTCCCTTGGCAGTTAAGCTAGTAGCTCTGGAATTGCCTCTAGGTTTGTCACATGGTTAGTTTGTTGATGGGCTGCCTTGTAAAAAAATCATTACAAAATATCTGATGTACATGGAATTTTTGGAGTCGTGTCATACTCCTTTGCCCAATTTTACTAATGCTTCTATGCGAGAGTATATATTAGAAGACTATGTGTGTACAATATGTCCCAGATCTGGGGTGAAGCATGGGCAATTTTTTATAAGCACATTTTGGCTGAATGCACCATTTGCCTCACATATAAATTTTGTGTAGAGGCCAATACACCAGGTTGACAGAGTGTTACTGTGTATCCAGTTATAGTATACACAATACAATCAAATTTCTTAGCCTTTATGTTGATTCCAGATTACTAGATTGTACAGTTAATCTTGGGAAAATGGTTCATAGGATCTGCCTAGCTAACGTACCCACCTATTTATTGCCAAAGGTGTTGACTTCGAGTTATGTTGAAAGCAGCGTTGTTGTAGCTGTGTTGGTCCCAAGATATTACCTTACCTGCTGTAAGGGACCAGACAAGCTGTGACCAGCTGCTGGCCTGCTCCCTAACTAATTTTGCTGCTGCGCAACCAGTGAGCCCAACTGCACTGCCGTGGAACTGACAGAGTGGCCACAGCCCCTGACTGGCTGCTCTGATTTAGCAGCCCTGCTTATAAGTCTGGTCCCGACAGCAGACGAGGAGCTGCTCAACATGGACCATGCCCGCAGCTGCACTTACCGTTGTTCCAGTCCCTGTTCCAGCCTCTGCTCCCCTTCAGCTTCAGGCCTCTGGCTTTAATCCCTGGTTTATAAATCTGGTTGACCCTCAGCTCTGGCATTTGGCTTCTGCCTTTCTGGTACTGATTCCTGGCTCTGCCTCACAACTCCAGTTTACCCTCCAGCTCCGGCATTTGGCTTCTGTCCCTCAGCTCATTTCCTGGATTTTGCCCATGCAGGACTCAGTTCTAACCTGTAGGCTGAACTCCCACTTCCACCATTAGGCCTGACAGCCCATGGCTCAGTTGACTACACCCATCTTGTCTCAGTTATACTGAACGGCAGCTGTCATGGTTATAGGGTGAGCTTTTTTCTTTAGTCCATCTCCAGTGCATCCCTTTGAGGACAGGTTTCACTACCTTCACCCCTCTCTGGGTGACACCATACAGTCTTACCACTCCTAGCTTGGCTCTCTGATCTGCAGCCCCCCTCTTTATACCAACAATGTTAACATGGTAGACCCATCTGAGCTTGGCACCTGTAAGCCCTTTTCCTCCAGGAGCTTGTGATAGCAGCTGATTCAAGCGACTAAAAAAAAAGTGTATTAAAAACAAAGCATTATTTGTTTATTCATCCAAAAGTAGAGCAAAGGGTAAAAACAATGAGGGTCTACATGTATGCTTCCATCACCTAATCTTTCCTGGCAAGCTTTGCTTAAATCCATTCAGCCCAGTTACCTCCAACTGTGGGTTGGAAGAGACACAAGCAAGCTGTCAGTTTCTCTGTATCTCTCTGTCAGTGACTCATCACTAGCCACTCACTTATTCAGACGTAGAGTCACCTGAGCCTAGTGGCACGTGAGGCAACCCATTTTCCCCACAGCTGTCTGTTCAGAGCAAGATGGCTGACTATCAGAAGTTGTCTCCACAATGGCAAAGATGATCATCCTGCAATAGGTCATTTTTTGTCCTCCATGCGTTCTCTTCCCTCTAAGTGAAATCCAATCGAAGATATATTTTGTGCCTTTACCACAAGGTAGCCTGATGACATAACTGATCCCCGATCTCCATCACAGTGTAATTACTGAGTCCACTATCTGCTGACCTGTGTGGTGCAACACTTCCACACTGGTTACACAGCGTCTCTAAAAATTTTTTCTTAAATGAAGCTGATTAAATGCATTGAACTTCCTGCTGTGTACTTCCACCATCTGCCATATTTCCTAAACATACAGCCATGGAAGGACACCAACATTTTATAAATCTAATTTTAGTATGTAGATGTATCTTCTTAGTTTTCCAGATATTTGACAAGTGGGAAAATGATCCACTGGCTTTGCCAATTTTTGCCTTCACTTCTTAAGTGAACTGGCCATTAACAATACTGGACTTCCAAAATAAACAAAGTTATCAACTCTTTTGTACTCTGCTCCATCAGTCCCACATCTGACAGCATTCTATCTTATCACCATGATCTTGGTCATTTATCTACTGATACAATGTACCACTTTAGCAGTTTCTACTTTTATGCTCATAAAGAGTCTTTATCCCATCAAAGTTAGTATGGGACTGAAGATCTTGAATGCTAGTCCACAGGGATCTTAGGAGGTAGGCAGTCCGACCTTCCAGCCAGTGACCTGCTAACAGATGCCAGAATAGCAGCTGATCTCTGACGGAGGACTCCAGTTCTGGGATCTAACTGGTGGAATTCTAGGGGTTCCTGGTTGGTCCCCAGCTTCTATTTAACCCAAGTACAGGAACAGGAAGTTGTCCATGCAACTGGGTTCTCCCTGCTTAGGGCTGCTTCCCCGTGTAATACCTGCTCCTACTGATCTCCTGGGAACCCGACCCTGCTTGCCTCCTTACACGTGACTCTTGGTTTTGTCCTCTGGTTTCCCTTGGATTCCGCCTGGTATCTGACCCGGCCTGACTCCAGATCCCTGCTCACACCACTAGATCAGACTGCCCATGACACCAGCATGACTATGTCATCTGCAAAATTTAGGGCCTGCAACTTATGTCGTACTGAAACAATACCAGTGTCCTTGGCAGCCGCCGTCACTCTTCTCATCACAAAGGGTATGACTATGCAGAAGAGAAGTGGGGAGGGTACTCAACCTTGCCTTACACTAGTAACAATCTTAAATTAATCTTAACACATTCAATGTGTTCACTTTTTGTCCTGATGCAACCTGCAGATTCATCATGCAAAGCTTTGATCAAATTAACTACCTTTTTTGGAATTTCATAGTGTCTCAGGAACTTCCTGGGGGGTTCTCTGTGGACACTATTAAATGATTTTGTAAACATCAGTATTCTGCTGGTATTCTAAGCCTTTCTCAATAAGTCTTTGCAAAGTGAAAATCTGATCTGAATGCTACCCACCAGATCAAAATCCAACCTGTTCTTCGCTGAGTACTTTGTCAACAGCAGTTTTCATTTTGTTCAAAATGATAATACAAAACACTCCAGTTACCACAAACAAACTGGTCCCACTTTTAAGGCATTTTACAGATAACATCTCTTCTCCAGTCTCTAGGACAGACCTTTTCCCAAACTATTGTATACAACATGCACATGTAATTCAACATCCCTTCCTCTCCAGCTTTTAACATTTCAGCATCTATCTTATAGCCTGGTGCTTTACCACTCTTCAGTTGTTTTATGGCCTTAGGTACTTTTGCAAAGGCAATTACTCCTAGTGAGACAGTTAAGTCCACTATTTTTTCACATCTCTCAATGTATTAGTGGGTCTGTCTCGTTAGGCACAGCCTGGAAATATTCCTATCAATGGGGTCTCTGTCCTTCCTTGGTGGTTTAATATCGAAACATCCTGAGCCTTCATAATGCCACGTTTTAAGAACTGTGATATCAGTTGTTTGGATACTAGAAAAAGCTTTTTAGAATTCTCTATATTGTTTGCCTCCTTGGCTTCTATTGCTTTGATTTCCATCCATTCTCTGTCTCTATCTTCTAACTTCCTTCTCCACATGTTCTTAATGCAGAATAGCTCTTTTACTGCTGTTCCCTCCTTGCTGAATTCTCTTCCTTAATTCTTTCCTTCCTTCCTACATACCCTCTGCCCAACGAATAGCTGCCCCATCCCTTTATTCCCCTAAGGAGTCTTATCTTTGTCATTATTTCATTTCCTTTGCTTCCCCCTTCCTCTGCCCCAACCAGCCTCCTTTGATTTAACTCCATGCGGTCAAGAAGGATAAAATAAAACAGTAAGCTTCATCTATGGCATGATATCCTGAAACCCCTGAAGAACATGATTTAAAATAGGAACAGTCATATGATGTATCCTGTAGGCAGATGCTACTTTAATACTATTTTTTAAAGATTACATTTATTGTATTGCAAAGATGTTCATTTTTCTTCCCTAGAAAAACCATATAATTTGCATTTTGTGGCTATACAAACCCTGTATACTTTTTTTTTTTTATAAATAGGGATGGAATTTTGTAATCTTCTGTCCAACATGATTAGCTTAATCCCCCAGCCCAACATAACAACTGAGCAAATTGCAAAAACAAACATTCAATGCAAAACAAACATACTAGATATAATACCTTGTTTGCTAAGGTAAGAATATTGACCTGCTTACAAATTGCTTCTAAGCAACAACATCCTTCATCAATAACTATGATACTCAACAGGATGCCAATAATTAGCTCTACAAGTGTTTTCATTTTTGACTTTTTACTTTTCACAAACCAACTGAACATACTGGGTCAAAGTCATCTCTGGTGGCAGGTAACAAAATGTAAGCACAAAGGAGATGCAGAAATTAGGCTAGTACAAATTTAAAGGGATGCAACTAAGAGTAACAGACTGAATTTAAAAAGGAAGATTTAGGCTGATTATCAGGACAAGTTTCCTTATGCTGAGATCTATTAGGCTGTGCAATAGCCTTTCAAGGGAATGGTGGTACAAACATTTAAAATTATACGAGAGAAAGAACTAGTAAATACCCCCAAAAGAAAAATCTTGCACTGAGAGGAGAAGAGGATGGTCTAGATGACTTTAGGTTTCTTCAATTTCTAATTTCTGTGTCTATGATTGTATATCTGAGAGCTATACAACCATATAAACAGGCTACCATTTAATTCAAGGCATGTGCTTTCAATGACATTTGATCCACAGACTTATCTTGTGGGACAGTGCTTTACAGAATAAACCATGTAAGATATCCCCAATATATTTCTAAATTTGGATTAAATCCAGTTTTCAATCAAATCTCTTACCAATAATAGTTCAGACGTGCTGTAAAGGCACTAGGGGCCCAGATTTGGGGGTAAGACTTTGTAAGCAATTGAAATTTGTTGACAATAAGCACTTTACAAATTCCCATAGATATAACCTTCAGGTTTTTTTTTCTTTTGTTGATGGTAGTACAACCTTTCTTATATTATTAATGGAGTTAAACACTTGATTTGAGACACAAAACACTATCCTGATAACAAGAACAGAAAATCATTTTGTGTCTATAAAGGGGGATGTAGCATACAAGGTTTTCCTAATTTATATTCAGCTGGTTATAGTCACATTTATTAATAAAAGCAGTAATTTTAATTAAAATGCAATTCATATTGGCAATTTGTAACAGATACACAGAAGCAACATAAATCAATCAATCATTTGTAATGGGTCTTGTTCTCAGTTAATTGTTGCGTAGCTCCCAATCATAAACATAAGCAAAAAAAAAAATCACATAAATATGGTTGTTCCAGTATATCATGCAGTCAAAATCTAGTGGGAATGGTGAGAATAATCACTCCTACAAGCATTTATTCACAAGAGCAAGAGGAGTGGTATGTGACTAATTCCATTTAAACCAATGTTAATATCTCCTGTGTTTCCAGGACAGATGAAGCATTGATACGGAGAGCAATTCTACACTAGAAATGCTACATCGGCGCACTAGCTGTAGCGTGTCTGATGAAGACGCTCTATGCCAGTGGAGAGCGCTCTCCGGTCGACAAATTTACTCCACCTCCACGAGAGGCGGAAGCTATGTCAGTGGGAGAGCGTCTCCTGCCGACATAGCGCCAGTGTAGACAGCACTTAGGTCACTGTAACTTCTTTCTCTCAGGGGGGTCTTTTTCACATCCCTGAGCAACGCAAGTTACAGCAATTTAAGCAGTAGTGTAGACCTGCCCTGAGATTTTGACCGTAGCTCTGGCTCATATCAAAAGATGTAGGATATGAAACTTTAACATCACATTTTTCTGCTTATTTTTATTTCTCCTTTGATTGCAGTCTCACTGATTCATGCTGAAGGGGTGGGATAGGCAGGCAATCAAAATGGAGAGCCTTGAAAAGGTCAAAATTAGTTTAGCACATTACAATAATTTCCAAGATTATATTAGACCTTCAATTCCTGATGCCCAGTTTGGTGAACAAGATTATGAATAGGAAATGAAAAATGAGCAACAAGACTCCAATCTCTTGATAAGGATTGTAGGGCACAGAAGATTGGGAAATGATCCTACAATTACAGTGTAAAAAACTTCAAACAAAGTATTATATTAATAGAACATTCAATTTGGAAAGTTAAGCACTCAAGAAATAAAGTTCCAGCTGCCTGTGCTACCTTAAATCCTCCCCTTTTTGCATACGCCTCTAATTACAAGA
Source organism: Chelonia mydas (assembly GCF_015237465.2). Taxonomy (NCBI): domain Eukaryota; kingdom Metazoa; phylum Chordata; order Testudines; family Cheloniidae; genus Chelonia; species Chelonia mydas. The sequence continues at coordinate 277,380,289 of NC_057849.1, forward strand.
TCTCACACTATTATTTTCCACAGGAGCCCCCGCCTCATCTAAAGCCTGATCTAAAGACCACTGAAATCCTTGGGAGTCTTTCCAAAGGACTTCAATAAGATTTAGATAAAAATCTACCAAGGACAATGTACAGTGAATGAGGAAAGAGACTGACATTTTCACTTTGAAATAGTACTTAAAACAGATACAAAGAGCAAGACAGCACAGAGTACAGTTGCCATCAACGAAAACTAAAATATAATTTCTGTTATCAAAAGAAGCACATTATTTTTTTAAAGAAGTCAAATTAATTATTTTTATCCTTACTGCTCAATGAACCAAACTCTGTGTGGATGCCTGAATTCTTGACTTTACACCATCCAACCTGCACTCTTTAAAAGGTCAAATTCTGAGTTACCTCAGTATAAATACGAACTCCCTTGTCTTCAGTAGAATTACTCCACATTTATCCTGATGTTAATGCCACAGAATTAGGCCCACAATGTGGCAGGGATCGAATTTACTTCAGCCATTAAGATTAGCTTATAAAATGAAGATGAAATACACTTCTATGTAGAGGTCAATACAAGGTCCATAAGCCGTCAAAATAGGGCTTAGTAGTGCAGAAGCCTTATGCTGGCCTCACTAAATATACCTGAATACTATGGAGGTTTTTCTTTTTGACTTCTTCTTATTTTTCCCTTCTCCTAATTATTTTGCTTTTATTTTCTCTTCCTCTGACACCCTCATCCAAAACCTTTTCCAAGTTGAAATAAACTGTTGGAAATAAGCCCTCCACCCACACACAAAGATGAGAATGGGAAGAGAGGAGCTGTTACTGTTTGCATCCCTCCTCAGTATCAACCCAGGAAATTACAGGAGTTGTTATTCAGTCTTGGAGAACTGTTTCTCTTAAAGTGGACTTCGGTAGGTTTTCTGATCCTGTGGATTAGAGTCCAACTCATTGACTTTTACTCTTTGACCCCATGAACATTTGTGGGTAGAGAGTGGTGGGGAAAGAAGGAGAGGGAGCCTTTTTGTTGTTTTCCTCATCCCCCCTTTTCCCACCATTTGTTAAATCTTGCTCTTCGAGACAGGGATTGCTGTTCTACTTTGCATTAAATGACGTATACACACAACAGATCCTCACTCCTGACCCTCTAGGGGCTAATGTAACACAAATAAATAGGTGGAGCTTCCAGTTGAGCATGAGACATGAAAGTCCAGATTTGATGATGTGCTGGACTAACCACAGAGTTTACAGACTGCTATTACAAAGCTTTCAAGAGATATTACTCACCACACGGTACCAAAAGCATGTCAATGACTTGATTAACTGAGACAATTTTGCATGGCCACACTGTGAGGATACTGTACAGCTATTTGTTTGAGACCCCCCCCCCAAAGTATTTTTCTTAGGGAGTGAGGATATACAAGCACTTTGCAATGTACAAGCACTCCATTATAATGTAGCCAGCAGTAATGGAAGATTTAAGGCTAGTGAGATTTTATGTTGGGGGAACAAGTTTTGTTTTTTGCTTGCGGCACATATACTCCAGTGTATGTCATAACCGGGACTTTGCAAAAAGTGGGAATGCTCACTTGTCTATTATGCTTTGGGGCACAGATGGAAGGATGTTGAAGTGGAATTCCCTCAGTAACACTACTCCAAAATTGTAACACATTTTAGTTTTAATGATATATCATATTATTTCAGTCGCCTCTTCACCTTATCTTCCTGGTGGAGCAATTGCCTTTGGAAGTCATATAATGAAAAGCAAGCTCCCTTTCCGTTTAAAGAGAAAGCATTTGAAACTGGGTTATACAGACCAGAAATGTAGGTATGCAGCAGGAAAGGAGATCTGAGGGACAGTGAAATTCAAATAACTGTTCATTAGACAAAGAATGAAACCATTTCTAAAATATACACAGTAAACTACTAGTAATGAATCGTGTCTGTAAATTTAACTTTATCTGAGAGATTTTACAGAGATGTTTTGTATGTAAGCCTTTTCAAGAGGCTAGTAGGTGATAGAATAGGAAATTATATCAGTATTTACTTAAACATTTCTGTTACATAGTAAGATCCACGGAGATGTAATAATGATACTTCCCCCTTCTTACAGGTTGGGGTCAAAACCAGACCTGTCATTCACTGGCAAGAGGAGAATGCCCTCCCTCCTGAAGTTTCCTCCCCCTACAGCTGGAACAATTCAAACCTACTTTCTTATATTACAGATTGTGGGAAAACAACAATTTCTCCTATTGCAGAGAATGGTATATTCTACCTACTGACAACAAACCCAAATCTTTGGATATAAATTTCCATCTCTATTCTGCATAATTAAGTCTAAGATTTTGTCACAGATATTTTTTGTAAAAGCCATGGACCCGTCATGGGCAATAATGGAAGCCTGTGACTTGTCCCTGACTTTTACTAAAAATATCCATGACAAAATGGGGATCCTTGGCAGCTTCTGGTGAGCTGGGAGCCCTGGGGGTCCCCCCTGCTGCCCACAGTGGCCTGGAGCTGTGGTGGGCTCCCGCTGCCTGGGGGGTCGGGGGTACCCCGCAACTTCCTGCCTCCGCAGGCAGCAGGGGACCCTGCCGCTCCCAGGCAGTACTGGCTGAAGTCACAGAGGTATTTGGAAGTCACGGATTCTGTGACTTCCATGACTAAATCGCAGCCTTATGCATAATCCATTTCTCTCTAGAGTAGACTGGATTTGTGAACCCTATTACTCAAAAGAAAGGAAATTTTCAAGCAAGCACAATGACATTTTCAGAGAGACAGATACCTCCATGGTGGTAAAGAGGATCATCCTTTAAAGATGGTAATCTAAAACAAGATAGATGATATAACCTCTTTCCTCCATTTTCTCCTGGTCACTAAAGCATGGTGAAGACTTCTGCCAAAAGGAAGGAAATGGCATCAGCTAACAGGATAGCCAATATACAACATGTGGTGAATTAACGGTCTCAATACAGGTGACATGATTACTTTGCCCTGATATTATCAATTCACCGAAGGACTGGACTGATACTTAACTGAAGGAGGAATATTTCTTGAATTTACTTAAGCACTGAGTACTGACACAGTTGTGCGGAGTTCCTGTCTGAATGAAAAGTACAATACTGGGTCTCAGAGAAAAGTTCCCAGCATCATATAAAGACATTCATTTGATTGGAGGTAGTAGCTTAGAAAGTACAGAGACACATCCAGCAGGAGTTCAGCTCAGACAGTGCTGTCAGGAGCACAATGGGGTTCCAAAGTCCTGCTCTACGACCTCACCGGATTGCAATAAGATTGGTGCCCTACGGGAATATTTAATATAGGGATTTGTACAAAGCTTGACTCTCTTGAACATGCTGAGAATATAATATTACAGAGACTTGACCTTTTTGCTTGGACAGTTTTATAAACCCATACTAAAGCCTTCCTGGCATATGGCCACTCAAGACTATGTTTCACCGGTTTAGGATAGTAGTTATACTGCAAACTTTGAACCAGCCAGTAGAATAAGTTCTATTTGTTCACTTCTCTTTTAGGGTCCATGAGAGCAATAAAATCACTTCATCCAAATATTCTTTTTAAACATGTCTGGTCCAGGATGGAGGATTGATATTGCCATAGAGGCCCTCCCCTGAGACACAGAAATTTCCGATGATTCAGTGCTAGGTTAGCGAGGCCTGGCAGCCACTGCCTTTTCAGCCAGAATGGTGAAAACACTATCCCTTATCCCTGCCACTGTCTTGTTTGTATGCTCCTGGGGAGCAGTGGAAAAGGTAGGAAGACATAGCAGGGACCTTGCCCAGCTTTGCAAGAGGTCATATAGCATCTCCACAACCTGAGTCCTGAAAGAGAGAGACTGCAGGACACTTTATTTACCCTTTTCAGATGCAAAGAGGTCAGTTTCCAGCCAGCCACACTAACTTGCGATGACGGAAATATATAGAACCACTCTTCTAATCCGACTTCTGCTATGTAAGCCTTGGAGTTCATCTTCCCTGGGTGAGCAGTGCACATTGAGGTAGGAAGCTTTACTTCATCCAGGACAGGAGACTCACTCTTTGGGATAGGGCTGATGGTGTTTTCTTCCCAGTTATTGTTGAAAACCCTCTCTGACACATTGACTATTACAACCAGAACGGGTCTGTTATCTGGAAGCAGCCATGCTTGAGACCTCAGTGAATCATTGTGTTCCAGCTGGTAGATGCTGTGCTCTCTTTTTCTGGTGCCCATTCTCTGAGCTGTTGACCTGTGACCTGTGGCTTGATATTATAGAAATTATGAGGCAATCTTAACTCATATGTTATGTGCAAAAGTGCTTTTATAAGTGATGCTAATATAGCAGAAACACAAGAAGGGGCATATATAAGATATAAAATATTATTATTGGCAATAGGCTGAGGCCTAAATATGGCCCAGCCTACCTTAGCATGAGCACTTGACCAAAGGTCACAGGCTTTAGCAATATACAACTTTTGACAAACAATTAAACCTCAAAGCAGCAAAAACAAGTTTAAAATAGTAGCTTTTGGGGGATTTATAGTAAATGTATCCATGACGCCAAATGCATTGACATGTCAAAAGTATTGGGAAAGGAGTTGATGCAAATAAAGTAGGCTGGCCTTGGAAGTTTGATTTTGGTTAGCTACAATACCAAAGAAATCTTCCTGGAATACCACACGTGGGCAGGGGGCTGAAACCTCATCAAATATGGTTCAGGATCTATGTGGTTAGAATGGGAAAAAGGTCTACTAAAGGTGTTTGCCTGACCCTAGTTGGACACATCGGAACTGATGGGTTGGTGTAAACTGAGCCATTGCCTCCACTTATGATGTACTCCACTAACTATCTTCTACTATGTATTTTCCGTGGCTTCCAGGAGTTTGAAATTGGCCTTTCTATTGTATGTATCTGTATTTTTGTCAGTCACACTAATTATTTGGATGGTAAATAAAACTATACTTATGTGACTCACCAATCTCATCTATTAAATAATGTACATAGCTCGCCAGTTATTAATGGTTCGTGCATGTGCACCCAAACTTATCCCAGGCTGCAGAACTGAATTGGAAGGATCCCTTAAAAATATCTGATTCTCTGAGTTCACCATTTGAGGGATCAGAGAATATACAATTGGAGCTAGATCTCTGCCAACAGTTGAGCTGCAGAGGGAATACCCAGAATTAGTGAATATGTAACATATGAACCCTGCCTCACTGAAGCATGCTTCTGTATGAGGCACCAATCAGAACTGGATTTTTGTTTCTGTGATACCACTTGTTTGCTGTTATGGCCATTTGAATCTTCTGTTACCAGCCTTCTGAGATGAGACCTTCTATCTGATAGTATTCATCCTCATTTCAGGCCTATGATTGACGTAATGTCCCTGCTCCAACAACATGGGGCCCTTTTGGATCTCTCAAGGGAGATACTAGGGCCTGGGGCTCAAGGATGGGTTCCCCAGAAGCTAGACCCCTCTCTGTTGTATGGGGTCCACTTGGGCTGGAGAGGTCAGTGTTTCCCCTGAAGGTCTTGACCTGGGATCGGAGTAGGGATACCCAGTGGGAGTGTGGGGGGCTGTTATAGAAGCAGGAGCAGATGGAGGGAACTAAGACTGAAAGCCCCTTACCACATTCCCTGGTGCTGATGGCGCCTGTTCTGTGTCTGGTACCCTCCGTCAGTGATTTGAGGGGAAGCAGAGAGGGAGGAGACTGGGCTCTGCAATCTTCTGTGCAGTGCATTGCCCGTCTAGCTTTGCTCCCCTCATGGAGATGCAGGGGTGACCTTGTCCAAGAGCCAGTTCTTTTCCCATCCTGCCTGCCTGCTTTCCTGCCGAGGGGCAGGGAGCCAAGGTAACTCCGCTGAGCCTGTCTGGGAAACTGCTCTGTTCTCAGAGCACTCACTGAGCGCCCCAATGAGTCACTCAAGAAGGAAGGGAGCAGAAGACACAGACCCTTCCCTTCTGCCTCTAGCTTTCCCTGCCCTCCTCTCTTCATTAAGCTTCCAAACACCTCAGAAGGAGAAGTGGTGCTGAAGGGACAACATCCCCAAAAATCAAATGCAGCCTGGGACACCACTGGGAATTGACAGACTTATTACTGAACCAACTTCTCAGTGTCAGGTGTGGTTCTGCAAGTGCAAGCAAACTGAAGAGCCCATTGTAATAGACGTGGACCTTGGCATGAAGGAGAAATTATTTGCATCAGTTAAGAGACTTGGATATGAGAATGACCTGGCATTTGCTAGCCAAGTGGCAATCACTGGCCTGCTAATGTATTATTTTCTCCTACCCCACACAAGACAATTATTTCGATATTTAAAGATGGAGAAACAGAGCATCAGCTAATAGATTTCTGATAAGAGGGTCACTTTTGCACAAATAATTTATTCTAGGCCATATTCTTGCCTGGGTGTTATGTGGGTGTGCAGCGTGGAGAAGAGGGAGGTTGTGGGCAATCAGAAAAGACTTCTTCATACTATGGGGGACGCAGAAACATGCCTCACTGTACATAAGGCAGGAGAGGGGACCATAAGGGATGCACAGGGCCCTAAAGGAGAAAGCAAGTTCATTTCTCCCTCTCCCCCTCTGTACCACTTCACAAAGCACAATGAATGAACTGAACCCCATAAAGAGGTGGCACAATGTTTATCTACTAGCAGAAGGAATGCTAGATCTGCAGTGTCCCATGAAATACCATCTCAAAGGAAACATACTGGAGAAATTCCTGCTCTAATGCACATGCATGTTAAACTGTCAGGCCTAATAGTCTTGGAGCAAAGTGAGAACCGGAAACTTTTTGGAGCTTTCCCATAATCTACCTAGCTGCAATATACTCCTCTTTGTTGCTTAATGTGCCTTCCTTCTCATTCCATTTGTTATCTTAGAATCAGTCTACTTTCCTCATTTATTATATCCATTTAAGAAGTGTGCAATGGGGGGGACAAGGTGGAGGGAAGCAAACATGTATCAGTAACAAGCTCCTTCTCACCTACCAAAACCATGAAAAATGGCTTAACTGAGCAAACCTCAAGTCCTTTCTGGATTCACAGCACACATGCAGAGTTAATGTAAGCTGTTTTAAAGCCTGACACTGTTGAGATAAATGTGCACCAGGTATAATACAAAGGCATTACATTTATAATCGGAGCTGCTACCCTCACCTATTAAATATAAATCACATTTCAGTACAGAGACCCCTACTTCATGTTCGTGGAACATGTTTCCATTTGTTTTGCATTCCTTCATGAGCTGAAACTTTTTTAAAATATTTGAGCTTCTGGTAAGACCCTCAGAAGAACTTTATAACTAGAACTGACCACAGAATGGATTTTTCAATCTGTTGGCAATTTCAAAAAGTTGGGGGGAAATTTTTCCAAATAAATCAAAACACTGTCTCCAGTTCAAACATTTATAAACATTTTTTGCAATTTTGTAAGATAAAAGTCATGGAAGTTTCGAAACAGAAAGTTGTTCCAAACTGAAAAATTGAAATGTTTCAAAAATGTTGAAACAAAACATTTAGATTTTGGGGGATTTTTTGTTTTGTTTTTTATTCGAAACAATTTGACAAAATGGATATAATGTGAAATATTTTAGTGTTGCCAAATCTGCGTTTTTCACTGAAAAAAAGAAGTCCTGGTTAAAAAATTTCACCCAGCTCTAATTATAGTGCATTGGGACCTGTAGTGAAATGTAGTCTTTTGCTTCTAGATCCTCAGTTCAAATCCAGCCCAGGTCAGTAGTCACCCAAAATTGTTTACTATCTTATGGCTATTTGGTGGCTTCATTACTAGTAGATGAGCATATCCATTTAAATAAACAACAACAACAACAAAAAGCGCCCCCCTCGCCTCCGCACCTCCCCACAGCTGACATTAAATCGGCTTCTTTTTGTTGGCCTTCTGAGCAGAGAGGTGAAGGAACTGTGTATGGAAACTGAACAAACTCATCTCTTGTAAAAAGAAAAGGAGTACTTGTGGCACCTTAGAGACTAACCAATTTATTTGAGCATGAGCTTTCATGAGCTACAGCTCACTTCATCGGATGCAGCTGTAGCTCACGAAAGCTCATGCTCAAATAAATTGGTTAGTCTCTAAGGTGCCACAAGTACTCCTTTTCTTTTTGTGAATACAGACTAACACGGCTGTTACTCGGAAACCTGTCATCTCTTGTAGTGGTCCCTCCAGTTTAGGATAGAGACACTTCAACTGGTGAGGGAAGCTTAAACTTTGTACCTATTTTGTGAATAAACAGAAGGCTTCAGTCTCCTGGGCAGTCAGCCTGGCATCTTTCGCAAGACTGAGTCCAAATATGAACACATGCTACAGTCAAATGGAAAAAATTAAAATGTAAATATTAAAGGCCTAATGCAAAACCCTGTGAAGGCAGGGAACAGGTGCCCACTGATTTCAAGTGCTTCAGATCAGGCTCTCAAAACATAGTCAATACTGCATTTTTTGCATGCACAGAATGGTATACTATATTTAAAAAAATAGAAATATGACTCCAGGGTTTAACTTATTATCTGCTCTACTAAATTGCTGAGAAAATAATCCCTGTACAAGTGACTTCTCATGTCGGAACCAGGTATTTATACAGAAAGGAGATTAACCAGATACTACTGGAGTTATCGACTAAAGCTTGTCTGTGCTAAATCTGACCTCCTCCTCTGAACAATTTTACAAGCAGCCTCTTCCTGGATTTACTGTAGCTACTCATAAATCATACCAGTAATATATCTTACAAGTTTCTTACATGAATGATTATTGAGAAAACACACAAAAAAACAAATATCATTAGACATTCCATGATTCTGCCCTAAAATATTTTTAAAATATAGAATTCTAACATAATATAAAAGCATTTAATACATATGCTTGTAAGAAAACCTATGATTTTCTGTATTGGTTGTCCACTGCAGAAGCCATGACTCCAGCAAGTTCAACCACTAGCACCAGCGTTCACTGTGACCTATGTCACCTCATGGGTATCAGACAGCAGGAAGCCAAGTAGCTAGTCACAGACAGCTGGTGTAAGCTAACGCATCCAATCTATACTCCTGACTATCAAAACGTAGAGTAGCAGCTGCACGGAAGCATAAATTGTACAGCTAATTTGGTTTTGTATATCAAATACATGCATCATATTATCACAGATCCTGCTAATTAATCCTGATGAAATCATAATGAAAAGAACATTGACAGTAATAGATGTGGAGGAGATGAATTTTCAGGCCTTTTTGACATTCTCACAGTTGCACATGCCACATTTTCAAAACTAGCTTTGCTAAAGGTGAACTTCAGCAAAAGGATGGCTTGCGAGTTCCATTTTCTACAAGAAAGAGAGTTCCTTAATAATGGAGAACAGGGAACAAGCTCTAGCATTATTGTTGTTTTGCACAGCTGTTGTGCAATGCACTGTACAAACACATCTGAAGACTTGGTCTCTGTCCCAAGGAGCTACGCAATAGTTTACTTATCATAGACTGTTCTTTGATTGGCAAGAAACTCCACAGATGCTAGTGGTAACCATACTTTAAATATGTTATGATGTTTCATTGTCCATTTTTCCACAGAAAATGGGACTGAATATAGCCCCTTATAACATATAGGCTACAGGCACTGGCTGGATTTGCCATAGACCGTTTATTTGCCATAGACATAGACATAAACTACACCTCCTTGACCAATGAGGGCTGTGCCCCTTAAGGACTCACCACAGATGAGAGCATACGGGTTTCTGCAGTCCTCCCACGGGGGTTTTGCTGAGGGCAGCTTTGAACAGCGAGCAGCTGGAGCTTCATAAAAGTTCCACCAGCAAAGGCTCTCCGAGTCATGTGCTGAATTAATACATCCCACAGCCTCCCTAACCCTGTCCTCTTCCAAACTGCACTTCCTTACTTCTGAGGATGCAAGTGCAGGCCCCTAGTGGCTGGGTCCCCAAAATCCCCTTCAGATACATTTTCTGATGCCAGGAGCCCTGTACCTTGGGTTATATGTCAGCAGAGGACAGCACAATCCAGAAGGGAATCTAACCCATGATCTATAGTATCCAACCATGAACAAGCTATTATGAAACTACACTCTTGTGTAGAATGTCTTACACATACATACCCAGAACATGCACTGTTTTAGCAATCTCTTCCATCAGGGCTGCATGATATTTCTAAAGTTATTCTTTCATCCTCTGGCTCTCCAACATGAATTAATATTTCCACCTAAAAAGCAATTGGCAACAGTAGTTAGTTTATCCCAACCTTTTCATATCTGCAATCCTGATGTTTTAACACTTCCATTGGGATGGGTAAACTGATTTGATCACCAGAACAAATCTGCAGCAAGAGATTTAAAGGATGACAGTTTCAGTTTCCTGAGACACTTCACTTCTTATTCCAGGCAAGTCTGCAGTTTGATGAAAAAAGGCAAGCAGAGAAGAAATATGAGAAATAAAATTTCTGTCTTTGACTATCCTAAAAGATAGTTCCCTGTGGTCATCTTAAGAGACTATAAGGTCCCTATACTGCACTTTGCTGAAGTGTACATAAACAAGGGACTTGTCTCACAGTTTATCTTTCATTTTCTTGTTTAGTTGTACCCATGAAGGCTCCACAGCTCATACAGTGCGTATGGAGCCCAAAGTCTGTTTATGGCCATGTCACGGGCATTAAAGGCAGCTGCATTTTAAAGCACTTCACCAGTGACTCTACCCTGACATACGAGAAAATGATTCGGTACTCATGCTTTCTTAGTTCAGCATCTCTCCTCAGCATGGAGATGGCCAATCATGTACCTTACTTGTGGCTGTTTTTATGATTATTCACTGGGGACTGACCTACAATTAAGAGCTTCAGTTAAAAGAGTAATAGTTATCAGTGGCTCACTGTCAAATTAGTAGTATGTATCTAGCAGGAACCCATAGGGGTCTGTACAGTGCTATTCAATATTTTCATTAATGATTTGGCTAATGGAGTGGAGAGTATGCTTACAAAATTTGCAGATGATCAAGATGGGAGGGATTGCAAGTACATTGGAGGACAAGATTAGAAAAGATGTGGACAAACTGCAGAGAGACCAGGGAAGAAGAAGGACACAAATCATAAAAAAGTTTAGAAAACCTGACCTAAGAGGAAAGGTTAAAAAAAACTGGGCATGTTTAGTTCTGAGAAAAGACACCAGGGAGGGAGGGAGGAAGCCAGATAATAGTCTTCAAATATGCTGAGGATTATAAAGAGGATGGGGTCGATTATTCTCCATGTCCACTGAAGGTAGGACAAGAAGTAATAGGTTTAATCTGCAGCAAGGTAGATTTAGTGGGACATTGGGACAAAACTTTCTAATTACAAGGATGGTTAAGTACTGAAATACATTACCAAAGGAAGTTATGGAATCCCCATCACTGGCGGTTTTTAAGAACAGATTAGACAAACACCTGTCAGGGATGGTCTAGGTATACTTTGTCCTGCCTGAGCATGGTCTGGGAATGGACTATATGACCTCTTGAAACCTACATTTCTGTGATTCTATGGAGTTGTGATATTGGCCATCTGAATTTGGGTGGGCAGACACCAAAAGATAGTTCTGGATCATGACTGAGCATCAGTTGCTTGGATTATCTTTATGTATACTTTCAATTCAGAGTTGAATGGAGGAGGGGGAAAAGCCACAGAGACATAAAATTTGGAAGATGATCTTTCACCCAGGGGGAACCAAGCAGCCACATAAATTACATTGGGAAAAGGTGTTGGTACTTGTCAGTAAATATTGACCCTTTTAATTCTCTTCTTTGAAGATTAATTTTGTTTATGTATTAACTATTCACCAAAAATCTGTATGGTATTAGCAAAGAGTGTTTTTGGATAGTAAGGCCAGAGAGTGTTGGTCCATAACCTGTGAGTGACCTATATCCAGGAATTTCTTAGGATTGAATATTGGACTATAATCCATTTTGGCTGGCACCTTCAAGTCTATAGGAAAACAGATGTCCAGAAAAGTCGACCTTCCTCGTCGAACTACCAAAAGTGTCTACAGTGACATAAGCAGGACTGCTTGATTGATCAGGAACAATTGTGATTGCAGATGCAGGCTGCAATGAAGAAATGGAGATCCATTAAAAGATGTTTTGCGGAACTGCCAGTTGACCCATCTTGTAGGGATAGTGACAAGATTAGAATTCTCTTTTTGCTTATCAATCTTGTAAGATAAAGATACCATAGTGGAAATTCTATAAGTAGTGAGGTAAACAAAAAAGTTAACACATATCATATGGCGAAATTGATCACGGGAAAGTATTTTTCCATCCACAAAAGGGGTTTCTTTGTCTCATACTCTACAAAAAAGACAGGGGTATTGGGAATTAGAAGGAGAATACAAAACTGTTGGCATCTTACCTGACAGAGGTCAGCTCTTACGCCAAAGGTGATGATGTATCTATTCTTTCTGTATTCCATATGGCGCTGTACTAATCTGATTAAATAATTCCATTTGAGCCTGTTCTTTGGCGATCTCAAATTGTTATTACATTCAAACACACAACAAAGGATTTAATTGGCTTTGCCTAATTTACATTCAGACAGAACAACATAGCATTTTCCTTGCTTGCCCTTTAAATGGGTAGACTCCCGAAGCAGCTTTGCAGAACCAGACAATTCAGGTGCTTTTATTAACAAGTTTCTGGTCAATTTATAACAGACTTCTACATATCCAAATTTCCGAGCTATGCAGAAAGTCTGGAGCAGACAATCAGCAATTCCACCAGGTAATGAATCAAACTAAAGTATTTTTGTGTTCTAATGCACATCAACATTGCCTAATGCTGAGGTCCCTTCCAACCCTGATATTCTAGGAACATATTTATTTGAAGAAAATCCCCCTGTCTTAAGAAGGGAACAATGGTTGAGGGTATAAGAAAGTCCATTATATACCCCCTGACTCTTTTAAAAATGTCTGGAGTTTATATAAAGATGTTGATCCTTTTCTTTTCCCCAAAAATGGTAGTTAGGGTCATCAGTAAACAAAGGTGAATCACAAGCAATTTTGGAGAGTTCACAAAGTTAGTGAGAGTTTTGATCCATTTTTTCCTGTAACCATTTTCTCAACAACAGAAAAACCAAGGCTGACAATGCTGGACAGCCTCTATATGAACCCTTATTTATCATAATTAGAATTAGACCATTTTAATAGTCTCTCAAGTGCCAATAAGCCCACTAATATTAGAGTCAACATTTCAAACCCAGGATGTTAGTGAGGTACCAAAAAATTAGGCAAAATATGTTTGCGCATCTTTATATAGCTCTGTTCCTTCTATTTGATTTCAAAAGGGGCAAGATTGAGCCATAGGACTGGAACTTCCCAATGTACTCATTCTGCCTATTTCACCTTATAAAGAAAAGGACTGTTGTTGTTTTACAAGTTACAAAAACAAAATGACCCCCCCCAAAATCTGTTCTTTATGGCATTCCACAATTATTCTCCATCACTGATTTTTGTATGAAGCTTCCTCACTTTACAAGATATTTCCAACTGCCGGAACTTCAAACTGAATCTGATATCAAAAACAGAAGTTCTCTTCCTGCCTTTAGAAAAGGAGTACTTGTGGCACCTTAGAGACTAACCAATTGATTTGAGCATATGAAGTGAGCTGTAGCTCACGAAAGCTTATGCTCAAATAAATTAGTCTCTAAGGTGCCTCAAGTACTCCTTTTCTTTTTGCAAATACAGACTAACACAGCTGCTACTCTGCTTCCTGCCTTTCTCTCTCCAGCATGGAGACTTTGGAATCTGAATTTCGTTGGGAGTTTTGTACACGGCACACAAGAAAAACAGAATGCATCTAACCCTGCACGTATCGGAATGTGTAGGTAGGAGAGGAACAGGAATTTGAAAGGGCCCTCAATCAATCTGGCCTTTTTTTTTGTGCATGAAAATCACTTGGGCATGCAGATTTTTTCCATGTTATCACTTGTACTCACACATAAGATATGATTTTTGCATGCATACACTATGAACACTATGGAAATGATCGACAACTCATTGAAGTCAATGGAAAGACTCCCATTCACTTCAATGGGCTTTGGATCAGGACTTACGTTTGTATACAATTGGAATTTTGTGCATGTAGATACCCTCATTTGTGCCACAAATAATTTGCGCACAACATTTTGAAAATTTGGCTTGGTATCTATTATATCTATTAACGAAAAAGGAGGCCTCAGTCCAACGTAAGACCTTGTGTAATGGGAAATTTCCCTCCTCCCGTCACACACATACACAGACTGAAAATCTGAATTTCTCTCTTGCAAGTTACAGTACTTTCCAGCTCATTACCTCAGTTTCTTCCCATTATGTCAACATAAAATACTGTAAATAGCACATAGTAACTTAACACATCATGAAATATGGCAATGGATTATAAAAAATAAATTCTCATGAGCATTATTTTAGTGAGACAACTATTTTTGTTGTGAATGTTTTGCTTTCCAGTGCTTCGCTGGATGAAGCTTATTCCTTCAGAGAAAGAAATTTAAAATGCCTCTGTCAGCTGAAAACTGTGAAGGACACAAGACATGTTTACATTCAAGTTTCAGATTAGCAGCTGTGTTAATCTGTATTCACAAAAAGAAAAGGAGTACTTGTGGCACCTTAGAGACTAACAAATTTATCTGAGCATAAGCTTTCATGAGCTACAGCTCACTTCATCGGATGCATTCAGTTTACATTTACAATTTACATTCAAGTTAGCATGAGAGGAATACTGTATTGAAAAATAAAATTAAAAAGGGTGTAGAAGCAGTGTCAATAACCAGGATCTTTCTGCACACTCAATGAAGGGAGAAAACACTAGTTACCCTAAATTAGTCTTTTAAACTGAAAAAAAAAATAAAAAAAGGAAGAGAGAGAGAGAGAACTTGAATTGGGGGGCATGGGTCAGATGTTCAACTTAGTTCAGTTTCCCAGCAGCCAGCCTGCCTTCCCAGTTACTAAGATCACCAGAAGTCGTCCAGCCAATCATGTTGATTCTACTCAGTAAAATGCTCACTCCACTGGACTATATAACTGAAACCATGCAACCAATCCCAGCCAAATCCATACCAATCCTATTGAACTGGATTGCCAAACAAATCCCCATCCAAATAAAATAAATGCACCGTGAAAAGTTGCCACAAAGTTTCAATGGGAAATGTTCTGGGTTCATTCTGGACAAAATTTCACTTCCACAGAAGACTCTGAAAATATTGTGGTGCTCCATAGACTCAAAAAGGCCAATTCCTACGCATTTTCAATTTTGCTGTATTTCTTACAGCTCTAGAGGAAAATACTTAAACCACTGTTTAGGGTAGCTAATGCTACAGTTATGGTTGTTATGTGTGGATGTTTATAAGATATGTCTAACATCTAGAACTTTGGACAGCTACTTGATAAATCCAAATGAAAGGAAATAGAAAAGCTATTTATAAGTTTCATTTCTGTCACTAATTTAATTGTGTGAAAGTTTCTTCATTTGGACTGAAATTTTCAATGCTTGTTCTCAGGCAAAAGATTAATTGATCTATAAAGTCAGAGGAAAGTTACTTCAGTGGTTTTTGAGATATCCTAGTAGGATATAAATATACTTTTTTAGCTTGAAAAAAGTTAACTTTTAAGACTTTACTCACAGGTGCACCGTCTAAAGAAAAAATGACAGAACATTAACAGTTCACATGTGGCTAGAGCTCAGTAAGAAATATTCACTCAGGATAGTAAGAAAGTAGACATTACAAATGTCCATCAATAGTGGAATTAAGACTGCCAGGCTGGTGTTTGCAAGACAGGAGGGCCAAAAGTCCAAGTTTAAAGTGGTCAGCTGCAACTCCCCATATAACCAAAACTTCCGTTAAAGAACCTGAATGGTAGAATTCCATTCAGTTTCACTACCATCTGCTACTGTTGTGGCAAGCTGAACAGATTGGATCTCATCGTTAGTGAAGAAGTCTGAAGAATCCTTGCTGCCAGAGAAACATGACCTTGTTAGAGAGTCAAAGCATTCTGGATTTATCAGATCTATTACAGGACTACTGCTTTGTACTTTAGAAGATCTGAACAAATAGAGGGTATGTCTATGCTGCAAAGAAAGCCTGGGCTCAGACTCAGGCTAGAGCCAAAATCCCCCTTCCATCTTCACACTGTTCTGTCTGACTCAGGCCTGGGCCCACAGGTGTTTAATTGCAGTGTAGACATACTCTATGAGGACCAGTGTAATGGAGATTTGGGCTTCCAGACAAAACACCCTTTAGTCCTACCACTTTCAGGTGTTGAGGTTCAAAGGTGATCAAAACACTCACAACTGAAAAACAGGGTCATCCCATGAACCTTTGGTGGGGCCCTGCCTTTCCATTCAAGGCTCCCAAGCAGCCTGTGCTTCCACCAGTCCCTGCCCAAATCTGGTTGTCTTTCAAGGAGGGCAGATCTGGCTGGCAAGTGAGTACCATCTCAGGGCTGCAATCACCCTCCAGAAAGACAGAGTTCTCTCTTCCTTCCTGGTGAGCCTCCAAGTGGGCTATTCTCCTCCTTTGAGCTCTCCTCTTCATACCTGACATTGGCTGCAGGCGAAGCAGAGCAGGGCCACCTGAGTCCACAGGCTTTTTCTAGCCGTTTCCTTGCCCGTGGAGAGCCTGTGAGCTTCTTTAACACCCCTCATTGCTGGAGTGGGGCCTCTCTGCCCCATCACATGTTCATACAGTAGGTGATTGTGTTATGAATGCAGATACATATTAGTTACTGTAGATTTATAAAAAGAAAAGGAGGACTTGTGGCACCTTAGAGACCAACAAATTTATTTGAGCATAAGCTTTCGTGAGCTACAGCTCGCTTCATCTGATGGCTTATGCTCAAATAAATTTGTTAGTCTCCAAGGTGCCACAAGTCCTCCTTTTCTTTTTGCGGATACAGACTAACATGGCTGCTACTCTGAAACCTGTAGATTTATATTAATTCTCTAGCCTAAGGACTGAAAATACCATTACTAGCATTAAAGACTACTCAAGAATAGTGTATCACCTAGCTGCATGTACTGCAGCATGGATGATCTAAATGTATTTGTTCTATGCACCTTAGTTTGACATGGCAATAGTTGATGCTGTGACTGAAGATACTTGAATTAATAATTGAATGTTTGGATAATGATTCACAGCTGGGGTTGCACTGTGTACTTTAGTTTACCATGGTAACCATGAATTGGATGTGTAACGGTTTATGTTTTGCTGTAAGTGAAACTGATTGGGTTAATTATTAAGAGTTTGAATTCATGGCTTACAGTTGATATTTCACTATCTTTCATGTCTTTAGACATACATTATGCCATTATGTCGGCCATTGTTTTGTGACCAGCTGAGGGAGAGACAGGACACATCCATGGAAAAAGTTTTTCTTTTTAAAATCTCTATATTCCTTTTGTCTGAGTGATTTTTGTGGGGACTGTCCATCTCAGCTTGCTTAGCTCTTCTCTGTACAATTCTTGCACAAACAGAATATGTCCGGATGGTTTTCACAGTAATGGCTGTGATAGAACTTTCAAAAAGTGTTCCTATTTACACCTAGGACCCATAAAATTCTGTGAAAACTTACAGGTCTGATTCTGCATCAGGCATTTGTTCCAGACACAAAAACTGTATGAGATATGGTTTAATTAGGCAGCAATTTTATTATCTTAACTCATCTGGAAACTATGCAGCAATAACTTGCACAGTGCAGGTCATCATTCCTTCTTTCATTTGTTTCTACCTAGTAAAGAAAGCAAAAGTGGATGGGAACCTGGGAGGCAGTGACCATGAGATGGGTGAGTTCAGGATCCTGACACAAGGAAGAAAGGAGAGCAGCAGAATATGGACCCTGGACTTCAGAAAAGCAGACTTTGACTCCCTCAGGGAACTGATGGGCAGGATCCCCTGGGAGAATAACATGAAGGGGAAAGGAGTCCAGGAGAGCTGGCTGTATTTTAAAGAATCCTTATTGAGGTTACAGGGACAAACCATCCCGATGTGTAGAAAGAATAGTAAATATGGCAGGCGACTAGCTTGGCTTAACAGTGAAATCCTTGCTGATCTTAAACACAATAAAGAATCTTACAAGAAGTGGAAGATTGGACAAATGACCAGGGAAGAGTATAACAATATTGCTCAGGCATGCAGGAATGAAATCAGGAAGGCCAAATCACACTTGAAGTTGCAGCTAGCAAGAGATGTTCAGAGTAACAAGAAGGGTTTCTTCAGGTATGTTAGCAACAAGAAGAAAGTCAAGGAAAGTGTGGACCCCTTACTGAATGAGGGAGGCAACCTAGTGACAGAGGATGTGGAAAAAGCTAATGTACTCAATGCTTTTTTTGCCTCTGTCTTCACTAACAAGGACAGCTCCCAGACTGCTGCACTGGGCAGCACAGCATGCGGAGGAGGTGACCAGCCCTCTGTGGAGAAAGAAGTGGTTTGGGACTATTTAGAAAAGCTTGACGAGCACAAGTCCGTGGGGCCGGATGCGTTGCATCCGAGAGTGCTACAGGAGTTGGCGGATGTGATTGCAGAGCCATTGGCCATTATCTTTAAAACTCTTGGGGATCAGGGGAGGTCCCGGATGACTGGAAAAAGGCTAGTGTAGTGCCCATCTTTAAAAAAGGGAAGAAGGAGGAATCCGGGGAACTACAGGCCAGTCAGCCTCACCTCAGTCCCTGGAAAAATCATGGAGCAGGTCCTCAAGGAATCAATTCTGAAGCACTTAGAGGAGAGGAAAGTGATCAGGAACAGTCAGCATGGATTCACCAAGGGCAAGTCATGCCTGACTAAACTAACTGCCTTCTATGATGAGATAACTAGCTCTGTGGATGAGGGGAAAGCAGTAGATGTGTTATTCCTTGATTTTAGCAAAGCTTTTGACACGGTCTCCCACAGCAGCAAGTTAAAGAAATATGGGCTGGATGAATGGACTATAAGGTGGATAGAAAGCTGGCTAGATTGTCGGGCTCAATGGGTAGTGATCAATGGCGCCATGTCTAGTTGGCAGCCGGTATCAAGCGGAGTGCCCAAGGGTCAGTCCTGGGGCCAGTTTTGTTCAATATCTTCATTAATGATCTGAAGGATGGCATGGATTGCACCCTCAGCAAGTTTGCAGGTGACACTAAACTGGGGGAAGAGGTAGATACGCTGGAGGGGAGGGATAGGATACAGAGGGCATTTGACAAATTAGAGGATTGGGCCAAAAGAAATCTGATGAGGTTCAACAAGGACAAGTGCAGAGTCCTGCACTTAGGAAGGAAGAATCCCATGCACCACTACAGACTAGGGACCGAATGGCTAGGCAGCAGTTCTGCAGAAAAGGACCTAGGGGTTACAGTGGACGAGAAGCTGGTATGAGTCAACAGTGTGCCCTTGTTGCCAAGAAGGCCAATGGCATCTTGGGCTGTATAAGTCGGGGCATTGCCAGCAGATCGAAGGACGTGATCGTTCCCCTCTATTCGACATTGGTGAGGCCTCAACTGGAGCACTGTGTCCAGTTTTGGGTCCCACACTACAAGAAGGATGTGGAAAAATTGGAAAGAGTCCAGCGGAGGGCAACAAAAATGATTAGGGGACTGGAACACATGACTTATGAGGAGAGGCTGAGGGAACTGGGATTGTTTAGCCTGCGGAAGAGAAGAATGAGGGGGGATTTGATAGCTGCTTTAAACTACCTGAAAGGGGGTTCCAAAGAGGATGGATCTAGACTGTTCTCAGTGGTAGCAGATGACAGAATGAGGAGTAATGGTCTCAAGTTGCAGTGGGGGAGGTTTAGGTTGGGTATTAGGAAAAACTTTTTCACTAGGAGGGTGGTGAAGCACTGGAATGTGTTACCTAGAGAGGTGGTGGAATCTCCTTCCTTTGAAGTTTTTAAGGTCAGGCTTGACAAAGCCCTGGCTGGGATGATTTAGTTGGGGATTGGTCCTGCTTTGAGCAGGGGTTTGGACTAGATGACCTCCTGAGTTCCCTTCCAACCCCGATATTCTATGATTCTATGAAAGGGCTGCCATCAGACCCCCATCCCTCCAGAGCTGGTCCCCAGCTTATTGCTGGAACTCCACCATCCGTCCCTCCTATGAGAGGTAAAGGGGTTGTCTCCTTGCTGTACCAGAATTTGGGCACCTCACCCACCAGCTTCTTTGGAGGATACCTTCTCCTGAATCCACCTCCAGTTCCTCTTTATCAGGGAACTAGCACCCCAGTGGAATGAGTACCTGTACTGGACATCTGCCACAAAGAGGCACTAGCAATTAGCTTGTCTGCCTCTCGCTCCCCCTCCCACATGCAACAGATTTCCAGATAAGGAGGGAATTGTTAACTAACATCAGCCGAAATATATCCACTCCCCACTCAGAGAGGTGTACCCCAACATCCCTCAGGTACCAGATATGACAGTTTGGTGGGTCGTTACTAATCCTTCCCATTTTCAATTACACACTAGCTCTGGCCTTGTCAACCGATGGAAACCTAGCAGCTCCCCGCCAACCTCTCCACTGTAGCATTTCAGACCAGTTTATACTCACCCTTGGGAAAAGGTCTGGGAAAAATCTCAGTACAACCCATGTACAAAATCCCAAGTTGTTTTCACACAGATATACTGTGGTCATTTCAGGGTGCTTCCCAGGTGCCAGTGAGTGTAGAAGGGCACAGAAAATGCCCCTCTGCCATCCCAACTTGCCAGAGAGGCCCAATGTTACATCAGTCATACTGCATATAGGTATTGCAATATTTTCTATTCCTGTTTTCAAAGGAGCATGAACCTTGCAGTGTTGTCTTTAATCTTTACCATACAATATACAGGATATATATTTTGGCTCAGTTAATTTTGAATTTTCTCAAAGAATGCATGTTCTCAAACTTAACATTGTATTGAAGTAAATTCTCATTTACTAGCATTAGAGATTAGAAGACTGTTATTTCGACACCTGGAAGACACCATATTTATTTTCAGGTCAGCACTGGTGGGCAAGTCTGAACCTCCACCCTGTTGGCGTTGGATCAACTGCACGTCAATAGTACACCCTCCTGGAACATTTCTTCCATTGTTCCTCAGTGCCTTGTTAATTATTCTGTGGCTTCAAGTGTTGAGCCAATAGAATGGTTCTTCCACTGACCATACTCCCTCTTATTTTGATCACAAAAAGAAAAGCCGCACCTTTTTTGTAAAGACTTCTGATGTTATGTCAGTAACATTATATAGTTTCATTCTGGCTTCTGAGCTAATGGAATAGCAGTCTAACAATTTTATGCTGCACTTTGGACAGAACAGGAATCTCGAACTCAAATCACCGTGAGGGCCACATGAGGACTAGTACATTGGCCCGAGGGCTGCATCACTGAAACCTTTTCATACAATGATACAAAAGTATCGGCAAAAATTTTAAAAAATGAAGAGTAATATAGTATGCTATTAAAAGTCAATGTATTAACTTTTTTAGAACTGTAATGTGAAGAGGGGGTTTAATAAAATATAAACACCTCTAACTATTCCTTATGTGGTCAGTAACACTGATGTCTATCGACATAGCTGTAATGGCAGGAACTTTTTAAAGTAACTATTCATACAAAATACGTTGCCACTTTTAATAAACATTCTTCCCAACTACTCACAGCAAAGAATCATACATGTTGAACTTCATACCTCTGACTGCTCGTCTAGTCCATGAGGCCCCGCCCCTGCCCCACCTCTTCCCCATTCCCATTCCAACCCCTTCCCCAAATCCCCCACCTCTTCTCCACCTCCTCCCCCTTCCTTCCTGGAAAGTCCTAAGCGCTGCCAAACAGCTGTTTGGCGGTGGGAAGCACTGGGAGGTAGGCGGAGGAGCAGGGAAGCGGTGCACTTCGGGGTGGGGAAGGAGGGGACGGGGTGGGTGAGGGTGAGGGGAGCTTAGCTGCTGGTGGCGTCAGTGCCTATGGTGAGCTTCAGGAAATAACTCCTTGGGCTGCATGCGGCCCACGGGCCATGTGTTTGAAACCCATAATTTATAGTTTTATGAAAGTATCTCATCACAATTAAAATATTCGTGTTTCAGTTTTTATTAATGCAGCATGTCATCGGATTGGCTCCAATGTCTATAATTTATAGTAATGGGTGACTCTCTAATGGGTCAGAGATTCATTCTGGATTGTCTAGACAAGCAAAGGTGAAATCCTAGCCCCATGAGAGTTTTGCCATTGACTTAGTAGAGCCAGAATTTCACTCCAGAAATTAGGATACTTATCCAAACCATTTGAATCTGCAAAACTAGGAACACCACAGAACAACTGTTTTCATAGTATTCTAGACTAAATTATTACTTATTATTTGATTACTGTAGCACCTAGGAGTCCTAGTCATGGACCATGATCCCATTGTGCTAGGCACTGTAAAAATAGAACAAAAGGACAGTCTCTGTCCCAAAGAGCTTACAATCTAAGTTTAAGACAAGCAGCAACAAATGGATACAGATAGGCAGGCAGGGGAGTACAAGTAAACAATGAAACTAGATTGGTCAGCATGATCAGCAGAGGTCTCAGCACACCAGCCACCTAACCATTGTCAAGTTTTATGTGCATGTCACAACAAATGAGAGAATTTAAGGAGGGATTTGAAGGGGAATAGTCAGGTAGCTTTGTAGATGTGGGCACATCTCTCAAGTGCAATGCGCTGCAAGGGAGAAAACACAGAGATGCTTGTTTTAAAATGTAACAAGTTTATCATGGGCCTAAACTAGGAAATGCAAAGACAGATTATTAAAGAGAGAGAGCTCAGAAATGGGATGTTCTCTGCAATTTTTGAACCAAAGAAAAGGTCTGATTCAAATTCTGAGCGCAGGTTCATCTTATCTTGTATTTTTGTCAAACTATTTTACCCATTTAAGGTAATTGGCAAGGCTGGGTTACTAATCAGAGGAGAAATTTGACAATCGTACCTCAGTTAGACTGTGTACAATAAGATGTTTCAATAAAGTTTGCTTTTAAATAGGGCTGGCTGGAATAACAATTCTATTTTGCAAAAAAATGAGGTCTCAAAGTTTGTTCTCATCACCATACGAAATGAAAATGATACCTTCTGAATTTTTTTCATGAAAATATGCAGCACACCGACCCTAGAATGGCC
Source organism: Chelonia mydas (assembly GCF_015237465.2). Classification (NCBI taxonomy): domain Eukaryota; kingdom Metazoa; phylum Chordata; order Testudines; family Cheloniidae; genus Chelonia; species Chelonia mydas. The sequence goes on from NC_057849.1 coordinate 277,403,393, forward strand.
AGTGGTTAGGCACTCACCTTGGGATGTAGGAGACTAGAGACTTGAACCTGGATCTTCCAAAGCCCAAGCTGAACACCCTAACCACCACCCGTAATTCTGGGGTGGGTGTAGTAGCTTTCTCATCCTGGACCTAAGAAACCTTATCGATAAAAGGTTTATTGAAATGTGTTCCACACATTTTGGTTTTGATAGAAAAAAAGTTTAGTCAAACATCTTTTGCCCAACTCTTCTAATTTTAAACTAGATTTTTGTTAATCTATTATGGATGGAAGGCTGTGGAATATAGTACCACATGCGAAAGAAATCCAGGCTCAGTAACAGAGGAGTTATAAGCCAGCTGTAGGCTTTGATGGAGCTCTAGGCATAACTAAGGGCAGGGCTACCCTTGCAAGGTAAAGCGCATTAAAGGAGCCCAGTGCGCTCTAACTCACAACGTGTCCACACTGGCAAGGCACGTAGAGTACTCTGACTCCGCGGCTAGAGCGCTCCTGGTACTCCATCTCGGCAAATGGAATAACGTTTGATGCACCCCTGCTGGAGCGCTGCAGCGCCAGTGTGGACACCCTAGTCTGTTAATGCGCTCTGATTGGCCTCCAGAAGTGTCCCACAATGCTTGTTCTAGCCACTCTGGTCATCACTTTGAACTCTACTGCCCTGCCTTCAGGTGACCAACCATCAGACCTGCCCTTTAAATTCTCTGGGTATTTTGAAAATCCCCTTTCTGTTTGCTCAGCCAGGCATGGAGTTCTCTCAGCAAATCTTTCCAGGTGACCATGCCTCCACGCGCCAGGCAATGGCGAGGTGCTGGACCTCATCAGTGTTTGTGGGGAGGAAGCTGTCCAGTCCCAGCTGTGCTCCAGCCATAGGAATTACAATACCTTCGGGCAGATATCAAGGGACATGATGGAAAGAGGCCATGACCGTGAGGCACTGCAGTGCAGGGTTAAAGTGAAGGAGCTGCGGAATGCCTACCGCAAAGCCTGTGAGGCAAACCGCCACTCCGGTGTCGGCCCCGCGACCTGCTGTTTCTACAAAGAGCTGGACGTGATACTTGGGGGCGACCCCACCTCCACTCCGAGTACCACCATGGACACTTCAGAGCACAGTCCAACAAGGCAGGAGGAGGAGGAGCGAAGCGGGATGCTGAGGAGGAGGCAGACATCTCGGCATCCCTAGATGCATGCAGCCAGGAGCTGTTCTCAAGCCAGGAGGAAGGTAGCCAGTGATGGAGGCCAGTGCTTGGGGAAGGAAAAACACCAGAGGAAGCTCCCTGTAAGTGCCTTTATTTTGGGAAGGAAGTTATTTGGTGCAGGCTCTTGGGGCGAGGAGGGTTAGGGCTGCATGCATGCCTAGATGCAGAATAGGGCATTGACTTGCTCTCTCACATTGCGGTAATCGGCCTCAGTGAACTCTTCAGAGGTCTCATCCAGAACTTGGGCAATGCGTTTGTGCAGGTTTCTCGGGTGAATAACTGTGGTCCTTGTCCCAGTCAGGCTAACATGTCCACGCCACTGTGCCGTGAGGGTTGGGAGGACCATTGCTGCACACAGGCAAACTGCATATGGGCCAGGGTGGAAGCCGCTTTGTAGTAGAAGACCCTCCCTTGCTTCCCAGGTCACCCTCAGCAGCAAGATATCTTCCAGGACGAACTCCTGTGGAAAATGTGGGGAGAGTGTTCAGTATAGGGGCCCCCTGAAGCTGTTGGCTCTCCCCAAGACACAGAAACCAAGAGGACAGTACAGCCATGAAAGAATCAGTCCTCTTTGACCCTTTGTTTACTCACCATTTTGGGGCTCTTGGGGTTATGTGCGCTCACTTTGGGACGGGCAAATTATGCTATTGTGTTGAGTGTGCTTGCTTTCCTTAAGTACGGGGGAATCATTGCTCTGTCTGGTGTGAACAATGCTGCCTCTTAAGTGTTGCATTTTGCCTTTACAGATGCAACCTTGAGATCTCAGCCGTCCGTGTTATCACTGGCCAAGAGGCTGCAAAGAATCAGGAAGAGGCCAAGTAGAAGCAAAGAGGACATGCTACATGAAGTCATGCAGCACTCCCGTAATGAAAATCAAAAAGTGCACGAGTGGCAGGAAAGTGAAAGGAGGGTCCGCTAGCAGAATGCGGATCGCCGGCACCAAAGCACAGAGCAGCTGATAAGCATCATGGAGCGCCAAGCGGACTCGATCCAGGCCCTTGTAGCCATGCAGGTGGAGCACTACCACCCCTACCCCCCTGCAGCCCTTGTCCCAAAACTCTTTCCCTTGTGCCCCCATGTCACCTCCAACCCGCTTTTCCGAACATCTGGGTTCTTATTGCCACCAGCTGCCTCCAACGCCTGTAGCTTCACCACCCAGACCTGAAAACTATGACCCTTACCCACTGCACTCCACCCCCATCACCATGCAGTAGAGCCATCCTGAAGTGCAGCACTCATTGCACAGCACTCCAGACAGGAAGGTTAAGTATGATAACAGGACATATGCAAACATGTGATTATATCATTCCCCACTCCACCCCCTTGCCCTCTGTGTTTCCCAAGCAGTTGTGTTTCTTTTCAATAAATGCATTTTCTTTTCATTACATGGATTTTTTTGCTTTGAAAACATTCTTTATTATTGCATAACGTAAAAGATACCTTAGCCCAGGAAAGCAACAGGCACTGCAAGTCAGTGTATCATACGTAGCAAACACAGATTCCTACTAACATTGGAACTGCTGCACTTCACTCCCATGCAGGACACCAGACATTACTGGTGGCTTTCAGCCTCAAATTGCTCCCTCAAGGCATCCCTAATCCTTGCCACCCCGCGCTGGGCCCCTCTAATAGCCCTGCTCTCTGGCTGTTCAATTCAGCCTCCAGGTGTTGAACCTCCAAGTTCCATGCCTGAGTGAATCTTTCACCCTTCCCTTCACAAATGTCATGGAGGGTACAGCACGCGGATATAACCGCAGGGATGCTGTCATCGGCCAGGTCCAGCTTCTCATACAGAGAGCACCAGCGGCCCTTTAAACAGCCAAAAGCACACTCCACAGTCATTCTTCACCAGTTCAGTTTGTTATTGAACTGCTCCTTGCTGCTGTCAAGGCTCTCTGTGTAGGGTTTCACGAGCCACGGCAATAAAGGGTAAGTGGGGTATCCAAGGATCACAATGGACAATTTCAACTTCCTCTACGGTGATCTTCTGGTCTGGGAAAAAAGTCCCGGCTTGCAGCTTCCTGTAGAGGCCAGTGCTCTGAAAGATGCGTGCGTCATACACCTTTCTGGGCTAGCCTGCGTTAATGTCAATGAAACGCCCACTGTGATCCACAAGTGCCTGGAGAACCGTAGAGAAATAGCCCTTCCGATTAACATACTCAGAGGCTAGGTGGGCTGGTGTCAGAATTGGAATATGCGTCCCATCTATCACCCCTCCACAGTCAGGGAAACCCATTTGTGCAAAGCCAGTCACAATGTCATGCACGTTACCCAGAGTCACAGTTCTTCTGAGCGGGATGCGATTAATGGCCCAGCAAACTTGCATCAACACGATTCCAATGGTCGACTTCCTGACTCCAAACTGGTTAGCGACCGATCGGTAGCTATCTGGAGTTGCCAGCTTCTGATTGCAATAGCCACCTGCTTCTCCATCAGGGCAGCTCTGAATCTTGTGTCCTTGCGCCGCAGGGTGGGAGTGAGCTCCTCACACAGCCCCATGAAAGTGGCTTTTCCTCATCCGAAAGTTCTGCAGCCACTGCTCGTCATCCCAGACTTGCATGACGATGTGATCCCACCATTCAGTGCTTGTTTCCCGAGTCCAAAAGCAGCGCTCCGCGGTAGTGAGCATGTTTGTGAATGCCACAAGCAATCTCGTGTCGTATGCGTTACTCGCGTCGATATCACTGTCATTTTGGATCTTAAGGAGTAACTCGACTGCCAAATGTGATGTGCTGGCATGACTCGTCAGCATATTCCGCAGAAGTTCGGGCTCCATTCCCGCAGACCAAAAGGGAAGACAGAGCGCACAGTACAAAAAACGTTGAAAGATCGTGCCAATTGTGGACGGAAGCAGAGGGATTGCTGGGTTGCAAACTGAAGCATCACGGGGTGTTGGGACAGGACCCAGAATGCCCGCACCCCCTGGCCCTTTCCACAAGCCACAGTGCCAGAATGGGAAGAGGTGCTCTGTGGGATAGCTGCCCACAATGCACTGCTCCCAGTGTCGCTGCAAGTGCTGCAAATGTGGCCACGCAGTGGACAGTGTGGACAGACTGCAGCGCTTTCCCTACTGTGCTCTACAAAGGCAGGTTTAACATAAAACTTTCTACATTTGCAAGTGTAGCCATGCCCTACATCAACACATTCCTAAGAGATGGCAGGAACACATCAACCCCTCGTAAAGATAAGAAAGGGATGACAGAATAATGGATGAGGATGTTTTGTTTGAACTAGCAGGTATAAGGTTGGTAACTAAAAACATCTGGAGTGTAACACATAACTTGTTTGTATCAAAGTATAAAGGAAGAAGTCATAGGAGGGGCATCTTTGCACCAGCCTAGGGGACAGCATTATATTATTTTGATTGAGTTGCTATCTTGTCAGGTCATACATGTGCTAGTGTACCTGTAACAATTGAACCAGGGCACTGGTACCATGCTTTGTCAACAATAAACCTGGCTGAGCGTTTTTGCCACTGAACCAAGCCTGTGGTCTTTCTTTATTAGTAACATCGACATCTGATGAATCAGCAAATTGCACTCTGTGCTGGTGCTGAAAACACAGGAGCTCCAGAACCAGCAGCAATAACAACACTGCACAAAACAAACACTATCGGCCACGCCTGAAAAGAATGAGAGTCAACAACCTGTCTCTCCACAATGGATTTTCTTTGACAATATTTAATTACAGCAAACCCAGTTACATTTAGAAGCATAACATAATCCCTTGTCCAGGACTGAACATGCTGCTTGTATTATGAACGATTCTAGGCATCTCTCCGTTATGTTTGCCAGCTGTAAACATAACTACAGTCACTCTGTATTTGCAAATGTTAGGTCTGTGAGAGCCATTCATTCTAATAATGAACAAATGGTACATTCTTTGTTTGTATGTATTCACTGAAGTCTTAATTGGATTTCACCTCTAAGTAAATTAATGATCTGATTCAAAAAGAAATAACTGTTGGGCACTATGAATTCAGTTACCAGCATAGCTTTTATATGCAATTTATTCTCCTTTACCGTCTCCTCATAAAAATATTTAAGAAGCTGATGTTCAACTGCGAATGTTGTTACTCTGTTTACTCAAAATCATTAAGTGATGCTCATTGCGTGATGCATCCATAAAGTATCCAGAAGTAATGAATTTGGACACTTCAAAGTTATCTTTGTATTAATTATGATTTCCATCAATCTGAGCTTTCCATCTCCTTTGCACAGTTGTGCCTAATTGTGAGCATTCTTTGACTGCTGTGCTATGTTTCTTGGTGATTACTTGGAAAATCAGCACTGTTTTCTTCAGTTTGTGTTACTTGCCCTCTGGAAAAAGTGAAGGAAATTTTACAGCATTCCAAACCAGGGGGATGGAAACCTGCTGCCAAACTACAAGTTTCCCTTAGGCAGAAGAACTGTTCTTCAGAAGAAAGTTTCTGTTAAATGGTTTATTAGAACTTATGCTGACCTCTAGATGGCTGCAGTGACATATCTCTGATCTGTTAAGCACTGATGTGCTTGGAGCTGCACAAGGTACAGGGACTTCAGTGGGACCAAGCTCTGCAAAAAGGCGAAGATCAGATAAATATTGTAGGAATAATTAGAGGATTATTAAATAATTTAGAATCTAGATTGTGCTCATGTTAACCTGTATTATCTGAATTCACATTTGAAAAAAACTACAAACAACTTGTTTTTACAAAACCTAAATGCTGTACTATTAATGACTCTCAGTTTATGTCTTTCACTTATCTTGGTTACGATCTAATTTAGCTTCCTACTATATTGCCCTTGCCCAAGTCACTCATGATCCCAACTTTGACACTAGAGGCAGTTGAAACTTGAAATTTCTATTACACAGGAAATTCTGCTGTTTTAAAGAAAAATGTCCAATGAAGAATCAAAATTTCCCCTGAAATGAAATCTCTGAGGAAAAACTAAACAAAAAACAACCAACAACGTAGTTTGGGTTCTATTGAAACATTTCATGTTAATAAAATGGATTCAATTTTATTAAAATTAAACTGTGCGTCAATTTTGAAATGTTTATATTTTTTATTTTATGTTAATATGAAAATACATTTTAAAACAAAAAAAAACCCACTTATCAAAACACTGCATTTCCTCCCAGCCCCCTTAATGAGATCAGAGATCTCATTAGGGAGATGGTGGCTTAGGGGCTTCTGCCCTAGGGAGAGGGGGGTCTCATGGCTTCAGCCCCATGGGGCATGCCTGCCAGGGCTCAGGGCTTCATCAAGAGCAGGGCTGAAGCCCCAAGCCCTGGCAGGTGCCTCTTGCAGGGCGGAAGCTCCTAGTCCTGGAAAGTGTGCCTCAGCTCTCGAACTTCTGAAGATTGTTGTATGTGGCTCGGAGGGTCAGTAAGTTTGGCCACCCCTGCTATAGATTATGGCACACTCCTGGGAGGTGGAAGACCCAAGTTTATGTCCATTTTCCACATTGGGCAGAGAAAGGATTTGAATCCAAGTGTTCCACATCCTGGGAGAGTCCCCTAGCCACTGGACTAAATGTTATAAACAAGGCACCACCTCTACCTCCTGCTGTTTTGTGTGGCTGTCAACATGCTCTGAGCATGCATATAGGTTAGGGTCCCTAAGGCAAGATAGTTTGTAAATCCTACTGGAATTTAGGCACCTGAGGAACTTTAGATACCTATAGGATTAAGCAGCAGATGAGCAGGGTTTTTTGTGAAAGTCAGTGATGTATAAGTGTTGGACTTGGCACCTAAAGAGGCAATTACACACCTTTGTGAGACTTTATAAAATCCCAGCTCTTTAGCCAGCAACCATGTCTGTCATGTCTGCATAGCACCCAGTACACTTTTGAACACATGGGGCCTGATCCAAAACTCACTGAAATCATTTGAGTCTTTCCATTGACTTTAATGTGTTTTGGATCAGGATTTCAATGAAGAAATAATCAACAGCAGCATCACAATAGCACCTAGGGCCCCCAGAGGATCAGGACTCCATTATGCTAGGAGCTATACAGGTAAATCCACATGAAGTCCGTAAACTAGATAGTTTACAATCTAAGGCCCCAATCCGGCAGTGAAGCCAGATGTAATTTATTGCAGGATCAGAACCTAAATTAAGACCACATGCAACAGCGAGCTGCTGAGAAAGGAAGACGAAGAGAGCAGGAATGAAATCCATTGTTACTGGCCAGTTATAAGGCACAGCTAGATGAGGCACAGCTAGATGGCTGAGGTTTTTTTAAGTTACATAAAAATGAGAAACATCAGAGGTTCCGGCTGGCTAGCTATCTGGCCATCATCGCAGCAGCAATAATAGCCACCACCAGCAGCATCCTCTGACTCTTTTTGGGTGTTTGTTTTTAAAAAGAACGAGAAAGGAGCTGAGACATAGTCTACTAGTAACTAGCTTAATATCTTAAAAAGACAATTCTTTAATTAGGACTCTGTTTTTACATCCCCAATAGAGACGCGAAAGATCACCGGCCACTTCTTGAAACATCTTCAGCTGCACCAGGCATAGCAAAGATGAATCGACAGAACAATTCCCAGTGGGAGAGTTACCTTATCCTTGACATCTTCACCACCACCAACTGCAAGAAAAAAAAAAAACAACACTCTCGGACACAGCGAGCTTAACTTATGAGCGTATACTTTCCCCACAAAAATAGCCTATAAGCTTAAACCTAAACGCTACAAACTAAAAATGGCCTGGATGCACCTACAAGATTCTTTGTCCAGTCTTCTCTCTTCACCATTTCTAAATATAGTAAACAAGCATATAACTAGGTAGGTCACATTTTAGATGACCATCCTTTTCAGGTGCTGAAAGAGGATTGCCTGGAACTTCATGTGGAAAATTGACATTAAATAGGCCACCGGAACTGGAGGAGAGTACAAGAGCTTTTTTTTTTTCATTTTAGCGAACTCTCAAGATTGCTCGATCAGCCAAAAACTGATTTTATAGTTAAGATAAACCTCTTTCCTAGCAGTCCATATAATATAGCCTATGGACTAAATTCTGTCCTAAATTACACACTGTCAACTCCCTGAAGTCAGCGGGGTTTCCACAAGGGTGAGTCAGCAGAATTTAGGCCAATGCATCTATTCAGAGTGAAAGTTCATTGAAATGGGCCCAGGCCTTACTTTACAACTTGAGCATTGATGGTAGAGCACCAAACAAATAACAAAACAAGGTATTTGAAACCACAGGCAACTCTAATAAATGGAGGGAAGAGTAGCTACCAGACAGCCAACACATTCTGCCAAACAAACATCAAGGGATGACGTTATGATCCAATGGAGAATTTTAGTGAAGTATTTAATATGGCGTGTCATGAAATTAATTAAAAACTAATTTTAATTGGCATGATATGAAAACTGTTACATGGATTTGGAAGGTCTAAAACAAAAGACTAACAATCAACCTATTGAACTGGGCAGAGAGGTTATTATAGGATTGATACTAGTCCTCATTTGAGTTAAGATCTGCATTAATTAGCTGGAAGGACAGTAAACAGTAGTTTAATAGTGTTTGTAGATTATGCTTAACAGAGAACAGAAGACTGGATTATTGCATCAATGAAGACTGACAATATAAATAGGCATATGAGCTAGAAAAATTATATTTAGTTTAGGAAAAGGCAAGCTAAATACAAAAAATACCGAAACAAGCATGTCCACGGATAGGAGAAATGTGAAACCAGTAATATAAAAAGACGACTTAGCAGTGGTAATAGACAGCAAATTGGCAGTGATTTTGCATTGTGGTATGGCAGGCAGCACAAAGGCTATAGCATTTTAAACTGCACTTAGAAGTATTGTATAAGAATACAGAGGCTACTTCCTCTATGTAGGACTGTGATTCAACTGTACCTACAGTAGCATTCAGTTCTGGACACCTCATTACAGAGATCCAGTGACAAATTGGAATGAGTTCAGAGAAGTATAAGAGAAATGATTAAGTGCATGTGAGATGGAATTATGGAATGAGATGAGAATTTATTAGATGAGCTAATAAATGCCAGCTTGGCTAAGCAATGACTAAAAGGAGATATAAGTCTACAAATATTTGAAGAATAAATACTAACAAGGGAGAAGTTTTTTTTTTAATTGGTACAATGCAGCATAAATAGGAAATATGGGCTCAAATTAATAAATAAAGTTTAGCATTAATACCAGGAAACAATTCTTGGCTGTGAGGAATAATCTCTCAAGTAAAATGGAGGAAGAATGGAACATTTAAAACTGGATCAGGAGAAGTACTATTAATGGAATTTAACAAATAATCCTGCATTGTTAGAGTGATGTACCAAACTAATTTCTAGGCTATCATTCCATATTTAATAAAATAAAATACTTCTCCTGCCTCAGCCACAGCAAACTATTTTATTGTGGTGGAATGAGAAATATCAAATAAACTGTTACTCTGAAGAGATGGCACAATCTCATTTTATGTACAGGAGCAATGGATGTTGGAATACAAAAGGCAAAAATCATACTGTCGGCAGACAAGAGATAATAAAGCACATGTCACTATAACTCCAACATTTTACTGCTTTGATGTCCCACACAAAGCAAACTAGTGATTTCTTTTAGGAAGCTAAAACAGAAACAAGAAAAAAAAAATCACAGTTAACAAGTAAGGACTATGGGCCTTATCCTATCCTCACTGAGGAATACTTCAATTTATTTCAGTGGAATCAGGATTGAGCTGTTTATTAGAAGAAAAAAAAAACCATAGCTGTTAAAATACACATTGCGTAAACAATATTGCCTACAACTTGTATATTGCTGCTTTGAATTACATTCTTCTAGGAATGTTGTAATTTCAAGAGCTTTTTATTCTGACAAAGTGTTTTGTGGGTGTGTCTTCAACTAAAAGAGCAACGAAGATAATTTAAGAGTTTTCTGTCAGCTGTTGCATTTTAAAGAGGTTTTTAAAAGTTTTATAGTAGTAGCCCTTGCTAAGTATTTTGTTTGGTTGCTTGGTTGTTTTGGTTTTGTTTTCATAGTCCTGCGTTACTGATTAATTCCCTCCCTGCTATCACACTGGAAGAAAGTAAAACATTAAATCACCATTCTCATGATTCCAACTGAGGGTTCTAAAAGAGCTAAATCCTGCTCATCTCAGTCAGGCAAGCAGGGTCAGCTCTACCAATTTTGCCGCCCCAAGCAGTCGCTGCCGAATTGCTGCCGCCACAATAGCAGCGGCGCTGCCGCCAAATTGCCGCCGCGGGACTCGGACTGCCGCCCCATTCTAAATGCCGCCCCAAGCACCTGCTTGCAAAGTTGGTGCCTTGAGCCGGCCCTGCAGGCAAGGAATAGTCAAAGGAATCAGTCACATCAGAAGAATAACCAGGACTTGTTCAGTAGTGGCAAGGATTTTTTTGGGGGGGTGGGTGGGGGGGAAGGGTTGAATTTTGAGGGTTCTGCCAAATACAATCAATGCCAGTTAAAGAGATCCCAGGCTATTTTGTTCGTTAAGCCTATATCAGCAAAAATACATTCATACTATTATATTTAAGAATTCAATTACTCAGCGGTTACCCACAGCAAAAACATTTATTCTAAGTATGCTGGAATATTATTTCATTCATATTGCAGGGAAACCCTGCCGTCATTCTCCAGGACTTTTTAGCACTGTAAAAGAAAACAGTATGTGCTGAATGCACAAAAGAAGCTACAGCTGGGCATCACAGTGCCTAACTCGTAGGCACCTAGAAAAATCACTGCTATTCCCAAAGCCTGACTAAGGCACACTTTACAAGGAATGGGGAGAGAAAGGCGCTTAAGAATGGGATTCGCAAAAAGCTAGCAGAGGAGATGGGAAGCCACCTAAACTAGCCAACGTAAGATGGGTGTGTGCTAAGACCTGCCCCTCACACCAAAATAGGCCCCTAGGGGTAGTTTACACAGCAAGTAAACACCCATGGCTGACCCATGTCAACTGACTGTCTCACAGGGCTCGTGCTATGGGGCTGTTTAACTGTGGTGCAGATGTTCAGGCTTGGGCTGAAGCCCGTGCTCTGGGACCCAGTGAGCCCAAGCATTATATCGGAATTAAACAGCCCTTTTGCCCAAAGTCAGCTGACACAGGCCAGCTGTGGGTATTTTATTCCAGTGTAGATACACCCTAAGTCCAGGCTGCAGGGAAGCACCTATATGTGCTTGCCATTCTCAGCTGTGAGCTCTCCTGTAGTTAGGCACCTATGCTTGTTAAGGAGGAGGAGCAGTCCACCTTACAACTTTTACCCCAGTGGTTAGAGCATTCACCTGGGATGTGGGAGACCCAGATTGAATTCCTTTCTTCTGCTTGAGGGGGAGGATGGATTTGAACAGAGGTCTCCCACCTGGAAGGACAGTGGTCTAACCACTGAACTATCAGATATTCTGATGTGGAGCTCCCTCAGTCTCTCCTGTTGAAGCTGCTCCACTGTGGCTAAATAGAGTCATTGGCACATGAGGCCTAGACTGGAGGTTCCCAGGTTGGTTCCCTGAACACTGAACAACAACCATTCTTACACTCTGCCTCTGGCCAATTGATGACCTAAGTATTTATCCACAGTGGACAAGTCATTCCAGGGGATTTCATGCAGCACACAGGTCTGCCTGCACAGATAGGTGCCTTAGTGTCCAACTATTAAAGTCTACCTTTGAGACTAGACCCTAATCCTATGAAAGCTGTTGCCAACACCAACCAACGGAAACCCATTTTGGCTGCCAAATTGCAACAGTATCAGGTTGTTTTTCCCCCTTGGTTGCCAGACTGATGGCAAGACTGTCACTTTGATGCACATTATTATATATATATTATATATATGCATATATATATAAAATGTGCATATATATATAAAATGTGCATATATATATAAAATGTGCATATATATATATTTGTTAAAGACAAATTAGCAAAGATTTTTGTTTTCTGCAACAAGATTACAAGGGGGCACAAGAGGCAGGTGTGTACAGGAGTTGGACACCTGCATGTTATTTTACAGGAGAAAACAAAAATGGATAATCAGTAACACATTTTTCCTCTGAGAAGTCAGAAAATAAAAATATTGCCAACCTATGACAAGTCTTCTTGAAACGACAAGAGACACAGCTGTGCTTAGAACCGTGCACCTGTAGGACAAAAATCCCACCAGCTAACAAGATGGTAAAAGATACATTTAAACAGGAATGTTGGCAAGTGTTTTAATTTCTGTAGAAAAATAAAAAAAATTAAAACATGCTGAGCAGTGTGTATCAGCTTATAAAACAGAGTCATCAGCTTGAAAGCAATTTAGAGCCATGTCCCTCAGAGTTATTTACAAAAAAACCACAATGCTTCAAATGAAAAGTATAAAACTGGGAAAACATGGGGGAAGAGGCCTCTCAGAATCAGGGTGGTCATGGTGGAAGGCCCAAGCAAGTTTATATCTATTTGTTTTAGGTCCACCTTCAGTAACCCATCTGCCACTCTCACATGCGCTGTCCCATTGAGAGCAAGTGCCATGAATCAGTAGCATGGTTTCTTGTAGCGTATTTGTACATGTAAGTGGCACTGTGGTTTCATTAGTGATCATCATGTAGTTCCAATTTTATTTTATCCTTTAAATATAATAGGTTTGCTCACCTGTTAGTTGGCAGGGCTGTGAGGGGATCACAGAGAGAGGATTTTCATGAGAGACACATGCTCTGCTTTCTCACTTGAAATTGTATTTGTCCTTTTTTTCTTTAATCTACTAATACATTCTGTTCTATCTGGATGATTTGACACCACACGACATTTTGGTTAAAGAACTAGCAGGATATAAAATTAACATGGCACACATTAAATGGATTAAAAACTGGCTAACTGATAGGTCTCAAACTAATTGTAAATGGGTGTTTTTCTAGTGGGGTCTCCCAGGAACTGGTTCTTAGCCATACGCCATTTAACATTTTTATTAGTGACCTGGAAGAAAACAAAACCATCACTAAAAGTTTTCAGAGGACACACAAATGGGGTGAGTGGTAAATAATGAAGAAGACAGGTCACTGATTCAGAGAGATCTGGATTGATTGATGTGCTGGACTCAAGCCAACAGTGTATTTAATATATCTAAATGTAAACGTATACATCTAGGATCATGGAATACAGGTCTTACTTACAGGATGAGGGACTATCATGGGAAGCAGTGACTCTGAAAAAAAATTGGGGGTCATGGTGAAACATGAACTCCCAGCATGATACTGTGACCAAAAGAGCTAATGCAGTCCTAGGAGACAAACAGAGGAATCTCAAGTAGGAGTAGAGAGGATATTTTGCCTCTACATTTGGCATTGGTGTGACCACTGCTGGACCACTGTTTCCAGTTCTGGTGACCACAGTTTGAGAAGAATGTTGCTAAGGAAGAGAGGGGTCAGAGAAGGGCCATGAGATTGACTCAATCGCTGTAAAACATTTTCTCATACTTTAATCAAAGAGCTCAATCTACTTAGCTAAACAAATAGACGATTAAGGGGTGACTTGATTACGGCCTATAAGCATCTACATGGGGAACAAATATTTAATCATTGGCTCTTCAAGCTAGAAGAGGAAGATATAACACAATCCAAATTCACACTGGAAATAAGGAGAATAATGAACCATTGGAGAGTAATTAACCATTGGAACATCTTATCAAGAGTTGTGATGGATTCTCCATCAGTGACAATATTTAAATCAAGACTGGATGTCCTTCTAAAATATATGCTCTATGGATTAGTTTGGGGGAGTTCTATGGCCTGTGTTCTACAGGAAATCAGATGAGATGATCACAGTGGTCCTTTCTGGCCTTGGAATTTATGAAAAACACCAACACATCCATTCCCCTCTAGAGCTCACCCTCCTCATTCTTTCCTGTTCTGGGGTCTTCACAAAGCTATCTGCAGCCTTGGCTTGCTATGAGAAAGTTGATATTCTATGAAAAACAAACAAACAATGTTTTTCCCTACTTATTCTCAGTATAACCAGATCACGGTTGGAGAATTTTCCATATTTTCCCCAGAGATCCTCATTACACTATTAATCATAGAATCACAGAAATGTAGGACTGGAAGGAACCTCAATAGTGCATCTAGTCTAGTACCCTGCACTGAGGGAGGACTAAATTTTATCTACAATCTCCAGCCTTGCTTTGATTCTCTGCTCTGTACAACTCTGCAAAACCTGAGCAGGGAGCTAATTTACTGCATGCTACAAAGCAAGCAAGTGCTTGCTCCTGGATCCTTGCCCACACAACCTACATCTAGATTGAGGAGGCGGAGATTCCTTTGGCACCCAAAATGGTACTTAGATGCCCCTTGTACACATCTTAGATACTTCAAGTTTACATTATTGCAGAATTCTTTGAAGGGGGCTATCCTGGTCTTGTCCAGTCTTTTCAGCCTGAGTACCAAACATTATATCAAGAAGTTTAAGGAGATTCAACCAGTACTCCAGGGCTGTATTTTGTGTGTTCTCCACCCTACTCCACCCCTTTGAACTGCACAGAGAGCAGAATGCACCCACAAGTCCCTTGTTAGTATTTTCCCCTTCATGGGTTTCTCTTCAGTGGGTAGAGAGCCAGAATAGCTGGTGCTTATGTCTCCTTTCTGGCAGCCCCTGGTAGCAACCTGCATTTTCTACAAGATCCAATTTTGGAATGCTTTGTAGGTATAATCCAGTGATGTCCAACCCAATATGACCCTCAAGAATGACTGACTATATTAGGAAGAAAATATGTTTTCTGATCCAGATCCAATTCTCTATCCCAATGCCAGCACATATTAAAGCAGCTTTGGAAAATCTCTAATTTGCTCCATCTACCTATAGTACCCAAGGAACCATACTTGACCAGTGGATAGCCAGAGCACAGACACCACTTGTCCATGCCCCATGAGGCCCCCTGGAGAGCATATAAGATCATTATTAGGTCAGCCGTGAGGTATGGATCGGAATTCCGGCTAGTGAGGAAGAGAGAACTACTTCACATTGCCAAAATGAGAATGCTCAGATGGATGCTGGGTAAGATAAGAGATGATAGACTAGTCACTGAAACTGTATGCGCCATAAAAAGGTAGCCCACATCACAGAAAAGCTTAGGGAGTAGTTAGTGAGATGGCAATATGTGGGGCATGCTGGCCAGAGAATATCAGAGCAAGTAGTTATAGGACAAAGACCACACAGAAGACCTAGAAAAATGGTGGTTCGAGATGCTAGAGGAGATAGGAAGAGGGGTAGTGTCAGCCTGAAAGGTGCACTTGACAAGACAAAGAACAAGAGCCGCAAACCCTGAGCCCAACTGATGGGATATGGCAACGGAGAAGAGAAGGAAATGTAGGTTGCTAAACAGAATTTCATGCACTTTACACCTGTGTTTTTCTCTGGATGACCAATTAACTTGCAGGTGTATATTAGAGGTGGTATTTTTAAATTAAAATTAAAGCCCTAAATACTTTGGCTCATGGCTATCCTTGTGCATTAACTCAGTAATTGTACTAACTGGATGGGCCTGCTCTAAGGATACGTAGATTTTAAGATCAGAAGGGACCACCATCATCTGACTTCCTGCTTAACACAAGCCATAGATCGTCACATGCTAATTTCTGCATCAAGTCCATAACATCTGCTTGAACTAGAGGATGTTCTTAGTGAACAATCTGGAATTCTTTTCCGTCCTCAGTTCAGAGTACAGACATTGTGACATTCAGGAGATGCTGAGGGACCTGTCTGTCTGTTTCCCCAGACTTTTCCTGGAGAGGTAGTAGACTGACTGGAGGGAAGATAAATGGTAGGGATGTGATGGAGTTAAGAGATGCCAAATGAGGTTAGAGAGATACTGCTGGATGAATTTCTTTTTCCTGTAAGATATTTGCCTAGTTAGAGGCCCTAGTATTTTATAGAAGTTGATTTATAGAAAGAGTTACATCACATATCCAGATACCACGATGTGCACAATAGGAAAATTTAAATAAATGGATTTATACAGTTTCCCCTTCAATGAGAGGTAGCCTTTGGGGCCTTGCAGGTCAGTTTCCCATTTGCAGCAGAAATCACTTATGTGGAAGTCAGTAAATAAAGATTCTCTTAGCATAATTTGTTTAAGTGTGCACAAATCCTGTTCTGTTGTACAGGTGTGGTAACAGACTGCATATAGGCAAAAAAAAAAAAAAAACCCTTCAGGTTTACAGCTCTGTCCTCTTCCCAGAAGCAGCTGTCTTGCTCCTCTCCAGGGCCTCAAGTAAGTCTCAAAAAAATATCCAACTGGTTACACACACTCTGTACACCTTTTCCTCCCTCAGCCCCAGCACTTTTCATCTGGAAAATCCCTAGAGCAAGGCTGATCACTGCTCCTGGTCTACACTATAAACTTATGTAAGTATAACTATGTTGCTCAGGGGTGTGGTGTTTCCAAAGCCCAGAGTGCTGTAGTTATACCAACCTAACCCCCAGTGTCCACAGTGCTATGTTGATGGGACATCTTCTCCCGTTGACTTAGCTATCTCCTCTCAGGGAGGTGCAATACCTACGCTGACAGGAAAAGCTCTCTGGTTGGTGTGGGTAGCATCTTCACTAAGCACTACTGCGGCACAGCTGCATAGTAAGTCTAGACAAGCCCTGAGAGTACATGTCCTGGAAAGATGAGCCTGGCTGTTTACCCTTCTTTTGTGCAGCTGCTTTGCAATGGAAAGAAACCTCAGCAAGAGCTAGTAGTCCCAGACAAAGAAGACTGTTTTAACCTACAAGATACCCTTAACTCTCTGGCTGAGATTTTTCTGTAGATGCTTAAACATCAATGACCCCTAATGTGCAAGACATTAGTATCTTTTGGCAGAATATATTTTTCACCGCCATCTTTGCAAACTAAGATTTCACAGATCTATTCTTTGGATGTACAAGAGATTTTATGCACGCAGCGTAGATGTAGCCATGTCTCCCTGATATCCTGGGACCAGCAATGTGTGTGAAGTAATATCTTTTTTCTGGACCAACTTCTCGTCTCTCTCACCAACAGAAGTAGGTCCTGTAAGAGATATTACCTCACTTACCCCTGCCTTTCAAGAGGTTTTATGGCAGTCAGGTAACTCCCATTTGTGTTAACGGGCACTGCAAAATATTCAAGCCATTTGTGTACTTTTTAATGTACACCAGAGGAATTTAAAGCTGTTACCTTCCTGCACTGGAGTTTGCCCAAAGCAGCGCTAGATCTTTACGGTGGAAAACCTCCTCCACAACTTACTTTCAGCTGTGTCCTCTGCATCACTGAACGCCATCTGTTATGGAGGCGGCACGGTGGTGAGTCTGAGTAGCAGTCCAGACTCATTTTTTTGAAATAGTGGCTGTGACTACATGGCAGAATAACTAAAAGGGGAGGCAAGAGTCTCCTATTGTAACATTCTGACAAATGACAGACCCATTCCATCACACATACCTGTGCTCTTCAAGATTGTAAAAAACAGGCAACACAGTCAGTAAGAAAAGATATTGTGTAAGCTTAAATCGCCCTTCTCTGTATCTATCGGGCAAAATTTCATGCTGCCTTATCCTAAAGAAACAAAATATTCAGCGCACATTCTGCAGTCTCTGTTGTTCTCTCCTTGATGTGTTCCACTCCCATTACATATGCCAATAGTTTAAAGGAAAAAAATGTCAGCATAGTGATGGTTTGAGAAAGAGTAACAAGTTCAATTGCTTCTATGGGTAGCTGGAATAAAAAAAGAGCTAATCATGTATTAAAAGGATCTAGAGCAAGATTTTTATGAGGGCAAAGTTAGATATCGTTGCTTAAAGCTATGCCAAAGTAATGAAACTATGAATTTATGATGAATTTCTGCTTTCAAATCATATGCTTTAGATAGTTGAATTCAGCTTGCTTGTGCTGTGGGATATATGCTCCAGATTTCATTATACAGTACAGAAGATGACAGCTGTTTGACCCAGGAGTGGATCTTCAAATTTAGGAGGAGGGAAGAGAACTGTGTGAAAGGAAGAGACATTTGGAGGTATTTGGCAGGGTCACAGCGTGGACGTGCGCTGAATTCAAAATCTGGTGAAATAAATGGGAGTCTTCCCATTGACATTAAAGGGCTTTAGATCAGGCCCTTAATAAAGGGCAATACAGACCAAGTGGAGATTGATGAGTAAAGAAAAGTGGGTCCAAGCCTTACTGAAGAATTACAAGGGAAGAAATCAGCCTCTGGAGGCTCTGGAGATACATCAAGATCGAGGGAACAGCTAGAGCCTACTGGAAGGTCAAGGGAAGCAACAACTTAAAGCCACTACTAACCAGAAACTCATTTGAAATGCCTGGAAGAACCCAAAAAAGAATCTTATATGAACCTACCAAACACTGTAGGTTTTTAAAAAAAAACAAACAAAAAAAAAACAAACTAGATTTTTCTTCATAAACATCATAACATTAAATTTTTTTAGAAAGCAGTATAAGATCTAAAATGACATGAGGCTGAGCAATATAAAATAAGACACGTTACAGGATAGCTGTTCCGAAATAAGAGAATTATTGTCTGGAGGACTAGCCACAAAGCAACTTCTACTTACAGATGAACACAGAGGATATAATCACCACATTTTTTATTATATGCCTGTACAGCACCTCAAACAATGGGACCCAGACCTGGATAAAGCCCCCAGGAAGTTGTAATTGTGTGTTTATAATATTAAAAGTAAAAATTTAAATCAAGAAATTTCATAGACTTTTCTTTTTTGATGAGTTAGAAATAAATGGCAGTAAAAAAAAATACATAAATGATCTCTGAACATGTTAACATGTTTTAAAGCAGCAGCAAAGAATTATCCTGTCAGTTAAAATGAATTAGTATCAGACAAATGAGTATGCAGATCAATTGAGAGAAATTACGTACTACATTTAATCTTTAGTTGTTTGCAGTTTGTAGCTATGTTGGTCCCGGGATATGAAAGATACAAGGTGGGTGAGGTAATATTTATTTTTGGACCAACTTCTGTTGGTAGAAGGGACAAGCTTCCAAGCTTCACAGAGCTCTTCTTCAGGTCTGGGCAATGTAACCAGAGAGAGTCTCTGAGCTAAATACAAGATGGGCCAGATTAACCATAAGGGGATCACACAAGCTGTAGGAGACCACTTAAAACGAAGTGGGCAATTAAGGGTTAGTGGGCAGAAACCTCCACAGATCCAGCAGCCATCCCAAAACAAAACAAGGAATCCACCTATGTTATAGCCCAGGCACTCAGATACCACAGAATTTGCTCTGAAGAAGAAGTCCAGGATACACACTTAAAACCACCTTCACTAAACAAGATCACTCCACCAGAGAAGTGAATCACATCATGGAATGGGCTATCCAAATACCCAAGAAGATTTTGCTTGCAAACATTAGACTGACCAGATAGCAAGGGTCAAAAATTGGGACAGGAGGTGGGGGGTAATAGGTGCCTATGTGTGAAAAAGACCCAAAAACCGGACTGACCCTATAATATCGAGACATCTGGTCACCCTAGCAAACATAGACCCTCATCCCGGAAGCAAGTTATACACATATTTAACTTCAACCACGTGAGTTGTCCCATTGAAGTGAAAGTTAAACACATGCATACGCATTTGCAGAATTGAGGCCTTATTTTCCCCAGTCATTTAAACTGACCTCAGAGCAGATACATATTGAAAAGTGCTTTAGAGAGCCACTTCAGAATGTGGAGGCAAGAGGAAAATTAAGCATTTTCAGATTTCATTTACAAATAAATGATAAAGCTCTACAGGTTGCAAAATAGAAAGTACCCAAATAAGTATTATTATTAAAAGATTTTCCTATATTCTGAATCAATTTACATCAGATCCGATCTCTAATTCGCCAATGACTCCCACATAGAACAATCTAATTCTGGATCTCATTTGGGAGATCTTCCATATACTCGTTATCTACAATATGTATCTGTACATAAACATGATATTAAATATTATTGCGTAGCAGTGACTTGTGATCATTTTAATTTTAGTGTAATACTTTGAAGCTCTAGAGAAATTTTCTGTTTTATAAAATATTTTTAACAATGAAGGTACCTAGATATATTCTGTCTACAGCAATTGTTTACCAATATGTATACACAAGGTAATGTTCACTGTCGCATTATTGTACCAAGAAGTTACATCCATTGCTGTTTATCTGTTGTCATTGGGACTACATGTACTGTACAAATGTCAAGCCAGAAATACGATATTTACTTTTCATCTATTCCAGCAGTGTATATACTTACTATAAAGCCTTGCCATATTCAGTGATTCTTATGTCTCTATTGCTTTCTAAAGCAGCTTCCAGTTATCTCAAAAACACAAGTCAGATTATTTATATGACACTTAAATCTCATCCACCCACAAATCACCCTTTTCTTGAATCCTTAGACAAGTGTGATTTTTTTTCCTACTGCTCTTTTTTCAGAAGTGGGCAATATTCATTTTATGGTATTGTCACTTACACTCAGACTTGCTGAAGCATAGCTTGTACTTGCAGAAACACACAAGCCTTTAGAGTTCATCTGGCAGCTTATGGAGAATTTTGAAAAACCATCCTATTTAGAAACAGTTCTGCTTAACATGCCACACTTTCTATTCCTCTCCCCTTTTCCATCACCACCCGAGTTATTTTCGTGAAATGTAAGGCTTTATTTCTGATATCTGTTTGAGACATCTTTGGCTGCTGTGAAAATAGTTAAGAGGTCACAACCAGAATTATAACTTCATGAAGGAAATAAGCAGATGGAGCTTTTCATAAATTTCCTTTGTAACCGAGAGAAAAGAATTGCTGAAAATGCACATTGTTCAGCCAGACTTGCTCCTGAATAGAATGTTTTTCTACGATTTTTTTTTTAAAGTCAGCTATCCGCCATCTTGCACAAAACACTGTGAGGAGGGTGGCATTTTCCTTTTCCTATCTCTGAGGACTGTGAAGAAAATGAAAGGTTATATTTAGAAAAGGAAACTTTTGCTGAACAATGGCCAATATTTTGACACCCGAGTGCTTAAAGGTAGGCTCCCAGTTCCATTTCTGGGTACATAAAACAAGAGAGGCTCAATTTCCAGACATGCTGAGCACCCACAGCTTCCCTCAGTTTCAATGAGAAGTGTTAGTACTCAGCACCACGGAGAAATTCAGATCACATTTTGTTAGCTGCCACAGTATTGATTTTCACTTGTTTTGTGTTGATATGCATAAGTTGTTTAAACATATAGGCTGGGATGTTCAAAGGGGCCTAAGAGGATTGAATCATTTGGAAATCTCAGCCTTACATGTTTTCGTATACCTCCTATAGACACAGGGCTAGAACAATAAGGTGGAACAGTGAAATGTGAATTAGACTGGGCTGCACCAACGAGAATCACTCCCCCGCACACTACCCTTACACACCAGGAAATGTTCATTCTGAGGTAGGGCAAGAGTATTAACTGCCAGTCTTCCTCTAGTCTCCCAGTGGTGGCTCAACATGCGCTCTTTGGGCAGGATCCACAGGATCCACAGTGTTTAAATCAGCTCAAACCCCGTCCTGGTCGTACCCACTTCCCAGTCAATGTCACCACTTTTAGGGCTATTCATGTGCAAGGGAGGTAGCTGCTGTAGTAGGAAGAGAGCCTGATACATAAGCCTGGGCTAAAGTAGTGGTCAAAGCTTTGCTGATATAAAGCAAAGTTAAGTTGCGAGGAAAATCTGGCATCAGGGCTGATATTGCAGAAACACACATTCCTAAGAAGTGCTAAGCACAAAATACTCTTGCAGACACATTCCAGAAGGGTAGTTACCAGAAAACCCAATATCAAGTTGGTACAAACACATTCCCCAAAAGATAACAGGAATATGCTGACCCATCTTAAAGACAAGGTCATGATGGCAGCATGATGGAGAAAGATGTTTTGATCAAACCAACAGGGTACAAGGTAATGGGTGTTGGTTTGCTACTTCAGAGGGTGGCACTTAGCAACATCAGGGGCAATATGTAACTTGTTATTATTGGTGTATAAAGAGGTATCTCAAAGGAAGTGTCTTTGGCTGGCCTAGGGGATAGTGGAAAGTCCCACCACTAACTGAGCAAGTCCATTGCAATGGCCACACATGTGTTCGTGTACCTGTAACCATGGATCCAGGACATTAGGACCAAGCTTTGTTGACAGTGAACCTGACCAAGTGCCTTTGCTATGAACTGAGTCTGTAGTTATTTGCATAGGCACCGACTCCATGGTTGCTCTAGCCTTGGAGCACCCATGCAGAAAAGTTAGCAGGTGCTCAGCATCCACTGGCAGCCAAACTCCACCCTGCTCCCCAGCACCTCTCCCCCGCTGGCAGCCACTGTTTCGTGGCATGCAGGTGAGCTCCAGGAGGCAGGGGGATAAGTGGGGATGGGGCGTACTTGGGGGAGAGGCGGGGCAAGGGCAGAAAGAAGCGGGATGGGAGCGGGGGCCTGGGGTAAGGGGTGGAGTGGGGCAGAGCAGGGGCAGGAAGAGGCAGGGCAGGGGCTTGGGGGAAGGGGAGGAGTGGAGGGTTGAGCCCCCCCCCACCTGGGTAGAGGGAAAGTTGGCGTCTATGGTTATTTGGCAGTCCGATCAAGGTCTGCTGTGCCAACTGTCTGCGCTATGTGCTGTCCAGATCTGCGCAAACACACACATGCAGCCGAACATCTGACAACAGCTACAACTTCTCATACCTACACTTTCCTCCCCTTGTGGTCTTTCCATTACCATGCTCTCTAACCAGGGTCTATGGAAGCAGAAGTTAATGAAGACCCTGGCATGGATCTAGCCCCTAACTTTTTTTTTTTTTGGTCAGTATACAGGGTATTTTTTTTTGGTCAGCATCTCTGTTCTCACCATTGAAGCAATATACCAAATTTCCCGTGCATCCTACTAAAAATATACAGTCATGTTTCAGTAAACACATACCATCTTCCTTCAACTGAAAGGCAGTGCTTGTGAACATGCTTGACAAGTGTCACGGGCACCACTGTTTATTTTACAGCATGAAATTTACTGCATCCCTCCTGCCATATTAAAATATAATCTAACAATGTTTTTCCAGCCCTCAAACTAACATTTCATTATTTTTCATAGACAGCTGAGGATATATTAAATGCTAACTTTGTGCACAGGGAATGACATTTCCCACTTTTCAATAATGATTTTTTTTTAAATTTGTTTCTTTCCTCTAGCAGAGCATGTAATGTCATGGGGAATTGAACTGCTAAAGCATTTTTAATTGTGAAGCATTATGTTCCTATTCATGTCTTGTGATCTTCTTGGTTGCCCTACAGTACGTGAAATCTATTTTTAATTTCGGGGGATGAACAAACATTTATAGACACGTTCATAACTAAAACATTTCCATTGAGTTACAGTGGGTATGTCAATAAGCACAGGCCATATTTTGAAATACACTGATAGCAAAGCTATGTAGGATATTAGCTCTTTGGGTATTCTCATAATTCGTTGTATTTTTTCTCTGCAGTGCCTCACAGACAGTCAATATGTTTGAAAGAGTTAAAATAGAACATTAAAGTTCCAGAGCCAGCATGGGGAAATGCCAGATTTAAGGTTCTCCATGAAACCTTAATAGAGTCAGAGATTAAGGCCAGAAGGGACCGCCAGATTATCTAGTCTGAGCTCCTGTGTATTACAAGACACCAGCTCTGCGCAGCACCCACAGACTAAACCAAACAACCAAAATTAGACCAAAGTATCACAGTCCTGGGTATACCAACCCCTAATGTACAATAGGCAAAGATTAGGAGGGCTCGAGATGGACCAATGCCTGAGGACCCTGCAATAGCGGAGAACTGACTAAGTAAGATATATCCAGATGATCCTGGGGAATGACCCTACCTCATGTCTTGGAGGAAGTTGAAAAATCTTCAAGGTCACAGCCAACCTGACCTGGAGAAAAATTTCTTCTTCACTGATCACATATGATGATCAGTTAGACCCTGAGCATGTGAGCAAGAGCTGTATGGGGAGATGTCAGCAAACCGGTAAAGTGCCTAAACCAGTTTTTCTTTAAGGGACATGTCATTCTATTACTAATGTATAAATAAGGGGGAAAAGTTTGAGGTAGTTGGACTCTTCTGGACTCTCCCTCTGGATACATCTTGCGTTCCCCACCAGCAGACAGAAGATTTGGCCACCGGAAGCCTGCCGCTGTGCCACTCGAGCTACACTCAGCTTTGATTAGACCACACTTTAGGAGCCCCTGCTACAGGGTATAATAGGTGGGGTTGGCAGCGCCACCTGTTATGAAGGTTGCCCAACACTTCCCATTATAACTCCCCATTTTCAGTTACCTATAACTTTGCCCATTCAGACTGAAAGTTTCCATGGCAGGTGTCTGCCTCAGGCTGATTTTGGAGAAGGAGGGAGCAGAGGAAGGAGAGTTGATAAAGTTTCAGCCACAATGGTTAGCCATTAAAAATGAGGCTAGGGAAAAATACATGGTTTTCAGTGTTAAATGACCTTTCCTTTGAAAGCCTCTAGTGCCTCCATACTTTGGTCCAGGGACTTATAGGCAGGAAGTGACCTGTGTGTCAGGGATGTGCCTTTTTTGTCCATATGAAAATCTGTCCAGATTTGGCCAAGTTAAAAGCATTTGAAAAGTAAAATAAAATAAATGTCACAGTTCTCACTGGTCAGGAGAGATTTGCTAGAGCTTAAGGGCACAAATCTCCAACATTTCCATCCTCATTGAGCATGCTTGAGCCTCTCAAAGCACCTAGTACTGTCTTGACTGCATGTGTGTAACACATGTGCCTAACAGAGAAGATATCTTGAACAGAGCTAGAGAGAAGGGGGAGAGAGGAGTTGGATCTGGGTCATTGCTGCTAGGCTGATGCACAATTAGCATTCCACACCCAGAAATGTTTGGAATTGTGTGTGGTAGTTTGGGACAGGTTCCCCATAACCGGACTCTGCTGAGGACGAGCAGTCAGGGCAGCTGGTTTACATAAGGGCATGTGACCTTCACGGCTAAGTTGGGAGAAGCTCAGCCACCAGGAGCAGAACAGAGGCTGCTTTCCCCTAACTCAGAAGCATTTTGCAGCAGATTAGTGCTACCGTTAACTTTCCAACCCAGGGAAGCCCTGGCAGTGTTAGTTAAAGGAATAGGAAAGTGGGGAAAGTGGAGGGAAAACTAACTTCTTTCATTTCAGTTGTACACCTTGAATGTTATTTGATTTTAGCTAAATGGGTTTAGTTAAATTGTCTTAACCAGTAGGCTTCACCAACTCTCTTCTCAGTTAAATGTAATGTTGGGGGGAAAGTTTTTGATATTTTTCTTGTAACAAGGTTTTTTACTTTTATACTTAATACTGACTGGTTGGTTAGCTGGGGAGCCGACATGCTAATATAGCGATTCCACAGTCCAGAAGAGGAGGAGAAACGGTCTGCCTGGATTCCAGCTGGAAACTGCTGTGAGCTAGAGGAGGGAAGATAGCGCTGCAGTGCTTTTGACTCAGCTGATGGTTAAGAGTTGATGAACAAAAACTCTAGCTGAGAGTCAGGTGAAATCAAGCTAAGCTTTTGGAACTCTGAGTTACTTCCCCCGGTGCGTTTGCAGGGACCAACCTCTTTAGCTTCCTGCGGTTTTTTGTTTATATTTATGTATAATTGAAGATACTTCATGTGGATTATGAAATAGCTTAATTCTGCTGGCTAGTAAGGCTAGTACGTTTCTTTATCATTATATGGTTTTATAAAGTTAGTACTTGATTTCATTCTTTCTGGACTTGATTGTGGGGAGGTTGACCCTGTGCAACCCTTGGTGAAAATCCTCAGTGACTGAATTCTGGGTCTCCAAGTGCTTTTCTACAGGAGTTGTGTTTAAGCACTAAGACAGGAGCAGTGAAGTCAACTGTAGCCCACCGCCCACTCAAAGGTTACACATGCACTATCCCCACAGCGCAGTGAGCATGCTCCAGATTTCACAGCTTGTGTGTGACTGGGCCATGCACCAGATCAAATGAGCATGCTCCCTCCAGCCCAGAGCTACAGTGCGATAATAGATTTTTTTGTCGTAACTGCTTCCAGCTGGACACTGGATCTGAGAGTAGGGATCCTATAGGCACTGACTCCATAGGTGCTCCAGGGCTGCTCAGCACCCATGGGCAGCCAGCTCCCCCTCCCAGTGCCTCCCATCCACCATGATCAGCTGTTCTGCAGCATGCAGGAGGCACTGGGGGAGGAGCGGGGTGGGGGCTTGGGCAAAGGGGTGGACTGGGGGCACAGCAGAGGTTGAGCCCTTGGGGAAAGGAGGAAGCTAGCACCTGTGAGGGAGCCTGTCTCCTGTGCAGTCTCCATGACACCCCCACCCCACCTTGCAGGTACTCAGGCAATGAGGAACAAGCATCCAATTCAAATGCAGAGGAGAGGAGAGCCAGACTAGGGCACGGCAGGAGAGTAGATTGGGACAAGAAACCTTAGAGTGGAGATTAGGAGCCAGAGAAGGAAACAAGGAGCTGGTGGGGGAGGAGGTGTGGGGTGGGAGAAGAGAGGAGAGAGATCTGACGAGGATCAGGAGTGAGCAAGGGAGAACTTGAACTGCCTGGGCAAAGAGACTGGGATAAGGAGCTGAGGACACAGCTTGGATGAGATGTCTGGGGAGGAAACTGGGAGCCATGGGGATGGGGAACGTGAATGGGCAAGACATCAGGGAGGGAGGGAGGGAACTGGGATTGGCTGGTCAAGGAGACTGGGACTAGGACAGGGAAGGACGTTGGATGGATGAGACTATGACTTACTGTGTAAGGAGACTGGAACTAACTAGGTGAGGAGCATGGGACTAGGACAAGCAGTCAGTGATGGAGCAGAGACAGCACTGGGACAGGGTGGAAGGGAAGGGGTAGAAAGGATCAAGCTTGGGGCGGGGGCAAAGTTGCAAGAAGAGTCTGTGCCCACTAGAGCACACTTGAGAGGGTAGACTGCAACCCAGGATTCCAAACTCTCACCCTTCCTTTGCTGTCAGCAAATAGCTGCAAAACTCAAATGGCAATGTGTGCGTCAAGTCCACTTGTACTTTTAGTGCACACAGCAATAGCCAGATGTCATCCTCGATCAGTTACTCCTTAGCTCAAATGGCAGAAGTCTGTGTGGTGGACTTACAGGTTTCAATCCTGGTGATGAACAATATTGATATCGATATGATGTCACATGATTGATTTTTCTGGTTTTTCAATTTGCTTTTTCAAAATCCTGGGAAATCTCCCACACACAGACTCACTCACTCCCACCCACCCCATGAAAAGATGAAGGTGGTAATATCACTTACCCAAAAAAGTTAGGAAATACCAGAATTAAGGTTCCGTAGGCAACCTTAATTCATCTCTTGCACATGTGCATTATGATAGTATGTGTTCATGTAATTAAAGACGATTTTTTCCCACAGGACAGAATTGCTCTGGGAATGAAGCAGGGTTGCATAGCGAATTTAAGTGCCCCTGCCTCATTTGTTGCAGAAGTTGGAAGGAGTGTGGTGAATAAGGCAGGGATTGCAGGAAGAGAAAGGAAGTTGAATGCTGCCCTGGAGTGCTGGATTTTATCTCTGCCTCTGCTACAGAGTTCTCATGTGATGCTGGGCAAGTCTCTTAAACCAAACTTTTCACACATGGTTACTAACTGTGTTCTTCAGTTGCTTAGTGTCCAACCTGAGGTCCTGAACTCTGAGATACAGAAGTGCTGAGCACTCACAGCTGCAACTGAAATCAATGGGATATTGCTTTGAACATATAAGTGCCCTATAATGCTAAGTATTCTGAAAAAAATCAAGTCCTGTGTATCTCAGATTGGACCCCCCCCAAATTTAGTGGCTACTTTTAACCTTAATATCCCTGTGCCTCAGCCTGTCATATGTAAAATGGGGCTAAGCAGCCATCCCCTTCATAGGGAATTTGTGACAGGCCATCTTAGTTCTGGAATTGCCTAATTTTTGAGTGTTTGAATTTACAACCTTAGTTTTCTTTAAAGTAGTTTGTGTGTAATTAAGCAATAGTGCTGCCTTTGCATATCCCTGTCATGTTCAATTTAAAATTCAACTCATTCTTGAACAGAGTTCCCAAATATCAATGGTAATGAGTTCACAACCAAGCAACTGTGATTGCCACCTATATTTAAGGACTGTCTTTTTGTGTGTCTTTGTACAGTGCTTAGCACATTGAGGTCCTGATCTGTGACTGAAGCCTCAAGGAACTACCCCAATATAGATAGTAAGTAATAATTTCATCTCATAATTAAATCTAAATATTTCACCCAAAGACACGACTTTTTTTTTCTTATTATCATCAATGTTTAACCAACTAATTCAAAGTTCATTTTGGTAACAAATCAAGTATGAAACAAAGTTAATTACACCATGGATCAGAAATTCATTGACTTTGTAATTAAAAGTTTGTCACAAAGCCACAGAATAGTCCTTGTGGGTCCTTTCCAGAGAGTCCTAAAAATAAGGAGCCTCAGAAAGCAATTCTCTCTTAAAAAAAAAAAAAAAGAAATAAACAAACAAACAACAAGACAGAGAGAAAGCGACTTTGTGTTGTACTTTCTATAAAGAGACAAATCCAAACAGAAAAAGACAAGCCAAAACATCTGCAGCTCCCGCAAAGAATACCATAAGAATATTCAGCCTGATATTAAAACATGAAAGTACCAGCTATTTTAGTATTTAAGGTAACATAGTAAAGAACTGTTAGAATCTGATGTTATGATGAATTATAAAATAACTCCAACATGTGCCTTTAGTTAGAGAGAAATCAAAGCATAAAATTACATATTTTCTAATGTCAGTGTGAAAGTTTTTAAAATGTGAGAGTTGCATTTGAACATATAGGTTAGTATGTAATCTGCTCATTTGCAAATATAAAGATTTTTAGAGGGGAACACAAATCTTCATATTTCTGTACCGTCCCATTTTCTACCCTTTTTAGGACACATGCTCAACCTTTCCTTTTCTATGAGTCCCTGGAAAAAATATAAAGTAGCTTAAGGATCTGTGAATACACAAACAAGCTGGTCCATCAGCGAACACCACAGAGCTTCACATGAACACACACAAATCTCTACCTGGTGAGCTAATAAAGCAACCTTGACTAACTTAGCCAATAGAGGGAATGAATACACTGAGCAGACATAATAGATATTCCTTCCTGTAGAGATCAGTGGCAGTCATGCATACAAATGAATACATTTAGTTGCAAAATGCCAGGTTCAAACATGTTAAAATGGCCATCTTCCTTCTGTTGTTTTCATGGTGAAGTCAACACAAAAGTAAGAAGGATGCCTAACCTAAATAATCCAAGTTACAAGGTCTGCCATATTCCTCTTCCACTCTCCTTTTTATTATAAGATCTTTAGGGGCTATGTCATCTCATGCCTGTTAAGCACTTTGCATACTTCTGGCATGGTATAAACATCAAGTACTGATTCCACCATAGCTCATAATGTTTCAGAGTCATACTATACACCATGAATCAGAAAAGATTTATTATTGTGCTGTCTTGTACTTAAGCTGGAAATTTAGTGCAGAGGTTTTGTTCTTGGTTTAATAAAATCTACTCATTGTAAGGCACCTGTGACAATTAAGGAGCTATGTAAATAGTGCCAAAAGGCAGTAGGAACTTTAAAAATGTTAAGTATTTACACTTCCTTGCAAATCAACAAAAAAAATGAGTATCTTATAAACCTCACAGTCATGTTGTTGCCTGCTGGTCTCCTATTCAATAAACAATAGCTGTAAAAATGGGGAAAAGAGTTACTACGAATTCTGAGTTTTCTTTGCAGATTATAAATGGATCAAAAACTTGTGCAAGGACTGAAATGCTACTGGTCATAAAAGCAAATTATGGTCATAGAACAGCTATCCCCACCTACAGCGTGACAAAACACAAGACTTTTTTGCTGCAAAGCTTTTTTTGGTGAGGACAGTGGCAACACAAAAGCTTTTAAAGACATTTCATTGTCCAATAGCCTTGTAATACGCTGCATTGAATTAGAATATCAGAAAACACATTAAGGATGATTGTATACTAGCCAGAAAAAGCAAACTGGTCTTTCCCTGCTTCTGATGAGTCATGCAAATGATGTGATTAAGCAGATAAGTGTAGCAATGGTCAATGCGTTATGGATGGTTGCCTTGAGATGACAACTGCACTACAGAACGTGTGTGTCACACTGTTCAGATTTAAAAACAGAAAAAAAAAATAGCAAATCCCCCATACTTCTAACCTCATCCTTAAATAGTTATTACTCACATTGTACTGGGCACTTTTCCAAAGGTAGAGAGACAAGGCTCACTGATGCGGACAATTTTACAGGCTTACACTGCAATTAAAACACCCCGGGCTGGCCCGGGTCAGCTGACTCAGGCTTGCAGGCCATAAAAATCACAGTGTCGATGTTTGGGCTCCAGTCCAAGCCGGAACATCGACACCACAATATTTTAGCCCCGCAAGCCTGAGTCAGCCAGCCAGGGGTGTTTTCATTGCAGCGTAGATATACTCGCAATCAGACAAACTTAGGAAGGGGCAGACAGAAGGAAGAGGTTAAAACATAGGGAGAGAAGGGTTCAGGCAAAAACAAATAATGAGATCAGTATTATGTTGTAAATAGAGCATATGAACTCCACAGAAGTCAGTGGAGCTATGAGAAAAGGAGGACTTGTGGCACCTTAGAGACTAACCAATTTATTTGAGCATAAGCTTTCGTGAGCTACAGCTCACTTCATTGGATGCATTCAGTGGAAAATACAGTGGGGAGATTTATATACATAGAGAACATGAAACAATGGGTGTTACCAGACACACTGTAACCAGAGTTTCAGAGTAACAGCCGTGTTAGTCTGTATTCGCAAAAAGAAAAGGAGTACTTGTGGCACCTTAGAGACTAACCAATTTATTTGAGCATGAGCTTTCGTGAGCTACAGCTCACTTCATCAGAGTGATCACTTAAGGTGAGCTATTACCAGCAGGAGAGCGGTGGGGGGGGGGGGGGGAAGGGGGGGTGTAACCTTTTGTAGTGATAATCAAGGTGGGCCATTTCCAGCTGTTGACAAGAACGTCTGAGGAACAGTGGGGGGTGGGAGGGGGATAAACATGGGGAAATAGTTTTACTTTGTGTAATGACCCATCCTCTCCCAGTCTCTGTTCAAGCCTAAGTTAATTGTATCCAGTTTGCAAATTAATT
Source organism: Chelonia mydas (assembly GCF_015237465.2). Lineage (NCBI taxonomy): Eukaryota > Metazoa > Chordata > Testudines > Cheloniidae > Chelonia > Chelonia mydas. Next base: position 277,434,752 of record NC_057849.1, read on the forward strand.
CCAATTCAGCAGTCTCTCCCTGGAATCTGTTTTTGAAGTTTTTTTTTTGTTGAAGTATTGCCACTTTTAGGTCTGTAACAGAGTGACCAGAGAGATTTACACTCTCTGAGGATTTGGCTCTCTAAGCTCTAGGCTGGTTTTTGGTTTGGCATCTGACTTGTGAATTTCTGAAATGTGTTAAATTTTACATTAGCAGTTTCAAGAATGTTTTGTGGCAATGTCTGCTCACCGATCAGGATTAGCTGCTCCCTAGCAGTGTGTGAATAATTCAAATTGCATGCATTGCTTTTGTAATTATTTTAAGTGACTTCTAATCAGGATTTAAGGACCATGCCTCTACTCTCATTTCTAATTACAAACTGATGCTTGAAGGACTTTAGCTTGACTCAAGTGCCCCTGATATATGCTGCTCACGCCTAATGCATGCTGGCCTTCTGACTATTTCAAGGTGGCATGAAAAAAGAAAAAAACAACCTCTTCGGTTAAGGAGAAATCATTTTCTACTATATGCTGCTGTAATGCTGATCTGATCCTCTTAACATCAAAAGTAATGTGATGATTTGGGGCTCTAACTCCCTCACAAAACTATTTTAGCTAGGTCTGCAAATATATAGGTGAGGTGTAGGTATTAGAGGCAGTGTTTTATTGATCAGGAAACATCTCTATAGTCGGATTTCAAAAATGGGTCAGATGGAGGAATAAGGTTGCAACTAAAGCTTTCTCGGACGGCGTGTGTTACGGATCTTTGGATACAGTCTGATTTTAAAGTAGCGTAACATTTGGGAAGAAGATAATAGAAGAATAATTGACAGAGGTTAGGTGTGGATAGAAAATAGCTGCTTTAATAATGTTTGACATTTCCCTGTATCCTAGGGCTAGTCTATCTGTTGAGTTTTAGCCCGCAGACGTGTGCAGTCCGTGGGCAGGCAGCAGACTAGCACAGACTTGCCTGAGGAGCACACTGTAGAACTGTCCTTGCTTCAGGGCTCCCACATCCCTCACTCAACATGCTGTGGCTCAGTCCTCTTTCTATTTCTTCCCCCTTACCAAAGGCACCCTTCCTCCAGTAGCTACCAAGGCCAACACCCAGGCAAGCAGACATTCAGTGACTGTCAAAAAAGCAACCATTTTATCCAAGATACCATAGCTATTGGGTTTATTTGCAAAATGAAGCCTTTTCTGTATGCAAACAATACCTCTCTTAAAACACACACACTTCTCAGCAAAGCGGCAACGCTATGTTCACAACTCATCCACCAATTCTCTTTACCTGTGTCTTCACTAGGGGAAAGAGTGATTTAACTCAAGTTAAATAACATGAGGTAAAATGCTACTGAAGACAAGGCAGTTTGTAGTTAGCACATGAGCTAGGAGATCAAGGTAAACCCTACCAAGTTAGGTGGTCAAAGTAAAACGCTCCCCCGTAGTCTAACTTGACCTGCAAACACTCAGATGAAAGCTGCAGACTGCCTTTTCTTTAGGATTTAACCTTGTGTTATTTAACTCCAGTTAAACACACACACTTCTCCCCTAGTGAAGACACATCCTCGCTGGTTGTCGGGATGCAATTATTGGGGGGAATGGGGACCCGGGGGGTGGAGGGAGGGGGGACACACAACTAAGCGTGTCCCAAGAATTTTGCCTAAACAGCTCTCAGATACGGAATTCAGATTTGGATACCAGGAATGAGGGAGAGGACAGGAGGGAGAGGACAGGAATATTGTGCTGGGGTCATGACGGGTGGCTAGACAATAACTATCTCAGCTATCTGAATTCCAAATCACTTTCAGCAAAACAAATATTTTCCGTACTATAAAATAAGGCTGCTTATCTGGCCTCCTTATCCAAAATAGTAACAGTTTCTGGAAACGTGAATAATACTGGATCTAGTCGCTAAACACAACTTTGACTCCCCTCCCCCACCCACTGCCCAACTAAAAGTATTGTCAAAGTGCACCATAGCCCCACGTGTTTCTCATATATACAGTAAACCAGGAATATTTCACCATATATCTGAAGATTACAGTAGCTAAGATCTACGCCATTTCAGTTTAGCACTTACTAAGCATAATTGTGGGTGTGAAATCAGTCACTGAAGTGTCAAAAAGGCCCCATTTTTATTGGTGCATCATTTTGGGAAATAGAATATGCTTTAAATATGCTTTTAAAGTCATACCTTTCCAGTGCTTATTAGTAATGGATGACTAATTGAGGGACCATTGTAATCCTAAATTCAGGGCGTAAACACTATTAATTAATTGTATTGACTCAATTCATTATGAAAATTGTAATAAACAAACTGAATTGGAAGCCCTATATTAAGAACACAAAGCTGTTTCAAGGCTTGTCTACAGTTTGGGGGGTGATTAATATGTCTAGTCAATTGAGAAACATTTATTCCTGGTAGGTACAACGGAAACACACACGGCAAAATTCATTCCAGGTGACACTTCACTGAGCTTAGTGGAGTTACACCAGGAAAGGATTTAAGTTTGTGTAGAAACACCTAGATTTTTCAGTGAATAAATATCAAAAAGTTACTTCCAGCTTATTTTCTCTTGGTTAGTTTAAAAAGTAATACTTCGAAACACATCGGGACAACTCTTCCTATCCACACAAACACTGCACTCCTCATACAGTCACTAATTTTAATATTAATATTAAAATATTAATAATCTACTTTCTGCTAACACTGAAGTACCAAATCTGACTTCTGTGACTAATTTATCCCTAAGCAATTCAGCAGATTGTTTTATAGTCACAGGATAAAACACCAAGTCCTTCAGTATGTTAACCATTGGGACCATCATGAAATACACATGTGACTGTAGAAGATTAGACAGTTGAAGCATCACCCTTTCTCCAGAAAAAGAGATATTATGGGCTAGATTTACTAAGGGACTTGGGCACTGGGGACACTCAGCATCAGAACACAACTTATAGGGGCACACAAAAAAAATCACTGGGGTTCCCAAAGCCTGGGTTCAGCACCTAGGTCTCTACACAGTGAATGAGGAGAGAAGGGCACTTAGGAATGGGATTCACCAAAGGGTGTATGCTGAGCACAGAGACACCTAAACCTAGCCCATGACAGACATCAAGGAGAGCAGGGTGTGTGCCAAGCCCTATCCTGCTCTGGAGAGGGCACCTAAGTCTAGGAGGCACCTACCTCTGCTTGGGATTCAGTCGTGGACCCTCTCCTGGAGTCAGGTGGCTAAGGCATTTCTTGCCAGAAATGCTGTTGCGGCTGTGGTGATGGTGGCAGCCACAGAATGACCTCTATCATAACTTTCAGCCCAGTGGTTAGGGTACTTACCCATAACATGGGGGACCGAGGTTCAATTCCCCAACCCCCCTTGAGAAGAGGGATTTAATCAGGGATCTGCCACGTCCCAGGCAAGTGCCCTAGCCAGCAGGCTAAGAAGCCATTCTTTCTCTCTGTTCCAATGATTGAGTTCATACGCAATGGAACAGCTTCAATAGGGGAGATTGAGGAAGCCCCAGAGCAGAGTATCGCATAGCAGAGTGGCTAGGGCACTCACCTGAGAGGTGCAGATCCCTGTTCAAATCCCTTTTACCCCCCTGGAAGATAAGAACCTCAACCAACGTGCTAAGAGTTATGAAGAAGATTCCCCCACGCTCCCCGGCAGTTTTGCATGAGGGCGCCCACTAGATCAGGTCCCACAAGCAAGTTAGGTGAAGGAGAGCCTATCTTCCACCAGTCCTGGGGGTCAGACTTCTGGTTGCCTAGAGGGAAGCAGCAGTGCACATGGTCAGAGGCACAAACATAAGCACCTATGGAACTTTTACTGCAAAAAATTAGGTGACTACAAGGTTAGACAGCAGCTGAGTGGGGGTTTTGTGAATACCAATAGCACCTACACCTGGGACTTGGTTGCCTAACTGCTACTTTACATGCCCCCGTCACTTTGTGAATCTAGCCCCAGGAGCCAGGACTCTGGGTTCTGTTTTTAGCTCTGCCACTGAGCAGGACTTGGATAAAGCACAACCACTATGTGCCTCATTTTACTCATTGCTAAAATATATATAGAACCACCAACTTCATACTGGTGTTATGAAGTTTGATTAGGATCTTATCTTGCATTTCTTGTAAACAGTTTTCAGTGAGAAAGTGTAAAATATTTAAATACGGATTCAAGAAAAAAGTTTTAGTTCTCTCTTGGTATCCTCACTGCCCTCCTATAACTGAAAGCTCTTGATTTGTTCCAGTGTTTATAATGGCTACTTGGATTTTCCAATTAGTCTGCATAGCTATCCTATGGGACAAGGAGACACAGAAAGAAATCCAGATTCTGGATTCAATGGAAATCTAAGGCTTGTATCTCAAGAATATAAAGTGAACAACAGTGACTTGTTATTGTTAAAACTCTTATTACACCCTGCAGTACCTAGGGCAGAAAGTTTCTCTGAAGTATCACAGAACAAAAAAAAAAAACCAAAAAAACAAACAAACAAAAAAAAACTTTCCTCTGCCTCTGTTCTGGGATTTCAGAGATTTCAGGAAGGAACACCCCCTCCCCTGCCACCTTTTGTTTTGTTTTGTTTTAATTAAAGCAAATTCAGGGAAATGCAAACAAACAAAAGTCTATAAAAGCCCACAAGACTCTCTCTAAATCTCCTAGGGCCTAATGTGAAAGACCCACACTAAGTTAAGATTACAGACACCACCACCTAAATCAGGGGTAGTCAATTATTTTTTGTCAAGGTCCAAATTTCTTGGTCAATCCACAGTCAAGATCCAGACTCCAGGGGAAAATAATAAATAAAAAACCCAACAATAATTATAAGTAAATAGTAAGATTTCAGGTTCCGTTCAAAAGCATCTGGCAGTCCAGATTTTCCACCTACTGACTATCCCTGACTTAAATTAACTTCAGGAGAGGCTAGAATCTCACACTAGCAAGGGAGGGCCTCCCCTCCACGCTGGGCCCGAATGAGGGTTGTGGTGCTGGAGCTGATGGTGCTGTTGGGGGTGGTCAGTGCCCTGTAACCAGAGTGAGGAGGAGGAGGCGGCGGCAGTGGAAGAGGAGAAGGACGTTGGCCTATGATTTTGGGAACTGAAAGCAAGAGAACTCCTATCCATTCCTACGTTTTGCATGTCACAGTGATTACGTCTAAAGTTAACATTTCTATACACCTATCAATTTGACATAACTGATGGGAACAGTACAACTTATATGGAGACAGTTTTGCGACAGGTTCTGAACATCTCCTCTGAGGGTAGGTATGCAAAGGCAGCCAGAGAACAGGGTATGGGGAGACTGCTGCTTCAGCAGCACCATTCCCCTGTCTTTGTGACTCTCATAGACGTCCTTTCACTCTCTCGCATGGAAATTGCTGTCATATGGATAATTTCACACAGACAACCCAGAGAAGAGAATCCGGCAGCCTCTAAGGAGAGGTGATGACAAGTGAAATTTCTTAACCTTATCCATGCTGAAAAATGTTGCCATTTGAACTATGCAGGCATAGAAAAAAAGCAAAATCCCACTGTGTACATGAGTGGCTGCTTTTGAAATGTCCAGGTGCAATAACACCTACAGAAGTCAGGCCCAGATTAACCAATGTGCACTGGGTGCAGTTGCACAGGCCTCCTCTTCCAGCTCAGGTTTAGTCTGACTGCCCCTCTGTCATGACAGGGCGTGGCCTGGCCAAATATGCGTGAGTGGTGGTGTAAAGTGGCTCACAGGCTGAAACACCCAGAGCAGGTGCAGCCCTGTAGGACAGAAGTCATTGCTGCGGGGTGAATGCAGGACAAGCTTGCTCTCCAATCCCCCCAGTGTCCTCACCTCCGGGGCTCCCCTCCACACTGGGCCAGGATAAGTGCTGTGGTGCTGGGGCAGTTGGTGCTGTTGCAGGTGGTCAGTGCCCCCTTAGCAGAGTGAGGAGGAGGTGGTGGCAGTGAAGAGGAGAAGGACGCTGGCCTGTGATTTTTGCCCCCCCCCGCCCCCCATGAATTTACACTAAAGTTTAGTAATTTGAATTGGGGGCTACATCCACATCAGTGGAGACAGTTACACACTCTGATATGAGTGTTTTCCCCAGTACAGTTTATTCCATTTCAGGGAAGCAAAATGAGTTATACTGCTACAGAACTCCTTGTCCTGGTATAAGTGCATCTGTGCTAGGACTGTCACCAGCACAAATAGGTCTGTTAAAAAAAAAAAAAAAAAGGAGAGCGAGAGAGAGACAGAGACAGGCAGACATCCCCTATGGCAGTAGAACATTTTAAGTGTAGGCCAAGTCTGCAACCTACACTTTCCCCTCAGTCTCAAGCAAGGGGCACGAACAGAGTTGTCATTCCTACTGAGGCCAAGGCTATACTGCGGACCTGTATATCGGTATAACTACAACACTCAGGGGTGTGAAAAATCTCCTAACCCTGCCATGTAGACTGCACTCTGTCGACATGAGAGCTTCTCCCGTCAACATAGCTACCCCCTCTTGGGGAGGTGGATTAACTATGCTGATGGAAGACACTCTGCAGTCGGCGTAGTAGCATCTTCACATACAGTGACGCAGCTGCACGGGTGCTGCAGAGCCGCTGTCGTGCTGTACATGAAGACAAGCCCTGAGTTGTCTTCATGTACAGCACTTGTACACATGTACATCAAGCCTTGGTAGGCAAACACAAAGAAGAGTCTGAAGGACAAAGCAAGAAATGAGAGTTGGTGTTGTTTTGGTCACTATGCTCATATTTTAGACAGTCAATTTGTTCATTACAGTAGGTCCCAAATTTGGGGGAAATCACAGGGTTCCTTTGCCAAAACCTGGGAGGAACCTCCCCCCCACTATTAACAAGACATATTTGGCAAAATGTTGCTCTTAGTTAAATGCGTGCAGACATTCACTTACATGGAGTAGGGACATTTAACTTCTAAAAATATTATAGCATTCTACTGTTGATGTTGCCTGAAAGTACTAGAAACAGCTCTCTTTTTATAAAAGTGTAATTCTTACTGAGCTTGTTCCTGCTCTGAATTAAATTAATAGCAAAAACCACAATTTATTTTATTAGCAGCAACATTAAGGCCAAGAGTCAGTTCTGTTCTCTCATATTCAGTGTCGTATTTGTAGCATTCATTTTCTCTCTTTGCATTAGCTTTTTAGCTGCTCTTACTCAGGGGGGAAAAAAATATCCCTTTAGCAACAAGATCAACCTCAGTGAGGTCATGCCATACACTAACTTCCTGAAGCTGAGATACAGAAAAATGAATTTAAGCCACATGATGTTGTTCTATTCTGTTTCTTCTATCTATCCAAGACAGATCCCAGCTCAGAAGGGCATTTTACTTCAATTTGATTCTATACAAGGAATTTCATATTCCCCTCCAAGCTGCATCGCTTTATGAAAGGCGTCTGTACCTTAAAGATAACTTTACACTAAGCACAAATTAAGCTATTAGGAAAACTTTATATTTTTTCTAAATGTATTTCCAGTGCCTAAGTTACCAGGGTTGTAGTCAGGAATTATGGCGCTCAGAACAAGAGGTAAAACCATTCCAGTTTTTCCATGAATTTGACCAGACACCCCCATATTCTAGTTCCCTTAAAAAAAAAAAATACCAAACCCAAAACCTAGCTGAGTTGTTATTATTAAAAGCTTATCAAATAGCTCTATATAGAATGTATTAGTAACAATGTGTTATCTTCCCCAGGTTATGCCAGAATCCAGGAGTTCCCTTACAATACATGACACTCCAGCCCTTTAAGAAAATGGTTTTCAAGATTAATCTCTAAAACACTTTTCAGGTCACGCTCTATTCTCCTTTCTCACCCTAAATCACTCACTCATGCTCACACACCACTGTTTCTCTAGTCTCCAACAACAGTCATTTCTTCATTTCACACACCCTGACTCTGTTCCCCTCTCTCAGGGTACACTTACAATCACACTTTAATTTGTGGCGTATGATAGGTATGCCTGCCCACACTAGCTTTAATCTAGTTAGTGCAGGTCACAATATTAGGGAAGATGAGGAAGAAAAGATTTCAGCATGGGTCAGCAACCCAAATGTACCCCCAGGGTCCCTGGTGGGTATGTACTGGGGCAGCTAGCCCATGCTGAAGTCTATGCTTACCTGGGCTATAATCACACCTTAATTCATGGTGCAGATGTACCTTCAGGCCTGGACTACACTTGAAATGTATCCCTGTTACAATGATCAGTGTAGCTGCACTAATGCGACCACTTGTGCTTTGCCCATCTACCCTACAATTTGCTGTTGTAACTACACCGGTGTCTATACTGGGGGTTAGCCCTGATTACAACCAAGACCTCATCCTGCTCAATCTCTGTCACACTTACCTCCTCCCTCCTGACTCTAGGGTTGGAACAGGAGCCTGAAGCAGTGGCAATCTCCTCCCCTCGTTCCCTCTGCGGAGGGCCAACTTCCTCCCTTCCCCGCTTTGCCACCATGGAAGAAGAAAGATGCACATTCATACCTAGGAGTCTCTTCAGCACTCCCTGCTTCCATTCACAGGATTGCTATCAGCAATATAATCAACTTATTCACACTAATTTCCACCCCTAGGCCTCCTGCTAAGACCAAGACAGGCCAACAATCCCAGCTGATCTCCCTGCCACACACACACCCACCCACCCTGCAGTAACCCTGTTACAGGGAAGAGCATGGTCTGAACATTAGTTTTTACACTAAAGTGTTATTAAAATAGCCCCCCCAAAGTGGTCAAATCCTGCTCATTTTATTCATATAATGAGTCTCAATGAAGTCAATGGGATGATTCACATTCAGAATGAATAAGACAAGCGAGATTTGGCATGTGCCATGTAAGTGAGGTATGGGCTAGTTGCAGAAGGAATATTTGTTAAACGCAGAACTACTATGTGACAGGAAATGGCACAAGTCTGTTTTTCTGAGCAAACCCTAGGAGAGTGTCAAGAATCAAATCTGCTGAACAGTTTTATTTTCTCCACAGTGATCAAATCCCAATGGAATGATGATCAGTTACTGAGAGATCATGAAATTCTTCTCCTTCAACTGGTTTCTGTTCTTTGTAGCAGTCACACTTTCTTTCGAGTCTGCATCAATAGTCATCTTTATTTATTGATACAAGCTCTGTTAAGTGGTTTGATTTAACCAATTGCTTTGGTTAGTTTTGACACCGATTGACTCAAGTCCCAGCTCCCATTAATCTTTTCTGTCTACCATGATGAAGCTCTCTTAAATCTCTCCAACTCTCACAAGTGGCAGATCATTTTTCAACTTCATCTCATGCTACTCATTGAGGAAGAAGTCTCTTGCTTGCTCGACCAAGGGCAGTGCCCGCTAAACTAGTGCACGGCATTTAAGAACTGAGTGATAGCCTGCTGGCTTTGATAGAACATTTTCCCTCCAACAAAACTTTATAAATCAAGGTTGGAATTTAGCAATAAGTCACAAACTAGAGCAAAGTTTTGGGAATGACCTCAGGACAATTCTTTCCTCCCCCATAGATACTGCCATGTTATTAAGAAGAGAGGATAATGTTTCCCACTACGTAGCACCTTTCATTAAAAAAAATCTCAAAGCACTATACAAAGATGAACAAATACCATCCCCATTTTTCAGTAGGATAGACAGAAGCAAGAGAGCATTTAAGTGACCTCTCAAAGCCATTTAGAAACTCAGTAACAAAGCCAGCAAATGGGTTCTGGCTCCCGGTCCAATATTCACACCATTAGACAAAACTGCCTTGAGGGTTGCTGAGCTGGCTGGTCTGCTCTCTAGGCACTCTCTGGTGGCCAGGGTGCAGCATATCATTGACATCCGGTTCAGGGAAGGTTATTTGCTCTCCCTGTTTTCTATCTGCTGCAGGCAATAGGAAGCCATGACGAGAGGCTGTATGCATTCATACAATGGAGGCAGGGAGGTCTCAAGGGAAGGGAACAGTTAGCAGACGAGGAAGTGTCTCCTAGAACAACAGAGAAGGAAACTCCATGCCTCTAAATGATTGAATCATTTGTGAAGGAAGTAGCAACCTTTTAGTACAGTGAAAGGTGCTTTCACACAGTTTTAGTTTCATCCCATTGAAACACCACCTGCAGGAGATCAGTTTTACACAGCCATCATTAACAGTACACATTAAAGCTTAGGTTGCCTATATGAAACCATTACAGTAATAATCCAGCATCAAAGCTGTAGACATGTAACCTCTACTGAGGTGATGACTCCTCTATTCAATAGTGGAGCTAAGGGGCTTAAGGACATGACAAGGCAACACAGGCTAGGCCCACCAAATTAACGTAAACTGTAAAATGTAAGGTGTTTTTTTAAAAAGAAAAAGTTCTAGCTCTTTTAGCTGTGAAGCCAGACCCTGCACTAGTTCAGACTCAAGATGACAATCTTCCAAATGTGTAGAGAGACTGAAAAAATGGACCTGTCTTACCCACTATGTAACCATGTCAGAGCAACTTGTTATACAAAAATACCTTTTCCCTGACACAATTAAGGAAGACAACAACAAACGAATTCCATTCTCCAGAGTAGATAGGATTTGAACATTTAATCTAGAACACGTTTAATTAAGGTGGTAGTGAAAGACAGTAGACTATAATGTATTATTTGGAAATAGTATGTAGGCACATCTTACATAATTTTGATTTTGTTCTGACTTTACCTTTGAGAAGACATTAGGTAGGACATTAGCCAACAGTTGAATGTTTCAACAAGGTGATGAGCATCTGAGCGCAGGGGGTTACAGCTGGAACTGTTGTACAGACTTCACTATAGTAGTCACTACCCTGTATCACTATAATTCAGGAACACATGATTTTTGGAGCAGGTAATTGAAGAAATCATGTCAAATGTCACAGTGCTAGTTACAACTGTATTTGCTGAAGTTGTTTCCCCTTCTTACCTACCCTGTTTAGACAGCAACGCTTCTTTCTCCAGCCTACTCTAGAGACATCACCAATGCTGAGATGTATAGCTCTTTGTTCACATGCTAGCATCACTGCCATTCAGTCTGAAAGCTGGGTTTCCATGCCCTGAGTTTTCAAAAAGACAAGCAGCTGCTGAAGGGAGATTATAAGTTTAGAGCAGTGTTTTAGGAGAGAGAAAGACAGCAGTTCAGACAGGTGCTCCCAATTTCCTAGTAACTAATCAAGGAGGCAGGGACCAATTGTGGGAATCTTAGGGCTTTCCAGCTAAAGCTCTTTTCAGGCAATCTTGCAGGAGTGACTCCTACACAAAGGAAAAGAAAAGAAATGCAAATGAGAGGGGAAGAAATTAGTCTGAGTTCTGATTTATGCATATATGCTGCATGCTTTGAGGAAAAATGCACTTGGTTTTCATAGTTAAACACTTTGCCTTAGCCATTTTCAATGTCAAATAGCGTTTAAAAGATAATCCTCCAGCTTTCTTCTAAATGTTATCCTGTTTAAACTTATCAAGTGCTTCCCAAGCTTCCATTGATACCACCAATTTATTAAAGGCTGGGTGGCTTTTCTTCTCTTTGCTGGTCAGATAATATCTCCATAATCTCTCGTGCCATCAGAGTAACACATATTCCTGCTGATGGCAGCAGAACTGATCAGCTACATGCTTCATGTACCTTTTGACCATATAACCACAGTAACTTTGCATGTGAGGCCAGGAGAAAGAGAAGGAGAGGTATCAGAATTATTTCACCCTGTTTAGGTTCAGTCTTTCCCTGAGGTAGAGTCACAAGATAATAATGAGAACAGGTAACTTCCTTCCCCAGAAACATATAAAGCAGAGAGAGACAAAAGCCTACTAAGCCATAGTCCATTGGCTTACCTATGTGGTGTTGTTCCCTACAGTATACTGTTAATTTCTTTGTACTGTACATTCTAGTTTTAAATGACAAGCAATGAAGCAACCATAATTTCCCTTGGGAGTCTATTCTATGGTCTAACAGAACTTGCTATTAGTAAATAAAAAGAAAAGAAATGCTGAAGCTTGCTAACATGTCAGAGATTTTAAAAGGCCAAATATAAAAATTACACACAACTGTTAAAAGAACAGTGTTAGGTTGCAAAGTCAAACACTCAAAAGTTAGGAAATGCCAGAATTAAGGTTGCCTGCATAACCTTAATTCAGCCCCCTTGTGAATATGCACACTGATACAGTCTCTAATTCCATGATCACTATTATTTCCACAGAACCTCTGTCTTCTTCAGTGCACAGGTTTTCTATTTCAGTCCCAATCTTCTTACTCAGGCCAGTCCCAGTTCCTCTCCCCTGGGCTCCTCATCTGATCTGTCTTTCTCCTTCCACCCTGGCTTCTAGTTGCCCAGTCCCACTTATCCCAACCCTAGTCTCCCTCCCTGGGCTTCTCATTCAAACTCAGTGTCACCTAGTCCACGTTCTCCCACTGCACCCTGACTCTTCCTCAAATTCAGTCTCCCCTTCCACTCACTTCCTTCCTCCCCATCCCACTAGTTCCTACACAAGTCTCCGTAACCAGTCAGTCCGACTCCCACCCCCAGCACCTCATCCAATCTCAGTCTCCCAACCTCACAAACACTTGCTCCCCATCCATCCTCCACTCCTAGACTCCTTGCCCAGCCTATCCCAGTTCCCCCCCCCCACCCCGCACCAACTCACAGTCCCCATTTCCTTTCTCTTCCCCCACCAACCTCCAGTCATAGTCTTCTCTCCACCCACAGGTCTGTCTTTTGTCTCCTATCATTCAAATCAGGCAGTTTATTCCTGCATGATGCCTGGGCCCAGCAAGCATTTGGGGCACATTTGGGGCACAGTAAAGACAGGCTCCCTGCTTTCAGTTTATCTACCTGGACTCTGCATGGTAGTCCAGTGTTGCAATTGCAGGGAAAGGGCTGCTCAGCCATAGGCTAGAACATGTCCAGGACAATCTTCAGAGAACCTAGCTGCTAAAAATCTAAGAAATCTGAGCATGTGCAAAGTGTAATTTTTCAAACGCTTATAATTTGGCCAAATTTGGGCAGATTTTTATGTAAATAGTAAAGGCACATCAAAACATCTTTCCTTAGCCTTGTTCTCTAAAACAGCTGAGCTGTTTTAGCTGAAGTTTATTTTATTTATTAACTTAATCTATATATATTGCCAATTTAAATTCCTTGCCCAGTGTCTGCCTAAGGCAAGTCTACACTTGGCAAGGGAAATTTCAACCCCACAGCAGTTACAGTTATAAACAACTATAAACAGAATTGTAGCAGCACCACCTACACTGTCTGGGTGAAGGCTAACCACTACCTCAGTTTCTCCTTCCTCAGCTACGATCTCTCAATTTGCCAACCTGGTTTGTTCGCTCTAGTAACCTAGCCCTCTGATTAAGTCATCAATGAAAGGCTAAATAAGTAAAAAACAAAGAATCAGGCAGATCATAACCCCTTTTTTCTGAGAGGGTATCTGTTCTTCCCAGCCCCTCCTGGGTTCTTTGAATCTCTCCCTTCTCTCTATCAAGCAGCAACTCCTAGAACTTTCTACTTGGAATCTCTCTCTCTCCCCTCCACACTTTCCATAGGCTTCTGTGAGGTCATGTGACCAAACCAGGCCTGTGAAGTGTAGCGGTCTGGGTAAGGGCTCCGGCTGGGGGGTGCAGGCTCTGGGGTGGGGCCAGAAATGAAGAGTTCACAGTGCAGGAGGGGGTTCCAGCTGGGGCAGCAGGTTGGGGTGTGTGGGGGGGTGAGGGCTCCGTCTGGGGGGGCGCTCTGGTATGAGGGGTGGGGGTGCAGGAGGGTGCTCTGAGCTGGGACCAAGGAGTTCAGAGGGTGGGAAGAGGATCAGGGCTGAGGAAGGGGATTGGGGCGTGGGAGGGGCGCAGGCTCTGGGTGTTGCTTACCTCAAGCAGCTCCTGGAAGCAGCAGCATGTTCCTCCTCCGGCTCCTACACGGAGGTGCGGCTAGGTGGCTCTGCGTGTTGCCCCGTCCACAGGCACCGCCCCCACAGCTCCCATTGGCATCACTTCCTAGCCAATGGGAGCTGCGTGGGCAGTGCTTGGGGCAGGGGCAGTGGCAGTGGCAGCAGCAGCATGCGCAGCCCTCTGGCTGCCCCTATGTGTAGGAGCCAGAGGGGGGATATGCCACTGCTTCCGGGAGCTGCACGGAGCCACAGAATGCACAGAGTGGGACAAGCCCTCAACCCTTCTCCCTGGCTGGAGCACCAGAGTGGGGAAAGCCCCAGACCCTGCTACCCGGCAGGAGCTCGAGGGCCAGATTAAAACATCTGAAGGGCCGGATGCAGCCCCTGGGCCGTAGTTTGCCTACTCCGATCTAAAATAACATCTTGATTCTTTATGTCCAATTTGTGCGCATTAAAGGTTGACTTTCCAACCTGAAATTGTCACCCACACACATTGGCAGTGGTGTTGAGGGAAATTAGAGAGTCAGAAGAAAGATTAAAAAAAAATCAAAAAAATAAGTCAAATAATCATGCTTTTGGGGCCAATCTAATGATTTTTGATTTCTTGAGTCTAAACCCATTTCTCCTTAAAGGGCAAATCAGTCTGTAATAGTCCTCTAGCCAAGAGCCTTTTCCACCACTGTAGGCTACTGGCTGTTTCCACAGCCCTGGAGGACTCTCTGCCTTGCCCAACTCTCTCAGGACACAGTTTTGTTTTTCTAACATAAAATTAAGGCAATATCTCACAATAAAAAGCAGTTCTGTCTACCATGGCTACAGCTCCCCTTGCCTCTGAGTGCTGAAAGGCAGATCCAATCCACACCACACTGCCTACTGTAGGAACTTTTCTCCCTCCAAAAGGTCCTTCTCAATTGAGCTTTTTATAGGGATCACCTGACGATTTCCCTTCTGGATCTGCTAATCAATCAGGGGTGGCAAGCCCAAAACTCCCTAGTCCTTAAAAAGAACAGGAGTACTTGTGGCACCTTAGAGACTAACAAATTTATTAGAGCATAAGCTTTAGTAGGCTACAGCCCACTTCATTGGATGCATAGAATGGAACAGATAGTAAGATTATATATAAATATATATATATACATACATACACACACACACACATACAGATAAGTTGGAAGTTACCATACAAACTGTGAGAGGCTAATTAGTTAAGATGAGCTATTATCAGCAGGAGAAAAAAACTTTTGTAGTAATAATCAAGATGGCCCATTTAGACAGTTGACAAGAAGGTGTGAAGATACTTAACATGGGGAAATAGATTCAATATGTGGAATGACCCAGCCACTCCCAGTCTCTATTCAAACCCAAGTTAATGGTATCTAGTTTGCATATTAATTCAAGCTCAGCAGTTTCTCCTTGAAGTCTGTTTTCAAAGCTTTTCTGTTGCAAAATTGCCACCCTTAAATCTTTTGCTGAGTGGCCAAAGAGGCTGAAGTGTTCTCCTGCTGGTTTTTGAATGTTATGATTCCTGATGTCAGATTTGTGTCCATTTATTCTTTTGCGTAGAGACTGTCCAGTTTGACCAATGTACATGGCAGAGGGGCATTGTTGGCACATGATGGCATATATCCCATTGGTAGATGTGCAGGTGAACGAGCCCCTGATGGTGTGGCTAATGTGATTAGGTCCTATGATGGTGTCGCTTGAATAAATATGAGGACAGAGTTGGCATCGGGCTTTGTTGCAAGGATAAGTTCCTGGGTTAGTGTTTTTGTTGTGTGGTGTGTGGTTGCTGGTGAGTATTTGCTTCAGGTTGGGGGGCTGTCTGTAAGCGAGGACTGGTCTGTCTCCCAAGATCTGTGAGACTGAGGTATCAGTTTTCAGGATAGGTTGTAAATCTTTGATGATGCGCTGGAGAGGTTTTAGTTGGGGGCTGAAGGTGACAGCTTGTGGCGTTAAAAGGAGCAGATCATGCTGTTACATACCTCCCCCTTAGCTTTTTGTACAGCCCCTGAGGAAATTTTACAGTCTATATCCTCAGCAGTCATGAGTGCCTCATTTCTCGCTCAGATCCTTGACAGTCTATGTTCTAGTCTGCACTCCCTCCAACTCCCCTTCCAGCTGGCTGATCTCAGAAAGTAACTGATCTCTCTCTTGGAGTACTCACTATCTGGAAATGGAGTTCATCCCTTTCATCCTCCACCATTTCTACCTGGAATTCCGAGCCTCACTTGTCTGCAGTGAGCTCATCCTTTTCTTTAGGGCCTGCTGCCTGACTTCTTTCAAAGAGACAAGGTGGGCGAGGTAATATCTTTTATTGGACCAACTTCTAATAGTGGAAGAGACAAGCCTTTGAGCTTCACAGCGCTCTTCTTCAGCTCCGGAGAAGATAACCATAGTATAATAGCTAAATACAAGGTGGGACAGATTGTTAAGCATAAGGGGTTTGCACATGGTGTAGCAGACCACTTAAAATGAAGTGGGCAATTAATATGTCCACAGTTATTAGACAAAGGAGGGTTAATAGGCATCAAGTATCTCTGTTAAGTCCATGGTTTTTGATGTTCAGCAGAGTAATGAATTTACGTTCCCAGTCTTGTCTTTTGAAGGTGTCGTACAGGTTTCCTTTGCAGATGAGGACTGAGGTCAGATATGGAGTGATCACTTTGTGAAAAGTGTTTGCCCAGGGATGATAGGGTTTTTTTGTGTGTGTGTCTTTTATAATTTTTCTGTGTGAGTTCATTTGAGAGAATAGTGATTATCTGGTTTCATCCACATAGCTGTTGTTGGGGCATTTGATGCACTGAATGAGGCAGACCGTATGCTATGATAGCCATGTGTAGGACCCATGGATCTTGAAAGGTGTGTACTGGGAGGGCATTGATCATTGTAGCAGTGGAGATATGTCTGCAGGTTTTGCATCTGTTGTTCTGGCAGGCTCTGGTCCTGCTTTGAGTTGTGTGTGCCGCTCTGTGGAGAGCTTGCCTCTGATGATGAGCTTGGAAAGGTTGGGGTGGAGGGTTGTTTTAAGGCCAGAATACTTCTTCCAAGGCAGCAAGTACCACTTGGTGCCTCTCAGCCTTGTTCATGCACATAGTCAGCTTAGCAGCTGTACAAAGTACTGCCATATTTGCACATTCCAGTTTTTCTATAGCCACCTTGTTTGTGCCTTTCTCACAGACACTGTTCCTCCTCTGCTGCTGTACAGCCTCTGCCCAAGCCTGCAGTTGCTCTGTTTTCTTAATGAGCTCTCTCCACTTCTTAACCTCCACTTTCATCCTATGTTTCATCTTCTCCACTTGGAGTCTGAGCCTCTCCAACTCCTCTCTCTGATTGGAATCCCTATCCCCACCCTTAGTTAGGAAAGATATCAGTTTCTCCAGCCCTTGTACTTCTCCCAACAAGTTACACTTCCCTGAAAAGTGAGATTCTGATGCTGTGAATGGTTGCTCAGCCTTTGTCTCTGCTTTGGGGTCTCCTGCAAAGTCTCCTCCTTGGCCTCTTCCTGGGGAATATTTATACTGGGTCCACAGGTCTCTTCCACTCTAATAGACACCATGCCCCTCCCACCCATGCAGAGATGACCCATAACTCTTGATGGTGGTGGGGGGAGAACCACAAAATTAAAAGTTGGGGAGGGGCATGTGACCACCCCACGTGTAGCCTCTGGCCCCTTTTCCACTCCCACTGTGCCTCCCACACTCGCTCCAAGCTGGCAGCACCTTGCCCCACTTCCCTCACAGCTCCTTCGCCACTTACTTCTCCCATCGCATCTCTGCTGTGGGTGTGGCGCAGGTCAGAGTGGGCTCCAGACACCTACTACTGAGTAGGTAGCTGTGGTGGCGAGGAAGGGATGGGACTCAGAGGGCTCCCCTGCACCCGCTCTGGCAGAACTGAGCTGCCAGCCCCATCTCTCATCCCTTCTCCTAGCTGGGCTCAGCAGGAATGCTAGGTGCTGGTGCATGTCCCCAGCCATGTCCCCCACAGCCATGCTCAGTCTGGCTCCCACCCTGGCAGAAATCTGGAGCGGGGGGGCACATGACCCTCTGTGCCCTCCCAAAAGTGTTGCCTCTGCCCCCATATTCTTCATTATTCAAGGGGAAGACCTGATGGTTGCGTCCCACCTTTCCACCCCTAAAACATTCATACCTTTCCAGGTCAGTTCCTCACAGCATCTCCAGTATTGGCCTGACCACACAGTCATCATGTTGCCACCTGGGGCATTCAAACATGTGCCTCCAGGTTTCCTTACCTTTGAAAGAGGAGCCCAGGTGTAAGCAGTGTCAGGATGAGCTCCACCCTGACATCTGGTGGTGAGGTGTGGCAAGTTGTGGAAAAGAACTTCAGGGGCCGATCTCATTTGCACTCCGCCTAGAATGAGGCCATAGCTGCCCAAATGGTCACTTTGGCTGCTGTGGCATCCCCAGTGTCTCTGTTATTGGGGCAAGAAGAATAAATTGTTATTACCCTGATTATGGGAACTGTGCTTGGAACTGTACTTGGCCTTTTGTTATGATGGAGGGACTCACTATCAACTAAGTGCCACTCGCTAGGCAAGGGTCATAGGTTCCAAAACTCTGTGAATTGAGAGAGGCTGGGGACAAGTATTAATACTTGGTGGTATGGGCCCCTGGGTGAGGGCCTTACATGCTAATTGCACTTCCTCCTCTCTCCACTGTGGAATATCAGAGCTAATTTTGATTTCATTAGAAGTCTAGTTACAGGCTGCTGAGCTCACTTTGGGCTAACAGTGCACCAGCACTGAGGCTCCCCTACTACAAGCTGAATTCACCAAAGAGCTGAACTGACTAAGAGCTGTAATCACTGAGCGTTGTGTTAAGTAGTGGGGGAGCCTGAAGATATATTGTGGAGCAGTTTGCGGGATGGCTGGAGTGCCTTGTGGACAGGCTGTGGAGCAGTTCGTAGGACGGCGGGAGCTGCTGGTGGGCTGCGGAGCGGAGCTGAGCGAAGGAGTTCGTGGGGCGGCTGGCGGAGCGGAGCGAAGGCCTATGGAGCTGTGGGGCGGTCAGCTTCAGATCATGTAAGGTGCCTCTTACCCCCGTCCCATCTCCACCCAGGTTGGGAGGTAAAGCTCCGCAGACAAACTTTTGAACTCTGGGGCTGCCCTGACCAGGGACAAGAGACTTTTGGGTCATTGGACTTTTGGGACTTTGGGGTTGCTGGACTCAAGAACCAAAGGGAAAGGGGCATGCCCCAATTTGCTTGGGGTGGGTTTTTTTTGCTCATGGGTTCTGTTATGAATCCTGTTGGTGGTGTTTCCCCAACATAATGCCACATTGTTTCTCTCTGTTATTAAAAGGCTTTTTGCTACACTCAGACTATGTGCTTGTGAGAGGGGAAGTATTACCTCTTGGAGGTGCCCAGCGGGGGTGGTATATATTTGTCCCAGGTCACTGGGTGGGGGCTCGAGCTGGTTTGCATTGTGTTATTGGAATGGATCCCCTAGATATTGAACCTGGCCCTTGTTGCTGCCAACTCTGACGGGCAGAAGGGTTACACACGTGTTCCCTCTATTGCTGACCGTCATGGGCCTCAAGACACACCTCTCATTTCTGTTGGGACGCTCTCAGTATCTCCTGCTGCCTCTGCTGATCCTGCAGATGTTGCAAGAGGACAGCCTGAGTCTGCTGTTGCTGCAGCAGGTATTTCAGTGTCTTTTCCAGTATCTCTCCTTGATACTATATATACCTCTTCTGTCGCTGTCTTTGCTCCTCCGTCATCCTTCCTTAATGGGAGGTAGGTCTCACAAAATCCTATTGACTACACTAGTTGTAACAGCACCATATACACAGTCTGGCTTCAGGCTAGGCGCTGTCTCCGTTTTTGTAGTGACTAGGCCCTCTGGTTAAGTCATAAAAGAAAAGTCCAAAGTAAGCATGAAAAAAGACTTCCAGCCCCAGGTCCAAGCTGATCACTGCCCCTTCTTTCTGAGGACCTGTCTTTTCTTTCCAGCCTCTCCTGGGAACCTTTCAATCTCTCCCTGCTTTCGGCTTGGAGTCAAATCTAGTCTCTCCTCCAAGATCTCCCCAGGCTTCTCTGAACTACCTCCCCCACCCCATCCCACCCACCCACCCACGCCTAACTTAGCCACATGACATGTCTCGTCTCATGTGACACTGCTCATTTTCTCCACCCGGGGAGCTGAGTGAGCTAAGTGGGATTGGACCCATTTCCTCTTAAAGGGCCACTCAACCTGTGACAGGAGTCACATTAATAATAGGTTGTTCTTCCAGCCCCATATATTAGATAATAGATTATGGATTTGGATATGGATTTGGAAAGATTTAACCATATTAAGGTTTATATTGATTTTTAGCTATATATAGTATTAATATGTTCCAGGACTAAGGAATTAACTGATACCTATACTGTGCCTAATAAGTTTTAAACACACCACTCTCTCCCTGGCTGGGAAGAAAATACAGATCCTCGGGAAGAATGGATGGTGACCAATTTGAGACTGGGGCTGGAAGACTTTTGTTTTGGGTTTATTTTGGACTTTTCTTTTATGATTTAACTAGGGGGTCTAGTCTTTGCAAAAACTGAGCAAGACCAGTCCTACTTATGTGCTGGTAATAAAATTACACAGGACCACAAACAGTCCTCTCAGTATCCAGGCAGAACCCTTTCTTCCCATAGCTACACACAATTAAAAAAAAAAAGCCTTATGTCCACAACGGATTGTCAGCAATGTTTGAACTGAAACTTCTGCACCCAAACACAGATCTCCACCACCTGAGGTAAGGAGCAGTGGGCTGTTATTCTGTTTGTGGGACGGCATGACACACACTTTACCAGAAAGTTGCACATACACTGTAAGAACCAAGTCCAAAGCATGGACATTGGAAACAGGCAAAACAAGAGACCATCCTCCTTGTGGAAGTACCCTGTTCAGCTGAATGCAGGGCCTAAGTGACTTTATGCATCCTAATGCACTCCCTGCTGTCATCCTTATTAAATAGACATCATGCTAATGATCAAAGTGAATATTTTTTCCAAGTGAGATTGTGTATATTCATTTGTGTATAAATACTTCTGTATTTATATATAGGTATATTGTATCTCTCTGTATGAAATATCCCAGATCGTGTTTTTAAATTGTACTTTAAATTGTTTTCACTGAAAGAGTTTTAGTAGTTGAGTATCTGAATAAGATGGAAAAATGGGGCTATATAATGTACTCTGAGAGGAAAGCAATCAGGGATTCCAAGTGAAATTTGAATAGTTGAAGAACTGCGTTGCTAATTACAGATTATGAAATTTTATGATCAGTTGATTAACCATTTAATTTGTCTTTTGAAACCCATGTGGAAGTTAGTAATGGCTTGATTTACATACAGAACATTTATCGATTCAGGGGTGCCTATAACATTAGATTTAAATAGGTAGTTTGGTATTTCAGTGAAGTGACAGGTACTTGTTAAATATTAATAATGCTAGCCTTAGGGACAAACACTGAGAACAATTTGTCTGATTCATTTCTTTTTCAAATGACCACAGCCAAACTCTGAATGTCCAAAGAGCTCTGCTTATTTATCATCCATTTTCTGTATTTCTTTTCCCCTCAAATTTTATTACTGTGGACATTTGCTTGAAAACAGGAATTTCACTATTTAGGAGTTCATCACTTCTCCTACAGCATCTACCACCAACATCAGACTCTTCACGTTAACTAACTGTGATGTTTCAGATAGAAGAGTATAGCTTCAGGGCAGGCTAACTCACTCTTGTGTCACACTCCTGCTTGTGACTCCATATGGGTGGAACTCTGCTCTGCACAGTCCTAACATCCTGCATGAAGTCACTTGCAGGATCAGAGCTTTAAGGAATAGAGATAATGGTTTTTAGGCAAATGTCCTTAATACTAAGAATCAATGGTAAAACAAATATTTATTTTCTATGTTTTAAGCAGAATGTCTTTTTCTGCAGAGCTTTCCAGTCGGGACTAGCACGTTTTTAAAGGTAATAACCTATACCCCTTGGTGAATAAAGGCTACACCACACATGATATGCCCATGAAACCCAAGTGAGTGTCCCCTTCACAGAAAATCGCATATACTGAATTCTGGTATTCAAATAGTGAAATTTGGTGAGAAACTAAAGACATTTTCCCTGATGTATTTATCTTTGTTCTGCTAATTAATGCATTGTTGATTAGGACAGTGTGTTTGAGACAAGTATACTTTAGGTTGTGACAACTTTTCCATTATAAATTCCTATTTATAAATCAGGGAACATAACCACACTATTTTTCACACATGGGTTGTCACACCACTTTTTAAATGATGTTGGGGACGGGGGGGGGGGGAGGGGGGAGATAAATATTTTTTTATCCACAGGAAAGCCATTGAACCTCCCTATAAACAGACTTACCCTTCCCTTTTCTCTGGTTTTGAAAAGGCTTGAATATAAATTCTACGTCAGTTGCAGAAAAAAGGAAACATTTATCTGGCATGCTGGTATTTTGCCTTCTTGATAAGTTTGGAATGTTCAAAGTACTACCTGTGGAGACTGAGTAATGGGCACAGTGCGGGTGATGTGGTTAAAATGCATGCAAATGAAGTTCATCCCATGGCTCTGTAATATATCACACAGGGCCACAATTTATCACATGGCTAAGCTCACCAAAGTAATGTGTGTTTACACACACCATATCCCAGTATGTACACAGGTGGAGAAAATTTTCCAAGCATTATGCACAAGTAGCTAATTCTCTTGATTTTCTGGGTTTCCAGCTTCTTCTGGTTTTGCTTGCTATGGTGACTTGTTCCGACAGTTACTTGTTCCTAAAGTGCAATAGGACATAAAGCATGCAAGGTTTTGTATATATTGCAACCAGTGGCAGCTACAGGAGCTCAGCACTTCTGAAAATCAGGCTACTTATTTAGGTGCCTAAGTGTGGATTGATATGCCTAACTTTAGACACCCACGTTTGAAAATGTTGACTGTTTTCCCTTAATGGGACAAGGCGTAAACAAGACTGGGAGAATATTACATCTATGCTAGACCTTAAGTGCCATAGGGTATGCTCTGCTTTGTTATAGAAAGGTGTGAAAAGGGCTAAGATCTGGACCAGTTACTACAGAATTAAACTGTATAAATTAATTCATGTAATGCCAACAATTATTAAAAATGTTTATTGTTATTGGCTATATATGTGGCTATAACAGCCATTGGTGAACTAAATAAAAAACATGGGAACAGTGTGTGGTATAAAATGAAGAACTCTGCATGATTACAGATATAGCAGAATCTGTAGTAAGAGACCAAAGCATATGGAAATGTGCAGTGACCTTTCTTCAAGTCCTTTCCAGTCTGAGATAAATCCAATACACCACCTATTTACTGATGGCCTCTGTATACTCAAAATATCTTCTGAAATGCTTATATTTTGTGACACAGAAGTGTACACTTTTGCAATATACACAGTTAACACTGACCTGAGCAGTATTAATTCAGTACTACTTTATTGTTCCTTTTGATTTGTCTATGTAGTATATATAGTACCTTGGCTTTCCCTTTACTCTTCTTGCAATTGTCAAGCCCACACCTGGTTTCTTGGAGTTTGCAGATCTTTGGTGGGCACCATGTTTTTTTGGTCATTGGGTTGTGCAGTCCAAAGCAGTAGGTTTTAGCTTGTGCATAATGTTTACAGGCAGTTTTTGTAGTAAATTGCTACATTTTCTCTTTTGAACGTTTAAGCAAGGAACCAACTATGCTAGCTATGCAGCACTATCATCTATCAAACACTGACAGACAATAGGAATCAATCTGGAGGAGGCAGGCGTAACAGTGTCTCGATCTTTCTAGCACATTTATCTCAGATGAATACATATATATTCAGTTTTCTGTATAAGGACAAATCCTGCTTTGCACAGGCATGCAATGTACAAACAGCAGCAGAACCACCAAGATTGCATTGCATAAAGAGAGGCTGCCCCGGATGTACCATGCACCCTGCTTTATGGGTTTGGAATGATGGTGGCCCTCTGTACCCTGTGTCCTCAGGGTAAAGAGGAAGTGAGGTCTGAGAAGGGTGAGCGAGATCAGTGGATTTCAAACTACAGATCAATCTTGGAGAACATTACACATAATCTCAGACCAAAGTGCCATGTCTTCTTTGCAATAAGACAGCATGGAAAGGATTCAGATCTGGACTATAAACAACCGGTCATGTCACCCCCTTTAGCTCCTGCAGTCTGGAGGCTGTAGTTGTGGAGCGACAGCACAGTGCCAGGCACCTTCAGAAAACAGTTGTGCTCTCATTTTATTCAACTTTAAAGTAAACCAACACACACATTTTTCAGGAATATTTGTGCCATGAAAGAGGTTAGCAGTACTGTCAGCAAAATAAAAACCACTGCTATGTGGATGTGCTAGAACTGTGGCTGATCTAGGTATTATCACAGCACTGGAGAATCCTGGATGATATAGTGATTCCTACGTCATGCCCCTCCTCCTCTGCACCAACCTAAAGGGAACAGATGGGGAGTCAATGCCCACCTCATCCCTAGCAGTCCCCTGGTGGCCCTTTGAAACAACCAGCTGGCATAAGAGAGAGCTGCCCTGAAGCTTTTTTATTATGGCTCATGGGTCTGGGTCAGCATCTGCTGACCAGGTTTGAGTCTAGTGAATCTGGACCACTGAATCTAACTACTAGCTATTATTTGCAGTACACAGGAGAGAGACCATAACCATGAGCAGAGCGGAAAAGAGTTTAGCCATATGATTGAGCTGTATCAAACGGTCTTCGCTTCATTTTTTGCAGTGAAAAAAATAAACTTTTCTTCTAATTCAGTTAAAGGTGAAATTTCACTATTTTTAATCAACAAATACATCTTTTATGGCAATTAAAAAAAATCCAAAATCTATGCTAAAACCAATTTTAAAAATAACAGCACAGATATAACTTTGCCCTAAGGAATTTTTTGAACCATTTTTGCAATGAAAATAGAGATTTAAAAATTATTAGTATTTCCATCCTCCAAGCACATTACAAACTCCATTGACTTACTGCGGGGGTGAATTCAGATCAATCTTCACAATACCCGGGTGCATGAAACTGTTTCCCACATGGGGAGTCTGAAGTGCTTAGATTAAATTATTTGCTTGAGGCAACAGGATGTGCCAGTGTCAATGGGGCTATTAGAACTCTGGACTCCATGATTTCCAATTCTGGACTCTGACCACTAGGCCACAGCTGTGAAAGATACATTTTATTTCACAGGAACATGAAAAATTTTGAAGTACATAAGAACTGGGTCAGACCAAAGGTCCATCTAGTCCAATATCCTGTCTTCCGACAGTGGCCAATACCAGATGCCCCAGAGGGAATGAACAGAACAGGTAATCATCAAGTGATGCATTCCCTATCACTCATTCCCAGCTTCTGGCAAACAGAGGCTAGGAACACCATCCCTGCCCATCCTGGCTAATAGCTGTTGATGGACCTATCCTCCAGGAATTTATCTAGTTTTTTTTTTAAACCCTGTTATAGTCTTGGCCTTCACAACATCCTCTGGCAAAGAGTTCCACAGGTTGACTGTGCAAATGTGTAAATGCAAGTTTTAGAGGCAGATCCAGGACCAGATTCTCAGTTTATCAGTCAGATAAGCACCACCACAGTCAATGAAGCCCTGCTGATTTGCAGTAAATGAGAATCTGACACATAGACTACATTGGTGTAGAGAAATTCTCACCAGCAGAGAACCTGGTCTAAAACATGACTCTATCCACAGCCAGAGAAAGTAGTTGTCTGTTTTGCTGATCACATGCTTTTCCCAATCCAGCTCAGTAAGATTTGTGTTATTTCATTTTTACGCCCAGAGTACACACACTGCTCTTCATTTTAGAATTTATCATGGGGCTTTTGAACTTCTACTCCACCTCATAATGTCTGGCACCATCAGTACCTCTCCCAGCATGAATTAGTACAGGCGCTGAAGCTGACTCAGACCTGGTGAAACTGATCAATGGTGCACCCGTTTAGTTAGCTGATGTTCCTGATATAAATGACTTTAAAAGATGATTTGTGTGCTTTGTGCATTGCGGCTGCATTCACTGCAGGCTCACAAGAGAAGGCGGCAGTTCAGGAGATAACACTGATGGATTACTGGAACAAGAATCTTGTTCAGAATACAGGAGCTTTAGCTGCTGACACTGTTTAGTCTGTTTCGTATGAAATGAGGGTGGCAAAGTTTAGCATTCACTACAGCAGCTATTCCTACTAGAGATGGGCAAATTGTGTCAAAAAATTCAGGTGATACTTGAAATCAGGGATTATATATTCAGATCCACCAAACCAAGTATTGCAGTATTTATCTTACCCACCCCTGCAAGTAAGGTAATCCCTGTTTTCCTCGCAAGTCCCCAGGAAATTTAACTCTGACTCCTTTTGGGTGCTCCCTCTGCTCCAGCCCTGGGAGAAGCTTGCTCTTCCCTTCCCCCTGCCTGCCCTGGCAGGAGCTCACTCTTCCCACCACCAGGCTCTTGGGCTGGAGGAGTTCTGTGCCCCGGACAATTATTGTGGGACCTGCACCAGTGCTTGTCCCCCCCTTGTGCATGCCCCTGCAAGTCTCTGAGTCTCTGTTTCCTTTGCCAGGATCCATAGAGCCTTCCATCTCTTTTTAACAGAACCCTCTGACTTTCTTTCCAGTGTCCTCTCTGTCCATATCCCCTTCCTCTGAAGTTCTGTTAGTCCCCCAGTAATATGGTCTGCATTTTTTCAGCCTCTTTCCACTTCCCTCCTCTCCTCCTTCACTCTGTCCTCTCCCCTGTATCTGCCCCTCTTTTTCCTCCCACAGTTTCCTCCTCTTCGTGGTTGTCCTAATTCCACCTCTCTTTCTCTCCTTTTTTTCCAGGTCAGTCCAATCTCTCTTCCTAACTCCCAACCATTCTCTCCCCGCACTTAAACTGTCCATGGCCATGGCAGGTGAGGAGCCAGCATGTTACTGAAACACTATTCTGCACCCCTCCACCTTGCCCCAGTTCTATGCCACTATCTGCTGTAATTGCTTTCTTAATTTCCCCTAAATCACACATACAGCCCCTGATTTATTCTGCATAACTACAATAGGGAACGCCCACACAGAGACACCAGTGAGCTCAGTAATGGCATCAGCTAGAAAGTTCTTTATTTTCAATGAAACGTTACTTCGTTTGGGGAAATGGTACCTCATAAAGAGGTAGCTGTTCAGAGTTATGGTTTCATGGATTTGTATATTTTACAGTGAAATTCTCCAGCACCGCCTATGGTGCAGATAGGAGATATTCTGAGAGTGCTGAACAGGATCCCATATTAAGAAATTAGTGGGTCATATGAGGCAATGCGATATGATTCCCTAAAATCTGTGATAACTAGCTTACACCAGATTTGTACCCAATAAAGGAGAATAGACAACAGATGATGGTAGCTAGAGAGCTGGCAGCTTCATTGGCAGCATGGACAGCCAAACATTCTGCCACCTCCCATAGCATAGGTTACTACATGTACCTCAAGTGAAGTCAAAATCAATTCATAAAGATATTGTTGCTGAAGAAACCTTGTCAATATAGACATCAAATAACCTGTGTCAACTTGCCAGGACAACAGTCTGATTTGCACTCCAACCCCCAAAGGGAGCAACTACTATTGCAAATTGTTATCCCTGTATTTTCTGTTTCTCGCTGGGGACCATCCACAAGTTCAACCTTATAAGGGCCCTGAACTCCTGCTGATCAAAATATTGTCATTTGTACATGAGATTTGATAGCAGGGGAAGTAAAGATGAGATCACAGTTCTGTGAATACACTACTTTTAAAATGATCATAGAAACAGCACAGACCTTATTCTCAGACAGTAGTTCAGGGTCAAGAGATCAATATTAGAATAATTCATTCTGCCTCAATCACTTCACATTATTTAAAAGAGTTCTTAGAGGAACAATGAAATTAACAAGCTTTTCAGAAGTTGGGACTTTTTTATGATCATTTTCCTAATTTGCCTTGGCTTCCAAGCAACCCCATACAGTGTCATGTAACCAGATGATACAGCACCTAATACACACCGTAGACAGCACACATTACTCCACTTGACTGGTAATGTAGAAATAAAGTCAATTTTCTTTTCTGCATTTAAAAAAAGTAATGGAATGTATTTATTCTCTAGACTTGGTGATGTACTGGAGGCAGTAAGTACCAGCTTAATTTACTTGATAATAAACTTTAGCAAGGACACAGTATGTAATACTCAGAAAGGAAATTAGCATGTCACTTATTGTACAAGATGGTGCTCACTAGATGCATGGGTGTCTTCTGTATTCTTCTCATTCCTTGGCTTCTTCACCTCCATTCTCAGTCCTTTATACTGAGTGACAAGCTTGAATGCTTATCCACAAACACACCTTTCTATTTCTCATTTTCCAAGTAAATCAACAACGTTTAATGGGTGACAGAACCAATGCATTTTTACAATATATATGCCCTCCATTAACACCATTCCAGTGACATCCATACTGGCATTGAGTTCTTTGGGTATCTCTCTTAGATGCTCCAGAATCATGAATGCAGGAAGTGCAGAGTTACACAGCACTCCTTCACTAATGTTGCATGGCCTTTCAGTAACACCCTCCAAAATCTCCGGTAGCATTTCATATTCGTATCTTCTGGTGAGATACCAAGGTGGAAGAAGGAAGTTCTTCAGGCTACTGTTTGGGAAAAACTAATTCTACAGTGGACTCCAAAGGTTGATCTGTGAGTGTTAACAGGCATTAAACCTAATCCTTATGAAGCTCAGAGAAGTACTGCTTGTAGCATGCTTTCCATGGGTTTTCCCATGCTACCACTGAAGCCAAGGGATCAAGAATGAGAAGCAGTTCAGTGTCTCTATTACCTCAGGCCTCTAGTGGGTTGGAAGATTTTCACAATGTTATAGCTGCAAGTATGGACCACCCTGTTGAGACTCTGCCAAATAAAAGTAGCAGCAACCAGAAAAATCCGTTTTATCAAAAATCTTCTAAAAAGGTCTCTTATGGTTTCATACACTTGTGGTCTGCAACTGTCCTTGATATTGTGGGTTAAGTGCCGTGACCAAAATTTTATGTTCTTCATCACCCCAGCCAACTGGCCAAAGTCCCCCACGCACACATTTCCCAATTGGGGGAGGTCCCGGATGACTGGAAAAAGGCTAATGTAGTGCCCATCTTCTAAAAAGGGAAGGAGGAGGATCCGGGGAACTACAGGCCAGTCAGCCTCACCTCAGTCCCTGGAAAAATCATGGAGCAAGTCCTCAAGGAATCAATTTTGAAGCACTTTGAGGAGGGGAAAGTGATCAGGAACAGTCAGCATGGATTCATCAAGGGCAAGTCATGCCTGATTAACCTAACTGCCTTCTATGATGAGATAACTGGCTCTGTGGATGAGGGAAAAGCAGTGGACATGTTATTCCTTGACTTTAGCAAAGCTTTTGGCACGGTCTCCCACGGTATTCTTGCTAGCAAGTTAAAGTATGGGCTGGATGAATGGACTATAAGGTGAATAGAAAATTGGCTAGATCATCGGGCTCAATGGGTAGTGATCAATGGCTCCACGTCTAGCTGGCAGCCAGTATCAAGCGGAGTGCTCCAAGGATTGGTCCTGGGGCCGGTTTTGTTCGATATCTTCATTAATGATCTGGAGGTCCCTTCCAACCCTGATATTCTATGATTCTTACTAGCTCCCAGTCCCAATCTGTCCCTCCCTATCCAAGTCCCAGCCTCCCATCTGACCATTCCCAGCCTTCTCTCTTCCTCCTGGTTGTGACTTAGTCTTCTTGCCCAGCAAGTCCAAGTTTCTCTCCCTGTCCTACTCCCAAACTTATCAGATGCTTGTCCATATGTACTTCTTTCACTACACCCTGGTTCACGTTTTAAATCAGATGGCTTCTGGTTCCACGCTGCCTGGGTGCCAGCAGAGGGAGGGTCAGTGAGAACATAGGGGTGACAGGCTCCCTGCTCTCAGTGCCTGGCCCACTCAGCCTGGAACAGCCATTACAGAGAAAGTCCTTCTGAGCCCTGGTGGCCCTGACCTGGAGCGTGCTTCATCACTCTGTGGGGATAGCATATGCACAGACTATTCACATGTAGGAGCTGTGAGGAGATGGAGCCTGCTCACTTGCTCTGTGGGGATGGCACATGTGAGTTCCTGTTACATGTAGGAGCTCAGTCGCTCTGTAGAGCATATGCACATGAGCAGTCTGGTCAGGACTAGTAGCTGTGAAAGACTTGAGCAAGCTTAGTGGGGACAGAATCTTCAGAGATTTTAGCTGTTAAAGGCAAAGAAGTCACCACTGATTATGTGCAAATGACAATTTTTCAACGGCTTTATAATTTGGCCAAATTTTGACAGATTTTCACAGGGATGGCGAAAGTCACCCCCTGCCAGATTCCAAGTCCCTGCTCCAAAGTATGAGGGTACTAGAGCTTTTCAAATAAAAGGTTTTCAGAATTTTTTAACATGGGCAAAACAATGTGTTTTTTCCTACCTCTGTTCTTGTAAATGGCTGAACCATTTGGCTGATATGTTCAGAAAAGAAATCAGCCTGAGGGAGACACCCGGCATGGAAAAATTCATTTTGACTGGTTAAAGTTCGGCAAAGTTAAAAACAACAGTTAAAACAGCGTTTTATAATGGGAAGTGTGTGACAACCTTAATAATAGGTGGGGCTGATAGCACCACCCATAATAAACAAAAAGGTTACTTAGATAGCTGATTGGTCAATGCAGTAACATTATTTCTATGACTACCACTTCTATGGCTGTCAAGGGAAAACTGTAGTATCATTTGTGAGATACCAATAACTGGAGTTAAATATTCCATAATCCCCTCACCAACTGAAACATGATAAGCAGAAATACATTTGGGATCCTAAAGGATTTCAGTTAATCTGATCGTAGAATTATAGAATATTAGGGTTGGAAGGGACCTCAGGAGGTCATCTAGTCCAACCGCCTGTTCAAAGCAGGACCAACACAAATTAAATTATCCCAGCCAGGGTTTTGTCAAGCTGGGCCTTAAAAAAGCTCTAAGGATGGAGATTCCACCACCTCCCTAGGTAACCCATTCCAGTGCTTCACCACCCTCCTAGTGAAATAGTGTTTCCTTATATCCAACCTAGACCTTCCCCACTGCAACTTGAGACCACGGCTTCTTGTTCTGTCATCTGCCACCACTGAGAACAGCCTAGCTCCATCCTCTTTGGAACCCCCCTTCAGGTAGTTGAAGGTTAGGGTTAACATCATGCTAAACCATTCCCAGTTATTTATGCATCCTGCAAACCATACTCTTAATGAACTCATCTGAAATTTAACATTAGAATCCCTTAAAGCATTCATCTTAGATGAATACTACATTTCTGTATTTCCCAAAGTAAAAGGCTTGATTCTCAAATCCCACCCCCTCCAGCTAATCCTGCTGTAGAAATTAAGTCTTCACTCTCTCTTTTCCTGAACAAAGCTGTTGCTATATTATTTATAGAGGAAGGCTCTAATAGAACTACGGCTAATAGATGACAGGTTCCAAACGCTTTGTGATGGTGTGACATTCTTGTGGGATAAAATTTCAGCTTTTTCATGTTTTGGGAAGAGCCAAGGTTTTATTTTGCCACAGAAATTACAAGTATCATGCTTACTTAATATAAGTGTATCATTCAATGTCCAGAGACTCTGAATATCTGATTCCTATGGACTATTATATCTCCCTAGAAATAATGCCAACTTCTCGCTCTAGCGTTTTGTCTAAAAAAATAGTAATCTTGGTCAGAAGGGCTGAAATCTTAATTTGGAGCTCTGCGGAGAACACAGTGAATGACATAATGAATGTATTGGTTTCTCTAAGCCTGCGTTCATCCTGTTTACATCATGCTGGCTGGTGGGTAACACAGAAAGCTTGTATTAAGCTATGGCCTAACTATCACAGAAGTTGATTCCTTGTCATTTCCATTAATAACCAGATTCTTTGCTGCTCTGTACTGGTTGCTATCTTGTATCTGCAAGCTCCTGGGTAAATCTGGCAAATTCCCTGACATTCAGTTAAGGTGTTTAATTCTTCATTACAATATAAAAATCCTTACTGGGTAAAGCATTTTCTGATCATTCAAAATTAAGCAAGTCAGGCAGTCTGTTATTTCATAATGCATCTTTCACTACTTAAAAATTCAAAAGGGCAAAGTGTGACACCATTAAAAAAACAATAGCCCTGCTGTCAAGCAACAAGCTGCCCTGCATGGAATCTAATTTCAAATCCTAAGCACTCCAACTAGCAGAGGCTAGGAGTGTTGTGGTGGTAGTAAACTCAATGCTTGTGGAAATGGAGGGAGGACTTTTTGTTGCTTTCTATTGATCCCATCTGGTTTATACAAGAGAAGAAATGACAGAGTCCAATGATATCTTTGTCCAACTTCCTCTATTAGAGGAGAGGTTACACCACTGTGGTGCCTATGAGGAAAGAGATAGAAAGTGCATACAATGGGGAAATATTCAGGATCCCAAAGAATTTGGAGGGCTTCCTGAGGGGGGAAAATTGTAAGAATATTCTCAGAAAATTTCTATTCCTCCAAACTCATGGGCATACGAACACAACAGTGTCGTAATTATGTCTTTCGATAATGGAAAGTTACATCAGTCAGAGCTTAAATAATGGACTTAATGACTGCAATAAAGTAGTGAATAACATCTGAAATGATTCACAGCAATTTCCATAATTTTACTCTTTATCCAAATTATGTAAACATACAGTAGTAGCCAAAAAACATTACACAGAAAAATCCTCAAATTAAGTTCAAGTGTCAACAATTTTCCAAATGCATTAGAGATGGTGACAGTTTTGGGAATCTATCTATGTAATCTTATGAATCCCATTTGATTTTATGAGCTCAGTTTATGGCTGTAACCTTCAGAGTAGATTAAAACTTCCATTTTATGGCAGAAGACAGACCATGTCTATGCATCTGAAACAGAGCTATCAAGGGCTATGAACAATTGAACAGTCTTAACTCAGTGATACTGTGGCTGGCCGAGAGACAGACTTAATGATCTTCTGTCAGCAAAACCAGCCTACTCCTGGGCAGGGAAAATGGAAAATCCCAGCATGGGAAGAGAAGCAAGAAGCGGTGTGAGACCCTGCTTTTAAAAGGGACAGGTTCTCTAGCAAGAAAAGAGGCAGACCACCACCAGAATCAGAAGACAGAGTAAGACGAGTAGGAGCCAGAAGGACCTGACCCCCTTGAAGGACACTGACTAAACCTCAAAGGACTCCAAGGAGTTGTTAGGCTTCTGAGGGAAGGAACTATGTTCAGCTGTTTGTTGTTTTTCCATTGGTCTGTAAATCTCTTGTGCTATCTATGAGAATAGTGCATGGGTTTAGAAGGTCCTTTAAAGTGCTTACAAATTGATTGTTTAATAATTTGTTCCAGTATCTTTCTGGGTATTAAAGTTAGGCTGACTTGTCTATAATTCCCCGGGCCCTCATTGTTCCCCTTTTTGAAGAGAAGTACTATCTTTGCCCTTCTCCACTTCTCTAGGACCTCACCCAATGTCTAGGAGTTCCTAAGATAATTGCTAATGGTTCTGAGATTGCTTCAGCTAGTTCCTTAAGTACCCTAGCATGAGTTTCATTGGGCCCTGCGGACTGGAATAGATCCAACTTACCTAAATAGTCTTTAACCTGTTCTTTCCCTATTTTCGCTCGTGTTCCTTTCCTGTGTTGTTAATATTAATTGTTTTGTCACTATTAACCTTTTTAGTGAAGAACTGACTCAAAATAAGCATTAGATACCTCTCCTTTTGTGATGTCTTCGGTTATTAGTTCTTCTTTCCCACTAAGTAGAGGGCTTACATTTTTCTTCCTCTTTCTTTCATTTCTAAATTATTTAAAGAACCTCATATTGCCTTTTATTTCCCTTCCTAGGGACATAAATTGAAAAACTGAAGCAGCAAAAATGTAATCATATGGAACCATCCTAACCCCCTTTCGACTATGGGTTATCAAGACTCTGATCTTAGGTCCACAGCACTGCCCTCTACTACTTGACCTAACACAGTAACTGGTAGCAGTAAAAGGCTATAATCTTCTATATGGACCTGACACTGAAGGGGGATGGTAAAACACAATTTGCCAGTGGGTTTCACAGATATTTGCTAGACAGCAAAGGTGTTAAGACTGAGGACTACTGGGTTCAATTCCCAATTCTGTAGGAGAGTATGCTCTAGTGGTTACAGGCCCTTCTGCCTTCTGACCCTCCCAGCCTCTATCTGTCCCCTATGCTCCTATTCCCCCATCCCCTGTCCCTGCCCCTTTCCCCATCCCTGCTCCTTCTACCTCCTGCCTGTATCCCTACCCTCCATAGCACTTGCTGCCCCTCCCTCTGTTCCTGTCCCTATACCCTGTTATATCTTAACCTCCCTCCTGCTCCTGGCCTCCTCCCCAACTCTTGTTAGATTCCCCCATCTTCTGTCTCTATACCCTCCTTAGCTCTTGTTCCTAACCCCCTTGTCTCCACTCCATCTTTCCTCTTCCCAAAAATAGGGAAAGAACAAGTTAAAAAATACTTGGACAAATTAGATGTCTTCAAGTCACCAGGGCCTGATGAAATGCATCCTAGAATATTCAAGAAGCTGACTGAGAAGATATCTGAGCCATTAGCGATTATCTTTGAAAAGTCATGGAAGACGGGAAAAGGGAAAATATAGTGCCAATCTATAAAAAGGGAAATAAGGACAACCCGGGGAATTACAGACCAGTCAACTTAACTTCTGTACCCGAAAAGACAATGTAGCAAATAATTAAGCAATCAATTTGCAAATATCTAGAAGATAATAAGGTGATAAATAAGTCTTCATGAACTTGTCAAAAACAAATCATGTCAGACGAACATAATAGTTTTCTTTCACAGGGTAACAAGCCTTGTGGATAGGGGGGAAGCGGTAGATGTGGTATACCTTAACTTTAGTAAAGCTTTTGATATTGTCTCACATGACCTTCTCATAAACAAACTAGGGAAAGGCAATCTAGATGGAGCTACTATACGGTTGGTGCATAACTGGTTGGAAAATTGTTCCCAGAGAGTAGTTATCAGTGGTTCACAATCACGCTGGAATGGCATAACGAGTGGGGTCCTGCAGGGATCGGTTCTGTTCAATATCTTCATCAATGATTTAGACAATGGCATAGAGAGTACACTTAAAAGGTTGGGGACAATACCAAGCTAGGAGGGGTTGCAAGTACTTTGGAGAATAAGATTAAAATTCAAAATGATCTGGACAAACTGGAGAAATGGTCTGAAGCAAATAGGACAAAATTCAATAAGGACAAATGCAAAGTACTCCATTTAGGAAGGAACAATCAGTTGCACACATACAAAATGGGAAATAACTGCCTAGGAAGGAGTACTGTGGAAAGGGATGTGGGGGTCATAGTGGAACACAAGGTAAATATGAGTCAACACAAGGTAAATATGAGTAATACTGTTGCAAAAAAAGTGAACATCCTTCCGGGTTATATTAGCAGGAGTGTTGTAAGCGAGAAGTAATTCTTCCATTCTACTCCACGCTGATTAGGCCTCAACTGGAGTATTGTGTCCAGTTCTTAGCACCACATTTCAGGAAGGATGTGGACATTCCTGAAGTTGGAGAGAGTCCAGAGAAGAGTGACAAAAGTGATTAAAGGTCTAGAAAATATGACATATGAGGGAAGATTGGAAAAAAATACATTTGTTTAGTCTGGAAAAGAGAAGACTGAGAGTAGACATGATAACAGTTTTCAAGTATGTTAAAGGTTGTTACAAGGAGGAGGAAAAAATATTTCTTTAACTCTGAGGATAGGACAAGAAGCAATGAGCTTAAATTGCAGCAAGGGGATTTAGGTTGGACATTAGGAAAAACTTCCTAACTGCCAGGGTAGTTAAGCACTGGAATAAATTGCCTAGGGAGGTTGCGGAATCTCCATCATTGCAGATTTTCAAGAACAGGTTAGACAAACATCTGTCAGGAATGGTCTAGATAATACTTAGTCCTGCCACTAGTGCAGGGCACTGGACTAGATGACATCTCAAGGTTCCTTCAAGTTCTATGATTCCTCTGAGTTCCTCACCCTGCTTTTTCCCCGTGTTGCCTGGGCACTAGCACAGGAGAGAGAGAGTCTCTGCTCTCAGTTCCTTTGCCTGGTGCCACAGTGGCGCATACCTGACCAGAGGAGCAATTGCAAGGAAAATCCTGCTCAGCCCCTATGGTCCTGGGCTGAAGCATGCTTAGTCACTCTGTGGGGACAGTGCCTGCATAGTCCAGTTGGCACATAGGAACATCAGAGAATTTAGCTGCCAAACTCTAACTAGTCGCGACTGAGCGTGTGCAAACTGAGATTTTTGGCCAAATGCGGGTGTGGTTTTTTCCCCATGGTAACAGCAAAAAGCATATCCCTGATACCAGCACAGCCTCTGCTAAATTTCAAGTCTCTGAGCAAAAGCATCAGGCACTAGAGCTTCTAAAATAAAACGGGATGTAAGAATTTGTTTAACGTGCAAAACACCACATTTTTCTCTGAGCTTGGTCTCACCAACAGCTGGAACTTTCCAAAACCAATTCCATCTGCGGCACATGCAGCATGGAAAATTTCAGACCGAATGGTTTGCAAATGTTAGGAGCAACAGAAGACAGGGTCTTTCAGTAAAAACTGTCAGATAACCGTAACTATCGGCATCGCTACCTGCATCATCTATAATAAGAGTAAGGTGATAGAAATACTCAGATATGAACAAATAAAAGAAACGCGTCTGAAAATGTCCTCAGTTGTTGTTGTTGGCTGTACTTCCCACCACTGAGTCATCTTGTGCTGTCAGCCTGAGACATCTTTCAAGTTAAGCAATGTTAGGCTGAGTCAGCACTACGTAGCGCTGGTGATTCAGGACTGAATCAGTGCCACAACAGGATTTTATCAGAGGCCACTGTGATGCTGGAGGTTTAACATTTTGATGGGATCTAAAATTGAGATCCTTAAACCCTTTTGTAAATAAGGTTGTTAGCCCATGTGTCCAGAACAAAGTCCATCCCCGGTTACTACATTCTGAAAACCCAAATCCCTCTACAATTTCAATGGTATCAAACAATTTTCATACCCTAAACTGCTGTGTATTGTTGATGAAATCTTATCAATAGCAACTGTGATCCACAAGAAGTGGTTACATTCAGTGGTGGATAGAGCGCTCCCCACATATCACTCCAAAACATTTTTGGGGTGTTATGAAAAATAATTAATAATTGTATGGGGTTTTCATTTCTTCAGATAAAAAGTGCTGTATAAATGCTAAGCATTATTGTTATTTATGGTCAGTAAGCTGTAATCCTCAGGTCAAGATGCACAATTCCCTTTGCAATAGAACACGAAGCAACAGGGACTATATCAACACCAACTCAATGATACAGTTTACAGTCACCTACAGAAGATTTATTTCAACACAACATAAAAACATACTGCTGAAACATTGTCATTAATAATCCAGCATGTAAACTTATAATACTTGATTAGTTAGAATTAAGTACGTATTACAAATAAAATAATTAATTTCCTATTTGAGTGTTGTTAAACAATAACTAAAAATCATTCTGAAAATGGAGCTGTAAAATGCCATTTTTTAAACAGGACCTAACCAGATGTTTAAAGAAACCTGGTGTCCCAGAATGGGAATGAGTCAGGCATAATCACACTTCACAGTGCCTAAGTTACACTTTGTCAGGTGTATATGTTTAATTTCCTGTGGGCTTTTTAATTCTGCCAGATAAGAAGAAGAAAATGTTTGAGTCATAAGATTCTTTTTTTTCTTCTCTAAAATTGTTAGTATCTTACTCTGGAGCTCATTAAGCCATTTTTTCTCTCTCTTGTCCTAAATAGCAACAGAATAGGGTGCCTGTAACAAGGCACTTGACCTTGGATACACATGCATGTAGTGCACCTGTTATGTACCCAGGCCACTCTAAAATTAGATGCTGTATTCACAGAGCATGTGACTACAAGAAAGCATGTGACACAAAGAATGCCAGATATAAGGATTCCTGCCTGGTTTTTGTGTGGGGGGGGCGGGGGGGGAAGGGGGACGGACGACACACAAAGATCCAAAATCAGGAAGTTTTAGTGGAATGGCAACCTACAGGGAAAAAGGATGGATGAGCCCTCTCCCTTCTCTGCTCTCTGGAAAAAAGGTCTCTGTTAATAAGAGTTCTGTTACTTCGAGCCTTTTGCATCTTTTTTATTAGTAAAATCTAATCTGAGGAAAACAATATGGAACGGATATTGAGTGGATATTGAGCGGATATTGGGTTTTATTTAGATTTCCCTGGCTGGTGAATCTGCCCTCCAGCTTACAGCCCATGTTCTGCAAAGACATAAGCATGCGCTTAACTGCCCACGCTGTGAGCAGTCCTGGGTTGTTTGCTGTAGTGGGGCCTGACCTGTCCGTTATTCAGACCTGAGGAATGACTGGAATTTAAGTTCCCTATCTGAGTGCCAAAGATTGTACCTTTCGGCCCAGCCCTGAGGAAAGGGTGGGTGTGACAGCTTCTCCAGTACTGACACATCTGAGAAGAAAACTGAATCACTACCTAGCAATTTAGGATTGGCTCATCTCATCTCCCCAGATAGGCACTTTTTACCTTGAGCATGCCCACAACACGCAAATATGAGCACATTCATGCCAGAGTACCCACAGCCTTGCTGGTCCTGAAATCACCCTTCTAAACATTCCTTGGGCACCCATCTCCCATTTATGTTCTTGATTAGGAGCCTATCTGTACATGAGGGTGCACAACTCTCTTGTAAATTGCCAACCTAAGCTGCTATTTTTCCAAGTGGAAAACACTATTTACTTTTTCCTAAGCAAGGTGGCTTTCATAAAAGTAAAATGGAGCCTCTATTTAGAGTATCCATAAAAGCACATATAGCACATAATAAAAAAGCACATAATAAAAGAAAATCAATATGAGCCTTTTGACAGCTGAAATAAGATGCTCCATAATGTTGTGCCAGTCTCAGAGCATTGTGCACTTCACTGTGTATGCCTTTGTACTTCTCTATTTAAATCACTTGCAGTGATAAAAAATAGTTTTGTCCTTTTTTGCCAACATTGCATATGCCTTCAGACTTTCTTTTTAAAAATGGCTAAGAAGTCAAAATCAGTGGTTGTATAATACTTAATTAGCTGATGTTCAATTAGATTGGCAGGGAGTGTATTTGGGCTGTATCCTGAAAAACAAAACAAAAAACAAAAAAACCCACCAAATGTATCACTTTTCACTGAGGGTTGTGTGGTGTGCTGCTTACCAGTATAAACAGTATCTTTGCAAGGAAGAATACTTTGGCAAGATTTGGAGGTTGTTTAGAAGGAACAAAAGCTGTTCGAGATCTACTGTATTTAGTAATGTTCTCCTGTCCAAATCTCTCCAAATGGGTTTTTTAATTTGAAGCAGACACATGCTAGATGTGTCATCATGATGCTTAATGCACTACTGGAAGGCATTCTGATACTACGGTGATAAGCAAGGTTTAGGAGCCTATATAGAAGAGAACAATGGTTCAGCTGGATGAGCTGCTGGAAGGATTAATATTGGACAAAATTGGGGGGGGGGGGTTGAGTGTTTACAGACAATAAAGGAGCAATCATTCCGTGTATTAAGTATTTGAGAGTCGTGCAAAATGCAACTGTTTGCAATATCAACTGGTGAAGAAAAATACCATGGAACATTCAAACAGGAGGTGGGCAGGCGTGTTCCACTAGTGCTCAGTGCATGCATGTTGTTTGTTTATGCAACCCTGATCCAAACAAGAGATCACATCTCTGACCTTGTTCAGTCTGCTTTGCATGGCTGAAGCAGTGCAAAGCAGTAGGAAAGTTACCTTTCAAGGAGCATCTGAAGATTCCCCTGACATAGGAGAAGCCTAAAGTGGTGCAAAGCTGGGTAAAGTGAGGGGCGAGGCATGTAAGGGGAAGCCCGGCCAATTCTCATCCGGTGGAGTGCTCCCTCTGCTTAAAGCAGCCCAAACAGCCCCCAATGATCCCTGGCTCTGAGGAGTAGAAAAGTGACTTAGAATATGTTGAGCAGAGCTGAGAATGTGGTCATTTTGTGTATGGGAAAAGTAACACCTACTAACTGTGTTATTTTACTTTTTGGTTTTCCCCTCCCCACTGAGTCAAAAAACAACACTAACACAGGGCTTGGACCAGGAGGAAGCAATGCTTCTTACTACATGCTACCGAAAGAAATCCCACATGCAACTGGATCCCAGTATAAAAAGCATACTTAAAATGCTATATAAAGTAATACAGTATGTTGATGGGTTTTATTTTAAGCTTGTGATATGCATATTGGTATAGACACTGAAATACTACTCCCGTCTGTTAATAGGCTTGCAGATCTCTAGCCTCCAGTTTCTGAAATGTTGCTAAGGAACAGATGCACTTCCTGGGTGAGTTATATTTCTGCTAATGCTTACAAAGAAAAGCATTTCATTTTTTTTGCATATTTGACCTTCACGCACTGAAGGTCATTTTAATGCTAGAACATCAGCACTGATCCATAGGGTGAGCTAGAAATGGTGTGGATCACCATTCTGAATATGTTCCAGAGGACGTTATTCAGGTGCTACATGCCCTCTGGGACATTCAGTCTCCTCACACAGAACATTTTTCCCATTATGTTAAATAAATGCATACACTTCTAATAAAAGTAGTATAATTTTGACAAAAATTGAATAAGCCACTCAGAAATAACATTTAAAAAACTTTTTCACAGAGCAACATTCCGTGCTGGATACTGCCAGTTCTAAACTTTGTCTCCTGGACATTACTGTCCGTTATATGCCCTCGCCTTTTGCTTGAGATACATATTAATCTTGCTGCAATCCATCATCTAACCAGGGAAGCTTGCAACTCTGTCTCAGGTAATGAATTAATGAGACTAATCAGTGTCTTGTGGGGAGGGCAAGTTATTTCCGCTCCTGTTAACACCATAACAGTGTCACCCTAGGGTGTGGACCGCATTCTCATCAACAAGATGAATGAAGCACAAGAGGGGGGCACAGCAGAAGAAAAAGTTCTGGCAATTGGTCAGTTTCCCAGTTGTTGAACCCTGTGTGTACAGAGGGAATTGTATAACACTCAGATTTTTTTCATTTATATATCATCAGTTATCTTTACATAGTAGGACTTATCCAGCATAGCTGCCCTTTATCCAGATTAAGCTGCAACTATAATGCTCTGACTGATAGAACAAGAATGCGAATCTCATATAGGTAGTCCTTATTTAAAACTGATGACCAAGGTAATTGGGAAAACAAAAATCATATGGTATGCCTTTTATCAGGAAACTGTCTTATTATTACTGAGCATATTAAAGGGATTAGAATTAAGGTGTGCTGTGCACATGTGGAGCACCTGTGATAAACACTCCTAAAAATAATTCGGCAGCACACAGTCTTTACCAGGGCATAAATTCCTCAATTAAAGCTGGCAAACTGAAGGTTTATCAAAGTGGTGATCATTTTTTCTTCACAGCTCACATTGTTGAGATTTGCTGGAATTCTTTTCATTCAGGTGCAAAAATCTAAGGTTTTGGTGATTTATTTTCTGCCAAGTTATTCCACTATTACCTGTGAAATGTCTGATGAATAGCTAACTAGAGAGAAAATGCAAAGCAATTCACTGGAGGAAAGAGAGCCAGTTTCCAGCATCCCTTTGTGATAAGTAATCTTTCCTGAGCTCATTCTCCTATAAAATGAGGCTTGTGATCGATCCCTGAAGTTTCTTGAGGTTCTGAGATTGACTGGACTCTTCACAGTAGAGTAGTCTAAGCTCTGCTCTAAAATTAGTCAGCAGCACTAACAAGCCTTCATCTGTTCTCTCGCTGCATGCTTGAAAGAGCCATAGATAATGAGGGAGTACATTTTTTGCCAAAGGCTGACCTTCTGGAATAAAATAATCCAAGAGAAGTTTGGGTTTGGTACACAAACATGGCCTGTACTAGTATAATGAAAAGTCACAAATTAAGCAGTTCAGATGGGTACTTCAGGGATATAAATATAGCAACAAATAAATAAATCAAGTTACAGCTCATCCATACTGGGTTTGTAACTGAGAATTGTGACTTGTGCCTCTCAACTACTGTACTGTACTTTAATTTTAGGTGCAGTGCTGATTTCTCGGGGTAATAGATTTATCCACAGGCTCAACTTCTGTGCATGATAATGCACTTGTATAATAGGGATTTGATGGAACCCCCCCTGAACCTTGTATCTTACAATTAGTGGGACACAAGTCCAAATCCAAATCCCCAAACTTTCTGGTGAGACCATTAGTAGCCCTTTATCTTTCTGACCCTCTGAAGAGTCCTTCCACCAGGGTATTTCTCAATAGGAAATTCCCTCCAGAACATTCTGCAGTCACAGTGTGAGTCAGGCAGTAGCAGGAGGAAATCAGGAAGATGTTTGTTACATTTGCCAGCTCACTCCTCCACACAGTGCTTTTCCTTAGTAAATACTAATAATCTCTTGGCAGCACACGTAGGCTCTTGGACAATAAGGATATACTGCAGGCAATCTATACTTAGAGATTTTCACTGAACACAGGGAGCTATTGTTATCTCACAGCACATTGCTTTAACTACAGAATTACATTTTCAGCCTCTAGGCATTGATTGTGTGGCAAAACACTGCATTTCTGAAGGTCCACTAACTTATTTCTACTCTTGCCAACTTACCTGCCCATCAAAATCTTAATATCCATGTATGTACAAATGGGGCCATTAATTCAAATTTTACTGCCCTTACAACTAGGGAAAAATGCACTGAGCAAAAATACAGTGCCATTTTACCCCATGGTTGCCATGAGAATAGTTAGGGTGACCAGATGTCCTGATTTTATAGGGACAGTCTCAAAATTTGGGACTTTATCTTTTATAGGTGCCTATTCCCCCCCCCCCCCCCGTTCCAATTTTTCACCCTTGCTATCAGGTCACCCTAACAGTAGTCCACCCTATCATCTATGTTACTCTCTACCAATACTGCTTGGTTCTACTTTTAAATGAGCAAAGGAAAGAACAGAAACTTTCTCTCTCCTCCTTGGTCCAATTCAATGCATTGTAAGGAGGCTTTTTTCCCTTAAAATGAAAGTTGTCATATTCCTTTTGGGTC
This sequence comes from Chelonia mydas, assembly GCF_015237465.2. Taxonomy (NCBI): domain Eukaryota; kingdom Metazoa; phylum Chordata; order Testudines; family Cheloniidae; genus Chelonia; species Chelonia mydas. The sequence continues at coordinate 277,477,787 of NC_057849.1, forward strand.
TGATCCAAAGCCCACTAAAGTCAATGGAATCTTCCATTTGACTGCGGTAGGCTTTGACTCAGATCCCTAGTGAGTACTAACAAAAAGGATCCAGCTGTTAGAAATGGAAAGGTATCCTAGGAATTGCATTTTCTCCTTTATCACAGTAAAGTTAACTGATATTTAACTGAATAGATAGTGGGGTAAGAGACAACTCTATGATATGGATGGGTTTACTTGTAAGAATACTAAACAAAACTGAAAACTTTTATATCAGGGGAGTAGCGTGTTAGTCTGTACCCACAAAAACAATGAGGAGTCCGGTGGCACCTTAAAGGCTAACACATTTATTTGGGCATAAGCTTCATGGGTAAAAAAACCCACTTCTTCAGATGCATGGAGTGAAAATTACAGATGTAGCTTGTGTGGCATTTACAGGCATAAATGTGATATATGTCATTATGTGCCAGCAATGCCCTTCTGCCATGTACATTAGCCAAACCGGACAGTCTCTACATAAAAGAATAAATGGACAAAATCAGACATCAGGAATGGTGGCATACAAAAGCCAGTAGGAGAACACTTCAATCTCCCTGGACATTCTATAACAGATTTAAAAGTAGCTATACTTAAAAAAAAATCTTCAAAAACAGACTTCAAAGAGAAACTGCGGAGCTACAATTCATTTGCAAATTTAACACCATTAATTTGGGCTTGAATAGGGACTGGGAGTTGCTGGCTCATAACAAAACCATTTTCCCTCTCTTGGTATTGACACTTTCTCATCAATTACTGGGAGTGGACCACATCCACCCTGACTGAATTGGCAACACTGGTTCTCCACTTATAGGGTAACTCCCTTCTCTTCTTTTGTCAGTATATTTATACCTGCATCTGTAATTTTCACTCCATGCATCTGAAGAAATGCATCTTTAAGGTGCCATGGAACTCCCTGTTGAAAAGTTTTATAAATTTCACTAACGCTAAGCTCCAAATATCACCCCCAAATCTGAATTTTGGATACGTGTCAAGAAATATTTGCAGACTTACTTGGAAAATATATTAATTTTTTTCAGGTTAGGAATACTAACATAGGTAAATCAATGATAGGATCTGACTCCCATGTGTTCAGCAGGGAAAGAGTCAAGTAAGCTAAACCACCTTTGGGAGAATCAAGTCATAACATCTAAGGAAGCAGAACTGGACTGTACAACTTTTTGATCTTACAGTTAGGACCCTGAGTATTGAGCAAAACCACAAAAAGATCCTCCAGCAGAGACAAAAAGTAAGAGAATTACAAACTCTTGCTCCCTTGGACTGATGACAGTCTCTCAGCCATTTCCACTCCATGGAGCTCCAGCCATGACTTCAGGTGCTCCCCTGGGCAGAAAACCTCGAGAGAGAGCGAGAGTGCAGCAATCCCACTGCCTGCCTAGGGTAAAACACCCTAGGCACTGCAGGCCAGGCTTGAAAATGTATGTCTCACTGTAGAATCTTTGGTGAATCTGAACCATGAACTGTTTTTCTTTCCAATTTGGTAAAGAAAATACAATCTGTATTTAACAGCTGATATTATCACCATCCAAAACTTGTTTGCTTCTCTGAAGGAGTCATCCTCTTTCCATGAGAGGGATTTGCTGTACCACACAGAACCAAATTAATCGTGTACTTTTCTGAATCACGCTGGGATAAAGAATCACGTTGTATGTCCACGCAACAAATTCTTCAGTGAAATAAATTCTTCAGACAACTGATTATCCAGCATCACAGAGAAGTGACAGTGGGATCCATTAACCAGAAACCATCAATCTGGAGTATTGCAAAGATCATTGTGAGGATCTGGCTGATCGCATGGGAAATTAATCTAAAAGTTTTATCTTATGCTGTTTGGTAGAAGTTTATGAGGCTATTTCTGAGGAGTAGATACCCATGTACTTCTTACATCGGTTGGTGCAGAATGCCAAAACATCTTTGCACATCTTCCGGGGGCATAAGGGGGAGGCTAGGAGAATTGTATGGTGTAAAACACCAGAGCAACTGACGGTAAAATGTTTCTGGTTTAGTAACAGGGTCTGATCCAGCTCCCAATTAAGTCATTGCAAGTTTTTTTCCACTGACTTTAATAGGAACTGGTTCAGGTCATTAATCTTTTACCAAAAATAGAGGAAAAGGATCGTCTTGTGCTTAAGGCACTGGACTGGGACTTAGATATGGGTTCAGCTCCTGGTTCTACCACAGGCTGCATGTTTGTCGAGTTAGCTGGTGCCTAATGCCAAACCCATTCAAGCCTACAGCGGAAGTGCTACTCCAGTGTCCCAGACTGTATAGACCACTTTCCAGTCTGGGACTCTAAAGCAGAATTTATCTGAATGTGAGGGTATGATTACTGAAGCACTGCACAAAAGTATATATGCTCCTTAGGTGAAGCAAAGTGAACTGGTTTTAGTCTCCCTTCCTTTCTTTTTTTCCCCCTCACCCCAGTTCACCCCCTTTCAGCATCTCTATCATACCCTAGGGTCAGAACCCACTTACCCAGTACAGTTCCCTCTAGAGTCATTCTCTGCATTTTAATCTAGCTTCTAAATTTAAATGGGTCAACTTTGAGGTTTAAGACACGGCTCATTGTAAGGATGACAGAATCTGTCCCTCGGTGATCATACACAAGTGTGTTGGCAACATTTACCTCAGCAGTTGTTAAGATGTCTTACTGAACGGAGAACGGTGGGCTTCACCACTAGACTGACAGTGATGACCTTTTTAAAAAAATCAGATTCTTTTATGGATGCTTCTCACTAACTCAAGGGTCAGAGTAAGAAAAAGCTAATTGAAACTGGCAATATCTGGATGAGCCTGAATCCAAGTACATGTGAAGATAATGTTGGTTGGTAATGATTGCCGTGGGCTACATTTTGCTGCCCTTAAGCATGCTGATTTCTCACTCAGGCCGAACCATTGAAATCAATGGGACAACTCACAAAATAAGGTACTAAACATGACTAAGGATTGCAGAATCTGAGTCAGACGGAAAGCTTTATGAAGCCATTGGTGGAATATCCCTAGACATACCCGGTACCCAAAATGATTCACAACAAGGGATTTGCTCTTTCCACCATTTGACATTACAGACTCGGGTGTAAATTAAAATTAAAGTGAATTTTTATCATCCAGCTGCATAATAAACAATGACTGAAGTAGATTGAAACATAAGTGGGAACTCTCACCACACTAATCCAGGAGGAGACACTGTGGGAAGTACAGTTTACACAGAACTCAGAGAAGAGGTACAAAGGGAGAAGGTCTCCTTCACCTTTAAACTGACGACAAGGAGCCATGGTCTTGCCTCTCTCCCAAAGTAGGTAGATCTATTATTGATCCTTCTGGGTGGCACTCGATTAGCAAAATGATTTTTAAACACTGTTCCTTATAAATGTAGCATATAGGACTACTAAAGAATAAAGTAAAGCCCCTGACAGTCTGAGGTGGATGGTTTTGTCACATCTTGAATCTTTTAATGATCTCTGTTTTGAAAGGTACTAATTTGCAGTATACAATGTATCCATTTTCTGCAGGCTAAGATATAATATGTTCTGTTATATCTTTTTATCCTCCAATTCAAATATTTGAAACAAAGTAGGCATCATTTCTGAGTATTATGTTGAATTCATCTATTCGGTTCATTTAAAGGAAAGCCTCAAAACCACTTCAAAATTTACAATGGAATATTTTCCAAGTGAGTTACAAACTTGATTATTTCTACTTTAGAGAGAGAGGTGGCTTTGTATGTCATATTGGAAATAAATCATCTTTGTATGGAGTAAACCTTGAATATTTTCATTTTTCCAAATTATGTCTCTTAGCTATGGGTAAATTCATAGCAGTTTACTTGAAAACACATTGGCAACCAACTCGTATTCCAAAGAACTGCATGTTTTCATGATAGATGTGCAAGGATCTATAAAATGAACAAGCAACAAAAATATTGCTTTTATTTTATTTATACTGGCATTAGAAAAGGTTCAGAAAAGGGCAGCTAAAATGATTCGGGGTTTGGAACGGGTCCCATATGAGGAGAGATTAAAGAGGCTAGGACTTTTCAGCTTGGAAAAGAGGAGACTAAGGGGGGGATATGATACAGGTATATAAAATCATGAGTGGTGTGGAGAAAGTGAATAAGGAAAAGTTATTTACTTGTTCCCATAATATAAGAACTAGGGGCCACCAAATGAAATTAATGGGTAGCAGGTTTAAAAAAAATAAAAGAAAGTTCTTCTTCACTCAGTGCACAGTCAACCTGTGGAACTCCTTGCCTGAGGAGGTTGTGAAGGCTAGGACTATAAGAGGGTTGAAAAGAGAACTGGATAAATTCATGGAGGTTAAGTCCATTAGTGGCTATTAGCAAGGATGGGTAAGGAATGGTGTCCCTAGCCTCTGTTTGTCAGAGGGTGGAGATGGATGGCAGCAGAGAGATCACTTGATCATTACCTGTTAGGTTCACTCCCTCTGGAGCACCTGGCACTAGTCACTGTTGGTAGGATACTGGGCTGGATGGACCTTTGGTCTGACCCAGTATGGCCGTTCTTATGTGTTGCTTTTCTTTAGAACTGAGCAATCTGATTATTTTAAAAATAAATCATTACTTTTTTTCAGCCTGCCACATTCTGCAGGCAACAAAGAATATCAGAATTGCAAGTTGCTATAATCACCAGAAATGGAAAACTGGAGTTGATAAGCTTTGTTTCCCACATAATCATTTCAGCTGAGTTGGTGACAGCTGAAATCAGACTCCTGTGATGAACAGATGTGTCTTTAAATGGCAGAATCCCCCTTCCAGATTCCCACTGCAGGTAGATTTAAGTGAAAAATAAAAGTAATTTAAAGATCTAATTAATTCAGCTCTTGAACACTAACCACACTACGTCATTTTCTTTGCCATCTTTGGTAATATGTTTAGAGGAGAAAGGGTTTTAGGTTGAGAAAACAGTGTGTTACACCCAGGCATCATTTTGAAGGACAGCTTGCTTCCCCTCTGTCTGAAATATCATAGCTGGCTTTGCTTTTTATTAACAACTATGCTTATTTGTTGAGCTATTGTACAAGAGTGACGAGGAGGTCTTGGACTTGTCAATCGACTAGAGGGCTGAGTACTCCTAATCAAGAAGCTAAAAAAAATTATTGCTTGTATTTTCCCCCCATGCTTCTCTACAGCTAGGAGAGCTGAGAAGAGAAATTCCATGCTGCAGCAGAGCGGAGACTGTATGATTTATGTATGATTATCTCTTCATTTTAGGAAGCACGGATTAGCTTTGCCTAGATTAAATACAGAGGAGCACTCCAGAGAGGATGGTCATGGGAATAAGAGTTTGTAACTCTGGGAACGACAGGGATGCTGAGGTGGGGTGAATTAAAGACAGAGAGAGGAGGGACTAGAGACATTTTCCTTCTTCGAGAAGGATTTCTCAGGTAGGAATGGCAAAGAGTCCTGTGGTACCCTATAGACTAACAGACGTATTGGAGCATAAGCTTTTGTGGATGAATACCCACTTCATCAGGTAGGAATGTAGGGAGAATGCTCCTGTTCAGGTTGTGAGGAGACTGAGGACAGGATATGTGATTTAAGCAATAAGAGTATCTGGGCCAAAACAAATCTGTGTCTCTCTTATCCTATTATCCCAACCTTATGGGTTAGATTTACCATTAATCTTGAGTAAAGAGCAGCACAGAGTTGCACTGTCCCCAGAAAAAATGAGGGACAAAACCGATACTCAGACAGTCACAATTCAGTTCCTGGTCTCCCTCCTCCCTTGCTCCAGAAGGAAGTAATCTGCACCAGCCCTGTATCAGCAGCAGCTCATTTCCCCCTCTCTGATGTCTTGGTCACATTGGCCAGCTGGTTGGCATGGGGGAGACGAGATAGAGTCAAGGGTCCACTCACTTACCACCCCTGACCTTTCATTCCGTGCCCAGCTGCACAGAAAGCAGAGTAGCAGCCCCAGAAGACTGCTCTCCTCATTGCTCCATAGCCCTCAAAGCAGGTAGCCCAGGCAGGGGAATAAGGGCCATTTTAAGCCTCATTACTCTACGTGGAGCATAGAGTAAAGCACAATCTTGCCCTTTGTGATTTAGCCTAGTATGATTTTCTCCCTCATCAGAAAGAGGCCCGACTGCAGGGGAGCTCTGGAAACAAACCAAAAAACAGGAAGTGAAGTGACCCAAAAAGAAAAAACACAAACAACTTAAGAGGCTGCACTGGGAGGCAAGAGCGTAGCAAACCCACTTCTACTGCTACTTGGGCAGGCCATCCCTCCCCAATCTAAACAGAACAGAAGAGAGCGTTCTAAACCTTTAAGGGGGCTTATCACACTCTACCAAAGTTCACCCAGCCATAACAGCTGTTCACCCCAGACTGTTCTCTGCAATCCTATGCAAGGGATATGTTGAGTGCTCCTCATTCTATCTAAGAACTGGAGCTAGGGGGCTGAGCTCTCACTGTGGTCCACATGTTCTCCAAAACTTCTATTAGGCAAGGGCCCCTCCTTATTTAAGTCATTTATTTTTGTCTGGTAAAGAGATATTGTGGATGTGATTTGGCTTTGAAGTGATGGGAAGTTTTAAGATTTGGTTGTTATGATTTCCCAGGTGGTTTCCATTCACCTAATATTTGTATCTGTTATTTGTACTCGTTGTGTATAGGATATAATTGTCCCTCTGAGTGTGTAGTGTCAGCTATTGTCCACTAACGGCCCAGCATTACTCGCTCTCAAGATTATGAGAGCTGATTTGCACCCTAATAAAATAATACTAATTAATAATAATAAATACTTAATTTGTATGTAGCATCTTTCATCCATAAATGTGAAAGCATTTAGCAAAACAGTAAATAGAGACACAGAGAGGCAAAGTCACTTGCTCAAGGTCACCCAGCAGGCTAGTGGCAGAACTGGAAAAGAAGTAAGGTCTTCCCAGTCCCAATGAGAGCTCTACCCACTGAGTAACACTGCTTCTCTTAAGGTCCCATCCTATCCCAAAGAAATTAATGAGAGTTTTGCCACTGACTTAAATGGAAGCAGGATTGGGCCCTCAGTGAAGGACTTCTTGCCCAAGACGAACACTTCTTTTCCTCTTCGGCCTTTTTCATCTGGGAGACCGTTTCAAACCGTAACCAAATAAATGTTTAAAATAAAGTTCAAGGTAAATTCTAACATCTGATCACATTCAAAGGATCTGTTTATTATTATTGGCTATGATCCTACACATGCCTCTGGTAGGAGATGGCTTCTGTGTTAGATTGGAATGAGCTATTTGTTCCTCATTACAAAAGTCTTGTTACATGAGAACTGTAGCTTATTTTCTCTGAAACGAAGAAACACGGCACATATACCAGCAGAGACTGCATGCACTCCTCTCCAAGAGCTACTGAGCATTATAATTTAGGAATGCAGCACTGCCATCTGGGGGATGAAAAAACCAATAAGTACAATCAGAGCCCAGCTACAGGGGGAAAAAAAAACCAAACATGAGGGGGGCGGGGGAAAGAAAATTATCAGCCTGCAGAAGCTGGTAATGATGATATGCTTTTCTTAAAGTGTACATGAATTAACAATACCCTCTTGGATTATTGCTTACAAATAGGGTAGCATTATTTTTCACTTAGATACAGAGGTTTTACCCATTCCAAAAGCATAAGTGGGGTCTTGCCTTTTAATGTTTATATCATTTAGCAACTGGCTATATGGTGCAAACACTCCCTGTAATGAATTCTCTATAATTCCTTGAATTACAGTATTATTCCCTCTTTGCTCAGTTATACCAGTAAACAGGGGCAGAGGTGATTCACTGAACCCAGCTAATAAACTGCTCTAGAGTCCAGTCTACAGTCTTTGAAATTCATAACAAATAATAATGCAGAAATTACCATATCCCTATCTCTTGACATCCTGCTGAGCTCACTGTCACATCCTTTACATACTGCATTTATTTCACAACACGTGGCTTGGTCCTGGGAAACCTGTTGTCTTTTTTCCCCAATATAGGTCTGAGAGGCAGCCCATCTGGCTCTCTAATAAAGAAAATGACTGCACATACTAATTATTTTTCTGAATTGGCTTGTACTGGGTGAAGACTGGGGATCCAGTGGTCCCTTAAAAAGAAACCTGTGCAATTTCTCAACAGCTATACACAGAAAAATTCTGCATTCCACAACTTGTTTTAGCTATTCAAATGCACACACACCCAATACGCAGTAGCAATTTTATCTGAGTTGAGGCAATGTATTCAAAGCCCCCACAAAGGCTATTGTGCCAGAATATTGGTAGTACAGCCCCTTTCTTGAATGAATTTTCCAAAAAAAAAAAACAAAAAACCCACCACCAACAAAGAACCATTATTGTGTGTCTGCCCAGTACCTAGCACAATGGGAACCCTACTAGGTTAATGGCCATAAGTGCTACGGCAATGTACAACATAACTGTTAGATATTAATTGTAAGCATAACAAAGTAAGAGATTTTTATCTCACTTCTCATATGACTGTTGCCTTACTGGATTTTAACCAGCATGGCAATGTTGTGACTGATCTGCTACTCACCTTTTAATTGTGGACTAGATACAAATGTCTGTCTTCTACATTAAGCCCCCACAAATTTTACACCATCTATTATTTTAAAGCGTCTGCCCATCCTACCTTGGCTGTTGATTCCACGAGTATCACAATAGTACATTGTCTAGAGGTACCTGGAGCACCCCCAAAAGTAGTATCTCAAAGGGAATAAGAGGTAGTACTGTTTTTGCAGGTGTTGATTTAGTGCTCTTGAAGCTATAAGTGGCTCATGATAAAGTAGGATGAACTACTGGAAGATTTAAAAATTATAACACTACTTTATAAAAACTAACAAACAACCATAGGTGGATATATGTACTATACTAGCATGACTGAGGGTCAAATCCAGACTCAGACCCCCAAGTAGCTCCTAGTCATTCTAGTCTCTAATGAATGTATGTCCCCATCAGAGTTCAGAAGAACAAGCAATCACTTAGCCCATCAAAGTGTTCCCTAAGTGTTTGGAGGGTACCTCTGGCTGGTAGAGGAAGCTATTTGCCAGTTACCCGAGGGCATCAAAACTAGCACACTGTTTGTCACAAGCAACATATTTGCTGCTCTAGAAGGCCCAGGTTTGGAGCAGCAGCAGGAGGTCAGGATTTAGCTGCCTTAGATATGTGTAAAAGCTACTGTATTCGTGGGGGCTGCCTACCCTATGGCTGCCTTTATATGCTTTTATGAGTACCAAATTCAGCCACATTGTAAGACATTTAAAAAAATAGTTTCTGAACAGCAGGAATCCTAGTTTTCTGTGATAAAACCCCAAAATTCTCTGATTAAAAAACCCCATAAAAGTCTGTGTGCAATGATTAAAATGAAACACTGAACTCTAGTTTCCCTAGTCACAATATATATAGGTATCAGTAGAACACAATGTTTTATTGCTATACAGTAGAATCCCATTTATCTGAGCCTCCACCATCCGGCTCTCCATATTACCCGAACCACCAGCCACTTGGGGCTGAAAGTAGCAGGGCTCAGGTGGTCAGCCCCAGGCAGCTAGGGCTCGGGTTGCCACGGACATGTGGGGCTGACCATCTAAACCCTTTGGCACAGGACTGATGGCCCAAGCACCCCCCCCCCCCCCGCCATCTGAAAATAGGGATAGGAAGCTTTTTGCCAATTCTGGTTATCCCAACTTGGTTATCCAATCTGGTCCCGGTCCAAATTAGATCAGATAAATGGGGTTCCAAGGTCAATTTCAAACGCATTCAAAAATCAACCATAAGAGGATGAAGTTGTGCACACTGAATAAGTGACACTGGTAGTTTCAGTAAAATTTAGTTAATATTTAAGAAGAGCTCTAGAGGTGATCCTGGCAATTACAGACCGGTAAGTCTAACATCAGTACCGGACAAATTAGTTGAAACAATAGTAAAGAACAAAATTGTCAGACACATAGAACAACATAAATTGTTGCGCAAAAAAGTCAACATGGTTTCTATAAAGGGACATCATGTCTTACTAATCTATTAGAGTTCTTTGAGGGGATCAACAAACATGTGGACAAGGGGGATCCAGTGGACATAGTGTACTTAGCTTTCCAGAAAGCCTTTGACAAGATCCCTCACCAAAGGCTCTTACATAAATTAAGTTGTCATGGGATAAGAGGGAAGAGCCTTTCATGTACCGAGAACTGCTTAAAAGACAGGGAATAAAGGGTAGGAATAAATGGTAAATTTTCAGAATGGAGAGGGGTAACTAGTGGTGTTCCCCAAGGGTCAGTCCTAGCACCAATCCTATTCAACTTATTCATAAATGATCTGGAGAAAGGAGTAAACAGTGAGGTGGCAAAGTCTGCAGATGATACTAAACTACTCAAGATAGTCAAGACCAAAGCAGACTGTGAAGAACTTCAAAAAGATCTCACAAAACTAAGTGATTGGGCAACAAAATGGCAAATGAAATTTAATGTGGATAAATGTAAAGTAATGCACATTGGAAAAAATAACCCCAACTATACATACAATATGATGGGGGCTAATTTAGCTACAACTCATCAGGAGAAAGATCTTGGAGTCATCATGGATAGTTCTCTGAAGACGTCCACGCAGTGTGCAGCGGCAGTCAAAAAAGCAAATGGGATGTTAGGAATCATAAAAAAAGGGATAGAGAATAAGACGGAGAATATCTTATTGCCCTTATATAAATCCATGGTACTCCCACATCTTGAATATTGCATACAGATATGGTTCCCTCCTCTCAAAAAAAGATATACTGGCATTAGAAAAGATTCAGAAAAGGGCAACTAAAACGATTAGGGGTTTGGAACGGGTCCCATATGAGGAGAGATTAAAGAGGCTAGGACTTTTCAGCTTGGAAAAATGGAGACTAAGCAGGGGATATGATACAGGTATATAAAATCATGAGTGGTGTGGAGAAAGTGAATAAGGAAAAGTTATTTACTTGTTCCCATAATATAAGAAGTAGGGGCCACCAAATGAAATTGATGGGTAGCTGGTTTAAAACAAATAAAAGGAAGTTCTTCTTCACTCAGTGCACAGTCAACCTGTGGAACTCCTTGCCTGAGGAGGTTGTGAAGGCTAGGACTATAAGAGGGTTGAAAAGAGAACTGGATACATTCATGGAGGTTAAGTCCATTCATGGCTATTAGCCAGGATGGGTAAGGAATAGTGTCCCTAGCTTCTGTTTGTTAGAGAGCGGAGCTGGATGGCAGCAGAGAGATCACTTGATCATTACCTATTAGGTTCACTCCCTCTGGGGCACCTGGCATTGGCCACTGTCGGTAGACAGGATACTGGGCTGGATGGACCTTTGGTCTGACCCAGTATGGCCATTTTTATGTTAATAGTTAATATATGTTTTTTATTTTTTCACAAAATGTAAAGACTAAAGATTCTCTGTAAAAACACAAATTCCATGTTTTTCCATGGGAATCAGATTTCTGGGATCCCTGCTGAACAGCAACCGATAATATTCTGGGATCTTTAATCAATTTATTACTGAGCAATAATATGTAAGTGCAGAGACCACCAAACACACACTCAGTTTTGGACATATGTTCATAATTTTAGCTGAATCAACCAAATTTCCTTTCATGCACAATAAAGCAGGTTTTGACCACTGACTTCACAGGTGACAAGCTAGTGCCTATGCAATTAATATCAATTCTTTACGAACTACTTCATGCTTTTCTCTTGAAGATTTCAAAGCACTTACAAACTCAAGAAGAAGGAAGCTGAGATTTTCAAAGCTGCCTAGAGGCTTTGGTCACCCAAATCCCATTAATTATAATGGGAAACTGGACGTTCAACTCCCCAAGGTGGCTTTGAAAACTTCAGCTGGATGATATTGCTAGTAAAGCACAGAACTGGGAGTCGTTAAGAGCTGATGTAAAGACCTGCACAAAGGAAGCCATTTGCTGTGCATAACAAGAAGTTTTATTGGTCCTACAAAACCCAGGAACTTGGCAACATAATATAGAGCATCCTCTACTGGTACCTTGCCTATTAACTATTTATATATACACAGACATCTCTTGTAACAGGAGTCAAGGGATCTCTCTCTCTGCAGGCCAGCTTCTCTGGTCCACTAGGGCCACTTTACACCACATGGCCTTAAAGTAGTCAGAGATGGCCAGTGGAAAATTCCCCCTGTGCAAGGGAAGTCTCAGCCAGCATAAGTCTGGTGGAGGCAGCGTAAGGGGAATGAGCGTGTGTGTCACAGGGGGTTCCAGGGGAGGGGAGTAGGCTGAACAAGGAAAGGAGCTGCTACTCCTAATCCTCCCCTGGTGAAAGGCTTATGTGCAGATTTAACTGGCAGAGGAGTTGGATGGTTCTGAATCAGGAGGCAGCCACTGACTTCCTCTCTTTACTACATCTGGGTGTAGCTTGGCCATAGGGAATCCTGTCTTCTTTTCTTCTTACACTTTTGAACGAGGTTCTATTCATGTCTTCTGTGCCAAATTAGGCAAATCAATTAAGTTCTACAGTATGTACTCCAGTTTTCCTAGGTGTAAAACAGGATAATGGTACTTCCTGATCTCAAAGGGATTTTTTGACATTTAGCTTAGTGTTTATAAAGTGCTTTGAGATCCTCAGATGTCAGATGCTATGTAAGTGCAAATGATAATATGAAAACTACACGGATGGACCACTTTATCCACCACACTTTGTCCTGAAATGCACTGCAGCAAGTTCTTAAGTGTGCCTACAACCATTTAATGTAGAAAATGAAAAATACCGTCCTCAACTTAAACTGCAGGCATCAACCTATCTAGTCATCAATTAAATGCAACAGTCTAATGTTTTCTGCTGTGTGGGAACAAGGGAGCCAAAGGACCAGAAATACTGGCCAAACAATCATAAATCACGGAAGGAGGGGAAATGAGGCTAGTTTGTATGTCCCCCTTTTCCGCTGAGGTGGCATACTCCCCTCTACAAAATATGCATTTGAAGCACTAGGGGGAAATGGTGCTGTGACTAGCCAAAGACAGATGAAGCCATTCAACAGCTGTAAGCATCAGCAGTGGAAGAATTGTTGGTTAACACAGACATCAATTTTTCCTCATTCCAGCATTAATTTTTATTCCACAATTTCCAGCCCCCTCCAAAGGGGTAAGAGTATTCAAGCAACCAATGGGAGCACACCTCATTGGACTGTTAATTGCAGAGGGGAAGGCACTTTCCCCCAGTGACCTGGTTTGTATGGGATTCTTTCTGGATCCTCAGGGACTAAGATACCGGCAGCCCACACTGCCTGCACCTCCTCCCAGCTACTACTCTTTCACTTAAAGGGAGAATCGTTTGGGTTACATCCTAAGTCTCTCTTAGGGGACTATCAATTTAGTTCCTAAAGGCCAAACAAAAATTCCAGCAACTGTCCTCTTCTCTGCTCTGGCCCAAATTTTAGGGATTTGTTGGTTTGTGGGAAGTCAGTGCTAGGGAAAATGCTTAATCAAAAATGTGAGCCTGACCTTTTGATGTGAATAGCTTTTCATAGAGTATAACGCCTAGAGGGACTTAAAATATGTGGTCTAACTTCCTGCACATCACAGGCCATAAATTTCACCCAAATGTAGGTCTGAGCTTGGTCTGATCTCCTCTGCCAAAGTGGTCCATGATCTGGCAGTCCAGCTGCCACAAATGCTCCACCCAGCACTTCAGAGCTTTACTCTGAGAGTCTTTGCAGCTCCATTGCTACCGTGGGCCATAGGCATCTCCAGTGGCTCACAGATGATGAGCTGGTCTTATGAGATAAATAAGTACTAATTCTATTTAGTGTCTTGTAGACTCTCAGATTGCAAGGCCAGAAAGGACCATTGTGATCATCTCTTCTGACCTCCAGTATGACAAAGGCCGTAAAACTTCCTCCAATAGTTCCCTTTGAACTAGAGCATATCTTATAAAAAAACATTCAGTTTTGATTTAAAAATCACAAGTATTGGAGAATGTGCCATGAACTTGGTAAGTTGTTTCAATGCTTAATTACCCTCACTGTCAAAAATTTATACCTTATTTCCAATCTGAATTTGTCTAGCTTCCACTTCCAACCAGAGGATCATGTTATATCTTTCACTGCTAGATAAAAGAGCCCATTATTAAATATTCCCCTTGTAGGTACTTATAGATTAATCAAGTCACCCCTTCTCTTTGTTAAGCTAAATAGATTGAGCTCCTTGAATATCGCTATAAGGCATTTTTTCCCAATAATGTTTTATTTGTTTTCGTGATTCTTCTCTCAACCCTCTCCAATTTATCCTTCTTGAATTGTGGGTACCAGAACTGGACAGAGTATTCCAGCAGCGGTTGCAGCAGTGCCAAATATAGAGGTAAAATAACCCAATTCTTCTACTTGAGATTCTTCTGTTTATGCATCCCAGGATCGCATTAACTCTTTTGGCCACAGCATCACACTAGGAGCTATGTTCATTTGTTTATCTATCACGATCCCAAAACCCTTTTTAGAGTCAAACACATTGTTTGCGTGCACCCAGTTTACCAAGCAATCCAGATTGCTCAGAATCATTGCCCGGTCCTCTTCATTATTTACCATTCCCCCAATTTTTGTGTCATCTGTAAACTTTATCAATGATGATTTCATGTTTTCTTCCAGGTCACTAATAAAAGTACTAAACAGCATAGGGCCCAGAACCGATCCCTGTGACACTACACTAGAAACACACCTGCTTGATGACAATTCCCTGTTTACAGTTACAGATTGAGACCTGTGCATTAGCCAGTTTTTAATCCATTTAATATGTGTGTAGGGAGCCAGGGTGGCTCCCCTCCGAACCAGAGGGTAAAGAGTCACCCTCTCAGCCTGAGTGGGCGGGGTCAGACCAAGCTTACGCCAATCCCCGGAAGGGGAGGGATGGGACAGGAAGTACAAAGGGCGGGGCCCTTTGCCCAGTGCGGAGAGCACCAGGGAGGGAGACAGACACAGGCTGCTGGCTGCTCCCTCGCGATCCTGCTGCTGACCCAGGGGAGGCCCTGGGACAGGAGGAACCTGACCGGGAGGAAGGCCTGTGGCGACCAGGACTGCCAGCCGCTGAGTACCCGGAGGACCTGGAGGGGCCTGGCTGTAGCCCAGGCCAGCGTGAGTCCGACACAGAGGGGGAGCTGGAGCTGCCAGCAGCGGAATACCCGGACGAGCTGGAGGGACCGGAGAGACCCGCTTGAGAGACCGGGTAGGAAGTAGCCCAGGGGCAGAACTGCACCGTGGGGTGGGGGGGTGTTTGGTCAGCGGGCGCGGATGGCACCCCACTGACTGACCGGTGGGACCTTTGGCTCCCGCCACTGTCAGGGCCCTGGGCTGGAAAGCAGTGGAGTTGGGTGGGCCTGCATTCCCCTACCCCGGCCAGCCTCCCTTGGGTGGCAAAACTGTGCGCTGCCGACCCAGGCCGGCGCTCCCCTGCCCGAGGGGCGCGCTGCCGACCCGGGCCGGCGCTCCCCTGCCCGAGGGGCGCGCTGCCGACTCCGGCCACCACACCTTTTCCCGCTAATTCCCCAGTGCCCAAAAGGTGTGACTAAGGCCCGCCAGTGGGACCACAGCTCTCCATCGCCCCCTAGGGGCTCGGAGGACCTATTGAAACCTGTCACAAGTGGTGGAGAATGTGGGCAGGCGATGTCTATCCCTGCAGAAAGGGGTTAGCGCGAGGGGGCCTCTGAAGCTCCCCTACTGGGAAGATGGAGATGGAAAGGCTTATCAAGTTCCTGGCTGAGAGCCAGCAACAGCAGCAGCACCAACTCGTACAGCAGCTGGGGGCCCACCAGCAGCAGTTGCTTTAAACTCTGGGGGCCCAGCACCATGAACAACAAACCCAATGCTTCCAGCTGCTTGCAACTCTGTGGCCGGGCCATGGTGGGGCTCAACCGGAGAGGGCAGCCTCCCCGCCCCCTCCCGCCCCACCGATCCGTCTGGCCAAGATGGGGCCTGAGGATGACCCGGAGGCCTATCTGGTGACCTTTGAGCGGGTTGCCTCAGTGGCTGGTTGGGCACCTGACCAATGGGCGACCCTCCTCGCCCCATATCTGATGGGGCTGGCCCAGAAGGCTTACCGTGGGCTCCCAGATGATGAGGCCTGCATTTATGCTCGAGTGAAAACGGCTATCTTGGATGCCTTCGACATTACCCCAGAGACTTTTCGGCGACAGTTTCGGGAAAAGGTCTGCCCACCGGGCGCCAGATCCCAGGCCGTGGCCCAGGAACTGAAGGACACAGGTACCGATGGCTCCAACCCGAGCGTCGAACCGCAGCTGAGGTGACTGAACAGGTCATCCTCGAACAATTCGTGCACATCCTCCCGCCCCAGGGGAGGGCTTGGGTGTTGCAGCACCGGCCACAAAGTCTGAGCACGGCCGTCGCACTTATGGAGGACTTTCTCGAGGCACAGGCCCCAATAGGGCCTGTCGCCCGCCCCCCAAACCCTGGACCCAATGCACAGAAACTTGAAAGGAGGGGGCCAGCTTCCCAAATCAACGCACTCCACTGTACCCGACGACCAGATGGCGGCAGGACCGAGTTTTCCCGACGCCCCGAGCCCACCCCACTCTCCGGCCCTGGTCGCTTAACCCGACCACCGGGCCCCAGCCAACTCTGCAGCCCCACTGGTGCCCCCACATAGCCGGCGCGCCCAGAGGTAGGACCTTGTTTCCGATGTGGCGAGTACGGTCATCTGTAACGGGGCTGTCCTGCGATGGACTGCAACTTTGGCCTGGTGTGCACTGGGGAGCGACGGGCCCGTCCGCCCTCCGTGGCCAAACTGACAGCTCCCATGGAAGTCGCTGGGGTCCCCGTGGTGGGTTTAGTTGATTCGGGCTGTGGGCAGACCCTTGTCCGCCAGGCACTCTTCTCGGACACCAAGTGGACCACTGGGGAAGTACGGATTCAGTGCATCCACAGAGACGTAAAATCGTACCCCAAGGTTCGGGTCCCCATCCTGGTGAATGGAGCAACTCAGTTAATGAATGTGGCGGTGGCATCATCCCTCGCCTATCCAGTGATCCTGGGCTATGACTGGCCAGACTTCGTCGAGGTGCTCCAATCCCTACGCACCAAAGAGGCCTTCGAGGGAGCCCTGCCTGAGACGAAGACCAGGACCTGACTCGAGGTCCGACCCTGGAGCTGACCCAGGTCCCACCCCCGGGCAGGATGGCCTGGAAATGGCCGGTCCTCCTCCTGACCTGGTGGACTTTAGCCAGGATCAAAGGGAGGACCCTATGCTCCGTTTGCCTATGAGCAGCTGGCCCGGGTGGGTGGTGAGGTCGTGGAGACGCGGTGCACCACCCAATGGCCCAGGTTTGAACTCAACCACGAGCGGCTCTACTGCCTGGACCGAGACCCCCAGACCCAAGAGGTCCGGACCCAACTCGTGGTTCCACGCATTCATCGTCGGGTGGTCCTGAAGCTTGCCCATGACATCCCGGCTGCCAACCATTTAGGGCAGAAAAAACTGTGGCCAGGGCCCTGGCCAGGTTCTTCTGGCCCGGTGTCCACCGTGAGGTGAAGGATTACTGTGCGCCATGCCCAGACTGCCAACATGCAGCCCCGGCAGGGGTACGGAAGGCCCCCCTGGTCCCGTTACCAGTCGTAGGTGTACCATTTGAGCGGGTAGCAATGGACCTGGTCGGGCCTTTTCCAAAAAGTAAGGCGGGCCATCAATACATCCTCGTCCTGATGGACTACGCCACCCGCTTCCCCGAGGCCGTCCCTTTAAGAAGTATCACCGCCCACACTATCGCTGTGGAGCTCGTGAAGATCTTCGCAAGGGTGGGCCTCCCACGGGAGATACTCACTGATCAAGGGACCAACTTCACGTCTAAGCTGTTCCGTCAGGTATGTGCCCTATTGGGGATTAAGAAATTGCAGATCTCAGTCTACCATCCCCAGACTGACGGATTGGTCGAACAGTTTAACCGGACCCTGAAGGGAATGTTGCGGCGTTTCCCCACCCAAGACCTCCGCCAGTGGGACCAGCTGCTCCCTCCTTTACTACTGGCAATTCGAGAAGTCCCACAGGCATCCACGAAGTTCTCCCCGTTCGAGCTCCTCTATGGGTGGTGACCCCACGGGGTGCTGGACCTCTTGAGGGAGACTTGGGAACACAACCCATCCGCAACACAGGGTCTCTTGCAATACATCTTACAACTGCAGGGGCGGCTGGCGCGGGCGGGTGAGCTCACGAGGGAGAACTTAAACACAGCCCAAAGAGCCCAGGAGCAGCACTACAATCGGGGTGCCCAGGCTCGATCATTTGGGCCAGGGGACCGAGTATTCCTCCTGCTCCCCTCGGAGGAATCAAAGCTTTTTGCCCGCTGGCAGGGTCCGTATGAGGTCCTCTGCCAGGTAGGGCCAGTCACCTACGAGATTCGTCAACCTGGTCGCCGTAAGGAAAAACAGATTTATCATGTAAACCTCTTAAAACCCTGGCAGGACCGGGAAGGGCTCCTAGTTGCCCCATATCCCCCCGAACCGGACCTGGAGCCCCATCCACCCGAGGAGGCGGATAATGGTGAGCCCCAGCTAGCAGAGACACTCACAGTCGAGCACAAGAACAGGCACTCTGCTTAGTAAGGGCATTCCCCAAGACTTTCACCACGAAACCTGGGTGGACTACGCTCACCTACCATGTGATCCAGACGGAACTCGGGGTGGTGGTCCGAGAGACAACCCGGCCATTGCCTAAGCGAATGCGGGAGGCCGTAGAGGAGCAAGTCCAGGCGATGTTGGATCTGGGTGTTACTGAGCGCTCCCAGAGCGAGTGGCGGAGCCCCGTCATCCTCGTACCAAAGCCAGATGGGAGCCGGCAGTTTTGCATTGACTTCTGGAGGGTTAACGCCATTTCAAAATTTGACGCCTATCCGATGCCCCGCATCGATGAGCTCCTCGACCGGCTCAGGGAGGCCTGTTATATCACCACTTTAGATCTCACCAAAGGATACTGATCCCCTTGGATCCCAGGTCCAAGGAGAAGACCGCGTTTGCCACCCCTTCAGGGTTATACCATTTCACCCGGATGCCTTTCGGCCTACATGGGGCCCTGGCAACCTTCCAGCGTTTGATGGACCGGGTGTTGCAACCACACACGAAGTACGCTGCAGCCTACCTGGACGATGTGGTCATCTATGGCAATAACTGGGAGGAACATCTTAATCAAGTAGCGGCGGTCCTCCGGGACCTCCGCGCAGCCGGGCTTACAGCCAGTCCAAAAAAATGCTGAATCGGGCGGGAGGAAACCACTTACCTGGGGTACACCTTCAGCCGGGGACAGGTCCGCCCCCTCATCGGGAAAGTCCAAGCACTCCAGGACTGTCCGGTGCCGACCACGAAGAGGCAGGTGCGTCAATTCTTGGGCTTAGCTGGTTATCACCGGCGGTTTGTACCCCACTTCGCAAGCATTATGGCCCCGCTAACTGAGCTCTTGACCAAGGACAGTCCCCACCGGGTGCATTGGTCCAACGAGTGCGAGACGGCCTTTCGAACTATCAAAGAACGGCTGTGTAGCGATCCAATACTCTTCTGCCCTGACTTTCATCGTGACTTTATTGTTCAGACTGATGCCTCAGGCGTAGGGCTTGGGGCGGTCCTCTCACAGGAGGTGGACGGGAAGGAACACCCGATTGTTTACCTCACTCGGAAGCTGTTTCCCAGAGAATGGAACTACTCCGTCGTGGAGAAAGAGGCCCTAGCAGTTAAGTGGGCAGTCAATGCTCTCTGCTACTACATCCTCGGGGCCCCCTTTATACTGGTTACGGACCACGCACCTCTGAAGTGGCTTAATAAGATGAAGGACAATAATGCCAGGCTGATGCAGCCCTATGCCTTCACGATTCACCATCGGGCGGGACGAGACAACGCCAATGCGGTGTTTGGTCAGCGGGCGCGGATGGCCCCCCGCTGACCGAGCGGCGGGACCTTCGGCTCCTACCTCTGTCAGAGCCCTGGGCTGGAAAGCAGTGGAGTTGGGTGGGCCTGCGTTCCCCTACCCCGGCCAACCTGCCTTGGGTGGCAAAACTGTGCGCTACCAACCCGTGCCAGCGCTCCCCTGCCTGAGGGGTGCACTACTGACCCGTGCCGGCGCTCCCCTGCCTGAGGGGCGCGCTGCATACTCCAGCCACCACATCTTTTCCCAATAATTCCCCAGTGCCTGAAAGGTGTGACTAAGGCCCGCCAGTGGGACCATAGCTCTCCATCGCCCCCTAGGGGCTCGGAGGACCGATTGAAACCTGTCACAATGCGCTATGTTAATTTTACAGCATTTTAATTTTTTAATATCAAAATTCTATGCAGTTCCAAGTCTAAGTATATTATGTCAGCACTATTATCTTTATCAACCAAACCTGTAATCTCCTATAAAAAAATCAAGTTATTTAGAGTCTATTTTCCATAAACCCATGTTAATTTGCATTAATTATATTACCCTCATTTAATTCTCTATTAATCTGTTAGATTAGGGCCAGGATTTTGAATTTGGTCTGGAAATGGGGAGCTACCGGAAGTTGCAGAGCACAAATGTTGTGCCCTCAGTATTGCGTACCAGTTGCAGCCTCAATGTGATGGGTCTCCTGGAGATGAAATTTACAGAGTTTGACAATTAAACATTATCCCCTATCTGCGTGACCAAATGATATGGCTCCTTGGGATTTTTTGCAAAATAAAATGAGTTTGTCTCTGGGCTCAGAGCCTGCATTTCAAGTCTCCCTCAAACACAATATAAAATGGCTGGAATGTTAGAAACAGCCTTATAATACACACAAATGCAACCTGAACTATAACAATGGATAGTTATACATGGAGAAAACAATACATACAGTGGAAAAAACCCTCCACCTTTGCCTCACCTTGAAAGGAGACAAACATTTTTTTCCCCACGGTCTAGCCTGAGGCCATTCTTCTAGTCAGACTACTGAAGAAGAGCCTCAAGCAGTGATCACATGTCCCAGGCTGCCCTGTCCAATATGTATCTCTCTCTTTTTTCTTTTCTTTTTTTTTGTTTTTGGTAAAGGAAGGAGCTTTAACTGAAAAATGTCTGACAAGGATCAGGAACTCACTCCATGGTGGGGGCCTGGAGGAAGGAACCAGCCCAGCTTTCTTAAAGCTCCTTTCACCTCGGGCTGGAAACTGTCTTCAGCATTCAGCTCTGCTCCTATGCTATTCACTCCCTTTTCCCAATGGCTAATTTTATGAGGCTGATCCAATAGTTTCAGTAGAAATAAATCCAAACAGGATGCCTTTCAAAGCTCTTTGTTCAAGGTGAGATGAGGCAGGGCAAAGACACTGAATGGAGGGACACCAACCCTCTTTAGGTTAACGGTCAGGTCAATTCCCACCATCCACTCTGAACAGAAAAGAGGCTAAAGATTGCTAAGCTCCACTTACTGTTTGTAAAACCACCCTGGCTCATGCTGTCCTAGTTATTTTTAGTTACATCATGGCATTTTGCCAAAAAAAATAAAAATATCCAACAACTAAAAGCTGCAAATTGTAGGCTAGGGATTAAGCATCGAACGGTGAAGTTTAGAAAAGTAGTGAAAGCAAGGAGAAAAATACATGTATGGTCCTGTTACCAATATTTGTGCTGATTTTTTTTTACCAATGCTGAAAATGTCACCTTGGAACATGAAGCCAGCCTCCACCACAGTGAATACATTCAGCCTCTTGCTGTGTAGTCCCCACCCCCCCCGCCTTTTTGTTTTTGCTGATCCAACACAACTTTTAAAAACCACATACACACACCCCTTTAGCCCTGTCTTTAGGAGACAGTTCCCCATCCTGCTCACTGGAACTTCTTTTCCCACTGAGTGAAGAGGGTGGCTGGATTTCATTAAGATAACAATTCATCCCCTCACAATAATTTCAAAGACAGCCATCTGAAAACATTCCATCTTCAGAAAACCTTTAGAAATACATTGCACTCCTGAAAGGCCCACTGTAAGTAGCAATAGAATTAGTGACACCTCATTTCTCCTGTCCTCTACAATCAACGGAGGATTTTGTGGGACAATGTTATACCATTGAAGCCTAAGTTGTGTGGGGAAAATTGATTCTTTCACCCTAATTCTCTCTCCAGTGGTGAAAGTTGAAGAGATTCCCTCCAGTTCCCTTGGAGTTTCATAACATTGCCTATTGTTCCACTACGCTGCTCATGTCACCTCACATTGACTGCAGAGATGGCCCCACTTACCTTTTGTCGGACAGAGAATCCATAATGAAAGCAGGTCAGTCACTGTCCTTTAGAAAAAAGAAAAGGAGTACTTGTGGCACCTTAGAGGCTAACAAATGTATTTGAGCATAAGCTTTCGTGAGCTCACGAAAGCTTATGCTCAAATAAATTTGTTAGTCTCTAAGGTGCCACAAGTACTCCTCTTCTTTTTGCGAATACAGACGAACATGGCTGCTACTCTGAAACCTGTCCTTTAGAAGTCAGCAGAAGAGGATGGGAACATCATAGCAGAAACACAGTTACTCAAAAGAAATTCATTGCCACTCTAGGCTAAATTTGATGGCAGATTCCCCAGCAGGCGTAAATCAGTAAAGTTCCATTCTAATTTTCATTTTCCATTAAAACCATGTTTTTTTTCAAAGTCAGATGTTTTTTCCATCCTGTCTGCAAGTGGTTTAAGCCTATTGTGATTAAAAAGAATATTTTCCCAAATCACAGTTCTGAGTGATGTAAAGCCATAAATGACAACAGGTTATGACTGCTGTTATAGCATCCGTTACTCAATCAAAATGAACATGATGCTAACCAGCATTACAGTGAAAGGAAAACGAATTTAGAATGCATCAAACAGGACAGCAACAGAAGCAAATGAGAAACACTAGAATCTGATAAGTAGAATAGAAATGTTTTAGATTGAAGCATGATTTGTGTGAGGTTTAGTCTAAATTCTGGATATTTATAGCCTGTGACTCATAAAGGCCACAGTTCAGAAATATATTTAAAGCATATGCTTAACTCCATCCCTATTCAACAAAGCATTTAAGCACATGCTTAAGATCTTTTGAAGTAAATGGGACCAAAGTACATTCTTAAACAGCTTGAGGCCTGATCCAAAACCCGTTTACATCAGTTGGAGTCTTTCCATTGACTTTGGATCAGGCCCTTGCTGAATAGGGATGTGTTGCTAAATTGGGCCTAATTGAGGAAAGTCCAATGTAGTTAAACTAAATAAAGTGGTGATTTGAAACTGATTCCAATTAACCAGGTGTGACTTAAAATGAATCTGGGACATTACTAGCACTGTACTTTGGTAATAAGGCACTGTAGACCAGGGGTTGGCAACTTTTCAGAAGTGGTGTGCCGAATCTTCATTTATTCACTCTAATTTAAGTTTGTGTGCCAGTAATACATTTTAACGTTTTTAGAGGGTCTCTTTCTATAAGTCTTTAATATATAACTAAACTATTGTTGTATGTAGAGTAAATAAGGTTTTTAAATGTTTAAGAAGCTTCATTTAAAAATGTAATTAAAATGCAGAGTCCCCCGGACCGGTGGCCAGGACCCGGGCAGTGTGAGTGCCACTGAAAATCAGCTCGCGTGCCGCCTTTGGCAGGCATGCCATAGGTTGCCTATCCTTGCTGTAGACTTTACTTTCCCTGAAGCTTTGCAGTTCAGTTTGCCAAATACAACGTTTATTTAATTTTATTCCTGCAGAGACAAAAAGTTGTTCAGACCTGTCACATGAGATTAACACTCTGTTCCATAAATAGATAAAGGGTTCTAATTCTATTTAATTGCGCCTTTTCTATTTGTTGTATTGATTAATGTTAGATTACAATCCCTCGATAAAAGTGATAGTTAGATGCATCAATCTATTGGTAATCTCCTTTTTAGTGCAGCAGCCGAATTTGGAACGCAAATCATTCACACAGTTATTATTCTAATACAGGAAAGTCACTCTGGGCCCAATCCTGATCCCAGCAAAGTTACTGTTGGTTTTGTCATGGTCTTCAGTGGAAAAAGGAGCAGTCCCTATTAGCCTGATCCAAAGGTCATTGCAGTCAATAGCTTCTATTACTCTCTAAAAGGAAATTAAGTACAATGCAAATGTCTAGGCAATGAGCGCCTTTCTTGTTTCGCTCTTCATGTTCCACATCTGGGAACTCCCATCACACAGGGAACGTGATCTAATGAGTTTCTATGAAAGGCAATAATGTTATTATTTAACTATTGATAGTATTCACTGAACAGTGACAGTGAAGTTGCCAAGAAAGACGGGGCCGGGGGGGGGGGGGGAGGGGTATTGTTCACTGGAAAAGGCATGGAAGTGGGCCCAAGGAGACCTGAGGTTTACACCCATCTGGGCTACTGATTTACTGTGTGAGATTTAGCTTCCCTGAGCCTCAGTTTCCCTAGCTATAAAATAAATATGAATACTTATAGTTTTGCCCACTTTTCTAAAACACTTTGAAATCTATAAATGAACAGCACTAGATACCACAGAGAACACTACCGCAACAAGAAGAATCCTCCACCCGGCTTCATTGTGCCGAACAGATAAGCTCCCTGGCAAAGCCCCAAAGTCAGAGAATGAAATAGGTAAAGGCCTTTTAGATGGACCGTTTACTTGGACCATTAGACACAGTTTAGTTACAGTCTCCTTATGCACTTACAGAGTACCCATGTCCAATCGTATTATTAGGTGGCTCCCTTCCCTCATCCCCCCAACTAGGAGCCTACACAAGCATCTGTTCAGCCTTCTCTAGGTTCCCTTATGGTTGCACATCACTTTTTCCTCACTTGCAGAGCTACTGGTGGAGCCAGGGTTCCCTCTGAGAGTCACTACATAACATCTAGTGATCAATACCTGGGCCAGAAAAGCCAACCTGCTGACTCCTCTCCAGCTGTCAGTGGCAAATATGGGATTATTGCCAACATCCCATCACAGACAGAAGAACTTCCTGGTCTTCTACTGAAAGTCTATTCTGTTCTTACAATCTAAAGAAAAAGATGTATTTCTTCTTCATTATACACTTGATCACTGAGTGCAGGTGTTAAACAGCATCATGATTATAAGGCTCATAAATGGGCGCTTAATTTCCATATCTTCTTCTCTGCTTTAGGTGACTGGAAGGGCAAGGATTGGGCCACAGGTTCTCTAACGATGGACAGAGATTTAGGCCCAGATCCTCAAAGGTACAGAGCATCTATACCCCAGATTTAGAGGCCTAAATCCCAGTTTTAGACACCACTGTGATCCACAAATCTTCCACTCTGCTGTTGCCTATAATTTCACAGATAAAAACCACACCCAGGCCTGTGAGATTAAGAGCCTAAAACTTTACAACCTTCTAAAGGCTTGTCTAAGGGCTGCAGTGTTTAGTGAAGATGCCACTTTTTGCCAATCGGAGAGCTTCTCCCATCAGTGTAGTTAATCCACCTCCCCAAGAGGCAGTAGCTATGTCAATGGGAGAGTTTCTGTGCTGTCTACATGGGGGGTTAGGTCAGTGGAACCACCTCATTCAGGGGTGGATTTTTCACACCCCAACCGATGTTGTTATACCAATATAGGTCTGTAGTGTAGACCTGGCCTAAGAGAGATATGGACTTAAAGATGCACCTTGGATATTAGACCCAAGGAACACTGAAGGGCAAAGATAGACTTGTATACTCATAATCGAGAGAATATCACCCCTCTACCTACCAAGAGGGTGAAAGAGCAGAATAGGGCCCCGAAGTTTCTTTGCAATGTAGAGAGATGCTTGTATTTTAGTTTGGAAGTTTAATTGAATGCCGATTTACTAGATTTCGTGTTCTCAGAACATAAGTGCCAGCTTTTAGTTACAGAGTTAGGAAACAAATACCAATTTAAGATTTTTAATAGTAGAAAGAATCAAATTTCCACATTTGCTATCTTTAATTTTAAAATGGATTTTTTTCTGTTTACAAAGTTCTTAATAATTTAGCACATCTCTCATCCATCAGACATTCACTGTGGGTGCTGCTCTAGTGGTGAGGTGAATGATTTCATAAAGAAAACTGATGAGTTAATATGACACAGCAATTCCAGGAATCTACACATATTGTTTTGTTCACAGTGATTGTTCCTAGTATGTAGTAAATTACATCATCATATTCAATGGATAACATTAGTGCTTAAAAATTAATATTTCACGCTTCCTGGTTCAAACACCTGGCAAATGTGAAACATCAGATTTTGTGCAAGCTGCTTTTGATCAACTGATTCATATGAGAGAGTTAGGAGCAGAATCTAACCACGTATCATGGCAACAAAAATGATCAGTCCACAGTGTCTGTTAGTTTTATAGCACTTTATTTTATTTCTGAAAGCAATAATTTTGGTCATTGAGGCACTTAGTTTCAAACTAATACAATTAGAAGGTTGGTTTGAAAACAACACAGTGATTTCTTGGCCTGTTAATGGCCTAATAAACATGGAGTTGGAGTTTATCAGTACAACAGTGACATCTATGTATTAATGAACAAAATCCATATTCACAGGAAAACAGAAGACTTTTGATTAGGGAAAACAGTAGTAGGTGTTCAAATGTGGAAACTCATGAAGCCTTCCTTCCCCTCTTAACTAGGTGTTTAAGAATAGTGATCCATAGACTTTTTTCATATTAAGGACCATGACCCAAGGCAAATCATCTGATGGACTATCTAACAGTCTTTCCCAAGCATATAAAGGCCAGGTTTTTAATGGGATTTAGGCATCTAATCATTCAGAAAGGTACTTTACAGTCCTGAGAATCTGTACAACACTGTAAACTGTCCCAAGGAGCTTATTATTTAATGCTTTTATACTATAACTATGCATAACATCACTCAAGTAAATAGCCAAATTGAAAACCAGGGGGCTCCTTGAACGTGTGGAGTTATGCTTGTGCTTAAGTGTTAGCAAGAGTGGAGAGTCCAAAGAACAGGCCTGAAGAAGAAAGGAAACATTGGGAGACCCAAAGGAGAGTGGTAACTTAGACTGCTGCATTTTAAAACAATATTGGTTGAGATCCTCATCCTTGCTCCAGGCCATGTATGCTGCATAAAAGGCACAGAGCAGCAAAAAGGATCCCCAAAAGCCTCCCTCCAACAAGGGAGGATTCCCCCAGTGCAGAAACTGTGGAAGACAGCTGTAAGTCTGCCTCTTGAGAACCCGCTCACAAGCAAGTTCTGTGCTGCGTCTCTTCGAGGCACAGCACAAAAATCTCACCCTTTATTTAAATGTCACTCTTCCCTCATATGATGTGGTGGTGACAGTGTCGGTGATAAAAATGAACTTGCTTGTTGGAAACACCTGATTGGCTTCTTACATATATGTTGCATTTTTTACTGCCAAATTCCTCTTCCTTAGTTTAAGTCTTTACATGAAGAGTACTGAATATTCTCATTGTCTGGTGCCCTCCCTTCTATGTCCCGGTCACTTTGGAGTTTGGTTTTATCCGCCCGTGTGTTTGCCAATTCTTCAACAGTAATATCATCCAAAAATTAAAACATCCACTCAATAGAGAAACAAACATTAACTAGCTTCAATTCCTGTACAATAAACAGGCAGAAGAATCCAAGGGGATTCTGGTAGGAATGAAAGACCCACTATTTGACAGCTGAAATATGATCGGATTCCAGGATCAACTGTCCTTTCAATTATGTATATTTCATCAATGTGATAGAAACAGCTCCAGACACTGCTTAGAAGAGGGTCAGGATTATGGTGCACAGGCTACAGTTCTAGAGCCACTGCTTTAGAGGTTCCCATACACTCCCTCCATTTGACATCTCAGAATGATTTAGCAGCAATAGTTTTCCAGACTGTGACAAGGTTCACTCACCACTGTGGCGCCTCCTGCTGGCTGTCCTGGGGATTAGCTCTGTTCGCCTCTTCTGGTGATGTCCTGCCACTGTCACTATTGCTCCAGGACTCATGTCACTCCAGGGACCACAGCGTCCTCTTCAGGACACAGCCCCCTGGCTGTGCCACACTCTGTGCTCCCTCCTTCCAGGGGTCAGTATCACAGTCCACTGTCCAGCTTGTTCTTTCTAGACCAGTGGTGGGCAACCTGTGGCCCACAGGCCGCATGCAGCCCATCAGGGTAATCTGATTGTGCACCACGAGACATTTTGCTGACATTGACCGTCCGATCTCGGCCCACAGATCCTATAGATGGCTGCGACTTGCTACATCACCTACGACTACTCAGTAGATTTCCTTGGGCCACTTCCCCGTGGCCCCAGCACTCTCTTTGCCCTGGCCTCAGCCTGCAGGTCCCTGCAGCCTGCAAGGAGCTGCCTTTCACTCCCTGCCTTCAGCACTACTCTGTCCAGGGTGGCTTGCTGCCTTCAGCCTACAAGGCAGCCAGTCCACCTCCCTCCTCCAGCCCCAGGGAATGACTGAAGCTGCTCTACTCTGCAGCCCTTCTTATATGGCCATCCCAGCCCTGATTGGCTGCCCCTTGCAGCCCCTCTCTAATTGGTTGCCTTCTGTGCAGCCTCCCCAAGGCTCTATTAACCCCTTAAGGGCTGGTGTGGGACAGATGCCCCATCACACAGACTATCCATAATATCGTTGTCCTGTGCTAATCAAAGAAACTCCTTTTCCCAAAATGCCTAATCTTGTCTGTAACCAATCCACCCTTTCCAGGGCACCCCCTGGCCTGCAGTATCCCACCATGAATCTCCTCCTCTTGTAGTCAGCCAGCCCTCAGCTTGGGCTCAGCCAGAGTCTCTTTTCGTGTCTTGCCACTAGGGCCCCATGGGAGCCTGGGCAATCTCAACATTCCCAGCAGAAATTCAGTTCGGTCTCAGGGTCCCTTTTGAGTCTAATTGCCTCTAGTCCCTGGTGGCATTCCCCAGGTCTCACCACCACCACCACCACCATTGGCTAGGAGCAGCCTTCCACAGCCCCTTACCCATATCACGCTTGCAGTGTAGGTCTGCCCCCAAACAAGTGGAGGAGGAAACTGACACTGCCTCAGTGTAGGAATGCTCCTTAGCCTTTCTATCAGTTGGTTGAGGGCATGTCCTATCTCACCCCTCCTCAGGGCCCTCCAGCTAATCTCACAACAGATCAGTCTTGCAGGCTCTTTCAGCCAGGCTGTATTTATTTTCCAAGAAACAACAAATCCAAAATGAAAACGTTAGGCAATTACCCTGCGGCTGTAGTCTGTGATCTCAGGGTCTTTCCTCCAAGGCTAATGTCTCTTGCAGTCCCTGCGGTTCATTCCTTTTACTGTAGTTCCTGTAACTTTCTCAGCTACAATTTTTCCGCTTCCTACTATTCTTTGCAGGACATCAACTGTCTTTGTTCAGGTGTACCTCCTTAGCAACTAGGCCGGCTGGTCCAGGCCCCAGGCCCTTAAAGGAGCATGCCATGCTGCTGTTACATTTCCAGATTCCTTCTGTGCAATTAAGACACCATTACTATTAACTTCCTTCTGAACTAGCATGAGTCAAGCTAAGTCAGAACTACAACTGTGTGGAAAATCTTTTACTATTTAGAAAAAAGAACAAGGAGTCCTTGTGGCACCTTAGAGACTAACAAATTTATTTGGGCATAAGCTTTCGTGGGCTAAAACCGACTTCATCGGATGCATGGAGTGGAAAATACAGTAGTAAGTAAGAAAGATAGATAGATAGATAGATGATCTATGCAGAGAACATGAAAAGATGGGGGTTGCCTTACCAACTCTAATGATACAATCAATTAAAGTGGGCTATTATCAGCAGGAGAAAAAATCACTTTTGTAGTGGTAATTAGGACGGCCCATTTCAAACAGTTGACAAGAAGGTGTGAGTAACAGTAGGGGGGAAATTAGAATGGGGAAATAGTTTTTAGTTTGTGTAATGACCCATCTACTCCCAGTCTTTATTCAGGCCTAATTTGATGGTGTCCAGTTTCAAATTAATTCCAGTTTGCAGTTTCTCGTTGGAGTCTGTTTTTGAAGTTTTTTTTGTTGAAGAATTGCCACTTTTAAGTCTATAATTGAGTGTCCAGGAGGTTGAAGTGTTTTCAAACTGTTTTTTGAATGACAAAGGAGAAGAGAAAGAGGATAACAATTATCAATGCTTATCAATGATTTCTTCTGCTATGGAACTTGTCACTAGATAAATAATTCATCCAAAAAAAGAAAAAAAAAAAAGAACAAGAAAAAAGCAAAAAAAGCAAAAAAGCTTTGCTATTCTCACTTGCCTAATAAAACTAGTGATAGGAATAAGATACAAAATTGAGATTTGGATCAGAACGTCCCTGAAGAAAGATTATGCAAAGTTTTGGTTAGCCTTCTCTCTAAGTAAAATGTATTCATATAATAATGGTGCTTTAAACATAAACCTCCCCTCTGGGGAGGCATCACAACGGCCAGAGACTACAAAATGTTTCTCAACAGTTCAAGTACTAAGAACATATATAATAATGAAAGCTTCCTGTGAAACTGTCTAAAAAACTGATACTATCCATCTTTCCTGTGCAAGCTCCAAAGGGCTCTTCTGTTCTTATTAAAGTAATAGTTAGATATTATTTATCCATCATCATTTTCATACACATTCTCCACTTTAGTTCTGTCATTGCCTTTGAATTTCCCAGATCTTATAATGCAGCCATTGTAGTATAAAAGCACCAGCTCTGAAACCATAAAGCACTTTACAAACAAAACAGGGTTCATAACATGGTGGAAATCTTAAATAAAGCAAAATAAAACAGCCCTAACACAAACAAAACTCAGTGAAACTCGACTTAAACATCAACAAAGTTAAAAGATGTACATCTTTGTTAGAATTTCTAGTAAGATTTACAAAAGTAAAAAATGAGGCATCTTTGATGTTGAGTCCCTTCTAAAATCCTTTGTGTGTCTTTTTATAATGTCAGTACTTCAGAGCAGTGTTGCCTCTTTCTAGATGTTTCAAAGTGCCCTTGCACTTTCTGGGGCATCATCACAATATAAATAATCAATACTAAATGAGTATCTGTACACAGCTGTGTGCAATGTTAAATATGATGGCCTGTTAAGAATAAATGCCTATCTTCTGGACTCTTTCTTTGGTTCATTTAAAAGAAAATCCTGACAGCTTTTACAAAGTCCTGAATTTTGGGGAAATCCCTTAACCTCTCTACTTTACTATGCTTATCTATTAAATAGGGATACTGCTTCCCTCCCTTGCAGTGTCACACACAGAATTATTGAGTAATATTGTAATACAATGATCTACAGAGTAAGTGTCTATTCCGACTCCACTGAAGTCAATGGAAAGACTCTCTTGACTTCAACACAAGATGGATCAGGCCTAATGTGCTATACTCTAAATCCATTTCCTTGGGATTTTAATTACTTTTTAATAAATAATCTTTGTATTGACTTTTCAGGTCATATACTAACAGTGAATCTACAGATTCTTTGTAGTCTATCTACACAGTACAAGAACCCTGATATATTGCTCTTTTCTGCTGTTTTAGGCTAATCCCTGCATGCTGCTGAGCACTGATGAAGAAATGTGAAGAACCTGAGCCCTCAGTACTTGCTTTAGTGGCTTCTGCATAGTGAAGAACAGTATCCACAGTCCTGAGCAATGTGAACAAATCTCCATATCTGCACTACATTTTATGGAGCAAGAGGAACAGAAGGACAGAAGAACGGCCATACTGGGTCAGACGAAAGGTCCATCTAGTCCAGTATCCTGTCTTCCAACAGTGGCCAATGCCAGGTGCCCCAAAGGGAATGAACAGAACAGGTAATCATCAAGCGATCCATCCCCTGTCGCCCATTCCCAGCTTCTGGCAGAGACTACGGACACCATTCCTGCCCATCCTGTCAAATAGCCATTGATAGACCTATCCTCCATGAAAATATCTAGTTCTTTTTTGAACCTTGTTATAGTCTTGGCCTTCATAACATCCTCTGGCAAGGAGTTCCACAGGTTAACTGTGCATTGGGTGAAAAAATACTTCCTTTTGTTTGTTTTAAACCTACTGCCTATTCATTTCATTTGGTGACCCCTAGATCTTGTGTTATGAGAGGGAGTAAATTACACTTCCTTATTTTCTTTCTCCACACCAGTCATGATTTTATAGACCTCTATCATATCCCCTCTTAGTCATTTCTTTTCCAATCTGAAAAGTCTCAGTCTTATTAATCTCTTCTCATATGGCAGTCATTCCATACCTGTAATCATTTTTGTTGCCTTTTTCTGAACCTTTTCCAATTCCAATATATCTTTTTTGAGATGGAGCAACCACATCTGCACACAATATTCAAGTTGTGGGCATACCATTGATTTATATAGGGGCAATATGATATTTTCTGTCTTATTATCAATCCCTTTCTTGATGATTCCCAATATTCTGTTAGCTTTTTTGGTTGCCACTGCTCATTGAGTGGATGTTTTCAGAGAACTACCCACAATGACTCCAAGATCTCTCCCTTGAGTGGTAACAGCTAATTTAGACCCCATTATTTTATATCTATGGTTGGGATTATGTTTTCCAATGCGCATTACTTTGTATTTATCAACACTGAATTTCATCTGCCATTTTGTTGCCCAGTCACCCAGTTTTGTGAGATCCTTTTGTAGCTCTTCGCAGTCTGCTTTGGATTTAACTATCTTGAGTAGTTTTGTATCATCTGCAAATTTTGCCACCTCACTGTTTACCCCTTTTCCCAGATCATTTATGAATACGTTGATCAGTACTGGTCCTAGTCCTGACCCTGGGGGACACCACTATGCACCTCTCTCCATTCTGAAAACTGACCATTTATTCCTAATGAGGATGAGGGAGCAGACACAGGGCATGGCCAAGGTACAGTCTTAGGTGAGAGGAATCAATTATTGATCCAGTGAACAGATTGATGTGTACAGTAGCCATCTTAAGCAGTATCTGTTACTTCAGCTGCCAGTCAGGAATTAGAAGCTTATCTGAATGTGTTTGAGATATGCTTTTGGAAGAAAGGGAGAACTGAACAATCCAAAAGAAGCAAAATGTAATTATACTGACTTCCACTTCAAGGCTCCTTTACACTGCCAGAGTGGGGTAGCATGACTACAGTGAAAATGAAACTCCAGCCCCTTGTAAGTGGAAGATGCTCAGTTCTTCTCAGGATCAGGCCCTTAAGGAGCAGACTGGGCAGATGCAGAAGGGAGTCCCATCCAGTCCTGTCTGAAATTCCAGTTGTGTTATATCGAGGATGGTGACATAAGCAGTGATGAATAAATGGTAACGTGGCCCTGAAGGAGGTGAAGAGTCTCAGTCCACTCAGAAAAAGGGATAACGAGAGAATGGTCTAGGAAATGCAAGTCTCCCCTACATCTCAGAGGAATGCATCAACAGTGCTGTTTACTAACATCCTCAATGTAAAACAATGTTTTGAAACAGCAAAATATTGCAGACAGAGCCCTAGATAATCTGGGAATCATTTTCACATTGCCAGAAATCTGTGTTGCGAAGCAGGGGAGCAAAGCTAACATTTGGCGTGCTTTGCTACTTTTTGAAAGCTGACATGCTGACTGTACACCCTGGTGCTGCTAGGCTATTATTTTCCACCCTGCTAGTCTAGAATTATAGTTCTGTAGGAAGACTGGCTTTTGTCATCTGGCAAAGGCTTTGTATTGTGTGTTTTACTAAAAATAATGCGGTAAAATGCTGAAATGTTGACAGCTGAGTGGATCCAAACTCAGCATTTTCTCATGGTAATTCCAGTTTTGTCTTTTTGCCACAGCAGTGTACTTTCTGTCTTCAATTTTGCCATGTTTGCTTGCCTTTCACTTTCTTATTTCTTGTCTTTGATTCCCTGCACCTCTGAAGATTTCACAGGTTGAACAATCCAGGGGACATGCTGAGTCCCCTCCCCCATTTACACGTTTGTAAATGCCTGGATTTTTCTCTGTCAAAAATGTTGTATTGTATGGCACTCTGCTAGCATTTCCATGTCCTGATTTATGTTACAAATAAGATGATAATTATAACATTTATTTAAATTAAACCATTTATATGCACATAGGGTTCTTTGAAAACCACTCTGTTTGCAAAATTGCCACTACCATTTTTAGGACATGAATATTAATTGTTGTAATCAAATTATGATAATTGGAGAGCTATAAAATGTACGCAATAACACAATGCATTCCTCACTCATCAAGGGCATGATCCATAGTCCACTGAAGTCAATAGAAGGAGTACCAAGACTTCAGTGGGCTTTGTATCAGGTTCTGTCTACACCCAGCAGCCTTGTCACATCTCATGCCTTCGGCATACCTCCAAAGTGAATGTGCAGGCTGACAAATGCACACACCAGAGTGTGTTAATAAATAGGCAAAGAGTCCTGTGGCACCTTGTAGACTAACAGACGTATTGGAGCATAAGCTTTCGTGGGTGAAAGCTTTCACCCATGAAAGCTTATGCTCCAATACGTCTGTTAGTCTACAAGTTGCCACAGGACTCTTTGCCGCTTTTACAGATCCAGACTAACCTGGCTACCCCTCTGATACTTGTTAATGCATAGTTGGATTGTTTTTAAAAATCTGAATTTTTAGACAAACAGTTTTAGGGAGCATGTGAACCCAGATTTGAAAAATATCTCGATTCTAAACAGGCCGTAGCTCTTTGAAGATGAAGTGCCTGAAGAGGAACAAGCAGACAGCTCACAGCTGGGTTCAAACAGCCCTGGAAATCCTGGGGAGCAGCATTTTTAGCTTTGACATTTTAAACCGATGAATTCTCTCCCACCCGCACATCCCCACTTTCTTTGTGATACTCACTACTCAGATGCTGCGGTCACACCACATCGATTTCAAGGGTTCTGTCCTTGTGCAGAACTGAGACATGGGGCTTTGAAGAAACAGAACAGACAGGCAGCTCAGGGCTTGGTTCACATAGCCTTGAAATCTTGCAGCAGTAATAGAGGACAAGCAAAGGGGTAAAAATAAACACGCAGTCGTTCTCAAACTGGGGGTCATGACCAATGTTCCCTTTAATTTTTGACAGGCCGTGTGGGCAAAAGAATTCTTCTGTGCAAACTTTTGACAGGCCGTGTGGGCAAAAAATTTGTTCTGTGCTAATTGTTGTGCTTCTGTGCAAATTTTTGTGCGCGCAGTGTTTCACCGTGTGTGCGGGGTTTAGGATCTGCGTGCGCGCGCACACGCACACAGCTTACAGGGAATAGTGGTCGTGACCCCCTCAGAGGGGTCACAAGGTGGTTACATGGGGTTGTGAGCTCCACAGGGCTGACAGCCCCGAGCCCTAATTAAGTTAAATTAACCCCTCGTTTTTAATTTTAAGGGGGAAGGGGGGAGTCACACTCAGAGGCTTGCTGTGTGAAAGGGGTCACCAGCACAAAAAGTTTGAAAACCACTGAAATACAGGTTGAAGGCAGCACCTCTATTTCAAGCATCCATCAAGATCATTATAAAGTTCCCTGCCCTGCCCTAAAAGAAAGAGAGGGGGGGCTAGATTCTTGGTTAAGAACATAAGAACAGCCAGACTGGGTCAGACCAAAAGTCCATCCAGCCCAGTATCCTGTCTACCAACAGTGGCCAATGCCAGGTGCTCCAGAGGGAGTGAACTTAACAGGTAATGATCTAGTGATCTCTCTCCTGCCATCCATCTCCACCCTCTGACAAACAGAGGCTAGGGACACCATTCCTTACCCATCCTGGCTAATAGCCATGAATGGACTTAACCTCCATGAATGTATCCAGTTCTCTTTTCAACCCTCTTATAGTCCTAGCCTTCACAACCTCCTCAGGCAAGGAGTTCCACAGGTTGACTGTGCACTGAGTGAAGAAGAACTTCCTTTTATTTGTTTTAAACCAGCTACCCATCAATTTCATTTGGTGGCCCCTAGTTCTTATATTATGGGAACAAGTAAATAACTTTTCCTTATTCACTTTCTCCACACCACTCATGATTTTATATACCTGTATCATATCCCCCGCTTAGTCTCCTCTTTTCCAAGCTGAAAAGTCCTAGCCTCTCCTCATACGGGACTCTTTCCAAACCCCAAATCATTTTAGTTGCCCTTTTCTGAACCTTTTCTAATGGCAGTATATCTTTTTTGAGATGAGGAGACCACAGCTGTATGCAGTATTCAAGATGTGGGAGTACCATGGATTTATATAAGGGCAATAAGATATTCTCCGTCTTATTCTCTATCCCTTTTTTAATGATTCCTAACATCCCATTTGCTTTTTTGACTGCCGCTGCACACTGCGTGGACGTCTTCAGAGAACTATCCATGATGACTCCAAGATCTTTCTCCTGATGAGTTGTAGCTAAATTAGCCCCCATCATATTGTATGTATAGTTGGGGTTATTTTTTCCAGTGTGCATTACTTTATATTTATCCACATTAAATTTCATTTGCCATTTTATTGCCCAATCACTTAGTTTTGTGACATCTTTTTGAAGTTCTTCACAGTCTGCTTTGGTCTTGACTGTCTTGAGCAGTTTAGTATCATCTGCAAATTTTGCCACCTCACTGTTTACTCCTTTCTCCAGATCATTTATGAATAAGTTGAATAGGATTGGTGCTAGGACTGACCCTTGGGGAACACCACTAGTTACCCCTCTCCATTCTGAAAATTTACCATTTATTCCTACCCTTTATTCCCTGTCTTTTAACCAGTTCTCAGTACATGAAAGGCTCTTCCCTCTTATCCCATGACAACTTCATTTACGTAAGAGCGTTTGGTGAGGGACCTTGTCAAAGGCTTTCTGGAAAGCTAAGTACACTATGTCCACTGGATCCCCCTTGTCCACATGTTTGTTGACCCCCTCAAAGAACTCTAATAGATTAGTAAGACATGATGTCCATTTACAGAAACCATGTTGACTTTTGTGCAACAATTTATGTTGTTCTATGTGTCTGACAATTTTGTTCTTTACTATTGTTTCAACTCATTTGCCCGGTACTGATGTTAGACTTACCGGTCTGTAATTGCCAGGATCACCTCTATAGCCCTTCTTAAATATTGGCGTTCCATTAGCTATCTTCCAGTCATTGGGTACAGTAGGTGATTTAAAGGACAGGTTACAAACCATAGTTAATAGTTCCGCAATTTCACATTTGAGTTCTTTCAGAACTCTTGGGTGAATGCAATCTGGTCCCGGTGACTTGTTACTGTTAAGTTTCTCAACTAATTAATTGATTACTAATAAAGTCCCATTTGTGCCACTATAGTGGCACAAATAGGACTTACATCTGCCTTATGGGAGCAGCTGAGGATTCCCTCAGGGAAATCCTTGTTAGGCATAGATTGGCTACCTACCCCCTCCACACACACACCCCACACCTCCTCTCTTGCACAGAGAGTTCCAGGGTAGTGAAGGGGCATTTTGGTGGCAGGAAGGAATGTGATGCACTCCAGAAACCATGGCTGGCATAGTGGCTCCTTGGGAGCTGCTGTATGCCCACACAAGTTAGAGAAGTCCTGAGGATTCTCTAACTTGTGCCAAGGGCTGGTTTGTTCTCTGGCAAGCCCTCAGGATCAGGGCACCAGATAGGTTGTGTACAGCTGCCTATTGCCTGCCCAGATGCACCAAACACTGCTGTGTTGAATATAGGGGGTTAGTTCTAAATATGATGCAGAACAGTGAACTGCTAAACAAACTGAGCCTTTTTGCAACGCCAGTGTTCTTCAATGCACGGATGTCATTACAGCTTACAGAGTGGTGTCTTGCCTGCTCCCCTCCATTCCATCATTGCTTTAATCATTTTGGAATATTTCAGGAATTATTTTTAGTGATACTTATGTATTTTTAAATTGAAAACTGCAGAGTTCTCTAGTAAACCAGTTGGCAAGGAGACTGGACCATTCTTATGTGAATCTTGGTTTGGAAAACCATCCCGAAGGTCAGGTGCTAATTCAATTAAACAATTAATTGCAAAGTTGTGAAATAAGTTATCAAGATGGAGAAATGCAGCCATTGCCCTTACATGGCAGCATGGAGAGATTGCTCCCTCATGCTGTGCGATTAGTAGAGCAGTCTTGTGTCTTAGATCGAGAAAGGACACCATGTGATTTATTATATGTCTTCCTTCACTCAGTATACAGCTAAGATCAGGACATCTTCTGATTTTAAAATCCTTGTCCCCACTGAAGACAATGAGAATTTTGCCATTAACTTCAGTCAAGGCAAGATTTCACCCAAGATATTACTTATACTATAGTTTGCATATTGTGAACTTTTTGGTGCTGTTTGGTTCAGAGTTACTAATATCGGGATAATTGCATTTACCATTAATAAGGTACTTTGGGAAATCCCAATTTCCATCACCAACGGGTTAACTTTTGGCAGAGAAAAATATCAAAATCTTTCTTTTCTCCTCCTTTATGCGAATCCATCTGCCTGGCTTCAGAAAATAATACAGCTATCAGCACAATGCTAAAGTACTGAGGACATCAAGGACATTTCAGTAGGCGACAACCATGACGATTGATTATTGTTTTCTGTTATTGTTTACAGAGATTCTTTCACTATGTAAAGATACTGCTGAACCAGCCAGATAGCAGTGATATGCTATTGCTTTGGTTTCTTGGATTACAACACCTCGTTTATTAACTCTTACACTTCCAGCACAACAGTACGTGGAGAAGTTCAAAAATCAATCAACCAAGCCTTAAGAAAGATAAAAGCATATTTCATTTAAAAATAACCGCCCATAATCTGATATTCCAGAACAGCTGAACAAAACTCCCCAGTACCGAAAAGATGGGCGTAGGTTAGAAAATACCATAAAACCAGATTAAAAAGAACATTATAAAAAGAAAGGTAGGCAAACCCTTTTAAGAAAAAGAAATGGCATTTCAAATAATAATGAAAAGGTGTGCAGGCTAAAAAAAATATGCCAGCCATTTGGTACTGGCTTTAGGTGCTGTAGTTGCAATCTAAGCACTATCTGCATGCTTAGGATCATCTTTTTAAATTATGAATATGCAACCCTACACACTTTAAACCTAAGATTTCCTGTTGCCATGACAACATGAACAGTTGTTCCCTGTCATTATGGATCATGTGCTTTGGGAATTGGATTATATCATCGTAGTACTTTGGTTACCCTGAGAACACCCTGCTGTTTTCAAATGTATTTTGTTCATTTTTAATGTGACAGGTTTTATTAGTCCTTTTGGAAAAGACTATTACTAAGGGCAAAGCATCAGAAGTACATTAGAATAGGAAACAACCTGCCGGCCAAACAAGATTCAGCATTGTGTTGGTGCATATCCAGGAGAGTATGTTTAATTAATGTGTATCATAATTCTTTAAAATCATGTAATAGACTACTGTACATGAGGATTAGCGTCTGCTAATCTGGAACAGTAATTGTGTAGTATCAGCCAATACTATATGCTTTCAGAATATATTAGCCTCCTTCATCCCTGACTGCTACAGCACTACACACAAAATGTGTCTCACATGTTATGACTCTTAGGGGTTGAAGAGTTAAGGTAGCAATTACATGGAGCAGGGGAGGAGGTTATACTGTACCAGGATCTCCACATGCTGTGAAAGCTATACATTTATTTAGTTTATTTATTACATTCAGGTGAAGTTGGGGACAGCTTGGCTCCTATTGTTGCATTGGATAGCTTGCTGGCTACTCAGAATCTTCCTTTTATACCATAAATATAGCAAATAATCAAGGAGTCAAATGAACAGATACAATTTATAGACAGATTGGATTCTTGCTCATGTGCTCAGGGTTAACTAGTTGCCAGATATGAGGTGGCAGATAAATCCCCCCCTCTATGGTATATTCCCAGAGATCTTGTTCATTTCAACTTTTTCTGGAATATTAAATTATGGAAACAAGTCATTCATTAGCATCAGGTGGGCATACCCACATACCATTGGCGAGTAATAATTGGTGGACTTAGGCCCTTCTTGTCTCCCTGAACCTTCCATTGTTTATGTGGATATAACAGTAAATTGAAAATAGCTTATCATTGTCCATAGAGGGGGAAGCTATTTTAAAGGCTCAGACTCTTCTTCAGATTTGGGTTTGAATTGATGATGGGCAAGTTCATCTATTCCAGTCAAAATTCTGTCTATATTGAACAAGAATACTGAAGGGAGGGAACACTGTATTAGCATAATTCAGATCTTCATTTTTCTCTCCTGTTAAATACAGTATTGTACTACAGAGGCTATAAATATTAAATTGAGTTTGGCAAACTCAGAAATTACTGTATACTTACTCTAAATCCCAGAGTGGCCTGTGGGGTAAAAGCGAACAAGCGAATTCTGGGCTCCCACATTAAGAGCCTTTTAAGTGCTTTTTCTAATGATAGAATATACTGTATGTAAAACCAACACGGAGCCTGTATGGTATGATGCAGCATCTGAGAAGCATCACAAGGCAAGAAGCAGATTACAGCAAATAAACTAGAATCTGGCCCGGGAGAGATGCAACATCTGGCAAACACCTATGATTAAATTCCTAGTGGATTTAAGGGGGTTTTATAATTAATCTGATTTAACAATTAATACATTCCCAAGACACACAATGGATGGCTTAAAATGTCATTAAATATATGTGCTATGCAATTTTTTGTCCTGCATTCTAATTTCCATCAATGAGAATGAATCTACATGAGCCTACACAATCATACAGGACTCATCCATTTGTGCAACAGAGGACAGTGTTACAAGGCTATTCTGATTATAATTTTAGGTAAGACTAACAAGATTTTACCCAATCTGAGGCTGAATCCTTCTGTTTCACCTTGTGGGGCTTCCTAATAAATTTACTCCCCATTGCTTGCAAGTCAATAAACACCCCTCCTTAGAATCTGGCTTATTAAGCTATCATAGTTCAAAAACAAGGCCCTGCTCCACCACTTCTATAGCTTCTACAGCTCAGGACTGAGCTCAACAGTTTTATTTCCAAAACCCAGGTCTTGCTGGCTAGTGTTTCCTCAAGCCTCTTGCCTCTCAATGCTATTCCACCCCTTAACGCTTCTGCTCCTGCCCCCACCGCAGGTCTCTCCAGCTGGTGTCGAGTACCTCTTCTCTGTACCTCTCTGACCCCAGATCACCAGATACCATTGCATCAGAGCTTCATGCCCTAACTCTCTCAGCTCCCCGGAGTCCTGAAAAGTCCTGCCCTAGCCCCTGGTCTTGTTTTCTCTGAGGGAGCTTGCTCTTTCTTATAGGAAGCCCCCTCCCTTGTTCTACCTGGTCACCTGACCCAAACCGCAACCTGCGACTGGATGACAAGGCACATGTGGGGAAGAGCCCAAATCTCCGAAAGGGCCAGCCTACCATCTGGCAGACTTATCTAGTAAACACTGAACATTTCCCTGCCTATATTTAGCACACTAGTTATTTTATTTTAACAAGAAGAACTGAATTATTTCCCCCTCAGTACGATAATTTATTTCCTGATTTTAATCCAATTATAATCTTGTGGCCCAATCTTGGATGCCATAGCATGGGAAACATTTTGCCATAATAAGCCTCTGTGTTGTTCTGCTCTAAGCAAATACATTTCTTGGGTTTCCCAGAAATCTTAATAGGGTTTCCAAGAACATGACAGGACTTGCTGACAAGAAAAGCTCTTCAAAGGGCAGCGCTCAGAGCCATGCACATATCACAACATCTAACACCTCTGAATGGAATTATAGCACTGCTGGTTCCTAATCTTATTTATTCTTTCAGAGGAGCACCAGTATTTTTACTCTGGTAATATAGTGATTTTGTGCAATTGCCATTGCCATCCGTGTTTTAGCGTAAAGAATACATGCCAAATAATAAAAGTTGAACCATAGTGGCTGCTTATATTTTGTTGCATAGGACATAATTAGCAATTTTGCTATGTGTGTGTGTGTAGCATTCCCATTGCAGGATCACCATGCTGTCTCATGTTATATCTAAGACATGTGTGGTCTGCCAGACATCACCTGTAAGAATTTCAGTGGGACATTGATTCAGCAAGGCAGTGGGGCACAGGCCCAACTTTTAACACACAGGAGGTGCCACTGACATCAATGAGACTATTCAGGTGCTTAAATGTAGGCACATGCTTCAGTTCCTGGCTCATTCGAGGCCTGAATCAACAAAATGGCTAGGCAGCAGTTCTGCAGAAAAGGACTAGGGGTTACAGGGGACGAGAAGCTGGATATGAGTCAACAGTGTGCCTTTGTTGCCAAGAAGGCCAATGGCATTTTGGGCTGTATAAGTAGGGGCATTGCCAGCAGATCGAGGGACGTGATCGTTCCCCTCTATTCAACATTGGTGAGGCCTCATCTGGAGTACTGTGTCCAGTTTTGGGCCCCACACTACAAGAAGGATGTGGAAAAATTGGAAAGCGTCCAGCGGAGGGCAACAAAAATGATTAGGGGACTGGAACACATGACTTATGAGGAGAGGCTGAGGGAACTGGGATGTTTAGTCTGCGGAAGAGAAGAATGAGGGTGGATTTGATAGCTGCTTTCAACTACCTGAAAGGGGGTTCCAAAGAGGATGGATCTAGACTGTTCTCAGTGGTGGCAGATGACAGCAAGAGGCAATGGTCTCAAGTTGCAGTGGGGGAGGTTTAGGTTGGATATTAGGAAAAACTTTTTCACTAGGAGGGTGGTGAAACACTGGAATGCGTTACCTGGGGAGGTGGTGGAATCTCCTTCCTTTGAAGTTTTTAAGGTCAGGCTTGACAAAGCCCTGGCTGGGATGATTTAGTCGGGGATCGGTCCTGCTTTGAGCAGGGGGTTGGACTAGATGACCTCCTGAGGTCCCTTCCAACCCTGATATTCTATGATTCTATGAAAAGAAAGTGAGTTGAGTTGGAACCATTTTTTTGAGGTATTTACACTCAGTTTGTGGTGGAAGGGCCACTGCAGTGTTTATACCCTAAATATCTGTGTGGTGCACTATCTGGAGTAAACCACTCAACAATACATTTAAAGTGCAAGAGTGAACTTCTGTTGGACACATGACATTGGGATGCTTTTACATAATAGGTCTTGGAGGAACTAGTGGTATTTAGCCACATTGAAATGGAGTACAATAGCGCCTTTGCAAACAAAAGCCTAGAGTCTCAGCTGTGCCAGAGCCCCGCTAAAGTGCACCGGAGAAAAGGCAAAGATGTATCTCAAAGCCTGATTTGCACTCATCCAGTTCCCACTGCTGCAATGGGTGGGTTGGTCTCTGAAGATGGAGTACACTCAGGGATGCTTTAACCACTGCTGGCTTGTACATAGCCTGAAGGGACTATTATGATGGTGTGAGATTGGCAAAGGGCAGTACACGCTAGCCATGCCTTTTCCGACCCTCTACATGCCCTGTGTGCCGGGGCAAGAAGAGGATAGCATAGAGGAGTTAGGGGATTCCTCACACTAGGGCAGTTATATCAGAGCAATTCTATCTGGGTTTAGTTGCTCTGCCAATGCAAACCAGCCTTATCAGAGGCAAGGTTTTGGCCTGTAGCTTTATGGAATTATGGCCAGGCTGAATCCTCATAGGTCAGAGAGGAAGCCTGGTCACATTAATAACATGAGGTCAGATTAAATGAGCTCCAGTAGCTCAAGCAGGAGAGCCAATACCTCTCCTGAAGAGAGGTCAAACAAACTAAATGAAATTGCTCCGCTAATTATGGGTAGCATACATTGGGTAACACACCACAAGAACATTTTTCAGAGCTGGAAGGTGATCACGCAATTTTGCTCTTTCCACCGAAACAGTCTATATATTCAACCATTTAATGTATTCCCAAATCCCACTATACTTATCACTATGTTCATAACAGACACCAACCCACTCTGCTAAGTGCTTTTGGTTCCTACAGGCACAAACCATGTCAATAGAACTAGTCTGTGAGCAGACAAATATGCAAAACACACTGTATGTGGAACAGTGTGATCTTTCAGAAGATTTTTTAAAAAGAATGTTTTCCAGTCCCAGAACCCGAATTGTTGCCAATTCTACACTTAAAGAAATAGGTCAGCAAGAGCTGCATTGCCTGGGGTCCTTATTATCTTTCAGCTGCAGTGAAACAGAAGCTGTCTTCAAAAAGCAGAAAAAGAAGGCAGAAAAGTCTGTTAACAGCTCTAAATTTAAAAGCTAATAACACTGGGGCTCATAATATAAATAGAAAGCTGACTCACGGGGTTCTCACCAAATGTCAAGCCAAGCTTCCCCTATGTTTGTGGGCTTTTGGATTCTGTGTCACAGTTCAAGCCATTATAGAAAGCGGCAGAGACATTTGGATTCAAAATCTGAATATCCCCAAGACTCAGCGGGGTTCATATAGAGTGTTCCATTGCAGGCCTCTGTAAGAATAAAATTAAATGCAAACCCTACAGTTCCACAGCGTTACCATTTACATTTTTAAGTGCACAAAAGTTGGGAAGTTCCAAT
The DNA here is from genome assembly GCF_015237465.2 of Chelonia mydas. Taxonomy (NCBI): domain Eukaryota; kingdom Metazoa; phylum Chordata; order Testudines; family Cheloniidae; genus Chelonia; species Chelonia mydas. The sequence goes on from NC_057849.1 coordinate 277,522,120, forward strand.
GTCTCCAGCAAATATAGTCCCCCTCCAGCCCCCCTGAATGTATGTATTATTTTGTATTATTCGAATGTGTTAATTTTCAGACATCAATCCCTTCGCTCATGACACTTGGGAATGATCAGTGGTGAACGAGCAAACTCAGGATGAACGAGTGGGCAGTCATAGAGAAGAAGTGGGTTAGGAAATGCGGCATAAATATCTGGCTCATGCTAGGCCAGCTCCTCTTCACCCACTTCCTTCTCACTGCTCAGCCTGCTGCCCTTCTAGGAAAAGCTCAGGTGGGGTGACTCTAGAAGGGCAGCAGGCTGAGTAGTGAGAGGGAAGTGAGTGAAGAGGAGCTGGCCTAGTGTGAGTCAAAGAGGCAAACCTGACCAATAAGCAACAGCCAGCCAGGTACACCAGGGTTACTGCAAGGTGCTGAGGCCTAGCACCTCACAGGTATCTAGGCATTGCTCCCCTCAGTGTTGCAACACCCAACCCATAGGCAGGTGGAATCCCCAGCCTGCAGTCAGGCATCCAGGCTCCCCATGCAATGAGAGGGGAGAGTTGGGCACATAACTGATCCTTAGAAACCAGCAAGCTGAGCAGGGAGCTACCTAAGCTCTCCAGAAATGAACTGGTGGAGAGAAGAGAGGTGCTCAGGCACCTAATTGGCTGAGCTGGTGTGCTGGCTGGTAAGCCAGAGATAGGTAGCTCCCTCCACTCACAATCCTCAGTTGCAAAACCTTTTCCTGAAGTTAGGGTGTGTCTACACGGCAAGCCGCTGTGTGGCAAGTCAGGACAGTGCACCAGTTTGCCATGCAGTAACGCACTGTGTGCACACTGCTACAGCGCAGTGCAAGTCCTAGAGTGTGGCTTAACAGTACAGTGACTGGCCCCATTAGCTACCGAGCTGCCCAGCAGGACTCGCACTGTGCTGCAGCTGTGTCCACACCATGAGTTACTGTGCAGCAAGCTGGTGTGCTGAAGATTCACACCCTGCACAGTAACTCCGTGTGTAGACAAGCTGTTGGATACCTAAACCTGGCCAGCTGCTTAGGTAGCCCATGCCTTTTCAGCCAAAACAGTCTCTCTTTCTGTGGGTCTCCTGCTCGCCCTTGATACCTCTCCCACACTCACCCTACATCACCCTGTGTCCCCTGCTGTCTTTGATCAGGTGCTCCGCACCACCACACCCACCAGTGGCCTGCATCTGGCCCTCCTGCTGCGGCTGATAGCTACGAGGTGTTTGGCGTGCCCAGAGCACGCCTGCAGGATCAGCCCCTGCTTCCCAATTTGAGAATCCGGCTTTGGGCCACTGGGGCTTTGAGCTATCGCTCTGAGCAGCTCATTGGCTGTGGGGTGGCAGCAAGGCTTTGCCAATGCTGACCCGCAGGGACTTGGGCACCTACAAGGTTACGTGGCAGCAAAGCAGCACTTTCTGAAAATCTCAGTGGTGCTTAAATGGTAGCCTCTATACCTTTGAGGGGCTGGACCTGGGAGTCTGTACCTTTGTGTGCCTAGCATAGGGAACAGTTGTGGCCAATGGAACATGCCTACACAAGGGAGTAACCGCTCATAAGGCTGCAGTGGGCTTTGGATCAGGACTCTAGACAAATATATTTCCCTCCTTACTATAGACGGTTGCATAAAGTGCAAAGAAGTAAAGTTAAGGTGGGGAACGCAACTTTAATATTCAAATGTCCTGACTTTCAGGGTATGGGATGAATTTAGCTCTGGCTGAATTTAGCACCTGCTCTGGCATTGATGGAATGAATGCTTGGCACTGAGATTACTAGGTGACAGTCTGGCTCTTCCATTTACTTCAGTGGCAGGGCTAGTGCCAGACTGTGGTTTTGATCAAGCCAGACATTTGTGCATCTTGCTGTTTAAATTTACAGACTTCTGCCTACTTCCCAGAAGAACATTGCAGACTAACCACAAAGACTGTCATCTTTGCAGAGATTAGAAAATAGCAGAAAGACAAAGAATCCCATCCTTGGCGATTCTCTCTCCTTGGAGGTAAACTCCATCTGTCCATAAAGAAAACCCCTTGCTAAGATTCTGGGGGTTTTAGAATTATGCTAGATATGAGAGGATTTGAGCTATTTTATTTCTAAACCTGAATGTCTGTGATGATTAAAGAGGAATGCAAGCCCGTTCAAATATGGCAGGAATTCACTTTCCTAAGGAAATGGCTCTATGATGCCCCCTCCCCAAAAAATCACTGTACCAACAACAAGCAGGACACATTGTACATTTCTAAGTGGTACTCCAATCAAATTCAGTTCCTAATATCGGCAAGCATTTCTGCTGCCAGATAGAATCCACAGTGACCAAGGCTGAATGCAGCACGCCCCGGCATCCATTTTTGGATCAGATATTGTAACAGTGATTTCTGGGGAAGATGGCATTTGTGTCACTTATATCTGTCATGCTTAGCAGAATAATGCTTCCCATTGATTTGTAGCAGCAATGCTGCTTGCTTTTTCTAGACATGACATTTACTATTATCTCTTTGTAAAGCATGGCAATCGGAGGGTAGTGGAAAGAAGGCTCGGGTATTGATTAAAAAAATGAGTCATTAAAAATGCTGCTGACATTTCCAGTGTTGTGGTATTCTTTTCCTTAGCATTAAACAATATAGTCATTTAGAACTCTTAAGGTCGCTATACCATACATGTTCTATGTTTACAGTACATGCCATTTACAAATTCTTTGGGGTTGGAAAATCAGGAGTGTACACAAGAAAACAGTTTGGCACCACAACTCCTGGAAGCACTGCTTCCTCTGCTCTTCAGCTGAGCACCCTGCAGGTAGGAGGAAGATGAAGATTTAGCAGCTGCATAAGGAATTGGAGGGGACGGAGATGGCGGGTGTGGAGAAAAAATATATGCTGCAGCCACAGCAACAGGCATGGAACAAGCTACTCCTTCCCTCCTTTCCCCAGGGTCTCCCTGTGGTCCTACCAGCCTAGAGATTTTGCCCCTTTCTGAGCTGGTGTGTATGGGTGGGGGAGGGGGTTGACCCAAGAGGTGCCCCCCATAACCAACTTCTAGCTTGCAACCAACCAGATGAGCCACGCTCTTTTAGAATGTCCTCTACCTGGCATGAAAATCTTCCAAACCCAACATGTGTCAGTTCACTAAACACAAACAGAGACATCAGACAGAGTCTGCAAGGCCATTAATCTTGTTATGTCCAAACCACACCCATTATGCAAACTAGAGTATGTATGTGCAAATTGGTATTTGTCCCCTTTACTCTGCAAAGAGATTAATAAGAATTGCGTAGACTTTGGAGAGTCTGTGTGTGGCCGTGCTCACTCTATCAAAAATGTCTGACAAGCTACTTAACCGTCTAAGCTGACTCACAGTGGGTCTATATTACTTACTGCGGTGCCTATTATAGCCATCTCTCTCTTCCATCAGAGCTAGGAACAGCAGCTAGCCACACAAGTAACACCTTCTTCATGCTGGCTGCTGTTTTTCAAAACCCATCTCAAAGGTTCAAAGGCCGCTCCAGGACCCATCCCCAACTAGTTTTCACCCTGTTGACTTTGCACCAATACCTGCTTCAAAAACAAGACAATAATACTGTAAAATATAAAACTCGTTTAAGAACAAAAACACGCATCAACGTTAGTAGTAAAAATGTCATTAGAAAGACAGTGTGCGGCAGGTACACAGTAAAACTCATCAAGAATGATTAATGGACTCCCTGAAGAAGAGGCACACTAGCAGCAGCACAAAAAGGAGACCGCGTACCCTGCCAGTACATCATTGTATAAAAAGCCATCAGTCCTCTAAGAAGGTGAAAGTAAAGAGAAGCTAGAAAAATGTAGCCCTACCATGGTAATCCAAGAGCAAGTTTTTCTATAATGGGGACCTAGGAGAAACTGATCTGGGATTTTCTTTACCTAGAAATGGGAGTCAGCTACAATTTAAATAACTTTTATTTTGTTGTCTGTGTCAAACAACAGTGAGATTGTGACACTGGCAAGACACGTCAGATTTCTAGGGCTCACTTGTTTATTTTCCCCCAATGTCCTGTTAACAAGTCTCCAGTTCACACGAAGCACCGTAGAGTACCTTGACCCCATCAGTGTCAGTCAAAAGCAGCTTATATTTGAAGGTTTTCTAATGCAACCTTAACACAGTGCTGGAATGGGCCCAAGGTAGTTGCTAAGGTCACACAGTGTCAAGCTCTAAACTTTGATTAACAACTGCAGTATTAGATAACTTCCAAACAGAATGAGATTGTTAAAACATGTTCACTTCCTTAAATGAGATTAAAGTTATCCATGATCAAAAATGCCTGCAGCTTTTCAGTATACAGCATTGGCTGTGTACATTATAATACAATGAAAGGGGTTTTTTTAAATGGAAGGGAGAAGGTTTGTTTTTAGAGAAAGTTTTCAGCATCCAATAGAGTGATACATCCCAAGGAATTCTAATAAAAGCCAAATATATCAAGCCTTACCATCTGTAACATAACCACTAGATGTCAACAGCCATATAGACCATTTAGACTTAAAAACGTCTGCCAGGATTATTATAGTTCTGTTTCTGAAGTAGGCCAAACATCTCAACTAGGTCATCATCCTAGAGAGTGCGTGAAGCCTAAGATATCACTAGGGAAGCTGATTTAGAGCCCTCAAGTAATTTTTTTCACAAAAGAGCACTGAAGCCAAGGCAAAGCTTGTAACTTTATTTCAGAGTAACTTATTCCCCTTGAAATTTTCTCAGCTGGAAAATCAATAACCAGAGATTCAATTTTCTGTAGAAGAATTTTGACTACTTTGTGAGTCCAGGAGATAATTTTCCTGTAAATGCTGTCACAGGTTTCCATAATGGACAGTTTTTTTAAAAAGATTGTGTGACTGAACCAATTGTTCTCAAGACTGAGACATGTATGTTCCTCCAATCATGTTTGAATCTGTCCCAGAGGAATTCTCCACCTCATTGAGACATGCTGGATATTCTGTAAAGATATGTAGGAGAACGGTCTTAAAGGCCAAAGTCAACTTATTAAAATCACTCTCTTCTTCCTCTATATTTTTATTATTGAAACTCTTGGGCGCTGGGGAAAAATGTTCTCAGGAGAGGTGCCCCAACTGTGGAGCAAATTACTTCAAGAGATCAGAATGAGGCCTACTTGTCCATTTTCAGAACAAGATGCCAGACTTTCTTCAAAAGCATTCCCTAAATAACAAAGCCTGAAGAGCCACACATCTTGTTATGGATCTGCTAAGCAGGAGACTGCAACACGCCTCAGCCCTTCTCCCACTGCACTTCCCTTTGTCCTTGGCCACGGGGAAAGGTCCTGAACCAGGAGGTGGCCGGGGTCTTTTGGGAATTGGGAGGCAACTGTTGTATCGCAAGCCAGGATCTTCAGAGAAGCTGGATGCCGAGCAGAATCCCTAGGAACTGAACTCAGAGCTGTGTGTGGAACAAACTGTGACTGCCGGACTGTGGTGTTTAGATGTTGCTTGTAATTATTAGAATTGGGAGCACTTGCTGTTGGGAGTCTGAAAGGACAGGAAACAGGAAGGAGGGGGGAGGGGTTGAGAGGCTGGGAGAGAGCTACAGAGGGTACAGCAGCAGCTTGGTAAAGAGGTTTCCACTTTGAAAATAAAGTCCTGTTGAAGCTTGTTAGTACCTTGCCTGGTTGTTACAACACGGATGTTACAGTTGGGTGCAGGTCTGCATGGGGCTTCTGGAGAGAGCCGAAGCGGTAGGGCAGGGAGCCAGTACAGTGCCCAATGAAACACACTAACTGAGAGTGGCCTGGAAACCTGCAAGCTCCTATTTACTTGAATAGACACCGGATTGGAGAAGGTGCCCTAGGCACTAGTCCTGAAGAGCCCTGACTTTTGATTAGAATGCCCCAGAGACCCAAATAGAAACTGTGGTTGCTCACTTTAAACTGTAACTTGTTAAGCCTCTGTATCTAGGGTATGTTCAACCTTTCCCTTTCCTGCCAGCTCTAGTTAAACACCCTTTTCCTTAGCCATGTCCCTGGGACTTACCAGGGTTAGCACCTACAAGGCCTAATTACTGAAGCAACTACAATGCTTACTTCCAAGGTATGGTACACCTGACTGGCACCTTAGTAGTTTGGTGTACTCCAGCACTGAGCAGCCCCGATAATTCCAATCATTTTCTTGGACAAGTGATGATGAGAGGGTGGAAGCAGGAGGAGTAAGAGAGAAAAAGCTCATCAGGACTGAGGTTGCGCTGATTGAGCTAATTGGGGTTTATCTGATTATAAATAAGGGTGAACTCTCATTAACTTAATAGATGCAAACCTCTGCATTTCCTTGTGTACATTTAGCTATGGCTACCTTGCACAACTCTTGTGGCAGTGTGTAAGGTACATGCAGCTACTCATTATAGTGAAAAGCAGGTTGCGTCCACCCTGTGTTGTATGGCTACACGTGGCAGTGAAAGAATCTAGCAGGTGGGAGATATATGAAAAGGCATGGCAGCTGGGAGCCTCCCCCTGCACTGGACCCTTTCCCTGCTGCAGGGAAAGGCTCTTGCAGTAGGGAGGTGCTAGAGCCTTTTCACACCGCAGGGAAAGATTTCTGCTGCAGGGAGCTGCTAGAGCCTTTGGGCATTGAGTCTTTGAGTTCCAGGAGCTCCCTGTTGCAAGAGTCTTCTCTGCGGTGGGAAAGACTCCAGCAGTGGGAAGGCAGCAGGAATCTACACTGCTAAAAATAGCAGTGTAGACAGGAGGCACAACTTGACAAGCAGAGTGCTATATAAAGTACATACTAGGGTACATACCCAGGGTTCAGAAGTTTCTTTACTTGCCTAAGTAATGCCTCACCATCTACACTGCTATGTTATACCCATGCTATGGGGGCTAGCCATGTATGTACTCTACACGCCACTGAAAGGAGTCTGCAAAGTAGACGTGCCATTATGAGTCCCCATCAGTGCAGCACACCAATTGTGATGGTTGTGTCAGGGATATTCTTGAGTATACCCGAAGACTAAGTAATAACAGCTGAAGCAAGGCATGATGCCGAGTAGACTCTTATGGACAATTTCAGTGCAACTCTTAATTGTCTCTCTGCACTTAGATGCTAAAGGGATGGATGCATTTAAGAGTGTGACAGATGGAAAGGCAGGAAAAAACTAGAGAGTACAGTTTGAGAAGATATCAGCGACACGTGTTGTGTTTGAGAAACATGTATTGCATATAGGCATCAAGGAAGCAACATCTGCCTGTTGGAATCCAAGTTAAGGCATAGACTTGGGGGGGGGGGGGGGAGTCTTCTACTGAACATTTTTGCTCCCAAGGGTGTATTTATAATATTAATTTATTTCTATACAGCTGCCCAGCATTGATTTTGTCTGACAATAATCTGCATCTACAAATGAGTAAAATAACCTGGTTTTGTGGATCAATTCCCAAATATAGCCTTAATTCCACTGGAGATTTTAGATTGCCTGCACGAGTGTGAGTAACATATAGGCCAAGATGCCAGCTAGGAAATGGATGTCTAGATCTCCTAGATGGCTTTGAAAATCTCAGCCTACATGTTATACCTCATATTCAAAGGAGGAATGAAGCTGGATGTTACTTTCAAAAGCAGACCTGATGCCATATGTGATGTCCAGGGTGGTGGAATCTGGCCCTAAGTGAGTAGTGTCAGATGGGCCAAAAAGCTTATCTGTTCTTACTTGGAATGCTTCTGAAATGAGGCTGAATGCAAAGGCATCAATACCTGCACTCCATAAACAAAACAAGACACCCTTGATTTGAATGGATATATTTAGTCAATGTGAAGGACTACAAGATCAGGCTATTAGTTTTTAGGTGTTAGAATTTGTGGGGGTTGTTTGTTTTTTAAGATCAGATATAATTACATACTACTAGACAGTATAATTTCCCCCTAAGTCATTCTCTGTGCAGGAGTCTGGTGAGATTTCTATAGATTTATAAGAAACCTCAGAAAAATGAAGAGGTATTGAATGGAATTCAAGTGAATGGAGTAAGATAGCTTGGTCTGTGGCAAAACAGTAAAACTCATGTTTTTGCAGTGCTTACCCATGTAATTGTAAAATGATTTTAAATTTGCAGCAATAAACACATTTGTGCATTGTCTGGACAGCAAGCTGCATATAGGTTTGAGACTCTGAAGTTCACATCTTGCAGCAGTATAGTTATATTTCAGTCAATCATTCATTTCTAGTCAAACCCAAGTATTGTCTTCTTTTCGACAAGAATATTCCTGGAGTTGTTAGTGTCCTCCTAGGCACGTTTGTACCTTCAGTAATGATTTCGATAAGAAAGTATTCATAGCTGGAGCATACAAGCTTAATGAAAGAGAACACAGATAACAAGAGGACCCCTCTATCTGAAGTGTATTTGCAGTGGAAGGAACAGATAATGAACACAGTGGGTGCCAGCCGTAAAACTGAGAGGAGAATTTGGCCAAATTGGGGTTAATTATCAGGCTAAGTTTGGCTGTTCTGCAGTGTCCCCTGGTAATTATTTAAAGGAATGAAACAATACTACAAACTTTGATTTCCTAATTATCTCTTAGTTCTCACACCTTTAAAAAACTTAGATAAATATGTTATTTTACACTGAATAATTACATCAGGCATAGGGTGCTTGAAAGGTAAAAAACAGCAACTCTAACTAAGAACTCATAACTAGGATGGAAGGCTCTCTGCCCAGGCACTCTTTTGAAACATCTCTGTTACAGGCAGACTCCTAACGAGCAGATCTACCCTTGCTTTCTACGTTTCTGAATGGGTGTGCGGTGTAGAATTCGATGAGTAATGAACTTAGCAAGAACAACTGGTCTACAGGACACTGACTAGGGCTTTCTCATGTGGTTGATTACAGAGGAGACACACAGAGTTTCCTTGCTGACAGAGGCTGATTTTTTCTTTTTTTTAACCTCATTGTGTTTCATCCTGCTCAGTTCCCCAATAAGCCAAAAGATTAAAGTACAACACCTGTATCTAGGCACACAGGAACATGCAAAGAAAGAAAACAGCTATGACACAGATGAGTAATATAAACACAGGTAAGATGTTATGCTCTGAAACTTCAATCCTGCATAGTCTATTCTAAACAACAGAAGCAGGCAGCTGGCAAACTATGCTACAGATTAACTTAATACACCTATGAATTATTCACACAGATAAGAGGCTGTTTTTACAAAACCTATTTTTTACCTAGTCCTCTTCTTGCCCTCCTTGGGTTTTTTGTTTCTCTCATCTACCTGTTGCCTCCAATCCTTAAGATCTGAAGACCTTTGCAGCAGGGACATTCTTTTACTGTATACCTGTACAGTTCCTAGCACAATGGACTCTTACTCTATCATCTCCTATAGGCCTGACCAGGTTAATATAGTCTATTATTTGTTTAATAGTGAATAATAAAGCTATAGTTTGCTTAAGACTTGCCCCTTGTTTTGACATCTCTTGTCATATCTTTACTAAAAGGAAAAATTAAGGAACTGGATACAGAAAGAGACAAGAAAAAAAAAAAAGAACCAACAAAGTAGACGCAGAAGAGCCTGCAAAGATTAAAAAGAAAGATAGAGACTGTTCCTGCTAGAATAAGTGACTTATGGCTCCTTAAAGACAGACTTTAATACAGCAGAACAGTGAAATCTGATTCAATGAGATTTCATCCGCTGTTAGTGCAAATTGGTGAAGCTCAACTGAAGTCAAAAGAGTCATACCAATGTACTCTTGGGAAGGATCTGGCCCTGTAATGATTATTATCTCTTAGGAGGCAACATCAGTTAAAATGCAACACATCCTATGATGCATTTATTCTCGCAAAGAATTTATACCGCACCATCAGGGTGGTATCAGAACACGGTACAAAGTGAACATAATAAAATGAGGATCCCTTTCTCTCTCACTCTTTTTCTCCTGGTTTGTGGGGAGAGATCTGTGAATGTGTATGTTTCATTTTGTTCTAAATATATGATTCCAATCAGATAGCAGGAAGATTAGAGTAAATTATCAGTCTGAATATCATTAATCACCCAGTTTAACACAAGTATTTGTTTTAATAAGCAGCAGCAGCACCACCCCACCAAAGAGGTTTCTTGGATGTCCAGATTGTACAGAACCCGATAACCATATGGAATAGGTACACTGACTGGTTACCAGTGGCTTCAAACAATTATGCAGATGAAGGGTAAACAAAACATTTCACTACTGCAAGCTCTTCTGGAGAAACAAAAACAAACAAAAGTGCCCTGCCAGTCCAGTGAGACCCCAGATTCAGAAATGTAGCTACAGCTGTTTAGTGCCCCGCTGGTAAATAACGTGGGCCAACCCTTGGTTCAGGGATGTTCTCTGAGGAGTCCTTGGCTGCAGGGAATTTGAAACAGTCCTCGGCTTCTGCTACAAAAGCAGCAGGGTTTGGTGCTGTCAGGGAAAAGACAGACAAGTAGTCAAAAGTGCCCAGCCTTTACTCAAGAGCAGGCCTGTCAAAGGCAGCTGGGCATGAGCCAGTGCTCTGGCTAGGCTGCAGTGCTGATGCTCCCATATATTGCTCAGTGAAAAAGCTTTGTTGTTTCTACATGCTCTGGAAGTATTAAACATGAAGAAATGGAGGGAGAACCGAAGTTGGGTGACAAGATGCTGCACTCCAAATATTTGCTTGAGGGTCCAGCTCCAAGTGGCCTACCTCCACCCCCCTTGGACGTATGGGCAGAGGAGATATGAACTTCTTGTTCCCCCTCAACCTCAGGTGAACAATATATTGGTTCTGCAGAGAGGGAACCAATCAAGAAAGCCCACTGCCACCAACTCCAAGCTGGGAGAGAGAGATGAAAGAATGTTGAAGGGCAGGAGACAACTTGAAATATGGGAAAAGAGGGAGGTAGGGAGAGAAGGAAAGAAGGAATGGCAGACCGGGAAAGATAGGAAGGGAAGGAAATGCAGAGTGGAGGATTAGAACCACCAAAGCAATGGAGACACAGGAAGCTTATTTTTTAAATGAGATATTAGCATGCTGAAATATCAAAGAATACACATTAACTGTGGGTAGAGGCAGCGTCTAAATTGGTGGAGTGTATTTCCCAGTAAGGTTTATCCTCTCTCTAGATATTAAAGTCTTCCTGCCACAGAGGCCTTATCCCTGCCTCATTTTCAGCTGACCAGGAGGAGGGCAGTCATGCCTAGTGGATGCAGTGGGCATCGATTCCAAGGTGCTAGGGTCAGAGCCAGGGTCAGAAGCCAGATCCAAGGGCCAACTGGAGGGCAGGAACTGGTTACCAGAGCCAAGGGTCAAGCCAGAGTCAGTAGTCAGAAGCTGGAGCCAGGGTCAAACTGGAAGATGGGAACTGGAGCAAGCGGGGTAGCTGGCTGACACGCTGTCCAGAATGGTTCGGATCATGAGTGCCAGCCTCAAGGCAGACTGTCAAAAAGAAGAGCAAACATCCAAACTGGGGGTATGTTCTATAACTAGATTTCACCAACCCAGTAACACGTGCAAACTCCTGAAGCACTATAATAGTCTGACCATAGAGTCACAGACAGTCCCCTTACTCTTTCCAGTCTGTCTTGCCATCCAGGCAATCTGGACTGAGTAGTAAATGGTCACTTACACCAAAGATAATAAAAGATTCAGGTTGCTTCCAGTACCAAGAGACCAGTCACTTACCCCAGGTCAATTTGTACCTCAGATCTCACACTAAAGACAATACTTGTAACCAATCCTATAGTAAACTAATTAAAGGGTTTATAAACTAGGGGAAAATGAGAGAGTTATTCACAGGTTAAAGCAGGCATCATATGCATACAAATGAGTTACAGTTTATGGTTCCAAAAAGTGACAGAGTTATAGTACTCTGTCAACACTGAATGGCTTTTAGGGCTAACCCAGCTTGGTGCTGGGGATCTCTGCTTTTTTTTCCCTATCTCCAGCAGTGTGAGAGCCCAAAGAGCAAAGAGATAAAGAATTTTTATGTCATCTATTTTTATTTCCGTCTTCCAGAATTTAAGCTGATGGGATGAGCTCTCTCTCACATAGCACCATCCTGGATGTAAGAGGACCATCAACCTAGTCTTTGTATCGTACTGTTTCACAGTGGCCCTCTTAGTCTTGATAATCCTTCTTGATGGGCAAAGGAACCACTCCTCTTGGCTGGGTTCACAAGTTCAGAGCAGGCATTTTTAAAATCATAAAGCAAATCTTACATGTTGCCTTATAGCATGGCATACAGACATTACACACAAGATGAATGCGTGCAGTAACTTACAAGCATTTGATAGAGTCTAAACACATCCATACAAGTCTAACGCCTATCTTGAACAATACTAACAAAGAGGTGAGCTGGTCTGGTTTCCAGCTATGAATTTATCAGTGCTCAGCTGATACCCACAGCCTTGGCAAGAACTAGCACCTGCTCTGCCAACATCAGACAGGCAAGGAAGGGTTTGAGGCTGGAGCAGGCAAAGAGGATGACATGAGCACTGAGAAGCCAGCAAGGTATTACTGCCAATGGCTTATGAGCCAACCTGCTGGCCTCTGCAGCCAAACAGGAGGTGTGGCTAATCAGGCAGCCTGCTGCAGCTCAGCTATACTGATAAGGGCTGCCTGGAGATTAGCTCTGCTGCAGGCCCTGATTCTTGATGCTCAACAAGGTTGGCTTGGTTATGGCACCAGATTGGACCAGATGGTTTCTATATACAGACAAACTTCCTGAGCGAGGAAATTCAGACCCCTTTGCCTTCTGAGGTCATTAACCTTCCTCTCTGGAAAGCCTCCTTGCAGGACCACTGGAGTTGGTGTCCCACCTGGGTTCCATTTTGTAAGGCCCATGGTTTCCTAGATGCAGACACCACCATCACTAGCAGAAGTCATATATTAACAAGTATTAAATCAGTGCATTACCCTCTGGACTATAACTCCTATTGACTCCAATGAACATTTTGCCTGAATAAGGTCTGACTCAGGACTTCAGGATTTAGCCTCAGGTCAAGAGTATGAAAGGCCTGCATTCATGTGTATGGGAGATGGGCTGAACCCAGAGTCCTGGTACAAATGCCCAGTGCACGGCTGGCACCATGTGCTCCTGGCAGGATGCTGACCTGTTTCACAGATCTCCTGTTTAGCGTGCAAACAGTGAGACATTCTTCACATACATCCTGTGATCTTTTAAATTGTTCTGCTGTGCAAAACAGGCACAGTTTGCTTTTAATCCCGCCAGTGTGTAAAAAAGCAGAGATTTATTGTGGCATTTGGGAAAATTGCTTAAAGTTTACAGATAGGAGGAACTGGGTGACCCTCCCTGAAAAAATATGTCACACAGTTAATAGGAGTTATCACTATGGGCTGTAATTCATTTTGTTGTTTAATTTCACCTCACAAACTCAGTAAATACATTGTGCAACATGTCCTCCTGCAGATGATACTCATGATATAAAAAACCAACCACGTATTTCTATAAAGGGTAGGTAAAATTTACACTTCCATGCTGATCAAGCAACATACAAGCTATTAAAACAGTGAGAAGGAGAAATACATGTTAATGCCCTTAGTGATGTATTCCCTTAGTCTTGGAAAAACACCTTCATTGCCTGCCCCTTCCATTTTTAAACATAGAAACATCAGGATAATAAACATGACAAGTCATATTTTAATGCTCCTCTGAACCCTTCTCTGTCAGAAGAAAATACAGTAATTGTGAAAGCTACAAAACAGCCCTTTAACTGGGAAAAAAAAAGACTTTAAAATCCAATAGCATTGCACACCAGTAAAAACAGAGTATAAAAGTTTCCTATTTTGTCTATTTCCTTTTAAAATGGTCATGCTCCTGACACTAATAAGCACTGGGCTATCTCTAAAAGTGTTGTAAAATCATTCAGCTGGAATATAGCAATTACCTAACAATGTGACATCACTGTGAGGGGGAAAAAACACCCTTCTTGAAAGCATGTTATTTCCTGTGGGATTTGGAAATTTCTAGCTTAATTCATGTTTCTACCTGATTATTTTCTCCATGCACCTTAAATCCTCCCTTTCTGCAACCCCCTGAAATCCAGCACATCCATTTATATTTACTGCAGAGGGATGACAGTCACAACCTTACAAAGCTGACAATGGCAATTATAGTATTAGCCACATAGCATAAGATCTCATTTAGCTCATGATGCACACCAGTGCCTGGAACTGAAACTTCAAGCTGATTATAATGACTGCTGCTGCACGACTTCGAGCTGTGATATCCTCAGATTGCACAAGCCAATTAGGGGTTGGATGTGGTCAATATTGGAGTGGATCTGTAAAGACAGCAAAGACGCTGCCGGGTTTGCATTCTTCCTTGAGCTAGTGACCACTGTAGGAGCACGGAGGAAGGGGTGGATATCAAGAAATTCCTCAATTCTAAGAAAAAGAGCATGTTTGCAGTGGGGAATGAGTGATTCCAAGGTTATCTTCGGTCCCCCACCATAACTCCTCTTCTATGGTCCATTTACAGCTGGTAGGAAATTTCCATTAAAAAATGCAGTTTTGTTGTAATTGAAGCATTTTGCCAAACATGTAATTTGACAAAAGTTAGTTGTAAAAAGTATTGGAATACTCTATTCCAAGAACGTCAAAACAGGAGGTTTTTCTTTTTCTTTCTTTCTTTTTTTTTTTTTTTTTGGAAAAGAACATTTCAATTTCTGTATGGAAATGTTTTTATTTCAAATTTTGTTAAAATTTGTTATAATAATATGAAAAAGTTGAAATCAGAACAAAACTTTTTGATTTTATCAAAATTAAATATTTTGATCAACGCAAAACTATTTTTTTCAGTTTTGTTTCACAGGAAATTTCTAATGTTTTTGTTTTCCTTCTGTTTAGGAACACAAAAAATTCAACATTGTGGAATTTCCCGTGAAACTGAAAATCTGGCTCCTGCACAGCCGTATGCCTATTATTCCTTGGAATAGTCTGAAACCCACCTCACAGGGTTGGACGCACATGCCGAAATACCGGTTTCCCTTCTTCATCACTGCTATCAGCATTAGCATGACTTGAAGAAGAGCTCTGTGTAGCTCAAAAGCTTGTTTCTTTCACCAACAGAAGTTAGTCCAATAAAAAATATAGCCTCACCCATCTTGTCTCTTCAGCATTAACCAATCATTTGCCATCACCAAGACGTTATTTACTGTGCATGTATGTACTTGCTCCTAGCTGTGGAGGTTGTAGTCAGATCTCTGTAATGGCCTGTGCACATGGGATTTTAGGATTGTTCCTTTGCTATGTTAATAACATTCAGCAAAGTGCTATTACTAAATACTGGTCATTGGGATACATATTGACTAAATAAAGTAGCGATTGCAATAAAAAAATGTGCTTGAAATAAAGAGGCCTGAAACTTCCAAAAAGAAAACCTCACAGTAGGGGTGGGCAAACTATGACTCGCTGGCCAGATCTGGCCTGTCAGGACTTTGGATCCGGCCCGGGGGATTGCCCCCCGTGGTGCCACAGACCCCGTACTGCTCTCAGAAGCGGCCGGC
Organism: Chelonia mydas; assembly: GCF_015237465.2. Classification (NCBI taxonomy): domain Eukaryota; kingdom Metazoa; phylum Chordata; order Testudines; family Cheloniidae; genus Chelonia; species Chelonia mydas. Next base: position 277,537,596 of record NC_057849.1, read on the forward strand.
ACTACGTCCCTGTGGCGGGGGTGTTGGGGGGGGGGAAGGAGGGAAGAGGGCTCCGTGTGTTGCCCTTGCCTCCAGGCACCACCCCCCGCAGCTCCCATTGGCTGGGAATGGGGAACCACGGTCAATGGGAGCTTCAGGGGAGGTACCTGGAGGTGTGGCAAGGGCAGCGTGTGGAGCCCTGTGCCTCCCCACTCCCCCAGGGGCCGCGCAGGGACGTGGTTCCGGCTGTTTCCCAGAGTGGCGTGGCGTGGGGCCAGGACAGGCAGGCAGCCTGCCCTGGCCCTGGTGCACGCTGCTGCCACCCCAGAGCCTCTTTAGGTAAGCGGCGCCGAGCCAGAGCCTGAACCCTTCCTGTCTCCTTTCCCCCAACTCCCTGCCCTAAGCCCCCTGCCTGCACCTCGCACGCCTCCTGCCCCCCAACTCCCTGCCCTGAGCCCCCTGCTGCACCCTGCACCCCAATCCCCTGCCTTGAGCCCCCTGCCGCACCCCACACCCCTCCTGAACCCCAACCCCCTGCCCTGAGCCCCCTCATACACCCCGCACCCCTCCTCTGCCCCAATCCCTTGCCCTGAGCCCCCTCATACACCCCGCACCCCGCCTCTGCCCCAATCCCTTGCCCTGAGCCCTTTCCTGCACACCACACCCCCTCCCACACCCCGCACCCCAACCCCCCGCCCCGGCTCTGCATAGAATTTCCCCACCCAGATGTGGCCCTCAGCCCAAAAAGTTTGCCCACCCCTGCCTCAGAGCTCCACTGAACAGAAGAACCCACGCTGCCTGGGATTACTGTGGTAAACAGACATCACACTCCAGCAGTGAAGTATGGTTGTAAGGTCACCACGACAGTGCATGCTGGGCCATTTGGGCAGCACAGGACATGTGCAACAGTCAGTCACAGCATTAGCCTACGTGACTTGTGACTGCTTTGAGTTTTTGAGTAAATGTGCAGTACTTTCTGGTTGTGCCTTGGCAACAGAGCAGATCTTCCCCCATTATTTTTGCTTTCAGCCCCAGCCAGAAATGCAGAGGTATCTGAATATTATGTATCACCACATAGCTCACAAAAAGTCCAGGTTTGTTTTGAGTTAGGATTAAGGTTTAGTTTTGTTTTATCCAAACTGGTTTGTTCATCATAAGCCATAGTATGGTGTATTGACAAGACAGAAAAGAAAATCCTCACAGATCATCTTTAGAGTCAATGAAGAGTGAAAGCTCTCACTTTGCTGTTTTAAAAAAATTATCAGCCTAAACGTGCCATTTGTGCATCATACTGAAAGACAGGGGAGTGCAAACTTTGCCTATGTGAGGGCTATAGTGACAGCTTGCCAGGAGTCTAAATGCCTTCGCTCATCTGCATGAAATGGATCTTTTGAAGCAACTCTTGTCTTTAATATGGAGATATACAATGCGGAGTCGACGGGTCCATCACACAATGCTCCTTCATTTCCCTGCCATTGCAGGGGCCTTGAGTACTGATGCACCTTAGTCCCTCCTATTCTCTGCCTGTGGCTCATAAAATCTTCTGTGGGCCTCATTTATTTTGGTCTCATTACCCTTGTTGGGTTTAGTGTGTGGGTGCTGGGTGTTATTGGTGGCCTCTGATATACAAGAGGTCAAATGATGTAGTAATCCCTTCTGGCCTTAATCTCTATGACTTTATGAAAACAGCCTAGCTCTGCGTATCAGAATTGAGCATTTCATGCTGGGACTTGCAGTCTCCAAGGGCCACCACTTCAAATTAAAATGAGAGCAGCTGGACCAAAAGCTACATTTCAGAAGCTGTAGCTCACGAAAGCTTATGCTCAAATAAATTTGTTAGTCTCTAAGGTGCCACAAGTACTCCTTTTCTTTTTGCGAATACAGACTAACACGGCTGCTACTCTGAAACCTGTCAATATAGGTAGGGTGACCAGAGGTCCCAATTTTATAGGGACAGTCCTGATATTCTGGGCTTTGTATAGGTGCCTATTACTGCCCACCCCCTGTCCCGATTTGTTCCACTTGCTGTCTGGTCATCTTAAATATAGGCCACATCTGGCCCGCAAGCTATGTTCTGGCCTCTTGTGCTTTAGGTATAATTACAGTCCGGTGTCACTCGGCTGGAAACGTCTTTGAATCTGCTGCTGCTCAGTGCATCGCCACAGAAGCTCAGTGGTTCATAATATAATTTTTCCTAATGGAAGCCAAGTTTGGTGGGGGAAAAATGGTACACCTTAACTCCAATAAAAACAAATTGCTTGTTGATAAACCTCTTCTTTATACAGCAAGCTTCTCTCTGTGCTGCATCGAGGGCTATCAGCAGAGAGAACTGCTTGATTTTAAACTCATTAAAGAGATAGCCAAAGGTTATGTGCATGTTTTTAATACTAGAAGCTGAAACCCCTTGAAGTAATTCATCACCTGGGACTGAGGTCAACCCCCGTCCAGGTTCACCTTGTGATACAAAGTTTCACCAAATAAAAACTTACTGCGCAATTTTGCCAAGATTCATCATCATTCTGTGACATTTGGTGTTGCTTAGTGAATGTCACAGAAATCTGGGGGGAAAAATGCAGGTCTAATCCCTGCAGTCCACCCACCAGGGCAAAACTCTCACTGGCCTCATTGGGGCCTTCCACCAGAATAAAGTGTGCAGGATTGGACCTGCAGCAAACAAGTTACACCGGAGCAGGTCATCCATGTCTAGGCAATACATTTTTGACAAAAACAAACCATTTTCATGAGGTCCTGGGAATGTACAAAGATGATTTTTTTATTAAAAAGACACAAACTTTGTCATTTCATCTAACTTCACACATCTAGCAGCACGGGGCACAAAGCACCAGCCATTTCATTGAAATCATGTGCATTCTGGTCCTGTTTTAAATGCATTTTTTTTCCCATTTAAAAAGCAGCGGATGGTTTCAGGTTTTGATAATCTAGATTGAGCAGATGGGCGGGCAGACGGTGGGTATAAAATAGCACTTCAGGGTAGAACAAGGCAAGCAGCTTGCTCTCATTCATCTCTGCTTGTTTGTTAGGGGAGAGATTCTGTTTGAGGTGTGGCCTATGCATGGGTGGTGCTGATCCTGCTCACAGTACATTTGGTTGCAAGCTCCCGCTCACTTCAATGGGAAGAGGAGCAAGCCCAGTGAAAGAGGCGATCTAAATGCTGTATGATGGAGAAAGTTCATCATGTATAAATGTTTTGTGCTCTATACATCCTGTCATCTCATCGACTAACAAGAGAGAATGGGTTTTATATAATGCCTTCAGATTGGCAGTGGTATAAATATTTCCAGGCACATGAGGGGACATGGTTGAGAAGAAATGGATTTGATCCTTTCAGAGAGGAGATGAATTGACACCAGACACAGGATTAACCCCTTTCTGCCGGGGCTCTGATTTAGTGCCAGAGAAGAACTGCTCTTTGACGAAAGGACTTGCAGTGCTTCTGAGCTGTGCTATCATTAGCTCTTGAGTCTTCAGGGCACAATGTCTCCCTGGCTGGTTCTCAGCTCCTCCTCATCACTCCACTTTTCTTCCCCATTTAGTCCCTCCTGTCTGAGGCCCCTCCTCCTTCACCAGTGACACATGCACACCGCCCATGCTTCCTCTCTCCACTTGTGGGCATATAGCTTCCACTATCACTGGCCCCCTGGTACTGCTCCTACTTTGGTCCCCTACTCCCACCTCCCCCTCAGGCCTCCCTGCTCACTTGACTCCTGCTTGCATCTTCTGCTTCCTTTTCAGTTGCTCCATCTGTCTCTCCTCCCTGCCCTCTCTTACCACATTGTTCTTGTCACCGTTCAGGGCAACTGCACCAGTATTTCCCCTCAGTGGTTATAGTACATCAGCAAAGGCATCCACTCTCAGTTTCCAGCTCCCCAACTGCTGCCTTTCTGGGTGGAGACCCACATCTCTCTCCCTTCTGATCCAGGTATTCCCAGGCTGGCCAGGTCCCTGTGTTCACTGTGTGTGGCCCAACACAGACAGATTGCCCAAGGACACCTGCTTTCTTTCTCTTCAGAGACTGAAAACAGAGTGATTGTCAACAGTTATAAGTTACAATGGAGCACTTTCTAAGTAAACCTACTTTATTCTTAAAGTAAAAAAGCATTACAGAGAACACAGTATTAAAAACAATGGAAGAACCCACACGTATGCTAATCACTTACCAGCATTAATTCCAAACCTGGCAGGCTCAGTCCTTCCCACCGTACCCTAAGGATTGGGCCCTCCAGGGACCAAGGGTCCTGTCCATTTGCTGGATCAGGAAAAAGACCCTGAGCCAGTTTAAAACAAGACAATTTATCCCAAACCCCTTTCTTTATCTGCTGGTTTTCATTTCAAACCATATTGATGAAAAAATGGAAAAATGCTATGAAAATTTTGAGACAAAATGCTCAATTTCATTTGAAATTTTTCATGTCACATCATTCCTATTTTTCAAACCATCCCTAGACATGCCTCCTCCCACCCCCCATATAGTTCTGAGCACTTGCACAGAAGAGCCATAGTCCTTCTTTTAGAAAGCAGCTACCCTTTTTACCATCTGCTCAAAATAAGATGCTAGCCGTCATTTCCAGCTCAATCACTGATATCTTAAGCTACCTAGGAGCCATGGTTCAGGAGCTCAGCGTACTGATCACATTACGAAAATAACCATGTTTAAATGTGTTTGTGGCACAGTCATTTTAGGATTTTTTTTCTATCTACACAGGCCAACAAAAGAAGTATGTGCAGTAACACAAACTTATTTCACACCTATATTTAAACATGGCTATTTTTGTAACACGCTGGTTGATAAGAGCTGGTATAAATTTCATCTCTTAACCTCTCAAAATCTGTTCATCTTTGATGCCAAAAATCTAATGCCTTCTCCTCGCCTCCATCCCCAAACATAGACAACAAACTGTTCATTATCTGTATCATCATCAAACTGTATCATTTCTCTCTAAATGCCTTATGTCACCTTTAGGATTTTGTTGTTGTTGTTGTTGATGTTAAAAAAAAATTAACTTGCTGACAGCTTACACTGAAATTGACTCGTGATATATTATTTCCCCCCAAAGGGCTGGTTATAAGAGAAATGCCAATCAACCCTAGAAGCTTTCACGTATTAGAAACATCTTGAACACACAGGCTTATACATTAAAATGTCCTTAGGATGCTATGTACACGCTACTGACTTTAATAATGTTACGGTCCTATTCAATCCTTACCATAAAGCTTACTCAGCTTTGTAAACTGCTTTGAGACCTGCATAAAAAGAGCTCTACAAGTGCTAAAAAATAATATATTATGTCATTGACAGCTCCTGAAAGTACTTTCTGTGTTTGCTGAACACGAACAGTTACTTATCAAACATCACTATAGTAACTTGACTGTTTCTAATTTCCATTCAAAATGCCAGCAGGGCTCTTGTTCACTTTCAAGATGTGCTGGGTAGAAAGCTTTTCTCCCACAGCTTGGGCCATGGGAAATTTGATCAAAACGCTGGCTATGCAAAAGTCAACATTTTAGAACAATAAAGGAACCTAGCATTTTGGTGGGCAGCTGGAGGTGATGGTGAGGCCAGCTGCAGAATCCTCCTTGCCATATTGTGTCACTGATATTTAATCAGCGCTCTCCTTTACATCAGGGAGTTCTGCTTAAATCAATGGCACGATATGGCCCTTGGTGCATATTTTACTATCAGCCATTGCTGAAGCAATGCTCTTGTTCTGGTCCCATCACCTCAGCTGTTCATTTATGTTTCACGTCAGTTAGAAATAGCCACTTCAGAAGCCCCACAAAATTATGGCTTATGTAATTACAATGACCTATAATACTAGTACTCGTACCATTCTGATATACAGCAGTGGCTGACAAACAATTGAACCACGCACATGTTCTCCTACTATGAAAACTTTCTTTCAGAATACCCTGTAACATATGCTACCATTTATCTGTATTTTTCCTGGTAAAAGTAACCTCTTGCTCTGTAACTACACACAGGAATTTATAACATTTTATTGCTACCACCTCCATTGCTGCATAGTGAGAGGCCTTTTATCCAGCTGGATTAATAGCATAGCCTGAGGTTTTTAGCTGATTTCAGAGGATATATCTGAATTAGCAGTATAGGATCTGGTGAAATCGGTGCCTGAGTGTTCAATTAAACTAAAATTCCTGGATGTAAGATCTCTCTCTCAAAAAAAAAAAACCCTGTGGGTCAAATCCTGCCATCTTGCCTATTCCCATCAGTGAGAGGTTTGACTGAGTAAATATTACAGGATTTGGGAAGACACGTCATCCTATGCATAACTATCCTTATATTCAAGATGTAAGGATGTGTCTAAAGTTAATTTCACTGCACCATCATGGGACCTAATCACATCAGCCACACCATCAGGGGCTCGTTCACCTGCACATCTACCAATGTGATATATGCCATCATGTGCCAGCAATGCCCCTCTGCCATGTACATTGGCCAAACCGGACAGTCTCTACGCAAAAGAATAAATGGACACAAATCTGACATCCGGAATCATAACATTCAAAGATTGGTAGGAGAACACTTCATTCTCTCTGGCCACTCAGTAAAAGACTTAAGAGTGGCAATTTTGCAACAGAAAAGCTTCAAAAACAGATTCCAAGGAGAAACTGCTGAGCTTGAATTAATATGCAAACTAGATACCATTAACTTGGGTTTGAATAGAGACTGGGAGTGGCTAGGTCATTACACATATTGAATCTATTTCCCCATGTTAAGTATCCTCACACCTTCTTATCAACTGTCTAAATGGGCCATCTTGATTATCACTACAAAAGTTTTTTCTCCTGCTGATAATAGCTCATCTTAACTAATTAGCCTCTTACAGTTTGTATGGCAACTTCCACCTTCTCTGTATGTATGTACGTATCTTCTTACTATATGTTCCATTCTATGCTGTAGCCCATGAAAGCTTATGCTGTAATAAATCTGTTAGTCTCTCAGGTGCCACAAGTACTCCTGTTCTTGTTCCATTTTCCTTGGGGCTTAATCACATGTTTAAATGCTGTCTCAATTTGCCTGAATGGGGACCTTAATCCAATGAATTCATGAAGACACTAATTTTAATTTTCTTAATTACTATGTCTGTAGGGCAACTCAGCACTTATTTAAGAGGTTACAAATAATGTTGAGTCCATTAGTCGTGGGGGAGTGAAGCTTTGCTTAGTTTATGAAACTTTTAATTTTGGCCTTTTCCTTCATGGTGAATGAAATTATTTACCTGAGAAAAGCAATTAAAAATTAATAAAAGAAGAATGATTTAAATGCAAATTCGATCAGAGTGCACAATAAAATCAATTCATGTTACAAAACAATTTGTAAAATGAGCAACTTACTTCAAGATCACAGAGTAGCATCCGTGTTAGTCTGTATTTGCAAAAAGAAAAGGAGTACTTGTGGCACCTTAGAGACTAACCAATTTATTTGAGCATAAGCTTTTGTGAGCTACAGCTCACTTCATCGGATGCATTCAGTGGAAAATACAGTGAGGAGATTTATATACAAACAGAACATGAAAAAATGGGTGTTATCATACACACTGTAAGGAGAGTGATCACTTAAGATGAGCTATTACCAGCAGGAGAACGGGGGGGGAGAAAACCATTTGTCGTGATAATCAAGGTGGGCCATTTCCAGCAGTTAACAGGAATGTCCTGAGGAAGCAGTGGGGGGGGGGGGAGGAATAAACATGGGGAAATAGTTTTCTTTGTGCAATGACACATCCACTCCCAGTCTTTATTCAAGCCTAAGTTAACTGTATCCAGTTTGCAAATTAATTCCAATTCAGCAGTCTCTCGTTGGAGTCTGTTTTTGAAGTCTTTTTGTTCTAATATTGCGACCTTTAGGTCTGAAATCGAGTGACCGGAGAGATTGAAGAGTTCTCCAACTGGTTTATGAATGTTATAATTCTTGACATCTGATTTGTGTCCATTTATTCTTTTACGTAGAGACTGTCCAGTTTGACCAATGTACATGGCAGAGGGGCATTGCTGGCACATGATGGCATATATCACATTGGTGGATGTGCAGGTGAACGAGCCTCTGATAGTGTGGCTGGTGCGATTAGGCCCTGTGATGGTGTCCCCTGAATAGATATGTGGACACAGTTGGCAACGGGCTTTGTTGCAAGGATAGGTTCCTGGGTTAGTGGTTCTGTTGTGTGGTGTGTGGTTGCTGGTGAGTATTTGCTTCAGGTTGGGGGGCTGTCTGTAGGCAAGGACTGGCCTGTCTCCCAAGATTTGTGAGAGTGTTGGGTCATCCTTCAGGATAGGTTGTAGATCCTTGATGATGCGTTGGAGAGGTTTTAGTTGGGGGCTGAAGGTGATGGCTAGTGGCGTTCTGTTATTATCTTTGTTGGGCCTGTCCTGTAGTAGGTGACTTCAAAAACAGACTCCAATGAGAGACTGCTGAATTGGAATTAATTTGCAAACTGGATACAATTAACTTAGGCTTGAATAGAGACTGGGAGTGGATGTGTCATTACACAAAGTAAAACTATTTCCCCATGTTTATTTCCTCCCCCACCCCCCCACTGTTCCTCAGACATTCCTGTTAACTGCTGGAAATGGCCCACCTTGATTATCATGACAAAAAGTTTTCTCCCCCCCTCCTCCCCCCCCCCCCGCTCTCCTGCTGGTAATAGCTCCTCTTAAGTGATCACTCTCCTTACAGTGTATATGGTAACACCCATTTTTTCATGTTCTGTGTGTATATAAATCTCCTCACTGTATTTTCCACTGAATGCATCCGATGAAGTGAGCTGTAGCTCACGAAAGCTTATGCTCAAATAAATTGGTAGTCTCTAAGATGCCACTAGTACTCCTTTTCTTTTTACTTCAAGATGATTTATGTACCTGTAAAGGATTTGCAAGCATTTATTTTGCAAACTTGATAGACAGAATCAGGAGTTTAGATGAAGGAATGACTTAGTCCTTCAGCCTCAGATTGTGGAATATTAATTGTTGCAATATCATTTTTAATAGTTATTCTAAAATTGTATTTGTTTAGATTTGTGATATGAAATATAGAGGAAATGTTAGTCTAAAGTTTGAACTTGGTTTTACATCAAGGATATTCTTCTGTTAAAATGTTCTTAAAGAAGTATTCAGAAGTATTGGTTTACTCACAGATACATAGATGGAGAGAACTATATATTTAAAATGTGTAACAATAGGCTTTGCTTGTCGAAATAGAAATAAAGAAAAGTAAAACATTTGTAATGATGAAGGATTGCATAGCACTCTCCAGATAACATGCCAGCACTCTCTGCAACATGAGTTAGGCATTTGGCATGTGGCATTTTCCCCAGGACTCAGAACAACTTAATTAAGAATCAAAAAAGTGGATGGCTCTATTAATCTGCAGAAAATATGCACAACTCTTTCTTTAAAATTCCAGGTGTAATATTCTAGCAGAATAAATGGGAAAAGTAATTGGAGACTGAGTTCTTAGTAAGGTTTATCTCTCAGTTGCGCCTGATTCTTAAAGTGGTCTAAAAATATCTCTGGAATAACCGAGACTGGAATTTCATTTGTTTATTACAAAATTTTAATGATCAGATAACTTGTTCAAAATAATCTATAATGCTTCCCTCTCCAGCAGCTGCCTTGTCTGATTGAGAGATCTCTAGCTCTTTTGGCTGGCTCTGCCAGCCATCCCACTTTGACTTTTTCCTGGTGGTTCCAAGTAACTTCACTCCTTTGAGAAATCTCAGTGTAGGTCCCAGTCCAGCAAAGCACTTAAGCATTTCCTTAATTTTAAGCACATGCTTAAGTTCTGTTAAAGTCAATGGGCCTTGAACATGTGTTTAAAGTTTGCCTCATGGTTAAGTGTTTTGCTGAATAGGGATGGGTTACTGAATCGAGGACTTAAGCATGTCCCAAACAAACCATATTATTTCACAGCTTAATATGATAATTCATTTATATCAGAAATGCTCCTGAGATTGTAAAGCTATAGGGAACATTATAAAGTGCTTGTGACATTGTTGGCACTGTAATAACAACAGCAGTAACATATGTCCAGTAACTTAACCTCACATAATTTCTAGATTTGTCCTCCACTATTTTTGTTGCAAATCTTAGTCATTTTTAAACTTGGTATATGGAGGGCCCTTTAAGTGGGCTTCCTACAGGTCAGAGAACATAGGATTTCTTGTAGATATTGGTTGAATTGAAATGTAAATGCTGAGATACAGTTAACTTGGGCTAAGTGGGCCTTTTCTTTACTTGTGATTTTCTTGTACAGCTAATAGTTGTTCTGGTGTCTATTTCTTTGTTCTCTCAGAGTCCATCTATGTAGGACGGCACAATAAAGTCATTCTTACTGGTTATATGTCACCATACCAATCCATTTTAGTTCTTGGCATTTACCACTCACCTTGTTTTTCTGATGTTTCATTTCCCTGTCTGTACTTTTCTTTTTCTAAATTATAAAGTCTGACTTAATAAAGAAGTATTCACAAAACAAGTACCTGTACAGACAAAAGGCAGTCAAAGTATTATTTCATTTATGAAACTTGAGTGCAGTAAAGCCCAGCTTTTAGCAACAATGTGATCACTCATTGCTATTTATCAGTGTTTATTTAAGATTGTAGTTGAATTAAGAACAAGGAAAATGCAATTTAGTGCAGAAAGGGGGTCACATAGTCTAGGCCTTAGTTAATTTATCTTTTATGACAGAGTCCATTTTCTGCTGCAGGTATTATTCCATAGAAGAACATTTGTCTCCTGAAAGTGCATCTGCAGCTGTAGCATGGACTAACTCAGTGGTAGCATTTAATTTGTGTGCCATCATTCAGTTATCAAGAAAAAAGTGCATGCTGAGAAACACTATGTTTATTTAATAATAGCATAAACAGTAGTTTTGATAGGCAGAACCAATTACACTAGTACTTAGCTGGGAATACTATACCATTAGCTCAGAAACTGTTGTCTAAAAAACTCTGTCACTGGACTACAGGGATTCATCAGTCAGCTCTCCAGATAAATGCTAATAAGGAGATAAATTGATGCACTGTACACACACAGTTTGGTAATTAAATATGGTAGTATGTTCCCTTAGCTCATGTATGTGGGATAACTTGCAACAGTTATATTTCCTTTTTACAATATATTGTTGTTTATAGGCTTGAAGTGTAATTAAGCGTTTTCATTTTGTTTTGGCTGCAAATGAATTTAAAATTTCTAGATTGGATGAGGGATTAGGTTCTCACTTACATGCAGGCCCTTTTATACCACTCTGGCAGCCTAAAAAAATCTTTAAAGTGCATGCAAATGTAATTTATGCTCAATTTAAGGACTCTTTACGCTACCAGAGTAGAGTAAGGAGACCATAGTGTAAAGATGAATTTGGCTTTAGGAGATTAATCACCACCATCTTTAGATTGCCAACCAATTTTTTATTTAAAAAAACCTTCTGTGTTCTTGTATGTGAGCTCCTATTTTAACTAGATAAATGTTAATGGACACTAATGATATATAAACTCATAGACTTTAAGGCTACAAAAGACCATCATGATCATCTAGTCTGACCTCCTGCACATTGCAGACCAGAGAACCTCACCGACCCACTCCCTGTAGTACGCTGTTAACTTCTGGATGAGCTAATGATGTCCTCAAAGCTTGATTTAAAGACTTCAGGTTACAGAGAACGCACCATCTATTTTAGGTCAAACCAGCAAGTATCTTGTGCCCCGCAATGCTGAGGAAAGGAAACCTCTCCTCTCCCCCAGGGTCTCTGCCGATCTGACCTGGGGGAAAATTCTTCCTGACCCCAAACATGGCGATAAATTAGACCCACCATCCAGACACCTGGGAAAGAATTCTCCATAGTAACTCAGAGCCCTCCCCCTCTAGTCTCGTTGTACATATTTACTAATAGCAGTTGCAGATGGGCCACATGCCATTGTAGGCAATCTCATCATACCATCCCATCCATAAACATATCAAGCTCAGTCTTGAAGAAATTAGGTATTTTTGCCCCCTCTACTCCCCTTGGAAGACTGTTCCAGAAGTTCACTCCTCTAATGGTTAGGAACCTTCTTCTAAATGTCAAGCATAAACTTGTTGATGGCCACTTTATATCTATCTGTTCTTGTACCAGCTTTGGCTCCCTAACTCAAATAACTCCTCTCTTTCCCCACTTTTTATCCCTCTGATGTATCTATAGAACACAATCATATCTCCCCTCATCCTTGCTTTGTTAGGCTAAATAAGACAAGCTTCTTAAATCTCCTCTTGTAAGGTAGGGTTTTCAGCCTTCTGATCATCCTAGTAGCCCATCTCTGCACCTATTCTAGTTCAAATTCATGTTTCTTAAACATGGCAGACCAAAATTTCACAGAATATTCCAGATGAGGTCTCCCCAGTGCCTTGTGTAATGGTAATAACATTTCCATACCTCTACAGGAAATACCTTACTTGATGCATTTTAGGATTGCATTAGCCTTTTTAATAGATTGGCGTTCATGTCGCACTCCCTGTCGGTACCTGGCCCATCCCAGAGAAGCTAATGATATAACCAGCGGATCAAATTTGGTGCTGAATCTTGGTCACGTGCCGAAGAAGATGGCTGCATCATACTGAAAGCTCACAGACATCCTGTGACTGATTAATGCACCCAGGTGTTCTCCTCCTCTGTTGCTTTCAACTGATACATCCCCAGTTTACAGCAAAAATTCTTGTTAGTCCCTAAGTGCATGACCTTGCACTATTAAATTTCATCCCATTTCTATTACTCCAGTTCTCAAGGTCATTCAGATCTTCTTGTAGGATATTCCGGTCCTCCTCCATATGGGCAATACCTCCCAACTTTGTGTCATCTGCAAATTTTATTAACATATTCACTTTTTGTGCTAGAGTCATTAATGAAAATGATAAATGATTGGTCCTAAAACCAATCCTTGAGGAACTCCACTAATAACCTCCCTGCACCTGAATATTTCATATTTCAGCATGACCCATTAGTCTCCCCTTGAACCAATTCATTGCCCACCTTTTGATTCTCATATTAATCCCTATTTTCTCCAGTTTAACTAATAATGTTCCATGTGGAACTGTACAAATGCTTTATATTTGTTACTTGTTCAGTCTGATTGCATCTGAGCACCAGAGCTTGCTGCATTATATCAAAGATAACTCAGTTTTGGAGACAGTGGGGAAGTTAAAGTTTGTGAGAGTTCACCTTGGAAAAAAGACATCCCTATTAAGGAGAATCATCATTTTCCTATGTTGCACCCTAGTTCTCAGAATTTCACATTTCTTCTTAGAAACGTGCAAGGTTAAATTACATCAAACAGTTGTTGTCTTACATGTAAAAACTGGTTTGACTTTTCTAATTAGCATCTACCTTGAATTTTATGACAACATTTATTATATACCCATGTTGTTATATCTATTTAGACATCTATAAGGCAGTTGAGTTAGCCCCACATGACATTCTGATAGTCAGTTCAATATTAAATGGATTAAAAACTGGTTAACTGATAGATCTCAAAAAGTAATTGTAAATGGGGAATCATCTGGCGTGTTCCAGGTGGGGTCCAGCAGGATTCTGTTCTTTGCCAAATGCTATTCAATATCTTTATCAAAGTGCTGGAGGAAAATACAGAATTATTGCTGGTACAATTTGCAGGTAACAGAAAAAATTGCTGGAGTGGTAAATAATGATGGTGTAAGTTATATAGAATTATCTGGATCATTTGGTAAGGCAGGCGTTTTTAATGACGTGTTTTAATACAAATGCAAGGTCATACATTTAGGACCAAAGAATGTAGGTTACATTTACAGATTGGGACACAGTATCCTGGAATGCAGTGATACTGAAAAGGATTTAGGGGAATAATGCGACTTAGGCAATGCTGTGCGTAAGGGAACAAACATGATCCTTGAATGCATAAGGAGAGGAATATCAAGTAGTAGTAAGGAGATGGTATTACCTTTTTAGATGGTATTACTGAGACTGATACTTTGTCCAATTCTGATGGCTACACTTCAAGCAGGATGTTGACCAATTGGAGAGTCTTCAAAAAATTGCTACAAGAATGATTTGAGGTCTGGAAAATAATACCTTATAGCAGGGGTGGGCAAACTACTGCCTGCAGGCTAGATCCAGCCCCTCAGGGCTTTGGATCCGGTCCACGGGATTGACACCCCGTGGCGATGCGGGCCCTGCACCGCTCCCGGAAGTGGCCGGCACCAAGTCCCTGTGGCCCCTGGGTTGTGGGGGCCAGAGGGCTTCACGTGCTGCCATTGCCTGTGGGTACCTCCCCTGAAGCTCCCAGAGGCTGCAGGGACGTGGTGCTGGCCACTTCCCGGAGAGGCGCGGGGCCAGGGCAGGCAGGCAGGCAGGAAGCCTGCCCTGGCCCCGGTGCACGCTGCTGCCATCCTGGAGCCGCTCCAGGTAAGCAGCGCCGGGCTGGAACCCAAACCCCTCCTCCCAGCCCTGACCCTCCTGCCTGTACCCCAACCCCCTGCCACACCCCGCACCCCTCCTGCACCCCAACCCCCTGCTGCACCCCAACTCCCTGCCCTGAGCTCCCTGCCTGCACCCCAACCCCCTGCCCTGAGCCCCCTCCTGCACTCCACACCCTTCCCTGCACCACTGCCCTGAGCCCGCTCCCACACTCCAACCCCTTCCCTGAGCTCCCTCGTACACCCCGCACCCCTTCCTCTGCCCCGACCCCTTGCCCTGAGCCCCTTCCTGCACACAGCACCCCCTGCCACACCTTGCCCTCCCTCCTACACCCCAACCCCCTGCCCCAGGCCCACATTCATGGCCCTGCAAGCAATTTGTCCACCCAGATGTGGCCCTCAGGCCAAAAAGTTTGCCCGCCCCTGCTTTATAGTGACACACAAAAGAAGCTTAATCTATTCAATTTATCCAAGAGGAAGTTAAGAGATGACGATCATGATAAATGTGGAAAAAATTTCTGATAGTAGGTTGCTCTTTAATCTAACAGAAAAAGGCATAATGAGGTCCAATGGTTAGAAGCTGAAGTTACACAATTCAGACTAGCAACAAAGCACACATTTTTTAATAGTAATTAACCATTGGAACAACGTATCTGGGGCTGTGGTGGATTCTCCATCACTCGAAGTTTTATATCAAACTGGATGTCTTTCTAAAAGATATGTTATAGCTCAAATAGAAGTTATGGCCCTGATGCAGAAATTATTAGGTGAGGTTCTGTAGCCTGGGTTATAATGAAGACCAGGTTAGATCATCACAATGGTCCCTTTTGGCCTTAAAATCTATGATTCTATGAGAATTAAAATATAACGGACTTTCACTGACCATCACTGACTTCAATGAAACTACAGTGATTTATACTTGCCGAGGATGTAACCCTAAAATCTTATATACTATAGGAACAATTTTACATGGGTGAAACCAGTAGTGTTGCACTTGAATAAAACTGGTGGAATCGAGAATGAGGCCCTTAGATTGTTCCTAAACTACTTAGCCACCCTGTTTTGCAATTCTGCCTGGAAGTTGTCATTCAAAAGCAGCAAAAGGATCACTGGAACTAGAGAGAATACATGCTTTCATTCTTATAAAGATTAGTTATGCAGTATATATAGAAAATTACTTCCTTCCATTTGCCATTTTGTTTACATGTTTTACCTTTGAAATACCACCCAATCATTCAGTATTCCTGATTGCAAAGACACCAGACTGCACTTTCAATAAATAATTCCACTTTAATGACAAAGTAATAATTTAGACAGATACAGTGTGCACACCTGCAAAAAAATATATGCAAGCTGGTTTACAAGCTAGAGGAACAATAAACCAATAAAAATACATCATCCAGTTAAGTCCGATGACACCAAATACTTATTATTAGGGCTTTACAAAGACTACAAAACTTTTCAGATGATTTATTTCACTGTTTCTGTCTATTTACATGATATGTTACATCAAAAAATGTACAAAATATAAAATGTATACAGACAAATGTTTCACAAACAATTTTTAAGTTGTAAACTAGGTGGACTCACTGAGATGTATTGCAGGAAGTTTTGTATATGGTAATATTGTGTGTGTTTGTGTCAAAAATGGAAGGAAAAGATTTGCAAATTTGTTCAGAACACATATATAACAAATAGCAGCTGGTTTTTTAGTCAGCTCTCAGATACATGTTCTGATGTTTTACAATAGAAACTGATCTAACTTTTGGGGCTCCACATCAGTCGGACTACATTCTACATGCATAAAATCAATTAGAGTTTGTACTAGGGCAATAGCACCGTGTAGGGACTGCTAGATTCACTGATGCAGCTCAGTGCCATTGAAAACTGCATTGATTTCTTTCAGAGTAGCAGCCGTGTTAGTCTGTATTTGCAAAAAGAAAAGGAGGACTTGTGGCACCTTTGAGACTAACCAATTTATTTGAGCACAAGCTTTCGTGAGCCACAGCTCAGTGAGCTGTAGCTCATGAAAACTTATGCTCGAATAAATTGGTTAGTCTCTAAGGTGCCCCTAGTCCTCCTATTGATTTCTTTGTCTTTGTTTTACAGCAAATGACCACAGGGTGGCCACAAAGAGTTAGTAGCACCAATGACACATCCTGAAGGTAACATCCATTTAAGTGTACAGTATGGATACACAATGCCATAGCCCTTGGATTCTTCTTTTAAAATTATTTTATCCAGTTATTTCTCGTGGCAATAGCTTTTCCAATTATTCTGATCAGTTTTCATGCAATCTGTTTGTAGCCTGCCATGACAGATGCACTTCAAATTTCATTTTTTGCCCCCCAAAATGTATTGGCTTAATATACAAATTGAAACATGCTCACTCTAGCATTGATAGCTCCTGCATAGTCATAGCAACTGTAAATACAGGACAAACACACAAGGTTAAAAACAGCTTTTAAGGTTTGCATTCTGTCTTTGTTTGCAACATTGAGGAAATCTCAGCAAGTGTAACATCTCTTAACACCAACAGGATAAAATACAATTTCTTGTTTGTTTGTTTTGATTTGTGCAAGGCTTTTTATATTTACAATACCCACCCAGTAGACTGTGCAAAACCAACCCACTTTTACAGTATAAACTCTTCCTCTTCCACAGTGGACATCACTGCTTCAGTGTTCTTTAATGCTGTTAATTTTTTTTCATGTACAACAATAGCAATCAAAACAACATGCTTAAAACTAGAAAAAGAAAAAAAATAAACAAATATTTGTGCTCATGCTGCATCAAGTGCATCCAGCTCTGCTGGATAAGAATTCGAAACATCTATCTTCAAAAACTCCATTCCACAGGACTGAATGGACCTGGGTCAGCTTTCTCAGCTTTTAGGTGATAGTGGAAGTGGGTTCTGGGTTTCTTGTATATTTCCTAGGGTAGGCAGAGCAATCTATTCACAAGATAAAAATACTATATAGCAACTGTTCTTTCTCCTATCCATTGCTTAAAAAATCATGATATACAGATATGAGGCTACTGTGTTAACTGACGTTATTTCGTTAGTAAATGAAAAAAAACAGTGTAAATTACCAATGGTTTAGGAATTAAACCAACTGTAAAACTGTTCTAGAAATCTGTTTTAAGGCAGTGAAACAGCACCATAGGAAATGTTCCTTCTTCCACTGAAAAGGCTCAAACAAATGAAGCCCTAAAAAGCCTTTAGTCAGTGTTGGTTAATAATTGGTATAAAACTGTAAAGGAGTGGGCAGGTGGTTAAAAAAGACCTTTGTGGTAAAAACAACTTTATAAAATCGGTGACTTGTACACTAAAAACTTCATGGAGAGTGTCACTGTGACCATGGCAATTAAGAATTAAATTGGCACTTATCCAGCATATCACAGTAGTGTTTTCTGGTGATAGCACAATACTGTTTGTGCTTATTGAGTTACTATCATCATCTTTGATTCATTTTGGAATGGGCAGTAGTGTACGACAAACACTACTGTAGTCCTGTGACCAGCACCATGTGGCACAACAGAGGATCAGAAGAGGATCAGAAGACTGCATTGCTAACGCAGCACCTCAGAGAAAAGTAAAGGAAAAAACAAAAAGTTTTCACTGTAAACTTTTAAAGAGAGAGAGAGGAAAAACAAAAAAAGGTTCCAGTTTGGCTAACACATGTGCAATCTGCTTAGTTGCCCTCCATTTAGGGCCCTTTCCAGTTGATTAATGGAGTCTTACTTGGCTCCACTGATATTGAAATGCCTTGAAATTAAACAAATTCAAGCTTTCCACTTAAGATTTTAATTCCTGACTTTGCAGAGTTAAGCCTCCTGCCTACCTACAACACACCGCCCTTGTTCAGGGACCTCAGTGTGCTGCTTTAATCCTGGCAGTAGTCAGTGGCAATAGATTTTACTATAATCCTCTACCAAGGTTCGTCCCCTCTAGAGAGTTGATTCAAGAGAGGAATCCAAAATGTCATCATGGTGGCTGGTGCTATCACTGTCACAGCTTTGCGCACTCGAGTAATTTGCTGCTTCTTGGAGCCGCATTAGCATATTCATCTGAAAAAGGAGGTAAGGAAATGTTTATGTAATCACTGTAGCATTTAATGCAGCAGGGGCTATGTCAAAAATTAATTAAACGATTCTGGTGTATGCAGTGTGCTGGTACCCAGAGTGAGAGAAAGGGCAAAATGATTTCGGAACGGGCAAAATATCAGTGGCTCCTCCTGGCTGCCACCCCTTGCCCAGCCTTCTGTGCTTCAAATAAATACCACAGAGTGGTAAAGGTCTAATAAGCCATAGGGATATAAGAGCGCTGCCTAATAACTCTACAATTCAGCGGTGTGAATGGCTGCAGTTGCAACACAGACAGGCAAAGGAAACAGTATCACAGCTGGACATCTGGGCCCGTATTTGGAGACAGTCAAGCCTCCAATAATGTTTTGGCTAATGTAGGCAGAATAAATTGGAAAAGCAACTGCAAACATGATCACACGAACACACACACACCCTCTCAGAGAGAGAGAGAGTGTGTCGGGAGGTGGACTGTAGCCAGCTGCTACATACAAGAGCACCATCTGCTGCTCAAGAGCTGACCTCAGCAAAAGGAACAGTAACAGAAAACAGCAGACCATCGTCCTGAGGAAAGGGGAAGCATAACATAATTCATTTGGGTATTATCGGAGCCTGTAGTGCATTTGATAAACATTCAGAAGCCAACGCCTGCCGGAGAAAATTGCTCAGATTCTTGGAGACAAACTCAGTATAATGACGATGATTTTATTTATAAAGCAGCACTCATGCCAAAGTCCTCAGAGCACTGAAAAACATTAACCTAATTTTAAGACAGTGCCACATTTTAGGTGAACAGTTCAGGTTCCTTGTAACCAAATAATATGCAATGAAAGGTAAGAAGAGGGAAGGTATTTTATTTGTGTGAACCCTTTTCAAGTTTGCTTAGGAATCCTTGAATGTCCTATACTTCATAGCTACACCATTCACGCATAATTCAATAAGCTTTGAACATTGTACTGGGGATACTACGAAGCAGCTTTAAGCTCCAAATTCAATGTGCGTGTTATATACCCTATGTATGAGACAAATACTGATGTGTGTGCGTACGTGTTACATTCTATGTATGAGACAAATTCTGAAATGCCTTGTTATCTCATACAGGGTCAGTGGACCTGATTCATCACCACTGAAGTCAGTATCAATCCTCCCATTGGCTTCACGCATGCAGGTTCAAGCCTAAATGCAGTGAAGATGCTACGCTTTTGCTACATGGGGGATGGGAGAGGGTCCAGACAGCAAAGATTCATTATGGTGGGACACTACTTCTGCACTACAATGGAGGAGTCTTAGCCATTTCTGCACACTGCAATGTGGAAGGGATAGTGAATGGGCTCGGAGCGTGGCCAGGAGATTCACTTACACTGCAAATCCTAAAGGGCCAAAGGACCACTCCTATATTTGTCAGGTGGGAAACAGTGGGTCATATAGGCTAATTCCCCACATTATCTGGAGATTCATGGTCTGATTTCTGGGAGATGAGCGCCCTGAGCACTTGTGGGGACTCAGGAGTAATTTCTTTAGTGCCAATTTACTTCGGAGCATTTTCTTCAGAGAAGGTCCCTTTTCTTTGGGCTTTCTCCATTTCTCAGAATACCACCCCCAGCGTAGGTGCAGTGGGGTTCTCTATATTTAAATTATGGATGATAACAAAGGCAGTCTACCGAGTGAGATTTATAAAATAATAGGACTTTAGTTGGGCTGATATAGTATACCTTTAGCAAGGGACATAATAGTAAATCCAAACATCCTTGGGCATATTAAATGGGCAAATAAAACAATGCATTACATGTTTTGTTTTGTAATGATTTTGACTGACTTTTCCCCCCGATATAGTAAGCAATGATGCAATAATAAGTTATTCTGAGATATTCCTATGGATGGGAAGAAGGATGTTCGATTCCCTGTTCTGCTACTGTGTGTGTGAGACCTTGGGTAAGTCACTTTATCTCAGTTTCTCAGTTCCCCATCTGTAAAATGGAGGTAATATGTACCAACTATACAGGTTTCAGAGTAACAACCGTGTTAGTCTGTATTCGCAAAAAGAAAAGGAGTACTTGTGGCACCTTAGAGACTAACCCATTTATTTGAGCATAAGCTTTCGTGAGCTACAGCTCACTTCATCGGATGCATACTGTGGAAAGTGTAGAAGATCTTTTTATACACACAAAGCATGAAAAAATACCTCCTCCCACCCCACTCTCCTGCTGGTAATAGCTTATCTAAAGTGATCACTCTCCTTACAATGTGTATGATAATCAAGTTGGGCCATTTCCAGCACAAATCCAGGTTCCCCCCCACCCCCCACAAACCCACTCTCTTGTTGGTAATAGCTTATCTAAAGTGATCACTCTCCTTACAATGTGTATGATAATCAAGGTGGACCATTTACAGCACAAATCCAGGGTTTAACAAGAACATCTGGGGGGGGGGGAAGGGGAGAGGGGTAGGAAAAAACAAGGGGAAATAGGTTACCTTGCATAATGACTTAGCCACTCCAGTCTCTCTTCAAGCCTAAGTTAACTGTATCCAATTTGCAAATGAATTCCAATTCAACAGTCTCTCGCTGGAGTCTGGTTTTGAAGTTTTTTTGTTGTAATATCGCAACTTTCATGTCTGTAATCACGTGACCAGAGAGAGTGAAGTGTTCTCCGACTGGTTTATGAATGTTATAATTCTTGACATCTGATTTGTGTCCATTTATTCTTTTACATAGAGACTGTCCAGTTTGACCAATGTACATGGCAGAGGGGCATTGCTGGCACATGATGGCATATATCACATTGGTAGATGTGCAGGTGAACGAGCCTCTGATAGTGTGGCTGATGTGATTAGGCCCTGTGATGGTGTCCCCTGAACAGATATGTGGGCACAGTTGGCAACGGGCTTTGTTGCAAGGATAGGTTCCTGGGTTAGTGGTTCTGTTGTGTGGTATGTGGTTGCTGGTGAGTATTTGCTTCAGGTTGGGGGGCTGTCTGTAGGCAAGGACTGGCCTGTCTCCCAAGATTTATGAGAGTGTTGGTTCATCCTTCAGGATAGGTTGTAGATCCTTATTAATGCGTTGGAGGGGTTTTAGTTGGGGGCTGAAGGTGATGGCTAGTGGCGTTCTGTTATTTTCTTTGTTAGGCCTGTCCTGTAGTAGGTGACTTCTGGGAACTCTTCTCGCTCTATCAATCTGTTTCTTCACTTCCGCAGGTGGGTATTGTAGTTGTAAGAATGCTTGATAGAGATCTTGTAGGTGTTTGTCTCTTTCTGAGGGGTTGGAGCAAATGCAGTTGTATCGCAGAGCTTGGCTGTAGATAATGGATCGTGTGGTGTGTTCAGGGTGAAAGCTGGAGGCATGTAGGTGGGAATAGTAGTCAGTAGGTTTCCGGTATAGGGTGGTGTTTATGTGGCTAAGTCATTATGCAAGGTAACCTATTTCCCCTTGTTTTTTCCTCCCCCCCCCAGACGTTCTTGTTAAACCCTGGATTTGTGCTGGAAATGGCCCACCTTGATTATCATACACATTGTAAGGAGAGTGATCACTTTAGATAAGCTATTACCAGCAGGAGAGTGGGGTGCGGGGAGGTATTTTTTCATGCTTTGTGTGTATAAAAAGATCTTCTACACTTTCCACAGTATGCATCTGATGAAGTGAGCTGTAGCTCACGAAAGCTTATGCTCAAATAAATTGGTTAGTCTCTAAGGTGCCACAAGTACTCCTTTTCTTTTTGCAACTATACAGGGTGTTTTGAGGTTCAATTGATTAATGTGTGTGAAGTGTTCAGCTAGTATAATGATGAGGGTCATGCAAGCACCTAGACCAGGGATCGGCAACCTTTGGCATGCAGCCCATCAGGGAAATCCGCTGGTAGGCCGGGACGGTTTGTTTACCTGCAGTATCCACAGGTTCAGCCGATCGCAGCTCCCACTGGCTGTGGTTCCCCGTTCCAGGCCAATGGGGGCTGCGGGAAGAGGCGGCCAGCACATCCAGGCCAGTGGGAACTGCGATCAGCCAAACCTGCGGATGCTGCAGGTAAACAAACCGTCCCGGCCCACCAGCGGATTTCCCTGAGGGGCCGCGTGCAAAAGGTTGCCGATCTCTGACCTAGATGATGAGAAATACATACAATGAAATTACTGAGATTTTAAAATTGTAACATAAGGGTAATGCTTTCTATTCTGCTACGTTCTCCTGCTTTTCTTCTTCTTTTTGATATAAATTAAATACATAATGGACCAGTTAACTGGTATATTCTTTATATTTCAAATTGCTAGGTTGAAAGACAGACTACAAAGGTAAACAAAAAGCTTCGTTCTTACCAAGGGATCCCCTTCTGTGTCGCTTTGTGGAATGTGCTTGGAGGTTGTTCCTTCTTGTGCCGATGCGTAACCCTCAAACCCAACGTCTTCTGGTCTTAACTGAAGTAATGATGGCCATTCATGCTGCACAGGTGCGGAGCTCCACGGGTAAGTATCTGCTACCCACTTTGAGGGATCCTCCCATGGCGCTCTTTTACCATACATCTAAATTATGGATATAATACATTTAGTTATTTAGACTGCGTGCTTTTCAATACATTACTATTTATAATATCAGACAAATGAAATCAAACACATCTAAACAGCTTTTGCAGCAGAGACTCAACTTTCAAAAGTGCTCAACACCCACAGCGATGGCCTGAAGCTCAAAAGAGCTCACTTCCAATAGGCACCCAATGAAATGGCTGCGTATTCAAAAGTGCTCCACACCTAACAACCCCCAATGAGAACAAAAAGAAATTGAGAACAGTAGAAGCTACAAGTTTTGATAAAATGTGAAGTGGAACTTTGGGAAAGGAGAGAGAAACATCACAAGAAGTTGTCTGCGAGGTAGTTTGAAAATACAAACCCATTTTAAGTGACATTATTTTCACGCATCTTGCAAAGAAGGGGGACATAGGAAATATAAACAGAGATTTTCCATTTATACAGGCTTAGGGAAGCTGTAGCAGAACAATAAGCAAGCCTCTTTAATCTTAAGTAGGGAGCACCTTCAATAGGTGAAAAGAAGAAATTCACCTAGCTCCTTTTATCTCCAGTTTACTCAGAGAGTCCTATTTTCTCTGAGTGTCACAATGATCTTTCCTGGACTCAGATTATCTTGGTCCTATTGCTTCTTATAAGAACATTTCTTTTCTGTATAGTGTAGGCCCAGCAGTATATATCTATCTATCTATAGCTATATCTATATCTATCTATCTATCTATATATACAAAGCAAGTCTGTTGGACTTCTGTGTATTATTATGTTGTTGTTAAACAATTCAGAATGTCTAAGAACTGGGCTGGTTTGTGGCAAACCAATAATTTCTTCTGGATGCTGCCATCTTGTGCTCCAGAACTGAAGTTTTCATTTAAAAAAAGTCTGTAGCCCTCATGATTGTGAAAATTAATTGAACTACTCCTGTTGACATCAAGTTTATTTTTGTTTTAACTCTGCAGTTTAATGAGGGCAGTTTAAATGTTAACTATTTCATTGCTTATTAAGGTACTCAAGAAACAAAAGACATAACCATATTATGAAGATGACTCATTTGAATGTCTCAAGTGGGTGGGACTTGGCATGTGGGCGGAGCATGAGAGACTACCACTATTTTTTTTTCTTATTAGTTCCCCCCCGGGTCTAAATAAGCCGCACTAATCTTGGCATGACAGTGCCTATCATATGTTCAGTACTCTATCTCAGTTAGTTCAAGCAGTTTTAGAAAAGAGAGATACTTCAATAATGCAAGATTCCAAACCTCACCCTATGAAGCAGTAATTTCAATGAGCGTTGGCTGTATCACCAGATTAATTTTTGGCAAACGTTACGTTTCCACACCATATTGTTCGCAGTGTTGCTATAGCCATGTTGGTCCCAGGATATTAGAGAGACAAGGTGGGTGAGGTAATATTTTTTATTGGACCAACTTCTGTTGGTGAGAGAGACAAGCTTTTGAGATACACAGCACTCTTCTTCAGAATTCTGAATTCCTCAGAGCTCTATGTAGCTCGAAAGCTTGTTTCTGACCCAACAGAAGATATTTCCTCACCCACCTTGCCTCTCTTTCCATAGCATGCAAAGTTGTAGTGAACAAAAAGAGAACAAATGCAAAGGGGCCAAATAGAAAATGGAAAAAAAATTAGGTAGCAGGATTACTCCAAGAAATTTGGGAATAGTTAGGAATATAGAGGAAAGAAAAGAGAAGCAAAAATGCCACAGACAAGATGGGAATGAGAGAGACATTAGAGAGGACAGAAACTGAGGGAGCAGTAAGACAAAAGAGAGTCAGATTCTCATGTCCACCAACCCTTGGTGCAAAGTGCCTTAAAGTGGCTGAAGAAGCCCATTGGAAAATAACCATAGCATGGGGGAACTGCCTCCTACAACAACTGCAGTCCATACCCCAGTGTATGTGGAAAGATGGGCTATGTTGGGAAGAGTTGTGGGTGGGATAGGAGGGGGTGTGGTGGACATCTCTGCTATGCCTTGTGATAGACCCAGTCCAGTTGGGTACAGCAGAGTAGTAGAAGGCAGATATACTGGCCACTGGATAAGCAGTTTTCTGTTCCCTGACTGACCAGAGCAGGGGCTGCTCCAGGCTCGGGTGGACACACGACTCCAATTAGCCTGCGAAAAGAGTCAGTTGAAGCTGTTAGGCTAAGGAGAACACCTGACTCCAATTAACTTGCAAAGAGTCAGGTGAGGCTGTTAAGCTAATGTGAACACCTGACTCTAATTAAAGCCCCTCTGATACAATAAAAGGGCTTCCTCCAGTCAGTCTGAAGAGAGACAGGGAGCCAGAGGAGAGGAAGTGTGGCTGATGGGCTGGATAATGAAGACACTCTCAAGCCACTGGAAAGGGAGCCCTAAGGTAAGGGTGAAGAAAGCGTTAAGAGAGAGAAGCAGGGAAGCTGTGGGGAAGTGGCCTAGGGAAATGTAGCAACTCTGGCAGCGAAAGGTCGGCTGCCAACAGCTGCTGCCATTAGGGTCCCTGGGCCGGAACCCAGAGTAGAGGGCGGGCCCGGGCTCCCCCCGAACCTGCCACTACAGAAACACCTCCTGTGAGGGGAAGACAGGCCCCTGCCAGGACAGGAGGCTAAACTGTTCTCGAATAAGCCAGTAGGGACAACAGACTGCGGGAGTTTTCTCATCAACCTCCTTCCTGGCTTATGATGAAAAGGACTCAGTAGACTGTACCCTGGCCCTAGAAAGAGAAGGGCTACATGGAGGGTGGCAGTGAGCCTCTGAGGCTAGCATAAACCGCCTGGAAGCGTGGGACCCACGGGGACAAGGTCGGAGCTCTGCTGCAGCCTGTTCCTCCACTAGTATAAAGTCCTTGAGGTCCTTCCCCTGTGAAATCCTCACTCACAATGGGTGTGGTGACCCTGAATTCCTCCTCTTCATTACATACAAGTGAAGAGAAGAACAAGAGTGTATCACTGTGTCACAGACAAGCACGGTCTTAAGAAAAGCCAAATCATTCATCAGGAAGTGCAGGAGAAAAGGGGTCTGATGCTTACTTCTAGAATTCTACCCCCTTTTTTTGTCACTGTGGCACAACGCATCACTCTGATGCATTTCTGAAACGTACCCTGGAAAAAGCTTACAAAAACAAAACCAAAAAATGCTTTTTCTTTTGAAGCAAGACAGTGTTTCTACCTACATACCTGAAGTCCCTCTCTTACGGCCTCCAGAAGATATGGCACCAAAGAATAGTTCCAAAGATCTGTGAACCACACTCTGGAGCCATCAACATCCATGGGGCAGGGGAGGAAAAGGCGAGGACCTGAGAAGAAAAGTTTTTTGTTAAATAACATGAACTGTGAGGAAAAAACCTTCCAAAAAATGTAAGGGAAGTTGACTACCACGGCAAACTTGAATAAAGAGAATGTTTATCCAGCACTACAATTATTGGCTCGTACTGAGTTCAGCTTCATTTTATTAAAAAATTAGAGTCTGTCTCCCCCTCTTCTAAGGTCTGAACTACACTTGAATGTTTTAGTGGCAAAGCTAAAGGGATGTGATATTTTGCCATTATAAGCCTTAATGAAGACACAGTTACACCAACAGAAAAGTGCTTATGCTAGTATAGTTTATTTCACTTTGCTGAACCCAAATTAGCTATATCAGCACAAGCTCTTTTATACCAGTGTAACTGTGCCTACATTAATTATAGTGCGTAGATGAGCAGCAAAGCTTTTAAATGTAGACACGGTTAGGGGGGAGATTCTTGGTACAGGTCCATGGCAAACACTGTATATGAAACTCTTTAGTCCAGTAGTAAGGATAGAAATCCCCGGAGAACAGACTTCCCCATGAGATTTCCATTACTCCCTTGTTTCAGTCAGGTTGGCAAGGCATATTTCCCATGGTGATTTAATGTTTTCAGTCTCAGCTTAAACACAAGATTTTACTAAGTCAATTCAACTTCTACAAACTTTATGAAAGGTTCAGGCTTTACCCATCTTTCACTCTGCTGGCTGAGAAAAGTCTAGCAGCACACGGTCTTGCAAGGACTCACCAATGGTCACATCTGAAGAGCTGTGTGTTTCTAAAAAGCTGTTGAGATGATGCCATGTCTTAGGGATCCAGTCAATGATCTTGATGAGGTCATTATTGCGCATGTTCCTTTCTATTTCTGTCTCAATCAGTTTCCTTTTCAGATACCTGCCCAGGAAACCTTTTACTGGTTCTGTGTGATTAGCACATAGCACCCACCTAATGTGAAGAGAAAACATCAAATAATCATACAACGAATAAACATTGCCTTCCATCTTAAACACAGAAACAGTGACATCAGTGTTTAATGCTGCTTATCTACTAAAAGTCAATTCTAATAATAAATCATAAGGATCTATTTAGTCTGTATCACAAGGGTGATCTCAGTGCCTGTGCTTTCTGAGCCAATGGAAATCCAGTATGTTATAAGGTGGGCATATTACTACAATTCTGAACACCCTGCTGCCATGGCAGGAGGGTAGCAGGAATGATATTCTGTCTGTTTTGCCAGGCGGAAAAGTGCCACACAGACAGCTGTCATTAAGGGAAAGGGGGAAGAGGCAAACAGCTGTAGAGCGTGACTAAATTCAAGATGGGTGTTGGAGGATAAGCAGGAATGAGAGGAAGGAAGGCTGAGAGGCCTGCACAGGGGAAAACAGACACATTTAAAGACAAAGAAAGTGTATTTACCTGAAATTGTGATGCAGCTCTAGATTTGGTGATGAAGTAACCCCTTGGTTCATTGTTCCAATAATATAGGGACTAAAAAGAGAAAAGTAATACATTTAGTAGGAAGCTTCACTGCCACAGAATCCATCCAGGAGGCTGTTCAGAAAATATTGTTTATTTTTATCTTGCCTGGAGCCATCTTTGACAAAAGAAAGTGCAGATGCTGTTTGGTCTCAAATTCCAATGATTTCTGGCCAGACTTATTTTTAGTATATTTGTTCTTGCTTTTTTTTTTTTCCTTTTCACACTTATATTTTACTAGTGGTCATAAGCACTAAAAATAAATGAAGCAAAACAGTGCTCATATACCTCATTATCTGTGGCCTGTTTAGTGGTTTTACTTCCAGGAACCAGTGAATCTTAGGAGCACTGAGCCATAATACACAAATATTTTATGAAGGGAAGCTCTTACCACAGGCACTTTTATAGCAGAAATAGCTTGATTAATAGGCCGCTAGCAGTTTTCAAATACCTTAATTACTTTTTATTCTTTTTTGACCACACAAGACAGCTAGTCAATCACATTCTCCTTTGGTACTATGTCTAAACAACTTTTCCACTCTTCTACAGCCAGGTAAATGTTTGGCTTACAGTATAGCAGTTGGAAACAGGAGGTCTACCACAAAAACAGCAGCTACCGTATAGCATACTCCATGGGTCCATCCTGTATCCAGGAAAACACCTTATGGATAACTACCATCATGCATCTGTTGTTACCCTCCCACAGGCTCTGGGATCTTCTGGAACTAATGTGCCTGTGTTCCATGACACAGATGCGTTCTACAGCAGTGGAAGGGGTTAAGATCCTGATTCAGCAAAGAATTTAAGCACATGCTTAACTTTAAGCATACATTTAAATGTCATTGAAGTCAGTGGCCATTAAAATATGCTTTAAGTGAAGTACACACAAGTGCTTGGCTGAATAGGGATAGAATTACTCACATATTTAAAGTTAAGCACATGCTTAAGTACTTTGCTGAACCGGGATATGAGTTACAAGGGTTCCTTATAACATATTTCATCATATCACACTAATAAAGAGCTTTCAATTGTTTTAATCACAGAGTCAGGGGAATTAAGACCTGCTACCTACCATGTATTATATTTACAATTGAGGAAACCATTGAAGATATCACTCAAAGAACCAATATGGTGGAGGTTATCAAGAATTATTACTACAGGGAGATCAGCACCATTGTTGTCAGCACTGCACTGCTCAGCCAGGTTAGCTAGGTACTGACGCAGATCCTTCAGCAAAAGAAAACAAATAAAACAGGAGAGTAAAATGCATTTAGTCATTTAGTAGGGCGGAGATTTTCAAAGGCACAAAGGGGAGTTAAGAAATTTCCCCCACAGCTTATATCTCAACTGAGTTCCCATAACCCCAAAGACTTGTTTCTCAGCCAGGGCAAAACTGAAGTTTCAGCTGTATATAGAGAAAAACATATACCTGACATGGTATAGTGAAAACGAAAATGTAGGTAAGTCTCACTAAAGGTAAGGTAATAAAGTTTGTGTCCTGCTATCCTGAGGATACATTTCTCAGCAATCCAGTAATAAAAGACTCTATATTACATTACCAAAAGGCTGAGCTATTTAGTTCACATATCAGTCCCCCACTTTTAGAAACACCAAATTAACCCAATTAAAACAATAGATTGTTATCTCATCTAGTTCACTGATCCCATTCCCTCAGATTTCTGCCCATCATCTTCATCCCCTCACAGACCACCTGTTGAACCCTTTGGGGCGGCTATGTCACATGCCACAATAAAGTGTATTGCTTACATTTATTTCTCTCTGTCAGCCAGCTACCTGGGGAGTAATGGTGGATTTGGGGTTGGAGAAGAATGGTCTGTAATCATGACAATTTATTTTGCTCTTGATGGTTTGTTGTTCCTCAGTCTCCTGGCTAGTCCAGCTTTTTAGCTGTCCCTTGTGTGCAATCTACAGTATAGCAGACAGCACAGCAATGAGAGCACGGCTCAGCCTGCACTTTCTTAGGATAGGGATTTTTCATTTCCCGCATCACTCAGAATTTGCCTCAGTGATTTCACAATATTGGTACACGGTCTCTCAACAATCCTTGTTGTGAATCCCTGGCACTTTGGACAGAAATCTCATTCTCATTATACTAGAACATTTCCTGGATCAGTGATAGCAAAATCATTTTTTGAAAGTAGAAACATGTTATTTGTTGCTTTGGGAAAGTTCTTGTTTGGTTGCATAAATATGTTAGGCTGTTTCCGACCAGGTGCCTTGGGGGAAAATCAGGAGTTTCCTCATAGTTTAGCTCTGTAGCACCATCTGTATTGTTCAAGCACACATGACAAGGGTTTATTTTTTCTTTATTACAAACTAAGAGGTTTACTTGTCAAATAATCTTAGCACAAAATGAAGAAAAAAATGAAAGGAAAATACACACATACACTTGCCAGTGAGCCAGCAAAGCAATGTTTTTGTGACTCACTCACATTATATATTCTATATATATATAATTCTGATAAATGTGAGCACTTCTCTGTCAGAGTGAATGATATCACAAATCATTTACATAAAGGGAATGAAAATAGGTGTTTATGATGGAATAGTTCTCTTATCCCCTCTCTGGTCTGTGTGGACTTTCTTCTCAATCTATGCTAACAGTGCTACATGCTCATCACAAAACTCTAAGCAAAGATATTGATTTTCTGATCTTTTTTTGGGTACCAATCAATTTACACACCCTGTTTAGGGTAATAGGTGGCTTGTGAGTTACTTGTGGGTAATATGGTTATCCCCTCAATACCTTGGCAACCTGAGGTAATAGTTAATTCGACCTGCATGTTGTCTGAAGCATGGGCTAAATATTGTATTAGCAGCACCACAACTGTAGATTTCAGGAGAAAACAGCAACAACCAGAACCTACATAGTGCTAAGCAAGGGATTGAACCCAAGTGCTAATCCAGTGCCCTGTGCACTAGATCACCCTTCCTACTCCGATCCAGTAATTTTGGGCAACCATTTTCACTGTCAAAATGCAAATCAAACTAGCACTATATTGTACAGCTAATGTATTCAGAGAGAGAAGTTACTGGAACTCCATGGACTAGAGTTAAGATGGCATTTTATTCTGCCTTTATCATCTTGTGAAGTGGAAGTCCGACAAGTACCCCAAAATTGATCTCTTTCACACACGATGCACTATTCAGATTACAGAGAGCTGTGGCTGCATGTTTCACTCTGATTAGAGGTTCCATCTCTATAGGAAACCACAAAACCAGGGAATAGAGCAATGTGTAAATTAGCAGGACTAACTCTTGCTCATTACTACAAATCAGGCAACGAATTTGTCATTTTTAATTGTAACTTACCTTGCTTGATTTGTGATCTACATTAAAAGTAGCAATTGCATCCTCAGTTTTTTTCCTGCCCGATTTAGTTATTATGTATTCAGCCAGTCTGTTGGCTAAATAGGTCTTTCCAGTGCCACTGGGTCCTGACAGGATGATTCTGTGATGCTCCATCAATAAATTAAAGTACCGTTGGGTAATTGGCTTAGGAATTAGTGTATCAAACACAAAACTGTCCAAACTGTTTTCTTCCACTCCTGGGAATAAAAGAAAAAAATAACTGGTCTCCATTCAAGGTGATGTCTAAAATAAGCATAAAATCAGCATGGTGTCTGCTGACATCCATGCCATGCTGAGAGCAGGTAAATTCTCCTATCTAATAATTCTATCTTCTCCAGGGTTTGAATACAGTTGGAATTGCACAGATACTTCCTAAGGGACAAAAAGATAAAACAGCACCAGCACCACCACCACGAGTAGCTGGGTGGGAGTAACAAAATCAAAGTAAATGTGAAGAGAAGGCTCAGTGAGGCAGAGATGTGCGTTTCAAACATTAAAGGTTGAAGTGACAGCAACAAGGGTTACCAGCAGAAAGATATCACATCAAATGATGCAAAGTCCTTTTGAAGGCCCCCAACATGGAAAAAATCTACAGCTCTTTGAAATATTTAAAGTCCCTATTGTGGAGCAGGATGGCTTAGAAACATTTCTGAATGAAATGCTTGAATTTTGTCCCGGGTCACTGTTAAAGCCATTTGTCCTTTGCTGTGACTTTAAAGTCAGTGAGAGAAAAAGAGAAATATTTTTTTGTATTATTTAATATTTATACTTCAAAGCACCAAGATGCCTGAATGTGCTAAGTACTATACAAACACATACAAAGAACTTACATGACAAATGACTTCCTGTGCTGGACACAGGGTGAAAAAAGGTCAGGTTTAAATGATAAATAGAGGGGTTGGGAGGGATATAACAAAGAAGAGAAAAATATCTGAAAAACATAGTTGTGGTTTTACCTTTCAGGTTCACGGTGATGATGTTATTATCTCCAACCAGATATCCACAAGGCAGCAGTTCAGGCACTTCCAGGCTATGGGCTCTGATTAAATCCCCTATACAGTAGCTAGCAATACAATCGGAGCTTAAACCCAGGCTAGTAGCTGGATCCACTCGGAAGATATATTCCTAAAATTATACATACATACAAGATATAAAAGCATGCATGGTCATCTCATGTGAGACAAGTTATTAAAACACATACTTTAGTGTAGGTGGAGTTCCACTTAAAGAAGACTCAGATCTATGCATTACAGAGCAGCATATATAAACTTAAAAAAGAGCAAAAGCATTAACTTAAGCTATATGAAAAAAATGAATTACTCAAGTCAAAACTAAGCAAGGAGATTTATGGGAGACAAAGAATATGGAATTAACTGATCAACCGAATTTTAAATGCCCCACCTTAAAGAGACGTCTAATTACTCCATCTAAAACGTCCCATTTGGTTTTCCCGCTAACCCCAATGGATCCTATCAAATATGCCTGCATCTTTTGATCCTATAAAGAGAAAGAGAGAGCATTCACAAACTGGACTAAAATTGGAGGAAATCAGTTTGCCACCCACATTAAAGATCTCTAAGATACAACGCTAAAACTTAGTAATTAACAATAAAAATAGGTATAAGTAATATTAAGGTGGACACTTCAGTCTTACCTCATGCCATTGTCCACCTATTATTTTAATTATATTGTTGTATATGTGGAAATAAAGTACATTATATAGATTACAGTGCTCTAAGGTTTCTCCTGTATTTAGGGTTACATGCATGAGTTAAACATCAATGGTTGGCCTTTGCTTCATGGGGTAGTACAAAGCTGCCTTATCGCAGGGCAGAATCTGGGCCTAGCAGTATAAAAATATTGAATTGTGACCAAGTAAGCTCCTATCCCTTCACACTGAGTCACTTAACTTCAAAGTAGTCAAATTGATTTCTTTTCTTTAAGAAATCTATGGTTGAAACTATATTATACATTTTTGACTTTGAGCTAATACTTTTAGCTTAGTTGTTTGGGACCATCTGTGCAAAAGTGATGTAGACTCGTGGTGGCACCTGAGCGATAAAAATAAAGTAAGACTCACTGTATACAAATACAGATTACACTATATTAAAAAGATTTTTGGAATACAAAACGTGAGATCATGAGAATATGATTCAAAATTGATTAACTCAGACATCTCAATTTTGTCCACGTGAGGAGCATACTTGCAACTTGCCAAGGGCTATACTTAAATTACAATGACCACCACTTTTAACAGAAGCCCATCTGAAGAGACTACAGGTCCCAGTATGCAATACTCCAATTTAAAGTGAGTCAGACTAGTAGTCTGTCTGAGCTAGGGTGACGAGATAGCAAGTGTGAAAAATCAGGACAGCAGGTGTGGGGTGATTGGCAATTATATAAGAAAAAGCCCCAAATATTGGGACTGTCCCTATAAAATTGGGACATCTGGTCACCCTAGTCTGAGCCTTCATAAAAGCAGCAATAGGCCATAATGCAGAAGATTTGGGGACTGCATTTGACCATGCCTGGATTAGATAAAAATATAGGAAAAAAGGATTAAAAAAAAGGGTGTATGTTGAATGTTTGACTTTCAGTCCCTGACTGAAAAAAAGTGAAAATAGCTCAGCTATAGTGGTGGTGTTTACTATATCTGTGATTCTAAGACTTCAGGAAAATGAATGTACCTCAGATCGACCATAGCCCTTACTTATGGTGACTATAATTTTAACACTGTGGCCTTCTTTGGGGTGGGCTCCATCTGTGACATCATCCAGTAAAATATCTACAACACAAGAAGCAAACATATTTTATAGAATGTGATTAAACTGAGAAGCGATATAAGCTTTGTTTTACTTGTTATTTTAATGTTTGCTGCAAGGTCTTTTAGTAAGAAAGGCTGCTATCACAACAATCTATCACAACAATCTGCAGTATGATCGCTTTAATTGCTACTTACTTCTCCTCCATTGCTGTTGGAAATGAAAAAGTAATGATTTGTCAGCTGGTGAAGGCAATCGTTCCTAATAAGCTTTGGTTGTGTATATCCTGAGATAAGGACCTATACATTCAGTTACTTACCATACATTTTTTTCTTTGCTTTCCTTACTGGAGTGTGTTCAAAACTACCATGGATCCATGTGACAACCTAGTTTAAACCTCATATTATGTAGAAACATAATCTTTGGATATCCACCTTGCCCTTTAAAATGCTGTCAGTTGAAAAATAGAAAATCCTGAAGCCAAAACTCTTGCTGCTGTAAGCCCATTGGGTTTTACCTTCCCTTCCCAACAGACTTTACCTTACCCCTATGAAGCATATTTACATGGAAGAGTCCCTCTTTCCTCATGATGCAGCTTCTAAAGCTGCATTCCCTTCTTGTTCTTTTCATGTCATCAACTTCCTTGATAAGAAGGAAGAACTTGCCCAGGGAACTGCTTTGTATTCAGTCTGGACTCACTCGGTGTCTGGCCACTTCTCTGACAATGGGATTGCAATGTAGGACTTCACAGAGGTCTTGGAGATAGAGAGAATCTCCATTTTTCCCTAGACATCTGTTTCTTGAGCTCCTTCAACAGGGCTCCTGCATAATATTTCTGCAAGGAACCCAAACTGCCCTTTCCCCACAAAGATTTTTTAGCATAGCATGAAGGCTTCCACTCTTGGGGGCTTTTCACTAACTGTCTGAATAATTCAAAATCTCTATTCTTCCCCATCAGAGCTTGCCTTGCCAATGGAGCAGACTCCAGTTAGGGCTTCATTAGTCTCACGTGTTGCAACCCCCAAGCACACTTAACTGGACCACTGCTCCAGAGCCTCTGGTTAATAACCTGTTGGTTTCTACAACAGTCCTAGAAGATTTGATGGTGGAAACTTCACACACTTGCAAGCTCCCTGCTGCCATAGCAAAATGATAGGCATTGTTTAGATTGGAATGGGTACATGTTTTAATGTACCCTACTGCCATAGCAAAATGAAAGACGTTGTTTAGATTGGAATGGGTACATGTTTGAATGGGATTTTCCTCTCCTCTGTATGTCCTTAGACTTATTAGTTCTTATAATCAGAAGTAATCAGCTTGCATACTAGAAGAGCATGCATAAATAACACACACAGAATTATACACAGTCTACAGTGTTTTTTTGTTGTTGTTGTTGTTTTTTTTGCTGTACCTGACTTAATAGAACTCTAGATTTAGTCAGAACCAAGAGATCTGGAGCTGCAATTTCAGGATCTATTCATGAAAAGGTTTCTAAATTTAGTACTATTGAACAGACCACTGCTCTGGTATTAGGGGCTTCCTCCCATAGAGTTGGGGGGGGTGAGGGAGGAAGCACAATAAGACTTTTCCTCCCAGGTACTGAATGAATGTGTTTGTAGTAGAAAAAACACGTCATGCCTTGTCCAGGGACAACACAGCCTCATCCATTCAGTGAGTTAATCCAGGCAACAAAAGGGCTGGCGTGTAAAGAAAAACATGCTGATTTTCATATAAAATATAAAATTAAACCAGAAGAGAGGCTCAAATACCCATGTAATCAATGACTGGCAAGATACTGTGACTGACTGCCAACTCAAATTATTGTCAGGCAGTTTGGCACATCCCCAGCTGTAGTATTGCCCAGACTCCATCTATAATTATTAGCCACACTGTTATTGCTTCCAGAGATTGCATTATACTTTCTACAGATGTGTATTACTGATGGTTTCTCTGCTTCTGCTATGCTCATCGTTCTAACAGTTGAGACAGTACTCCTGTTTCTTGGCCACTGTATGCAATGAGTGCGGAAGAATTACAGTGGGGAGATTGGGATTATCTATTCTCAGACACTATGGTATTGTATAATGTGGGAATATTCAGAACCTAAATCCTGGTTGCTTTTCTACATGGGGATTACCACAGAAGTCAATAAGAGGATTTAGTGAGCAGAGCAGGATTTGGCACTACAATAAGTGGTAAATGGGTTGATCTGGACCCAACTGTATATGGAAAGAAAAAAGGTCATCTTAACCTAGACTACATATCAGTATTCCACAACAAATTATTAGAATCTAATTCTAAACAGTGTTCACTTTCCTTCCTGACTGCAGAAATGGTGCATTCTTAAGGAATCTGCAGGAAATGAACAATACAATATCTGCAGATAAAAGGGAACGTTTCAGCAACTACGCTCACATTTGTCCCACAAAGATGCATATTTCAGCAGTTCTTTGGCACCTGTTCTACAATGGTGCCCTTCTTATCAAATATCAAGCTGTAGCATACAAAAATCAAAGAGAAACATTGCTAGGAGCTAGGAACATACTGTGTGTAGGATAAATAATCTGATATTACTATTCTCTGGCTTCTAAAGCCAAATTTTCAAAAGAGATCACCAAAACTGTTTGTGATGTCCATGTGCAAACACCCATTAGCACATGCAGATCTGAGGTGTATGCATACAAATCAATGCATGTGTAGTTTCAGAAGGCACATTTGAAATATGGACCTTTAAGAAGATAAAAATGAAAGAAAAATACATTCATGTTAATCATGTATATATATATATATATATATATATATGTATTATTCACCTGACGTAACAGAGTCTGTGATATTCAAGTTGTTCAAAGAAAGCCCTAATGATTGCCGTGATGAAGAAGAGGATGTGCTGCTTGAAGACTCAGAAGATGGTCGAGCCGGCTTCCCGGTATTTCCGGTCTCTGCCTTTAAGCGATCATTTTCAGCTTTCAGTATCTCAATTTCATTCTAAAACAAAAAGAAATCAGTATAGAAACATGGGGGATTTTTGTCTCTGAAAACCACTGAGCACGGGGTGGTTGTTCAGGCAACTTGCTGCTCACCAGCAAGAGCTAACTGATTGAGCAGCTCTGTAGCAGCATGCAACAATATATCAACAGTACAATACAATTAGCAGAAACTGGATTCCCTTCAGTGCTGAAATGGGAAGGGGGGGAATGCTAAAAGCTCCTTTTACTCTTGCATCAATATCACCGCTGATCAACACAATGTTCAAGTCCTTGTGTTTACTACAGGTCTGACATATTGCACTTGGAATTTTCACTCCAGAAAGCCATTTTACTTTGTCAAATATCTTATATAGTAGTTATTTCATTTAAGTGGTTACTAAAATCTCAGCTAGATAATGCTGCTAAAGTCACAGAAGACTACCGTTGCCGCTAGAAGTACATTGAATCAATGACGTCACCAAGGAGATACGAAATTAAAACCAAACAATAAAAATAAGATAGTTTAACTGTTTCATAACCCTTGTTGACATCAGACACAGTTTTTGATCATCCCAACATGGTATTGTTCACATAAGAGCAAAAAAAAAACCACTTTTGATGAAAACATATAGTGACAGATGAATCAGAACAGTCAGGATTTTTTTGTTAGCTAAATCCTCCGAGGTGCCGAGAGATTATCGAGTTTACAATAATCAAATGAAAACTTAGCCTGAGCACAGCCTGGTACCAGCTAAATCTAGCTTTTAGACGCTTCATGAAACACAGTACACAGCAACTGCTTATTCCTGGAGATGGCATTGCACATCAGATTTAATTCCATATTCACTCACATTCTGCTAAGTGTCTGAAACTTTCATAAAGGCTCTTCAACCACATTTTAAAAGTAAAAACATAAAGGATAGCAATCCTCCCCACACCCCCAATGAAAGAAACCAAACAAGCAAAGAATGGTGGGAAGTGAAGAGAAGGGGTCAAACATGTAAAAAATGCCAGCAGGTAATAAAGGCACCTGGGTTCACATCTGGAATAGGGCTCCAGTGAAATGAGTCATGTGATATCAAACCCTTCCCCATCATATATGAAATTATTAATTGCACCAATTTGCCCAGCTGAGCCACATTAGAATGATGGGCAATGAGAAAGCTGTGTTGGGAAGGTTTTAGGGTGCTCTGAGTGTGCACAGTATAGTGCTATACAACTTATTTTCCCCTCCCCTCCCAGAAACACCATGTGAGCTGGAGAGCCCAGGAAGGTTTCCCTTTTAAGAATGCTCTAGGAAGGAGAAACATGGCAACAACAGTGATTGCCAGGAGCATCAGGGGACTGGGGACTAGCCAAGCACTGTCCCAACCCTGTGGAGTCATGTGACCACAGCAAACCATTCCATCCATCCTAGGAGCACACCTGGGCTGGAGCCCTCCTCAGAATTTCATTTCAGGTTCCAGACTCTGTGAGCTGGTTTTTGCACTTCGGAGACTGAATGTTCAGATGAGGGTGTAGGAATGGGAAGGTGCAGCTAGGATTGAACACAGATAGGCCCTAAATCAGCAGGGCTCTGTGGTGAAGACTGCCGCTACGAGCTCCAGAGATAGATCCTGTAATGGCGGGAGCAGCCAGCATGCTTCCAAACCCCCAGGACTCTTCCAGTGAATGCAGTCACCTTTCTGAATTTCCCCTTTCTTCACAGAATAAGGTCTCATGCAGATGGAAGGGGAGTTTGTCAGCAGGCAGGGGTGGGGAAGATGCAGGCTGAGAAGCTGGGTTGAGGAAGGACATGAGAGGGGGTCATGGGTAATAATTAAGCAAGAATTTTAGTGGGCTAGTAAAAACAAATTGTTTGGGTTTGTGGAGAAGAGTTGGGTCAGGAACTAATGAGTCCAGTAGAGGGGATAGTCCATGTACATAAAAATAATAATGCCTTCCTCCCCCCCTTGAGTTAACAAGCTGTGTAACAATCAGCTTCCTGATCTCTTTGATTGTCTATCATATCTCTTCTTCCCACCCAACCCTTTTAGATTGTAAAAGCCTTAGGGAAGGGATTATGTTTTCCTGTGTATCTGCAACACACATTTTGATTGCTAGTGTAATATAAATGATGAGAATTAATATTATCATTATAGTGTCTAGAGTTAGAGTTAGTAAGCCTGTCGCTAGGAAGTGCTATCGATCTCTCATGTTCCTGTGTTCCAACATTTCTCTACATAAACAAAATAAAATAATGGGAAGGAGTAAAAACCAAACAAGCATGCTTTATGTGAGCACTGCCCTACTTACTTATGCCACTGCACTGACCTGCATGCGGTTCATGGCTTCACGAATCTGATCAAGATGGTGTGCCGAGCTGAGGGCCTCGAGACGAATGTCTGTTAACTTTAGCTCTTTTTCCCTTAGCTCACTCTTTAGCTGCAGAATAATTTCAGCCTCTGCCTCTGTGCACTCACATATCCTAAAGAGGAGAAGGAAAATAGGCAGGAGATTAAAGGAAACATCTCTCCTACAAGCAGTGTCATTATTACATATCAAAGAACAGAAAATGGCTGCTGCTGGTAAAACCTAGGAATGGAGAGAGAATTTTATGAAAGCAATATGAAGAGGTTCAAACTGCAAAATAATAATAAAGAAAAAAAGGTAAAATGTCCAGATGAAATGATCATTTCTCTTTTTTATCTTTCAAATTTAGTTAGTTTCCTGTGGTGGAAAAAAAAGATGTAAAAACTGAGTATGTACAAAAACCTAGAAATTTTTTTTACATGCTTGGTTTTTCAAATGTGGAATGGCAGTATTTTCAAATGGCTTGAACTATATTTCTCACCTGTGCCACTTTTTCTGTGCAAAGGCTATGATTTCCCCAGGTAGCAGTGATCAAAACGGAGCTATGCTGGTAAAATTAAACTATTGGTACATACTATTTATTAGACACCAATAGTGTGCTTTGTGCTGTGCAATACACAAAAATATAGCCCCTACCCTTATGATCTAACAGACAGTCCCTGCAGGGGCTGTCATATTTACCTATAGTCACCGCATTATAATATATGGTTTCTCAAATACTGCAGTTATTTACTTATACATATAATAGGGTAAATATGTAACTGTGGCTAAATGTTGATTTTTACAGTGGAGACCATTGCATAGTGTGGTTACAGAGACAGAAGCATTTCACTTGACTTTGTC
This sequence comes from Chelonia mydas, assembly GCF_015237465.2. Classification (NCBI taxonomy): domain Eukaryota; kingdom Metazoa; phylum Chordata; order Testudines; family Cheloniidae; genus Chelonia; species Chelonia mydas. Next base: position 277,577,662 of record NC_057849.1, read on the forward strand.
TAGTGAACCCCAGTAGCTACCTGATTCTTATTCTACAATAGTACAATTCGCCTCACCTGTTATGTAGAACACCATGTTCCAGAACCCATTAGCTATCTTAATTAAATCCATTCCATGACATAGAACTGTCAGAAAATGGAACAACAAGTTTCTGCCACACTTCAGCACCAGTCAATGCTTGTAGTCAATTTGCTCTGATGTTATTTTGCTTTTATTACTTCTTCTAAATAGTTAATGTTTATAAAATACTTTAGAGAGGAAAAGCACTACATAATCAGTATTATTATTGCTAGTAGTATGCAAACATGAAACAGAGGTCAGCTTTCAATTGCCAGAATGCATGCAAATGCATTTTGGGAAAGAAAATGACACACTCTTCAGGTTAGCACTTGGATATAGCAATTCCATGCCTCACACTCCTTTTTACCGGGATCTATGCTTGTATATCACATGACCATTTTGCCTTTTCTTTGGTGCCCAGATTACAGATGACCTGCATATACACACATTAGACAGACAGAAGCAAGTGGAGGAAAGAAAAGGTTTAGAACATGAGACTCAGGTCAGAAAAATTAAAAAGAAACCGCTGCAAAGGAAAGAAGATATAGTTCATCGCATATAAAAACATTAAATGGCAAATTAAAGAAGGGAAAATGTCAGACTTTAGCCTGACTATATTAACACCATGTACCAGTATTTTATATATGAGAAAAAGAGATAAAGACTCATATTACAACTTACTAGGCCATTCCCCTTCACTCAACCACTGCAGCCACCATCACCACTGAACTGATGAGGGGTTTTGCATGTGTGGGAATACTAAAAGAGATATTGACCTACCAGAAGGCTAACTTTTCTTCAAAGCTAATGGGGGAATTGTGCAACCTCTTAAAAATCAAGGCCTTGAAGACGTTGGTCTACCACCCCCAGACAGATGGGCTGGTGGATCACTTCAGTAAGACACTGAAAGAGATGCTTAGGAAACCTGTGACCTTGGATCACCATCACTGGGGTTAGTAACTTCCACACCCCTTTCTGCCATCCATGAAGTGCCACAGGCACTGACAGGGTTTTCACCATTCGAACTACTATATGGGAGACAGCCATGCAGGATCACAGACCACCACCACGAGAAAGCTAATTTGGTACAGTATGTGATCCACCTGATGGAGTATTTGGAAACACTGAGGGCTTTTGCTAAAGAACACCTGCTGAAATCCCAACAGAACCAGAAACGGACCTGCAACCAAAGGGCCAGGATGCGAGAATTTGGGCCTAGGTATAGGGTATTATTGTTGCTATTGACCTCAGATTCAAAGTGACTGACCAAGTGGCAGGATCCATCTGAGGTGGAAAGAAGGGTGTAAGGACCAGGCTGTAGGCGGTCACAGCTGGGCTGACGTCTGCCCGCCAGGGACAGAAGTCGCCAGGCCAGAGTTAGAGGAGTCTCAAGGCCAAGCTCCATAAACAAGAGTCAGGCTTGAAGTCAGGCTGGAGTGAGAGACTGGAGATCAGAGGCAATACCAGGTTAGGATCATGAGGCAGTAGTCAGAGTCAAAATCAGGTTGGAGTCAGAGACTAGAGTTCAGGAGACAAGGTAATGTCTGGCATAGTAACAGGCCAAGATCTGTGTGGTTGCCCAGACGACTTCCTGGACAGACCCTGGGGTTAAGTAGGGACACTTGTCCAATCAGAGGGCCACAGGGTACTGTCACTCTGGGTTTCATGAGTGGTACTTTCTGCGGCACCTGTTCTCCACAGTGCTCCCTGTACGTGCTTCTACAGGGCCTTCCAGTGGCACTATGGAAATATCAACCACCCCAGGCTCTGCAGATCCAGGTTCTAGTCCCTGGGTCCTTACAAAGGGTGGGGGTGATCAATTATGATATCTACCAGCCAGGGAGAGAAAATAAATGCAAATATACCAAGTGAAACTGCTAAAGGCTTGGGGGGACCAAGAAGGCCTTCTCATAGCACCTTTTCCCCTACAAAAACTCATTAGATCACCCGCAAGCACCATGATGCAGGACCAATACCAATGGAGGGAGAACTCCAGCCTGAACAGAAACAACAATTATGATAGCTGATTGAAGCCTTCTCCTCAGTATTCTCGGTGCTGCCTGGAGGCGCCTACCATCACACAGACACCAAAATGAGGGAAAAGGTCAAAGAAAGCCTTTGACCGCTTCCATTGAAAATTTGAGAGATAGTCCATCAAGAACTGCAGGCCATGCTGAACTCAGGGGCGGCTGAGGAATCCCACAGTGAGTGGATACCCATAATACTTGTGCAAAACTCAATGGGTCAACACAGATCTGCATTGATTTCCAGAGTGAATGCAATATTGAAATTCAAGGAGTACCCATGCCTAGATAGATGAATTGCTGAACAGGCTAGGAGCTGCCAAATACATATCCGTTTTTGATCTAACAAAATGTTATCATCAGATTCCTTTGAAAACTAAATCACCAGAGAAGACTGCATTTTCCACCCCTTTTGGTATCTACTACTTTAAGACCATGCTACCTTCCAACACCTAATGAACCAGTTACCCATGGACGTTAAACTGTGGCATCCAGCAAAGATATTGTCATTTCTAGCAATGAGTGGAACGATCACCTAAAACACATTACCGCATCACTGCAAGCCCTCAGAGAGGCAGGACTAACGGACAACTCTGCCCAATGTAGACTGGCCAGCGGGGAGGTAACTTACCTCCACTATACGGTAGGTGACAGGTGTCTGAAGCCGCAGATTGGTAAAGTACAACCTTGGACCAATGCCCCATGCCAACCACCAAAAAAGCAAGTGTGTCGCTTCCTGGGCCTTGCCAGCTATTATAGACTCTTTGTATCAAGTTTTGCCACCATTGTGGCCCCCTGGCAAATCTGATAAAAGACACAAGCCCTAAGAAAATTCAGTGATCTGAAGCCTGCAATAAGGCACTCAAGATGCTGAAAGGTCAGCTAAGTTGGGAACCAGTTCTCTCAAGTACAGACTTTTCCAAGATGATTCATACTGCAGACTGTCACTTCAGATATGATTCTTGGGGCAGTACTTTTGCAGGACTCTGAAGGGGAAGCACATCCCATTCTTTACCTTAGCAGGAAGCTGTTTTCCTACTCTGTCACTGAGAAGGAGACCCTGGTGATGAAGTGGATCATAGGTGCCTTATGATATTATTTGTTGGGGAATCCTTTCCTTTTAGTAATAGACCACACACCCCTCCACTGGCTGAACTTGATGAAAGATACCAACCCTAGGATCATGCAATGGTAGCTTTTCTTGCTGCCCTATAGTTTCCAAGTAATTCACCAAGCAGCAAGGGACCATAAGAACATGGAGTTTTTTTCATGGGTAGGGGAAGAATAAGGGATCCATAATGGTACCCTGGCACTGAACTTGAGGTGGAGAGCATGTGATGGGGTATATATACCGTGTACCAGAACTGAAGGGGGTAAAGAGCAATTCTGGGCCCAGATGACCCCACCCAGCCACCCCCCATCCATACTGGAGAGTATGCTTGAGCTGGAGGCAGAGCACAAAAGGGAGCCAGACAGCGCAGAAGCAGCTTGACAGGGCTGGAGTTTGGTGGAGAGGGAGGGCCCAGGCACCCCTACCAACTCCCCTCCTTACAAAGGGCACAGAAACCCTCACTTCCAGACTCTCCCTTGAGGGAAGAAGGAGAGGGTAAAGACTTTTAGAACCCCACAGCTTCAACTGGACAACTGCAGGGGTCAACAAATGGACTGAAGGGCCTCCCCCAGTCATGAAGGCAGGGGACCCCATATCTTCCTTGGGATTCAGTCAGCCTGAGGAGAAATGAGACTGACTGGTGACCTGACAAGCGGGTCTAGTCAACACCCACCCAAAAAGCAGACCAAAACAGGGTGTGATTGTGGCCCAGGAGAAATATTGGAGGTGGGGTGAGCAGAGGCCTAGCACCCTAACCAGCAATGCCATCAGCGATTATCATCCATCCCAGTTTAGCGCAGAAAAGAGTAACATAATCCAATGGCTAGGAGTTGAAGCTGGACAAATTCAGACTGGCAATAAGGTGTAAAATTTTAAGAGTGAGAGTAATTAACCACTGGAATAATTTACAAAGGATTGTGGTGAATTCTCCCTTACTGACAATTTTAAAGCCAAGATTGGATGCTTTTCTAAGAGATCTGCTCTCGGAATCATTTTCGGGAAGTTCTATGGTCTGTGTTATACAGGAGATCAGACTGATGATCACAATGGTCTCTCCTGGCCTTGGACTCTATTAATTGTTCTAAATGGTGCATTCAGTGAGTTTAGAAATGAAGGGAGGAGAGCAGATGGAATGGTAGTTAAAAAAGAAAGGAAGTCAAGGGTGTTTTTTTTGAGGTTGGGGGATTCTTGACTATGCCTTTTTCTTTGTGGAGAAAAAGCCAGCATAAAGGGAGGTAGATACAGGGAGAGGTGCTGAGAGTAGAGGTAGGTACAGGTAGTAGAGACAATAAGCAAGTGAGATTGGTGACAGAGACAGAGGGAAAGAATAAAATGGCACTGGTGAGGAAAGGTGGTGGGAGAGAGGACGAGGAAAGGGAGGGAGGGAAGCCAAAGTTAAGCTTCTCTTTTACAAGTCAGCTACTTTGTGTGTGTGGAGGAGAGTGCAGCAGAAGCGGAGGATTTCAGGAGGGAGTCAAAGTGACTAAGTGACTGGTGTTGGGGATGTAGGCGTCAGAGTGGAGAAGAACTGGCGGCGAAGAGAACAAACGTGTAGTGAAGGGTGTCCAGCAGCTCATGGGATGTTCTCAGAAGGGGAGATGGGAAGGAGCCAGGGGGATGGTACATGACAGCAACATAGATGGGGAGAGTGTTGTCTGATGGAGCATTGTTCAAAGGAGATGGTGGAGCAGAACACTGCAAGGAAGACTGAGAAAAGCCCAATGCCCTCAACACAGCCATCTGGGGATGACTTAACACAAGGGGTGTGAGAGGAGAAGGAGGAGGGGCTGTGCTATAAGACAGCGCTGCTGCAGAAACAGTGGTTAAATGGGGGTGGGGGTGCAGGTTTTTGTCAGAACCAGGAGATGACGGATGGAGAGAGAGAGAGCTATGAAAAGGTTGCAGATGTTGGTGATCGTTTCTGAGATATAACTGGCCAGGCTTAAGGAGGTCTGTTTCACAGTCCAGATATTTGATAAGTGCAGCTAGTATAGAAAGAGAGACTTACGCAGACGCTGACTGTGATGGTTTCAATGACAATGTCCCACAGTCCCCTGAGTTGTGGGGCAATTTAGGTGATGATGGAAGAGATGAATCGGTGAGTTCTTCTATGTCGGAATGTGAGGAAGGAGGCTTGGTGGACTTTTTCTTTCCAAAGGCCTGTTTGAATGAGCTTCTTAGCTGGAGAAAAGAGAAAGAGAGAAAAATTACTTCCCTTGCCTCTCTGGATTTGTGCAGCTTCTATTTTGAGGAGTTAGTTTGCAGATGCCATCCTAGCCACTGCCTGAGGTCAGTATATAGAAGCAGGGTATTAACATATGCAACACAGTATCTCTAAAGATATGATACAGTGTTTTTTTTATTAATTCAGCGCAGCGCAAACTGAATGCTATGGAAAAAGTGCAGGATCAAGTGCTTTGGCTAAGGGGGTGCTCATTTAAAACCATGAACCTCCTGTGGAATTCCATTTCCATGGCATTCCCTTCAAGGTGACTGGTTTTAAATAACCACTTTGTTTCTAGAATACAGGCAGACATTGCTGATATCAAATGCTAAAAGTATAAGACAAAATCCAATTGATGTGGTTTGTTAATTTATTTTTCTATTAAGAGTTTGAACTGGAGAACTATTCAAACATATAATTTGCTACAATTAGGATCAGAAGCAAGAGAATTTAAGCTGTGATATAAGTTTTGCCCTTTAGTTTACTGTTGAGAAGAACATTAGCTGAAAGGTAGGTATTTTTTTATTGCAGTTGTGTTTAAAGTAGCAAGTTCTTCATATATACAAGCATTGCCTTTTCTTGCTAGAAGCTCTTATCCATTATTGAAAAGGGACAGAATAGCCAAAGAGCCATTTATTTCAGGAACCAAGAGGACAACAGTTTTGTTTGCAATGAATTTTCACATTTTAATTAGTCCATTCGTTGATAGAGTAGTCTATTCAGAAGAGTAACTGATATTAGGAAAAATTGTGCTTTTCCTCAGAAAATTGCTCTTGTTAAAATTGTATGAAGCTTGATGACAAACTGATCCCTCTACAAAACAGTAAGGCACTTAAGCACTTTACTTCAATGGAATAATTGGAGAGTGGGGAGTGTGACCACTAATCAAAGAAATATTATTTAAGTTCTTTCCAGCTCATGATTTTTAACAAGAAAGAAATGGATTTTGGCTACACTCCCCCTTTCTACATTTTAAACTTTGAGATTAAAATGAATAGAGACAAACTGAGAAGACATACAGGATAATCTGTTTTTAGAAGGTACAAAAGCCTACTGCCAAAATGAATAGCAATCATGCCAAGATAGGGTTCTTTATAAATGCATGCCAAATTTTCCATGGTTTATATTCACCTCACTTCCTCTAGAGTTCACCTTGCAGAAACATGAAAGAGTGGGGAATTACAAATCAAGGGAATGAAGGCTGATGAGTATTTTAAAATATTACCTGCATAAACATTTTTTAAACAACAAAAACATATTTTTTATTATGTATAGAAAATATTTCAATAAAACTTTCATACTGTGTGATATCTTTGTGATTTGTTTGATTAAAAAGCTTTATTTCTCTAAACATTGTATCTTTTTCACTCTTCGAACTATTAACAGATTTCAGCTCATCGTTTGGTAACAATTTTTAAGTGAATCCATTTTACTAAAGAAAATTAAAACAGTGTTATCAAAGCCCAGTCATTTGTTTAATCATAGCAGCTATTTTAATGTTATAATTTTGTTTTAAATTGATCCTGACTGATGTAAATAATTTCCCACTGGTAATCAACAATTTTTGGCTTGCCAGGAACATCACAGTGTGACTTTGTATGAACTGCTCCATATCTCTCTGGCTCCACAAGAATATTGTAGATGAAATGGGCCATTATGCTATTCAGGAACGAGGAAGCTACATAATATCTAGGCGATGGGTTTAAACCTGCTGAGCACATACCCAATTTTTCTTTTTCTTTTTCTTGGAGTCAGCATCATTACTGCTGCCAATGCTAGAATGGCTTGTGGCACTGTTGATGCTGGAAACACTTTCTGAGGAATGTTGTCGTCTTATACGCAAATCTAAAAAAAAAGAAGATACTGTATAAACCATCTGTTCATCTGTGCTATGGACTCTAGTTTCAATATAATAAGTCATACCTACATTTATGCAGCACTTTCTTTCTCTAAAGGAGCCCAAATACACATACGCTATGTAACAGGCATTGATGTTTTTTCTAGCCCTGATTCAACAAGGTATTTCAGCATGTGAGTAGTCCCATTGAAGTTAAAGGGCTACTCACATGCATAAAGCCAGGCACAAGTTTAAGCATCTTATTAAATAGGGGGCTCTCACTGAGGTGCCAATCCCGGACAGCAATTCGTGCAAGTGGACCCTTATATTTAAGCAGATCCTTGTCCAGGATTGGGGCCTAACTATGTTACAGTTCAGTTGCTTAAATAATTTTCAAAGCACTGACTTACTTCTTACAGAGCTGTTGTCTGAAGGGTCTGGACACTGTTTGACCCTTGGCTGAATTGGATTTTGAAGCAAGATTCTACTCCCTGACATGTCACCCTGGGAATCAGCAACCAGTAGTTTATTGAAAATAAAATATAATAAAAGACCTGGAAGGTGAAGGATATTGGAAGTGGAATATAGTGGAGCTTTTTGTTTTATTATTTTTTTAAGTCTCTAATAGCCATATCCTAATCACCAGAAAACATACTCCTTGCATACACCCCAAAATATTGGGAGGAACTACTTTTTAAAGGAATTATTCAGAAGTGCCACTTTCTAGAATTAAGCTACATTGTATTGAAGACATTTAGTAAAAAGGTCTTGGGATAGTTGCTCATAAATTATGCTACTTATAAAAAAACGATCAATGACATTTACAAAAAGTCACCTTCCTTATCATTCTTTCTTCTCTGGTTATTCCTTTTTTGACTGTTGATTAACAACATGAATGATCCTGCACACCTTTGCAATATATGGTTTGTTATGTGAAGTCCTGGACATGTTTTATACCCACAGGTGTATTGAAAGGGTTAACTTTTAGCACTCAGCAACTGATTCCTGACCATACAAATTTGAGAAGTCAGGGCTCCAAGAACTGTGTGGCATATAGGTGATGCATGTGAGTTTTTCAGCTGTGGAAACACCACAAATATGACAAACACTGACTCCAGAATTCTCTCATCCTTGCCACAAATACTGTCCTCAAAATAACAGAAAACCAGCAGCTTTGCTCTTCTCTGGGGAACAAATTAGTACTTATTTGGACAGTGACAAAAACATACCTTTGTGGGCATGATCAGGGCCATTCAAAGCTCCCTGAATAGCAGCTTGTGCAGCAGAATTTTGGGCTTTCAGCATTTCAATGGTTTCTCTTAGTTCTATAAGCTCAGATTCCTGTGGGAACAGCCGAGAGAGTTTCAAAATATATAACAAAGGAAAAATGTTTTTCCACAATAAAAAAAAAAATTATAAGACATCAGTGATCAAACTGAAGTCAGTGGGCTCTCACAAGGGTAAAATTAAGTCCCAGATAGACTATATAGTTTCTTTCAAAAATAATACATTCAGCTAACATACTCTCATTTGCATTTATGTGACTTCAAATGCTGTGTAATAATGATGAAGTATTAAGAATTTTTAAATCAAGATTAAGGGAGTACTTGTGGCACCTTAGAGACTAACCAATTTATTTGAGCATAAGCTTTCGTGAGCTACAGCTCACTTCATCAGATGCATAAAGTGGAAAGTACAGTGAGGAGATTTTTTATATATACACACAGAGCATGAAAAAATATACATTGTAAGGAGAGTGATCACTTAAGATGAGCTATTACCAGCGGGGGGTAGGGGTGGGGGGAGAGGAATAAACAAGGGGAAATAGTTCCACTGTTCCTCAGACGTTCTTGTTAACTCCTGGAAATGTGCTGGAAATGGCCCACCTTGATTATCACTTCAAAAGGTTTTCTCTCCCCCCACCCCACTCTCCTGCTGGTAATAGCTCATCTTAAGTGATCACTCTCCTTACAATGTATATTTTTGCCTGGTCTGTGTATATATATAAAAAATCTCCTCACTGTACTTTCCACTTTATGCATCCGATGAAGTGAGCTGTAGCTCACGAAAGCTTATGCTCAAATAAATTGGTTAGTCTCTAAGGTGCCACAAGTCCTCCTTTTCTTTTTGCGAATACAGACTAACACGGCTGCTACTCTGAAATAAATCAAGATTGGATGTTTTTCTAAAAGATACATTCTAGGAATTATTTTGAGGAAGTTCTATGGCCTGTGCTACACAGGAGGTCAGATGATGGTCCCTTAGAATCTATGAATCTTATGAAAGAAAAATAAAATATTTCAGCACTAAAGATTGATCTAAGAAAGGCTCTTCTCTGAACATTCATTACGACATTCAAAGTCATTATGTAGCCTAAAGCAGATCAAATATTCTCTTCTACACCCCTTAGCTTGAAAGATGATTCTTTAATGGATGAATTCCATCCTCAATTTGTATATCATTATCAAAAACTCTAAACTGTACATAAAATGTTAAGCACAAAAACCTGCTCTACAACAATAGCTACGCAATTTACAGAGTAACATTGTTCCACTTCCAGGCCATAAATTCCACACTGGAATGCAGAGTCAATTTTAATTAAAAATACTTCATTTACTGCTGCATTAAGAATCAATCCTTCTAACTCTCATTTTATATAATAAGGATTAAAGCTGCTAAAGGAATTTAACCTCAGTGGCAGAGGAAAGAGGAGAAGGAGCAAAACATGCTTTCAAGTCTCTGGGAAAATGAGTTTACTTATGAGCTGATCTGTTTCAATGTCAGCATTTTAATCTCTTCTGGATAGGGGGCCTGCTGAGGGAAACTAGACTTAGAAAAGATTTTTAAATATTGTTTTTAACATAAAATGTTTGAGAACATTTTGTTTAATATAAAAAAAAGTCGCAAGAATGCTTTTTATCATGAGATACTTAAGGGCTGGTTTTGCCACCCTTACTCACTGAGAGTAGTTCCTAATTCAGCAAGCGGTTCCACTTAATCAAAAGGAGGCCAGACAGTGAACCACTACTCACATTGACTTCAGTGGAGCTACTTGTGTGAATAATTGCTTACCAGCAGGCAAAGGGTTCAGTCTGGCCCAATGGGAGCACTTGCTGAGTAACAGTCTACTCAACATAAGGAAGGGTAGCAGAATTCTGGGAGCTCCAACTTGCAAGGTACTGAGCACCCTGCTGCCAATCCAGCAATGTATTGAAGTGCATGGTTTACTTTAAGACTGTGAGTAGCCCGCTGTAGTTAGTGGGAATACTCAAATACTTAAAGTTAAGGAAATGCTTTGCTGGATGAGGTCATGATGCTCAGCAAATGGCAGAACTGGGCCCTACAACAGCAGCTCCTTTAACTGGGACCGTGCGTCTGATTACATATACTAGGTATTAGGTTTGGATATTTCTTCCCCTCTAAATAGCAAAATCAAAACCAAATCTGTTAGACAACAGCTTGGTCACATTTCACAGACACTTTCAACAGGGTCATTTTTCTATATTTAAAATCCTTTCTTTTGCCAAATTTTTAGTATTCTGACAATGTTGTCGGATTGGAATGAAATACTCCGATTGTTTATGATGAGCTTTTGTTGAAGAATCTTTCCATATGGATTAAACCAAGAGTCACAAATGTTTTAATTAAAATCTGGAAATGAAAGATTTTATCTTCAAACCATACTGTGATTTTGTTAGGGTAATCTGATGTGGCACAATTTAATTCTTATAGAGCTTTATGAAGATTTGATCAAATGGCCAGGAAAGAAAGATGTGTCTGTCTTGTTGTCACAGCTGTCCTTTCTTTCGATATATTTTTTTTAAATTTAAACACAAACCCTAAAATAATCTGCTATGTTCCACATTCAAGCGCCTGCTTTTGTAAGCATACCTTTTGTTCAGCTGTCATTGTTAGGCTCTGCAGTCGGCCGGTCATATTTCCTAAGCTCTTTTCAAAAGCTGCTACTAGATGAGCCTGTGAAAGAAACAGAAGAAAAACATCTGAAACGTCGGTAGAGTATGAAATGGACTGAGCAAAGCTTCCATGGTACATAACGTACAATTCATGTGTTTTGGCTGGTCTAATAAAATCTGTAATCTTTAGCACTCAGTACTTTCTACTTCACCGCCTTGCTTTCTCCCACCTCACCCCAACTGCCACAGCATTTTCCACTTTTCCAGACTCAGTTTTATCTTCTCCAACTCTTTAATTGCAGCCTTCAAGACATTTAAGTATGATTTGCTCTTCTTGTCACTCTGGGCAATAGAACTTCCCCCCTGACATTATTCTTTCCCATTACTGAAAATAACAACAGAAGGACTCATGCACTCGAATTTTAAAAAAAGTTCTAAGCTGTCAGGCTCCCAGATACAAAGCTCGTCTAGAAGAGTCCATGGAACCAGACTATGGGAAGTGTCTAGATACTGTCATGATGACCTTTTAAGATATTATTACTTTGTCTATTTCTCTGATACAGCAACACTCTTCTGAAAGTGTCAGACATTGCAGAGAGCCATAATATAATCTTATTCCTACTGGTCTTTATAGTGGGTTGAGTCTGCATATATATCCCTTGTGTTGTTTTAATATAAAGGCACTGATTTCTTTGAAGTTAGATGCCTGCATTTTTCAATGATGCAACAAACAGAAATTGAAATTCAGCAATGCTTTGTTTTACAATATTTCATTCAAATTTTCTAAGAATACCCAACACAGACTATATTCAAGAAGTATTAAGCTAGACACACTCATTAGTTGTTATGTATTTATTTGTTTAGATGAAGAGTCAATTGTCATGGCATCTAAAATGTTACAGCTATTAAACCACCAAGGAATTGCAGGAAAAACGTGTCAGCGATGTTATTAACTTTTTATGGCTGTAAGAGTCACTTAGAAGGAGAAAGAGTGTGTTCATGCTTACAGTATCAGAAAATATGCAAATGGAGGGATTTCTCTCTAAGAGTTTGTAAGAGGGCAATGGACTGCTATTTCCATGGAGCTCTGTAGGATTCACAAAATCCACAGGTCGCCTCGCTTAACTTATTTTTTTCTGGGGGATTGACGCTTAACTTACACATACTGGCAAAGAAGAGAAAAGGGCAGGAGGAACTTGACAAGATGAGAGAGGATGAACAAGATATGGTTAAAGGACAGAGGTTCTTTTACAAAATGTGAATTCATTGCTCTGAAAAGTACCTAGTTTAAAACAGTATAAAATTTGTCAAAGGGGAGAGCACTCCTAAATCAAATACATAGGATGCTGGTGGAGAATTGAGAATACAGTACATGCTAGAATTATGGAATCTCCTGTCACAAAACCAAATAGTAAAAATGACTATAGGCAAAGTTTTCAAATTTAGGCACCTGTACTGTGTTTCCAAAACATGCACACCCAAAGTAGGCATTGTGGATGCAAAGAGGTTAACTGTGCTTGCTCAAGCACCCATTTTTGTGCAAAATTAACTCTTTGGTGCATACAAACATATATGCTACTCAACAGCTTTTGCAGATGCAAGTTCTAATTCTTTTGTGAGCACAGTTATTAATGTTGTTCAGATGTATTCAGGTGTACTTAGTTGTTCCCAAAATCTTCTAGATATTGTCCAAGCACACAGAAATAAATAATTGTGCCCTGAAAAGTGTACAATCTAAAAAAGATTAAGGCAGAATAATGGTGGGGGAAGAGGATACAACACAGAAGATTTTGTTTGGTCCATGTCAAGGTATGCTGTTGGGAGATGAAAGGGACCTCCCATCCCCTCGCTCAGCATATTATTTCTCATAGATGGAAGGATATTATGCACATGAGACTGGCCATATTCAGAACTGTCTTTTTTAACGCTGTAAATAGTTTTGTACACATTTTAGAGTGATGTAAAGATTCTGCAACATCATGTAAAAGTCAGTGTTATAAGTAGACATAGAGAGAGTCATATATTTAATTATTTATGGTAGTAGTAGTCAAACAATCTGCTTTTAACATATGCTCAAGGATATATATTCTATTTCATAACTCAGCCTTAAGCTTGCCCTGAAAAGATGCATGCCTCAAGGGCTAAATTTTTATAAACATGAGCCTAAGTGTACTTGGAAAACATGTAGTTTGCTAGAGATGAATCAGCAATTGTGTGTACAGATATCTGTTTTGGATATTTGGCATGCATTTATGAAATTGTCAGCCTAAATTATAGAGTACAGTTTATATATATATTTGGACGGTCAAGCGATTAAGAAAATTAATCATGATTAATCGCACAATTAAAAATGTGTCACAATTAATTGCACGATTAATCACACTGTTAAAAAGGGAATACCATTTATTTAAATATTTTTGGATTTTTCTACTTTTTCAAATATATTGATTTCAGTTACAACACAGAATACCGAGTGTATAGTGCTTACTTTATATTTATTTTTATTACAAATATTTGCACTGTAAAAAAAAAAATTCACCTTATACAAGTATTGCACTGCAATCTCTTTATCATGAAAATTGAACTTACAAATTTAGAATTATGTACAAAAAAACCTGCATTCAAAAATAAAACAATGTAAAACTTTAGAGCCTACAAGTCCACTGAGTCCTACTTCTTGTTCAGCCAATCACTCAGACAAACAAGTTTGGTTACAATTTGCAGGAGATAATGCTGCCCACCTCTTGTTTACAATGTCACCTGAAAGTGAGAACCGGTGGTCACATGGTACTGTTGTAGCTGGCGTTGCAAGATATTTACATGCCAGATGCGCTAAAGATTCATATGTCCCTTCATGCTTCAACCACCATTCCAGAGGACATACGTTCATGCTAATGAGGGATTCTGCTCGATAACTATCCAAAGAAGAGCGGACCTGACTCATGTCCACCAGCAGAAGGTTGATTTTCTTTTTTGGTGGTTTGGGTTCTGTAGTTTCCGCATCGGAGTGTTGCTCTTTTAAGGCTTCTGAAATCATGCTCCACATCTCGTCCCTCTTAGATTTTGGATGGCACTTCAGATTCTTAATGCTTGAGTCAAGTGCTGTAGCTATTTTTAGAAATCCCATACTGGTACCTTCTTTGCGTTTTGTCAAATCTGCTGTGAAAGTGTTCTTAAAACGAATATGTGCTGGGTCATCATCCAAGACCGCTATAACATGAAATATATGGCAGAATGCGGGTAAAACAGGACAGGATACATACAATTCTCCCCCAAGGAGTCCAGTCACGAATTTAATTAGCACATTACTGAGCATCATCAGGATGGAAGCATGTCCTTTGGAATGGTGGCCGAAGCATGTAGGGGCATAAGAATTTTTAGCATATCTGGCACATAAATACCTTGCAATGCCAGCTACAATAGTACCATGTGAAAGCCTCGTCTCACTTTCAGGTGACACTGTAAATAAGAAGCAGGCAGCAGTATCGCCCGTAAAGGTAAACAAATTTGTTTGTCCTGGTGATTGGCTGAATAAGAATTAGGACTAAGTGGACTTGCAGGCTCTCAAGTTTTACATTATTTTGTTTTTGAGTGCAGTTATGTAACAAAAAAAATCTACATTTTAAGTTAAACTTTCACGATAAAGAGATTGCACTACAGTACTTGTATGAACAGAACTGAAAAATACTATTTCTTTTTATCATTTTTACAGTGCAAATATTTGTAATAAAAATAATAATATAAAGTATGCAGTGTACACTTTGTATTCTGTGTTGTAATAGAAATCAATACATTTGAAAATGTAGGAAAACATGCGAAAATATTTAATACATTTCAATTGGTATTCTATTGTTTAACAGTGCGATTAATCACAATTATATTTTTTTAAGTTAACTGCGATTTTAGGGCTGTCCATTAATCACAGTTAACTTAAAACAATGTAATCGTGATTAATCATACTGTTAAACAATATATATATATAATTACAGTGGAGATATATAAGTTTAAAATCAGTATATATATGTGTATATATATACTGTTTAAAGTCATCCTTGATGTTTTGGAAATAGCACAACTTGATTTCTTACACTAATCTCACACTCTCATGTCAGTTAAAAGAAGACAGCAACTGCCTTTTAAAACCACCATTAGTTTTTAAGGCCACTTT
Source organism: Chelonia mydas (assembly GCF_015237465.2). Taxonomy (NCBI): domain Eukaryota; kingdom Metazoa; phylum Chordata; order Testudines; family Cheloniidae; genus Chelonia; species Chelonia mydas. Next base: position 277,593,000 of record NC_057849.1, read on the forward strand.
CCACTTGAAAAATCAGCACTGTATTATCAAAACAATCCAGGCAACTTTACCTTGTTTTAGTTATCTTGAATATGACAGGTGACTCAGTATATAATCAGAGCTGAAGTAGAACATACTCTCATAGAGGAATTACTGCCAATTTTCTCCTATTTTACATTTGTTAACAGCAAGATAATGGAGTTTCTCCATTCATTGCTTCATGAAAAAAATCTGTGAATAGATATGCACGCAGTCTTCCATGAGTATAACTCCCAAGTGTTTGGTGTGGGCATGCAAACCACAAAGAGGACATGTAATTGTTTGCTCTGATTATACATAATTTATACCACTCTTTCATGATTATGATGTAATAAAGTACAAGTCTTCAGAAGGTAATTGGGCATATTTATTATCATCTATATCTTAAATTCAGAGCTCTATATAGTATAATCTTTAATTTACATTGCATGTCTCTATGAATATTTAACCAGATGATTATGGGAAAAATTAAGGATTGAAAAGCTATATTATCTGATGTAGATATAACATATTGTGGCCTGAAAAGCTTTAGAGAATGATAGCTGTGTCACAATCATGGTTTTTTTTTAAAAAAAATTAGTCTATGATAGAATGTATTTTTTTCCTTGCAGTTAAAAGTTCCATAATTTTAAAGCATGAGTGGAATTGCATCTGGATGATGATGGATCTCGCCTGAGAGAAATAAGAATGGGTTTGCGGATGTTAAGGGGCTCAAAACATGCTCTTTAGTTAGTTATTTCATAAACCTCATGAATGAGAAGCAAACTGTATGCTGAAAATAATTAGAGAATTATTTTTGTATTGAATAATATTTGCTTCTATTACCTTTGTTGTCTATCGCAATAGAATAGAGTAATGGCCTACCAAATAAAGAATGTTATTTTTTTTAATTCAAAGGGCTGGACTTTAGTGAGCACTTATTTAAACAGAAGTCAGTGGGACTACTCCTACTGGAGTGACTAAGCATAGTACAATCTAGCCAGATTGTTCACTGGAAAAGTCCTCTCAGCTTGATTACCCAAACTGAAATGCATAATGCCAGGCAACAGTTGCTCTACAAAAAACCCTTATTAATATTTAGAAAGTTAAATGAGGTACCTATTTTACACTTTTGAATTTCCAATTAAAAAACTGAGTAATAATATATTTTTGATATATTTGGGTGAGGAACTGAAATCTTCCATAATATGGAAAAAACAGCCCTTTCTTGTTTCTTATAAAATAATATTTCTGAATGGAAATACTTTAAAAATATTTATAATCAATCCTTTGCATCTCAAAAGGCTTAGTTGATTATGAAGATGGCTTCAGTTACAGTCTACACAATTAAAATAATGAGTAAAATAGTCTAGAATAATTAGCATAAATGCCACTTATTTCAACACAAACATACTTGTATTTTTACATCTGTAGTGCAGTACTGGTACTTGAAGTGATACTCTGGAGCCATAGTTAAGGAATTGCATAGCCATTCAATATGTTGTCAGGCAATATTAAAAGCATTTCTAGAGCAAAGTATATACAAATATTATTCATTTGTAACAAGTTATACAACTAATGCCAAATTTACTATAGGACCTGATGTTGCATTCCTTGCATCTACAACTCCCTTGGAAAGCAACTGGAGACGTGTGTGCACGGGATCTGCAGAATGAGTCCCACATTGTAAGAAGACCAAAACCTGATTTTACTCACTGAATTTTATGACATTCTTGGAAAATACAATCTTGGGTTTAATGCCCAACTTGAATGTGATGTCTATATATCCAAGGCTATGTTTGCTTACATTCTTTATAGCTTTTACTGCTCTGCTCACATTTATAAAATAAAGATAAGTAAATAAATTTCCTCCCACCTGACATGGCTGAATGAAAGGATGTGAGAGAGGCCACAAGGGATCTGGCTGATTGCAAGAAGTGAATGTATATCTGGTGACCTTTCCTGTTCGCCTCCTGCTATTATCTTGTTGTTTGGCCATAGGATAGTGGTTCAGGGCTGGCCAAACAAGAGTGTTAGCCAAAGAACCCCCTCTGTTTTCTAGTGGCATCCTGGGTCTACTACAGTTTTGCCGTCATGCACCCTTCAGCTTTATACAGTATGAGGCATTGATCAAAGTCACACTGAAAACACAGGGGAGGAATGAAGCTCAGGCTGATGACTGGAATCTGAGCCCTTGTCAGTCAAGCAGGAAGTTTGCTGATTGGATACATTTTGAACTAAAAGCTGCCCTTTCTTAATTAGTATAGAGATTTGCCCTTCAGTGGCACCGAACCAAGCGACAGACTAAGCCAGAATCTCAAACTAACTGTAAATTAAGCACCCAAGCAGCAGCTGGACTCTGCGTAGGTTTAATCACTCACAAGTAAAACACTTTGGAGTTTATCAAATGAGAGAAATAGATAAAATGAAGCAGAGTGCTTGATATAACAGAACTTGCATAACAAAAATAAACCCAAACAAGCAAAACTTTTAACAAGGGTTTTCAAATATCTGAAGAATGGTCTACCTTGTAATTGACAGGCTTCAACCCCAAAACAGAAAGCAAAGCCTTGGCTAATCTGATCGTATTTCAACTTGTCAATTCTTGTAGCAATACATGTACCGCATAAACCTTACCAAGATGCTTTCATGACTAAGCAAATGAAGGAAAAGTTGCATAATAATATAGAAATGAAATGAAAGACAAAAATGTTCCATTTTGACTCCCACAGAGTACTTTTGCTTGACTTTGCCAAGAGAAACTTTATACAGTAAAATAAGTTGGGTGGGTGGCTTAGGAGGTAATTATTAATGATGAATATTAGCAATAGGTTTTCCTCCCCAGAGCAGAGTGAGAACAAAGGGTTGCATATTTTCCAGATACTGAAAGGACTGGGAAATTGGAGGCTCAAGAACTGAGGATCAAAAGATGGATATTTCCACAACAGGGATATCTGAAATGGTTAATACAATACAGGAAATACTCTCATACAACATTTGACTTGCTGTGGCCCAAAAGTGAGAGGTTATGCGTGACAAAGAACCAACATGAGGGACACCACAAAATTATTCATGCAGGGAACTAAAAATGCTGTGAGATTCCTCCTTTTAGTGTAACTTCTAGAACACTGACTGTTTCATGATAATTTCTGCTTTAAATAACTTCACATTTCTGTGGAATGTAGGTAACTTTGGTATCAAACTGAGTGAAATGAAGGAGATTTGTCAAGTATACCTCAGAGCTTTAAAGATATACAATTAGAATTCTGAATTTATTTGATAGCTAAAACCTGTGTTTACTAAGATGAAGAAAGGGTCTAACTAAAATGAAAAGCCTACCTGAGTTTGTCATTTGATAATTAATTTTAACTATATATAAAAAATTACCTTTAAACTAATTTGCAATATTTATATTGGTTTTTTTACTCTGTGAACAGAATAAATTTCACAGTCCAGATAACAATTAAATGATTACATAAGCTATAATTTATTGAAAACATAAATCCTTCTGTACTTTTTATTAATAGTAAATAAGATCTGATAAAACATCCCTAAGAAAACACACAACATACTTACATGTAGCATATCAGCAAGATGGTCCCTTTGATTCTTTGGGTTTATAGGAAGGTGTTTTCTATTAGGCCTTAAATCTTTTATATCAGTGATAAGGGAGGGAAGCAGCCTAGGACTGGCTTAATTCTGACAGTGATTTTCACCAGATGGATTTGTAAAATATATATCTCATGACAGCATGCAAGAAAGTTGTAGTTATAAGTAGTGGTTGCTTTTCATCTAACATCTTTTTGGAGGAATTCCTGATGTTGAGGGGTTTGGAAAAAAAGGAGAAGTTTCTCTGGCAGGTTTTTTCCTGCTGCTAACAGGATCTCTTTTAAAACTGCTCACAAGTTTAGAATGGTATAAGCAGTTTCCAGAGAGATGGATTAGTAGGCAGGTGACACAGTCAAGAGAGCATGATAAGTTTAGTTTAGCACATGAATATCACCACCACAGACGGTGCATATCTGCATACACAAATACATACTCTCATGCAGAGATTTACATATATATGTACATATTGACAAATATAGAGTCTATATATTTACTGTGCTGTTGTGAGACTAGAGGTCTTACCACTTGGCATTCTTGTTATACACACAGATGCACAAAAGAGCTGTGCAAATAATTTGTTTCCACAAAAATGCAGGGGGAGGAATCATTTTGTGTCAAACAAAATGTTGTTTCGTTTCATTTTCAAGTTGTTTTTTCCTTTAAAAAATTAAATTGAAGTAAAAATCTAAACAAAAAGTCATTTTGACTAAAAAACCCACCTTGTATCCCCTTACTCCCTTGCACTGGCTATCTGTACTGCAGGTTGTAGCATAGGAGGGGGAAGAGCCCCTGTTGCCCCCGTCCCTGTGCAAGTGAGTGGGAGAGGGTGGGGACTCGGTAGAGCCTAGACTTTACTTCTCCCACCCCAACATGCCGGCAAGCATAGACCTGCTTGCCTGTGGGGTATCATATGCTGCTTCTGGAATCAGACGAGAGCATGGGAGAAGACAGGGAGGCAAATTGTGACTCGCTGAGCAACAATCTGCTTCCTGATTTTCTCTGGGGCAGTGCTGAAACATGCAGGAACACTGGTTTAGTAACAGAAGGAAAAGTGCCACCTAACAAATCACCAGTATGACATCCTGAGGCATCCTTGGTTTTTTGATTGTCTGTTATGTTGACCTCCCATCAAAGTAAAGATCGAGCCCAATACTGTTTTCCTTGTAAGATATGAAAAAAAAAAATCCCAGCCCAAGATGGTGTCATTCAGGCTATAAAATCTCAGTGGAGTAACCCAACAACAGCAAGCCACGCTGAGGGATTCCTAATTTCATCAGAGAATCATCATTTTCCCAAAGCTACCACACACTGGTACCTGAGAATACACAGACATTTCCTGAAATTAATGGAAACCTCTGTAGATCTAAATTTTAGCCATCCCCGAATTCTCAGTACCTCTAGGTGTTAAAGTAAGTAAGGCACTGAGTAGATACAGTGCATTCTTAATGTATTGTGTTATCACATGTTATTAGGGAAGCACACTCCAAGTAAAATGTACAATAATATTCTCTCTCAAACATCTCAACTTTCACCAAAGATGGTAACTCTAGTTATTTCCTGAACTGCTTTTAAAAACCTCACTGGATTGTACAGCAATTATCTGGTAACTCTGAAACCATAGTAACTGTACACAGTACACACAGTGCTCACATTCCTTATATTGCATTATATCCTGATAACATGTTCAATAACTCATGTCAATTCTGTATAACAACTGAGAGGAACAACAGGGAGCTCTCTATGAAATAGCCCATTTCCATTAGTTATAGATCAGCACTGTTATTGCAGCATATGAATTTCACTCACAGTTTTATAATGTTCTCCCCTCCACATCTATCTATATTTGTACTGCATTCATTACTGTGGTATTTTGAATAGCTTATAGAATTATATAAATCCTACAGAGAGTCTAAATTTGCATAATCTCTGTGGGCCTCTTCCCCTTATTCTAGGTAAGATTTTTAAGAAGAAATTATCATCATTGATACGATGGGAGAGCTACATTGAAAAGATAGAACTTTAGTCCTGTCAGAAGCATTTGGTTATTTTAGCTCTTACAGGAAGGATCATTTTATGGCTTATTACAATTTATACACAAATTTATAACACACCACACTGCCTGTTACCCTTAATTTCCCACTTCCAACCCTTTATGCGTAACAATGTAACCCACAATTGCCCACTTCATTTCAATTGACTGCCTCCAACACATGTAACTCCTTCTTCTTAACAATCTGTCCCAACTCATATTTAGCTCAGACACTCTGCTTCCTTCCTCAGATCTGAAGAAGAGCTCTGCATAGGTCGAAAGCTTGGACCTTTCCCAAAAGAAGTCGATCCAATAAATGTTATTACCTCACCTACTTAGTCTCTCTCATATCCTGGGACCAACACAGCTACAACACTGTAAACAACAAAGGATCACTACAGTTTTGGACCAGCTGCTAGGAAAGTTCTGTCATCCCCTCACACTACTCTTGCTCTTGGTGGTCATTTCATTGTTCCTGAGGAGCGCACCTGTGGTGGCTGGCCTTGGTCATCAAGGAAGAGGGAGTTCCTGAGATAACCTGGTGCAACTGATGGAGGGCTTTGAAGAGCGAAGCCAAGACCTCATATTTAAACTGGCATTCCATAGGGAGGCAGTAACATCAAACCTCAAACTTAAACTGGTATTCAGTGTGCAATGACCAGGATGATGTGCTCCTGCTGACCGGTATTGCTTGACAGGCAAGCTGCTGAATGCTGTTCCAATTGGAGCATGTGTGCGTCTAAGGTGTCATGGCTAGATAGAGTGCATTCCAATAATCTGCATGGATCCAACAAATGCATGGATCATCATGATCAACTCTATTGCTATATGGATGAATTTCTGACTTCTAGACAATCATAAGTGGAAGGTACTTTTTGCACCTATTGGAATGTGCCTCTGCAGGGTCAGTTATGTATCCAGAAGGAACTCAAAGCCACGAAGTGTTTTCTTCTGAGAGTAATGATATGGTGTTGACCAGTTTTCATAACGTGTTTTATTCTTCCTCTGTTAGTATATTCATCTTCCCTGAGTTTAATTTCAAGCTACTGCTATTGCTCCATGCACTGATATCACTCAGAGACTGAAATAGCAGGGAAATGGTGCTGTTCAAAATAGTCATAAGATCACAAGAACAGCCACTTTGGGTCAGACCAAAGGTCCATCTAGCCCAGTATTCCGTGTTCCATCAGTGGCCAATGCCAGGTGCGCCAGAGGGAATAAATAGAACAGGTAATCACCAAGTGATCCATCCCCTGTCTCCCATTCCCAGCTTCTGGCAAACAGAGGCTAGGGACACAATCTCTACCCATCCCTGCAAATAGCCATCAATGGACCTATCCTCCATGAACTTATCTAGTTCTTTTTTGAACCCTGTTATAGTCTTGGGCTTCACGACATTCTCTGACAAGGAGTTCCACAGGTTGATTGTTCATTGTGTGAAAAAATACTTCCTTTTGTTTGTTTTAAACCTGCTGCCTATTAATTTCATTTGGAGACCCCTTGTTTGTGTGTTATGAGGAGTAAATAACACTTCCTTATTTATTTTCTCCACATCTGTCATGATTTTATAGCTCTCTATCATATCCCCCCTTAGTCATCTCTTTTCCAATCTGAAAAGTCCCAGTCTTATCCATCTCTCCTCATATGGAAGCTGTTCCATACCCCTAATCATTTTTGTTGCCCTTTTCTGAACCTTTTTCAATTCCAATATATCTTTTTTGAGATGGGGCGATCACACCTGCTTGCAGTATTCAAGATGTAGGCGTCCCATGAATTTATATAGAGGCAATATGATATCTTCTATCTTCTTATCATAGAATCATAGAATATTAGGGTTGGAAGGGACCCCAGGAGGTCATCTAGTCCAAACCCCTGCTCAAAGCAGGACCAATCCCCAACTAAATCATCCCAGCCAGGACTCTGTCAAGCCTGACCTTAAAAACTTCAAAGGAAGGAGATTCCACGACCTCCCTTAGGTAACGCACTCCAGTGCTTTACCACCCTCCTAGTGAAAAAGTTTTTCCTAATATCCAACCTAAACCTCCCCCACTGCAACTTGAGACCATTACTCCTCGTTCTGTCATCTGCTACCACTGAGAACAGTCTAGATCCATCCTCTTTGGAACCCGCTTTCAGGTAGTTGAAAGCAGCTATCAAATCCCTCCTCATTCTTCTCTTCCGCAGACTAAACAATCCCAGTTCCCTCAGCCTCTCCTCATAAGTCATGTGTTCCAGTCCCCTAATCATTTTTGTTGCCCTCCGCTGGACTCTTTCCAATTTTTTCACATCCTTCTTGTAGTGTGGGACCCAAACTGGACACAGTACTCCAGATGAGGCCTCACCAATTTCGAATAGAGAGGAATGATCATGTCCCTCGATCTGCTGGCAATGCCCCTACTTATACATCCCAAAATGCCATTGGCCTTCTTGGCAACAAGGGCACACTGTTGACTCATATCCAGCTTATATCTATCCCTTTCTTAATGATTCCCAACATTCTGTTCACTTTTTTGACTGCCACTGAACATTGACTGGATGTTTTCAGAGAATTATCCACTAAGACTCGAAGATCTCTTTCTTGTATAGTAACAGCTAATTTAGACCCATCATTTTATATGTATAATTGGGATTATGTTTTCCAATGTGCATTATTTTGCATTTATCAACACTGAATTTCATTTTCCATTTTGTTGCCCAGTCACCCAGTTTTGTGAGATCCTTTTGTAGCTCTTCACAGTCTGCTTTGGATAAAACTATCATGAGTAGTTTTGTATCACCTGCAAAGTCTGACCACTTTCCATGGTTAGGTGCAAGGTTTCCTTTAATCAAATACCACTGTCTCTGTGGCATATCTTTGTGTGAAACCTAACTGATATGGGTCTCGGACACTGGTGGAGTACAGGTGAAGTTAGTGATGGCTCTTAAGTTTTTCAGTTTCTCTACCCAGAAATTCAACACAGGAAAATAGCTGGAAAATTTTAGTTTGTAAAAACTCTTTCTGGAGAACTGGCTGGACAATTGTGTGTTTAGCTATGCTGGAAAGTCCCTTGATATTAACCTTCACTTAACTCCATATATATACCACATATATACTGTAAGAAAACCATATTATCTAAGGAAGCTATCTGGATAATTTTCTACGCCCACCACCATCATAAGATGACACTTTACATTTTACGGCATGACAACGACAATTTCCCTACTTCAGTGAAAGCCAAATTAATTCATTTTGCAGAAGTTGGAAGAAACACAAAATATATTTCAAACACAGTACTTACTTCAATATTTATTTTTTCTTTTTTTTACAAAAAAACTGATTATAAGGTATTTATTTGAATTTTCCAAATAGAGGATTTTGGTATTTTTTTTACTGAGCATACTAATATAATAAATCTTCAAAAAAATTATTGTTTTATTGCAGCTGATATGAATTAACTGCCTCCTTTGGTGTCTATATCATTCAGTAAGGCAGCACCACAAATTTGCTGTTCAATTTTTTAAAAATGTAATAGACGTACTCTGTAGCAGAAATTTAATAACCATCACAAAAATGAGACTTTCATTATGGCTCAGACAAGCAAACAGGTGTTTTGGGGACTTGGTGGTTTAGGTGACATATAATGGAATACAGTGTCTTTCACTGTTACTATACGTTGCTGTTTCGTATCTGTCTCTGACCAGATATGACTCAAGTCCTTTACATTCGACTGGTTGTTCAATAACCCATAAAATGGATTGGTGGCTTCATTTCACTGGGCTTGATTCTGTCACCCTTACTCACATTGGGTAAAATGAGACTATTCAGGTACTAAACATGAATAAGGGCAGCAGAACTGGGTCCTTAGGGAACAGGTATCACACCACAAAATAACATTACAGCTTGTACTCTTGTTGACAGTATCAGAAGAGACACTAAAGACTGAGCAGCATGGAGACTGAAAGGCTCTAACACCAGGAGATGAACTCTTCCATTTAGGGTCAAGCTATTTGGTGGGATGCCCATATTGTACCTGTTCAGTGGATATAGGTCCCCAGACCAACCTTTTCTGTGCATTATAGACACATTGAAATAAATACATGGTTAAAAGGACCTCAAGTCTCCAGGACCGTGATTTGGGCACCTTTCACATGCACTTAATTGAAAGATTCTGGTACATCTTTAAGAACTTATTAGTACAGCAGCAGATTTTGGAAGTTATTTGTTTCAAGAATTATTTACAATAATAAACAAAAACTACTTACATTTGCTGAAAGCTGGGATGTGAGGGTGGCAACTTTTTCCTGTGATGCAACCAGTTCCCTTCGGAGTTTATGAATTTGCTGGATTGAGAACAGGTAAACTCATATCACATTTTTGTTTCATCAGCTATTGCATTTCCTTTATTTTTTCTTTAGAGGATCACTAATGTTTTACATTATTGTAATTCCATTTGTATTAATCGTAAAACTACTCAAAAAGCCAAATTATAAAATCATAATAGTTTGGCATCTAAACTGCGCACATAGCATTTGTGCATGTTTTCATTGTACACTCAAAGGCCGCATTTATGGGAGCTCTTATTTGATGTCCAAATGGGTACTTACAGTATGTACACAATTCCCAGCCTGGACATGCAAATGTGATGTTTGGAACCAAATTTTCTAGGCCCTAATTTTTGAAAATTTGGCTCTAAATATATAATATCATTTGTACCATCCCCTGATAAAGCCTCAGATCCTGAAAATAAAAGAACTTGATGCACTCACTCCAAGGATTACTACATGTGCTATAAGAAAATGTTCCCTGCATTCAGTGCAATATAACTGTATGCCCTCTAAAACCTCATATGTTTTAAAATACTATGGGCCAAATATAACAAGTACATTTAAATTCTTCTCCATACTTTCAAGAGTGAAAATAAATTTAACCCAAGTCTAAATTCACTCAGTACAGATATCCAGCACAAAGCCTGTGCATCACTTAAACCCCACTTAACTCCTACCTGAGAGCTACCTACATAGGTCTTGTGCTGATCCTCTGCACAGGGGGATTTCACTCTAAACCTCTCTCAGATTCTCACATACAATGGATTCCTCCCCAGCACAAAAATAAGATGGGTAAAGCCAGGCAAGAAAAGTGAGCACACACAACATTTTCACATTAATGCTTACATTTATAAAGGACATTGCAGTGCTTTAGCGAGGTGATTCCCATGAAAATCAAAAAGAAAAATATTGTGCATGCTTTAAAAATCAATGAGTACTCATAGATACAAAGGCTAGCATGTGAACCAAGGATGTTCTCACTGGTGCAAAACAAGGGACATAGGTTACTAAGCTTTTTCTTCATTCTGGACTGACTTTTTTCCCTTCCCCAACCTCTCTCCCTTGTTTTCAATACCAATTACTCCCCCTTTTTGTTTTAGTTACACTTGGGTAGCACACGCCTGCAGCTACAATAAGGTGGTTCTCATGTTGTGCTATTCAATACCCTGTTTCCCTAGAGATTGATAATGTCCATGAAACTCATCTTCAAGACACAGAGTGATAAGGAGCTCCTTCATGCAAAAAAAGAGGGATGATTTCACCTCTGTGCACTGGGAAGTGAAGTACGTAAAAATGCCACCTAAGCTGCTGTAAGTTAACAGTAAATCCTCTGCTTTATCTTTCACAGAAAAGACCTTAGAAAGTGTTAGGGGAAATCAATATTGAAATATAGTGTGGGGTAAGAGAGGATATGCTTATTTTTCTTTCCACCTCCACAGTATTTCATAACACCTTTTAACAAGTGTCAAACTTTGCTGTATATTAAACATTTTGAGTGTGGAAGAAGAGCAGAATGATTGCAGGAATCAAGGAAGGTTTAAGAAGTGTTTAAAAAAAGTGCGTGTCTGTGTGAAGTGGCAGCAAGATCCTTGGTGCCATTTTACTACCCGCGCTCCAGCAGAAAGCCTCTTTACTGTGACTAATATCTCCCTTTGTGTAAGGCTATAATTGGATCCAGCTGCTGACCTAGTCTTGTTACTAGTTCATATAGAATCTGAGGAGAGAGTGGCTTTTTTCCTACTTCAGAAATGATTTACATGTGGCAACAATCTGCTTTTCTCTAAAATTCATCAACGTGGACTGATTCAGTAATTTAGCACTGTGCAACATGCTAGGATGTGGGTGATACAGGCTCAAGAGTGGACTTTGTTTTCTTGCTCCCAAGGGGAAGCACTTGCATTGATCTGCATAGATGTCTCTGGCTAAATAGGGAACGGTACTGATGCAGTCTGTAAAGAGACAAATCCCGACCCCTTCAGCCTCAAGGTTGAGACACTGATAGACTCTCTCCATCCTTTTTGTAACTGATCCAAAAATCCTGCAGATTGAGGACTAGAAAAACATTTGTCAGCACAGCTGCAACGCATTTTTAGCATCGAGTCTTTTTTTGCAGTAAATTTCCACTTTGTAGCAATACTGTCAACTAATGAGCTCTAATAATACTACTATACAAGCATCCCATCACATTCAGGGAAGATTTTTACCTCTGAATGTGCCTTTTCTTCTGCCTGCAAGAAAAGAGAGAAAATAGCCATTTTAAAAACAGAATCAAATGCAATATAATAAAGGTAACAAAAATAGCAAGAAATTACATGTCCCAATATAGCTGCACGAAGAATTGAATTTTAAAGTGAATCTTTATTCAATTCATTTATTCATTTATTAATTCAAAACAGTGAATTAACTCCTTTTGCCCTTACTGGAATAACTCAAATTGAGTACAAATAAAGTTTTGCCTGAGTAATGACAGCAGGATCAGGTCTATTATAATTGCTAAAAGATTCTTAAGAACAGTAGAAGAACTGCAGTAACAACAACTGCAGTTATAAAACATCAAGGAAAGTTTGTTGCAGTGTAACTGTGTGTGTGTGTGTGTACCTGTGTGTACATTGATACCACCACCAAAATCACTAGTAGAATTACAGATGTTTTACTGTAAATCAGGCGACCCATCTAACAGAGTAATATATATTACAGTAATATCTAGCACCATTTAAAATGAACATTTACTAATGGTTATGAAAATATGTTATCTGAGATACTGTGCTACTACCAAATGCAGGCCTTTGAATATGAAACAGTGGCATTACATTACATTACATCTTACATTCCACTTTGTAAATGTTGTCTTTTTAATGGTGACCACTGATAGGGCATTTAGACATGAAGATGTTTTCTAGCCAATGATCATGAAGAGGAGTCATTCAAGGAACTCAAAAGAATTCTGTACTTCCAAGAATACTATTGTGCTTGCGGAATGAAGCAACTGAAAATGCCACATGGGGATATGATGTAGGTTGCTTCATTTCTGGACCCAAAGCAGTTGACAATACTATGGCAGCCACTGCATATCAGGCAAAGCACATATCTGGCAAAGGAGTAATCAGATGACTCCCTTTGGCCAAAAACCAGAATTGAGCAGGTAGTCCCCACAGGAAGCCATACCCACTCCTCAAAGGGACAAGTTCCAGAAAACTGGTCTTTTGATTCTAGGTGAAGGATGCAAACAGAAGGAACGAAATGTGGTTGTGGAGGCAATACCGACTTGTAAACTATAACCTGTGACACAAAACTAATTAATTTAAGGCTTAAAATTAAAATGCAAACTAAGATCACAGCAGTCCAGCCCCAGGCTTTTGGAACATAATGTGATACTGACAGCCAAATTCCGAGGAAAGTCTACTGGAGTCTAAAGGGAGCTTAAACTGACTCCACTACAATCAAATTTTTAGCCTCACAACAAAATATTAACATGTACTTTACAACTCCCTTACACATCACCTCTTAGTTGGCTTACTACAGCTAAGGGACTCTAAGTGTATGTCACATGTTGTGGAGCCAGTAGAGAGGAATACAGCAAATAAAGCAACAAACAGAAGGGTGTAAGAAGGTATAAATTACATTAGGCTATTTTAAATTTACACTACTGTGCACCTTCTGTCAGCTCCTTATAGAGTAAGATACACCAGTTTACTGTCAAAGCTGAGAAACTATTGGTATGCCACAATCTACTAATACCCACTATATGGCAAACTGTGCTGTGAAACAAAACTGTTTGGCTCCTTACAAGCACAATGTCTCCAAAAGCTAGATCTGCAATATGTCTGAATCCTATCTGAAACCACAAATGGAATTAGGTCAAACAAGCAAAAACAATTAAAAAAACCCCAATACATACTGAAAAAACTGATAAATTCTGAAGTCCTTTCTCATTGGACCTCTCCATTGTGAGAAATGCAATATAAGCAAGTCAAAGAGTACATCCTTCTGAATCTCAGACTCCAGCTCTTTTGCTGATCTCTGCTGATAATAATCTAAATATCATTCTCTTTACTTGCTACTCTCTCTTGGTCTCCCCACTAATTACTGATTAAGCTGCAGCAAAATTATAATGCTAAGAATGAAAGCAGTGGTTAAAGAGATTGATAAACATGATTACTTGAGACATTTATTGAAATGAGGGCTACTATGGAATTCTTGCATGGTACTTTTGGCCTGAACTGCAGAAAACTTCCACCTCTTTTATTTCTTCTTCCTGATGGGATCTAATAATGGTAAAAAATGAATTATGTGTACCATAACCCCTCTGAAGCGACCTCTTTCTGGAAGAATTGGGGCAAAGCATAACATCACTGAACAATGAATTTATGTTCAGCTGATCTGATACTGAAAGCCAATCTTTTGTCTGATGTTTCCACTTGTGCACTGCTTCCTGATTAATTGCTGCAAGATTGTCTGAACTTTTTCACTGGAGCACAGAGGACCAAGCAGGAGAAATTCTGATCAAGGATTTTCTTCCTGCAAGTGCAATCTCACTAGTTTTATAATCCTAATTCTTTCCTTGCCCTTAACAAAACCTGTCTATAGCTTCCATTACCACAGTTAGATAATCAGTAACTTAGCAAGAAGTGTGGTCTAGTGGCTAAAGAAGGGAACTGGTAGTCAGAAGTCTCAAAATGTATTGCTAGTCACTGACTTGTTGTGTGACCTTGGCTAAATCTTTTAAACTCTGTGCCTCAGGTCACCTATTTGAAATATGGTGCTGTTAGGCTCAGCTAATGGTTGAAAGGTGCGTTGAGATCTTGAGTGGCATAGGTTATGCAAACACAAATTATTATTATATCCTTGCAACAATATAAAATATTGGGACGGAGTTATTGCAAAACTACTGACTGATCAAACAAATGATGAAAGCTCCAGGTGTCACTTTATCGTTTGCTTTTTGTCCATCGGCCAGTTTTTCTAAAAACTGACATCAGAGCTGAAATACAGCTTTTGATACTCCCTATGAGAATAGATTATAATGCTTCCAAGAGAGGGAAGTGGCACCAGGGCTTCTTCCACTAGGAAAATGGAAGAGAAAGGCGCTATTCTGAATGTTACTGCCAGAGACTGTTTTGGGGTTAGTGTGTGTGGAGACACTCCACCCCAAGAGGCAACTCAGAGAGGCATGCTGGCTTTTCAGTAGTGACTGTGAGGCAGCAACTGTCAACAGTAGAAAACGTCAGAGCTTGTCACCAGCAACACAAGGACTGAGACAAAGGATGCCCCTTCTGCAAAGGTATAGGGTACAAAGGGGTGAGGATTGAGAAAACATGCTCCTTGCACCTTCTCATCCTCATGAGGGGTTAGACAACATCTATTCTAACTGTAGTTAGCTAAAAGATTACAAAGGATCACTTATCTATTACTCAAGAGAATATACAAAACACATACATAACTCTTCTCATTTAAAATATGGACATATGTCTTGCACTGCAGCTACTCTGTTATTAAGGCTTTTGTAAGTAAATCATTGCCCTTCAACAGCATAACAGGTGCAACAACATATCACACAAAAATCAGAATTAATATTTCCTTTTTACAAAAAAGCCCAAATCAAATGAAGACTTAAAACCAAACTTCCATACGGGCTGGGCGAACATATTTAATGAAATAAATTAATTTTAAAGAAACTACTTTTCTCTTTGAAAAGAACATCTAGATACTGTCATTTTTGTGAAGGATCAACAGGCATTTAAACTAGACATTGTATCCCCCCAAACAACCCTGTACTTTTAAGAGGAATTTCTCAAACAGTAACATTAAAAGAATGCTCCACAGGGCACCCAATTACAAGACCTCGCTCTTAAAGAGCACAAACACCAAACAATGATGCAATCAGTCAAAAATGACAAAGCACAATAATATAGTGCAGTGGATAATAAGCAGCCCCAAGTGAGGTTGGCCTCAGCATGTTCGTTTTTTTATATTTCAGCCTTCAAATTATACCACAAAAGGATTAGTGAGCGCTAAATTCACCACTTAAAGAAAAAAAAGATGCTAATTATATATGAAAAAGCAAAAGTATAATAATTGAAGTCAAATAGCCGTTCCACTGCTTTTTGGCAATACTTACATGCAATTTTAATCCACCTAAACTTAAAATTATTTAGTGAGCTAGAAAGCTTTATTGGAGATGTACAATATCACAGGCAGGACTTTTTTTTATTTTCCTAAACTATCAATACTTACTGTAGAATAGAGCGAGGACGTGCTGGAGACCAGTGATAATGAGGACCCGTGTACTACAAAAAATGGGGAAAAAAAGTGCCATTATATAAAATATTGATGAAACAGCATGAGACCTTTCCTGTGGAGCTCAATAGCGGGCATCTCTTTTCAAAATGAGAAACAATCTTCCACAAAAAGCAGCTATTAGAGGTTATCAGTGTACACAAACAGCGGTTATTTTTCTTGAACTTGAAATGATTGCTCTAAATGGAGAAACATTTGCCTGTGTACTGTAGGTACAAGAGATTTTTAATGAGACAGTATTTTCACCAGTAAACCAAACATTATCTCTATTGTTTGGCAGCGAAGCACCTGATAAACACAGAGTTTCAAGAGACCAGAGATGGAGCTACGAACACCCATCTATCGAGAGTGCTGACTGCAGAGTTCTAAAACACAGCATGCAGCTATCTCATCTTTCATATGGAGGAGTGCCTTGCCAATGATATAGGAGCCACTGTAAATGTCCAGGTCTTTCTTATCTGGTAATTCTCTTCAGATCAACACAGAGCACTCCATGCTTGGACTTGTAGTCTGTTTTGGCACCTTTGTATTTAAAGGCAAGTGGTGCTGCAATATGCACTGCTGTATTCTAATTGACCATCAAAGGATTTTAGACTCTATAAGCACTGTATAAAGACTGTAGGATTTGGTCCCAATGAATGGGCCATTGGGCTCTGGAAAGTGGCCAGTTAGGACTACAGTGAGAGAACATCTGAAAGCCACTTCTGTTTAGCCTCACAATGTTTAAGGTAGATCCTGAGGAAAGACGCTCCACTACAGAACCTCAGAGAAGATCTGTTGGTTTATCTTTAATACAGTAACATGAAATGTTGTTCCGTATTGTCTGAACAAAAATTCCACAGTTGTGCATGCTGTTTCATATTTGCTCTTAACCAGGAAAAAAAATTATTACCATATTATGCTGTTTTAAGAACTGTCTGAAGCATGTGTGTGTGCCATGCATGAGACATTAACAATTAAAACATTTCTTGATAGGCAACCTAGACTTTACATCACCTTAGTATTTGGTAATCATTGCCAATATCCTGGGTACACTTCAAGATACTATAGGATCCAATGCCCATCCTGAGAAATTTATAAATGATAGTTGCAACCCCTCCTTCCACCCGCCATCACAGAACATTTCCTGCTCTGCCCTTGATACCATACCCTCCCCCTTACTCTCACATATTCAGCCTCTCTAACTCTGACCCTCACATGGTCTTCTTGCTCCTTTCCTTCACTGTGTAAGTTAGCTCTAATTTCCTATCCAAAATAAAATACGTTTTGGCCACATTTCCCCCTTCATCTATATCAACTCATGCCCCTTTTCCCCTTTACCTCAAAGGTCTATGAACTACTAAGGTCCATTTACTACTGATGCATTGACCTCCTCTCCCCTAACTCACTCATGCATTCACTCCAGTCTGGCTTCCACCCACTCTGCTCCAGTGAAACTGCTCTCTCCAAGGTCTCTGATGGCCTGTTCATTGCAACTTCATACTTGGCGCCCTGTTTTAACTTGGATTTTCTGGTCTTATTCTCCACTCTTCCACTGTTCCTTTTGTTGTTTCCTTCTGACTGTCCCTTCCCCTCAGGGTGCTGTCACTAGTCCCATCAAGATCTTATCCTTAGGTGACATTGTATGCTTGCATCAATTCACCAAACTTCTCTAAGCAGATGACTGAGGAATCAATCTGTCCCGTTTCCACTGCCACACACTGATATACCAACAAAAAAGCCAAATAAAACAATTTAAAACATACATAATCTGTTACTTATGTCACTCATTACATCCTGTCTCCTCTTTGTCTCACAAACGTTAGCTGATTGGGGAAAGGGACTATCCTTATTTTTGTTTCTTGTACAGTGCCAAGCACATTGTCATCACTTAAATAATAACAGAGGTGAGGAAGACTGTTTTAGCATTTTAAAAAATGGAGGGAAGACAGATAGGAATAAGACCATCAAGTGAGGAGGAGACTGCAGTAGTCAAGGCAGGAGATAACCAAGGCACGGACAAGCATTTTATGTCGAAAGGAGAAAATCATTTCCCAAGAATAAGAGTTAGGCCCTTCCTTCCACATTTTCTGCATCCTACTTCCTATAGTTCAAAAACTATTCCAGGAAATTAATAAGTCACACATAGAATGTGTTTAGTGTATAAAGAACATGTCCTTGCCTATCCCAGCTTATTGTAAGTACCTGCTCTTGTGCTCAAACAGAGCAAGAGGTGCTACAAGTCCAGTTCACTATAAATCAGAAAGGTTTACTAAATTATTTCAATATTTACAACTCAAGGTGGCCATTTAAATAGAATCCTGCTACATTTGTGTTTCCTTTGCTTATCAAAGTGTTAACTCAGCCCTACCTTCTTCCATGCTGTCTCTGAATGAGCCTGAATGACTGATTGCTCGTGGTCTCTCTTCTAAGGATGTGGCACTGCCACACAACTGGGAGTCATTATACAGGTCAAAAGAAGAGTCTTGTGCAGGGATGCTGTTTGAACGCATCATACTGGGTCCAGGAAGGTTGAACTGGGACAGGTTGGTTGGACTCACTGCAATGCAAAGCGTCATTTGTAAGGTATGTTCCATTATTGGGGATTTGGTTCTGTGCAAAATGAAAACAGTGGCAAGCAGGGGTAAGTGGGCTTCTCACTGATGATGAAATTAAGGCTTTCATTCTTAGGCCTGAAGTTATCATGCAAAACCAAAGTAGTCAGTCTAGGGGAAACTGGAGTTACACATAATAATGCTGCAGAACACAGAGCAATACCAATGTTGACATCTGACTAAGCCACTTGTTCGTCTTGTCAGGCAAAGAGAGGCTGTAATAATGGATAAGACAGAAAATCAGAGGAAGAAATGAACACCACCAATTACAAAATTAAAAGCGAATATTCATTTGTCATTTTTGTTCACAGGGGAACTTTACTAACCAAGCCAATTATTCTCTGCAGTTAAATGTTTCAAATATTATTATTAATTGTTATATAGATTACAGATTATAGAGTACCTATAAATTGAGGTTCCACTGAGGTAGGCCCTTTGCAAAAATCCATTTCTAATCTCTTTGTTTGCTATTTAGAGTATTCTATAGTACCTATCACCATATTCAACAGATGCTCCCACATGGGCCAGCTGGCTGACATTAAGAAACAGGAGTAAGTGATCTACTGTTTTCAGAGTGGAAGCCGTGTTAGTCTGTATCAGCAAAAACAACGAGGAGTCCTTGTGGCACCTTAGAGACAAACAAATTTATCTGATGAAGTGGGTTTTAGCCCACAAAAGCTTATGCCAAAATAAAATTGATCTACTCTTGGTTCAGCTGCAGATCAGCACTCAGGAAACTACTCTCAGCTATTGGAAAGTTGATTTGCCAGTGAAATGGGAGGCTTGATATGAGCCCCTTGGCCCATGTAAAATTAGGGCCTAGAAAAACAATACTGTCTGTCCAGAGTCAGCCTGTTGATTTGTGTCTTGATCTGCTGCTATAGACCAAAAGATTCCCAGCAGAGCTGGATGTGTCTGAAATCATAACAGCGGTGTTTGTTTTCTGAGAGCCATTTATTCCATAGCACTGTTACTCTGATAAAAGAGGAAGGACAGAGCAAAATAAGCTATTGCAATAGTACGTTATATTGGTCTCTGCTTGTAGGAAAAGCTAGCAAGTGAGCACAAGAGCTATAAAAGAAGAAGGGAAAAAATAATAGTGATATGTAGCGAGGAGAAATCTGTGCTAAAGAGAGGTATCTTTATGTTTAAAACCAACACAAACACATGAAAATGTCCCAGCCAGTGGTTTGCTTAGACTATATCTAATTTTGCTTATAAAAATGGCTTTGTGCAGCATTTTAGGTAGTATAATAAAGCCTTATGTTTTTGTGCCTGATAAAGTTGCTCTCTAGGGGCTGCAACCTACAGAGGATACAGATCTAACAGCAGCACTACAGAAGTGTGAATGTTTCACAGGTTATTGCTAGTTCTGTAGTAATGGCCTCAAACATAAGAGCTTAGTGTAAAACTAGGGTTCACACCTTCTGTAGGCCAGCTATTAGAGCATGACAATTACAGCAGGTCTGACATTTGATTCTGTTTAAGCCAGTGAGACTCAAACACTGAGGGAGGACAGAGAGACAGACCCAACAAACAAAGCATTTTAAGATTCTAAGTTTTCAAAAATTGCTGAATAAAAAATTTCAGCAGAAAGATCATATAAAGTAAACAAAACACAAAACATTGTAAAACTGGAATGAAACCACTGTGTGTGTATCCAAAAACAACTCATAGAAAAAAAACCATACACCCATTCAAGTCTTTAGTTTATTTGACTACAGGTACTGAAAGTAGCATTTTCTGTCATAAAGAGAAGGTGAAAAAGAGGTCTTAGTAATAAAATCCAGAGCAGGAACAGAGCAGCCAAGTTCAGATCCTGACCTGGATCCAAACTATTCTTAAGAGTGGGGGCATTTGGAGACAGGATTGTGGTTGGACCCATAACAGATAAATGGTCCAGCCAAGAAGTTTGTCTACTGATCCAGATGTTCCCACTGTTGAATCTGGGCCCATCTCAAAACAAAGCTAGAGTATGTACTATTACCCAAATGGGAGAAGGGATTAAATGTCTGATCCAGTGCCCACTAAAACCATTGGAAATAATCCTGTTGATGGCTGGATCAGGCTGTGAGGGCGAAAGGACAGTCTTGTGGTTAAGACGCTGCCATAACAGTCAGGAGATTTGAGTTTAATTCCTAGCTTTGCCTGTGGACTTCCTGTGTGGCCTTGGGCAGGAAATCTGTGTCTCTTTTCCACATGTAAAATAGGGATAAACTCCTGCCTATATCATGGAGATGCTGTGAGGATAAATTCATTAATGTTTGTGGGGTGCCCAGATACTATGGTAAAGGGGCGTGGGGGAATAAAAAAAAAGGGTACCTAGCTAGACAGACTAAACAATGCATTGTAAAACAGTCAGTTATATGATTATTTTTTAGTGTGGAAAGTAAGGGAAAAAATTCATTTACCCAAGTTGGAAAAGTGATATTTCCCAGTTGCAGAGGAAGACATAGCTGAAGGCGAAACGATAGGGGACTGACTGCCGGTGTCCTGCAGACCTCCAGTGGAATGGGAGCGCAGCCACTCTTTGCCCTCCTCCTGGCTGGTCTGCCGAGATGACGGGGTATATCTGAAAAATCAGAGCTGGCACACTTAAAACAACAACGACTAACAGGGTTCACAATGCAACGAACAATAGTCAACATTAGATATGCTTTGCTGGTCAGGCAGAACAACAATCTTGACTGTCCTGTATCTAATTACAATTACTCAATTGTTACAGTTGACTTTAAAGCATCTTTTTTAAATCTCCCACGGGGGGAAAAACACTTCTGGAAAAAAACAAACAAACCCCATACAAACAAAAATAACATTCTCTTTTTTTTGGTGAAATGTCATAATAAATCATACCAACGAGACAGCTGAGCTGAGAGAAAAGGACTTAAAAAGCTGTAGCCGGTGAATAATATGAGGCAAAGGCTGAGTACCATAGTAGTAGAGTGGATGAATGACAGACTGGAAAGCCAAGAAAGATGACTGGCTGCAGAAGTGTGCCACAGGAGTGTTCGAGCATGTGGACATTTGGTAAGACAAAGGGAGCTGAAACAGATCAACAGTTGTGAAAAAAGGAATTTCCTTTGGTAATGGTAGCTACTGTGATCAAATGGGATGTTTGTCTTGTGGAATGCTACATGGCATTGTGTCCTTTCCCAAATTAGGTAAGGACAAATAATCACTTAAATGGAAACAAGTTCTCTGGAACAAAAAAGTTTGGAAACCAAATCTATCAATCAACCGTATGCTATTTCTAACCAATACAATGAGCATAACTGATCGAAGGTAGAACAGGGAGAACAGCCAACCCATTGATCAGGTTAGAGCAAGGGAAAATCTAGCATTAGAAATGTGCAGGTATTTCTTATCATCTGGGTCTCGATCAGAAGCCTGTTTTTACTTCTGTCTGTGACAGCCCACCATAAAACTTCATTCAGCACAATTCCATGCCAACTGAAGAGCACTCTCACATTCTTTCCCGCTATCATGTGCCACCAATGTTCTACAGTCATCCCAGAGAAACCCAGGCTTTTGCTATCTTAGCTTCTGGGTTTATGAGGCACTTCCATTTCTGCTTAGGAAGCTGATTAAATGAATTTGTAATTTCTCATGTTACTGTTCTCATGCCAACTGTGGGATATTTTAAAAGTATCCTATTCAGATTAAATAATTCTTTCTTTTCTCTCTTTAAAAAAATGATGCATTATGCTGCTCTTTAAACCTGGTAGAGGTGGGCTACCCCAATGGTTTCTGGATCTGGAAGTAGCCGAAGTGAAAATTCAGGGTTCGGATTTTTAACAGAGCCCCAGTAGCAGTACAGACCATAACTGGGATCCAGCCTTCATCAGACCAAAATGGTGAAAAATCCTGTGACAATAGCTAATTAGGCATCTATGCCCACATGCTGACTCATAACTCCCTGCTCTCCACCCCATCGCCAGCCTCACTCACCCTTGCTGTTTTTATAGGATGGGACCACAAACTTCCACCTCCCATTTGGACTCTTCAAGGGGTACTAGCTGGCTGCTTTTCCTATTTGTCTCTTTGGGGTACTCCCTCCATCCAACAGCACTCTTCAAGGGGTGGTGGGAAATCTGGCTTCATCCTCTCTCATTCAAAGGGCATTGGGGAGATGCAGAAATCATTACACCCACTCCTAGCACTTGGACTTCGAAGCCCAGAAAATATTGTGTAGCTTCCTATCAACAGCACAAGGGCTTTAGGACATACAGTTCCAGTGTGGGAAGGGCTGTATGTCAGACTATGTGGGTGGGTGGGTGGGTGCAGAGGAAGGTGGGCTGATCCAGAAGAGCTTTGTTGGATTACAGCAGTGGACAGGCTGATATGGCAGCCTTACCTGAAGAGACAGTGGGAGTAGCCATATAGTCTCTTCCCCCGCCACCCAACCTGGAGCCTAGGACAGGGGTGGTAGCCTGTCTGAAGATAGCCTTCCCTATCTGAAAAGAAGAGAGCAGTGATGAGTGGAGGTGATGTGGGTGACTGGGCTGGGGTCTGAGTACAGCTGGGGTGTGTCTTATGCTTTCAAACCCTGGATGCTGAAATGTGTCTCTTTTAGATTGTGGATCCTTAACCGCTCAAGCTGGATCTGCGATGGCTGTTTCCCCCACCACCAAATCCATGGCTACTTATACTTAGAGCTCACATTCTGGCCCATCTCTAAAACCTTGTTATTCTGCCCTTTTTCAGTTTGCTTTGTGTTGCAAAAATACTTTGTTACTCTCTTATTTATCTACTGCATTGAAGGTCTCTTAACATTCATCATATAAGGAAACTATTTTTAATAGTTTTTGCTTTCCAAGATATATCTGTATACTCAATTTACTCACTAGGCCAGACTGGAAAGAGAAAATCTAATGTTAAGGGTCTAGTTTGCTTGATTTAAACCTAAGCACCAGGAGCTCTGTTGTAAACAGGATCAGCAAGGAGAAAGAGACGGAGAGACAATGTAGAAAAGGTTACAGAACAACAGAGAAGCTGCAATCATGCTGAATAAAGTATATACCTTAGTCCCTTTTTGGGTAGTGTATTTCTGTCAAGCTGCATGCTGTTAAAACAAAGAAAACCCCTAAGGACATATAGTAAACAGGACTGTTCAGAATTACAAACTCTAAACGTCTAGATATGTTCATATAACAAAAGGAGATGTAATATATTTTAATGTCTCTTTATGATAAACCCCTGACTCATTAGAGAGGAAGATAGGACATGGATTGCCACATGTTCATTTTTCATCCAGACGTGCTCTGGTCCGGGTCAATAGACATTTGGCGAGTGTCCAAATCAGACAGAAGTTCTGCCTTCCAATTCTTAATCTTCCTTACCGAGTCATGCAGACTCGACCTGTATGGGAGTCATATGGTCACAGAATAAACCTGTATTTTTCACAGCTCCCTGTGATCTTTTGCTATGTTTCTATGCAAAGTGCAGGTTTGTGACACCTGCAAAGAGGCAGCATGGTCTTGCCAGAAGCTAAGTGGCAGATTCTGCTTGTAGGAAGATGTGCTAAATATACAGAGATTGATTCACCATTGTCTTGCTTCTTGTGCAATCAATGCAAGTGCAGATGGGGTGTAAAATGCCACCAGATCAGATGGTAGCAGCATTTTAAAACTCACTTTGTGCTGGAGTGAACAACAACATGAGATGCAAGGCACAGGAGAACTGGGCTCTTAGCAGTATAAATCCTTGCAGAGACAGGGAGCTGCTTAAAAGGACTGTCACTTACTTTCCTTCAAATAGGAAATAATTCAGGTGTTTTATCTTCCCTCAATTATCTAGGCCATAGGCGCAGACTCCATGGGTGCTCTGGGGCTGGAGCACTCATGGAAAAAAATTAGTGGGTGCTCAGCACCCAGCGCCTCCCCCCCGCTGGCGGACAGGAGGCGCTGGGGAGAAGGGGAGGAGCAGGGGCAGGAAGAGGTGGGGAAGGGGATGGAAGGGCTGGGCAGGGGCAGGGTGAGGGCAGAAAGAGGCGGGGCAGGGGTGGGTCCTTGAAGGAAGGGGTAGAGTGGGGGCGGGACCTGGGGTGGAGCGGGAGTCAAGCACTCCCAGGATCTGAGTAAGTTGGCACCTATGATCTAGGATTTCAGCTGATTGGTAATTGCAACACTTGATCTGGCCCTTCAGTGAAATACACTATTTTATTTTGGAAATATAATTCAGTGTCAATATGAGGATTAAATGAAATATGTGTGTGTGTGTGTGTGTGTATGCGGGGTGGGGTGGGGTGGGGTGGGTGGTTCTATGTTCCATCACATCATCACCACAAAGCTGATCAGCATGTACTTTACGCCATCGAGGGAAGCATCAGAGACAGTCAGTCACTTGGATCCACACTGCCTTCCTAGGGAAAAGTTCTAAAACTTTTACCCTATTGCTAACTGGCTCAATTTCAGTGGTGTTAGCAGTGCTCAGAGCCCTCATGCAGATGGGGCGCTGGAGTTTTCAACATAGTTTTATGTAACCTTGCTCACAGCAGGTCTAGTTGACAAGATGTTGAAAATGCTCTAACCAGCCACTCATCTCAGCTAGGGCTCTCAGCTCCAGAGGAGCTCAACCGGTCTTAGCAATGGTAGGAATTAATAAAGCAAATGTCCCTAATTTAGTCAGGGCCTCACTCTGCACAGGGAGAAGAAAGTTGATGGAAGCTACTCAGGGCTTGTCTACACTGCCCCACAGTTTATACTACAGGGGTGTGAAGAGCAGTGTGTAAAGTGCTGCACTATAACTCCCCAGTGTGGACGCTATGGACATGAACTAAAAGATTCCTACCTCACATTGATGTAGTCCTATTTGAAGAGGTCTACCTTAATGTCAACGAGGAATTTAGTTCACGTCTCCAGCATCCACATGGGAGAGTTACAGTACAGCATTTTGGTGCTCATTGCTATTCACACCACGATAGTCTGAACCTCAGGCAGTATAGACATGCCCATAAAGGTGATGCAGTGTAAGCTTGACTATAACTGTCTACAAGTGGTTGATCCAGTGATAAACCTATAACTTGATTTCCAGCCTAACCATGGCATACGAACAGTCATCAAAAATTAACCCAGGCTGAGAACGAGATTACATGGATTTAAATGCATGGTTCATGCATTTACTAGTCCTCTGTAATAAACAAGGCCCTGATGCTTGATTTGTGCCATTAGGTGCCACTTCAATATATAACAAATAATAATGAGCATAATATCAACAACATTTCCTTCTGTGTATACTCCAAAGCCCATGACAAGGAATAGATTTTCTCGTTTCAGAGTAGCAGCCGTGTTAGTCTTTATTCACAAAAAGAAAAGGAGTACTTGTGGCACCTTAGAGACTAACCTAAGTCTCTAAGGTGCCACAAGTACTCCTTTTCTTTTTGCGAATAGATTTTCTGACATTTCTTTAGGTTGTATGTTTTCATGTATCGAAAATAAGCTATACACCATGACCCCTAAAATAGCGACACTATTTAAAGAACCAATGACTGAAATGTTGTGACTCATGTCCACACTACAACCTAACAGCCACCATAATTTAGGAGCCCACTCTAAGGGGGGGTGCGGTGGGGGTTGAACGTGGATACCCAAATGAAAACGAGGTGAATATTCTTTAACTGGGGAATGGAAATGATTTAGCTGCCCAAAATGAAACAAAACAAGCATTTATTCTGTATTTAAAAATATTATTAAATCCTCTGACTAATCCTCCAAAATTGAGATGTCCACATTGCAGCTATTAAAAATTAATGCTAATATGACAGCATGTTAATTAGCTTCCTTAACTGGCTAGGTCTTTTTTTTTTTTTTTTAGCATCAGGACGCACTCCCTCCCCCTTTATGAAGCTGAACATGTTGCTTCTACAAACCCTAATAACTATGGGATTAAAGGAAAAACCAGAACCAGTAAATGAAAGTAGATTTTCTGAATTGTAATGCAGAGTAATACTGCTAGGTCACAGCTACGCTGATCCTACTGTTTATAGACCTCTAGAGATAATGCACAAACAAGTCAGATTTAACGTGTTGATCTAGAGCTTCTTGGAAGACCCATCACAAGTGTGGTGAACTGCCTTTTTAAGTCAGAACCACTGAGGGGCAGAATGGCACAAAATGTTATAAATACCCACATCATCATACACCTTGTAAACTACCAACAGCAGTGCTGAAAGCCGACATGCATAAATGCCCACATTCCCCTTCTCAACATTGGGGCAGATTCTCTATCCCCTTTCTGTTCCCTTTAAGCTGTGGAAACCACCCACAAGTCTCTCTCTGAGGTTCTCCAGAAGTCCTTGGAGATCACAGATGATCCCTCTTTTTCCCTACTCACAGCCCCTAGCTCAGGGAGGTGATTCATTGGTTGGGTGAGGAAGTGAATGGTGTGAAATGCACTTGGCTATACCTAACTGGTCTATAGTCCTCAGGTAGGGTGACCAGATGGCAAGTGTGAAAAATCGGGACAAGGAGTGGGAGGTAATAGGTGCCTATATAAGGCAAATTCCCAAATATTGGGACCGTCCTTATAAAATTGGGACCCTTAGGGAACATAATCAGCGGGCACAAGTTAAAGCAGCACTTAGGCTGCTCTAGCTGGGAGTAGTCCAAGGAAGAGATGGAGAATCAAGGAGCTGTAACCAGCTACCTGACTTCTGCTGAGCACAGCAGCCCATGATGCTGCCTGTTGACCATCTAGACAGGTGTTAATTCTACAACACTTATCTAATATCCCTCCTCCTCTGCTCTGGCCACACAGAAGAGGAACATAAAAGTTGTAAATACTCCACAGAGGTAAAAAATACAGAGGAATCTCTGACTTTGGGTTTGTCTACACAAGATAGTTTCCCCAGCCAATACTGATATAATTTAACAGATAGAAATTATACTAGTATAATTTTCCATGTGGACCCTCTTATTCTGGATATAGGATTGGCTTTTGGGGGCCTTCCAAAGTGACATAACATAAACTGAGAAAGCCATTCTTATTCCAGAATAAGTGTGTCTATACGGTTATAGTGGTATAAATTCGCACCTCAAGCCTTGGCTAGACTTAAAAGGATTTGCTGGTATAGCTATGCTGATATAGCTATACCTGCAGGCGGCGATGCAGCTTATGAGAAGCTCTTTCAGTCTTATGCAACTGCTCCCAGTAAAGAAAGAAAGAAGATATATTGCTACAGCTACTCCCGCACGGATTTCCAGTCTACTACCAGTATGGGTCTGGAAAGCAACCAGTGCCCCTATAACTGTGGCTTACAGCGTGAAGAGAAAGGGGACCTTTTTCTGTCTCTTAATGTTGCGAAACAACATTTTTGTTGGAAAAAGCATATGAAGGTTCAACTGCATAAAACAACACAATTTTTTTTAACAGACCTTTTGGGGAAAAAAATCAGACTACAAAGATCCTATTGGGGCTACAAATCAAGAAATGACAACTTTCTCTAGAAAGTGTGTGTTGATTCATTCTGAGGCCAGATCAACATCATATATGGCTCTCTCAGGACTCAGTCAAAATATCTCCAGGTGGACAGATACAAAATTTTAAAATATCGCCAAAGGCCAAAGTATTTGGAATCACTGAAATTAAATCACTGAACAAATACATGAAGTATTAGAAGTGGGAGCTGCTTATGCCAAGCCATTAACATTTTTAATGTGATATTAAACATCTTTTGCAAAACTATAAGATTTAGCATATACTCAACATCCTTCCATATCTTCTTATTAATACAAGTACTGTAGTGCAATCTTTTTATTATGAAAGTTGAATTTACAAATATAGAATTATGCACAAAAAATAACTTCATTCAAAAATAAAGCAATGTCAAACTTTAAAGCCTAAAATTCCATTCAGTCCTAGTTCTTGTTCAGCCAATTGCTCAGAAAAATAAGTTTGTTTACATGTGCAGGAGACAATGCTGCCCACTTCTTGTTTACAATGTCACCTGAAAGTCAGAACAGGCATTTGCATGGCACTGTTGTAGCCAGGGTTGCAAGATATTTACGTGCCAGATGTGCTAAAGATTCATATGTCTGTTCATGCTTCAACCACCATTCCAGAGGACATGCATCCATGCTGATGATGGGTTCTGCTCAATAACAACCCCAAACAGTGCAGACCGACACATATTCATTTTCATCATCTGAGTCAGATGCCACCAACAGAAGGTTGATTTTCTTTTTTGGTGATTCGGTTTCTGTAGTTTCTGCATTGGAGTATTGCTCTTTTAAGACTTCTGAAAACATGCTCCATACCTCAGATTTTGGAAGGCACCTCCGATTCTTAAATATTGGGTCAAGTGCTGTAGCTATCTTTAGAAAATCTTACATTCGTACCTTCTTTGCATTTTGTCAAATCTGCAGTGAAAGTGTTCTTAAAACGAACAACATGTGCTGGGTCATCATCCGAGACTTCTATAACATGAAATATATGGCAGAATG
This sequence comes from Chelonia mydas, assembly GCF_015237465.2. Lineage (NCBI taxonomy): Eukaryota > Metazoa > Chordata > Testudines > Cheloniidae > Chelonia > Chelonia mydas. The sequence goes on from NC_057849.1 coordinate 277,622,270, forward strand.
CGGGTAAAACACAGCAGGATATGTACAATTCTCCCCCAAGGAATTCAGTCACGAATTTAATTAACACATTATTTTTTTAATGAGCATCATCAGCATGGAAACACGTCCTCTGGAATGGTGGCTGAAGCATGAAGAGGCATACAAATGTTTAGCATATCTGGCATGCAAATACCTTATAATGCGGGCTACACAAGTGCCATGCGAACGCCTGTTCTCACTTTCTGGTGACACTGTAAATAAGAAGAGGGCAGAATTATCTCCCGTAAATGTAAACAAACTTGTTTGTCTTCGCGACTGGCTGAACAAGAAGTAGGACTGAGTGTACTTGTAGGCTCTAAAGTTTTACATTGTTTTGTTTTTGAGTGCAGTTATGTAACAAAAAAAAAATCCACATTTGTAAGTTGCACTTTCACGGTAAAGAGAGCGCACTACAGTACTTGTATGAGGTGAACTGAAAAATACTATTTCTTTTGTTTATTTTTACAGTGCAAATATTCTTAATAAAAATATTATAAAGTGAGCATTGTACACTTTATATTCTGTGTTGCAATTTAAATCAATATATTTGAAAATGTAGAAAAACATCCAAAATATTTCATACATTTCAATTAGAATTCTATTATTTAACAGTGTGATTAAAACTGTGATTAATCATGATTAATTTTTTTAAAGATCATTAATTTTTCTGAGTTAATCACGTGAGTTAACTGCGATTAATCAACAGCCCTAATATAATGTAATTACTACATATACATTGTGGGGCCAAGGACAACTTAAAATCACATGTGTGTCAATGTATTTTTATCTTTCTGCTGGTCTACACAGATTGTGCACTGGCATAACTATGATGCTTATGGGCGTAATTTGTTTACCAATATACGTAAACTGGTACAACCCCAAGTGGGGATGCAGTTATACCAGCACAAAAGTGCCTTACACCAGTACAGCTTATTTCTGGTTGGGAATTTTCCAACAAAACATTTTGTTCATTGGAAAATGCCGATACATCAAAAGTGGAACTGTTTGTAGGAATGGCTTGGTTTTGACAAATCTTTCAATTTTTTTTTAACAAAAAGTTTTGAAATTGTCTAAATGTTTGGTTTTGACATTTTCTAAACAAAATGTTTTGGTTTTCAGTTCAAAGCTACTTTTCACTTTGAATTGTTAGTAAATTTATACTAAAAATGTTTTACAAAATTGAAAATGGTTGAAATTGAAAGGAAACATTTCACAAGTACTGAAACAAAACACTTTTATTGACCTGGTCAACTTTTTTTTTTTGGATTATTGGTTCAAAAACATATTTGGGATTTGAACTTTTTGCCATCGTAAATCAAGATTTTTTTTTTTTAAATCTCAAAAGCTCTCAGGGATGGGAAAACCATTTCCGTATTAGTTCAAATTATTTCCCTCCCTGTACAGACACATAAGCTATACCAGTATAAGAACGCTTACATTGATATAACTGCATCCATGCTATAGGAGTTGTACTTTTTCCTGCATAGTTAAAGCAGTACAGCAGTTGTGGGTAGACAAGACAGTGAAGAGATTATGGGGAGGTGGGATTTCTCTTGTTCTGGACTGCATTTTCTGTGCAGAACTTGTCAAAACATTGTGTAGCCCTGCCATGACCTTGCAAGTTTACCTCCCAAGTGAACCTCCCATCAACCTCAATGGGGACTGGACACAGGATCTCCCATGGGAAACAAGTTGCCAGATTGGGGCCTTCGCTGGTTTTTGATTTTGTGCTGTTCTTTCACAGAGCAACAAGAGAGTAAAAAACATTTTTAAAAGTAAGAAAATGTGTTTGGAAAACTGCAAAAAGTGGCCAAGAGCTGTGTGCCAGGCTTAGTGCCTGAGATTACTTTTAACTCTCTCTCTCTCTCTTTTTGATGGTGTTCATTTGGGCTTTCTCTTTCTGTTGTTTTTGTTGCATTCTCACTGTTTTTGTTTTCACTGCGTCTACAGTTAAGCTCACCTTTCCGATAGTGTAGATCTGACACTTCCAGTCCTCATGAGCAGGCTCTGAACCTCCTGAGTGCCTGTTGTCAATCCAGAGAGAGAGCTATGATGGCTGAGAGGGAGGTCAATAGATTCAGAGCTCGTGTGCAGGCTAGTCATTGACTGGTAACTTGGTGTGTCCTTACTGCCAGCTGAGGAGCTGCTCAGGTTTGCAGCCCACACGAGACCACCTGACGTGAAAGAGTGAACAGATGCTGGACTGGAAGCCAAGGAGTGACTTAAACTTACAACATCTGTATTTAATTCCGAGGGTTTACTGAAGAGGGGGCTGCTGCTACCACTTTGCCCACCTGCACTGCCCATGCTGCCTGTACCCGAAGATGGAGATTCTAGGCTGCCTTGCCGTGCTAATGTGGTACTAGGGCTGGGCATTGCTGATGTGGGTTTCACACTTTCTGTATTGGGTGCGGAGGCAGCTTTGCCACCAGCCTTGGCACCAAACAACCTAAAATTAAAACAAACAGTTTTAGTTGTTATTCATAGAAACTGACACCCACCTTAAACATTCAAGGCATAACATCACGAGAGCCAAATTCCACATTTAATTACTGCTACTAAAATAATGTACTCCTTGTTGATTAATCACCTCTCAACATTAAATCCACTTAACTACATCACACTAACACGGGGTTTATTTTATTATCAAAAGCTCTCATTCACTGTTTTTCAGATGTGTTCTCTTTAGGTATAGGCCTTCACACAGAGATGAAAAACAAGCAAATCTTTGGTTTTATGGTTGCGTAAACAGATTAAACTTTCACCCAGATCCAGTAGTTAGTTTAAGTCCTACATTCCTACACTTAAACCATTAGACTGCTAAAAACATTACTTCCAATAAGCAGCTAAAATGATTGCAGGAATCACTTGTAAAAGAGCACTCTTCACAGTGTCAAACAGCTAAATATTTGTGTAAGATTCCCCCCACACACACTCCCCCCCTGCCCCTTTTGCACAGATGGTGGTATGGATATGAGCCAAACAGTAATTAGTCAGATACAATAATATACACAGAGCTAAATGTGTCAATCCTTTTTCAAGGGCAGAAAGGACAGACATGCATGTCATGTGGCTGTTACTAGCAGTTTATGGAGGTTATGTTTCTATGTTCTGCCCCACCCCCCGCAAAATAAGTTGAAATATAGTCAATGATGATTTAGTCTCTTGCTGAAAATATCTTAAGCACTTTGTTTGCAGTCCATAATACACTCTCAATATAAATGCAGAACTTGTCACAGAAATAATCAATAAAGATGGCATAGCAATCTATTTTATTTATAATAAAGCCCATGATAATCAACAGTAGGTCAGTCATTTTACAGCCACTAAATGGAGATGTATTGGCTATAGACCACAGGAGGGCAGCATTGGCTTTTACTTAAACAATGGAAGTCTTTCATCTAGTACACTTTCATAAACATTAGACTAGGGCATTTCCAACAGATTCACATTTTGTTAATGTTTCTGACGAGGGACGTAATGAAACGACAAAGATAATAAAATCTTTGTAGCTAGAGGTTGCTGACGATTTTAAAAGCAAATACTTTATTTATCAATATTTTTTTGGAGCCAAATGCCCATTAGTTTTTTTCCCCCCACAGGCTGCAAACACCATTAAAGTGACAGAACCTCCATAAATGAGAGGACTTTCTTCTGTTTGGGGATTTATCTGAATATTCAATGAGAACTTGTTATACTCTTCATGATTTACATGTAGCTACTGTGGGACAGTGGTCAAAATTCAAGACACACTCATTTCAGAGTTGCAGTGAGAGCCTCATTCCTTAAGAATTCTGTTAATAAATATTTTATATTTCTTTCACACTTTATTTAGTTTTAAATGCAGGATTTCATAGCAAACCCATTACCTTCGGAATGTGGGCGAGGCAATGTCTGGGTATTTGGATCCTGGCTGCCTGAGTCCCGGTGTCCCACAGGCACTGGTGGAGGTTGGGCTGGATTTGGGGGAACTGGATAATGAAACACTCTCGGAATCAGACACTGCCACTTTCTCTTTTTCCTTGTCTGTCTGATTGATGGTGACGGGACTGGAGCGCCCTGAGCCAATCTTCGTGGGCTCTCTCAGTTTGGTGGTGGCAGCCCCTGCAGACTTGCTGCTCACATTAGAGTCAATGCTGCTGGTGCTGGACCTGTGTCCACCTCTGCCGGGAATACCACTTGTGCTCGATTTTGAAGGGCGCGGCAAACTCCGGTACTGCAGCGTGGTCTTCGAGTTAACATGTAATACTCCGTCATCCTGATTCTGTGACCCATCTAAGCTAGTTTTCCTCCCTGCATTTGACTTGCCACCAATGGCTGCGGATTTGGGCATCTTCCCCAGAGTCGCCGACCCACTTGTTATGGTTGCCCCACTTGTGGTGATTATAGGAGAAGATCCCACCCCCGCCTTCTTGAATCCAAAGGATCCAGTAGCAGTTGATCGTCCAATGCCAGAGGGAGGCTTTTTTCCTTCATCGCCACTGCTTTTTCCTGCGTCTGATGGAGAGCGCTGAATAGAGGTGCCTTTGAGGGGAGTTTTCACTTTTTCAGAAGCCTTTGCATCATCTGTTTTTCCTAATTAAGAGTATATTTTATATAGACCTCCGTATTTACAGCTATAGTATCTTAATATCAAGATATAATTACTACATGGTTGTATTTTGAGATATAAACGATATACAAGCAGAATAAATTGCTATAAGAGAACACACCAATTAAGTCCTGGTTCAATATTAGATATTAAGTCTATCTAGTCCTAGTTCAATATCTCATCTCTGTCAGTAGTCAGTACCAGATGCAGTATATTAAAGATAAGCATCAGGTATTAAAAGACTGAAATTCTACTGAGGATTTCTAGCTACATATACATGATGTAGGCATAGCTCGTGTGATTTGTAAGAAGAGCTTGAAGCTCAAACTATGATTTTTAGACAAAGTTGTTTTTTGGTTAGTAATACAGTATACTGAAGAAATAATATGTGAAAATAAAATGTTAACAGCAATTAACAATTCAAAAATACATTACTTATCTTTGAAGAAATGACTTCGCCTTCATCCTTCAGTTTTGCTTTCATTGCATATGTTTTCATTCACTTACAGTTAATTTCATTGTGATAGTAAAGGTGCAAACAATGATCAATGATTATTTACAAAATGGCAATAATAAGTCATAATACTGTTGATCTAGCATCAGGTCAGTATTATGATTTAATTTTATTTGTCATATCCCCAGTATCTCCTCACGATTGTTATTTGTGTGAGACTGTCCTCATTAGTATACACACATGCATCTTTCTAGATTACATTGCTATACAGTGCTACTGTGAAATGTTAAAAATGTTTACAAATATGATTTAAAACAATCCCTTTATTTTACCTTTACAAACACTTTTGCGGTGACAATCAAAACGGTCACTTCTCTTTACATTCTTTAATTTTGATTTCTCGTAGATTGCCTACTCTAAGACCATAAGAACTTCTAAAGACATTTATATTGAGAACATCATAGTATTTCATTAATATAGCAAGTTATTATAGCAAGTTTGTAGCTCTATGGAGTGGTTCCTCTTGTGGTGTCAAACTGTCATGAAGAGGAAGAAGTTTTTATTACATTTCTCTTATTCTATCCAATTCCATTATTGTAGAAATAGGTACATATACACATACACACACAGTGCATTGTACACTCTCTCACACATGTATATATCATATGTGCATATATACATACATGCACAGAGTGTATGGATTTTTTTCAAATAAATAAAAACTTCAATTTTCTCCTGCACTGTGGCAGCTTTGCTCTGTTCCAATGGAACAGAGGATTCTACCAGCACAGGGAAATCCTTGGGTGGTACAGAGCAGAAGTAGTGATCCTTATGCCACCCTACTCCTAGTTGCTAGTGCAGGGGTGTAGCTAGGGCTGAGTCCAGATGAGCTCTAGCTGCTGGAATGGACCCAGAAGGGGTGCTGTAGATGGTGTAGATAAAAGCAGTCTTCAGGCCTCTCTAAATTTACAGTCTGGGGCCAGACTGGCACTTGGCAGCTCCAGAATCAGGGACACGCAAAGGTGGCTTTAGCCCATGCCAGACTTGGGCTGAAGGCTCCTCTGCTGGTTCATAAAATATTTTTTAAATGGTCTTGAAAGAAACATTTTTGACTAGACAGGGCCATGTGCTAGAAAATGTACTGCAGAGAACAACCCTGCACTGGCAGAAGGATGGCCTAGACCAGGGATCAGCAATCTTTGGCATGCGTCCCATCCACTAGGAGACCGGGACAGTTTGTTTACCTGCAGCGTCTGCAGGTTCGGCCGATCGCAGCTCCCACTGGCCTCGGTTTGCCGTTCCAGGCCAATGGGGGCTGCAGGAAGTGGCACGGGCCCAGGGATGTGCTGGCCGCCACTTCCCGCAGCCCCCGTTGGCCTGGAATGGCGAACTGCAGCCAATGGGAACTACGATCGGCCGAACCTGCGGACACTGCAGGTAAACAAACTGTCACGGCCAGCCAGCGGATTTCCCTGACGGGCCACGTGTCAAAGGTTGCTGATCCCTGGCCTAGACAATCTAATAGAGGTCTTTTCCATCTTTACTTCCCATCATCTTATGATTTTTGGCTTCAAAATTAGATTGCCAAAACACTGACACTGGTTGCTACTCTTTTTAAGTGGCCTTTGTGGGGATGATATATCTCTGAACTTTTGCAAGTCATCTAGTATTGAAGAAAAAGTTTCACAAGTTTTAAAAAGAAGAGACAGAATTCTTTCCTCAGCAGTAAGCTACACTATTTATAGCTGGAGCCTCATTTGACCCTTAAACTTTGATTCAAAAATGTTCACTTTAGTTTCTCTCACCTCAGTGTCAATGCTTTTCCCCTATACTGTTGTAATCTGTGCTGTTTTTGTTTTACACTCTCAACAACTGTTGGTATAAGTCTTTCCGAGAACATAAAATAACAGAAAGAAAAACAGGGAAACAATACATTACAATTCCCTGATAAGAAATTATCTACTCCCATGACAATAAAGCAAAATTCAGTCACACTTTATATTAAGGGTACCTCTATAAATGGTTAATAAATGATTAATATATATTTTAATTGTTAATTAATCAATTGTTGTAGAGACTAATAGGTGAGTCAATGGCTTATAACTATTGTTTATAACCATTTGTAACACCTTCTACTGCCTGTGACATGCTTATAATATCTATTAATTATTAACCCCTTACAGACTCTTTTTTTCTGAGCTATAATACTACCTGGTGTCTTGAGAGCACTTGTCCCAGCTTTGTGTCTGGATGGGGTCGTTCCGACTTGTGCAGTCATGCCTCTCCTCCAGGATCCAGTCTGTGAAACAGACAGAGATGCTTTCTGACCTCCCTTCTCTGAGTCTTCGGACAGCCCCGAGGGAAGGCCCTTCCATTTACCACTGCCATCTACATTGCTGTCAAAGTCCTCCTCCGGCTTCTTCAGTTCTTCAGTGCTGCCCCAATTTTCACTGTCTGTTACGGACCGTTTCTCTGAATCAGTCTTCAGCTACAAGACATTTACATCACAAGAAATGGTAAGTCTCAGCTTCATTCAATATTTTCTCATTTTTTAAATCCAAGGAAGAGAAGGAGAATAAAGCAAACTGATTTCTTTGTACCACAGATTATATTATGAATGCTATTATGAAACTCAATTTACCTCAGTCTTCAGATGTAACACCTTATTGTCCCTCCACTCCCTAGGGATTTCACAAACAAGTCCCCCCCCTGCCGCCGCCCCGATTTCTCTGAGTGCTGAGCTGCCCTTGCATGGCTTGCTCTGCTCGGCCTGTTGGCGGGGGAGTGCCTGCTGCTCCTCACCCCTGGCACTTCCAGCTCACTTGGCCCCTCTCCCTGGCAGCCAGGCTGGGCGGGGAGCAGAGGGGCAGTCCGCTGCCACTGCCTCTCCAGCTGGGCTCTCTCGCAGACACCCACCATGCTGCACAGAGGCAGCAACCCTGACCGGCCACCCTCAGCTGGCAAGAGAAGTGACTCTGCCCCGCCCTCTCCGCTTCCCACCTGGGCCCGGCTGTCAGAGACAGGGGCCACGTAAGCCCGAAGCATGCTGGGGGAGGTGCAGCAGGAGAAGGACGGAGCCTCCCCCCTCCCGCCCCCACTGGGCAGGTAACTCTGGCGGGGAGAGCGTGGCAGCCCACAAAGCTGGTGGTTGCTGGGGAAGGTGCTGGCAGCAGGGTACCTCTGGTCAGCTGAAGGTAGGAGCATTGGCCATGCCCCTCCACTTGATGACGTGTCTGTGAGGGCACGGGAGCTTCAGGAAGACACTGGTGTTATGAGTCTCCCTGGGTCACCCCAGAGGCACACTCTCCCTGCTCCTATGGCCCCACCCCATCCCCAGAAGCTGGCAGGATTGGCAGTCCAAGGACGTGGGGCTGGAAGGTTCCTCCCAGAGGTTAGACGTGGGGCGGTCACATGGCCCCCACTTTACACTGTGTCCGCCCACTATTGGCCATCACAGGTTGTCTACAGCTGCGAGATAGTGATCTCTTAGCTGAATGTAAAAACAAAGAACAAGCTGACAAACTGCTAAAAACTAAAATGTATGGAAAGTTTAAAATAAGCTGCAGCTACCTAAGTATTTGACTGGCAAAAAAATGGGGTAATATATGGAGTGTCATTAGAGCTGACCAATGTTGAGATAACCGTAAGCATAGGAGAAGATAAAGTGTTAAAGTCAATGACTAATTATTAAACGAGGAGGAGAAAGCAAGCCATCAGTAGCTGTACTGATTACATGTAAGGGAGGGACTCCACCCGAGAAAGTAACACTAAGGTTTCAGATATTAAAGAACCAAGCCATATATCATCTCTCCCTTAAGGTGTTATAAGTGCCAACAACAGCTTGTAAAGGGAAAACAAGATGTGATAAATGTAGGAGAAAGCACTCCTATGAAAATGCTATGGAAGGGACAGAGGTCAAATGTAGCAACTGCAGTGATAACGACAGTCTGGCATAGAGAGAGTGTATCGTGGCAAGGCAAGCTAAAGACATACACAAGACAAAAATTGTTAACATATCTCATGAGGTTTCAGAGTAGCAGCTGTGTTAGTGCTGTACAGAGACTCTCAAAACATCAGGTGGAAAAGGAAGAGATAATCAACACAGGAAAACATGCAGACACAGCCTCATTCTATAAAGAATATGATAAATACTGCAGAAGGTATAGGCGATCTACGAGTGATGAAAAAAATAAAGGTTTATTGTAGGGCTGCCAAGTGATTAAAAAAATTAATCATGATTAATCGCGCTGTTAAACAATAATAGAATACCATTTATTTAAATATTTTGGATTTTTTTTACATTTTCAAATATATTGATTTACAATTAGAACACAGAATATAAAGGGTACAGTGCTCACTTTATATTCATTTTTTATCATAAATATTTGCTTTGTAAAAAACAAAAGAAATAGTATTTTTCAATTCAGCTCATACAAGTACTGTAGTGCAATCTCTTTATCATGAAAGTTGAACTTACAAATGTAGAATTATGTATCAAAAATAACTGCATTCAAAAATAAATAATGTAAAACTTTACAGCCTAAAAGTCCACTCCATGCTACTTCTTGTTCAGCCAATCACTCAGACAAACAATTTTGTTTACATTTGCAGGAGATAATGCTACCCACTTGTTGTTTACAGTGTCACCTGAAAGTGAGAACAGGAGTTCACATGGCACTGTTGTAGCCGGCGTTGAAAGATATTTACGTGATAGATGTGTTAACGACTCTTATGTCCCTTCATGCTTCAACCACCATTCTAGAGGATGTGTCCATGCTGATGATGGTTTCTGCTCAATAACAATCCAAAGCAGTGCAGACCGAAACATGTTCATTTTCATCATCTGAGTCAGATGCCACCAACAGAAGGTTGATTTTCTTTTTTGGTGGTTCGGGTTCTGTAGTTTCTGCACTGGAGTATTGCTCTTTTAAGACTTCTGAAAGCATGCTCCACACCTCGTACCTCTCAGATTTTGGAAGGCACTTCAGATTCTTAAACCTTGGGTCAAGTGCTGTAGCTATCTTTAGAAATCTCACATTGGTACCTTCTTAACATTTTGTCAAATCTGCTGTGAAAGTGTTCTTAAAACGAACTACATGTGCTGGGTCATCATCCGAGGCTGCTATAACACGAAATATATGGCAGAACGTGGGTAAAACAGAGCAGGAGACATACAATTATCCCCCCAAGGAGTTCAGTCACAAATTTAATTAACGCATTATTTTCTTAATGCGTGTCATTGGCATGGAAACATGTCCTCTGGAATGGTGGCTGAAGCATGAAGGGGCATACACATTTTTAGCATATCTGGCATGTAAATACTTTGCAATGCCTGCTACAAAAGTGCCATGTGAACGCCTGTTCTCACTTTCTGGTGACACTGTAAATAAGAAGAGGGCAGAATTATCTCCCGTAAATGTAAACAAACTTGTTTGTCTTCGCGACTGGCTGAACAAGAAGTAGGACTGAGTGTACTTGTAGGCTCTAAAGTTTTACATTGTTTTGTTTTTGAGTGCAGTTATGTAACAACAAAAAAAATCTACATTTGTAAGTTGCACTTTCTTGATAAAGAGATTGCACTACAGTACTTGTATGAGGTGAATTGAAAAATACTATTTCTTTTGTTTATCATTTTCAAAGGGCAAATATTTGTAATTAAAAATAATAATATAAAGTGAGCAGTATACACTTGGTTTTCTGTGTTGCAACTGAAATAAATATATTTGAAAATGCAGAAAAATATCCAAAATATTTAATACATTTCAATTGGTATTCTATTGTTTAACAGTGCGATTAGAACTGCGATTAATCATGATTCATTTTTTAAATCATGATTCATTTTTTTGAGTTAACTGCATGAGTTAACTGCAATTAATTGACAGCCAGCCCTAGTTTATTGCATTTATGATAGAGCAGAGGTGGTCCACGGATAGTTCCCTCTAAGGTGAGCACCTGGGAGGCAGCACACGAAAGAATGAAAGGCCACCCACCTAATTAGTGGAGCTGCACTGGCATGGCTCCACTAATCAGGTGTCTGGACCCTGGAGAAGATGCACATATAAGGTGAGGTGCTGGCCTTGGGGGAATAGGGTTGGGTGAGAAAAGGGGGTGGAGGGAATTTGGGATGTGCAGGGCTGCGGCGGCCAGAGAAAGAGACGACTTTCCCCGGCTCAAGGGCTGCAGCTGCCGGGGAGAGATGACCCTCCTTCCCAGCCTCAGCTCTGTGCCTGCTGTGGCGAGGAGAGACCCCCCTCCTTCCCAGCCTCAGCTCGGGAACTGCCACACTGGGGGAGAGAGGGAAAGACACCCCTCCTTCCTAGCCCCAGCTGTGGGGCTGCTGCAGTGGGGGAGACCCCCCCTCCTTCCCAGCCCCAGCTCGGGGGCTGCCGTCACAAGGGAATGTGGGTACATCTATCACATGAGAAAGGTAAGACTACTGATATTAAAATATGAGTTGTGTGCTTTTATTTGTAGAACAAAAATAATTAACTATTAAGTTTTTTATAAATAGTGCTTTTATCCAAAGTGCTTTACAAAAGTTAGCTAATGGTACAAACAACATTTGGAAAGATCATTAAGTGGTCTGCCGAGACCCTCAGCAATTTTCAAGCAGTTCGCGAAAAAAACAGTTTGAGAACCACTGTGATACGTCACAAATGGAAAAAATCAGAAAAAAAATGAAAATTATGGCTAGGGCAGTATAAAGTATAATTAAGTGGATAAATAATTGGTTAAACAATCACAAACAAAGAGTAACTGTTAATGGAATGATGTCGGATTGGAGGAGGTCTCAAGTGGGGATCCACAAGGATCTGTTCTGGGTCTGATGTTGTTTAACATCTTTATTAATGACTTGGATTTAGGTATAGAGAGCATCCTGATCAAGTTTGCAGATGACAAAAAATTGGGGGTGAGGAGTTGCCAGTACTTTGGAGGATAGAGCTAAAATTCAGAGAGATCTTGATAAATGAGAGAACTGGGCTATGGACAGCAAAATGAAATTCAACAGATAAATGTAAGGTGCTACACTTACGGAAGCAAAACCAAATGCACAGATAGAGGCTGGGGATAACTGGCTTTGCAGCAGCACTGCTGAGAAAGATCTGGGAGTTGTGGTGGATCACAATTTCAACACGAGTGAGCAATGCGATGTTGTTGCAAAAAAAGCAAATGCAATTGTAGGTTGCATTAACGGAGGCATAACATGAAGGTGATAGTACTGCTCTACTCAGCACTGGTTAGACCTCAGCTGGAGTACTGTGTCCAGTTTTGGTCACCAATGTATAGAAGGATGTAGAGAAACCTGAAAGGACCCAGAGGTGAGCGACCACGATGATCAAAGGGATGGAGTGTAAGCCATATGACAAAGGCTGAAGGAAGTGGGTATGTTTAGTTTGGAAAACAAGAGATTAAGGGGGGATATGATAGAGGTCTTTAGATACTTGAAAGGCTGCCATAAAAAAGATGAAGGAAAGTTATTTTCTTTTGCCACAAAGGGCAGGACAAGAGGCAATGGGTTCAAACTACAGCATAGCAGATTTAGATTAAATCTCAGGGGAAAAAAATCCTAAATGTAAGAACAGTAGGACAATGGAACAGTTGCCTAGGGAGGTTGTGGAAGCTTCTTCAGTGGAGGTTTTCAGAAGGAGGCTGGATAGCCATCTGTCTTGGATGGTCTAGACACATCAAATCCTGAATCTTGGCGGGGGGTTAGACTAGATGACCCTTGTGGTCACTTCCAACTCTATGATTCTATGTTTCTAAACATGAAAATACTATACTGAATTAATGATTTTGTATGCGAGAACTTGAGTAAGCTATTGATATCAGCAAAAACAGATCTCCAGGTAAAGATAAGGTACGTAACATAACATTTAACTATGTCTGTGAAATCAGTTTGAGGGTTCTCTTGGAATTATTTAACACTATATGGACCAAAGGACTGAGACTGGTTGAATGGAAACATGCAGTAGTAATTGCAATACAAAAAACAGGCAAACTTTCCACAAAAGTGGATACCTATAGACCAATTGTCCTTACATCCTGTCTGTGTAAAATGATGGAGAGAATAGTGAATGAAAGATTGGTTGTTTGTTTGGAAAACAATGGCATTACAGATAAGGCACAGAGTGGTTTTTGGGAGAGGAAGATGCACTAGTGATCACATTGCTAAATTAGAAACTGAAATACAAAAAAGTATGAGGTACAAAGATTTCATTATAGCTGTCTTTCTAGATATTGAAAAGGTGTATGACATGCTATGGAGGGAAGGGTTATTGTACAAAGTACATGCACCAGGGATAAACGGAAGAATGTATGGGTGGATTAGAGAATTTTTGAGTAAAAGGACCATACAAGTCTGAGTTGGGAAAGTTATGCTGAATATATATAATATTAAAAATGGTACACCACAGGGAAGTGTTATCAGTCCAACCTTATTTAATATTATGATAAATCATAGAATCATAGAATATCAGGGTTGGAAGGGACCTCAGGAGGTCATCTAGTCCAACCCCCTGCTCAAAGCAGGACCAATCCCCAACTAAATCATAGCAGCCAGGGCTTTGTCAAGCCTGACCTTAAAAACTTCAAAGGAAAGAGATAACACCACCTCCCTAGGAAATGCATTCCAGTGTTTCACCAACCTCCTAGTGAAAAAGTTTTTCCTAATATCCAGTCTAAACCTCCCCCACTGCAACTTGAGACCATTACTCCTTGTTCTGTCATCTGCTACCACTGAGAACAGTCTAGATCCATCCTCTTTGGAACCCCTTTCAGGTAGTTGAAAGCAGCTATCAAATCCCCCCTCATTCTTCTCTTCCGCAGACTAAACAATCCCAGTTCCCTCAGCCTCTCCTCCTAAGTCATGTGTTCCAGTCCCCTAATCATTTTTGTTGCCCTCCGCTGGATGCTTTCCAATTTTTCCACATCCTTCTTGTAGTGTGGGGCCCAAAACTGAATACAGTACTCCAGATGAGGCCTCACCAATGTCAAATAGAGGGGAACGATCACGTCCCTCGATCTACTGGCAATGCCCCTACTTATACAGCCCAAAATGCCATTGGCCTTCTTGGCAACAAGGGCAAACTGTTGACTCATATCCAGCTTCTCGTCCACTGTAACCCCTAGGTCCTTTTCTGCAGAACTGCTGCCGAGCCATTCGGTCCCTAGTCTGTAGCGGTGCATGGGATTCTTCCGTCCTAAGTGCAGGACTCTGCATTTGTCCTTGTTGAACCTCATCAGATTTCTTTTGGCCCAATCCTCTAATTTGCCTAGGGCCCTCTGTATCCTAACCCTACCCTCCAGCATATCTACCTCTTCTCCCAGTTTAGTGTCATCTGCAAACTTGCTGACGGTGCAGTCCACACCATCCTCCAGATCATTTATGAAGATATTGAACAAAACCGGCCCCAGGACCGACCCTTGGGGCACTCCACTTGATACCGGCTGCCAACTAGACATGGAGCCATTGATCACTACCCGTTGAGCCCGACAATCTAGCCAGCTTTCTATCCACCTTATAGTCCATTCATCCAACCCATGCTTCTTTAACTTGCTGGCAAGAATACTGTGGGAGACCGTGTCAAAAGCTTTGCTAAAATCAAGGAACAACACATCCACTGCTTTCCCCTCATCCACAGACCCAGTTATCTCGTCATAGAAGGTAATTAGTTTAGTCAGGCATGACTTGCCCTTGGTGAATCCATGCTGACTGTTCCTGATCACTTTCCTCTCCTCTAAGTGCTTCAGAATTGATTCCTTGAGGATCTGCTCCATGATTTTTCCAGGGACTGAGGTAAGGTTGACTGGCCTGTAGTTCCCAGGATCCTCCTTCTTCCCTTTTTTAAAGATGGGCACTACATTAGCCTTTTTCCAGTCATCCGGGACTTCCCCCGTCCGCCATGAGTCTTCAAAGATAATAGCCAATGGCTCTGCAATCACATCCGCCAACTCCTTTAGCACTCTCGGATGCAGCGCATCCAGCCCCATGGACTTGTGCTCATCAAGCTTTTCTAAATAGTCCCGAACCACTTCTTTTTCCACAGAGGGCTGGTCACCTCCTCCCCATGCTGTGCTGCCCAGTGCAGTAGTCTGGGAGCTGACCTTGTTCGTGAAGACAGAGGCAAAAAAAGCATTGAGTACATTAGCTTTTTCCACATCCTCTGTCACAAGGTTGCCTCCCTCATTCAGTAAGGGGCCCACACTTTCCTTGACTTTCTTCTTGTTGCTAACATACCTGAAGAAACCCTTCTTGTTACTCTTAACATCTCTTGCTAGCTGCAATTCCAGGTGTGATTTGGCCTTCCTGATTTCACTCCTGCATGCCTGAGCAATATTTTTATACTCTTCCCTGGTCATTTGTCCAGTCTTCCACTTCTTGTAAGATTCTTTATTGTGTTTAAGATCAGCAAGGATTTCACTGTTAAGCCAAGCTAGTCGCCTGCCATATTTACTATTCTTTCTACACATCGGGATGGTTTGTCCCTGTAACCTCAATAAGGATTCTTTAAAATACAGCCAGCTCTCCTGGACTCCTTTCCCCCTCATGTTATTCTCCCAGGGGATCCTGCCCATCAATTCCCTGAGGGAGTCAAAGTCTGCTTTTCTGAAGTCCAAGGTCTGTATTCTGCTGCTCTCCTTTCTTCCCTGTGTCAGGATCCTGAACTCGACCATCTCATGGTCACTGCCTCCCAGGTTCCCATCCACTTTAGCTTCCCCTACTAAATTCTTCCCGGTTTGTGAGGAGCAGGTCAAGAAGAGCTCTGCCCCTAGTTGGTTCCTCCAGCACTTGCACCAACACTCTGTGACTAGATCCCCCCAGTGTGCCGTCTGGGACTATGGTGGGCCTGCTGTTCACCCCTGACTCTCTCCCTGCATGCTCCTGCTTGTCCCCTCCCCCGCCCTTTTCTGGGAGCTGATCAGAAAAAGAAGCTACAAGCTAAACAAACAACAAGCTACAAGCCAAAAACTAGCCAACAAGCAACTCACAAGCCAATTAAGCCAAAACCAAGCCCAATTTCTGCATTTTTTTCCTCAGGTTTGGCATGTCTGACTAATACTCTCCTGTCTAGTACTCATTCACAGTCTGGCCCAGGCCCCTCTTGCAGTGAATGATCTCCCAAAAAAAGAAGTGCTGGGTGTAGGTGTCACTCTATTTGCAGATGATTGTGCTATGTGGGTTAGGAGCAGGAATATAAAGGTAGCAGAAAAGAGAATCAACAAAATGTTACGGGAGACCTCTGATTGGGGAAATGCATGGGTTTTCAACTTTCCCATTGCTAAATCCACAGGACTGATCTTTACAAAAAGGAAAATTACGAAGGAATGCTAACTGTATATGTCTGGAGAACAAATAGACATAGTTAAAAGATTAAAATTCTTAGGGGTAATATTTGATGCTAAATTACTTTGGAAAGATCATATAAACTATGTTAAAGATAAATGTACAGAAAGGATTAACCTGCTTAAAAGTCTTGCTGGGACTACTTGAGGATGAGGGGTGGATAGGAAAACATTGTTGATGGTATACAGAGCCTTAATCATACCAGTTATTGACTACAGCTGCTAAGTTTTTGGGTCAGCATCGCAATCAGAACTTAAAAAATTAGATTTAATACAAGCCCAGGCACTATGAATTGTGTGTGTTGTGTTTATTACAACACTTATATGCACTACAGATAGCTTCTAGTGAAATGCCAGTTACACTATGAATGAAACTACTGGACCTCACCGTCCAGGCCAGAGTTACTGGGAACTGCAATGATGAAAGTACCAAACAAACTGATGACAATTGTTGGGAATTTGATAGGCAAACTAAAGCACACAACGTTAGAATTCCACATACCATTCGAGTTAAAAGTGTGATGCAGCAGTTGAAAAACAAAGAAAAGTTGAATGAAGTCAAAATTTTTAGTTATGGCAAAATTAGTTATGGATGGAAAGTCAAATGTCCAAATGTAGAGTTAGATTAATTTTATAAATTTAAGAGTAAAAACAGAGACAGTAGGTATTAAAAATGAAGTGTACCAGTCTACAGTTGAAAAGTGGAGTTGGTTTTGTCAAATATATATAGATGGGTCCAAAAAAAAAAAAAAAAAAAAAAAGAAAGGCAGGAAGAATAGGGATGGCATATTGTATACAAATATTGGGAATTAATACATCCAAAAGAATATCTGACTATGTAGCTGTAATGCTAACATTAAATTGGATCTGGGATGTACACCCAGCAGAAACAGCAGTCATTTTTTTTGCATTCAATCTCAGGCCTTATGGTGATAAAAAAGGATGTCTCAGTATGCAGAAGTGATTTAATCAATGAAGTTATATTTCTAACAGAGTTAGTACAGATGGGGATACATGTAGCATCAGCTTGGATCCCAGTGCTTTTTGGGATAACAGGGAATGAAATGGCAGCCAAAGCAGCTAATAACGCTGTAAGAAATGGAAGGATTGATGAAGCGATACCCCTGAGTAAACAGGGATTCAAAAGCCTAGTACAGACAAATTTAGAAGAGGAATGGCAAAAAAAAAAAAAAAAAAAGGATTAATGAAAAAAAGATGAAGATCATGTTTTGAATCGTGCTCTAGATTTGAGAATTATGACATACTTCCGGGCCTGGATAGAACTAACAAAGTGCTTTTGCTTAGAGTACTAACTGGCCATTTTGGCTGAAAATCCTTTTTGAATAAAAAGACACAAAGATGGACTATGTGTGCTCTGTAGGGTGGAGGAAAAATAGATCACCTTCTATGGGTATGTAGGGGTTTTGAAAAAGAAAAGGAAAAGCTTTTTGAAGAATTTAAATGTCTTAAGTGGAAAAATACATGATGTGATATAGTAAAAACATGAAGGAAATGGATTATTATTTGAAAGGTACTGTTACATTACTTGAAAGACACAGGGCAGAGCGAGAGGCTATAAAATGTTAAGTACTGAGGAATTATAGTTGGTGGCAGCTACATACTATATAGGCAAGTCTGTTTCACCATAAAAAGAGAGAGAGAGAGAGAGAGAGAGAGAGAGAGAGAGAGAGAGAGAGGGCATGGCAGTGAGGAAGT
This sequence comes from Chelonia mydas, assembly GCF_015237465.2. Lineage (NCBI taxonomy): Eukaryota > Metazoa > Chordata > Testudines > Cheloniidae > Chelonia > Chelonia mydas. Next base: position 277,640,392 of record NC_057849.1, read on the forward strand.
CTCCAGCCAAACTCTGTGCATTAGAGAGGGAAGTAGGGAGCCGGGCAAAGAGTAGGATCCTGGCAGCCTGGCCCTGAGGAAAGGGCATACCCACAAAAGAGAAGGGTGAAGCAGAAAACCTCTGGGAAGTGGAATAGGAAGCAGTCCAGGGAGAAAGCAGCAAAGCTGGATCCTGAGCAGACATTGGCTGCGTGTTGTAGGGTGCCTGGGATGGAACCTGGAGTAGTGAGCTGGCCTGCTTTCCTCTACAAACCACTGACAGAGAGGCATTGCCTGGACAATGGGTGCAGTGAGACTCTATACCCTGGCAGGGGAAACCATGAAGTGACCTGGACGGAGGGCCGAGTCACGAAGAGGAAGCTGTAGCTCCTGGAGTGACAGAGGGGCCACAGAGTGAGAGAAAGGACAACAGGTTGAGAAACTGAAAGGGAAGGTGTCAGACCTGTAAGGGAGCCAATTCCCAGAACAGCCAAGAGGAGATGCCACCTGTAATGAGTGAGTACCCTGTGACAGCATATAGTAATAATTAGCTGCTATTGAAATGTATGGTATTTGCGGCATTAAAAATGCAATGTTTGACTATGCTAACATAGTCTTGCATATGCTTTTGGCAGGGAAACAGATTTTGTACAAAGAAGATGGGAAAAGAATCCAAGCAAATATGCACACAAATACTGCTGGGTTCTTCAGCAGAGAGTTTTTGTCGATGATGATGTTACTGAGACTGTAATATTCCAAGAGCTTTTCTCAAAGACAAACTTTTAAATACATGTAGAGATACATTTTTAAAGCAAATTGCATCATCTGCAAAAATGCTAAACAAAATCCTTTTCTTAAAAGTACTTTTGCCACCATGAAGTGACTGTTAATCCTCTTTTATTAAAAAACAGGCCAATTTCCTCCCTATGCTGCAGCCCATTTATGCTACACCAGTCACGTACACTGATTGCAGCAAGGAGCCCACTATCTCTTTGTTGCCAGGGGATGTTCCCCAACTGGCGTAGAGCTGCCATAATAGCTATATGAACATAGCCTGTTTGAAAGAAGACTATGTTAACGTGAACTAGGTATCTTTACATTTACACCGGCAGCGTCCACACAGGGCAATTGGATCACAACACTTTGGTGCACTCTACAATTCACACCCTGAAATCTCCACTGCAGCATAATGTAGATAATCCCTAAGTGGGTGAAGCCCAGCCTTGTGAAGATGGAGATAACCCTGGTAGGTTGGGAGAGAACAACTGGAAGAACTGAAGATGATTACGTTGGCACACCGATAGAGGGGGTCTGACCACCTTTTGTGCCACAGGCCTGAAATTTAAAGGCCTGACTTATTCTGGACCTGCCACTGGTAGCTCAGGTAGCAACAATGCCCAATGTGACTTTGTTGCATTTTCTTATGCTAAGATGAGCGCTTAGGGTATGTCTATACTGCAGCTGGGAGCATACTCCTCAGTGTGGGTAGACACACATGCACTAGCTGTGCTCGAAAGAGCTAAAAAGAGCGGTGTAGCTGGAATAGCACGGGTGAGGCACCTGACTACTAACCTCCCTGGACCACCTGGGTATGTACTTGGACAGCTAGCCCAAGCTGCCACCTGTGTTACCCTGTCTACACTGCTATTTTTAGTGCACTATCTCAAGCAGAGCGAGTGTATCTGTCTACTTGCACTGGGAAGCATGCTCCCAGCTGCAGCATATGTATCTCTACGTAGGGCTACATCTAGAGACCACAACGAAACTGAAGTGAGCTCAGAACATATTAAGTGAAGCAGCATGCTGACAGCACAAAACACTGAGCTGCACTGGCTGCTTATGAGTGGGTCCGGGTGGAATTCAGTGCCAGTGTTGACATTTAAAGCCCAGAGATCAGGTTACTTGAGACACCTGTGCCATGTGGTCTTTTAGTTGTGATCAGCTGAGGAGCTTGAACTTGAGGTCCCTCTCTAGAAACAAGAGCCATCTGGCAGTGCATTCTTTGTGAAGGCCCCTTGACTGTGGGACTCATTTTCCTCTTTGCACTGCAAGAGCCTGCAGTTGTTAACCTTCTGCACACTCTTTTGGGCCTTTGAGGAGATGTGAGGGGTAATGACGTGTTCCTGGAAGGGGTTTTACCTATTTTCTGCTGATTGATGTTTATGAGCACAATATTTTGATACTGTGGAATTTCTACTTGTTTAATGGTGTCCAGACCTTGGGACAGCAGCTTATTTAAATGTTTTTAATTTGAAAGAAATAAACGGATAAAAAAAATAAATACAAAATTGCACAAACAAGGCCAAGCTTGGGGGATGACAAGCCTGGAGGTTGTCTTGGTCTGGCTTCAAGAGGGGCCTGGGCCAGACTGTGAATGAGTACTAGACAGGAGAGTATTAGTCAGACATGCCAAACCTGAGAAAAAAATGCAGAAATTGGGCTTGGTTTTGGCTTAATTGGCTTGTGAGTTGCTTGTTGGCTAGTTTTTGGCTTGTAGCCTGTTGTTTGTTTAGCTTGTAGCTTCTTTTTTTGATCAGCTCCCAGAATGGGGCGGGGTAGGGGGCAAGCAGGAGCATGCAGGGAGAGAGTCGGGGTGCACAGCAGGCCCACCACAGTCCCAGACTGCACACCGGGGGATCTAGTCACAGAGTGTTGGGGTTCTTAGGGATTGACTTGTTTGGCCTTGTTTTGAAATGGGGTTAGCCTGATTTTTGGCTCATTGTGAAAGTCAGGGTGCTTATTTACCACGTGAAAGTTATCAACTGTGGTACTAGTGCTGCTTTATCACTCCAAGAGCAGAAAGCTGCCTCTGGTGTTCTACACCACCATACAGGCAGGAATTGAAGCAACCGTTCGCCACAGGTGTGCCCTGGCTTGACCAGGAGCAGCAGCCCACTAGAGCCCTTATTCTGGAAGATCTCAGTCTCCTGTGCTAGGGGAACCCAGAAGAAGCACTGAAACCCCACTCACAAGAACAGAGCAGGAGTGTTGAGTAGCTGTCCCAGCAGGTCTGGGTCAGGGGAGAGAAGATGCCCACAGGTTCATGTCCCTGACATTCTCAAAGGTCCCCCTCTCTTCCTGGAGGGGAGTGGGGAAGACAAAAGCTCTCACCTCCCGCCCTTGGCTCACCTCTCCCCATGGAGGAGGCAGGAGAACAGTCTCCTTCTGCCAGTTCCTTTCTCCCTATGGAGGGAAAAGGGAAATAATTTCCCTATGGCTATAAAGTCTACAATTTCCTTCCCTGATACGTTACATGTCATGACAGATGAAAATAGGATTAATTTAAATTGTACCATTTGTAACAGAGTAAGATGCAGTGAGTAGAAATCTATATATTCCAGATTCAACTACATCACATTCTGTGTTTACTAGAATGCAATGTTTCTTGAAAATAAATAAAATAGAAAACCACATCCAATATTCATCATGTCATTTGTTTTGGATGTACTGCCACTGAAGATATTTTTTCTAGTATGCTATATACTTTGTATGTATTGTATTTAAATACACCTCTCCTGGTAGACAGGGCCGGAATAAGGTTCTGAGGGGCCTAAGTCTAATGGGAAGGAAGGGCCTAAGTATGAATTACCTATTGCAAAAGAAATTATGAAGTCATCAAACATTTCTCTACATACATATTTATTTATGTAAAATTAACAAATTTATTCTACTCTCACCTGTCAGGCCAAAGGGGCAGGGCTCTGATACACTCAATGAAGCCACACCAGGTGCATAAGTATAACTGGTTTTATTGCCAAAGTACAATAAGCTTCCCAGCCTTCACGCCTTACTAGATACGTGCTTTCGAGCAACCAAGCAAGCAAGCATGCAAGAATCAGTGCTTATGCCCCTTCTGCTACGGACAGTCCCAGACCCTCCAGCCTTGTCCTTGAGGGCTTGTAGCAGGCGCTGCTCCAGCATGGGGAATTCCTGGGCACCCACAAGGCCAGGGTCCTCAGGTGAGACTGTTTGTCTAAAGCAATTTGCATAGCTGTTTTTTATCATCTCTTTCTAAGGGGGGGCATGTACCTCCACAAGCAGGCTCTGGCAGGAAACACTACTGTTTTCTATTCCCACACTTAACACTCTCAGGCCCTCCTTATCTCTTTACTTGTTTGTCCAGTTGAGTGGCTGCAAGCCAGCCCGGCAGTCCAAAGCCAGTTCACTACTAGCTATCCCCGAACCATTCTGTAACAACAGGCCAAGGTAACTTGCAGTCAGCCCCACATCGCTACACTCAGTTCTTCAAACAGATACTTCTGAGTAAGAGGTAGCACGAGGAATGCTACGCTATCCTTCTCTTAGGCCTCCTTCCTCCTAGGTAGTGGAGTGCTTGTCTGTACGAGGATGAACATTGCAACATTCCCCATCCTGCTCACCTCTTCCAGCCTTGTGCTTCTACCCTCAGCTCTCCACATGGCACAGTGCAAAGCCAAGCCCTGCAGGTATTTTCCTCAAGCTATGGATTCTACACCACATATCCCATCTCACTCTGACTGCAGTCTGAGAGGCAGCCAGCTTTTATTATGTACAAGAAAACCCTCAGGTGTAAAATCCACTGGAGCAGAGGAAGTAGTAGTGGGAAAATTACATTGGATGGCATTGTATTTTAGGCTGTCTTGCTCTGAAAGCTGCCTCCCAGTGTTGCACTGGCTGAGGACAATGAATTACTGTTTTCACATTGAACCCAAATATTATTTGTGGGATGATACAGTTTGTGTAGTTAATCTCCAGTGATTCACCACATCAGGCCATTCTGTCACCAAGCTCTTCCACAATTGGAATCATGGAATAGAATCATAGGACTGGAAGGACCTTGAGAGGTCATCTAGTCCGGTCCCCTGCACTCATGGCAGGACTAAGTATTATCTAGTCTAGAATGTGTGATCAGCAGCTCTGACATGAGGTTTTTTAAGCATGACTTCTGGGTGCACCAGCCCCCTACGGTTTGCATTTGTTTGTTTCAAGCTTTCTGTATGGTAACAGCTAGAAGTGACACAGATCTTTAGATGGTTGCCCAATCATAACATTTAGCACTTCTGTACTATGTTAGCTCTTCAAAATCGCTGTACAAACATTAAACAAACTTAATCTAAAGCCTTTCAGCTTCTGAATGACTAGGAGTTGACAAAACAGAGCTATTCCCTGTTGTGTTCTCTGCCCCCCTTGAACAAAAATACTTAATTGAAAATCAGCATCTTAAAAGAACCATTAAGGAGCTTTCAAAAGAACAGTCAAACCAAGGTTGCTGTAGCGACACCCTTGTTACATCAGGTCTGGAGTTTGTTTAAGGCTGGTGTAGAATGAAGGGTGAGCTTCCTGTTTTGTTTGCATTTGTAAATCAAGCAGACCTTGCTTATTTTTTTCCCTTAAAGTGCTCAGAGTTTAGGGGAGGAAGGTGAATGAGATTCTGCTTATACCAGGTGTGAAAAGCAGAAGGGACTAAAATCTATTCTTGTGCAAAAATCTGTTCTCCCGAAAGTCAATAAGGCTACACAGGTATAACTGTCAGCAGGAATTGGCCTGTGTTCTCATTCCCTTCTCGAACTATATACATTCCATGCTTACCCAACATTTTCCACTTGGGAAAGAAGCTGGTTTGAGTTGGGGCAGAAAAATGAGGACCAACTTCAGCTTTATTTAGCTTTACGTTTTTGGAATGAAACCCAAAAGAAATCAAAGGTGAGGTACTTGTATGATGGATTGAACTACTAGAGAACCAGCAAATGGACAGAACCTGCCTTTAGCCTATTCAGCCAGTCTTTCTATCATAGCCTGCTAAGAAGTGGATTTAAAATCCTTGAGGGAGAGGGAAGGGAGAAACTGACAACATTGTGTGTTGAGCTTCCTCCAGTGCTTTTGCAACCCCTTAAAAGTACAAAGATATGTTGGCTTCTGGAAATAGGCTGAGCATAAGGAAAGAACTTGGTTGCCTGTGCATCCCAGTACAGAAAAATACATCAACAAAAAAAATTGGATTTCTTTGATTTTTAGTACAGTTCAATACAGTATTGAACACAGTGCATCATAAATCTGAAGCCCCTCGATGGAAGGTACTGTAATATGTAAAGTACTGGTATCCAGAATGGGAGGTTTTGTTTTGTTTTCCCTACAAATGTGTGGGAATTCGTTCCCTATACATGGGAGGGGTGATAGTTCTGGCTGGAGCTGATAGAGCGTGTGCAGGTTCTGTGCGAGCTTCCCACCTTACCGCTCTGGTACTGCCTCTTCCCCCCCGCCACCTCCTTGCCCTGCTCCCCCCCCCACCACAGGCACTCACCAGTTGTCCAGAAACAGGATCCAGCACAAATAGATGATAAAGATGGGCACTAGGACCCAGCAGGCAGCGTCCTGGAGCTGCCTGCCAGCCTCAGCCAAGGGGAGGGACAGAGGGAGCTTCTTCCTTCCGTGACAGCTAAGCAGAGCTCCGGAGAAATTGGGGGTGTGGGATGGGGGCGGGGGGGGGGGGAACAAAGCCTCCTCAGACCACACCCGTGGCTGGCATGGATTCCCATGGTAACCAGATTTTTAGTGTTTGGTCACCAGTGTTAACCGGATACCTGGCAGTGTGTTCCTGCCACTCGGGGAGACACAAACGGGAGGGAGCGGAAGCAGCAGGGTGCCAGCAGAGCTCCTTCCAAGCCACAGGGGGCTGCTTTGCCTTTCCTGCTGGCCAGAGCGCTCCAGCAGGCCTGCGTGAGTAAGCTCACTCCCCCACCTCACCCGGCCCGGAAGCGCCCCCTGCCTGACCAGTAGGGCCTAAAAATAGGAGGTCCTAAGGCTATAGCTTTATTAGCCTATGGGTTAACCCGACCCTGCTGGTGTACTATGCACTTGAAAGGGTATGGTAAGAGGCAACAATGAAAAGCTACTTACCTGAGTGTGAGCATTTTTTCTTGAAGAAGCAGTAATATTGGAATAAGAGCTGACAGATGAGGTGGTGTTCAGGTCATCCGTGCTGAGGTTATCAAGAGTGTCACTGAGGCCACTACTAACTGAGCTGCTGTCATCCCAGCTGTGGAAAAAGAAGGATATTTATTTACCCACTCAAAGCCAATGGACAGGAAATGTCCTCAAAACAATAGTCTCTATAGTACCTTTTTTGCATGAGGTTTACACAATGAACATTAAGTAATATTTGCTAATGTACAATACGCATTAGTTTTCAGACATTTCTAATTAATCACGCATTTTCAAATGTGTACTAGTAGCTGTTCAATTAGTGAAAGACCAGGACGTCTTTAAAAATGTAATATCAGCTCTGGGCAAGCACTAGTCTAAGTCATTAAAAGAGGTTGTTTCATGCTTCATTGCAATCGCATTCAGTACACTGGCAGGGAAATCCATTAAAGCTACCTGTATTGGTAGCCAAAGCATTATTAACAGCTTGAAGTACCCTATGGATTTCCAGCCTACAGAAAAATAAAGGAAATATCTCTTCTTCAGCCTAATCAACTGTCAGTTAGGCAGCCTATAATTCCAATAGCTCTGTTTTCTTGTCTCAGCCTTTGTCTGGTGGGTGTGCTGTGTCATCAGAGCAAGATTCTTTGATCAAACATTCACTGGAGCTGGTTACTTAGAGAACAGAAGTTATACATTTCATAGAAACACAAACTATTGTTGCTATTGTCCTTTCTGCTTCAGGAGATCTGGGAAGCGGGTATGGAAGAGGGCTATGACAGCTCTATGGCAAGATCATCTACATATTCTCATGCAAGCCCTATTTTTAACCTGGAGGGGCTGGGGTACAAGGAGTTAGAAAAACTCCATCTCCAACTTCCTTACAGAAGAATTCAGAGGAAACTCAGTGATGGGAACTGTAGTGAGCTGGACTGGCCCTCCCCAGACACAGAGGAAGAGGGTGGCTCCACCCCCTCGTTGGCGGAGCCCTACCCCCTAGCTCCACCCCACAGGAGCCAAGGGACGGGGTGGAAGTATAAAGGCGGGACCCGGAAGCTCAGTAGGGGCCCAGCCACTGGAGGGGATACATGCATCCCCTGAGCACTCGTGCTGGGAGGTGACTGCAGGCCCGCAGAGTGCAGATGACTGGCCCAGACCACCCGGACACCAGGACGACCTGACCCCGCAGGAGACAGATGACTGGTCCGGACCGCCGGCTGGCCCAACCCCGACAGAGCTTCTGCTGGCAACTGAGGCACCCGCTGATCACCTTACCTCACTGGACCAGCAGTGGAGAGGGAGTGTGGAAGTGGCCGAGGGATAGTAGACCCCTGTCTGGCTGCAAAGCTGGCAGAGGGTCAGTCATCGTGTTGGAGCTGAGTGACTTTGTTTCCTGCCAGGCTCTGAACCAGCACCTGGGCTCATTAACTGCCTGCAGCCCCACCTGAGTGAGAGTTGGAGCTTGGTGACTTTGTTTACTGCCCCGCTCTGAACCAGAGCCTAGGCTGATTGACTGTTTGCTGCCCTGCCTGAGTACAGGCTGGAGCATGAGACTCTTTGCTGCCCCGCCCCGAGGCTGGGGCTCCATAACTGTGTTTATTGTTCGGCCCTGACCACAGGCCAGAGCTCATATCTCCTGTCACCCCCCTGATTCCCCACATCAGGCGACCCCCAGAGACGTAGTGGGGCAGATTGGCTGCCCACAGACCCGGAGGAGGAGGAACCACTCCCCTCAACGGACCACTCCCCTCAACGGAATCTTGCAGCATTTCCTGGCCCCTACTCCACTTGAGTATCTCTCTGTAGTGTTACAATCTGATCCTGAGTTTTACATCCTATGGGGAAAAACTCACACAGGGCAGAACTGGGGAGTTAAGGAGATTAGGAGAAATTCAGATCTTCCAGGTGAATGTCAGCAAGTATAAAACTGCCACAGAACAGACAAAAGTGGTGCCTGCTACTACCTGAATTCCAAATAAACTATTTCATACAACTGCTAGTATCATGCTACCAAGAAAAGGACATAAAGTTATGTTTTGTATGCCTCCATAAATGAGAGAGTAGTAGTACTAGACAGGCAATATGATAGCCTCTCTGCAGAGTTCAGCCAACAAACTTCCATCCTGGCCTGCAGTTCCCTTATTAATCCAGGTCTGGATCATTCCCTCAGCAGTTTTATTCTTTAATATAGGAGCCAGCCAGTCCAGTGAGTGTGAAAAATTCAGTCTATCACTTTTAACGTTTAATACTGAAATTCGATTCATATCAAATAAGCCCTAGCGACGTTATTATGTCGGGGCCTATAGACTCCCAGAGTTGTAAAAGGCAGATTCTGTAAGTCCTACACTTTGCATCCAAATATATTAAAAACTGGAGCTCCTATTAACAGGTTGAATAAAGCTAGACACTGGGAATCTATAGTATTGCTAATATTAGAGCAGGGAAAACAATGGAAAAATCTGGCAATCCTTGTTGTACATGTGCGTCTACAGAGGGTTAAACCCACATATTCATTACTACATGGAAGGCTTTGGAATGTGACAGTAGCAGCTACAAATAATCTAGATGTTGAGGAGATCAGAAAGTTCAGTGCACTGGCCGGTATCCTAGCAGCCTCAGAGACCGTTACTTTGAATACTGCAGCGGTAGAGACTCAATTTAGTACATGACTTCAGTGGCAAAAGAAACTTATTTCAGAAGGGTGAGAGCAGACTACAATACTGCACTCTCTGGTATTCAGTGTAAGGGCTACAAATAAATAGAGCTTCTGCACCATTGCCATGTCATAGACAGTAAACACGATTTAAGAATGCAGTTTTATATCTGATTGATTCTAAAAACATGCTGCATAAACCCCACATTGACAGGGAAGGGGTGAAGGAGGCTCTAAAGGTGTACTAAGGGAGACCGGACCACTTTAAAAGAAGGAAGCTGCTGTCCATAAGGGGAAGTGCTGAGAAGGCTGTGGCTCTTGAAGCAGCAGAAGGAACCCAATGCCATAGACTTCCCCCGCTCTGTGAAGAGTCTGTGAAACCAGGGGCAACCCCAGCAGCAGGGCTGGCTCCACGCACCAGCGAAGGAAGCAGGTGCCCGGGGCGGCCAATAGAAAGTTGGGGCGGCACGTCCGGGTCTTCGGCGGCAAGTCCTTCATTCCCTCTCTTCCTCTTCGGTGGCAGCTCAATTGTTTTTTTTTTTTTCCTTCGCCGCTTGGGGCGGCAAAAAAGCTGGAGCCGGTCCTGCCCAACAGGGGGAGACTCCTTTAGCTACCTGTCCAGAAGGACTGCAGTAAAGCTGCTATGCAGGCACCCCTGAAGTTAGGGGGTGCCACTGACCTTGTCTCTTTTTGTTGATCCCAAAAGGGGCTTGTTCTCTGTTGAATTTGAACTTTTGCTGTTCCCCACCTGTGAACAAAGCAAGACGGCCTGTAAAGGCAGGGCCCACTGCGAGAACTAAAAGGCTTGGGCCTGGACTGGGCCGAGCCTGTGGTGGTAACGGAGCATGGCAAGGGGCCCCAATCCAGCTAGAGAGGTGCCCCAGAGAGACTCTTTTACACATGCCTTACTAGGACTTCTATTTGTTTCCACTAATCATTTATATCTACTGCCTTTTCACCCTTTTAGCATTGTCTAATGTGACAGATAGGGAGCTTCACAGCCTATAAAAGCCATTATTCAAATACTACTTGTAACCTAGGTATATACTGTTTGCAGTACTGTCAAGCATAATAACTGGAAATACCTTTAATTATAGTTAGATATTATCAAAGACAGTATGCCCTGGCAAATACAATCAGAAGCAGGATGTGATATTGATGTGTTGTATGCTGTCACAGGCACCATGTTTGAGTATAAAATACTAAGAACAAAACACACCCATTTTATTAAACCTTAGAGCATTTCTCAGAGCTGGACAACTCGCAACAATATTTTTTCAATCTTTAACTCCAATTTTCTCTTTTCTTTACACCTTTAATCCTTAGTTAAGGATGTCACCATAAACCTTTCAGGAAGAAGGTTCAAATCTTCTAATTTATCTCAGTTTTAAAACTACGTAACTGAAGCATGTTCACAAAATCTACATACAGACAGTCTCTGTATTCTGAAGCTCAAGTGCCTTGGCGGAATTAATCTTTCAGATCATGTTTTCACTCTCCTATGGCTTCTCGGTGATGTTTCACACTTGTCACGAAGACTCACTCAGTGTTTTGGTAAGCTCTGGAAGCACTTCTGGCGGCCTTAGAAGATATGCAGAGAAATGCTTGACATCTACTCTACTGACCTTTCAGAGTTTTCACTACATATGGCTGGAATATTTCTCTAATCTCAGGTGGTCAGAAGTCTTCCAAATGTTTAGGAGCTCTTGAACACAATTTCTGCCCATGCTCAGTCCCAATTATTTTATTTTATTTTTGTTCCGCTCATACCATCGTAGTTATTTGTTGGTTCTGGGTTTTTTCAGCATCTTTCCTTTGGAATCTCTTCAAGTCTGGTTATTCACAGTATGCTGAAGTTGAACTAGAAGCACACACAGAAGTGTCCTCAGCCTTCTTTCCCTCTGAAATTCTGCTGAGGATAGTCCATTAAGCTAATTATGTTGAAAGATGCAATGCTTTGCATCATACAGCAGATTCAGAAATATTAAAGATGGAAACACCCTACAAAGTAGGTAATGTAAGTTATTCTTCCTGGTAGTGGAAGATTGTTCTCGAGTGCATTTTAGCGCACTGTCCAGACTACTTTTACAATGTTCATGTAACTGCATCACTTCTCTTATTATAATACTACCATTGTTATTTCAGATTCTCAGACATTACCTCCCTATCAGTAGGAAACAGATCTAGTATGGCTTCTCTAAGGCTTAGGTTATCTCATTTCTGGATAATTAAGTTGTCCTGTATGTAATTTAGGACTCTCATTGATGGTAAATGTTTAGCTGTAGCTATTATCAAGCAAACGTTTGACTAAAGACTGTGATGAGTGTATTATCCTGTAGAAAGTTCTCAGGGTCATACAGCCTTGAGAACTGGTCCAAGGATATTTCCTTCTACCTCTCGTCTATTCCTGGTGATTGGGAGCAGATACACACAGTAACTTCTGGTCCTAATTCCTTTTATCCTTCAATACACTGTTCACTGTCAAACTCAGGAGCATTTTAGAGGCTTCTGACATATTGTATAAGTCTTTAATCTATTTTTTCCTTTCTATCTCTCCTGCATAATCATAAAGGTGGTTGGTAGCACTATCTATTAGTAAGGTTGCCTGATACTTCCCATATAAGATCGTGTTTTCAATTGCTTGTAACTTTGCCAAAACTATAATTGTTTGGACTGAAATTTCTCAAGCCAGATGTCTATCTCAGGCTGATTTTTTTTTAAACTTTAGCCAAGACCGTTCAGCTGTTTCTTACAATGAGACTTGGGGAAAATAGTGTTTTGTCCATATTAAAAAACTGTGGTGACCTTTTTGAAAATTTCTTCCACTCCCATGCTTTGGAGAAGGAAACTTGACTTTTGGCAAGGGGATGGCCTTTGTATAAGGGATGTGCCTTTTTCTGTCCTCATAAAATATAGCCAAATGATAAACCGGGGTCGGCAACCTTCGGCATATGGCCCATCAGGGTAACAAGGGATGGGGGAACATTGACATTTGATGAGAAGCCAGAAAATGGAGAATTGGGACTTGAAGCCAGCAGTGATGCGAAACAGATGGAGAGGTGTGTGACTTGAGGCCAGAGACAGGGAGAGAGAGTTCTGATGAGGAGCCAGAAGGGGGGAATTGGGACTGGCTGGGCAAAGAAAGTGGATAAGGAGCTGTGGGCCAGGAGTCTGGGACTGGGAGTCTGGAGGGTGAGATTCAGTCTTACTGGGCAAGGAGACTGTGATTGGCTAGATGAGGAGAATGAGGCAGGGGTGAGGCGCCAGGAATGGGGAAGAGACAGAGACGGGGAAGAGACTGGGACAGGGTAGAGGGGACATGCTTCTGGGGAATGATTAGAAGAGTGTGCCCCCCTAGAGCACAATCCTCTTTAGAGCCTGGAATGGAACCCAAGATTTCAGAGTTGCCCCCATTTTTCTGCTGTCTGCAAATACCTGTGAAACCCAATAGCACAATGTGTCTCATCCCTCTTTACTGTTGGTCCACATAGAAGATAACAAAATACTACTGCTATCAGTTACTGTGTTAACTCAAGTGGCTGAAGTCTGTGTAGAGGAACTAAAGGTTCCAACCCTGCTGATTACCAATGTGTTTTTTTCCCCCATTTGCTTTTTAGAAAAAAACTAGAAAATTACACACAAAATAACTATGTTAAAAGAACATTAGTAAGATTGCAAAGTCAAGCACTCAAAAATTAGCAAATGCCAGAATTAAGGTTGCCTGTGTAACCTTAATTTGCCCCCTTGCACATATGCATTGTGATATAGTCTTTAATTACATAATCATAACTATGCCACAGTCTTTAATTACATTTTTTCACAACTACCACTGCCTCATTCAATGCACTGGATGGAATAGAGGTGGTGATGAATTGGGATTTTATTGTAAAGGACACTGTTTTATGAACCTCTCCTTCATTTATTGCATAAGTTGGAAGGCAGGTAGTGAAAGAGGCAGGGTACTGCAGGAAAAAAAGGATGCTTTCAGCAGTTGAATGCTGCCCTTCAGAACTGGACAGGGACGGCGAGTTATATGGGCCCGTGGTGCCTGTACTTCGGGAATATTCAGGGCCCGGGGGCCCATCTCCACCAATGTTTGGGGCTGGGTCTCAAATTGGGCACTCAATATTAGCAGATGCTTTTGACCTTACTCTCGCTCTGCCTCTAGTCTCCATCTGTAAAATGGGAATAACACCACTCTTCATCTTATAGGGCAGTTGTGGAAATAAATTCATTAATATTTGTGACACACTGAGATACTATAGTGATGAGCATTATAGAAAATCCAATGAGGAAACTCAGTCTTCAGAGTAGGATTTGAAAAGTGTATAGTAAATAAGGCCTAGTGACACACACTGAACAACATGGAGAAAATGAAATATCTAATAGTTCATAGTACCCTTCATTCTGTGCACTGAATGGGACAAGGGTCCTGTGAAAAAAAATTATGTGATCATGTAAATAATAACTATCATAATGCATATGCACAAAGGGGCAGAATTAAAGTTGCACTGGAAACCTTAATTATGGCATTTCCTAACTTTTCAGTGCTAGACCTTGCACCCTTAATAATGGCCTTTTAACATACCTGTGGGGGTTTGTGCGTGTGTGTGTGTGTGAATATTTATCTATACTTACCTTCCAGTTCTGAGAATTATTCCAAGGTTTCAGTCATACTCACTAGGTTATAAGCTCCATCCAAAAGCTTATTTCCCATGTTCCTTGAAAGCTGGGTAAAGACACTTCTGTGCACTAATTTTCCTAATGTTTCTCCTTTTGTTTCAGAACAATTCAGTTCTTGTTTCATAAGTTAGATTGCCTAACAGATTATTTCAGATGGCTAAAAGAGAATTCTAGTTACTCCTTGCCTAACAAATCCTGCCAGTTTTAAAGCCAAAAATACCCCTTCTACTTAAGTGGAGACCATCACTTCTGAATTGTCTCCTCTTATCACAGAAGGCAGCCTATTAATACTTCATAAATCCAAATGCTATATGAAAAGCGCCAACTGCCTGAACACAGAAGACATTCCATGAATTCTATGAATGAAAAACTTGCTCTCTACACCAGTTACATGTCCATTAGTTAGCTTTCAATATCACTCTTCTCCTTGTTTCACCAGACAGATCTTGGTATAGTAATCTTTTTATGGTTCTAATTGACCTGACTAGCTCCCAGTTATTCTGGAAATATTGTGGGCTAATAGTGAGGTGTCTGAAGTCAACATGTGTATACGTGTGTATACTGTTAGACTGCAGAGCTGGATGAATTTATAAACATTTTTCCTACATGTACTGTCTCAAATTTAAAAATAATTTACAGTCAGATGTGCTGATGCTACTTTTGTGTTTGTTTTCCATGAACATCCAAATGACTGAGATTGACTTGTACTAATGGTCACAAAAAGCTATTTTTAAGCATATACACAAAAGTGTTTTCACTAAAATATTTGATAAGGGATCAGACATTGCTCAACATAGCAGGGGAACAAAGTTCCCTTTGCCAGAGCTCTGGCACAAAGGCTATTAAACAAGCCAGACAACACTTGACTAAACCCTATGCAGTTAACACCTGCAGACATATGCAATTTCTTTGTGTCAGTGATGGAGGTAATGGCAGAAAATTACAGACCAGAAAATACATCCTCTGTGTCCTGCACATTGTTGAATACAGTTTTGACACTCAATAAATAACAAGTATTAACACTGAATGTAATTTAAGGACTTCAGTTAGTAACAAGGACTTCAGGAACCCATGTTTTGTACAGACTGATTTTAGCTTCTGTATGATGAGTGGATGTGGTGCTGATAAGTTTTGCTAGCTCAATGCATTCCTAAAAAATAATCAACATCTATAATGTCCTTTTACAGAAAATGTCACTACTTGCGGTCAAGGTCTGCCAGGCAACACTGTAGGACGCAGTGGATATAGTAATTGTTCCTTCCGTTCCCCAGCCTTTATTTATATGAGCTTATATAAGGCCCTGAATTTGCTAGCTCAGTGCAGGTAACCCTACTGATCACTGCACTATTGCTTGGAATCTGTCTCCACCCTGGTGTATTTCATTAATTTTTGAAAGCATCTCAAGCCAGAGTGCCCTAAAGCTTCAAATGAAAAGCAGACCATCAGCCATATAAAGGCAACTACAGTCCAGTCAGTGTGCTATAGGGTCTGTTGGAAGGTTACTCTGGTGAATCCAACTCCCCGCTTTGTCACAGTTTGATGCATTTCTTGCAAGTCTCATTTTTCCTTTGTTCAATCTTGATTTCATGCAGGCAGTTTCATGATGAAAGCAAAAAAAAAGTCCCTTTATGCTTTCTGGCAAAGCTGTGAATCTAATACGGGGATATTAAACTAGGTCTCCATTGACTCAAGAAATTTGAGGAAATGAGCAACAAGTACATTGACACCCTAACCCAGCTAGAGAAAGCAAAATAGCTCTGTGTTCTATTAAACTGATCAGTCTCTTTCTGATAGACTGTTGTCAATATCATGTTGAAGAAAAGAATAGTTTTATTAATGGTGGATCACACGCTATCCTGAATCTGCTATACTGCTCTACTGAAATCTATACAAGGGGCACGAACCTCACTAGTTTCAGATGGTGACATTTCTTCCTAAACATTGCTTTTGGCATCACTTCCCACTGATAAGGCAGCCGATTCAGTCCCCTTCTATTTGATCATTATACTTGACCCATAAGTTGTCTTTCTTAGGATATATTCAGTTTTAGAGGAAAAACAATAAGTTGTCCATCAAAATAATTGTGCTGTGCATGAATCAGGTGAGGTATTTCAAGTAGAGACAGGGAAGTGTTAGTACCATTATACAAGGCACTGGTGAGATCTCAGCTGGAATACTCTGTGCAATTCTGGTATCCCATGTTTAAGAAAGATGAATTCACACTGGAAGAAGTGCAGAGAAGGGCTACTAGGATGATCAGAGGAACGGAAAACCTACCTTACAGAAGAGACTTAAAGAGCTTGTCTTGTTTAGCCTAACCAAAAGAAGGCAGAGAGGAGATAAGATTGTTCTCTATAAATACACCAGAGGGAGAAATACCAGGGAGGAAGAAGAGTTATTTAAGTGCCAATGTGAACTCAAGAACAAAGGAATATAAATTAGTCATCAACAAGTTTAGGCTTGAAATTAGACAAAGGTTTCTAACCATCAGAGGAGTGAAGTTCTGGGACAGCCTTCCAAGAGGAGCAGTGCGGGCAAAAAACCTAACTAGCTTCAAGACTGAGCTTGATAAGTTTATGGAGGGGATGGTATGATGAGACTACCTACAATTGCATGTAGCTGATCTGCAACTACTAGCAACAAATATCTCCAAGGGCTGGTGATGGGGCACTAGATGGGGAGAGCTCTGAGTTACTACAGAGAATTCTTTCCCAGGTGTCTAGCTGGTGGGTCTTGCTCAAATTCTCAGGGTCTAACTGATCACCATATTTGGGGTCTGGAAAGAATTTTCCCCCAGTCAGATTGGCAGAGACCCTGGGAAGTTTTCCCCTTCCTGTGCAGCATGGGGCACGGGTCACTTGCACGTTTAAACTAGTGTAAATGGTGGAATCTCTGTAACTTGAAGTCTTTAAATCATGACTCAGCCAGAGGATTGGGGTCTGCAAGGGGTGAAAGTAGATGATCATGATGGTCCCTTCTGGCTTTAAGTCTATGAGTCTATGATTTTCATCAAAGACTTCTAACCTCAATAACAGCACTTAGACTCAAATCCTGCCCTTTATTTGAGTTATGCCTGGCACAACCAAAATGGGGGTGGGAAGTCACATTAAGTCCTATGCCATCTTAGGATCCCACCACATAGGAGGAATCCTCAAGTGGGGCCAGATCAGCCATATTTCTATCTGCTTTGTGCTGCCAATGTGGGGGCCAGGATCTGGCCTTAAGTGTTTATGATCTGTTTTACAGTGACACATCGAGCATGTATTAACAGAGACATAAACCAAACTCACTGGTAAGGCCTGTTTTAAATTTGAGCATAATTAGGTTTGGCAGATTTCATTTTTATAATTTTGATGATTGATTTTACTTAAAGATTTGATTATATTTTTAACTATTTTTATAATTGCTGAAAATTAAGGGGCTGGGTAGGAATTAGGGTTAGGGTAGCACTGACCGCAGGGTTACAGGGGGCCCAAGAGACTGGGCACAAGGTGCGGGGCAGCCTGCAGTCTGCTGCAGAGCGCTGGAAGGCTGCGGTCCTAGTGGGGCAAAGCAGAGACCCTCAGCACTCCCAGCGAATGAGAGTGTGGGTCCGGAACAACAGGGCTACAGAAGACGCCCTGAACTCCTGCAGAGCCGGTGACACCCTATCCTGCAGGTGTAAGGTATGGAGAAGGCTGCATTCCTGGAACAGCAGAGACGCTGGGACACGAATGCAAGGAGGATGACGAGCTGTCCCACTGCTGAACGGCTCTGTCCCTAGGTAGGAACCGTTCAGCAGGAGGGTGGCCTCTCCCTTGTCAGAGAACTTGTCCTCTGCCTCGCAGCCCTGCCCAGGGATCCCAGCTTTGCCCTGTCAGGACCACAGCCTTCCCCACACCTTAGGCCTGCAGGGATTGGTGTCACCTGCCCTGCGGCAGTGCAGGGAGCCATACATAGCTCTTCTGCTATGGGCATGAGGGAGCAGGTCCATGACAGTGGGGCTGCAGAGCTGGTGATTCTGGATCCCTGAAGGCCCAAGGGAGGGAGTGGGGGAGAGGCTGCAGTCCCGCTGACTGTTACTGCTTGATAATTTTAAATGTTGATTTCAGTGTGTCAGCTGCAATTGACGTTTACTGACATCTATCAAATCAAATCCTGCCAAGGCTAAACATAACATTCTCTTTCGCGGAGGTGTCTTGATATGTAGGCAACTGCTCTTCAGTCTGCCATCTGGTGCTATGAGATCACTCTCCCAAGCTATAAAAATTTCCAGTAGATGCTATTGTTGGTGCCCTGACACCATGGCGACAAGTGATTTAGAAATGCTTAAAAGACCACCCACCATTTCTGGAAAGTTTAACAGATACTGAGCAAAGCAAGTGAAGATTGTTGGAAATGTGTTTAGTTTGGATTCTCCCATATCCATATGTTGTGCCCACTAGGCAGTTCTCTTACAGGGTTGTTACCAGCAAGAATGACAATGGGAATGTCTGAAAGGCGTATTTCCTTCCCTTTGGAGTAGTAACTTGCTACTAGCCCTTGGCACTGGGGGTGAGAGGGGAAGCTAAAATTTTCCCTTCTGTGACTGCAGAGGAGATGTGGGGAGGCCATGTAGGAGGCATGGAGTTTTATTCCCACTTATGTACCTGAATGGCTGCATAGGTCAAGCTACAACTTGGACCTTATTGAGGCACTTGTAAGAAACCTGCTGTGGCATCTAGTTTTGAAAACAGTATGATGTCTGACCATGCAGCTAGTGTTTGGTCCATTGCAGGAATTAAGCAGAAGAGTGCTGGTAGGAAACACCTTACAACTGGGCTTATTCTTGGTGATGTAGATGCATATTTTTATGTGTACTTACTAACTGCTAGCAGATTGCGATTTCCTTACTATGGGCAAGATTGTAATGCCCCCTTCACCCTCTGGATAGTACCTTAATGCCACGAATAGTGCCACTGAAGTCAGTATGACTACTTGTGAAGTAAGCTGCTACATGCAGTGTAAAGGTATCACAAGCTAGCCCCATGTTACTGATGTCGCCACACTGTGCCAAAGCCTGCCCTATGCTGTATGTGTGAGCTGGCGCTGGAAGAAGGTGCAGGGAGTCTTTTTGCCCCCCCCAAGCAAGGCAGCAATAGGGAAGAATGCCAGTTTCCTTAACAGTTCCATGGTCTATTGGTTAAGGAGTATGATGCATCTCTCAGCCTCTAGACTAGCAGTGTACAGTGTACTCTAACCGGAGGTGCATGGTGCTCCTTTAGAGAGAGCACCAGTAAAGTGAGCTCTGCGGTGCAGTCCAGGCTGCTGCCCTGAGCTTTGCACTGTGCTGATCCTCTGCTGCCTCTGCTCCCAGCATAAACCAGGAGAGCAAGGGCAGGATTTAGCCTTGAATATAGATATTCTAGCTAATCCCTGAACAGACTTGTGAAAGCAGAAATGATTTCCCAGCTCATTAAAGAGAAAAGATAAGAAAATAATTGGACTGTTTTACTCAAAGCAACACCCCTCCTTATGTCCCAATATATCAACTGGCAAACTGTCTCCTTCCAAGTTCAATCCATCATCTATTAATCAATGTTAAATCTTCTACTCTGGGCACTGCAGCTCATTATTTATATAACAGCGACAATGACCCTTAACAGACAGATTAAAGATGGCACTAAGTACATAAAATCAATACGTTGTTTCAAACCACAGACTGTGAGAATCAAAGTAAGAATCCAGCCAAAAATTTACATGGGTTATAAATTTTGCTATAGCTATTCTCCCCTCAGAGCTAAATGAAAACATACCCAGCTAGAGTCATACTTCACCTCCCTTTGCTCTGCAAGTGCAATGCATTCCTCACCTGTCAGTCCTTTCACAAGGCAACCACTGAAGTGTAAATTCTGTATTACTTCAGGGTCATTGATAGAAAACTATGTCATGTATATTTCAAAATAGATTTATTCAGCATTTTCACAGGAAAATTGTTTACAACTAAGAAAAAAATAGCTATAAATATGCAGAGATGCTTTTGTTTCTCACCATTTTGGGAGTCATTTTCTTTCATATTTAAGGAAACCAACCGCTTGTTTAGGAAGCTCCAATTAGAAAACTACACCCTACTGAAGAAATTATTTCTAGTCCACAAATAGTAGTATAGTACATTTTTCAGAGTCGACATAGCCCTTTTTTCTTCTTCCCAAGGCTTTATAGATGCTGTCAGAAATAATCTGTACTTAGCACCACGAGAAAATAATTTGGTTTTCCAATTTGATCCATAAAATATTTAATTGTTTTTCAGTTGTTAATTTTATATATTTTGTGAAATCTGAATAGAAACAGCTCAAGAGCTGAATGAGATTCAGAGTCCCTTTTGCTTCTACTTGTCTCTGTATACAACTGTTAATAAAATATTATAGATATATTAGCGGGTCATCAGCTAGTTCTAGATATGTAATAAGAATAAGGCAAAAATCAAAAGGAAAAAACTATGTATAATGAACTGCTAAGGCAGGTGTTAGTCAAAATGAAATAATAGATATCAAACAAAAAAAGATATATTGTTCATAGGAACATGCGATTCTTGGTGGTGTATGAAGCGGATAAACAGCATCCATTTTTAATTAAATTTCAAATAGCCCATAGAAAATGATGTATGGGCTGAAGTAAGATGCAAGGAAATAATTCCATCACGACATGTTGACACTATCATCATAAACCGTGGAAATGAAGCTCTTGATGGAATTAGCTCCCTGCTGCTCTTTGTTATGTTTTATAAGTCGCTGTTTGGATCCAAGAATGCATTTAATTTTTTTCAAACACACATACAGACAAGTTAATTAGCACCAGTTGAATTCATGTAAATAAATGACAACTCCTAAAGTTCTTGGGCAAATACAAAAGAGATGTAAAGCAACCTTACTTGTTACCTTGTTACTTGGTTGCTGTATTAGCAATCAAAATAATTTCTGACATCGTCAGCTCCCACCCAGCAAACAAACCAGGAAACAGAACCACACAGTATAAGTGAACATAAACGGCCCATTTAAGAGAAATCACACTAAAACCAAAAATCTTTGGTTTGTGACATTCACAACCTTGACATTCTCTTTTGTAAACTGTCAGTCTCCCATTTGATTCAAAGTGTGGTATTGGAATAATCAAAATGTTTTACTCAAACTTGTTTGAAAATATATAAAAAACCAAGTAAACCTATAGGTCCTAGTACTAAATGTTCAGAGGAGAACCCCAGCCTGGATAATTACTTTTCAGCTGTCACCAAGACAAAGGCATTTACCAGAAGGCAAAGTCTCAGTCTGCTGGTAATCTTTTCCCCCATACATATTCTTTCTTCCACATTCATAAACTGTTTAAGTACAGTTGTTGCTAACAGTTTTCAAGCCCAATTTTGCTGATGAGTATGGACAGGGATTTATTTTTCTTTCTCATAACTGATTAAACTGTATTATCACTAAAGCCATATATTACTATGCTAATGCAATAAAAACTATTAAATCATGATGGTCATGTCATCCATTCTATGACCCTACCAGCAATAACTGTACTTAAGACAGCAGTTTTAATGTAGTTTCATCTTTGGTGTTGGTAGTACTTAAGTGTACAAGCTGTGGCCTGGTTTGTGGGAAAGAGCTGGAATTTGTTGCCCCACAAAATGCAGTGCACAGAGTGACTAAGTGTGCTAGAGTAGGGCTAAACCTGAGGAGGGGGAAGCAGGCTCTCATGCATCCTGCCCCATGATACTGTGGAAGTTCCGTCAGTAAAGGCTCCATGACTGGTGAACCACAGTAGGAGCTGTGGAGGGGAAGAACCAGCTCTCCATCACATACTCCTCTCAAGACCAGTCAGAAATCCCCTAAGCAGTTGCTACTGGAGGAACCCATAGTAAATTCCTCTCTGAGTCAGCACAGCTACCACAGAGTTTGGAGGTAACCACAAAAATGACAACTTGAAAGTCAGAGGAATGGTTTAACCTTGGGAAGTTATGTGGAAACAGTGGGCTTCCATTGCGCATACCCTTGCTCTGTGGAGGTTTCCCCATATGGATCTCAGGACATCCACAGATTCAGGGGACTGAATCTGCTATCCTATCAGTGGGAAGTGAGGGGCGGGGGAGATGCTGCGAAAAGGAATAATTAGGAAGAAAGATCACCATCTGAAACTCAGTGAGGTTTCTGCCCCATATACAAATTTTAGTACATTAGGTACCATGTGACCCACCATTAGTCACACTATTCTTTTCACCTGCATGATACTGATAATGGTTTGTCAGGAAGAGAGTGATAAATTTAACAGGACACAAAGCTATTTTATTTTCTGTATGAGTGGGTTAAGGTGTCATATTTTTCATATTTTCTCAAGTTGATGAAGAACTAGTTTAGTGTTCCAGTATTAGATTCACAGCTTTGCTAGAAAGAATACTAGGCCATTTTTAGGCCTTCTTCATGAAACTCTTGCATTCCACTCACTACTCATTTCCATGCCTCAGTTTATGCGGCCTGGGAAGAAACAATGAAGTCATTCCTGCTTTCAAGGACCAAGCCCTGGTGGCTAATATTCCTTTAGAATTTGTTAAAGCTTTCAGAAGAAGATAAAGTAACAATTCCCAAACCCACCCCATGCTTCTCTCCCATTTTGCATTCTAGACAAAAAAAATAAAATGAAAATCTTTTCTCAGTATTTGGTGGATCATTTTGTTTTCAGATTAAGTAAATTGTCAAAAAATTCTCTGCACATTCATTTGGGTTGGGCAATCCTTTCCAACTGAAATACCAATTATTCTGATGTTGCCCACACTGACTTGATTTTTTTATCTAGTGCAGCCATTTCTCCATTGCTAGTTTCTTTTTAATAAATCGTTTCATGTAATATTCATATTCAGTTGTGAGGTTTGGGTTTTTTTAAAATTCTTTTGGGTTCTTTTTTCTTTGACGTCTTCTAGGCTCTTTTTATGCCTAGAGATTTATTTATTGAGTTTAGTAAACATGCACTTCAAACAGTTTCCAATTCTTGTTCTTCAGAGCTAATTTGCCCAGCTTTTATCAGTATTGCTCTGAACATTTATTTAAAAATGCTTTCACCTCCCAAAAGGTCACACTCACATATGCTTATTTTATTTTAAGGGAAGTTCTGCTTATTAGATTTAATAGTAGCTTTCCTCTTTGATTTTATGTTAGGTTTTAGCAGCATTTCTAAATGTCCCTCAGTCACGTTCACTGCTTACATCTCCTCTAATTCAAATGGCTATTAATGACTATTATATATTAATTGTACTTTGTAGCGCCCAGAGGCTCCAATTAGGACTGGGATCTCATTGTAGCCTTGTCCTCACAGGTACTTTTCTTGTTGTATATGCATAAGTAATGCTTTTAAATAACTAACAAAGGATTCCAACATTTTATAGAACTTCCAACTTTTCTACACTCTGGTCCAAGTCAGGAAAGCACTTATGCATATGCCCCCCTATGACATCTGCAGATGCTTATAGTTAGGCATGAGTTAGAGTGCTTTCCTGAATGGTGAACCTTTGTCCCTGAAGATAACGTGCTGTCTTGCAGGTATTGCTGAAACTTGTGCTGTGAAGCAGTTTTTTAATAACTCTGTTTGCTTTAAAACTCAGGACACAAAGTTTTCAGAAAGTCATTGTCCAACTTCTGAACAGCAGAACATTTCATATGGCCATTCCTCCCTTAAGTGCCGTGGAGATATGCATTAATAATACTGTTTTCTGCTCAAAAGGTGGCAGCATTAATGCATCTCACCACGAGTTTTCTCTTTCAAATGGATGAAAGTGCCCAAATTACTATCATTGAAAGATTGAGCAAAAAAGAAAAAAAGGCATTCAAGTCATTACTGACACAGTTTATCGACACGGTGCATGTTACAGGATTTTAATATGGGACGCATTTTACTGACTTTTACCTCTAGGCATCTTCATCAGAAAATAAAAGAATATGTAATCATAACATCCCAAGATTTAGCTGATATAGTATACAGATAGCTGCAGAACTGTATTCTTGAGCCTAAGGCCTTGGGATCTACTTACTGTTTAATATCTCAGGATCTACCTAGAGTGCCTAGGAAGCTGAGGGGGGTGGAGGGGAGGGATTCTGTGTGAGGTAGAAAGAAAGGTTTTGAGTGTATGGTGGGGCAGAATGAAACTATTTTTGAGCAGAGCTGAATTATGGCAATCCAGGCCCCAGGCACACTACGACATGGTGCCCCAAGTGGCCCTGCCTCCCATCTGGTGTAACAGCTTCAGCCTCTTGTGCAAAGAGGCAACACCATGGGGCTCCCTTCTCCCCCAGCCAGGCGTGGCATCAGGGATCACCTACTTTTTTTTCCAAAAAGACAGGAATGACATCAAGGGACTGCCCTATTACATACTCTAGCAGCCCTGGGGTATCTGCTTGGGTGGATAGGCCATGACCACTGTACTCTTCTTCACCTGCCTCACAGAGTTCTCCTCTGGAGTAGTGGTGGTAGCCCCTACCCCTTGAGAAGTGGGTCTTGGTGTTAATACCCTAATGAGATCCACCCCTCTCAGATATTTGTTAAGGCTGTCTGCAGATTCAGGTAGACGTTGTTGAAGTAGATGCATTCAAGACATGTTTTTCTTCACAACCATGAGGGACAGCAATTTACTCCCCCCCCCCCGCCCCCCCCCAAAAAAAAAGAAAAAAAAGGAAGCTGTGATGCAGCCGTAATCACATTAGTCCGGGAACCGGTACCTTAGGGAAAGGCCTATGCCTTAACCTGGCAGTGCCCTTGAGAAGGGAAGGCCAGGACTTGCTTCTCTCAAAAGTGCTAACCTACACTATGTCACAGGGCTGAAGATTCTCTCCTTCCTTAGACCACCCTAACAGCCATTCAAAGTTCAAGAAATATGTCAGTCTCTCCAATATTAAACACTTTGTGCCTTGAATATATTTTGATCAGCTCAAAATGGTGAGAAGGAATTAAATTAGGACAAGGACCTGCCAAGACCCTTGACTCATCTCACATTTCTGTCAGCAGCCATTCCTGTCACTTTGTATTCCAGAGGCAACTAAACTCCCATTCCACCAGCTCCTGACCCCTCCCTTCCCTCAAGTTAGGAACCAACAGGAGAGAAGAGTCCCAGAGAGAACTGATGATAGGGGCAGTGTAAAAAAAAAAAAGGGGGAAGAATAAAACCAGCAACAAATGATAGGGGAGATGAATCTGATAGTTGGGGGGGGGGCGCTCTTTACATACAAGGAGCATGAAGGTGTTTGCCTGCATGAGAAGGAGAGGAAGAGTATGAGTTGGACTAAAGACTGGGGTTCTTCTGAGAGGGAGAAGAACAGAGGGACTAGAATTAGGTTTATCCCATGTAAAAGAAAGCTAAGGATAGATAGACTAATCTTTAATGCTGTATGAGTTTAAAAGCATTAGAATGCAAGCAAGCCATCAGAAACCCAGACAGCAAAACATCATAAACATGTGATGGATTATAGTAGAAAGAGACTCGTACACTCCTGTGCAGTATGAGAATTGTATGGATTTTACTTACAAAGGCCAGAGCTGTAGACATCAGCAAGAAATACTAGGCTGTTATGCAAATTAATTGCTTGATTGGCTGAATCCTAGACATATAAGGTTGAGTTAAAGGGTACTTCATTCAGCAGTATACTGTCTGCAACAATGAATTAGTCCATTATAACTATATGAGAGAAGGAATGTTGTCTCTACAATACACATGTGGGTGCTTTACACATTTACTTTTCCTCTGAAATGACTATTACTGCTCATAAAAAGTGCCCAGTTTTCATGCCTAGACCCTGAAGTTCTCAATTCCCATAAAAGGGGCAGGACTGACAGGTTCATGCGCCTTTACACTGCACTATCAGTGTGCCTAAAAAATGAACTGGCAGGACGACTCCTAGGGCTATGAGGATAGTTCATACTACATGCTCTTTGGCTCCTCTGCTAAGAATATTAATAAGGTGGGGGTGACAGTGATTTTTTTAACATCTACCCACTAGGGTAGAAATGAATAGAGAACACCAGTTCAGCCTCACAGCAGTGCAGACACTGAGCGCTGCTATGCTGCTTCAGCCACTGCAGAGGCAGCAGGAACAGCCGTAATGTTCAGACAATTAAATCATCTTTATAAGCTCTGTGACTACAAACTAAATATCACAGAATCTCTGCCCTCCCTTCACCTTATGCTAAATCACTGGTCCTAATAATAAGAGTTCTTGCTCTCTCTCATCTTCTATGCAAAGCCCAGATTTTAAATTGGCAGCTCTCAACTTTCTCACTGAATCTGGTAGAGCAACTCGAACAATTCATTTGGCAAAACCACTTATTCAAGTAATGTAGCCCTTTTTTCTGATGGTTAATTGTTCACAAACAGACAAGTTTTACAAATGTATTGGTAAAATCAGTTAGTGAATGAACATACTTGAGCTATGGGTTGGAAAGATTATTTGCAAACAGTTTCGAAGCGAGTTGTTTATGAACTATTCAAAACTCAATAGTTGAGCTTTGTGTGTGACCACCCACTCACATAATATTAGCTTCTTCTTCCTGACTGATTGACCTAAACTTTTCTTTCATTTGCTGGATTAAACAAATTTTAGTGCTGGGCCTGAAATTTGCTGTTCAGAAACATAATTGTGAACAAAACTTCATCCAACTAGTATTTGTGAACAACAAAATAGTGAAAGGGTCCAAACTGCCTGAATCAAAGTTCATTTTTAGTGAAGTATTTGTAAAAGGATTTTTATATTGCTTGACCAGATGCAGAAATTGCCTCAGCTACTTATATCCACCTACCCAGATACAAAAATCACAAAATCTCAAAAGCCATGAGTATTTCAATAAACATATTACAATTATGAACTTCGTTATTTTTAATGACAAAAATGCCAACTTGGTTATATCATGCAGTATTAGACCACCATTTCCTTATTTAGTCATTCAAGCTTTCTCCTATTTCAAGTGTTTGGATTTTGTTCTCTCCCCAGATTGTTGGGATGTAACCACAACACATCCATTGTACTGTCTGACATGTGAGGAATCATGAGAAGCCTATGAGACTAGCTGTTCCATATAACTCTTCCGTTATAACACTTCTGTTTAAAGCCTTTGGAGAAGCTGAATGTGATAAACTGGTGGTTCAAGCCTCTGGTCATACTCAAAACTGTCAGTATTGTCTGGATGGCTTACATTTTGTGGGATTTTTGAGTACACACCCATTTAAAATAAACAAGCCATTAAAGGCTCTCTCACAGATTGAGCCACAAACTGTACATCTTCCTGAGTTTCCTCTGCTCTCCCACTACCAAAATAAAGTTATCTCTACTATGATCTTTCATATAAAACAAACCTGAACGAGAACCAAGACAAGCTGTTTATAGCAAAATTAGTCCAGACGTCTTTTGCTGACATTTGATTCTGTTTAGTGCTCTACTGATTTTAATTTTCTGTCTTGAGCCTATTTCTGTCCTTACACTGTTTTCTGTTGTTTATTGCTTTTTTGTGATCTACAGCTTCCATGAGAACCCTGTCGAAGCAAACCTCTAGAGTCACTCAGCACTATTTACAGTTCAATAGCTAAAAATGTTTATTCATTTCTATTAAAAACTGCTTGTTTTCAGGGGTTTTACAAAAGAAGCAAAAAGTCTCACTAAGCAGAAACTGGACATAAATTCTCAGCTAAAGGGTGATTTAACAAAATAAATTTGAAATTGAAGGGCCACAAAATTAAAACTGATACAACATATTTTCTTTAAACAAATCCATAATTAACTGGTGGAATTAATTCACTGCCACAAGATGCCATTGAAACTGGGAGTTTAGTACTTTTTTTTTTAAAGTATTAGATGTTTATAAAAATAACAAGAATGCCGACACTTACCTTACACCAGATAAAAACATCTAAGGGATAAAAATCATCATGCTTTAAGGCATAAGGCAACCATAAATTACCTGATGTTAGGAAGAAACTTTCCCTTACAGGCAGATTACTCCATACCTCCAGTGCTTTAGTGTAGAAGACACTCACTACAGAAACAGGAGGGGTTCTCCTGTCTCTGTAGTTAATCCACCTCCTCGAGAGGCGGAAGCTAGGTTGATAGAAGAATTCTTCCATCAACCTAGTACTGTCTACATAGTGATATTTTACATCCGTGAGTGACTTAGCTGGGTCTACTTAACTTTTTAGTGCAGACCTGGCCAAAGTCTGGGCTGGAGGAGAAGCACCTCCCTCCACTTGGGATGCACAGCTGTGAACCCTCTCTTGGAGTTAGGTGCCTAAGCCATGTCACTATGTTCTAAAGGGAAAACCAGAGGAGGTGGTGGCGGTGCCCCCAATATCCCAGCGATTGGAGAACCCACTGAGGATGTGGAAAACCAGTGTTCAAATCCCCACACTACCTGATGTGGAATAGAGACTTTCTCCCAGGTGACAGCAGTAACCATTGTGTTATGGAGTACTGGGGGCAGGAGGGGCTCTCTCAATATCTCCTGTTGAAGCTGTTACATTTTGCATAGAATACTTAAATATTCTTTAGGCGAGAGAGAGAGAGAGAGAGAGAGAGAATGACTGTATAGCCAAGTGGTTAGGGCACTCACCTGAGAGGTGGGAGACCAAGAGTCTAGTTTTTGTTTCCATGATATTTAAGTGTTTTATAAAAAATCAACTTCAACAGGAGATATTGAGAAAGCTCCACCCCAGAATAAAGTGGCAATTAGGAGCCTAGGTCCGCTGTGTTAATCTAGCCATCTCTCCAAACTAGCACTCCCACATGCGAGATGGAATGTTATTTAGGTGTATTTTTTCCTCTTTTTATCATTAACGTTTGGAGTGGAGGAGGTAGTTTGCTGCAAAGTAGTAAGTCTATATCTTTACACACTTTTGCCTTTTATATGTCTGAAATCAATGAACTTTAGAAATACTGAAAGCATTTTAATGGGAAACTGCTAACATGTTCTGTTTAATGCTGCTTGAAAAGATTCCTCTATCTAAAACGTAATCATTTTTTAAGTCAGGTTATAAATGCAGTGTACGGTATGCCAAACTTGACATTTTTTCCTGGAGAAAGACTAATATAATGATGTGCCTGCTGATTATTTTAGGTGAGTCTCATCTGATGAATATTCATGTTCCGAACCTGGAGTGATCTCTCTGCTGCCAGACTCTTTTCAGATGAGTTATTTGATTCCCCTCACCTTTAGAATATGAGCTGAACACTCTGTGTACGCAGGCTGAGAGTGGAAGCCAACAGACTAAAACCCTTAAATTGCCTTTCTAAAGGCAGGTATTTGGTAATGATTAACTATATTAAAATCAAATATATTGAAATTAACTATACAGCTTTAAGCGCCTCAGACCAGTATAACTCAGTCCACACCAGATGAGTGCATTGATTTAACTATATTGGTTTCTAAACCAATATAGTTAAATTGGTAAAAAAAAAAAAAAAGCTGTGTGTAGAGAAGTCCCAAGGCTCATCTGATGTGCCACTGACATCAATGGGAGTGTAGGGCACCTACTCTTTACCAGGTACAGAATCAATACTTTCAGTTGTAGTTTGATGTTTGGAACTGGGATGGGACACACCCATTAGGAGGGCAACAAAACAAAATTATTTAAGGACTGCTTCCATCTGCTTCACTGGTAATGCAAAGTCATCTGTGCAGATCTAGTAAAAGAAAACAAATGATATCCCGGCCCTTTCGGACAACCAAAGCCAGAGAATGCTGCTTTGTCATGGGGGAATATAGCATAAAGCCAGCATAGAAGAAAACATAGGTCAGACTCAAGGATTTGGCCCCAAAGCTTAGATTAAATTACACTCAGTAAGATATATGCCACACTTGCATCTCATTCAGACTAAGACAGGACCATAATATAGTCATAAATGAGGCTCAATAGACTAGATATCTTGAAATGCAAGTAGAACATTGCCACCTGCTTTTTATTTGTGGGTATACAACAAAGGCGTCTTATAATATGCCATATTTTTTCTCATGGTATGTGAATGTGAAAGTTTCAATAACTGGCCTATTCTATCCTCAATACCCAATGTGTTTGTAACACGCATCACCAAAGGGCATAGTCTAGAAATGGTCTATCTTCCAACAGATATTTTTAGTGTGAATGGCAGTACACTTAATTTTTTTTGTCTGCATAAAGTATTTCATAGCTAATATTTCTTCACATAACTGAGCACTTGTTTCCAAAGCCTCTGTGTTTTGATGTGGCCATTTTTATTCATCTATATAATACCTATGCCTTCACTGCCAAATAATCCTAAATAAAGTGACCCCTGAATAACAGTTACCCACATATTGGTGGCAACCAAACTAGGCAGGGAATAGATAGGATCCGATGTTATTTTCTTATTTGTGCCTAAAAATAGGAAGCAGCCAAAGACACAATTTTGATTATGTATATTCAAAAATAGGAGAAATATCTCAGGGAGCTTTCAGTAGCTTGTAAAGCTTTACCTATAGATATGAATTATTATCTCTTTCAAAATATCAGAGATTCATAAATTGAAATAATTCACTTATAATTTATTGTTAAGTTTATTCATTATCTTCCAATCATGACTGGGACTCCAATTGTGCTATGCATTATATACAAACCTATAAGAGACAGTTCTTAAACCAAGAGAAAATACAGTTTAATTTAAGGTCAGTTGTGACAAGAAAAAGAATTGGAGGAAATGAAGCAAGGAAGACAAAAAGAGTAACTATAATAGCACCACATGACGATATAGACTTGCTAGAAGAGCCCCCCAGATTGCTTCAAATCTTTCACATCTTTTAAATGAGAGCCGGGGCCACCTCCTAGCTGTGTCGGGTAGCTGCAGCTCCCAACCTTGGCTCCGTAGGTGAATCCCTCCTTACCATCCCTCCTTACCTGGGCAGAGGCAGGGGGATGGGAGGGGGAAAGTAGTGAGTGACAGCGGGGATGGGGGAAGAGGAGTGGACGGGGAGGTGGGGCCTGAGGGGGAAGAGGTGGGGCAGGGAGTAGGATTGCCAATGATGACTGGATGTATTCCTGGAGGTTTCATCACATAATGATATCATCTTTCTTTCAAAATGAACCTTTAATTCCTGGAGACTCCAGGACAATCCTGGAGGGTTAGCAACCATAGCAGGGCAACTTTGAGGGGAATAGATGGGGTAGGGGCGGAGCCGTGGGGGGGGGGGGTGGGGGGGGGAAAGAGGCATTCCTAGCAGGGACCCACCACAAACAGGTGGCAAACCCAGCAAGCAGGTGGCAAACCACCCCACCACACTGCCCTGAGACTAGCCTTGCAGGCGAGCGTGACTAGTCCCGGCCTGGGGAGTTCGCAGAAGCCCGTGAACCAGCAGAAGGCAGCGAGTCCTGTTGGGTACCTGCCTCTACAGAGGCTTGTCCTGCCCAGTCCTGAGGCAAAGACCAGTGTGAGCTGTGAACAGCCCCGACAATGGCGGGCCCACATAACAGCAGAGAGTGTGGAGCTCAGAGAAGGATGGGTTTTATTTTTTCTCTCTTTTTCAGTTGACCCCTGACTACTGGGGGGTGAGTGTCCGCTCTCCCCGGTGCATTCTCCTGCTTGCTAGGTGAGTCTTCTTCATTCACTAAGGCCTACAAAGGAACAGCATCTAGTGATATTTCAAATTGTAGGGGAAGATTGGTGGGCTTCCACAAAAAGAAAAAAGGGGATGTGGGGGGAGTGGGGTCAGAGCATTGCTTGATAATTTGTGTGGAGCTGTGAGCGATGCCAAACCCAGTAGACAGGGCATTATCCTAATCACACACCTCTGGTGGAACCACCAAACCAAAGAGCCACATTTCACCACCCCACAGAAGAGACTGTTACTGTTTAAAGTGCATTTTTTGTACATATACATATAGAGTAAAGAGTTTCATCCTTTCATTTGAGTGTAGGAAGTAGCATAACGATTGCTTTAGTATAAAAACCTTTCAACTGCTTAGTGTATTTTGAAACCTGCTAATAAGGTTTCTCCCATTTTCAAGCTGTTCCTGTGAAAGACAAATCTGTTTTACTGGATTTGGTGTTCTATGTATGAGTCCCTTTTTAACAGTTAGGTCAAGATAAAGCTATTATCACAGTTAAGGGTATGTTACTTACTAGGAATCTATCCAGTAACAGCGTGGGAGCACTCCCCCTTACAGATGGATCTGACATGGGTACAAAGCAGAATTGGAGAGGAGGTACCGTGACAAGAGGGTAAAGTGATTTGTTAGCTCCCTTGTCATAGTCTCCAGTCTTCAGGGTATCATGAGGAGCTGTGATGTCCCTCAAGAGGGAGGGTAATTAGGTTGCAGCTATAAACCCAAATCCAGAATGTTCCGGAAACTCAGTAGGTAAGGCTCTGCTGAGGCAGCCTTGCTAGGTAGATCAGGAGGAAGGGAAGGCGCCTGGAGTTACTACAGTCCTACCCCTTCTCACAGGTGGGGAACCACAGGCCTGTTCCTCTGAGTAATGCCGGGGGCTGTGAGAGACGAGTTGTCTCTTATCCCCCCCAGGATAACTTTGGGTGGGGAATGGTTCCGTTTTACAGTACGCCTGACCCTAACCCCTTTATACATACGCAGCTGTGATGGGGTGGATAAACCCCACACCGGTGAGTTAAGGGTACAGGAAGAACTCTGGGCCCAAGAAGCCTTGCCCCCGCGGGCCTGTTGGGTATGGTCCAGTTGAAGGAAGGACCTGAAGGGGGGTCTCTTCAGCACAGCAGGGTGGTAGGAGGGGAGAGACAGATCTGCACTCACTGCCACAGAGGGACTAAACCAGGAAGCCATTCCCAGGGAGAGGGACAGGGATGATGGCAAGAGGAGGAGCAGCAGAGGTAGTTGCCTGCTGGCTCTGACCTGGCCCATAGCCAAGGGCTGGAGAGGATTGAAGATGGGAGCAGTGGAGGAGCTTACACACTGACATCTCCAGGGCCGCAAAGCTGGAACTAGAGGAACAGTAAGAGGGACAGGGGAAGTAAGGGATGCGCCCCTGGCAAAGATGCACCCAGCAGAGATGTAGTTGGAGTTCCTGCTGGGAATAGTAGAGCTAGCTACACTCCAGCTGTCCTGTTATAAAGACAGAAGAGGGCTGCTCTGCCGCACTGGGTGCGGCCAGGGACGCCGGGGCTGTACGTTGCATGCACTGTTTGGACTATGCTGGGGGAATTCTGGACTATGGTGTTGGGATTTCTATGATTTATGTGTACAGAACATAAATGAATCCCACCAGGGCCTTATTTATATTTGAGAAGATGCTTTGGACTATTTCTGGGGAGACTGCAGGAGGGAGACGGAGACAGCTGTACCTGTCCTGCCACAGGAGTGTGTTCCTGGAAGGGAGCCCTATGACAGTGGGGTTACTGTATGAACAAATTTAATTCAAGAAGAGGCTGACTGCACATAAGCGGGAAAGAGTACAATGGCTTGAGATAGCCCCCCATCTACCAACACTTAAGGGACAATGCAACAGCTATTAGTTTTGAAGTTCTATCTCTGACACCCTGCTGAGCTCAATAGATTGGGCCCAATGCCCAGGAAACTGAGGTCTGGTCTACACTTAAAACTTAGATTGACATAGCTATAGCACTCAGGGGCGTGACAAATCCACCCCCTAGGCACTTTAGCTATGCCAACCCAGCCCCCAGTGTAAACACAGCTAAATTGACTTTTATGCTCTCAATTACCTACAATTATTCTTTTCATGAGCCATATCATGCCATTTATTTTTAAGCAGGATTCCTCATTGATTTCACAGGGAAATTCTGGTGGGAAATGGACGGCACAATATAGCATATCATATTTTGAAAGAAAAGCATAGTCAAGTGCTCAAAGTATAGGCTTGGGCAGCAGGTTAGATTAAACTCTAACCCTAGCTCAAAAACTAATTCTCTAGGATGTGTTGGATTATTATTGATGATTATTATTTTGTTATTATGAATTATTATTAATGATTATTATTTGAATCATGGTAGTTTGTAGGGGCTCAAGGTTTATAGTGCTCAGCACAGACATGTAACAAAGAAGAGAGTCCCGTCCCCAGAGAGCTCACAATCTATGTGATAGATAGGATGCAACTTGAGGAGAAAACAGACAAGCTGGGTGAAGAATGGTGGGAGGATGAGGTAACAGAGCTGAGCACAGAAGAAGTCAGAGACAGAACAGATGTCATTTGCCTAATCAGTGACAGATGGGAGAGATTTGTGGGAATCATGGCAAAAGTAGGTTTAAGGAGAAATGTATGAAAGGATAAGGAGGCAGCTTTATGAATATTGATGCAGAGACTTGCCCCTTGCATAGAGGGAGGTATAGAGGTTTCTGGGGGAAAAGTGGACAAGTTTGGGATGAAGGCTACGAGCACTGGCACGCAAAGTGGAGGGACAAAAACTCCATAAACTAGCTTATTTGATAATCTCATCTGATGGGCAAGTTTAATTTTTCTTCCTCAGTTTCTTCATCTATAAAATAATGATGATAACCACTGATAAGGACTGTGGGAGAATAAATTAAAGTTTGTAAATTTAACTGAAAAATGAAAAGTGATTTGTACTGGTGATATGTAACTGCTAAATATTATTATGACAAGAAATATGACAATAAAGTAGTATATTTTCTTCTGTACTATTGCAGGAAAGGGAAAAATCAAAGCACACATGCACATCTTATCAATTTCCAATGCAGGACTATAATATGATGTACAAAATCATCCAATTGAAATATACAGTATGCTGTCGCCAAGTAAACATTTTGTATTTGTTAAATAATTAGCAGCTCTAAGTAGCCCTGTCAGAGTAAATGTGTAATTATCTAGTTCGACTGACTGTAAGAAGCTAAACAGTGTCTTGGATGTACTGTATCTCTACAACAGGTTTAGATGAATAGTTTAAACCAAAACATTTTCACTGTATTTATTTCTTGGATGTGTAGTGTTATTATTTATGGGTTCACTTTCTGAAGATGTTTGCTATACTTTATCATGTAAATGTTATAAACTTAGCTATGTCATTGCTACCCATTTGTTAAGATCACATCCTCTTAGCGTTTACCTCCAATCAGCTTACTGAACCATATTCAAAGTCTACAGAAAACAGCTGTTATACACAGGACCTACAAAGATGGAGACAAACAGTGCTTAATGCACCCATGCAGCCACATCTATGAGTGTCAATAGTGGTTCACAACTAGGACTGCCATTTCTGAGGAACAAAACAAACAAACAAGCAAAAAGTACATCCCATAGCCCATAAAACTGGACAGCTGATTCTCAGCACTCTTACAGATTTTCCAAGATTTACCTCAAAAGAGATATCTGGGGAAAACTTGAACAGATTGGAATCCTAGTCACAGTCCATTGCCCCCAATTACCTACACATACACACACCTGCATGTGTATGCACATGAGCATGAGTGAGCAAATAGATTATTGCTGGCATGTCCTGCCTACTGTGACCCACCCACAAATCTCTGTCTACAGTCCCATGAAGTGCACCACTGAAGATCATTGCTCTGTATAAAGTCCTCTTAGATGAGGCCCTGACTCTACTGCATTATGGAAAGGTAGTTTTTGCACTGTGGCTTGGCTGTTGAATGGCTACGGAGGGAGAGATGGGGAAGGAGTGAGAGAGAAAGGACTTCATTCGTTGATAGTAACTATTGTATAGGTTCTTAACACCAGCAATCTAATCCTTATCGTGGAGTTCTTTAAGGCCATCCATAGTGCTAAGACAAATCACTGGCCACGCCAATTTATTTATTGTTATGGAATCAATAAAAAAACTACCAGTGATAATGTATTCATTCTGGAACTTTAGATTTTTGCTTTTGATACATTTTCTCATTCTGAGACTGATGGACAGTATGGGCTTTACAATGGCGCCAGGCCCTTACAGACCCATCTAACCCATCCACATGGCCGGGTCTGGCCCCTTGCCCAGGACAATCCAGGGCCCAGGCCTTGATGTGTGAGTTGCTCCCAGCTGGCAGGTCCCGCTTGCCTATAGAAGGGCTAACCACCCAGCAACCAGTCTCCACCATGCAGGCAGGGTTGGTGGGCACACCCGGGCAGGCTCTTGAGGGAGCCCAGCACAGGCAGGTCCCCCTCCTGATACAGCCTGGCTGATTGCACTGCTCCTGAGGGGCCGGAGCGATCCCCGCCCCGGGACTGACCCTGGTGTGCTGCTCACTCAGCCCGGCGGACACAGTCACCTCCCAGCAGGCCATGGGTCTCTGCGGGGCCTGTGGGGGGGTGCTGGCAGTGAGGGAGTGAAGGGTGCTGGACACTGGGGGGGTGGGGCAGGTTTGTGTGTTTTGGGGCGCTGGGATAGAGGGGTCTGTGTGGGAGTGCTGGGCAGTGAGGGAGGTCTGTGTGGCGGTACTGTGCAGTTATGGTGGTGGAGACACTGAGCACTGTGGGGGGGTCTGTGGGCAGTGGGGCACTGGGCAGTAGGTGGTGATGTGCAGGGCACTGTGCAGTTATGGTGGTGTGTGTGTGGGGTCTCTGGGCAGAGCCTAGGGGTTTGTGGCAGAGTCTCTGGACGGTGTGGCACTAGGCATAGGAGGGGGGTGTGCTGAACGGGGGTGTGACATTGTGCGGTGCACGGGCCTGTCCCCAAGGGGAAGAGGTGCATTGGCAGTGCAGGGCCGGGCAGGCCAGTGTGCGACTGGTGGCTGCCGGTTTCTAAACAGTGTCCTCGCACTGGGCTGGGCAGGGCTACCCGAGCTGCACCGTGCCCCTTTGCCCTGGCAGGCCCCTTGCTCTGAGGACCAATCCCCTGCACCATGCCCCATTGCCCCTATAGGGATCCACAAATATGTTTGGTGCCAGGCCTACAGAAGGTTAATCCGGCCTGATGATGGGTATTTTTTTGTCCAGGCAATGGCAATTAAATCCAGGTATACTTCTAGCACGAAATACAGTACATCTAGTGCAATAATTGTACAGACTGATAGTCAGAAACGCACTATTCTCTATTAGCTAAGGTAGGGGAAAAACACCCTTTCCTAGATTCAGAGGCATTTCACATATTTAGAACAGTATTTCCATCCTTTACTTAATTCTTTTGCCACCAGCAACGTGCCTCTTATATATTAAATAATAAAATACACCTTCTCATAATATGAATCAGGCTGAAACCCAAACAGTGCCCTTCCTTTTCCCTTAATATTGCAGAACACATGCTATTTTGTTTGAGAAAACATAGAGGAGTTAGAATTTGAGCTATGTGAGGGGAAAATAGCTCCCAAACTCACTGATTTATGGGAGCAAGGGCCACAATTTAGTCTGAACCTATAAATGGCTGATTTTAAAAAGACTTAATTCTTAGGCTTTGACCTTGGATGTCAAAGTTTATCACACAGCAAACTATTCCTCAGGAGTTATAAATCTCTGGCTCTCTGGGTTTAAAATGGTAATTGCTGCCAGAATCTTAAGTACAGTGATATAAAGAGAGCTGCTTTAATAAATCATTGCCAGAGCAGCAGCCAATCATCCCTCTTTATTCTCCAACATCCTGAAGCTCTCTCATTTCCCATAAATGTCAGCTTGAGTGAAAATCAGAGGAAACCAAAACTCAGGGCTACTAACTGGCTAGAGCTACAGAGAAAAAGAACAAAAACACAACTGTCAGGCAGAAAATCTGAGAAAAAGACAAACCAGCAGCATGGCACACATACACTTGCAAATAAATTACTACACTGACAATGTTTGAGACTTCATGGGCAGCTAAGTATGAAAATAATATGAGCCACGGGCACAAATGACTTCAACAGAGAGAAAATAAATGTTCCAAAAAATCCTGTCCCCCCCTTCTCTAATAGATGATGACATCTCTCAAGTCAGAGAATGAACTACTGAGAAAAAGATGAAATACAAAAACAGTCTGGACAGCAAAAATACTGAAAGCCTGTTTCAATGAAATAGGTTCCTGTCCAGTTTATGAACTTTTGCCCTCCTCTTATGTTCAAGTATAATTTTTTTCCACCTACTTTGCAAAGCTAAAGTCAGTTCTTTGAATGTTACACATCAAGGGCATTTGTCAGGATGTTAAAGACTCATTTTCAAATAGAATACATACAACTATCTTTTGTCATTGTCTTTTGTCTCTGCTGTTCCGTCCTTATCTCAATACTGCATAATAAACATATTCAGTATAGAGTGTAGGATATTAACCAAGCCACCCTCATTAATGCATGGATGTCATGCTCATTCCAAATGGGAGAAGAATAACTCCAGCAGGCAGAAGATGGAGTTCTTGTGAAACTAGAATTGAAGACTAAAAAGATTACTTGTGTACTAAAATTCCCATAGACAGCTGTGTGTGTACATAAGTACATATTAGGTAGGTAAACGAGGACATAATTAGAACCTGAGGGGGGATTATTCTCATATACAAAACGAGAAAGTGAAAATAGTTTGTCTCTATATTTATCAGAAAGCCAGAATGGGATGAAAAGGTGAAAGGGTAAAGCTATATATAAAAGCTGCATTACCAGTGAGCTACAGTTCCACAATCAAAAGATCAGATGGTGAAATTCTTTAGGTGAGGATACAAGAAATAAAAGAAAAAAAATAAAGGAGAGCATCATCATGAATTTTGTTAGACCAAAGCTCATAATACGTATGGGGATTGTAATACCAAGAGAGATATCTGTTGAGTAACAAATTCAACCAAGCTTATATCACCAAATCGGTTCCTAAATTAGGTAGAAGAAAACTTATGACCCAAAAAGTAGGGACTCCAGCTAGAAAGGAAACCATCTTGGACTTTCT
The DNA here is from genome assembly GCF_015237465.2 of Chelonia mydas. NCBI lineage: Eukaryota > Metazoa > Chordata > Testudines > Cheloniidae > Chelonia > Chelonia mydas. The sequence continues at coordinate 277,679,362 of NC_057849.1, forward strand.
TTTTACTAATATGGAGTAATTGATGGAGAACATGAAAACAATTAGAGATGCTTGAGATTCAGTACAGTACAGTAAGGAATGAGCTTATGGAACATAGCAGTACCATGATATCACATGTTAAGAAATAATATTTTGATGAATTAAAATATCTAGCAAGTAAAGTCCAAGTATTAAAAATCACTAGCGCCCAAGAAGGCTGGACAATCCTACAGGGCACCAGCGAAAAGATGCCACAGACTTCAATTCCTCTATAAAAGAAACATGCAAGGAACAAGAAACGGCCCATGCGACTTCACAAAAAACTGCTGAAAGATCAGAGCTTTTGAAAAAGTCCTGTATAGAAAATGCAAAAGAGGGAGGCAACCAATTAATAATATACACTCAGTCAAGTCTTGCAGAGAAAAGATAAGGGCAGCAAAGAAGCATCATGAAGTAACACTATCCAAATGGGAATACAAAAGGCTTTTATAAATATATCAGAGGAAAAACTAGTGCTAGACAGAAAGCAAGCCCATTAATAAATGAGGAGTGGGTTTAAATTAATGATAACTCAAAAATAGCTGAGCTAGTGACCTCCTTTTACAATCTGTCTTTAACAAGAAAAAATAGTTTGGCAGACTAACTCACTGTACCAATAACCATTATTTTTGAAAAGTCAAGGGAAAGAGTTTGCTAGAGAAAAACTAAAGTAATACTCATTTTCCAAAAAGGAAGGGTTGATTCTGTAAATTCCCATCCAACAAATACATTGATTTTATGTTTCTTTCACAAGGAAAAAAATATTGAGACACAAAAATACTGATTGGTTTTAACCAGTTATTTTTGTTTATTCATTTATTCGGTTGAATACCAGGAATGAAAGTCTCTGGCCCTTCTGAGTTGCACTCAGCACATAATGAGAAAGATAGGGGTAGAGATAACTTTATGTCCCCTTTTGGGTCCCCAGACACTGGGGCTGTAGGGAATTTAGGGTGGCTTTAACCTCCCCGGACTGCCAATGGCCTTAAAGGGTCATTCTGGCACCTGAGGATAGCTGGAACACAGACTCAGTCACATCTCCTACACTGTAGCTTTCATGGCAGATTTGGCTGTTCCTATGGTTCATTCCCCATACCAAAGTGTCATTCCTCTTCCACCACAGGGACCCAGTGTACCTATGTGGAAGAGAGCCACAATGCTTGCATTTTCTCATCATAAAAAGGGATTTACTTGCATAGCTGGCAGCCCTTAAAATAACAAAGGATAACCTACTTGGAAGGGACGGGGCTGGCGTGATGGTCCTGACCCTAGTACACTAGCTAGTGCCAAAAGGGCAGCTGTGATGGGTGAGTACCATATACCTTGTGTACATATGTAGCATGTGCCACTTTGAAATATGCTTTCCCCCCAATATCTCTTCATTATGTCTCATGCAAACCTTCAATTATTACCAGTGGGAGACTTGTGGTGGATCAAGAGTCACCAAAATCCTATTTTCCTGCCCTGGACTACAATTATAAATATAATCTGGCATTTCCTCGCTCTGAAGTCAAGTACCAGGACTATTTGCCCCCACTGCATTCTGTTTGCTCCCTTTCAGTGTTTAGCCTGCTGGAGAGTTGACTTTCCTATATACATTGGTCACTTTTACAGACTTGCCACTTTTGCCTTAGATAAATAGAGAAGCATTCACAGGATTCTCTCTACTTACTGTTATGAAAACCTAGGGAATACCATGGTAACCTTGGTGAGGATTTGGGAAGTTTTTAAGGGTGACCACTGTACTGTGCGTAGCACATGATTTCTCCTTTGAGAAATGACAGGACTCTGGGGTTCAATGGGTCAATGGAGGGTCGGCTTTTTATCTGTTTTAAAGGGACAAAGTATGAAAATGTAACCATAACAACCATTCTTATCTACTAAGATACACCACTATTAAATTCTCATGAGATTCACCTGGTGAAATCAAAAAGACTCTTCTAAAACCACAGTGGTGCCACATATTTATTCTTTAATCAGGATCTTTGGCTGTCTAGAATCCTTATTTATTCTCTGATCACGAAGAGCAAAAGGCTGGAAAGGAGAGCAGGATTCATCTCTGGTTGGGTTTCCCTAAAGAACAAAGGCTGCCAGGATATGCACATTAATTTATTAATCTCTCCTAATGGACTTCTTGAGGGTCAAGTGAAAAGAGAAAGCCATTCACTAAATCTACAACTGTCACATCCAGCATCTTGAACTAACTGCACATCATGCAGCAAGACGTGGCCATATGTACAGTAGAAAATTTATACTGTGGCACACCATGGGTGATTTTTTTTTTAATTCAAAAGATATTTTTCACAAGAGATTCAATAGAAGACGGTCAATCTGTGAAGATATAGTGGTGTAAAATTCCTACTGGTGCCTCTCTGTGTTTAAAAATGCATATGCCTAATGCACGTCAGCCAAATCTTTGCATTCTCTCTTATAACTTAGTTTTATTCACAGTTCTACTACGTAATTCTCCATAGTACAAGTCATTGGAAAATTAGCAGTTTGTTATACCTTCCAGTTTTTAATGGAAATCTCGTCTTCAGGACACAATGAACACTACTTGTTTATTGCTAAATTATCCTATCTTTCTTTTTTTTCTTTCCACATTAGCATAGCTATTAGCTAGTACATGGCCTCAGAGCTTCAAATCACAAACTGAAAAATCAATGTGTGAGATAATTAGATGTTACCTGTGGTTTATGCTAGACTTGTATCACTAATTCTAGCAACATACACATTTGAGACTCCAGAAACTATTACATTCCACAGAATGCAGCCTTGCCACTTGAATGAGAAGTGCTGGTTTCCCAGCAACTGCTGGCTGATGCACTTCAGCACTGCAGTCTTATGATCAGAAATCAATTTGGGGTCTTGAAGTGATTATAGAAATATAATCTTACTTGATCAGCAACAGCAATAAAAAGGTAAGACAATTTTTCATGAAAATGAAAACATTACTAGCAGAAATACAAGAGGCCCCCTGATGATCACGTAGCTCTTATGTGAAAGCAGCCTCAACTTGGCACTGATAATTAGTATCATTATGAAAATTTCAAGCTAGATCATGAATGGTGGCTGAGAAACACTTGGCAAGGCTGAGGAGTTGTGGGAGCAAAGGTGGCTCTAGATCATCTTTGCATTTTCCTTGATTGTGGGGCTGACTGGGGGAGAGCTGATTTTCAGCGTAATTTAGAGGAGCCTCAATGTTGCGCGAAGGCTACATCTGCACTACAGTCAGGGGTTGTAATCTGCAGCTCATGTAGATATACCCATGCTATCTGTAATCTAACTAACTAGCTCACTAAAAATAGCGGTGATGTTGAATTTGCATGGGCTTCAGTGTAGGCTGTGCTCGTGTTGATAGCCCACGCTGCTGCATCCTCACTGCTATTTTTAGTGAGCTAGCTAGATTACAGCTAGTGCAGGTATGTCTATATGAGCGTGAATTACACCCCAGCTGCAGTGTACACATAACATAAATTATGCCCAATTGCCCATTATCCTAGGGGCTATTCCGGCTTCCGGGCATCACCATGCGTCCTGTCTCCAAGGAGAATTCCCTGCACTAGAATCCAGAAAATCTGCTACACCTTATGTATACTACCCAGTGTATACTTCCAAAGGGGAGTCCACAGGGAGCTGGTTAAGGATGCTTTCTGATTTCTGTGCTGCCAGAGTGGTGTAAAACAGTTGGAGAAGAACAACGTAAAGTAGAAATGCTGAAACAAGGATATATGGTTATTCTCTTTATTTATAAAGTCAAGGATTGCACTGTTCAGTCACATTAATGCACAGTGGTTTGCGATCGGGGCGATGAAAGTCAGGCCTAGAGTTTTTTGTTGTTTTTAGGAAGACTTGCCAGGAGTCATTGATTTTTCAGGAGGGGAGAGAGGGTTGGTAGGAAAATGCTACTTCATGAAGCTGTTTTTTTTCCATGGTTGTGGTGTGCCTGCAGTCACCATAGTATTGATATTTAGCACTTATATAGCACTGCATTACAGGGCAGATTTTCCCATACTGTGCACCATGGGGAATGTAAGGGAGTGTCTGTCAGGGAGGTGGTGGTTATAGTTCCCTGATTCTGCATGCTACTCAGCACCAGTCCTGGCCATGGCACGCATTAGTATACTCATGGGACCTTACACCAGATGAAGGTCAGTGAAGTACAGAGTAGATACAACACACTCCTACCTAGGATATAGGGTTGGGTGATGGGGTGGCTGGTGCAGGAGTTAGCTCAAGTTTTATGTCAGTGGAGAGTTTCCTTCCACCTCCACTGAACTCTCTTTTGAAGCCTTCTTAAAATGTGATGACAATTCATTGCAATTACAAGTAGGTAAGAGACTTCATAGCAATGAAGCCCTGCACAGCTGGAATTTAAACAAACAGTAGTACTTAAAAAAAAAAAAAACTCGCCTTTTCTTTAAAAAATGGGTTTGATTTTTTTTTTTAAATCAGAATTTGCCTACATTCTCGGTTACTGTGTTTGTGGCCTTAATGTTTTTACACAAGACACAAAAGCAAGGTGAGTAATAAGATCAACACTATCATCTAGCCAATGGTAACATCTTATTTCCAGGATGTCAGTTATCAATAACAATAATGCAATCAACAAGGATTACAATACCAACCATGCCCCAAGGTACTATATAGCACATGAAGCTGCATGAAGCACTCCAATAAAAATTATAAGCATAAATAAATAGATATGATTAAGTTTAAATATAAACAAAACTAATGACTAGCTAAGAGCAACCACATTCCAGACTGGGACAATAAACCAATTAGAAGCATATTTGACCTTTTTCTGCAATTTATAATTGGAACAGTTTATAGAACACTTTAAGTTGCTCTCAACAGTGTCTAAAATTAATGAAAAACAACATATCTGATACACGCTAACCAAACTCAACCTAAGACAATATAATCTTTTCCTAGCACCTCTACTCATGTGAATTCTGGGTAAAAATGGAGCTGTATCACATCCTTTCCATTTTAACGTCTTGGATAACTGTCATTTCCCTAAGATGAGGGGGAGAGAATTGCTTGCCTACCAGCAAAAATTCTCCTCAGGCAGCTTGGCGGCTTTTGCTGGCTTTTGTCTTTTCCTTGAGCCTTTTGCCCAGTAGCTCCCCTGGAATATATATTCAGTTGCAGCCTGGGTCCAATGATTCCTCCCCTTCAGTTGAGGGTGTGGGCCTCTACCTTTGAGTGAGCCTAGAATTGTCTGACTCAGTACCTGCAAATAGTCCACTGGAATATATTCTTGTAAAAGGAGTATCTGAATAATTCCAAGAAAAGGAAGAACTCCTTGGATCCAGCAGTACATTTTCAACATAGAGGCCCTGAAAAGCTTGTTTCCTCAACTTTAAAAAGAGGGGCATTGAACCTCTGCGTATTCTGGAACTTTTGGTGCCAGGATTTTTACCAGTGGTTCTCCTCCCTGTGAGGTTACCGGAATTTGGCCAAGACCTTCATCTATTGTCATCCTTTAGAGAATCTGAATCCAGAGCCAAAGTCCAAAAGATAATGCCTTGGAGCAGAAGGGTATCACCAAACTCACCAAAATAGTCTGTGATCTCTCCCAAACTTTCTGTCAAAATGATCTTTTAGGGAATGAAAGTTTCCTCTGTTAGGCCAACTAATTTTATTCACAGAGGGACTGTGATATCTATATTTGGGATGTCTCACAGCTTCCCAGAGGAAGACTATTAAAAAACAAATTCATGCATTGCTTTAGATTCTCTGGCAATGTCCTTGTAGAAATTAATAGAGGAGGCCATTAGATTATCTAGGTTGACCTCCTGTATTTCACAAGCCATTGCATTTCACCCAGTTAACCCTGTATTGAGCCTAATAACTTGTATTTGACAAAGCATATCCTCCAGAAAGGCATGATCTGAAGCTATCAAGAGATGGAGAATCCACCACTTAACTTGGCAGTTTGTTTCAAAGGTTAATCACCCTCATTATTAAAATGTTGTGCCTGATTAGTGATTTGAATGTGTTTGGCTTCAACTTCTAGCCATTGGTCTCTTGTTATGCCATTCTCTGCTAGATTAGGGAGCTTGTTTGTATCCAGTATTTTTTTGCTGTGAAGGTACTTAAACACTGTAATCAAGTCATCTTAGTCTTCTTCTTGACTAACTAAACAGATTGAACTCTTTAAATCTTTCACTGTAAGGCATTTTTTCCAGCCCCTTGAATACTTTTTGTGGCTCTTTTCTGTACCTTCTCCATTTTTCGAGTATCCTTTTGAAAATGTGGACATCAGAACCATAAAAAAAAACATTCCACTATCGGTTTTACTAATGCCATATGCAAAGGTAAATCAGCTCTCTACACCTGCTCACTACTCCCTTGAATATACATCCAAGGATTGCAGTAGCCCTTTTTGTCACAGAGGGGGGCTTCTTTCTGGATGTGAACTGCCTCTTCCCAGGGAAACCAATTCTCACAAAATTCAGCTGTATGGACACCATTCCACTGAAGGTGTAAATGTCTGTGCCAAAAACAAAAAAAAAACACCCTCCTCTACTGCGAACCACTCAGTTACAGAAGAAAGATGAGTGAGGGGCAAAGTCATGGAGACCCAGGGATTTATCATCCCCTGCTTCCCAACCTGACTGCATCTTGCTCTGGACCTTTATTTCTGCCTGGGCTCAGTGCTAGCTGGTCTGCCTCCCTGGCCCCTAGCCAAGAAGAATGTAGCCAACTGGGGAAGTAATGGGGAGGAGAAGACCTGGTCTTCATCCCTCTCTTACTTAGACTTCCCAAATGGAAGGCCACTAAAGCATGTCTGGTCCTTCCTACATTAATGTACTCTTTGCTGAGTCTCTGCCTAGGTCAAGGCAACTCCCACATAGGACATGCCTGGTGTCTGTCTGGGAAAGCCACTGTATCTTGTAGGTTTATCTCTCCCTCACTGCAGGATCCAGAGGAGGCCAGTGTCATTTATATGTAGGCTCCCAACAGATCCCTTCCCTGAGGATTTTCCTGAGGATGCCCATGGAACTCTTCAGAAAGGTGTCACAGAAAATATAAAATAGCCCTGGCTTTATCATCATTTCCTGGAAACTTCTGTGGGAACCAGAGGGAGCCAGTGTCTCTTACAGGCCTGCCATTGGTTTACCCACCCCTGTCCCCAGTCCACCCAAATCCACTTTCTCCCACAGTTCCAGTTCTGGACTTATGCACAGCAAGCTCCAGAAGGTTCTGAGGAGGTGAGTGAGTGGTGCCATGAAGGTAGTCATCTGCACTCCTGCACAGATCCACCTGTGGACAGTCCCTTCCCCGCTTGTATCTGGGTGGGGGGGAAAGAGAGTGGTGAAAGTCCCAAACACTTGAGACTAAACTGACCAATAGGAATATGCACTAAATGACCTAGTAATGTTTTTCATCATGTGATTTCTTGTTCAGTTCCTTTCCCCAGCAATTTGTTCAATTTTATTCGATTTATTTAATTTCATTTATTTTTGGATAAGGTAATATACTAGTGTCTGATTTAAAATTGTAGGATATTTTAATTGGGCATGCTCTGCTCCTGCCTTCTGATTCAGTTCAGACACAGTTCAGACTCCACTGATTAGATATCCACACTGTGCAGTTTATTACAGATCTTCGGTTAACACCTTTACAGTTCCATACAGCAATACTTACAGCAGTGATACTCAGACTGAGGCTTGGGAGCCACAAGTGGCTCTTTAATGTGTCTCCTGTGGCTCTTTACAGCACTTGATATTAAAATATTATGTGATTTAATTATTAACCTATCTAAGATATTAACCAATCAGGATGCTTTTACTATATTCGCCAATTATAGAATACTTGGTTAGTCATTTTTGCTGTGAGAATTATATATAATTCTCACATATCACATGGGTGTAATGTATACATATATATAATGTGTGTGTGTATATATATATGTATTAAATGAAAGAATGAATTTACACTCCTGTGGCTCTTTTAGGTAATGTTGATCTCTAATTTGGCTCCTGAACCACTGAGATCTGAGTATCAATGATTTACAGTGTCACTTATACCATCACCCCTTCCCCAAGGGCCTGAGAGGGGAAGAGATCTCCCTTCCTTCAGATTTCTCTAAACTTAGGCTCAGTCAGCCCTGCTCCTCTCCTTGTACTTTCTTCCTGTGCCTTTTTATCAGTCCTCAGCAGATGGGCTAATTAATCCCTTAGCATGCCTAACCTGGTTAGATAATTACATTCGGTTCCTCCCTCAGACCTCTCTGGGGGATCTACTTAATGTCCGAGTGATCAGAGTGCTGGCTCACCTGTTACTTCCAAGCACTTTATCACAGATATGTTAAGCAAAAAGCCCCAATCCTCTAAAGTATATTGCTAAGATTTATTTCCAAATTAAGCACTTTGAGGAATGAGAAATACCTATACTGTCAATTATTGTTGTTCCCAAGGCAATGCATTTCTTTTCAAAGCTACAAACTCTTTTAAAATTGAATGAAGCAATTTTTGCTTTCATGAGTTTACCCACTCAGCATCCACCCTTTTCTGTTCTGTGCTTCAATCTGAAATATTTCTGGACCATAATTTCTCCCAAGCAAATAACTAAGAAAGTTAAACCTCACAGCCAAAACACACTGGCAACCTTTTAACACCTTATTCTTTTAGGAGAGTTTAAATTAGGGAAAAGTGTGTTTTTTTTTAAATTTGATACAAAGAAAGTTTATTCTTTTAAATGATTTGATGCACTTAGCAGGTTTGAATTATGAATTAATTGTATCCTTTGGTACAAAAGATTTTGTAAAATGCATTGCGGGTTCCGTTATTAATTTTGCACATCTGATCCTGCTTAAATTGTTATGACAATGTTTTGTTTACATATGGCAAGGAAATCTTTGAAGGCTTAATATTTTAACAATTAGATACAGATGAGATTAATGCTGTAACTTCAAACGAAAACAAACTCCAAGCATACTGATGTACCAAATATTTGTCTGTTAGGAGAAGTCACCACAGGGGATCCAAAATGAGGGCAGCAAGTCTCCAGAACCTCCTTTATGAAAAAGGATCATCTTTTCCTTTCTTGATCAAGAGAGACTCAGAAGTGACACAATTTAGATTTGAAAAGTAGAATGTGGTAGAATTGCATGGAAAGAAACCTTTCAAAGAAAGAGGTGAACACATTAGTATTCTACAGAGAGTATTACACAGTGAGTGATGTTCTGTACATTGACTGGTGGCTACTCTCTATGATGTATCCTTCCCAAATCACAGCTTCATGGTCTGTCAACTTGGACAATGACTGTACCAAACTTCCTGGGCTGAATAGCCTTTTCTTATTCTGAAAATGTAAAGGCTTTCATGTTCCATAACCTGTTCAGCCTTGTTGACGTGTTAATTCTTTTCACTTTCACCTAGTTACAAATACTGCATGATAATTTCTCAGCCTGGATCCTGGGAATCATTTTTACTTCTAATATATAGTGGACAAGTAAAATTCCATCATAATTTGCATAATTTGCTTTGCATCATAACTGCCAATCCAAAGTTCATTTTGAAAATATACATTAGGGACATATTGTAATTTTCCTACCGGCTCCATGTATGGAATAGCATCTTACTGCCATGTCCCAAAAGTAGCCCATGAAGCGAATTGCAACTCAAAGTGTACGTTTGTCTACACTGCACACTGCTTTTGGCAGGGTGTAGTGCACATACTCATTTAGTGCCCTAGCGTGGGTATAAATAGCAGTCTGGACCATGGCAAATAGAATAAAGACATGCCTGAAGGGTATGGATATGTACATACCCTACATTGCTCTCTACTTGCCCAAGCCATGCCTCTCCAACTACATTGCTATTTTTAGCAGCGTAGCATCCACTGCCTCCCCACTGCACTGAAAAGCTCCAGCAGCAGGGAAAGGCTCTGGAAGCAGGGAGAGATTCTGGCAGCAGGGAGCTGCTGAAGCCTTTCCCCTCTGCCTCCCTTCTGCCAGAGCCTTTCATTGGCACCTATAGCTACACACCACAATGTGGATGCTGCCTGCTTTGCACTGTGGTGTGTAGCTACATGTATGTTACATGACAACTCCAGTGGTGTGCTGTGTGGACACAGCTAAAAGAGTCACAACCTGCCTTTCAGTTCTACCCCTGCTCCAACAGGGACAGCCCTATGCTCAGAGCAGTGCACATCCTCCAATGTCCTGACCCAGTGTCTTGGAGGGGCATTACTAGGGCTCCATCATTTCCTAGCCCCACCCACCCCTCATGCACCTGGAGAGGTGGCAGAGGTGCAGTACAACATAGCTAGTTGGCACAAGGGAGCCTTATGTCCATTTTTACCTCCCCCCTACATGGGTGTTGCAGGATGGGCCAAGATCTGGCCCTTAGTTTTACATCATTTGTGAATTCTACTTAAGCTGCCAAATGCAAAATGTTCCAAGACACTGATTTCTAGCCAAAAAATCCACGAAAGAGATTTTCAGTGTTTTGAATAAGCCTACTTCCTTTGAAGAGGTTAATTTCAAGAGTCATGCAATGGTGTTCTCCTTGCCTGCCAAGCATGCATATGTTTATTTAAGTTTAGTAAGCAGTCAATCAGTACATAAGCAGTTCTTAAACATATCGTTTTTAAGGCAGGAGAGCAAGGCATTTTGTTTTAATAATCGAATATTTTTCCCTAGGAGGAAGCAGGTATCTCTGAGGATTATCAATACCTAAGGCAAAGTAGAGCAAAGAGTAGGTTGGTGATCCATTCTTTGGGCAGATATTATTGTATCCCATATAGTAAACCCTGAAAAGCTCCCAACACAAAGAGACACACAATTTTTACAAGGGGCTAATGAAGTAATTGTCTAAAATAGATCATTTTTGTAATCTTTCAGAGCTGTAATCTCAATTCTACTTATTACAGGGTATGCTCTCCAGTATAGGTCTTTGTTAGTGGCGCAACAGCAGAAGACAATCACCAGAGAAGGCCAGCTCCCCAAGTCATCAGTGAAACCAAGTCAGTTTACAGAATATAGTGTATTCCCTGGCTTCTGGAATCAAATGCATACCACACCAAAGAGAATCAAATTAAATCTTTATATAATTAAACCTGGAGTGTTCTTGTGAGCAGTCAAAAGCTTGCTCCCATCTCATTCTTCTAATTAAAGACAGACAGTATATCATTCTTTTCCCCTTAGTAATTAGTTACAGTAGCGGACCAGAAAGATGCTGCTACTGAAGGTGTATTCAAGCACTCTGCATGTCTGAGAGAGTCTTCATCATGCATACTGATATCCTCCTTAGAAATAGTAGGCTACACTCAAAACAATCCCATCTACATTCTTCCTGAAAGGAAATATTTGCACTTTGTTAAAATATAATGAAATCCAGCCTCACTGCAAATAATTTATAACTATTTAAAATAAACATTGAGTTAAGCAGAAATGAAGAATGCAAATAGAATGCATATGACACTAGTAAATATGTCCATACCACCCACTCTCTAAGGGTAGATTAAACAGAACGTACAATGGATCAGCTGCAAATGGATGCCTCTCATCTTAATGATCCTAAAATAAGTTAAATGGTTTAGCCCATTTAGCATCATATGAAAACCAATTCACTTCCATTCCTTGCAGAAGACTAAAAAGTTACTTCCATATATGGTGACAGGTTTTAGAGTGGTAGCCGTGTTAGTCTGTATCAGCAAAATAACGAGGAGTCCTTGTGGCACCTTAGAGACTAAAAAATTTATTTGGGCATAAGCTTTCATGGGCTAAAACCCACTTCATCAGATGCATGGAGTGAAAAGTACAGTAAGCAGAATATATATCATAGCACATGAAAAGATGGGAGTTGCCTTACCAAGTGAATTACCCCTTCTTGTCAACTGTTGAGAATAGGCCACTTCCCCCTTAATTGAACTGGCTCATTAGCACTGACCCCCCCACTTGGTAAGGCAACTCCCATCTTTTCATGTGCTATAATATATATTCTGCTTACTGTATTTTGCACTCCATGCATCTGATGAAGTGGCTTTTAGCCCACAAAAGCTTATGCCCAAATAAATTTGTTAGTCTCTAAGGCGCCACAAGGACTCCGTGTTGTTTTTACTTCCATATATGTCACTTTCACAAATCTGAACCAGCTAATTAACTGATATTATCTCTTTCTGTTACTATTTAACAAAAACAGAGAAAGAGAAAACTTCATTTGTTATTCATTTCCCATAAATAATCACTTGCAGCTCATTCTTGTTTTGAGCTAAACATCTGCCATCTACTTTTCTTTCCTTTTCAGTGTAATTTCCTTATGTAAGCTTAACGTCAGCAGACATTATATTGCAGGTCTGTGACAGTTTAACATACTTATGACAGAATAACAACAGCACTGTTTATATTGTTGATATTAATAAGACATTTGAAATTAAATATTTAGTATTTTGGTTTGTGTTTCTGTTGATTGGTATAAAAATTTAAAGCAACCAAAGAAAGAGTAGAATCCCACAAAAATTAGATCAAAGGTTGCTTTATTTTATTCATATTGATCAGGTTCTTGCTTTTGAAAACATGACCAAGGACACAGTAATAGTCAATCAAAGTAAAATGTCCTTTCTAAATTAATATATATTTACAAATCATGTTAAAATAAAACTTACTATTGACTTATGTTTACGGTGTTGTTGTAGCTGTGTTGGTCCTGGGATATGAGAGAGACAAAGTAGGTGGTACGTTTTACAGGACCAACTTCTGTTGGCGGAAGGGACAAGCTTTCAAGATTAATTTATGATCTTTTAGAATACATATTCATCCACAGTGTCTTTGTACGCTTAATGACTTAAGGTGTCAAAATAAATCAACAGCACTGATTTGACAGGATTTATCTATCAAGCATGGGCTGTATAAAAACATGTGTAGATTTTATATAGTTTAGCATAGCACTGCTGGTTTATAGAAATATTATAAAAAACCCTAAAATATGTATTGAAAAAGATACTCCTAGCTGAGTATTATTTTTTGGTAGCATAGCAACAACATATGCTAAAATGAGTAAAGATTTACAACAGGGACTATGGAAAGGCAAGATGATTTGAAAATAATGAACACAAATGATAGAAGAGGTTAACAGTAACAGATGCTGAGAGAAATTTTGGAAGATTAAAACTGATGAAGAAAGCAATAATAGTAAAAACAAAGTTTTATATTTAAATTATACCAGAAGATGGGTTCTTTAATTATGTTTTCCAGGGATATCAGGATAATAACAGCAAAAGTACTGAGGTTATTTCACTGTTACTGTGACCTTAGGCTATACAGTGTACTACAAAATCACAGCCATGAAAAATTATGAAAACAGGTCACATGATCCGGTAAATCATGCCAGTTTTCAAAACTAATATAATGACCTTTTTTGTTGTGTGCCATAGTGTACCAATGCCAGATGCACTCTGTGATGAAGGCAGATGCAGCAGAGGAATGTCAAGCTGTAATGCAAAGAGCAGCGGACTCATAGTTGGTAGGGTTCCCAGTTTTGCCTGAGTAAGGCCTGTTGCATTGGGCAAAAACCAAACATTTATTCACTGATTTATTTACCTATTATTTCACAGACCTGGTGTGATTATTTTTATTAATGCTGTAGAGATCACAACCATCAAAGGCAGGAAAGAGGTTAAATGAAAAGGCAACAGTTACAGTGTTAATATGAGAGAAGAGTGGTACATTAATCAGATTAGTACTAAACAAGAGGGACTCACGGAAGAAGGCACAGAATGATTACAGGACTGAAATATAGATGGCAAGCAGGAGTGTCCTGAGAGGCAGATGACTTTTATGGTATACCGAACACCTATCTGTAGACAAACAGTCCAATGAGTAAAATTCCAAATAATATCAATGATTTCAATGTAGTGACCGACTTTTTGAAAATGAAGTGTGTAGGGGAAACGATCCATGTCATCTACTAAAATTTGAAGTCATCATTCATAATCCTTTCTGCTCCTAACAGAACTGTATGTTGTGAAACTGGGTTCACAGTTCAATCCCCCAAACTTCTTTTTTAAGAAAATACAATATTCTTACTCAACATTCATCTACTCAAGCAAATACTGGGAAAGACTCATAGTCAGCCAGGCAGGAAGTTAGTTAATAAACTGCAGGCAAAATCTGGATTTATTTTATTATAATTATAATTAATAATGTATTATGGTGATTATGGTTTGGCTGAGAATAAACAACAGGGCAGCCTGAGCTGAGCGTAAAATGACTGCCAAATCCTCTGCACAAGTAACAGATGGTACAAGCGTTTTAAGGAAGCTCTAAACATAAGAATGCTGAAACCATGTGAAAAGGGGTTCATGTCAAGCACAGTGCAATAAAAATGCATTCGAGCTGGGTAGTGACCAAGGCACATAAGAGGTACATTCATGGAGAACCAGCCACTTAACTTCTTGGACGTGACCCCAAGCACATGGCTTAATTTATGGAGAGATTCACAGAGATAAAATGTAACTAAATGGAATGCTTGGCCTGAGGTCTGGCACATTACTGAGAAAGGATAAAGTTAAAGATAGTGTTGGAGGAAGAAAGATGGGGTGACCCACTTCTGCTAATTAGTGTGAAAGTAAGGAAAATGTCATAGCTTTTTGATAGAGTGAGCCAAATTCCGTCCTGAGATAAGTAGAAACAACTTGATTGACTTATAAAACGGTTGGATTTGGCTACAGTCGGGCTTTTTATTTTCTGGCTACACAGAATGGCTTGCAAATCATTATCACTCACTTCTAAATTATTTTTCTACTTTCCAGGGAATTAATTAATTCTGTTTTCTTACATCTAACCTGCTTTAGTTTATATTACTTCCAAAAAGGTTCAAACTTTAAGAATGCACCTCAGATGCTCTCCTAGTGAATCCCAAAAGGCAACAATAAGAGTGCAGGGTAGAAGGGCAAGATGATAAATAAAAATATAATTCAATCACAAAACGACCACCAGCTACACACAAATGCACACCCACTTCAAAAGATTCATCTGCTCAAGCTGGAACTTTGCTTGCACCTCAGGAAAGACAACAGCAAATGATCCATGCAAATGGGACTTTAAAGATAAGAAGTGTCCAAGTAAGAAAATCTACAATACAAGAACCATGGGACTATCTTAAATTCTGCTGTTTCCAATGTCTCTTCATCCATTTCTCTGAGCTGACATGAATCATACAGTGAAATGATCTGCTATAATGAATCTTTTGAGAGCTTTGTGTATATAGCATTATGTAAGCAACTCTTGAACTCTGACAGACATATTGGATGTTCATGTGTTTAAACTTGTTATAATGTTATGAACAACCTATAAGTTATTTAGAAAGAACTCTTTTGTGCTAGGTTTCCACATGGGTTGGTGGGAAGGGGAGAACCTTCTTCCACTAGTTGGCTGTCTGAGAGTCCCAGGGAAAGAGGCAGAGGCCAGCTGTAGTTGCTTACTGAGTAATCATTAACACCATAGGGCTGCTTCTCCTCTTCTTACACCACTGTACCCAGACTGACTTCATTGCAGTGAGTCCTCTTTTAGCCATGTATGTGAGAGGAAAATCAGACCCAGTGCATGCATCTGTCATAACTAGCATTTTCCCCAAGAGAAACCATTAGCCCACCTGGCTGGAGAGCACTGTGCTGCCAACTGAAGAATACAAAAAGTCATAAAGGATACAAAGGAATTAAAGGTGTCAGGGAAAACCCAAGTGCAATTTCCATCAGGAACTTGGAGGCACTTTCAGCAAAAGTTGTTGGCTGTAGTAATGGAGAGAATATAGAAAAAAGCCCTTCCTGGATGCATGCTAATGTAAAATATCTATCGGCAGTAATGTCAAGATATTTTCTCTCTGCACATAGCTGCCAATGAAGTGCTTTCCAACTAGGTAGGCAGGGGCAAAAAGATCATGCAGTAACGTCATGAAAGAGGCATTATGGCAAGGCAACTGGTACTTTACTCTCTCTTAAGGAGTACATATATGTCCTTCATAACCTCAAAAGGCAGATATATAGGACTATAGACCTCCCACCTAAGTTCCCTGTAGAAGCTATTCAGTGCCACACAGGTGCTCGAGGGGGGACCTGCTGCAGCTGTGGGAGGGGCGCCTATCCTCCAGCCCCAGAGCTGCTGTGGCACAAAGAGGAGCCTTTCCCCCCCCCAGCCCAGGTGCTGCTGTGGGGAAAGAGAGCTGAGGGGAGTTCTCTCTCCCTGCCGTAGCCCCTGAGCACGCTCCTGTACCCCAAACCCCTCATCCATGGACCCACCTTAGAGCCCACAACCCCAGCTGCAGCCCTCACATCCCTGCACCCCAACCCTCTGCCCCAGCCCTGAGCCTCCTCCTCACAATCTGAACCCCTCGGCCCCACCCCCACCACATGAATTTTGTTATGTGCATAGATATGAAGGTGATGTGTCACACTTCACCGCCATATTGGTGCACATAACAAAATTCATTCCACACCTGGGTGGGAAAAATTAGAGTGAGCACTGCCTCCCACATGAAAGTATAGCATGTAAGTGGTAAGTCAAACCTTAATATAAAGTCGTTTTCTCCCTCAGGGTATGAAAGTAATATCCACAACACTACTTGAGGATAAAATCAAACTGTAAGTACACTCACTATGATAAAGTATGGAAATCCATCCCACCAGTCAGAGCAAGGGTCACACCAATCTTTGCATTGTTTTTTCCACCTAGGCTTAGTCCACCTAGTGCACATTGTTGAAATGCACAATAATTTATTTTCATTTCGTTAGAATGATCAAACACAGCTCGCTTGTGCATCAGCTTCCATTTTGGCAAACATGAGTTCTGTGGTCACAAGAACTCATAAAAACAAACAACCGTTTTTGGCACTTGAACATCATATTCTCATTCTGCATGGTGGCATAGGATATACTTACAATACATATAAAAAACTAATTTGAAGGACCATTATTAAAGTTGCAAAGTTAGGAAATGCCAAAATTAAGGTTGCTCAGGCAACCTTAATTCAGCCCCCATCTGTATATGCATTATCATATAACCTTTAATTACATGACCACTGACTATTTTTTCCACAGAACCCCTGCCTTATTTAGTGTTCAGGAGGAACTTAGTGATCAGCTATTCAATATTTTATTTTCTTCTTATTGTTTAATGTCTGGCTCTGTGCCTTATTTATTGGTCACTATTCGAACGCTGCCCTGAAGACAGAATTATTAATTTCCCCAGGGGCTTTTCTATGGTGCTAATCATTATAGTATCTGAATGTTTCACAAACAAGTTAATTTATGTTCACATCTGTGAGGCGAAAGGGTGGTATTATCCCCATTTTACAGATGGCAAACTGAGGCACAGAGAGAGTAAGGTAAAAAGTTTCCACTAATTTTGTATTCCCAATTTAAGATGGCCAGGACCTCATTTTTTCAGGTTATTTAGCATTATACAGCTCTTTATATGTCCAAAGTACATCTCCCATTGACTTCAGTTGTGAGTGCGGAGAACTTTTGCAAATCAGACCACAGAGTATCAAATCGGCACCCAGAAAATGAAGAACACACAAGGAGTGGTGACCTGTGAAAAGTGTGGTTTAAGTGACTTGCTCACAGCTACTCTGCTGGAGTGCGGGGATAGAATTCAGTTCTCTAGTGCAGCATTCAAGTGCCTTGACCATGAGACATTCCTTTGTCTCCCTGAAAACCCCTGCCTCATTCACTAGACACCTTCCAACCTCTTGAACAAATGAAGCAAGAGTCTGACAGACACTGTCTCCTTTACTACACACCCCAATTCATCCCTAGAGCAGACTGATGCTGTGCACTGAATGAGGCTAAGGCTTTTCAAAGAAAAGGTCACCATAACTTTTTTAACATGGGGAAAAAATTGTGTTCAGTCCAAATGGTTAAAATTTGGCAAACAGGTAATTATAAGAAACTGAAAATGGTCTTATAATGGGAAATGTCTAGCAACCTTAATAACTGGAGCTGCAGCCAGTCCCCCCGAATAATATAGACTAGCAAAATATTTATGTACATAAATAGTATATAGAAGACATCCACACATATATTATGAAACACAATTTCTAGAGGTGTTCACAAACCAAAATCCCTGACTGGAGTCGAGAGCTTGGAAAGCTAGCATGATCTGGACCCTCACTCTGCAGTGGATTTGAGCTAAAAACCTGGGTCAGATTACTTCTGAAATTTTGGGTGGTTTGAAATTGGTATCTGAATGTTGCAGCGTGGGCCCATCTCTAACAATTTTGAATACCTAATGCTAAACTCATCCTGTCTCTCCCATCTTCCAAACTTTTTCTTACACATGAAATTTAAGCTGCTTCTCCTCACAGTCAAGGCTCCACACAAGTCCATCCTGACTACATCTCATCTTTCATTTCCTCCTCCTCCCTCCCTTATTGCCTAAGAAAACTCCAATCAAATTATATATATTCCTCTCCTACTCTTTCCTTTGCATTTCCTTCAATGCTTGGAATTCCCTTCCTTCCCTAAATGAACCTCTCTTCTTAGATTCCTCTTTAAAACAAACTTGTTTGGCAAAGTCTATCCATGGTAATTCATTTACAAAAGAAAAGCATTGAAAGAAAAGTAACCGCACCTCCAGATTAAAACCATCTTTTTGTACATTATATGTATTCGTTGACTAATCCAGACTGTACGAGCCTTGCATCATGAACATGTTTTCCTCAGACAATTTAGGAAATTATAAATAATCAGAAATCCCAAGGACGGATTGACCTCATAGAGTTGGAGGTCATGGGAGCTGCTTCAGCTAATTTGCTGGGTTTGCAAAACCAGTACAAATTTGTGAATCTTTCCCGCCCCCTGATAAAACCCTCTCTTTGTTTCCCCTAAAGTGAAACTTGATTTTTAAAAGATGGACAAAAACCACACCCTGAATTCTCAACACTGCCAAGCTCTGCAGCTGGATTTTGTCTCTGGAATGGTCTGGACTAAAATCCAAGCTCTGCACAACTCTGAGCTCTGCAAAAGATGGGTTATGAATTTAGACCCAGACTTGGTGGCTTGAGTCCATCTCTGAAAAACATATTTTTTGGCTAAAGGAAAAGGGATATAAGATCCTCTTCTGAACGAGGCTTGCACAAGTGAATCTCTGGTATACATGCTGGGCTGGACTGTGCCTGGATTTTGCACAGGTACACAATGAGAGGATGATGCAAGGAGTCTTCTCCCTTTTGCACACCTGCACAGAAGCTGGTTATAATTTCAGTCCCTGCATCCACAGAGGCTGCTTTCTTCTAGCATCCCTGGGGGTACAAAGTAGATGGAGAGCTGAGCAGAGTTGACACTAGAGCTCTCCATGGAGCATTTGGTACTATGCTGCTCCAAAAGCAGGGTGGTGGCCATCTTGCACAAATGAGTCCTGTATATATTGCTTCCTGCCCCCAGCTCTGCTCCTTCCCTTCTCCTCCTTTTCCCTGTGTTAGCTTTTCACTTTGCCAGCTCTGTGCACCATTTTCACTCTATTTGTTTTTCCCATGTATCCCTGTTTACAAGACTTACCATAAAAAATCATCATGTCCTATTTCGGAGAGTTTAACCCCCAAACTGCACCCCCATTCTGGACTCCTTGACGTTCTTCCCCCATCCTCACAAAATGGATTCTTCCCCCATGTTCTCTTCCTTTTGACAGACTCTTGTTCCCAGGCAGACTTTTTTCCCCACTTACTGTGGCATTAGGTCCTCTCAATCCTGAGGGCTAAGATCCCAATGAGCCATGAATCCTGCCGTCATCCACAGCTACTCAGGAATAGCTTTGAAATGCTGGCAGGTCTGAATGATGATCAGACCTTGTCTGTAAGCTCCGATAGTTTTTATAGGAAAAAAAGGTGTTACCTGTCAGCATCCACTGTCACATCATGCACCCCTCTTTGGATTACGTCTCGGGAGGCAGCTAGGTCTGGTATTCGGTTCAGACTTCTTGTATACAGGTTGAGTCCTCCATCTGTCATGTACCTGAAAATAAATGTCTGGCCAATCAGTAGGAAATGGAAACATCTGGCAATTATGTTTTGTTCTACAGCTAATGGGCTGTCGAATTCAGAGCTCAAAGTAAAGATTTTCCCACCTTATAGTACTTTTGTATTAATACTATCAGGGTATCGCCTTTCATCGCACTGTCTCCCTCACAAAGAGATTAGCCTCTGCCGCCACTCTTGTTATTTCTCTAGGATTTTTTGCCTTGTTTGTGTTTAGCACAGGAAAAAGAGTTGTGCTAAATCTTAAAATCTTCCAGGTCCCTTCATGAATCTGTCTTGCATTTTACGATGCTGGCTGAAGGCAATAGCACCAGAATTAAGAAAAAGCATAGTCCTGATAAAAGCAAGCATTTCCATCAGAAAGGGCGAACAGAAGACAGAGCTTACGAATCTGACTTTACAGTCCTTACTCTGGTGCAATCAGATAGTCAGCTATGCCAATAGTCTTAATTGTGCTCATGAAAAATGGAGGCTGGCTTTTAAAAATCTGACCATTTATGCTGTCATCTTTCCATGTGGTGGCTTCATACTGCTTTCTTCATGTTGTACTGAATGAAATTTATAAGGCTAAAAATTACAGCAACCAGTGTGGTGCTGCTTAATGTAAACCACTAAAGACTAATTAAAGGTGATTGAACTGTAAGCCGCAGCAAGAATTTCTGAGATTCCTACCTAAAACTCAGTCATATCTTTAGGGGCTCTATGGTCTTT
Source organism: Chelonia mydas (assembly GCF_015237465.2). NCBI lineage: Eukaryota > Metazoa > Chordata > Testudines > Cheloniidae > Chelonia > Chelonia mydas. The sequence goes on from NC_057849.1 coordinate 277,700,076, forward strand.
AATTAAGCACCACCACAAACCTGTGTAACCCTCAAGATCTATGCATTACTCTCCCAAGAGACCCTATTATCATATTGCCTTGTCTCCCATGCTCCCCCTTTCCTCATCCCATTCCTGGGTTGTTGTCTCATCCTGTTGTTCTTGTCTTAAGTGTAAGATCTTTGGAGAAGACGCTGCTTTTGTATAGCACCATGCAGCTGTATGATACTCAACAAGTAATAATATCAGGCCAGTTGTATATTGGTTCAGTCCCTTTCGAGTCCCTCTGAGAGCTGTTCTAATTTAAGCCAATTGCCACTGGGTTCATGGGGCTAATACAGCAGCCTGGGATTACCAGAGCACATGGCCACTTTGCCAGCAGCCAGGAAGAGGCGGCACAGAAATGGCTATGCCAATTGTATGCCACTGAAGGAGCCGCCTATGCTAAAAAGATCCTGCCATGGCTAGCTAAGCTGACTTTTGAGCAGCTTGGCACAGATATTGCAGCGCCAAGCTGCTGCAGTGCAGCCAAGGATTGTGGCTTTAGTTTGTGAGCCCCTATGTATTTTTTGGCAAGCGATACCTAAATTCTGCAGGTTTCAGAGTAACAGCCGTGTTAGTCTGTATTCGCAAAAAGAAAAGGAGGACTTGTGGCATCTTAGAGACTAACCAATTTATTTGAGCATGAGCTTTCGTGAGCTACAGCTCACTTCATCGGATGCATACTGTGGAAATTGCAGAAGACATTATATACACATACACCATGAAACAATACTCCTCCCACCCCACTCTCCTGCTGGTAATAGCTTATCTAAAGTGATCATCAAGTTGGGCCATTTCCAGCACAAATCCAGGTTTTCTCACCCTCCGCCCCCCCACAGACAAACTCACTCTCTTGCTGGTAATAGCCCATCCAAAGTGACCACTGTCTTCACAATGTGTATGATAATCAAGGTGGGCCATTTCCTGCAGAAATCCAGGTTCTCTCACCCCCTCACCCCCCTCCAAAAACCACACACACAAACTCACTCTCCTGCTGGTAATAGCCTATCCAAAGTGACCACTCTCCTTACAACCTGCATGAAAATCAAAGTGGGCCATTTCCAGCACAAATCCAGGTTTTCTCACTCCCCCACTCCCATACACACACAAACTCACTCTCCTGCTGGTAATAGCTCATCCGAAGTGACCACTCCCCCTACAATGTGCATGATAATCAAGGTGGGCCATTTCCAGCACAAATCCAGGTTTTTTCACCCCCCCCCCCCACACAAACTCACTCTCCTGCTGGCAATAGCTCATCCAAACTGACCACTCTCCCCACACTGTGCATGACAATCAAGGTGGGCCACTTCCAGCATAAATCTAAGTTTAACCAGAACGTCTGGGGGGGGGGGGGGGAGGAAAAAACAAGGGGAAATAGGCTATCTTGCATAATGACTTAGCCACTCCCAGTCTCTATTTAAGCCTAAATTAATAGTATCCAATTTGCAAATGAATTCCAATTCAGCAGTTTCTCGCTGGACTCTGGATTTGAAGTTTTTTTGTTGTAAGATAGCGACCTTCATGTCTCTGATTGCGTGACCAGAGAGATTGAAGTGTTCTCCAACTGGTTTATGAATGTTATAATTAAATTCTAAATTCTGCAGCAATTTTGAGTATATTAAAATGCGCCGGGGGCGGGAAGGAGGGTTGTTGTTTGATTTTTTTTTAATTAAACGTGAAAACATCCACAACATATGTCCCTTTGTTAAGAAGTCATTCCCAATCTGAAAAGTACTGTAAATGTGCAACCCCTTGGTTTCAGGCAGTCTGTCTGAAGACTCCAGAAGATAGCACTGTGCTGGATTATGTTTGATTCACACATGGAAGGTTTCCCTCACAACCATAGACGCTAGGTTTTTTTTTGTTTTTTTTTAATGAAAGCTTAGATTCTGGAGCAAATTTATGGAGCAGGTGATGAATCATGTAGTAAATCCTGTAGTTGTGGAACTGCACATTAAATACAACTGTGGCTAGAACACAACCCGGTCTGTAAGGTGTCCCCCTCATATAAATAAGGGCCATGGTAGAGAGGCTTAACTTGTGAAGCAGGCCTTCCTCGCACTAATTCCTAATTACTGATGGATTCTTATCCCCAAGTGTTTAAAGTAATTAAAGTGAGAATGGGAGAGGGAAAAGAGATAAGTCTTTACATACCTCAATGGATCTTGACTTTTCAGAGCATATTAATGTGTATTTTAATATCTACTGTACCTACAGTATGTTAGCTGACCACGTTACTACTCACAGTATATTGAGTCATCCTTACTACCAACGTAAAGAAAAATCACACAACACAATGATTTCATCATTTTCTAATGTGATAAGCTAATTAATACATTTCACATCAAGCATTGCAAAAGCTCCTCCTCTCTTTTTTAACAAAGCACAAGTATAACATACTTTTCTTTATGGAAAAGGGAACTTCAAATATCACTGTGCAGCATTTCACACACTCCTTTCTACTTTGATACAGCAGGCACCACTAAATCATTCTGAGCTGTCTTCTTCCTCTTCTTTTTAGCTCATTATTTAAATCCAGGCAGAGGCATGGAACCTCACATAAGACGGCCAGCAATGCCATAATGTGGATAAGTTGTTGGAATAATACATCCTGTTTCACCATCATCCATTCTTTAACACTTGTACAGAGATCAGTTACATCAGCTCCCCATCATGCTTTGTCTTCCACAGGCTGGTGTGTAGAATTGCTGCGGTTGTTATTGAAAACAGTTCCCCATACCACAGAAAGGCAGGCAGGCAATATACTAAGCTAGACATTTTCACATCCACAGTCACTTGCAGAATGGGTTGTGACACTAACCTGCCCCATCAAAGTGCCTCAACTGTGACCTGCAGAGGCCATCTCTAGGGTTCGAGTAACTCAGTCTCATGTCCATTCCACCTTTGATATCTCTGATAAGATTGTCAGCAAGAGTCCCAATTTGAGCTAAGTGTGATGTGACATGGTCAAATGTCCCCTAAGAATTAGATTCAGACCAACAACTAATTTCACTTAAGCCACTGAATAGCCTTCAGATGTTAACAATCTTTAAATCACTTGTGATTAATGGGCTGGATTTGATCTACTAGGTATAAACTGGTGAATTATGTCCCATAATTTCCTGTGTCCCATGTTTCCAGTTGTCTGAGCAGACAGAATTACTGTGAAGCTCTGATGTCCACTAAAAGCACCCTGGAATATTATAATGTGCCCTGTACATAAGACACCCTTTAAATTGCGCTTTGCCTGCTATACACTATCTGGTACATTAGGAAGCAACAAAGAGTAATTCAAATATTGATAATACTGAAAATGAGGCCTTTTGTCTTAAATTATATATTGGAATTTCTAGCCCTCAAAGCAAATTCTTAGAGTTTAAATTACTTAATACAAATATGCCTAAGTGGCAAATGAGTATAAGGCTCCTGTCTGAAGTCCCAAAGACAAGAGTCTCAGAGATACCCACAAATCAACCTGGAATATCATCGCTAGCACATTTGTATTTAAAATAAAAAACATTAAGAAGGTCTTTTTAAGTGGAGCCAGGACATGGAATCTCTATATGCAAAAATTACAGTAGTCTACTCTCACCATCCGCTTGAAATCAGTCCCTGAAAATCAACTGAACAAACACAAATAGGATGCAGAAATGAAAATAATTGTCATCCATTGCTCCTGGGTTAACCAGAAGAAAATAGTGACTGACATATTCCTATCTCCAAGGATATTCCTACAGGTCAGAAATGATATGCACAGTTGAAGAACTGAGGTAAAGGCCAGTTACACAAGACTATAACAGACAGCATCTGACATGCAAACAGCAAAAGTCAGGCCTGTCAGCAACTGCCTTTCATCAGCCCCATCTGAAAATACAATATGTCATCCAAAAAAAATGTGAGAAAAATACTGAAAAAGCCCCTAAGGCACAATAGAACAAAACAGGTTTTACGAAACAGTTGTGGAAACCTCAATAAATACTTTATCTTAATGCCTCTAAAAACCTGCTCCTGCTCACCCTGAAGCTAATACCAGAACTCTCATTGACTTCAATAGGGGACAAACAATAGTTAGAACAGCACTACCATTTTGTTTAAGTATTATGTAGTGTCCACAATTCTACATTTACCAGGTTAGATTTCTTTATACAAAATCCACTTCAATTTGCCCTGTCCTGCATTAGGGTTTTGGCTGGGTAAAATGCCACTTACCCACTATTGATGTCATCTGTTCTGAGGCTTTTCCCAAGAATGTCTCCATCACTCATGTAACCGCCAACGTCAACTTCAGAGGACACGTCCAGATCACTGCTTCCTTTTTCATTCATGTCAATCTGTGACATATTCCCGAGGCGAGAAACAGCTGCTCGGCGAAGAGGTGTGGTATACATGAATCGTGAGGGGTCAGTATGTATGAAGCGACCAGCACTACTGCGAGGGTAACCACTACCTAAGGATGGGGCATCTCCTGCCTGGAGGCGAGGACTGGCCTGGCCAAGCCTCCAAGTCACAGGCGTGGATCGGCTTGTCAAGCTTGGTATACTTCTCCCATTCACTTCGGTTGTCACAGTGCTGTCAAAAGTTGTCTCCAATGTGCTGCCAAACAAAACGTAGAAGTCAATTAATTGTGCTCTCTCTCTCTCTTTCTGAGAAATAAAGATGAGCAAAAGTGGCACGGATAGGTGGTGCGTAGAAATGTAAACCAGGTATATAATAACCCAACACTTTTTTCTCTACAAGATTTTTTTTTATTTGTACACATCAGAGATTTAAAACTGTAGACAAGCTTCCAAATGAGTCCTGAGATATTATTTACAGAAGGGTAAACATAACACTTACATCAAATTATTATGACAAGAACCCCAGACACACAAATATTATCTGTGTGAATCTGAATATTATCTTCACAAACTGCACTGTTAATTTTCCCTTGCAAACCTCTAATGGTAAGCCTGCAGGTCTTGACTGCAAGCATTGTTCCACACTCCAAAATGTAAGGAGTCCATGCACAAATAGTACCTGTGGCTAATCTGGGTCCCTCTAAGGCTGGACATAGTTTCTTCCAAATTCTGTCGCAGATCTGCTATATTCTTTACTGTTCGCATTCTTCTTGTTTCTGGGTCTTCCCCTGAAAGAAAACAAAAACAATAATATAAATTCTGTGTGGGTGTGCAGTCACGTGCACATATGGTATGCGTGTGTGTGTATACAAATATAGATATAAACTAACGTATGCACGTGTGCAGACAACTATATATATGATATAATTTATATATGTATACACATACATATCATACGTATCATTTAAAATTTGAATATACACAAGCTCCCAGAGTGTATTTGTAGATGTGTCCATCCATCCACCCACATACAACATGCACACACCCATCCTGCCAATAATATTGCACGCACACACACAGCAAGCATAAGTTTTGTGGTGATTAAAAGCTCATTTTAAAAATAGCAAGTTAGTGGAGGGGTCTCGATAAGGCTGAAAAATTATGAATGTTACTCAGACTTACAGCGTTTTTGTTTTGTCCCTGTGGGGATTGTGGAGACTAAGGCCCCGATTTAGGAAAACATTTAAGCACACATTTAAAATCTATCACTATTCAGGAAAGCACTTAAGTTAAGCCTATACTTAAGCACCCTTCCTCAGTAGGGATGCTTTCCTGAGCTGGAGCCTTATTTCCCATAACCCTCAGAGTGGACATAAAACACTAAGTCCCAATAAAATTCATATATTTATAGATTTTAAGTCCAGAACAGACCATAATGATCATCTAATCTGACCTCCTGCATGACAAAGGCCACACGGTTTCACCCAGAAGTTCCTGCATCAAACCCACAATTTTTTGCTATACAAAAAATAAATAAACCCACAAAGATAAAATGCACATAGTGAAATACTGTGTTACCCAGGAAGAATGTAAAAGCCTAACAAATAATATCAAATATAAAATATAATAATAACAAAAATTACCAAATATTTAATATACATTAAAATCAGAAATTAATATATTTTTTAAAATGGTTTATCTAGCAGTTTTTGTTTATTTTAACATAATCACTTAACTACCCTGTATTTGCATTTCTTTTCTTTTGAAGAGTATAGTATTAAATAACATAGAGTATCACAGATTTTGTGGTTTATCACACCCAGAATGTTGCCTATGACAGTGTCCCATTTGTGATGCTTTGTGGTGGGTGGGGGTGGACATAATTCTAGCAATTTGTACAATTCTGAACAAATGGGGAAAACTATTCCTCCCTGACTCCAGGACTGATCATTTTATGCCCTTATACATCACCTGATTAACCCCAGTTTAGTCAGCATGCTAAAATGTTATCATCAGTGATGAAATTGTAAAATCCTTTAAAAATAGGTTAAGTATTATTTAACTCTAAGTTCAGCATTTCCCTGGTAATTCCATCTCAGGATTCTGGTGATATTAAGCAACTGCTTTGGCTTCGATCTCATATTTGCTGATGTCAGGAGAACACCTTGTGAATCTGAATTCAACATGACACAAAAGAGAAGGTCAGAAACACAAGGGGAGAGAAAGGACAAGGTGATAACAACATAATCTTATGTTTACTCAGTAAGGCATGTACACTTCTTCGTACTGCTGGCTTTTTTTGTGTTGTTGCTACCTTTTGTTCCCCTCATGTCCTGTAGGTAAATTTATAGGTGAGATCTAAACATAGAATGCATAGAAATATCAGTGATGGGAGGAAAGGGTTTTGTCACTGGTAGAGCAGAAGAGTCAGAGAGAAAGGCAAGAGAAAACTAAGTCCATTATTGGAGATCACCAAAAAAAATTTGGAGGAACAATTTTTCACAGGAAAAGAGAGTTTCATCAAAATTAAAATATTTTGTGGGTTGGTGTGAAATTTGCCAATATTTTCGCTGGAAAATTTAGAAACAATCCTTTTGACATTCTTGTTTCATTGTGACAACGTTATTTTCACTTTTATATTATATTAAAATATTAATGTTGATACTATATTATGCTATATTTAATATTATATTACACTGTTTCAATTTTATTGAAATGCAACAATTTACGTTAACCAAAATGAAACATTTTGATGCTTCCAAAGAGAAAACTTTCTGAATTTCTGTCCCATGAGGAATTTCCAAAAATTGACTTTTCATTGCAATTTGGAAGGATTTTTTTTTTGATGTTTTAATGTTTAAACGTTGGAATTTTCAGTGGAACAGAAATTTTGTTTTCCATCCAGATGTAACTATAATGTAGACAGGGGCTATGAGATCTTAAAGTAGGTGTTTCAAGGCAATACACACCAGGCAATGAGCAGTCAGCAAAGAGACTCAAAGAGGTGCACAACCAGACTGAAACAATGAAAGAGAAAGATTATTTTGTCAGCAGAAATCTAGATAGGAAGAAGGGGGTTTAATTAATTGAATAATCAATGTGGAGGTGATGAAGGAATGAATAAACGGTAGTGAGGACAGCCTAAGGCTGGAATTGACACTAACTGCTAGCGAACCACAGAAGAAAAAATATGGTTTGGCCACAAATGCTATTTAACTTCTAACAACAGCTGAGGATCCAATAAGACCTCTTAGTTAAAAAAAATTTAAAAAAAAAAAAAAAAGGCCCACATACCTCCCATTCATCCAAAGAATGTAGAATTTACTATGCTATTTTCCTCTGCCTGCATCCCTCAACCCACCAGAATCACCTTTGTTTCACTGGACTGTGGATATACATGCATACAGCAGTCATAATTAAGAAGTCAATATCCACTAACAGTTACCACACCGTGGTATCTATGATACCACAGTTTCCTATGTATTAAGGAATGAAAATAATGTGTCTTAGAATGGGAAATAAGTGTGGAAGCTGTAAGGTATCATATGGCAAAAGCTGAATATATATATGTGTGTTATTAACCGATAGTTATTGCACATTAGTTAAGGTTGCAATCAGGTTCCATAATAATTTTAACTCCACCCCTAAACTGTTTTGATCTGAAAATAGCCCAATTTACTGGAAAGGCAAAGGAAATTTGGGCTACAGGTCACTAATTTTTTTCTCCAGTTTGAAATTTTGGCTAGAGGTACATTCCTTTGGGTTCATGTTCTAACTCAGTTCTGCATCCTGGTACCTACCTACCTACCTACCATCCATCCATCCAACAAATGCTTCAGACATTTTTGAAACCATTACAACTGAAACCAATGTATTTTCCAGATAAAACAACTCCTTTCCTCCTTGGTAAGTGAATGCAGTATAGTACCAGTCAGAGAACTCTGTGGGCTTGTCGACAGGCAAAAATTGTTCTGTCTTAATTATACCAGTATAGTTAAAGTGGTACAATACTTCAAGTATGGACACAGTTACACAAGTATAAACATTCTTATAGCTTATTCATGTACATGAAGAGGAATAAAGTATACTGGTATGGGCACCTTTATACCAGTATAACAGCATCCACACTAGGGGTTATTCCAGTATAACTATTTCTGTAAAAATCACACCCATCTGAAATAGTTAGAGCAGTGGAAAAAATGTGTGTAAACCCAGCCTTATGTCTGATGCCAAAAGCCCCAACTAAATAAAGCACTTTAGCATGTGCTTAACTTTAAGCATATGAGTAGTCCCAGTGAAATCAATGGGACTATTCATGTGTTTGAAGGTAGGCATCCATTTAAGTACCTTTCTGAAATCAGGCTTATATGTGTATTGTGGATTTGCTTAAATGTGGTATAGTATGTTTTTGGAAGGTTGGGTCTATGACTTGCATTGTAAAGGTGAAAAAAAAAAAAAGGCAGTCTAGTCCCGCGGTTCTCAAACCCCATCTAGTCCAGTGGTTTTCAAACTTCATTGCACTGCAACCCCCTTCTAACAACAAAAATGAATACACAACCCCAGGAGGGGGGACTGAAGCCTGAGCCTGCCCAAGCCCGGCCACCCTGGGTGTGGCGGGGAGGGGAAGCAAAGCTGAAACCCAAGGGCTTCAGCCCAGGATGTGGCGGCCTGTAACCTGAGCCCAGTTGCCCCAGGCGGTGAGGCTTGGGCATTGGCTTCAGCCCTGGGCCCCAGCAAGTCTAACGCCAGCCTTGGCAACCCCATTAAAATGGGGTTGCGACCCACTTTGGGGTCCGAACCCACAGTTTGAGAACAGTTGATCTAGTCTGTACATGGTGGGTGGAGGCAGTACACTGGGATTTCTATATCATGTGGAGCAGTGGATGGGGAAATGGTGCGGGGAGTAATTGTTTGTGAAAATAAGACATAATATGCACGTTATTTTGAATATAATGCAAATTGGGATGGGGAAGGTCAAATCTCAGTTCTGTAACTGGACGGTAAGAAGGAAGATATGGTGTGAGGGAAGACTGGGACTGTGGATCTTGTTCATTTGTAAAGGTTTGTAGCCCATGTTGGAAATGTATATAATATATAATGGGATGGTGTAGGAGGATTTCCTTGTCTGGTCACTGAGGTAAGGTTTAGAGCTGTGAGGGGGCAGAGGTAAGGCCGTTCTTAGACTGTGCAATATCCATACTTAACATGTGTATATTTATCTGAGGGACGGAGGATATCTGCATATTTATCTGCCTTAACTACTCATTTCCATATTCTAAAATCTTTGGATTTTAGAATTGCCATGTTTTTATTTGGGTGTGTTTTTTTGTGTGTAGTTATTTTAACATTATTGCTAATATTTTCAATATTTAATATTCACTGTTACTTTATCCTCTCCCTTTCCCTTGTTTGTTTGTTTCTACCTGTTGTCCCTTGTCATATATTTAGAATATAAGATATGTTGGGTAGGGCCTATCTTTTTTTATTGTGTGTGTACAAAGCACATGATAATGGAGTCTTGATCCTTGAATGGGGCCACCATTTGTTTCCCTCAAAACATAGTATTTCTCTCCCAAAATTAACTCTCCAAAGCTCAAGAGGGCAATATTCTGTCTTGGAAATATGACATGTTTAAAGTCTATTCTCCTGTAATCTCTCAAAGAAAAGGCTGTTAGAAACTGAATAATCCAATGGCACAAAACTCTGTTTCTAGCACAAACAGATGAGAAGATATCGGACTGAAATTGTAACATTATTATGTAAAGAAAAGTGATTTAGTATTACTTCTAGAGGTTTCTAAACTGTATTAGTTTTAATTTCTCTCCCTCTTTTAGGCCTTTACTGGTGGGCTTATGTTACTAAAGTGAAATAGCTTTACAGGTAGGAAAAAAGAAAAATAGAATCAGTAAAAATAATTAAAAGGGTTCTAATTTTTTTTCCCTTCTGGCATGTCATGTGCAGATTACATGAGGGTATAGTATGAAGATTTTATTTGCACTCATCTGGAGTGACCTGCTTCACTCATTCAAGGCTTCAACACTCATGATTAATGCAGACATCAAAAACTCTTGCATAGAGCAACTTTATAGCACACTAAACCATGGATTCTCTCTGCAAATATCTACATCTCTCTCTCTCTCTCTCCCCCCTGTTTGAGATACAAACACAGACAATCAAAATGATCATTTTTAAAGAAGTCATTGTTCAGGTATGTTAGACTCCCGGTAGTGATGTTTGCCGTTAATTAAGTTTATCAATAACTCTGATAATGATCATTCCAAAACTTACATGCTGACTATAATTAAGGCTGTGAATTTGTCACAGAGGTCATGGAAATCATGGATTCTGTGACTTTCTGGGACCTCCATCACTTCTGCAGTGGCTGGTGTGGCTGGCCTGGGGGCCACCTGAGCAGCGTGGGCAGTCCCTGTGCCAGCCGCACTGGTTGCTGCTGGGGCAGTCTTGGGCCATCACGGCCCCCACAGCAGCAACAGGAATTTGGGTGTGGGAGGGGACCCAGGGTTGGGGGTTGGGTGCGGGAGGAGGTGAGGGCTCCGGGTGGCTGCAGTTCCCGACCAATGGAAGCTGCAGAGCCGGTGCTTGGGGTGGAGGCAGCGCGTGGAGCCCCCCTGGCCGCACCTCTGCCTAGGAACTGAGGGAGGGACATGTTGCTGCTTCCAGGGAGCCATTCGGGGCTAGGTAGGGAGCCTGCGAGCCCCGCCAACCATCTCCCCCCCAAAAAAAAACCAGTGGAGGTCCCAGGCTGCTCCCCCCAGAGCACCCATGGCACCCCCCAAGCATCTGTGGCACCCCCCGGTCCCCCAGCTTGAGCATCCAAGATTTAGGGGTATATAGTACAAGTCATGGACAGGTCACAGGGCGTGAATTTTTGTTTACTGCCTGTGACCTGTCCATGACTTTTACTAAAAATACCCGAGACTAAAATGTAGCCTTAACTATAATTAATGCCTGAAGCAGATAATAATAAAATAATAATTTCACTTATATAGAGTCTTTCATCAAAGTATTTCCAGATAATAGTAATAATAATAAGCTCCCATGTAGAACTTTTCATCCTTAGATCTCAAAGCACTTTACAAAGGAAGGTATAATTATCCTCATTTTGCAGGTGGGGAAATGAAAGCTCACAGAGGTGCAAGTGACAGAGTCAGGTACACCATTCAGATTTCTTAACTAATCTCCATGCAAAAAGTCAAACCTGGCACCTCAGTGTAAAGTACTCTTGGTCCTAAATGTTAAGAATATATCTAATTTCTATATTAGTTTAAAATGAAACATTTTTACTAAATTTTACTTTCTTCATAAATTACATCCTAAATCTTTAACTCCAGCCTGAATCCAAATATGTACCAGTAGGAAACCTACAGACTAGATACACGCTACACAGCCTTGGCAAAAGACGCATACCATTCAACCATTTTCCTACACAACAGCAAAAAGCTTCTGAAATGAACACTTTGGACAACCCATCCTTCCAAGGAATGAGATGAAAAGTAATACCAGCAGCTCAGAAGCTTTTTGAAGCTCCCACAACTGTGAAATTTAGATGCTTGCTATCACGAATTGATGTAGCTAGAATGTGAAGCTTTGGCACCCACAATTCTGTTGAAATTCCATGTTTATGGATGAGATTACCTGCAGGGCGGAGGGAAAATGTGAGGATAAAGTCATAACTAGGCCATAATATTGCCTACTAAAACAATCCTTGTTAAGAATCCAAGGAGCCTAATTTTACATTAATGAGAAGGAAAGTTATTCAAACAGAAATAAAATATTTATTAATAAACTGTTAACACATGTTTCACTTTATTTTTAAAGAGCTAAGAAAACTGTGCTCAATTATTCACATACCGTATTGCTGCTAATGTACCTATCAAAAAGATTTAGAAACTGGTCTTCATTACCTACACCCTTTAAAGCTAAAAGGAACAAAGGAAGCAAAAGAGGAATACTCTAAAATTCAATTTTATGTACTACTGCAAACAAACCCAATTCTGTCTCACAATATTACTGTCAACAACAGAAGTCTGCTCCATGCAGATCTGTTCTAATACTTATGTAACTTTCTGCCCTTTCTTGTGTCAACCAGAAATTAACTTACCTAATATATCAGTGTAAAGTACTTGTTCTAGGTCGCCCAGCATTGTCATTATGACATCCTCATCCAGCTGTGCAGTCCCTTCACGGAGGCAGCCTTCTTCTTCTTCCTCTGCCCAGTTCCTGCTAGTGAAATTTGACTTGCAGGGGACATTTTCATCATCTGATTTGTCCCTTTCCTCATTACCAACCTCAAAACCTGCATCTGTAGACTGGGCTCCAGATCTTCTACTTGACTTATTGCTTCCAGCAGGTGGTAAGACTTCAGTTTCCTGGGGTGTTGCACTGCTGGTATGGTGAAGAGAGTGCACCGACTGCGAGAGCAACTTGGACAATGAGATTCTATCTCCAACTTCTGCCTCTCTCTGATGACAGTTCTGGCTAGACTTCGAGGCATTTCCAAACCAGTTCTCCCTGTATGAGTATCGTCTCTTCTCCCCTTCACTTATGAGTGCAAGGTTGGTCAAAGACTTCTGTTTCTGAAGACGAGCATTCCCTCTTCTAACATCCTTGCCTTTAAAGACTGATAATTCAGCAGGTCGTTGCATCCTTTCAGCTAAAGCTTCACCTCAGCTAGATTTCATATTCCTAGATCTACAGTAGCTCAGATCTTTAAGCAGGTCTCAGGTGTGATCCTTTCAGTACTGTACGATGCACACACCATGTAGCACATCTTTGCATTTGTAATGAAAAGCAAAGCTCAAGCATCCAGTTTATGTGCTGTAAATGACTAGACAGGCACAGTCATTTTCTCTAAATGTACATTGCTGCCTGGGCTAAGCTGCTTCTTTCCAGTCACGTTAATCTGCAATACTTACAGGCATTTTTACTTGAATTTCTCTCAAGCAGAAGAGAGTTGATCAAACACTCTGTTCCCACATAGAAGTAATCCCAAAAGCCAACTGCATTCTCCCCTCTTCATCCAATCACCAGTCTCATCAGAATGATGGGCCTGCATCTCTCTCTACAGCTGCAGTGTTCTGAAATCCAAAGTACAGCGCAAGTACTGTCTTGTGCTTTTTTCCCCTCTCACCAGATCATGACCGATCCCAACGCACAGCTCTTTACTTTAGATGGGCTGACACAGAGCTGCAAGTACAGCCTACGCGTCAGAGCTCAATAAGAGCCAAAATTAACCACTGAAGCAAAGCTCTGCACAAGCCTCCTCACATTTTAGTATTCAACCTGCATTCCCAGATCTATGACTCTTCCCTGCTACTGCAGTGGATGCTGCTGGCTGCCATGGCAGCAAACATCCTGGTGATTTAAACCGGAGACATAGAAGCCTCTGTCTAGTTTAAAATGCCACAGGTTTCAAGACACCGCTTCACCTGAATGGGCCGCTACAATATTAGCCCTAGCTCGAACTGAAATGCTATTTTTCTCCCTGGAAGGTAAGAATGACAAACTATTTGTTCCTTCTCCCTGCTACTCCCTTTGCGGACAGTTAAAAAGCAGATTTGCAAATGGCTCTTGAATCTTGCAATTTCTGCTGTAAATGAATAAATATAATTTAAGAGGATAAAGAAACTAAAGAATGGAGCCTGATGCTACCCACTCTGTAGCAGTGATTTATAAAGTGAGAGATTTCATTTCCCCCTTCAAAAAAATTCTTGGGATTCAGAAGCTACTATGGAATTATAAAGCTTTGATCAAAATCAAGGCTTCACAACTTCAAAAAGGAACCTATTAAATAAAATACTCTATGGAAAGAATACAATTTTCTTACAAAGCCACACAATTTCAAGTCTAAAACAAAGTTCACAAGAGCTAAATGTTGCTTTTATACATAGAGACTAACATTTAAAATATATCTTCTCCCAGTGGGAAAAAAATACTTGTATAAATAATTAAGATGCTTGAACAGAAAATTAGCACTAAAGTAGAATTTTATCCCATCTTTGAAACACAAAGGTTTACACAGGAGCAATCAGTTTGGCCAAATACTGTGCAGAAATGTCCAAAATAAATATAGAAATGCTACATAACAATACACTGATTCTGTCAGCATCATAATATACCTGTAACACACTGTATTGTGGGAAACCCCAGGAGTTAATGACACACAAGGACAGATTATTTGCAGACTTTCTATATTAGTAATAGATGGGCATTAAGAGTTGCCCCAGTGTCGTATTTGCTTTTCAGCCTCTCATTTTACAGCTGCTACTGAAGGTAGGGCTGGATAAAAATATATCTCCTAGCAACAAAATGGAGGGGTGCATTTTTTCCTGGGGGACTCCAACAAAAGAAAGAAAGATCTAATGATGTCAGTGATGATCACTTTGAAAACTAAATCACTGCTGGACCCCTCTAGACAAAAAGCGTACAGGAAAGAAAATGAGAGACTCAGATGGGAAGGTTGTTCAAAATGAAATGAACTAAAGGAAATCCAGCCCTACTCCACTTCCCCTGCTCCTCCAAAAAGAGAGAGAGAGAAAGAATGTCAGCAATGAACACTCTTCTGTTTGCACGATGCTTGTGGCCAAAGGACTATTTTCAATTGCTTCATTTTCAAATTAATGCAGCACTGGTGTGCAACGGGGAGAAGGCAGCAGTGTCTTTGTTCTTCAGGGTAAGCAGTAGGGCAGGACTCCTCCATACTACTCAAAATTGTTAATGGGCTTGCCCACACATATCATCCACAAGAGTGTGAAGTCTGAGAAATGCATCTAGTCCTCCAGCCAGCCACTGTGTATGCTGCAATCAGCAACAAGACCTACCTGGCAGCAGAAAAGTGTGTACTTTATCTATCTATCGATCGATCTAAAATAGGTGCAAATAGATAAATAGATACACAACAAATAAATCACATTTAAAATTACAAAAATTACATTTAAAATGTTACAGGAAAAGCAGTTTTATACAGCATGTTGGGGGAATGGAGGGTGCTGGTAAGTGAAAAATGGGGAAGGGAGGGACTTTGGGTTCGGGAGGGGGTGCGTGGCTGGAGGTTGGGGTGCGGGAGGGGGCTTGGGATGCTGGATCCAGGGGGCGCTAACCTCAGGCAGCTCCCCGCAAGCGGCGACCTTTCCCAGCTACTCCTAGGCGGAAGCACGACAGGTGGCTCTGTGTGCTGCCCCCACAGCTCCCATTAGCTGGGAACCGCAGCCAATGGAGGTTGCGGGGGCAGGGCCTGTGGGTGGAGGCACCGCCTCTGCCTAGGAGCAGCTGGGACAGGTCACCACTTGCAGGGAGCCGCCCTAGATGAGTGCCCCCTGGATCCGGCACCCTGAGCCCCCTCCCGCACCCCAACCCCTGCCTGCCTGCACCAACCAGACTATAAACTGGACTTTCAATGAAGATCAGAAATTCCAGTTTATAGAGCTTTCTGGTTGGTGAAGTGCCAGATAAAACAGCTTATTTAGTATATTAAGGTAGCAAAGTCAAGCACTTAAATGTTATAAATGTTACAATTAAGGTTTCCTTTGCAATCTTAATTCGCCCCTTTTTGTGCATATGTAATGTACCACAGATATTTATTGCATGATCACATGCTATTTTTCCATGGGACCCCTGTCTCAGGTGCCCAGGTTATTACTATCTTCATCATCCCCTAAAATACATTAGATGCACACATGTACCTGGGATGAATGCACAGCACAAAGAACTCTGAATTATGATAACTCTCCCTTTGTAATGATGATTTTAACCTGCCCTCTGATCTACTATGTACCCCCGCAATGTGACAATACCTGAGACTCCAATATGGAAGAGTCCCAGGTTTATTTACTGAAATATAGTCTTCTAAAGCTCATTCTCCCATTTTAAATTTTAAAAAAATATAAATGGAAACAAAGAAACATAACTAAAACCATGAACAGGAACAGGCTATAGAACAGAAATCACATTAGGAAGTTTTGAGGTAGCAAACGTTACATTATATTCCTCAATTACATGACAATTTAATGTACTGGACCCTAAAGATGGAAGTGTCGTTTTTAGAGAGGACAATAGGGAATTTTCCCAACCCCATGCTTATAGAAATAATAAACCTTATTTTGTATAATTCATTACATACAAAGGAATCTTAAAAATGATTTACAAATTTAATAATCTATGGACAAATTCTGTTCTCAGATAAGCACACACAACTTTCCTTGATGTTTGAATGCACAGTTTGGCCTTTTGTTAATGAATTATATAACAGAACCTCAAAATCCACAGAATTAGAATAACATACTAAATGTAGTTAATTCTAAGTATATGTGTACATGGTTTACAAAATCCTTTTCAAGTGTTTCTTTTAGAAAGGGGAAAAAAGTGCACATCTGAAAATACAAAGTTGATATGCTAATCACACTGCTAATATTGGGATATAATTCTAATTCTTAAAATGATTCCTTGCCTCCTTCCTAACTTTTGTATAGTGCTTCCACATGAAACATCAGGAATGGTGTATTTATAATTAGCTAATATTTGCAACTTCATGTATAATTATTTATGGTATTGTGATAAATGAAGGGCTGGGGTAGCTTTTTTGAACACCCAACCAGCTAGTAGCTATAAAATCCCTCTTAGTAGCTGTTCTCTATTTGCTTTACCTGTAAAGGGTTAAAAGTCTCACTGCTATGCATAGGTAAAAGGAAGTGAGTGGGCACCTGGCCAAAAGAGCCAATGGGAAGGCTAGAACTTTTTAAAATTGAAACAAGACTCCCCTTTTGTCTGTCTGCGGTTGTTCTCCGGGAGAGGCAGACAAGGAGCAGTTATGCTGTGAGAAGCTTGGGCCAGGTATGAAAAAATATTAGTATTATGCCTAGAAACTACTCATCTAAAACTCCAGATATGTAAGTAGATTAGGAAATGTCGAGGAAGACGTGTTTAGGTTTATCTCTTTTATTTCTTTATGGCTTTTGGATTCCTCTGTGCTAACCCCAGGTGCTTTTGTTTTGCTTGTAACCTTTTAGCTGGAACTCAAGAAAGCTATTCTCGATGCTTAATCCTTGTAATCGTTTTTTTTTAATCTAGCAAAAGCGTAAATCCCAGATGTATTTTCTTCTTTTTTTATTTATAAAATTTACCTTTTTTAAGAACAGAATTGCATTTTTGTTTCCTAAGAGGTTTGTGCACGTTGTTTAATTAGCAGGTGACAACATCTGATTTCCTTTGTTTTTCTTCTCAGCTCTTCCCTGGAGGGGGAGGTGAAAGGGCTTGAGGGTACCCCACAGGAAGGAAGTCCCAAGTGCGCCTTCCTGGGTTCTCAAGAGGGTTTTGCACTTGGGTGGTGGCAACATCTACCAATCCAAGGTCAGAGAGAAGCTGTAACCTTGAGAATTTAATACAGCCTGGAGTGGCAAGTATTATTTTTTAGAGTCCTTGCAGGCCCCCACCTTCTGCACTGGAAGTTCCAGAGTGGGGAGTCAGCCTTAACAGGCATGCTAAACTCTTTAAACATGTAAACACTGTGCAAAAGCTTAGTAACATAACTGGATTATTAAAATAATATTTTGCAATTCTAGAGATGTACATTTTTTTCAGAGTGCTATTGTATAATTAGCTTATTAACGCCCACACCACCTCTGCAACGTAGGGTGGCAAATATCCCTGTTTTACAGATGGTGAAACTGGTGAAGAAAGTTTAACCAACTTGCTCTTGGTCATACAGTGAGTGAATAGCAAAACTAGGATTAGAATTTATTTTATTACTCTAGTAACCCTATTCCTTGCTCTCTTTCCCTTCCTCATTTTTTGTTACCCCATACCTAAAATTAGGCCCTGATCTTGCAGAGACCTATGCATGTACTTCACTTTATACAGTGCAAGCAGGCTCAGGCCCTTAGACTTGCCAGAACTTTGACTGGGAAATCTTGTCTTTCTATTTGCCTTGCAAAACACCCAGTAAACCCTTGGCACTTTAAAAACAATAACAAAGACCAAAAAGACAAATGAAACAAATACGCAAATGGGACAGAACTTTCTGAGCCCAGTCCTGTGAATGGCTGAGTGACCTCAATTCCCTTTGTACAAATGATTTTGCAGGGGACGCTCAGCACCTTGCAGAATTAGACCCTTTTTGACTAACTGTACTTCTGGCTAGTGGGTTTGGGTATCAAGTCATTCAAAAACCAAAACAAGCCTGGGGCTTAGGTAACATGATAATGGGCACAGTATAAGAACCTAAATAGAATGTAATAGAGAAAGGTTACAGAAAGACAAAACAACTCATAATTCTCTCCCATCCTATCTACTTAAGAGTCCATATCACAAAAAATCACCCTTGCATGTGTCCTTGGTACAGATGACACCCCTTGCTGGATGATTATCCCACTGAGTGGCTGGAATATACTTGGGAGCTTGGAAATCTCTCTCTTACCCCTGCTTAGCTTATCCTAGAGCAGTCTCCTGAATAGTCAGCACATGGATAGATTCCAAATGATATTCTTCAGCACATATATAGCTAATAATACATTTGCTGCACAGGGTGATTGTTTGATCCAGCCATTCCTCATATTTCTAACTGCCAATTATGAGTGACACACATTTGGTTTCCTCCGTGTGCCAAATTTACAATGAAACAATGGCTGAACTCTCACAGCGGTGCCGCCATGCTGCCCATTATGGCAGTCTGCAGCTAATGACAGAGTCTGAATAATGAGATCAGAAACATCTCTGATGTCTCTTTAGTGCCCCATATGCCTCTCTCTCTTTTGGTGCATTTTCCACTTCTACACAGAACAGTAAAAGGACTGGATACCTGCTATCCTAGAGTATCATTACAGCAGGCACAAAAGTGATTTTTTACCATCCCTTTGGATAATTTCTTGAAACATCTTTTGTAATATTTACACCTATTTAGATGTGCATGTTTTTAATTGTTATGCCTACAATAAGACCAATGAGCCATGTATCTGCCTTTAGGAAAGATAAAGTTTAACTAATTTAGAATGCATTTTCCCTCTACAAGAAGTTCCCATGATAATATATATCTAACTGGAACCGAAAGGGAACACTTAATTAGGTTTCAGACTGGGCTACTTGTCAAAAAGTTGATCAAGAATTTGGCAGGTGAGGGATGTCAGTTTGGAGACACTTGAGGAAAAACTGAGACAGAGCCAGTTACCTATACTGAAACAAGATAAAACCTCCACTTTAATATGAATCAGGCCAGATGCCAAAGCAGTCTGACAAAACTGGGGCAAATTTGATCATCCTTTCTAAGCGTGATAGCATTTCAGAGTTGTGTGTGTCAAATGAGTTCCTTTAAACAAATTACATCTTGAGTGAGAAAAACCAGATGTGTTTTTTAACGTTTGTTTGAATTTTGAAAATTTGGGGCAAAATGGCAAAACTCCAGTTGACTTCAATAGGCCATAATTTCATAGAATCAAAGAATATCAGGGTTGGAAGGGACCTCAGGAAGTCATCAAAGCAGGACCAATCTCCAACTAAATCATCCCAGCCAGGGCTTTGTCAAGCCTGACCTTAAAAACCTCTAAGGAAGGAGATTCCACCACCTCCGTGCTTCACCACCCTCCTAGTGAAAAAGTTTTTCCTAATATCCAACCTAAACCTCCCCCACTGCAACTTGAGACCATTACTCCTTGTTCTGTCATCTGCTACCACTGAGAACAGTCTAGATCCATCCTCTTTGGAACCCCCTTTCAGGTAGTTGAAAGCAGCTATCAAATCCCCCCTCATTCTTCTCTTCCGCAGACTAAACAATCCCAGTTCCCTCAGCCTCTCTTCATAAGTCATGTGTTCCAGTCCCCTAATCATTTTTGTTGCCCTCTGCTGGACGCTTTCCAATTTTCCCACATCCTTCTTGTACTGTGGGGCCTAAAACTGGACGCAGTACTCCAGATGAGGCCTCACCAATGCCGAATAGAGGGGAATGATCATGTCCCTCGATCTGCTGGCAATGCTCCTACTTATACAGCCCAAAATGCTGTAAGCCTTCTTGGCAACAAGGGCACACTGTTGACTCATATCTGGCTTCTCGTCCACTGTAACCCCTAGGTCCTTTTCTGCAGAACGGCTGCCTAGCCTCTCAGTCCCTAGTCTGTAGCAGTGCATGGGATTCTTCCATCCTAAGTGCAGGACTCCACACTTGTCCTTGTTGAACCTCATCAGATTACTTTCGGCCCAATCCTCTAATTCAGTGTTTCCCAAACTTGGGATGCTGCTTGTGCAGGGAAAGCCCCTGGCGGGCCCGGCCAGTTTCTTTACCTGCTGTGTCTGCAGGTTTGGCCGATCACAGCTCCTACTGGCCGTGGTTCGCTGTGCCTGGACAATGGGGGCTGCGGGAAGTGGCATGGGCCGAGGGACCTACTGGCCACTGCTTCCCGCAGGCCCCATTGGCCAGGCACAGTGAACCGCGGCCAGTGGGAGCCGCGATCAGCCAAACCTGCGGACGTGGCAGGTAAACAAACCAGCCGGGCCTGCCAGGGGCTTTCCCTGAACAATTGGCCTCCCAACTTTGGGAAACACTGCTCTAATTTATCTAGGTCCCTCTGTATCCTATTCCTACCCTCCAGCGTATCTACCACTCCTCCCAGTTTAGTGTCATCTGCAAAGTTGCTGAGGGTGCAATCCACGCCATCCTCCAGAACATTTCACCCTTTATGCTCATAAAAGTGAGCTTGAAAGTCATGGTACAGAGTAAAAAAAGGAAACCCCAGTTCAGACAAACAAGCCCTTTAAAAGTACACAGCTCTTCTATGCAATTCAATCCTAATGAGAAACTCAGCTGTGGCACACTTTGTTTTGTGCCCATTGACAGCTAGATTTATGACCGTAAATGGCTGTAGCTGATGTAAATTGTCATGGTTCCATTGACATCTAAGGACTACACCAACGTACAACAGCTGATGATCTGACCCGTAGTCACAAAAAAATACAACTGTAATTTAGTAAGGATTTCAACCCATATCTAGAGGGAACCCCAAGATAGAACCTTGCTGAGTGGGCCACAGGCTAGCACAACTGTAAGGATTTGTTCAGTTACTCCCTTTTTTGAATCTAGATTGACTTACAGAAATAAAAATGTATGTTATTAACACTTCAGCCTTCTGACATTTTGATTTGATCTTATTCTCCCAGTGTCACACATTACGAGATAGGCCTCTCAAGGTTCCTCACAGAGCATTCAGTAATAATAATGTCTTGAAATCCTAATTTATGAACTCTCCAGTTTCTGCAAAATGATGAAGAGGATATTCTAAGTGAGACATCTTAGATAAAAGAATTTGCAGTTGAAGTGCTAACAGCGTGTGATCCACTTTCTCTGCGTATTTAATATAATGAGTAGAGGTCAAAGGTATTATTTTAAACCATTGCTAAGCTATTAGTAGGAGAGCTATGTAAACAAAGAAATATACATTCCTATACTGAGGTTTTTCCCACATGCTACTCACCAGATATCTCCTCTAGGCACTGTTTGGCAGTCTTACTGTATGATAAATCCATTTTAGTAGGACTGGTGCAGGAGTCAGCAGGTGGTAAAGAGGTACTGTCATTTTCTGAGTGTGTTCTGAAATCAACCAAGAAGACTCATTATAACAGATGTCTGTTATACACACAGCAATGGTAAATGTTAATTCAGGGCATAACTGGCATCTTTTTGCACTGTATTCATCTCAACAAAAGGCATACAGTGAAAATATCATGAATGCCACATTCTACCCTCATTGCATGGTGCTACATTCTGTCTTAAACGACACCTTCACCAAGGGAGTAAGGACTTTACATCCCTACATAAACAACCCAGACTTGAGTCAGGGAATAAGCAGGGGCCCTTGTTTGCTTAATCTTTCCCTGACACAGGTAGGCAATATTCAGGCAGGTAACAGTCTAACCCCCAACTCAATGGCCAGAATGGCTAAGCCAGCATCTATGTATATGTGAGGGGTATGAAGCATAGTAATTTAGTGCTGGTAAAGGCCAGCAGTAAATTATCCCTGGGAGCAAAGGGGGAAGAAATGGATGAATTGTTACTCAAGAGGCATGTGTCTATCCCCTGGGGCATTCCTGGAGCAGTACAGTTTACACACAATCCCTTGCTTAGGGCTATCCAAAATCAAAATCTATCCCCAAATGTTCGAAGTTATGTGCAGTCTGGCTCCTCCTCATGATGTTACTGTTAGTCATGTGACCACCCAACTCTTGGGAAATGCTGAGATACAGAAAAAAATTATACGTTTCTATTAGATTGCTAACAAATGACCAGTATTCTTGAGAACATATGTGAACTAAATATATGTAACTATTAAAATGTAATAAAATACATTGTTACACTATGGAGTACAGTATTGGATACCTTTATTTGTCATTAAACGGGGTAAACTATTACGCAGTCAACATTTCCCAAGGGTTTCTACAATAGTTGCCTCTTCTTAGGGAAAATCTGCAATGTCTCAGAAAGCAGGATGGGGAAACTGTTGGTAAATGATGATTTTTAATGGTCATCACTGTGTTTGTACATGAGTGGAAAAAGAACACAAAAACGGAATGGTGTGAACAGGGTGCAACAAGACACACAACTTCCTCTAAAATCTTAATTTAGAGTTCAGTTTTGCCATCCTTACATCCTGTGCTGATAATCATAAATTACATGCCAAAACACTAATTGCCTCTGATTTCTGATAAGGGCCTGCTAAAACCTTTTTTATATATATTTTCCAATTTTGAAAGCTTAAAATTACATCTAGATTCCTAAAATTCCCATTTCCATAACATATTGTGGGAAGCACAAGATGCTTTTTGGGGCGGCCCCAGCACAGATGCCGTTCATAGGAGTAACTGATAAAAATACTGGATGAATTTGAGGATTAATTTTAAAAGCAATTTCTTTTATGAAACAGCAACCTGTTAATTATTTTCCTACATTTACTTCAAAGTTGAGTATTTAATGGATTTATTCAGCAACTCATTTAAGTGAATGAGGGAGCAGATCTCAATATATAAAGAACCAAACACATCTGTTTGAGTAGAATTCTTACCTCTTTATGGTACTTAAAACTGTATTAAACAGAAATATAAACACAAATGATATAAAAACAACATGCATAGTTTTTATAGCCAGTTTTTGTAGTTTTGGGGAATGGTGAAGAAGCAAATGTCTAACTGCCATCATATGAACTGGTTTTGATTCTTGGTGTTATTTCCTGTGACACACTAATTAATTAATTAATTAATACTACAAGGAATCCATGGGCTGCAAGCACAGCATTCCCACTGACATCCCTGGTAGTTTTACGCTCAAGGTCTTTCAGAATTGGGTCCTACGTAGCAGAGTGATAATGAGGAATCTCACTCAGCAGTAAAGACTGTATGGTCATAACTGGGGTAGGAAGAGGTGAAAAGGCTCTTACCCTGATGAGCAATTTTGTGTCGATAAAATGAGAACCATCCTAAGCATTCTCTTGCCCAAGCTCAACCCAAAACTTTTTAGCAATATGACACATTTCATTTATAGAACCTTGTCCCCCTCTATTTTCTTTGGTCTTCAAAAACTTGATTCCAGCTGGGACCAGGAGCGGAAGTAGTGAAATACTGTGAGAAAAAACACTTGCAAGATTTCTACACCAAATTTGCAGACCTCACAGGCAAGGTTGATTGTGGCATAGAAAACTAGGCACATGCCAAGGACTTACCTCTTGGAGCCACATGATGACATCATAATCCAAACTATAATTTAAAAATGTAATTATATTTCTAGTCTTCACTGTTGCAAAGAATAACTTCAAAATATGAACCAAGTGTAAATGATTCAATGGTGTCTTCTTGTGTTTGCAGACAGCCAGAAACAATAGCTCGAGAGGCATGAAATATCTGCCCCATTTATCTGACTCAAAACTGGAAGTGTGAGGGCAATGTAAAACAATTTGGGTTTGCTACCAAAATAAACAACACAGAAATCGCTGTACTGGCTGTATTTGGCATTTTCATATTTAATTACATAAAACCTCAGTTGTTTTGACTATCTAAAGCTTCTGCAGAATTTCCATGGAAGAACTCAAGGATCTTGGGGCAGAATTTAAATTCAGCTTGCAGTGGAGTACATGAAACCTTCTATTTATTCTGGAAGTGGGAGGCCAAGAAGGTATCTGCTCCAGAAGAGAGAGGAACAGCAGCCACTTGTGCCGGGGGTGGGCACAGGGGTGTGGGTGTGGGGGGAGATGCTGGGTCCCACCACCACTAGAGCATACCAAGCCTCTGGAACTCTGGGGGCCCTTGCTGACACAACCTCAGTAGAGACTCAGTGATTGGGCCTCCTTCTGATGCCCCATCAGGGCTCTGCTAGGGTGACGGCAGTGGGCACACCCACATATACAGAATCCTCTGCCTGGGTGGGTGAGGCTGAATCCTTCTTTTGGGATGTACCCCTGCTTGCCCAGGCACAGGGGAAGAGGGAGGCCCCTGCCTGTCCAAACAGGAGTGGTACTGGGCTCCTCAGCTATTGTAGTGGTGGACCCTGCTACTATTGTTCAAATTAAGGGAGGATCAAGGTATGGCTGTGGGGGCCACATATGTGGGTGTGTCTAGAGTTTGGCACTGCTTTAATCTGGCCCTGCCGACGGGGTGTGGTAGTTTGAATAAGGATTTGATCAAACATCCAGATGTTCCTATGCTTAATTGGACCATTTTAGTTTCACTTGTTGCTAATAAATATCTTCAGCAGTGAAGACTGGTGCAATCTGCATTGCGAATGATAAGTCTTTTCCAGAGCACTGAGGGGAGCAAAATCAATGGAATCATACTAATACCTGGTGTAACTCCAGTGACTTCTCTAGAATTACATCAGGGATTAATTTGACCCAATGTCTGGAGGCTAGCACACAGAAAATTAAATAACTTGCTCATTAACCTTAAATATTACTCCTCCATCCCTCTTTGTTTTTTTAATTCTTGCACATCTGTGTTGAGATCAAAGAAAGCAAATAGAATTGCAGGTGAGGCAAAGCCCCACCACTGACTTATCTTCTAGCGCTAAACATTTGCAATGAAGGTTAATTAGTTCTAATTAAACAACTGTCATGAAAATCTCCTTTCTGTTTTAATCATGACAATAGGAAATGATTTTTACCTCCAATTGGTCTTCAATAAAACATGTGTCAACTTGTGCCCTCAACTACATCTGTGAAACCCCACTAAATTTAGTTTAAATTAAACTGTACAAGAATAAGAGCAGAATTTGGACCTCTGCACACAATAATTAATATCTTTAATACATTCAATAACTTCCTGTTTTTAATGGAATATCCACCTTTTGATAATCACAGATGACATCTAAAATTTTATTACTTGACATTCCGAAAGATTCCATATGATGTTTTTTTTAAATTTTTCTGACAACAACTCCCAGAGGTGCAGCCGTCTTGGGTGCATTTTATTGATTATTTGATCTGAGGGCTAGGTCAGCATCACAACTATACAAAAATATATTTAAAAGAATAATCATTAGGCAATAAACAACAGGTAACTGAAGTACTGGGCTTTAGTTTTATCTGAGAAATAAGCCAAAAATGTTTATTGTAATCTTCCCCCTCCCCCACTCTCCCTACACTTATTCTCTCTTTACCTGCCATGTTCTGTTGAAAGCATTGGCCTCTCCTCATGAAGTAAAGATGTGTACGAAGGAAGCTATTTCAAATACCTTGGTGTGTTTTTGTTGGAAATAAAGCATGTAGTGGGCAGTGTTATAATGCTAGCTATGATTGCAAGACTTTGTAATTTGCCATCTTCATCTCACAACAGGGAATGTAAATGGCAGATTCAGACAAATCACTCCTGTGTGTTTCTGTGAGTTGCCAATTAACAACAAAAATGACTTGCTGTTTGTTTAGCAGCACAATCTATCGTAAGCTATTTCATAACCAATATATAAACTACTGGAACAATGGGTGCAACTGAAAACTCAACATTCACTACCACAGTTGGTGACCACAGTAGTTTCTTATTTTTAAAACAGGAGACACTGAGGTATTGGCAAGCACTGCTGATTGGTAAATGTTGAGTTGTAAAGAGCCTCCACGGTAACTAAAGGGAGTAGCTAAACTCTTCCCAAAATAATACAGCTAGGATACAAATCTCCTTAACAGTCCAGTGCCATTAATTAATCATTTCTCAGTGCCTATGGAGGTTCAACCCTACCTTAGCACCCACGTCCCATACTTCACCTATCTTAGCAGTACAAGTCCCATATAACTGCAAACCCTTACCAGTGGTCTAGTAATAAAAGTGTCTGAACCACCAAACAGGAAGAGAAGTAGGGAGCAGTTTTTAGTAAACTGTTAACTGTTTCATTAATTAAACCAATATTGAAAATCTTACTCCCGACAGCATGCTGAGGTATAAATGTTTTCCAGACAGTCCTTCATTTAGCAATTACTCTAACTTCACACATATTGTTATGAGCTGGATGAAACCTTGTAATAAGTTGAGTTAAAACCTCATTTAAACAGATGTGTGAACAAGCCCTTCATTTAAGATAGTTGTAAGAGACAGTTAAGGTGCAACATCTAAAACAAATCCTAATAGAATCTGCCCAGAAACTAGCACCAGAGGGTTCCATTAGGGGCATGTGTGGACGTGTGTGTATATGTATTTATATATGTATGTATAAGTGGAAACTGAGAACAGAGAAGGACAGAGAGAGGGAGAAGCAAAGAACGCCAAGCAGGGCCCTGTAAGCACAGTGTGACCCTGGGAAAAACTAGAGAGAGAGCTTTTGAGTCTGATGTTGGCTAAAGAGGCTAGGGGTTATAAGCTAAGAAACTGCTCCTTTTGCTCTTGGTTCCTCCTGAGGTTGTGATTGCTTGCACGAATGGCAGTGGCACATCCCTAACTCCACAGAAAATGGCCAGAATGCTGTAGGCAGCTTATAACCTTTAACCCAGTGGTCAAGGGAATCTCCCAGGATGTGGGAGATGCCAGTTCAATTCCCTCCTCTGCTTGGTGAGGGGAAATGATTTGAACATGGGCTTCTGATCTCTCAGGCAAGTGCCACTGGGCTATGACAGATTTTGATAGGGGTCTCTCTTGTTGAAGCTGTTGCATTGGCCCTGAGAGAAAATAAGAATGATTCTATAGTCCAGTGCTTAGGGCACTCATCTGAGAGGTGGGAAATCCACATTCAAATCATTTCCCCTCATTAGGCAAAGGAAGGAACCGAACCACTTTCTCCCTGGTCTAAGGCTCCCACGAAGGCTCAGGCATGAGATACATCCCTGGGCAGCTAGACTGAGGTGTTGTGCACAAGTTTAGTTGCAGAAACCAAGGCACCTAAAGGACTTTACAGCAAAAATTTAGGCATCAGGGAGATTTAGGCACCTCCAAAGTTAGGCAGCAGTTAAACATGTTTTTTGAGGAGCTCAATGGCACCTAAAGTTTGGACTTAAGCCTTTAAAGTGGAAGTTGGGCACCTAAGTCCTTTTGTGGAGCTGGACCTATCCTTCTACTGTAATTATTGTACAAGTTCATAAAATAAGGCTAAATAATACTATAAACATTTCAATTATTTCTAGGGCTGTCAAACACAGAATACAAAGTGTACAGTGCTCACTTTATATGTATTTTTGAGTCCAAATATTTGCACTGTAAAAAACAAAAGAAATAGTATATTTCAGTTCACCTAATACAAGTACTGTAGTGCAATCTCTTTGTCATGAAAGTTGAACTTACAAATGTAGAATTATGTACAAAAAATAACTGCATTCAAAAATAAAACAATGTAAAACTTTAGAGCCTATAAATCCACTCAGTCCTACTTCAGCCAATTGCTCAGACAAACAAGTTTGGTTACAATTTGCAGGAGATAATGCTGCCCACTTCTTGTTTACAATGTTACCTGAAAGTGAAAACAGGAGTTCGCATGGCACTGTTGTAGCTGGCATTGCAAGATATTTACGTGCCAGATGCGCTAAAGATTCATATGTCCCTTCATGCTTCAACCACCATTCCAGAGGACATGCTGATGATGGGTTCTGCTTGATAACAATCCAAAGCAGAGTGGACTGACACATGTTCATGTTCATCATCTGAGTCAGATGCCACCAGCAGAAGGTTGATTTTCTTTTTTGGTGGTTCGGGTTCTGTAGTTTCTACATCTGAGTGTTGCTCTTTTAAGACTTCTGAAAGCATGCTCTACACCTCATCCCTCTCAGATTTTGGATGGCATTTCAGATTCTTAAACCTTGAGTTGAGTGCTGTAGCTATCTTTAGAAATCTCAGATTGTTACCTTCTTGGCATTTTGTCAAATCTGCTGTGAAAGTGTTCTTAAAATGAGCATCATCCGAGACTGCTTTAACATGAAATACATGGCAGAATGCGGGTAAAACAGCAGGAGACATACAATTCTCCCCCAAGGAGTACAGTCACAAATTTAACAAATGCATTATTTGTTTAAAGAAAAGGAGTACTTGTGGCACCTTAGAGACTAACCAATTTATTTGAGCATAAGCTTTCATGTGCTACATTTCGTGAACTAAATTGGTTAGTCTCTAAGGTGCCACAAGTACTCCTTTTCTTTTTGCAAATACAGACTAACACGGCTGTTACTCTGAAACCTGTCATTATTTGTTTAAGGAGCATCATCAGCATGGAAGCATGTCCTCTGGAATGGTGGCCGAAGCATGAAGGGGCATACTAATGTTTAGCATATCTGGCACATAAATATCTTGCAACGCCGGCTACAAAAGTGCAATGTGAATGCTTGTTCTCACTTTCAGGTGACACTGAAAATAAGAAGTAGGCAGTGGTATCTCCCGTAAATGTAAACAAACTTGTTTGTCTTAGTGATTGGCTGAACAAGAGTGGACTTGTAGGCTCTAAAGTTGTACATTGTTTTGTTTTTGAGTGCAGTTATGTAACAAAAAAAAATCTACATTTGTAAGTTACACTTTCACGATAAAGAGATTGCACTACAGTACTTATATGAGGTGAACTGAAAAATACTATTTCTTTTGTTTATCATTTTACAGTTCAAATATTTGTAATAAAAATTATATAAAGTGAGCACTGTACACTTTGTATTCTGTGATGTAATTTAAATCGATCGATTTGAAAATGTATAAAAACATCCAAAAATATTTAACAAATTTCAATAGTTATTCTATTGTTTAGAATTAAGTGCTTAGATTAATTGCGATTAATTTTTTAAATCGCAGTTAATTTGAGTTAATTGTGTGAGTTAACTGCGATTATTCGACAGCCCTAATTATTTCTTCATTTAATGTAATTCAAGGATTGCCTTTGAAAGATATATTTTTGATTGTGGATAATACATGGGACATATCCTCAGTTGGTGTAAAATGCCACAGCGCCTTTGACTTCACTGACTTCATTGAAACAAGGACAATTTACACTAGCCCATGGAGTGGACTTGTCATTTGTATTACTATTCAAGCTTTTATTTAGGTTTTCCTTTCTGTGGAAGATTGGCAGCGTACACAGCCCAGATCAGAAAGAGAAAATAATATATAAGTGCAAAATATTATCCTCACTACTCTAAAACTTTTAGGGGATACTGTGTACATAATATTTTGGGGCAATAAAATGTAGTCAATAACTACAAATTAAGATAAATAAACCTATCCCTCTTATGACCTGTATAAAGTGTAAGCAATGATGATGTAAAATCCCTGACATTGTGGGGCAAGATTAAAAGCCTTCCCTTTTCAGTCTTGCCTCTTTCTTCCCTTTTCCCTGTAACTGTATCTCCATTGTGCTACTTTGCTCCCTTCTGTATCTGAACGCTTAGCAGCACCATGTGAAGGTGAGTTAAATTCCATGACCAAATTCACTGAATTTCAGTGATGGTGTAATTTACACCAGTTTTGTAGTTTCCTCAGTGTGTAAGAAGCTGTAGGCTAAATTAGCACCAGGACTATTTTAACTAACTGTACACCTACTTAGACCCTTCTATTACTTTTCCTGCTACATCCCTCTCATCAAGCCTTTTGGCAAGTAAACTACAACCAAGGGTAGCATAGAGAGTGGCTCAGGCTAGTTGCCCAAGTACGTACCCAGGTGATCCAGTCCGGTTTGTATTCTGGCAGCTGACCCGAGCCATGGCTCATGCTACCCCTGGCTACACTGCTATTTTTAGCATGGTAATTTGAGCAGAGCTAGCACATCTGTCTATCTGTGCTAGGAAGCATGCTCCCACTTTCAGTGTAGATGTACCCTTAGATCAGCTGGACTCTGTGGACCAAGTCCAGAGGTGACGTGTATAGATAGGATTGTTAGTTGCACATTCATAACTGTGTTTAATCTAAGTTGTTATGTTTTGAGGAGGCTGGAGGAATTAAGGTCACATCAGTTTAGATTCCCTCATAGTCACATCTATGGTCTCTTTTCTTTGAAGAGAAGGGGTGATCCCTGATGAATCTGCTTGCCCTGCTGTTTAAGGGGGATAAATATGACATCAGATAGCAATTGTGCACTAAGGGTTCAAGGCTGACACTCATAATAAATCCTTTCAGCGCATCCTAATGGAACATCTGAAGAAGTGGGTTTTTTACCCACAACAGCTTATGCCCAAATACATTTGTTAGTCTTTAAGGTGCCACCGGACTCCTCATTGTTTTTGTGAACACAGACTAACACGGTTACCGCTCAGATGGCTTATGGAACATTCTCTTTTAGATACAACACACTAATAACAACTATGACTCATTACCTACAACACATAATGACTACTATGCCATCATACTCCTTGTTGAAAGAAAAATACATGCTCATCTCACAAAGAAACTCCTTTGCAACAGTCCCTACTACTACTCTACTATCCCTAAATCCACATTAGTGTCACTGTGGCCAAAGAAATTCTCTGTAATTGTATAGTATTTGATATTCAGAGGTTACCATCAAGTAACCCAGCTAACGTAATAACTTACTTTTTACATATGGTACATTGCTGGGTGCCTATACAGGTTGGACCCTTGTGTTGTCGCTGATACAATTTTACAGGGGTTTGCAGGATTACGTATAGAATTTTGCTGGGTTTCTGCTGAATTACACTGGGCCTATCACTTTACAAGGACAGCAGTGTATATTTGCAGGAGTTGGGCATTTTTTCCAGCTGACAGCACTGTGTAAAAAACAGTTCTTTTGGACAGTGATTTTTGTTTATCAGCCCATTATTCTTTGGAGTTATTGTAGCAGCTAACAGGCATACTTGAGAATTATGTGCATACATTATGGTGGCCAACTAAGAAAACAGTTGTGTTTACTAGTGAGAAAATGCAAATACACCAACCTGGCTTCACATACAGTACTATTTACCATATGCCCCCCAGGAATAATTATGCTGAGTTTGTAAATATGGATATTCTGTCTCTGATTATATTTATACTCTGCTATAAAATCATTGTCTACTATTTCAAAGACCTTGAGACCCGCAAGGAATAGAGTTAGCATGTATCTGCATTCAGTACAGGATCTGTGGGACAGATTCTGCTCTCAGTTCCACAGATGTACATCTGAAGTAACTCCAGCCAAGTCAGTTGAGTTATTCTTCTTAACACTGGCGTGAGATTAGACTTTGGCCTTTTGAATTGTTTTCAAGCAAGATTTAACTTCAAATACAGTTGGTTGAGGCATTCTAGGGATTACTCATAAAGCCAAATTCTATTGGCAAATGCACTTGAATCTCCCCTTTAATAGTCCAAATGTATTTTGCATTTTGATGCAGCATAACAAAAAGATAACATATTTCCATATTGTAACAACATGCAATGAAATGGCATCACCATGTGGCAAATGTTAGTTTCATATGCATTTAAGGGCAGAATGGGGTCCACATATATCTCTATATTTATATATATATTCCATTTTATATTCAGTATAGTAAATTGCATATATCACTGAAGTTGTTTCAGGCCATGAATTACTATAATATGTGATCTTTACTCAATTATTCAGAATCACATCAATTCATTAAATATTTCTCTTACACATGCTCAGCTATATATTTAATTGAAGAGGCCAGCTATTGAATATTAAAATAAATAAAAACTACGCTCTATGGCTTTTTCCCCCTCATAATTTTTGGAGCTCTGTTTTTAATCACAATAAACTTAAATAATTTATCATTCACCCACATTGGTTCTGAAGCTGTGTTTAGTTTTACATAATGATATATGCTCCCTCTGCGCCTACTCCAGCACCTCTTTAATCTTTAGCCAATTTTTATCTACAAGTTCCACTTGCTAACAAAAACTGCCAGCCTATTCTACTTAATAATACATTTCTCAGTTTATCAAATTTTCCTTTTTAAATGTTTAATTTACCCCCAACTGAATCTAAAAATCCTCCAACAGCTGACATTTGAAACCTTATTAAACTGCAATCACTATTACGGAAACCAGCCATAATAGTAGCTTCCCTTATTATAGCTTCCTTATTGTGTAAAATGAAAATCTCTAGCCGCCATAGTTTACCTCTTGTTTTTCAATCCACTACACCAGATCCTACCTAATGTAAGGAGACTGTTGCCCCCTTACTAACTAACATTCAGTGGGGGGGTTTTAGTTGCTAGCTCCCAGTACTCACGGGGGGGGGGGGGGTTGATGGGGAATCACGACCCTGTGACAGCCAGTCCCCAGGAACAATGGGGAGAGGCCAGTGCTCCAGGTCAGCCTGAATGACTGGGCAGGCAGGCTAATCAGAGAGTCAGGAGGCCATGTGAGCTGGATTTGCCTGCGTCAGACAGAGTGGGGCCGAGCTAAGGAGCAAGCAGAGGCCCAAGCTGAGCTGGGGAGCAGAGCTGGGCCAGATCCAGAGGGACCAGAAAAGCAGCCCAGAGAGAGCAGACCCAGTCCTGGGAGCAGAGCTGCAGCCCCAAAGCCAGAGGCACAGGCCAGAGAGAGCAGACGTGCCCTGGGCGCAGAGCTGCAGGAACCAGAGCCAGAGGGGCCAGAAAAGCAGCCCACAAAGCAGGTCAGTGCTGGGAGCAGATTCACAGAAGCAGCCTGCAGAGCAGACCTGTCCTGGGAGCAGAGCAGCAGCAACCAGAGCCAGAGGGGCCAAAGAAGCAGCCCAGGGAGGTGGAGGCAGAGCAGCAGCCGTGCTGAGGCAGAGTGGAGCTGGAGCTGTCCAGATCCAGGTGTCATGAGCAGCTGAGGAGAGCAAGGGGGATCCTGGGCAGTGGCCCCAGCACAGGGAGACGCTTCAGCCAGGATGGTCTGCAGACCAGACTCAGAGGGGGATTGGTAACCCTGGCAGTGCGGGGGCAACGCTGGGAAGAAGGGTCCTACCACTTAGAGCCTGAGAGCGTGTGGCCACCACCAGAGCAAGTGTCCAACTCACAGCATCCCTACAGCACAGCCAGGGCCTGAGAAGGAGGCCTGGGACTTACAAGGAACAGACTGTGAACTGCCCTGACATTCCAGAGACACTGTTTGTGATGTTCCCTGCCACAGAGCGGGGTGATGTGTTTCCTTTAACCTTTCCCATTTTTCCTTATTCTTTTTAAAATTAATTGTTGATTAAATAACTTGCATTTACTTCAAATTGTATGTAATGATCAGTGGGTCAGAGAAGTGCCCAGTGCAGAGAGAGTACCCCGGAGTGGGGACAATCTAACCCCTGTCCTAGGTGACTGCAGCAGGGTTGGGGGTCGAGCCCCCCCGGAATCCTGGGCCCAGTCTTGTTGGAGTTACGAGGACTCTGCCAGACTGGAGAGTGGAAGGGGAGTCCTCAAGGGCAGGGAGGTCACTGGGTAAAGGAAGTGGGAGCAAGGACTCAGATCCTTTCGCTAGCCCACTTCACCAGGTAGTGCAGAAGCCAGGAAAGTTCCCCACAATAGCAGGACTATTCCCCTGCTTACACTAACATAAGAGATTATACCTTCTGGTTAATGTAAAGCTGCCCTTCTGCAATATTGTTATGCTGGGGTCAGTAGAGTAGAATCAGGATGCTGCAATCTACCCCCATGCTAACCCAATTCGCCCTCGGTGAATATTTGCAAGAATTTTAAAATTATTTCCCTCGCTAATGCCTCTTTTGTGTCACCTTCTGTGATGATTCCAATGAAGTTTACTTTAAGAATATTTAGGAAACAGCAAATTCTAAGCAAATATTGCAGAATACTGGCAGAAAATAGCTTTTGAAATCTAAGCAAAAGTATTCAACACTGGAAATCTGATTTTAAGAGTTATGCTCATCAACCAGAGATGTATCATGTGACTTGCATATCCAATCAAAACAGCTTGAATTTCAGATGGCAAATACTCACAACAAACTGCCCACGTATGCGCTACAAACCAAAAAATGTCCACGGCAACTATTCATAGAGTAATTTTGAGTAGTGCACAAATTTTAGGAAAATCATGTTTGTGTACAGCTTGGGAACAAACAGATAAAATCCACTTGCTATTTGATTCTCTATGAATTATTCTATCAGTTCCAGTTACACTTCTTATAAATTATAACACAAAATTGTTTTAGTGACCTTACCTATAAATGAAAGGAGCTACTGTGGCAGTGTTTGGGTGACTATATTGCTGTTGTTGAGGAAGTTGGACGATGCCATTTCCTGTGACTTGTCCACTGCTTGCAGCCATTGAAACAGAAAGAGCTGCAGAAGAACCAGGGGTCAGAGTTGGGCTAGATTCCTTTCCTTCAGAAGAAGCAAGACTACAGGAAGTGGAGGCTCTTTCATTAGCTTGTGATTTCATTGTCGATTGAGACTGGTTGCCCTTTGTAGTCCTGAATTTTTCAGACTCTTTACTTCCTGCACAAACAGGTGAAGCACTCTGCTTTGCTGTTGGTACCTTTGATCCAGGTTTTGGTATCCCACTAGAGGAGGGTATTAAACTTTCCTTCTTGGCTGCTGTAGTCTTGTTCCCCTTTGGGATCAAGCTTGCAATTTTTGAGCTCTTCTTTGTCGATGTTTCAGTGACCTGATCCTTCTCTTCCTTTACTGTTTTCTCAGTGCAAACTTTATTTTTGTCCCTGTTCTTTTCCTCTTTGTCCTTTGGCTGTAGCAAAGTCTTTTTATTGCTGAGATTTTTGCTTCCAGCTTTTGGAGGGGTTAGCTTAGGCGACACTTTAGGACTGCTACTGGTGGAGCCACCACTATTTAGCCCACTGCTAAAGCCGTCCATTTCACCACACTCCGAAAAGGTATCATCTTCTCTTCCGCTGTCATTGGGTCCTGAACTTGATGACAAGGGGGGTCTTAAAGCAGTCCTAGCATTAACCAGTTTGAACTTTTCCAGCATGGATTTCTGTCCAGATGAAGGGGGTTTTGCTCCTTCAGAAAGGGGTGGCTTGAGCCTGTCTGAAGATGGAGTTGGGGACGTGGCGGGACTAGGCTGCTTCACGGACAGCATGGTGGAGGTGGCAGTGTGTTTGACATTCATGGATTTGCTGCGCCAAGGCTTGCTGGCACTTGGAGAGGGTATGGCAGAGACCGGCTGCTGCCCAGTGCTGGTGGGATGCTGCACATTTCCATTCATGCCTGCAGATGGGTGAGGGCCTTTTGGTGAATCTGTTTTAAAAAAAAGAGTGAGAATCATATATCTTGCAATGACAGAATTATTTTTCTTCCCCCTGCTCTAAAATGATATTCTGATTAGTTATGCCTTTAAAAGCACAGATACAACTGAGATTTCAAAAACGGACAGAAAATGCCGTTTATATTAAACTTGGTTTATACACAGAAGGCTACAATTAAGTATATGGTTTGCAAAACAAGAATGTTTTTGCTTCTCTGTCATGTTGTTTTAGAGTGTCCATCTCTCAGAGCTGAGGAGAACATGGAGGCACCATGTAACTTTTACTTCTGAAACTAAAGCTCTTAATAATTAAAAGATTGTAATCGTATCTTAATATTAGATCAAGAAAGCATTCTGATCAGAAGATGTCAGATGCCCGATGTGTCGAAAGAATAGTAAATATGGCAGGCGACCAGCTTGGCTTAACGGTGAAATCCTTGCGGATCTTAAACATAAAAAAGAAGCTTACAAGAAGTGGAAGATTGGACAACTGACCAGGGAAGAGTATAAAAATATTGCTCGGGCATGTAGGAATGAAATCAGGAGGGCCAAATCACACCTGGAGCTGCAACTAGCAAGAGATGTTAAGAGTAACAAGAAGGGTTTCTTCAGATATGTTGGCAACAAGAAGAAAGCCAAGGAAAGTGTGGGCCCCTTACTGAATGAGGGAGGCAACCTAGTGACACAGGATGTGGAAAAAGCTAATGTACTCAATGCTTTTTTTGCCTCTGTCTTCACGAACAAGGTCAGCTCCCAGACTGCTGCGCTGGGCATCACAGCATGGGGAGTAGGTGGCCAGCCCTCTGTGGAGAAAGAAGTGGTTCGGGACTATTTAGAAAAGCTGGACGTGCACAAGTCCATGGGGCCGGACGTGTTGCATCTGAGAGTGCTAAAGGAATTGGCGGCTGTGATTGCAGAGCCATTGGCCATTATCTTTGAAAACTCGTGGCGAACGGGGGAAGTCCCGGATGACTGGAAAAAGGCTAATGTAGTGCCAATCTTTAAAAAAGGGAAGAAGGAGGATCCTGGGAACTACAGGCCAGTCAGCCTCACCTCAGTCCCCGGAAAAATCATGGAGCAGGTCCTCAAGGAATCAATCCTGAAGCACTTAGAGGAGAGAAAAGTGATCAGGAACAGTCAGCATGGATTCACCAAGGGAAGGTCATGTCTGACTAATCTAATCGCCTTCTATGATGAGATTACTGGTTCTGTGGATGAAGGGAAAGCAGTGGATGTATTGTTTCTTGACTTTAGCAAAGCTTTCGACACGG
Source organism: Chelonia mydas (assembly GCF_015237465.2). Taxonomy (NCBI): domain Eukaryota; kingdom Metazoa; phylum Chordata; order Testudines; family Cheloniidae; genus Chelonia; species Chelonia mydas. The sequence goes on from NC_057849.1 coordinate 277,737,268, forward strand.
TCTCCCACAGTATTCTTGTCAGCAAGTTAAAGAAGTATGGGCTGGATGAATGCACTATAAGGTGGGTAGAAAGTTGGCTAGATTGTCGGGCTCAACGGGTAGTGATCAATGGCTCCATGTCTACTTGGCAGCCGGTATCAAGTGGAGTGCCCCAAGGGTTGGTCCTGGGGCCGGTTTTGTTCAATATCTTCATAAATGATCTGGAGGATGGTGTGGATTGCACTCTCAGCAAATTTGCGGATGATACTAAACTAGGAGGAGTGGTAGATACGCTGGAGGGCAGGGATAGGATACAGAGGAACCTAGACAATTTGGAGGATTGGGCCAAAAGAAATCTGATGAGGTTCAACAAGGATAAGTGCAGGGTCCTGCACTTAGGACGGAAGAACCCAATGCACCGCTACAGACTAGGGACCGAACAGCTAGGCAGCAGTTCTGTGGAAAAGGACCTAGGGGTGACAGTGGACGAGAAGCTGGATATGAGTCAACAGTGTGCCCTTGTTGCCAAGAAGGCCAATGGCATTTTGGGATATATAAGTAGAGGCATAGCCAGCAGATCGAGGGACGTGATCGTTCCCCTCTATTCGACATTGGTGAGGCCTCATCTGGAGTACTGTGTCCAGTTTTGGGCCCCGCACTACAAGAAGGATGTGGATAAATTGGAGAGAGTCCAGCGAAGGGCAACAAAAATGATTAGGGGACTGGAACACATGACTTCTGAGGAGAGGCTGAGGGAACTGGGATTGTTTAGTCTGCAGAAGAGAAGAATGAGGGGGGATTTGATAGCTGCTTTCAACTACCTGAGAGGTGGTTCCAAAGAGGATGGTTCTAGACTATTCTCAGTGGTAGAAGAGGACAGGACAAGGAGTAATGGTCTCAAGTTGCAGCGGGGGAAGTTTAGGTTGGATATTAGGAAAAACTTTTTCACCAAGAGGGTGGTGAAACACTGGAATGTGTTACCTAGGGAGGTGGTAGAATCTCCTTCCTTACGAGTTTTTAAGGTCAGGCTTGACAAAGCCCTGGCTGGGATGATTTAATTGGGGATTGGTCCTGCTTTGAGCAGGGGGTTGGACTAGATGACCTCCTGAGGTCCCTTCCAACCCTGATATTCTATGATTCTATGTCCCAGATGTCAGTAAATTAGTGAACATCTCCAATCACAGAATTGAGACGCTGAAAGGGAAAAAGATGGATTTTGAAAGATAACAAAAGTAAAGATTTTCCTTTCTGGTTTTTGAGAAATACAACACTTACGTTGAGAAACCTATACTAGAGATAGTGATCTGGGAAATATTGTTTCTGTTCCTACAAGCAAAAAATATCTAGCACATATACCAACACGTCTCTGGGCCACTGCCCTGAAATGTCTAATTTAATTCTACCTTTTGGGCACCACATTTCTTTGCTAGGACTGATGACAGAGGTTTGATTACAGTGCATTTTCCAGGACAGGAGAAAATATATCAGAAAACTTCACTGTTGACAGTACTTGATAGCAGTTGCTAGCTCTGCAACAGCACAACACTGACAGTTATTTAGGATCTGATTCTTATTTACTTTAATGGCTAGATCCAGAAAGGGGATTTAAGTTTAGTGTTGCAATACCTAACTTCAAGCACGCTGCTGCACAGTGGAATCCTCAGCCCTATGATAGACACCCAGACTCCCTCCTATACAATGCACGGGGAGAGTTAGATGCCTAAGAATAGGATTCACAAAAGCCAGCAAGGTGAGCAGAGAGCTGCCTAAGCTAGCCAATAGGAAATGCCAAGGAGAGGGGTGTGGCCCAAGCTCCACCCTTCAAAGAGATTTAGGCACTTACTTCCAGGCTGGAGGGAAGCGCCTCCCTCCACCCAGGATTCAGAGCCTTGAACTCTCTCTTGGAGTTAGGCGCCGAAATCAATTCAACCCTTTTTTGCCAAAAACAAGGAGGGGAATCAGTGGCCTTATACTCTGTAGCCCAGTGGATTCACCTCAGAAGTGGGAGACGCGGTTTCAAGGCTCTACTCTGACTCAGGAGGAGTTGAACTTGGGTGTCTCCCAGGCTGGGTGTGTGCACTAACACCCAGGCAATAGAATTTTCCAGGGTGGGGGCTCTCTCAGTCTTTCCTGTTGAAGCTGTTAGACTCTATAAACAGGTTTCAGAGTAACAGCCGTGTTAGTCTGTATTCGCAAAAAGAAAAGGAGTTCTTGTGGCACCTTAGAGACTAACCAATTTATTTGAGCATAAAGCTTTCGTGAGCTACAGCTCACTTCATCGGATGCATAAATACGGACAGGCGCAGAGGCTGGGTTCTGACTCTCACATCCCAAGGGAGTGCCCTACCCACTGTGCAACAGGGTCAGCCTCACTCTCTTTCTGGCCCAATGGATTATTTATTTATACACAGTGAAACAGCTTCAAAAGGAGAGACAGGGAGACCCACCCCAGAGTACCCCCTAGCTCAGTGGGTTTCCGATGTCCTGGGGAAGTGCTCTTACCACTGGGCTATAAGGTAGAAGACAGCTTCAGCCTGGGTCCCAATCTGGTTGACATACTCTAATGTGACCTGAGTCCTACCAGATTGGATCCCACAAGCAAGGTAGGGGATGCCTAGTTTGTTAATCTTGCTGAGGGTTAGGTGTGAACAAGGCACTGGATATCAGGACTCTAGCAACTGTGTGCATACCCATCAGCAGAAACTGAGGATTTCTCTACATGAGCATTTAGTTCTTGGCAAATTGAGGTGTGTATCTTTTCCACGCTAGCCTGCCTAGTGCTCACTGAAATGGGACTAGATCAGAACACATTAATGAATGTTAATGTGCATCAGCAGGGTCCACATGGACAGTTAGTCCAAGGCAGGTTGATTTGGGATAGATTCATGCATGCCCCAAATTTACCATGAACAAATTGTTTATGTAGACACACCCTCCTGTGTCTAGGGAATGTGGGCACATGCTGGGTTAGGCGGCAGCTGAACAGGGATTTTGAGGATCTCAATTTGGGATTTAGGTCCTAAAGTATGAGGTAGACCACTAAATCCTTTTATAGATTAGTCCTAAAACCCATTTGCACTGCCAGAGCAGGGCAAAGGGGCTTTAGTATAAATGAGAATCAGGCCCTCTGTGTAATAATCAATACAGTTGAACATATTTTAAACACTAACCATATTTTCCAACAAGCAGCCTGCCTTCTTAAGCAAAACAGACTGATGTATGAAAAACACATGCATTGGGAATGAGCTCTTTTAAATTAAGCCCACATTGCTAAGTGTGGGGGCCTGAGTACTTGAGTGCTATTTGCTGGTTAACATTACTCTGTGGCATCAGAGAAACAAAGTGTTAATGGTGATTAAACCCATTGAAACCACCAAGTATGTTCTCTCAATTATTATGCATAATTGTATTAGCTCAGATGATGTTTCAAGTTAGTGTATTTTGTATTGTTGCACAGAACACCAGGAGGGCTACTGAAAGGATGCTTAGACGTGTCCATATTATTCAGTGTCAATTTCAGAGTGGCAGATACTTCTGAGGCACGACTACAAAATGTCCACTTGAAATACTATTCAGGTGTTACCAAAACTGCACTTAAAGCTTTATGTAGAAACGTGAGCCCAAGGTCCAAGAATCTAAATATTATAGTTAGTGAGAAAGGACACTAGCAGCATTTCTCCTTTGAGTGTTAAACCAGGGCTATTTACAATTCTGTTTCTTGCACTATAAGTTCTGTAACTCAGAGATTGCTTTCATTGTTAAATGAAAGCAGGTTACCAGCTCATAAGAGGGAGTAGAGGCTTGTAAGTATCCTGGGAGAGGTGCCCTAATTTTTCTTCAACAAAAACAAAATACATCAGTATTGACCCACACTGCACTTGTATCATAACAATAGGCACCATAGATCCACAAAATCTGTTTCTTCCTAACATAAATACAGTATTAGTTAAGGTCAAGAATCCAGATCCTAGTGATGCCATCTATCAGGCTATCTTATTTTTTCTAACACCCGTCACGATAATATGCAGGCCCTGCCCAGATGAATTAGCTCTGCATGCCTATGCCCACAGTGGACTTCACAGAAGATTCTGCTCTTTAGCCTTCCCAAGTTCCAGGAAACTGTGTAGGATTTAGTTACTGTGAGAAAACTTTAGCAAATAGATGGAGTCTACGGTGGTCTTTAAAATAGGTCAGAGTTTATCTCATTCTAATCTCTTCTGGTAGCTTATCCCATAAATACACCCCCAAAACTGGGAATGCTTTGAGACAGATCCTAGCCTTTTAGTGGCATGAAGTAGCCTTCAAGCAGGGCCTACTGTGGTGCTCCTGTAGAGCCACCTCCTTCCCAGCCACCAGTGCAGAGGTTGCGGTTGGGCCTCTATTATTTTCTGGTGAGCCCCAGCTGCTGGAGCAGAGCCTAGGGGCTGTGGATTGCTGGTGTCGATTATAGCAAGGTTTAGGCTTCTTTAATTTATTCCAGGGACCAGTCTAGTGGCTGATGGCCCAGGATGGGAGGTGAGCAAAGACTCCTTTGCACTCACATCTGGACATGCACTGAGTACTCCTTGATTACACGTGAGGATTGTGGCCTTTATTCCCAGTTTTCATGCGCTTCATTGTTAAAAGTATATGCAGACTATGTATAACAATATATGACTCCATTATGTTCTGGAGTGTTAACTCTGATATTCTGGTATCTCTGTAAGTTACTAGTTTTAACTTGTGTTCATTTACTTACAAAAAGTATTGATTTAAAAAAAACCCACAAAACAAAACCTCCCTTACCATATCTCCTTTGGAGTAATATTAAGCTTGTGTAATGAAGAGAGAGTAGTAAACAAAGTAAAAATTACTTTTTGGCATTTCCTCAATAGCTTGTTGTGTTGGATACACAGCAAGTACCCACAGGCGCATTCAAGTCACTGCTTCATAACACATATATCACAAATTGTAATCAGCGCCAGATACGTTACAGATGCACTGAGAGCTTTAATTTGGCTCTTAATCTTTAATTTAAATCACACCCTTAATGTTCCTTAAAGAGAGTTGTTTGTGTGTCCAAGTGTATTATCAGTAGTGCATCGTACAATTAATAAAGTGGAATAAAAGGATTTGTTTCCTGATACTGAATGACCTTGTCTCCCAACCTAAATGCATTCCTTGAACCTGCAGATCTGGTAGTGTGCTGAGCACATTCAGTTCAACTCAGCTATTTATTACAAGACATCTGTCCCCACCTTGTGGTAATTTTGATACAGAGTGAATCCAAACAACATATATCTGTCTATTTAATTTTTACAATTTAGTTTTACATCTTAAATCTGTAGGTCACCAGCTTATAAGAGTGAAGAGAGGTTTTGATTATTATGGCATAAGGACACTAACTTTTCTTCTTCAATAACAACAACATAAATCAATATTTCCAGCATGTTGATTCAAGCTGCATATATGTAGGCTTGGCAGAATTTGATTTTTTAAAAATAATTTTGACGGAGTGTATCAGTGTTTATTTTTAAGCTTTTTTTCAATTTTTATCTATTTAAATTTTCACAGTTGAGTGAAATTATGGGTAAGGTCACCAGATGTCCCGATTTTATAGGGACAGTCCCGATTATTGAGTCTTTTTCTTACATAGGCTTCTATTACCCCCCACCCCCTTCCCGATTTTTCACATTTACTGTCTGGTCACCCTAATCATGGGGGGACAAGCAATAATTATTTAATGACAATATATGTGGAGATTCAAAAAGTTAAAGCTTTAAAACAAAAATTGTCAACATAACACATACAAATATACTAAGTAAATACCCTTAAATCAAACTTTAATAAGTCCTCAAGCAGCATTTGTCTTTCATTGCCTGTCCATAATGCCCTTCATTTTCCGTTTTCACTGATTTTTATTGCAAAAGACCCAGGTTTTACATAAGCTATTATTTGTGGGTGGTGGTGGTGGTTTTTTTTTTTTCTTTACTGATTTGCACCACAGTCCTGGACCACTCAAGTACATGAAAATACCGATTATGTGAAGAAAATCAGATACGTTACATTAGGTAGCTGTATTTACGTTAATAATAAATTAGTCTGAGTGTAAATACGAGGCTTTCTGTTAAAGCAAGTAATGTAATGGAAGATCTACGTACACACTCATGTGCATGCATGTGCACACACATTGTTAATGTGCAGTCCATGAAATAAACCATTGAACTGCTTTCACTTTCAGTTTTCTTACTTCTTGCTATTTGTTGGGTTTGTATTTTTATTTTTATTTTTTTTGGTGCTCCAGTCCCCCAATGTTAACCCCAATATTTACGCAGAAAACTGTGAAATTAATTTATTGAACTGATTTTCACCTGCTTCTATTTTTTTTATAATAATGATAAATTCCTGGGAAATTTTAAACAAAATGAAAACTGAAACCTTTTTGTGAATTTCTATTTTCATCAACGGAAAATATGTTTTTGTCAGTTTGTGCATGTATGGCAAAATCAACATTTACCGACATTTAACAAAAAAGATCAAATCCTTCCAAGCCTGTACATATATCATGGCAATTGGCATCAGAGATACATGAAATAAGAGATTCTGTTTTCTTGTAACACATATACCGTATTAAAGTCCAGAATCCAGATACTAGTGACACCACAGACAAACGTAAAAATCCTTATGTAATTTACGTTATACTCTGTCAGGCAAACTATCTCCATCTTAAACAGAGGCTGTGTATCTGTATACCAATAGTCCATCTTTATGGATAATGAAGTGGAATAAAAGGTTTTGTTTCCTGATATTGACTGATATATTTGTGTATTTAATTTTTAAATTTTATTTTTATGTTTACATCTTAAACTTGTTGTCAGGGTTTCCTCCCCACTCTGAACTCCAGGGTACAGATGTGGGGACATGCATGAAAGACCCCCTAAGCTTATTTCTACCAGCTTAGGTTAAAACTTCCCCAAGGCACAAATTCTTTGCCCTTGGATGGTACGCTGCCACCACCAAGTGATTTAACAAAGAATCAGGGAAAGGACCACTTGGAGTTCCTATTCCCCCAAAATATCCCCCAAGCCCTTACACCTCCTTTCCTGGGGAGGCTTGAGAATAATATCCTAACCAATTGGTTACAAAGTGATCACAGACCCAAATCCCTGGGTCTTAGGACAATAGAGAAATCAGTCAGGTTCTTAAAAGGATTTTATTTAAAAAGAAGGTAAAAATCACCTCTGTAAAATCAGGATGGAAAATAACTTTACGGGTAACAAAAGATTCAAAAACACAGCAGAACTTTCTCTAGGCTTAGTTTCAAAGTTACAAAAAAACAGGAATAAACCTCCCTCCAGCAAAGGAAAAATTCACAAGCAGAACAAAAGATAATCTAACACACCTTGCCTGGCTTTTACTTGCAATTTTTGTAATATGAGAGACTTTTAGGATGGTTTATAGGAGAAGGAGTTTTCTGACCTGATGCTTCTCTGCTTCCCAAGAGAACACACAAAAACAAAGCCTTCCCCATTCCCCCCAAGATTTGAAAGTATCTTCTTTCCCCATTGGTCCCTTTGGTCAGGTGCCAACCAGGTTATTTGAGCTTCTTAACCCCTTACAGGTAAAGAGGAATTCTAGGCTACCCTTAGCTGTATGGTTATGACACTTGTAAATCACCAACTCATACAGAAGTTTGCATATACAATCCAGCACAAACGACAGTTCAGTTGTTGCCTATATATATGCTAATCAGAAACAGCCACCCACACAACGTTCTTCTTCCACTTACCTGCTCAGATTTTTTCTGCTATGAGAACAATGATTATATGGTTGTGTAAAGGGTCACATGACAGGGATATATGTACATAAGCATATGTTACTGGATCAGGAGCATACACCAAGAAGAATGCTCTGACCCCCTAAGCATCATCTTACAGTGCTTTTTTTTTTTTTTTTTGCTTTTGAGAGAGTTGGATTGGCATAATGAACTGCCATCCTGCACTACCTCTCCTGGATGCAGACTTTCTGACAGTAGCCAATGTCAGATTTTCCCTAAGACGCGTAACAAAATAATAGACATAAAATGAAACCAGGACAAACATACAGGCCTAATAATACCGATATAATAGAATCTCTCATGTAACATTTCCAGACCAAAGGCCCAGTTGTAGCTTAGCTAGGGGCTTGTGAAATGTACAGGGAGACATTTTCCCCACAAGCCCACAGAATGGATGGGGAGCCAGTCTGTGAAGGCTACTTCATCCCCTGGCTGAAATAGCTCTGTTCACCTTTAACATGTGTCTGCTGTAGGGCAGTACATTGCCCCATAAAAGGACTTCATACCACATAGAGGTGCATACTTCTGCACAATCCCAGTCGTCCTTTACGTGGTACAACCACACCTGTTCTCCTGCCTTCATGGAGGTGAGGCACTGGATTTGCCCCTAAGTGCGTGGCCAATTTGTCAGAGTTGTACAGAATAAAAGCAGGGTGGAAATGTAATTGTGAGCGATGCAATGATGGTTCCAAAGATGCAATCTCACAATGCATTTATGTATTTTGAGGGGAGGGAGGGTTAGTATCAAGTAGCTTTAGAACTATTTTGCTATGTTTAAAGGGTGAGTGACTAGACATAAGAAAAAGGGAAACGTTAAAAGGGAGTCTGATGTGACAGGGGTTTTTATAAGGTGTGTTTACTCAGTACAGTTAGAGTGCTCTGTAACAGTCAATATATGAGAAGGGGGATAAGTTGTTGGTGTTTTTGTTTTTTTAAAGTTTAGCAAATGTCTTGCATATGAGTGACCCCAATCAATTCAATAGGAGCTGTGTGAAGGTTAGAAAGCAGCTTAGACTAGCCAATAGATTGTTGACAATGAAAATATGAGATCATAACCAAACACTTTCAAACCAGTTTGCCCACCCCACATGCTTATTGATTCTTGGGAAAACCTCCACAGGAGAGCTACATATGCGAGCCCCAAAGATAGGTAAAACTATTTTATATTACAAACATTCATAGCCAGAAGTTCAGCATTTATCTTTATTAGGCTTTTTTTTTTTAAGTATTAAGTGGAGTTATAGTCTTATGACTCCGTTTCACTATAGTGAAAATATTTCAGTTTAAGCTCCACGCAACACAAATAATTTGGGGGCAATAGTCAAATTCTAAAAGTCTTTTTTTCAGTACGTTGTGGTGAGAACATTAATCAGAACATTTGTTCTTTCCTACTCTTAACTGACAACATTTATCTTTCCAATTCACGCAATGTTATGCTTTAGAACAGTGATTCTCAAACTGTGGTAACCTGTAATATTGGTGGTAAGTGGGCTGCAGTCAGGTTGTATGAGATTTAGTTTAAAGTATACTATCACTGACTGAAATTCTGAAGGTGGTACACCGAATACAGTCTGAGAATCACTGCAAGAAGTCTATACTTGGGATAAATGTGTATTGTTGCAGGGCTGTTCTTCCTAAAAAGTGTGAATTTAATCTAAATTACTTCATTCTTGTTATTTGAAAATGAAAGAATTATTTCTATTATTTTCTTTTTTATTTATTCTTTCAGAAGCAGACACTCCATTAAAATGGATACTCTGACTGAAATCCCTCCAAAGGATATAGCATCCAGGGGAGGGAAGAAGAAAAAAGATCAGCTGACTGAGCCCATATGAGCCAACTCACTGCAATCCTCTAGCATTGGCGTGTTTAGATTTTTGGTATGTGTTATATACTCAGGGTCAACATGTCCTAATCAAATCTATCATAAAGTAAACTCTAACTTGGGCAGAATGACTTTGTGGGTGAAACTCTGGCTCTACTGAAGTCAATGGCAAAACTCCCATTGGCTTCAACAGGGTCAGAATTTCGTCTCATGTGAATTCTTCCTTACGGGATACACCCCTACTTGTTTATAAGTTACAAATGAACCTCAAAAAGGGTCCAAGAACTGTCAAGTTGTGTGTAAAGGTTTGGGCCAGATCTGATTTTGGGTCCATTCTTGGTTGCATTGGAGCAGGATTGTGCACTTGAATCTGTAAATGTATGTCCATCCCTGACAGTAACTGAATTGGAAACCATGTTAATTATACAGTAACTGGAGTTTCAATTAATACCAATTCCTGATAACATGTAACTGTGTCAATGTGTGTAAACTGTGTAAATAACCCTGTGTAATGTATTCAAACTCATACAGCATATATTGAGTCATGCTGAAGAGAACTATGCACTACTAGTGGTCTGAGCACAGGCCTGACAGTCCGCAGCTCCTGAGTTCTGATGCCTACTCACACAATAACTTCCTCATGCAAGCCATTTAACTTCTCTGCCTCAGCTTACTTATCTGTAATATATTCATACTTACCATACAGGAAGGTTATCAGAATGGTCACTTAATATTATGAAAGCACTATACACTGGTATTACTCGGGCTGCTAGCATTAATTTGTCTCGTTGTAGTGCCCATGGCAAAGACCATACATTAAAAATAGAGCTTTCAGTTCCCTGTGCTGTGCTGCTGTGGAAAAACACCTTTTCAAGTTACTTTAGTAGCAAGTGCTAAATATTATTATTTAGTAGTAGTAGTACTATTAGAGAGAAAGTTTGTTTCATACATTTTTTCTATACATTCATGCCAGACAAGTTCTTAGATATGAAAATGTTTCTATTTAAACTGGTCACAGAAACATTAAATAATATACACATCATGATAATTAACTTTAAAACCAGTTTGGTGCAGTTTTTTTCTCTTTAGGCAAGGAACTGATATGGTGGATTCTGATACACTTTTCTGTTTGTCCTTTTAGGATCCTAGATGAAATATTTTGCTATCCCAGCACTCACTATAGTTGTTTTTCCTCATTAACTTCTGCTTTTATATATATGTCTGTAAAATAAACTTGATTTGGCTTACGTTTTCATACAAAATCAATGTATTCAGATCTTTGCTGCTGTTATTTGAAGTAAGAAAAAAGAGCAGAGACAGAAAATTTAAAATATAGTACTCGGTATTTATGCAACATTACATTTTCTATATCCTGTAAAATGAATCGAATGATTATATACAAACAAAGCAGCCCTTATTCTCTTTCAAGTGATGACTTCACTAAAAATCTCATCAAGGTTCTTATTCTGTGCAGGGAAGAAATGGGAAAGTAAAGAAATCCATCACAGAAAAAGCCACATAAATGTGCATTGCAAGGCAAGCCTTAGCAGTCCAAAGACAGTTTGCAAGCAATGAGCTGAGAAAAACTAGCATCTACAACTATGGAAAAAAGTTTCCCACCTTTAATCATTCATTCCTCCATATGCTGTTGTTTCAACTGCAAACTTATGTCAAAATCATGTTTCATTTCTAAAACCTAAACTATTGTACATACCTTCACTCAAGCAGCCACACCTCCTACTTCATAAGTCCACTATAGTATTTGTGAACTATATATTGTCTGCTCAGTACATATCCTGTACGCTTTATGGATTTAATCTGCATGTCTTGCCATAAGCAAGCTGATGATAAAATAAAATCAACTACAGAGCTATCCAAAATACTTGTCCCTGATAGTAAAAATAATGAAATAACTATCAAAAGGATGGATTTATATCTTCAGATGCTGCTAGGGGCAAAGCATGTTCATCAGAATTTTGCAGAAAAAATCTGGATAGTTGCCTGTTGCTTAGATGAAGAACATTCACTGCATATTTGTTCCTCCCACAGACCCCAAGGATGCAAATGGGTATTATGCATATTGTATCATTTTCGACTATATTCTAACCCAGAGATATGAATAGAATGCCGTTCATTACACAGAGAAGAAAGGGGCCTGGAGTAGTTACACAACTCAGAATACTGAATTTTCAGATTCTTCTTGTTGCAATAAAGAATAAAGAGGGACATTTTCGAGAAAAACTGCTCCACACGCCAGGGAGGAGATCAAGAAGTGATGGGGATGAAGAGGAGAACATAAGCAATTAAATCAGTAGATAGAATAGCAGCTTGTAATTAAAGATGAAGCAAAATATGAAACTTGAATCCTAACCCCTTCAAAATTTTCAGAAAATGGGTTTAAACTTGAATCTCCAGGTCCGAACTCACCTCTCTGTTTATGGTTCTGGTCTGGATATGCAACCCAAAGATTTTGGTTCTAAATCCCACACGAACTGCTGACTCCGCAGAGCGTCTGATCCAAAGCACACTGAAGTCAATGGGATTTGGATCAGGCTCAGTATTTCTCCCATGAAACATCAAGTCACCTTTTACTTCACAGCGAATCTCATGAGATTTTCACCAATGAGGGTAAAAATATTGCAATAACTGTTCACAAGATTTCAGTGCTGACTAGTCCAAACCCACATTTTAGCCCTGATTCAGCCATGAACCGGAACCTAATCTCAACACCACCTTCCTGGCCCATCTTTAATTATCATTTTTGTGTTACACATGGGATTGTTTCTTTTCTGCTTTCAGACTTTGTGTGTTGTCTATAAACAGTTACTGGTGGCTTTTCAGCACTTACCTTTTTCATTGCCATTTGCATATTGTGGAGGCTTGTTTTTGTCAATGCTGTTAAAGCTCTGACTTCTCCGATTTAAATTAGAAGCTCCCTGGACCTTGGTACTGCTGCCTGCAGCTGGCACCCTTGAGGGCCCTGGAAGCCTAGAATAGTATAATCAGAAATTACTTTGTTGTACAAGATGCAAAGACATCAAACACACACTTTGTCAAGTATCAGACCAAAGTATGGAACCAGTAAAATGAATAACAATGATTTCACATAATGACAAAGAATGACAGGAATCAAGTTAGTTAGATTCAACAGGATCAATGAAAATAAAAGTTAATCCTAACACACACAAAAGGGAAAAAGATGTTTTATAGCATCACAGGAAACAAGGATGCTTTGCATTTGCCATTAACATTGCTAAAACAGATTCACACACATATATTATTACAGTGTAATATTTTATTTAAATATATCACAAGTCTGTTTTCTGGAGTAAATACGGTAAAATTGACTAGAGAACATAACAATAAAATATTTTGAAGAAATACCCCAAATTCTCTAAATCTGGTAAATACTCTAGTTAATTGCATTTATAGCACAATAACTAGACTTTTACTAAGCCACTTCACTCAAATACATTTTGAATAGCTATTGGCTTGTAGCTCTAACTATATTTCAAATTGGTCTGCATATTTATCTCAAATGCAGAATGTTGAAAATAAATATGCTAAGGTAGATATTGCAGATGTATGTATACCCTATGGAAGAATATAATGCAGACTATGCAGTTCATTTGTTACTATTTGCTGCCACCATCTGAGCCTTACTGTGTAGTAGTGTTATGAAAAAATTAGGAGCCATTGTCTGTAGTATGTATAAACGATCATTGTATTTTGCTTGATTCAATTCTCTGACATAAGATTATTTAATACAAGTCTGCTTCAAATTTCCTCCATCACCACTGCAAATATACCCCCCCCCCCTTTTTTTTATACAACACATAATAAAATACTCAGATCATCAACAGACTTTTGCAATAGGGATATAATACCCATATTCTGTTACTGATGGACTATGCAAATGTGATGAGTAATTTCAAAGACTTTCCTAACAACAGCGTGAATTACTGTAGAGTTCTCAAATGATACTAGTGTCATCATATGATGCATCATGAAAGGGCAATAGCGGGAGAGAGGAAAGAAATTACATTATAAAGGACTCCAAAACGTTAGATTTTTATAAATGTTTTGCTTAACACATTGGTACATCAAAAATGTTGAAATCATTTTAGTTTCATTAGATAACACATATAAAGAGCCCCACATTCTGTTACATTACTGATTTCAGCCTCAGAGAGCTAATCCATTCATTATTTTTATGGCTCATTCTGGCTGCCAGCCTGCCCCACTAGTCTCTGTGCTGAGACCAGAGCAGACTGTCTCTACAGCTGTATGCATTCTAACCTTTAGCATGACCCATGAATTCTAGTGATCTTCTGTTCCCTGAAGAATGCACTAAAACAAACTTAAAAATCCATTTGCTCTTTCTCATTACCCTAATTTGACAGGCAGTCAGAGCCCTGAGATCGTTTGTCAAAGGTAATGAGAAAAAAAAAGCAATGAGAAGTCATGTGCAACACTGGAAATTCATCTGTTCTATTAAAATGTAAAGTACTTAAGTGTATATTTTACATGCCAGAATCCTCGAACTTGCAGCCGTAAGCACATTATACATGAGGTCACTTGCTCTACATACTTTCCAATTTACTTCATTTACGGTCATTAATTGAACTCAGTTTACAAATCGCCCTTGCAGAATCATTTTAAGCAACCAAGGAAATGCAAAGTAGGAAGTAACAGATAAGGGACAAGTCACATACCTCTGATCAGGGCCTTGGCAACACTGTCATAGATTTAAAGTATTAGACAATAAAAACTGTTAGCCTACACATGCTGAATGGTGGACAAGACAGTAGTGTCAGTAGTAAATGAGACTGAAGACCTATGATCACAGGCATAAAGCGACTACACGCTGGTATGGCTCATTGCAAGCTATCACCAGTCACTCAGATTGTATTAGTGCACCACATTATGAAATGCAAGCTTTATTGTGGATTACATTATTTATAGTTCATTGTTCTCAGCAATGAACTGTACAGCAAACAGTGTGATTAATAAAGGCATTGCTTATCATAAACACAAACTTACAACAGCAAGAGGGACTTGAATTCTTTCTTCTAAAAATCTGTTTGTGGATTTTCGTGCTCATGAAAGTGAAAGATTAGTAGCACTGGCTAGAGCAGACAACAGGACAGGCAGGGAAAGTGTGAGCTTCTGCACACAGCTCTGTCAAGTACACTTCAAGCTTTAGCTGAGGCCCTTTGTGTCTCCAAACCCAAGTATCTCATGAAGTGGGGCTTTACCTATGCTATTCCAGGGACAGTAGACACAGTCCGTAACTGTTTGTCTGCTACATCTTTGCTCCTCTGCTCCTAACATCCAGGAATTTAGGGTTGCCAACCCCCCTAGATTGTCCTGGAGTCTCCAGGAACTAAAGATTCATCTTTAATTTTAGACTATGTCATGTGCTGAGACCTCCAGGAATACATCCCACCAAAACAGACAACCCTCCATGAACTACACTTGTGTGATGATTTTGGATGTGGACACAGGAGCTTTGGATGGACTTCCAAATTCATTTTCACTTGTGACCCAAGTAAGAAGTTGAGTCAAAAGCTTTACTAAATCCCTAAGCCTTCTAACCCCTCAAATCTGATATTTTACATGCAGGACACAAAGATGCAGGATATATAACAATCAGAAATATGGCTAATGGTATTGTACAAATCTGCTTTTGCCAGTCAGGTGCAAGGCTATCCAATGACAAAGCTCTGTGGTACAAAATTTGCATGATTACACATTGCAATGTTTACTTATGTCCAAAGAATAAAATACCAATGGGCACTGACTCAGTTGAGTATCACTAATAAGCAATAAATGAGAGATATTAACTGACCTAGAAGTCTTTTTTTGACTGGTTGCAATTCCACTGTGATTAGACTGAGTTGCATATCTGGCTCTCAGACTGTATGAGAAGAAACAGAGAAATTGAATTAAAGAATTTTTGAACACATATAGAAAGCACACACTTACCAGCAAACTATGAGTTAATGTAATGCAAGCTGAACATGTACAGAAAACCCAAATTAATCAGCAAAGAATGAATTAATGTGCAGGATATGAGTAATGCAATGTACAGATTATGAAATAATGGACGGCACCGTAATTTGCCTCACTTAGCAAAACATGTTAACGTTTAGATATAGACAGTTTGGGAAAAAATTCAGAATGCCCAAGTTTCAGCACCGGTAGTATAATCTGCAGCTTCAAAATTTGTGTTTGTGTTTTTGCGTCTTCAAAAAGAACTGCAGGCAAATATGTAAGTACTTTTGCCTCCAGCTACCTGATCTGGATCTGCAATTAGGTAGCTAGAGGAGAACAAATATTCCAATTTGCAGCTACATACCCAGTGTTGACACAAAATGCAGATATAAATTGAACCCACCAAAGGAAAGGCAACTGAAGAAGTGGGTTTTTTACCCACAAAAGTTTATGCCCAAATAAATTTGTTAGTCTTTAAGGTGCCACTGGACTCCTCGTTTTTGTGGACACAGACTAACATGGCTACCCCTCTGATACTTGACACCAAAGGAAAGATACCCTGCTGATAAATGTAACCATATAGAAGTGTTCACTGATGTTTTCTGTCATTATCACTCAAGCTAATTGTAACAAAGTGCATTGCTCAGACAGATGCTTTAATAGGCGACTCCTGCTATTTATTTAGGTTTCCTGTTACATTCCATAGGGAGTCGCATCTTAGCCTCTTTCAGCATGCAGAGGGCATTTCTGCAATACAAGACATGTCCGTGCTAGGGGGTTACTACAACAGAACCCTGTTGGAAGGCCAGACATGTGTCCCATCAAGCAGGAGATGCTTGGTGCTGAATCTCTGTTGCCTTACGGCCAATTTATGCCACTCCCTAGTGAAGTGTGGCTCTACACGACCGGGTCTCCCAGCAATTTGCATGAGGGGTTTGTCTGACGCAGGGCTATGGGGAGGAGCTGCAGCCGATATACTCTAGCTATTATGGCTGATACAATGTAGAGCAGCCGTCAGGTCTTAGAGCCCCAGATCATGGGGAGGCCCAAAGGTGGCTTTAATCATAGGTCAGGTGAAATGGGAAATCAGAGCCTTAGGGCTTTTGAGGATGTGGGAGGAAACCAAGTAAAATGCAAGCTCCATTTTGATTGGTTTGGCGTAAACCCAGCAACTCCCACACTTTATATTTTTAAATCACTGCAGTAGTAACAGCAGCAGCAGCAGCCACCACCTCTGGCCCTCAGGCCCTGTATAATAGGCTAGCACCATTTGCGAGAAACACCTTTCCCTGCTAGGAGGTATTGATTCTGGTAGGAAAAAGTTAAGTGGTTTCTGCTGATGCACTAAGTTGGGCAGCGTATTAGTCTCGCTGAATATAGTGACTGAAAATAGTGAATACAGTGTAACAGTGACAGCTCAGCATGATGATCCCTTCATTGACCTGCCAGGATGACAAAGAGGTGGGTGGGAGACCTTTTCCAACTGTGAGATATTAAGGCAGAGAATTATTCTTAAATATTCAGCCGCTAGTAAAAACAAGATACTTTGGTTCCCTTTGAGCTTCAAGTGCCCAGACTGTTATTGAGATAGTGGGAACCGAACTTTGTGTTTATTGTTGCTAATTTCCGTGTTAATAAATACAACCCCAGTAAGGGATCACAGTATGGCCTCTAAATATATGTGAACTGTGTCTGCAGGTTGGAAATGGCCCCTGCTCACGCACGGTTTGAAAGATATAAGAGTATACGAGCCCTAACACTGGGGTGTGGAACCACCAAAGAGACAGCAGTGCCACGGCCCTTTGGAATAGACAGGTTGTATAACATCAGAACAGTGACAATTCATGGTTTGAAATGACAGCATCTCCTCTGGGATTTAAAATAGTAATTAGCCCATGTTCTATGTATATGGGCGCACACACATTCCATACTATTTTATATCTTCTATTACGGTATTGTATTATTTTATCATCTATCGCAATTTCACAACAACAGGCTGGGCACTTGAAGCCCAGAAGCAACTGCAAATTCTCCTTTTTACTTCAGAGGCTGAATATTTAAGACTAATTCTCTGCCTTAATAGCTCACCCTTTGAGGTCTCCCACACACCTGGCAGGTCACATGAACGCATCATAATGCTGAGGTGTCACTTTTACACAGTTGGGAAGGCACACTAATAGAAATTAGTGAAAATTATGATGTGTTACAAAATTCTGGAGAGTAACTCCTGAGTGTAAGACAAAATGATGTAAGTACAATTAACACAGACAGTGATTTTTAAAGCAAAGTGAATAGGATGCATCTCAGGCACTGCCTGAAAGCTGTGAATGCCATGTACAGCGGTACTCTACGGTAGCTTTTTGACCTAGAAGAACAATAATTTTCCAAGGCAGCTGAAAAGATCAGACAACTATGACTTCTCCGTGTTCTTGAGGTGTTGGTGTGCCAGTCTGCAGGTACAGAGGGTGTCGTTTCCATTAAATGAAGACAAAATGCAGAGGGATATTCAGCTGAAAATGCTTACTAGCAAAGTATCTCTCTGTTTCCATCTAACCCCTTCCAAGTTCAGGGAGCTTCTGTCTTGAGACTGCTTTCAAATCTCCAAAATCTATTAAAAAGCATTTCAGTCCCTCTTCTTCTGAAAACTGAATTCATTTTCCAAAGATATGTAAAATAAGTGTGGGGGGAGGAGGAAGAGAGAAAAAGGCTGTAATCAGTAAATACAATGGGTTCATCAAGTCCCTAATTACTTTGGGTTTATGTCTCTTGGTTAGCAGTAGACGATGATGGACCGATTAGCTTCTTGCACAGCTACCTTTTCCAAAACTGCTCGCCCCACACTTACAGATGTGACCATAGGCGCTGGAACTACAGGTGCTGGGCGTGCTGCCATACCCCCTGCCTTGAAGTAGGAATAACAACCCAAATACATCACATTCAGCACCCCCACTTTAAAAATTGCTCCAGAACCACTGGATGTGACTTTCAACACATCAGAAGTCTAGCATTCTTCCAAGAATTATACTACCTTTTAAAAAGAAAATATTGCCAATACTGCCGATTGCCTATAGATATAATTTAGCAGTCAGAAAAAAAATGAAGTTTTGCAACACATACAGTGCAGGCTCACGCTCATATTTGAATGTATTATTATGTGTTAGTCTAAAGTGCATTGAAACTTGGGGTTGTAACTGCTGCTTATCTAAGATAATTATAAGATGCCATTAAGTTCCTTACTGGTACCTGATAGCTGAAACCATAGGGGCTTTCAACCAAAATACCGGCACATGTCACAGCCAAAAAAGAATGCACATCAGGCCACTCAGGAATATGAACTATGTGGGAGGAGGGGTTTCACTGGGTATTGTTTGTGGTAGAGAAGTGTGTGCGTACGTGTGTGTGTGTGAGAAAGAAAGAAAGAAAGAAAGAAAGAAAGAAAGAAAGAAAGAAAGAAAGAAAGAAAACAGCATTGGGAATGTGGTCCCAAGAAAAGCAAATGACTTGTCCATAGTTGAAAGTTAACGTGGATTAAGGTAGAGTGTAAATTTAAAGCACAGTAGCTGTTCCTGACTACACTCTTATTCCAGAACAAGAGTGCCCTATTCCTGTTTAGCTCCTACACATAGGAACAGCTCTATTTGTACACATGCTCTCGAAGAGGGATCTTGTGGACTAAGTGCTGACTGGAAAAGGGGCTCGGAACTGTGAGTAAAAACACAGCCTCTTGTTTGATTCCTACTATGTTCCAGGAAACAGGACGTTGTACACACTTTGTAAATAGACAAGGGCTGCATCAAAAAACTACCTGACTCCATCATTAACTTTTCCTCCTAACTGGAAAGACCCACAAGACCCTGCATTTTTGGCTAACTGCTCCCATCAAAACTGGTTGTAACAGTTACAAAAATGGCCCAGTCAATGCAGCCTAATAGATAGGCACAGGACAGAGCAGGGCCACCCGGGGGTGGGGGGGAAGTGGGGCAGTTTGCCCCAGGCCCCGGGGCCCCATGAGAATATAGTATTCTACAGTATTCCAACTTTTTTTTTTTTATGGAAGGGCCAGTGGCATAGCCAGGTGGAGCGGTCACAAAAGAGGCACCACCTTCTGCGGGGCTTTTACTCATCCGGTGGCGCTTTTACTGAGGGGGCGGCGCGCCGGGTCCTCAGCGGCGGGTCCTTTAGTGCCGCCGAAGACCCAGAGCGAGTGAAGGACCCACCGCCAAAATGCCGCCGAAGACGGGTGAGTAAAAATTGAAAAGGCGCTTAATTAATTAAAGGGCCCCCGAAATTGCTTTGCCCCAGGCCCCCTGAATCCTCTGGGTGGCCCTCGGACCGAGGGCAACCGTGCTGCATTGCATCATTAGGAAATTCCTGTTTGAAAAAGGCAAGAAAGAGTCTGATCCAAAGCCCTTTGAAATCAGCTGGATTCTTTCCATTGACTTCAGTGGACTTTGGATCAGCCGTAACATTTTTTTTCTCTTGCAACTTAAGGACGCATAGACTGCTAACCTAGTCGCAACAATCCCAATGAAATGGTAAAAATGGCTCGTTTCTGTTGTTGATCTTTAGGCCCGAGAGGGTCCAAACAATGAAAGAAAACTGAATAGGTCAGCTGCAAGCAGGGCAATGGGCTTTAGAAACTGCTCCTAGCAGGTGCATGAAAACCCTCAAAAGTTTCCATAAGTAACAATGCTAAAGATTCTTAGATGCCTGTTCACCAAAGGCTGATTAATTCAGAGGACGAGGGGGGATCAGAACTTTAATTTTACCAGAGCAAACAGGGAAAGAATGAGGAAAGTGTAATGAACTCATCAGTTCAAATGACCATCTGTGAAGAGTGAGGGTGAAGGGCAGACAATGAATTAATGGCAGACTTTGGAGTCAACTGCAGGGAAATCAGTCTGCTTACTCCCTTGCCTGCAGACAAACAGCATAAGAACATTAATAGCTGAGTGGTACAGGAAGGAAGGAATGAGAAGGAGGAAGCGCCATGAAATTGTATACAGCACATAAAACTGAAGGATAGAGCTCATCGGAAGCTGGATACGCAGCATGAGTCAAATTGACAGTACTTTAAACCCCAGCTTCAATGGAAACCCATGTAATGACTCCCTATATCCTTTGCTATGTATTAAAAACAGAGTCTTTCTAACAGCTGTTACTATATAGTGTGATGGTAGTGTGCCAATCCATCTGTAATGTATACGATGTCCTGTAGGTTGTAATTCTGAAAATATCATCCATGTGATTTGTTAAAATTGCTGGACACTTTAATTCTGGTTAGAGAGAGAAAAAACTCAAGAACAAAACAAAAGCAAAAAGCAAACAAAAACAGAAATAAAAGGTTTTCTTATGGGATCAAAATCATTTTACCCTACTGAGTACCTGAATTTGACATGACAAGGTACAGTCATACCACGTTGGTGGGGTGAGTACGCACTACAGCCGGATGGGAATTTTCTGTCAAAATGATATTCAGGTAGGTTTTTGGTTTTTTTTCTTTTTACAAAATCAAAAAAATTTCTGCCAGAAAATTTCGATTTTCCCTAAGCTTCCTGGCTCCTCAGCAGCCCACCTGGAAGGGAGCTAGCAACCTGGGGTTTCAAACTTCATGACTTCCTGTGCTCCCAAGTTCCAAACTAGGCAGGCTGCCAAGAGCCAGGGCTCCTCACTTCCCCACCTACCTCAGGCATTTTTTGCTTCCCCCTTATTTTTTCTGCTTTCTCCACATTGACTTTCTTCTTGCAAAACAGAGTGACTTCAGATATACATAGATCATTCAAAGTAGGGACTGTGCCTTTGTATATGTTTGTACAGCACAATGGGGCCTTAATACTGATTGGGGCCTGTGAGCAATACCACAAAGTAAATGTTTAATAACAATTAAATGAAATGAGAACCCTTAAAGACACAAGAAAGGATGTCAATAAAATAATGGAAAGAAAAAAATTACTAAAAACTGCCAACAAACAATAACTTAGCAATTTTAGTTAAATTGGTATATAAGTACTTTTAGGTACCTCAAACACCTTTTTTAAAAAAATAATATTTTTTCCACACAAAGCACCCAATTAAATAACAATGTGCTGTGTCAGACTGGGATTGCAGCCACACAGCAATATGTATATATACATACATATACACATTCACCTCTGATTGACTCTGTCTTAGTTCCACTAAGGACCCAGTAACAGAATGAGTCTATCTCAGAGTACCTATGTTAATTCTTGTCTTAAAGAAAGCAGAAGAAGCAGATGTACAATGAATCTTTCGTACCAGATGGCAGGGAGCTACATAGCATTTAGTTCTTGCTCCCTCTTATTTCTATCCGACTTCTTTTGGATCCTTTGATACCATTCTGGATAAAACAAACTTGTTTGCAGATGCTAAAATAAGATTGAGGTTTTTAGGGACCCAATTCCGCAAAACAGTTAAACATGCTCCTAAAACCATCCCTATTCAGCAAATGTGTAAGTGTTTTGTTGTATGAGGATGGACTGGTGAATTGGTGCCTAAAATGAGTCATACCATAAAAAGAAATTAATAAAACTCCTATCATAATTTTTGGCATGTTCTCATGTTGCAGAGTGTTTTTATTAAGCAGGACAAAACACAGACCACTATATAAGCTATCTTTCTAAACAGCTTGTCTGTCTCTTATAAATGTGGTATATCTCATACTTAAGTATATTAAACATTCATGTTTTTAATTTCTATCTTAATCTCTTTTGCCTGGGCACTAATTGATAAAAACAACAACATGTAATTCTTTGATGCTGGAAGTAGGATTTTTTTTTCTTTTCTCTATGAATAGAGAATCTGATCTCATACACAAGAGTTCCAAAACACAGAGAGAAACAGAGAGCCACTCAAGGAAAAATTCATGTATTTTTAAGGGTTCTGTTTCTTCTAATTGCAAATGCAATAAAGGCCTGATCCAAAGCCTCAATGGAATCAATGGAAAGATTCTCTTTGACTTTAATAGGCTTTGGATCAGGCCCCAGGAAGAATAAATTGTGGCCAAATGCACATAAGCAAGATAGAGTAAAAAGTAATCAACGGTGAGAATAAGGCATGTGCCAGGTAGAATTAAATATTTAAAAGATTACAGAATGGAGTTAATTTTTATTTAAATTGTGAGGACAGATAGTGAAGAAACGATTATAGTTACAGTTTGAAATGCAAAAAGAACAAGACGACAATGAAGGAGACATTATGGTTCTTAAACAGATGGTGAGGATAATTTATTGACATGAGAAATCAGTGCTATGGATTGAAATGAATTATTTTTCCCAGGTTTTCAGAAGATGATGTGATGATATGCACCAGATATATCTCAGGGGAGGAGGAAGAACTCCTGATGACTATAAACATTACACCAGGGCAGATAATAGGAGATTAGAGATTGACAGAATTTCCAGGATCCCTCTCACAAGTCTGAATGAAGAGCCAAAAGAGATGGGGAACCTTTGAAAGATGGGGTAGAGAAAAGCTTAAATTTAAAACAATTGGGGAAAAATTATAGGTTTTTTTGTACTGTTATTATCCTCCTTTTTTTTTTTTTATTTACCAAACACCAATATTGGTTCCTCTGTTTCTTGTGAGGATGAAAATGATATGGACGTATTATGACAGGGGTTTGTGTGGGGAATTATTTACTGCTGCTGCCATGCTGTATCAGTTTTGTATGAATAAACAGAAGATTACCAAAAGGTTCAGTCTGTCATCTTTAAGAACCAGTACATTTTCCTTAAACCAAACAAAGAAAAATAGTATTTTAAATAGTTATTTGCCATTGTGACAGGGTGCTGGGCAAAGGGTTACTGATTTATCCCTCTGTCATGCCAGCTCCCATTGAGGGAATACATTATTGCTGGCTGGAGGTAACCTGGCCCTAACTGGGGAAGCAGAGACAGCTGCTGCCTAATTAGCCTGGGGTCAGGGAAGCCAGGGAGAAGCAGAAAGAAAGAGAAAATGCAGGGAAAGGAAGCTGGAAGGTAGCTCTTCCCTCCTGCCTGCGACGGTGAAGGGCCAACTGTATATGGTGAAACGGTGGTGGGGAAAAAATCTGTGAATAAACTGTGCCACTGGTTACTAACTCCACGGCCTCAGAGTGACTTTGTGGGCTTAGCAGAGGCAGGAGCCAAGGGGGCCCTGCCAGTCTCTACTACACCTATCATCACAGATGTAGTCCTAAATGTCCCCTTTGGGTGAAGGTTCAAATTTGCCTTTGAAAGGGGCCTCCAAAAAAAGAAAAAGGTGTAAGCACAAATTAGTATTTGAATGCACAACTGTCTGATTTCTATGCAGAATTGCTGGATTTTGAAGCACATGGATGGGTGTTTTTGCAAATACTACTGCTGCATTTTCAAAGGCCATTTGAAAATGTGGTCCTTAACATCAGAACAGATATTTTAAAGAAAAATTTAAAATTATTGCTTATGAAGCTGTTATTCAGGTAACACTAACATGAATGAAGTATAGCGTAAGGAAGGTGATATAAACATTTACATGTATTGCTTTTTTAATTACTTCAAAGTGAACTCTGGCCAGAAACACATTTACTATTTTAGTAATTTCCTGCACAAACTTTCAGTCAATGCAAAATGTGCAAATTCAGTTGGTAGTTATGTGAAGTAAACAAACAGAAGCCTGAATAAGACCACCATCTTCTGCTGACTTATATGGGATTTGAACCCACAGGTCCAGGAAGTGGACTGAAAGGCTAATAGAGAAAATCACTATTTCAATTTATAAAACCCATCTGCATTACATATAACATATTTGCTTAAATAAACAACTAGTCATCAGAGCTAGTATCTATTTTAGTGGATTGGGTTTCAATAGAACAACATGAAAGAATGCCTAGCTTACTCTCTAGACTCCCTTGCCATTAATTAACAAATACAATACCAATCAAAATAGCAAGCACATTTCACCTCCCAACAAACCAACCACTTGTCAGCAAATAGGTTACAAATCTACATCTCACAACCCTCATTTTCCCCACCCAAAATCTAACTCCAGTCGCCTCAACCGTCTTTAAATGCCTGCTGAAATTGATTGGCCATTGCAGCATGCCTGAAAGATCAACCAATCTGGATGAATGGGAGGAGTGAATTCCAAAGATGGGGGGGCCCACACAGAGAGTCAATCCCAGCAGCTCCCTATTTTAACTACCAAAACGACTCCAGCCCAAATGCCTTCACTGATCTCAAATGCAGCAGGGTGGAATAGGAAGAGAGCTGGTCTCTCAGGTAGGAAGGTCTCAGAACAACTGGGGCTTTATGAGTAAAAACAACATCTTAAGGTCAAGGAGAAAGTCAACAAGCAGCTAGCGCAGATCCTAGGGTTAGGGATAGAGCATCATGTGCTCACAAAGAGATGCACCACTTATTAAACACTCTACTACATTCTGCATGGCCTTCCAAATGGATTTAACTATATACAGTATATATTAACATTACTAAGACAACCGTTACTTTGGGGTAGATTGTAATAGGCTTTACTCAAGTAACAAAGAGGAGAAAGAGGGAATAATGTCCCTGCCTTATGCGTCTGCTCACATCTGCTTATATACGGACACTGGTTGTAGCGGGGAGAGCAGGAGCTACACAGCTGATACTCCCAATGAGATCATGTTGGCAGGGAGGGGACAGAGAAAGAGAAGAACCTTGGCTCTGCCCTTACCAGAGTGGGTAATCGGACACAGGACGGGCGGAGGGAAATTGTGACTCACTGTGTCACAATTAATTCTTTGGTTTAGTCGTGCGGTGGTGCAGTGATGTAACGCCACTCACTCCGAGCAGACTGTAAAGATACAACTAGCCCTATAAAAACAATGAAGTCAATGCCTTTACTCTGAATTTACTGTGGTGTAACCGAGACTAGAATCTGGCTTTTCATATTTTGATTTGGGGCCATTTACATTCATAATCGCAGGCATTACATTAACATTTGTGTACCTAGCATAGTATAGGATACAATAAGTTGTGAATGCAACATGCTTCATTTTTCCTCTACTACTTCTGAGAAAGAAGCAAAATGAAACTCAGTTCAGTGTATTGGCTATACATGTAACTGCTTACAAAGATCAGCCACCTAACTTTGTTTATGCTCCTAAAAAAACAGGGTGTTCCTTTAATATAACGAATTAACAAAATCCATCTGGATCTCAAGCTGCGCACATCATTCCTGTATGTGATAAAATAGTTTGTCCATCTTTTGGAATTTTGCTGACAGCTCACTGAAACCAGCTACTGCCTAATCCATAAATGAGAAAGAACTTTTGCTTTCATCCACATGTGTTTTATTTTAGTATCTGGGTGGTTGGAAGATCAACACTATGGCAAGTTTAAATGTATTGCTGTGATAATGGAATCCACTAGCAAAATGTGGTGTAAAAAAATATAATGGAACCATTGTTGTCATGTATCTGTACTGACATATATAAATAAGGCCACCAGCACCATGATATTTTTTTATTGCCAAAGCTCAAAGCAACAACAGAATCATAACTAAATCATGAGACGCCTATCTAAGATACTGTAGCAGCAAAGTCTCATAGTTAGTCATGCAGGAACGCAGGAAACTTTGGGATGGAAGGAGGTCAGAAAACCAATCTAAGTCTATTATTTCCACTGAGTTACTGCTTATTACTGACCACATATTTTTCCTTTAAGTAGGTGTCTAAATCATTTTTAGTGTTGTTCATATTTAGTGGCATTGCTATCTTTAATATTTTTTCCATAAATTGACTATTCTTTGGATAATGACACTTCTCTTACTGTAAATTCCTTTAACTCTCTCCATTCTCAGCCCAAGACATTGCCTCCTTAATCTGAAACTTGAAACTTAACTGTTGCCTCCAGAAGTCTATAGGCTAAATGATATTCATTTGGGGGGCACAATCCTGCCCTATTGATGCAGGTCTGACTCCCATGGTTTGGAGTTTGGCTTGAACTGGTTTTACAGGATTGGACACATTATCTCCTCTCTCAGAGCAAACCTTATCCTGCCACCCCTTTAACATTCTGACTGCAAGCATGTACGGGAACTTTTGCTTCTCCACAATAATCTTACTTTTAAAAGGGGACTGTAATGATTGCAAATGCAGCCTCGTTGGTTCTCTATGAAGTGCAATTTTTGTTGATTCAGATCCACTCTAGTACCTGGTTCTATCAGACTCTTACTTCCTTTTCTGCTGCTGCTAAAGAGCCCAAACTTTCTCCCATTGAAGTTGATAGCAAAACTCCTTTGACTTCAATGGGATCAGGAGTGGATTCAAACCCAGTGACGATCATAGAAAGGCCTGAACCAAAACCCCAGATCCAAACACCACCAACTTTGAAATCTGGATCAAACTTGCATTTTGTATTTTGAGCCTCTCTTTTACATTCCTACTGAGAAATCTTAGCCTCACTGACCCAGCAGCAAAATTCCCAATGGCTTCAATGGGGTTAGGATTTTACCCACTGTTATACTTTGACCATGTTCAGTGCGACTTATTGGTGGTATTTTCCCTTTCCACATTTATAACTGTTTCACCTGAGGCCTGTATTTCGAAGTGGAAATGATGACATCCATAATTTCATAATTTTCACTGATGAAGGAAATAAAACAGCAAAGCAAACATTAATCAAATAGAAGCTACTGGTTGCTGAAATAAAGATGGAGGATCCTGACTTTTGGCCAATACTTTTATAATCTAGACTATATTTATCTCTACAGCAGTAGACTATCTACAAAGAGTTAACTTTTCAAAGTGCTTCACTGAAACACAAGTAATAAAACTAAATACTTTCTTTCATCTCAGGCTAAATCAAGATGAATCTAGGCAATCGTCTTATCATATCTGACTGCCACAAAATGAATTTTCTCACCAACCTGTGGTCTCTACTACACTTCTGTTATGTCACTTTGAAATGTACTCACAAAATACTTCGAGACTTCTGAATGCTTTTACTTAAAGGGGCAATATTCTGGATATTGTCTACCACCTGATTGTTTTAATAAATTACTTTAATTCAAATCCAATCTATTTT
Organism: Chelonia mydas; assembly: GCF_015237465.2. NCBI lineage: Eukaryota > Metazoa > Chordata > Testudines > Cheloniidae > Chelonia > Chelonia mydas. The sequence goes on from NC_057849.1 coordinate 277,764,929, forward strand.
AAAAACAAATGAAATTAGTCTGAGTCACATATTTGTATATTTCAGCACAAACTACAATACATCTACAACACACAGAGACCAACACTCAAATATTCTCACCATTGGGTTGAACAGGCAGTCGAGGTGTGTGTGTTGGGGAAAAAGACTAACCAGACAGGAGCAAATAGCAAGATAATCCCCAGCAGAGTAATAAACATTATTAATAAGGAATTGCAATAATAATAAAAGACATTCTCAAAGCTCCAAATTACACAATGAAAATTAAATGTTGATGTTAACATTTTAAAAAAATGTATATAAAACATATTCCTTGTGCAGTATACACATTTTGTCGTGTTTACATCTATACACAAAATACATTTAAATGTAGAATTTATACAACCCATTAAACACAAAGAGTATTTTCACAGTGGCCTCAGGTAGGTGCTCTTGGGGAACAAAATATACAAAGAAGAAATAGAAAGTGGGTTGTACTGCCATTAACCCACATACAAGAAGACAGATGTTCATAATGAATGTGAAGCCTTATATAAATCATTATTTATGAGTGAATGAAGATAAACATACCATTCAGATATTAGTTATCCTGCCTCTGCCACATAAGGGCCAATCCTATAGTCCTTATCCAAAAATCAGTGGGAATTTTTCCTGGGTAAAAATGGGTCATAGGCCTCAAATATGTATTGCATACATTTGCTATAGACAAAAAATGTTTTGAACGTGTCCCTAATATTGCCATGAATAATTTGCTAACCTTAGTTTTCTAACTGACAGAGTTTTTCAGAGCATTAAACATTACCTAAAAACAGGGGCTCTTAAGGAAATACAGTGGAAATTGGAGCAGGTTAAGCAAGAAAATATTCAAGTAATAGCTGCAAGGAGGACTTATAACAATACTTTATATTTATGAGAATCATCTTTAAGATTAAGATCAGGTATGGAGGGATAGACCTGTACAATTTAATTAACTCCACTAGATAGATTATTGGAGCAGGATAATTTTTTCTGATAATACAGAAAAAAGAAACAGTGCAAGGCAATTTTATGTTACATTTTATTGAGACATTATTACCATTTAATGAACTAGGTAAGTTTTAAGTCCCTATGTTAAAAATTAATTGTCAAAAATATGTCAATGGTTCTGTTTTACGTGGAAACATTAACGTTAATTCACCTTGTGCTTCTAGCCAAGCAACATCTAACTCAATCAGCCCAATGCTATTTTTGTTTATATCTAGAATAAAAAATCATGGTCAAGCAAATAAAGTGCTGCTCTGTGTCATACAGATATTTCACATGCATATATATATTTCTCCGTGCAGATTTTTCAAGAGCACTAATTTTTTTTGTCAGTCGAGAGGCTCATTATTATATGACATTGTCCTGTTGTTCCTCCATAACAGCAGCAAAAGAAAAGTGTTAACTTTAATAAACATACTAGACTTTCCATGATGTCAATTCTTCCATGTTCTATAGGTTCCTAAACTACTAGCAGATCAAGATAATGGCAAGTATTTGTAAGGAAATATTAAAGAAAACATTCAGAACCATTCAGAGTCTTGGTCACTAAAACTATACTGCAAAAGAGATGTTGTAAAGTTATGTCCTTCATATAAAGTTCAAGAGATGGATGGATGGGGGAATGAGATCAAATTTCTGCAAGTGTGAATATAATAACTGAATTCTTGTTTTCTGTTAACCAAATGGGAAACTATAGAGATTTATAATAGCTCAGCATAGTGTACAGTGATACAAGGGTAATTCAGGGACCAAATCTCAGCCGCACACAGATTTAGTAAAGGAAGCCCGGACATCTACACTGCAATTAAACAATCTTTTACCCCAAATCCTGCAAGCCTGAGTTAGTAGGCATGGACCAGCCATGGGTTTTTAATTGCAGCATAGACATACCCTAAGTGAAGTAGTGACTCCTCACCTGGACAGGACTTCTAGCTAAACTTGCTTCAACTCTTGCACCTCTTATCCTCCAAGAGGGCATGAGACATCAGGGCTCTGAATATATCATAATCACAGCTCTCAACATAAGAAGGCATACATAGTCAACAGAACCAAGGGGACGATCTTTGCGCTTATTGTATCCATCTTTTGATCCACTACTTTGGCTACGAAGACTAGCATCATGCCAGTACTCCAAAAGATACACAAGGCAGTTCAAGTTGTAGCAATGGAGAAAAGAAGTGTAGGTAGACGGCTGGTTCAAAAAACTTTAAAATCTTGGATGACTACTAATGAAAGGCACCCCATCTAAAATTAACCCTGTGCCTGCTGCTACAGAGCAAAGGACAGGATAACAGACTGTAATAACACTGTAATAACTCTCTTCCAAATCCGCTATAAAATTTTGATTTTCCCTTCAAAGTCTCTCTGACAATCACATATTGTAGCAGGGTGCTGGTGCAAAAGCACCTAATTAGCCGCTGCCCAGTCAGCTCCAATCAGGGGAAACAGATTGGGGCTGATGGAAAAGGCCTGATGCTGGCCTGAGGATTGGCAACAACTGCTGGCCTGACAAGCCAAGGGCTATAAAGGCTGCGAGGGAGCCAGAAGGCTGGGGGGCAGCCAGGGAGAAGTCAGGGAGGGAACTGGAGGCCTCCTTGCTGATGGCTGACTCTGCCTGTAAAAGAGGTTGAATAATCCTGTAAAGCTTGTAAATAGATAAACACTGGTGGTGGGATAACTACAGGTAAATAAAGACATGGGTGTTGCACAACCCTGAAGCCTCTCTGAGCCTTACTGGGGGCAGCAAGCGGGCCCCAGGAAGAGAGGCAGGTCATGGACCCTGTTACACATATGTACATGCTGCATGTAAAGAGGTGGTGAAGCGGAGGAAGGAATATGGACGTACTGCTGCCTATCCCTAACAACTTGCTTTATAATAAACTTTCCAATTCTTTTATGATACTAGGTGTAAAGTGTATCAGCAGCAAAGGCTTATCTACTGTTTGTCAGAGTGCTGAACACCGAGTACATGGGGAGCCTCATTCAAAGTCACTTCCAGCACAAGAGGAAAGGCAAAACTGAAGAAAGGAGAGTCTTTATTTTGTGAAAAGCAAAGGTACACGGGGCCCAATATTACAAGATACTGACTGCCTCCTGTGAGGTGTTGCACACCCTCAACTATCAGGTGATTTCCATGGGAGTTGGTCATCTTGCAGGATCAGTGTTTAAATTAGAGCTCTATAAGAAAAAAATCTGCATATAATTTAATTTTCAGTGGAAAGCAAAAAAGATCAGTGCTTTTGAAACTGATATCCAAGGCAAATCTAAACACTACTATTTCTGAATTTTCTTAGCCTTTCAAATGAGATAAGATAGTTAAAATGCCCCAACCAGCACTTCCACTGCAAACTTTTTACTGCATTCATAATTTCAAGGCAAAAATTTCCACTGAACTGAAATCTGGTAGACAATTTCTCAGCAGAGGAGGAAACACATTTATCCTAAACATTAATGTAGGGGGAACAAAACAGTTTAAGAATTTGTACATGTGAATGAATACAAGTACCAAAACATTTTTAGTGCATTCTGATACTTCTGCAATCTAGTGTTGAGTGAGACATATCACATTTTTCCACACGCCGCTGTTCACATAGTAAGCAGCTATCATTTAAACAAACAAACAAATGGATGAAACAAAACAAAGCTGAACATTTACAAGATTAACGCTCTGGTCTAAAGGCTGCAGTTCAAATGAGTTTATATATGTGTTGTCTGTACTATCTTTTGCTTTTTCCAGTAAAGTCAATAGTGTTAATGTGTTTTCAAATGAAGGAGATATTTGTGTTTAAAAAATAGTTCCCATGTCACGGTCAATATATAACAACCCTTTCATAAGATGTTTTTCAGCTATACTGTGAAACCAATGGAATGCAACAGCTAAAACCTCCATCACTGTGAATTCAATGGCTTTCGATACCTAACACTTAAACCAAACCCTTAAGACAAAAAACTGAGAAAAGCCAGCTGACCCTTTACACTATTTTTTCTTTTAAACTACTCACGTAGACTGCGTAAATAATTCACAGAAAATATAGCATAGGGGAGATTGTTTGTTTATTGTGAATGGTTTTCCAATAGCTTAATATTTTTCTCGTTTATTCATTATTTGAAATTATTCACTGCATAGTTAGGCAAATGACTCTTGCTGTGGAGAGTAGGCATGTGAAATTCATTGCAAATGGTCAATATACTACATATGAGGTGTGTTAGCTGGTTTTGATTTGGCACACATATGACTCAGTATTGTTTCTTTTCCCCAAGTGGATGAGTTTAGCTCTAAGAATTAAGTGAGATACTCCTGTGAACAAATTCATAATTTGCTTTTCTATTTTCTAATATTCATGTATAATGTGCTGTTCCCTATAACATCGAGGCCAGTAGAGTCATCTTCCAGAACATTTGCACAGCAAACACAAAAGTGCACGAACACAGTAAAAAAACATGAAAAAATTCAACCAAATATGGTGATAAATATTCACTGTTCATCCAACTCTGCTCCAAAGGAATACAACTACTATACCACCTCGGCACATAAAATATCTATGGTGCACTTATGCATAGCAAAGTAATAGCTACGTAAAATGCTAAAGGCTTTTAAATAGTTAGTGACAAGCTTTTTCTGGTCTTGACCCTCTACAAATTTCTGTCCAAACAGAGAGAGCTCGAGGCCTTTTTGTAAACAAACAAATAAAAAGGCCCTTTTAGCGGAGAAAAATACTTTGACCTACCTGGACTGCATATCTTGCTGTGTTTTGGATTGGCTGATTTCAGCGGGAGGGGAAGAATGAGAGACGTGCTGTTGTAACTCTACCAAAGACTGGTAGTATTGTTGCTGATGGTGCTGCTGCTGTTTGTACCGAGACAAACTGAAAAACAGTCCTAAAATGGCTTTCAAATTTCCATTCCTTATTTCTATAAAAAAGAAGTGAAAACACCAGGGTTAGACTCTCACTTTTGTATGTGTAGGTGTGTATATTTGTGTGTGTCTATATACAAATGTAGATATATGTATATATACGTGTGTATGTGTATTCAAGCATCATATTAGGTATCACTATTGCTTAATTGCATTGTTATTGCAGTTACTGCTTAATTATCAGTCATTACTTCTTATGTAGCATCTCCATTACTGGAGAACTGCAAACATGGTAGCAGATTTTTCTTAACACTGTACTACACATCTGTCTTTATAATGCTGCCATGATTAGACATGAACATATATGAACACAAACACAAGTAGAATTCCTAATGCAACACAGCCCTCAAGAGCTCAAGTGATCTGCAATGAATGTGAAATCAATATATTCCCTCTGCCTAAAATCAGTACAAAGACTTGTGAGAGGAATAGGGGACAGGAGTACAGTTGCTAAAGAAGTTATTTATATTTCTTAATCAAAATTCTCCCAATCCAACATTTAAAATAAAACAATTCTACTTGCGGTTATATGCAAACAGGTTTGATTAAAAGGTAGTTAAAATATCTTTAAAGAAAAAAATCCCACAGAATAAAGGCCAAAGTAGTTGAGAGATATTTGAAAACTAGCCAGTTACTAATCAATTTGGGGTCAGCACAGGCACAGCACTCTGATAGACCCTCTGTGCAAATGACTGTATGAATGTAGGAATGACTGTATCTGAGCTGGCTATGCTGTCCGACTGGAGAGATCAAGCGTTTGAGAGGATTTAGCCCCATATCTCCATTTTCCAGCCCTTGTCCATACCGCTAGAGAATGTGAATTGGACAAAACAGTTCCCCAACCTCAAGACACACTGCATCAAAACTGCAATTAATAATCCTCCCACAAAGGTGGTTGCAATCCTCTTTCCTTCGAATTCAGAATTTAATTTTACACCTCTACTGTAATTGCTCCCAATGTCTGGCCTTTTTTTTTTCATTGCTACCAGGAAATACAATATATTGTATGTGCTTTATTATTATTTATATTTTGGTTATGTGCTACAGATTGTCCACATACAGGAAGACATTGTCTCAACTCTGAAGAACCTACTATCTAAAAAGAGAAGGGATATCCAAATGGTGGGTGACAGAGAAACTAGCAATACATATACCCACCTTTTACATCTATATATAGTTTGAGGGGGGTTATATAAATACACATCCACTCTCTTTGGTTGTCCCGCACCCCATCTTCCCATTGTTAGTTGACCAAATTCTAGTATGCACTGTGGATGTATAATGTACTGTGGAAAGATCTGATGGAGGAAAGGCAGTGGCCTTCTGGGTCACTTCAGAGACACTGTCCCTGCCTAGGAATCAGCACGGCAAACAGGTGAAGAAGGCTGTGGGAGAAGCAGATGAGCGGACATTCCAGACTGGCACTGTCAGCACAAAGGAAGTAGAAAGTGGAGCAGAGTCAAGAGCAGATAAGCAGGAACCGACAGTACTGAGAAACTAAATCGTCTTGCAAGGACGTTTTGGAGATTCTAGTTCCTCTCTCTGTTAGTGCTCCAGTAAAATTCCAGGTGATCATACATGTGTTGGACTGGTAGGCCAATCCTACTGCACACAGCATGAAGGCAGATTACCTGCAGATTTCTATATACCGACCTCTATCAAATAGCTTTAGAGCATCGTCCCACAAATTAAAAACAGAAGACTTGGAACTGCAGATTACCATATATGAGCCAGCTTTTTCATAGCAGAACCTGGTGCTTAGGATTTCTCAGAAGCTTTTCTAATGTTTCTTTTATATTATTTTTACCTTTTCATTTCACACTCTAATATTGAATGAGAAAGACTGAAGAACCATTTCTTTTTTTTTTTAACAGTTCAAATATTCCTCTGTCTACACTGCCACCAACATAACTAAGATGATCCCCGGTAGCTTCCTCCTGTTTCACATTCCTCACTCTCTACTTTTGTTGTTTCTTGACTGAGATTAAGTACTGAGTAAACAATGTTATTCCCATCTTATAAATGATCCCAGTGTCAAGAAAGTAGCCTCAGGGGAAAAAAGTATTATTTAAAGAAATTATCTGGAGCACGTGGGTCTGCTCAAAACCTCACAGTCAATTTACTTTGGTGCTTCACTTCTTATGAAAGGTTTTCATCAAACCTACAAATTTTAACAATGCCTAATCTAAATTGTTCAATACCTTATCTTGCAAAAGAGTATCTCAGGCTAGATTTCTATTATTCCTGCAAATGTAGATGTATTAAAGTGCAGGAGGTTTATAGCACTTTTTAATGAATTTTTTAGAACAGAATTTATATAAGCATTTTCACAGTCATATCCTTAGCAAACTATTTTTTTTCTCTTTAAGAAGGAATAATTCAGCTACTAGCACATACATGAATGTGTTGGCAAAACATAGCAGCCAACTTACATTTGTTCCATTAAACAACAGCAAACACCGCCATGTACATTACAGCCTATTTTAATGAGAGGAAAATTTGAACAGAACACTATGAAAATTGCGATAAGATCTTCAGCTTCCCATGGAACCACCAGAGCCGTACAGAAGAACACTTCCTACATGTTATGTTTTTTTAGGAAGCCATGACTTTTGAAGTCAGACTGGGCTCATTGTTCAGGTAAGTGTGCGCCATTAAGAAAACAAGAGTGAAACAACGTTTTTTAAGAACATTCTTCCAGAAGACAACCTCATTGATGATATTTAAAGCATAATTCTTATTTAAAATTATTTTCTGTGCTTGATATTAGTTTGTTTATTGGTCATTTTATAGCAACAGACTAATTTTTGTGACTTGAAATGATTAATAAAAGAAGAATCTTCTCTTCGAAAGATCAAACTCTATCTGTTGTTAAGCTAAACACACCCACTCATCTACCACTTCCATCTTAAACCATATTTATTTTTACTTCTAAAGCAGGATATGATCAGTTTTGAACTTTATCTTTTATCAGTTTGATGAGACCAACAGTTTTTCACAAGTTTCTGTAGAAAGGAAGAATCTGTATGTCAAAATGAGCTACTAGGCCAGGAGTAATATGACTAATTATTTCTTATCATTTCCAGAAATATTTTTTTGCAAAACCATTTCCTTTAACAGAAAATGATTAATCATAGTCCCCAGTCCTCCCCACCTAATAAATTCTCCCTGACAGTTGCCAACTTATTTTCAGATTACACCTGATGCAATACTGAATAATGATGTGATCATCTTGTCTCCCCCTTAGATAATCAGATTAAATAACTTTATAACTCAAATTGCTGGCAGCATCATAGTTAATTTTTTTCCCAATAGAAAGTGAAAATTAAAAAATAATGAACGGCTAAAAACAGGGTGCCCGAAAATATGTGTGGCTAGCCGTGTACTTTATAACGCACGGGTTCTGGAAAAAACTCAGAGAGAGAAAACAATTATTTTTATTACCATACTTTCAGATCTGTGAAGTTGCTAAGATTCTCCGACCACTGAAGAACCCAAAAGCATTTTTTAGATAACGTATATATTCACACTTGAAAAAAAAATTACCTTTTGCTGCTACTGTTTTATTCTTTATTATCCTTTGGGTTCTCCAGTGGTGATTGTACAATACAGTTTTGAAAATTAGTTCTGTTCAGTATCTCCTTTTTCAAGAGTCAAATCAGGTGGCAGCTGGTTGTGAAACCCTTTCTTAGATATTAGGTTTTACTGCTCCTGCTTGACTGTTTGCAGCATGCGCTGATGAATAACCCACCATTCACCAAAGCCTATTACAAGAAACAGACTTACTAGTTTATAAAATCCAGATAACCAGCTTTAAACATAAATATTCTGACAAACGAGTGCAAGAGTCTCTTAAAAGTTCAAGTTGCATTTATTGAGGAAAAACGGATGAATTACATTTCTCTTTTCCTTAATTACCTCTCCTAAAGAGGAATGGTGGGACTACATTTAGATTGTGCTGAAGAAATAAACTTAAGGGAGTCAACCTTCTGCTCTGGTAAATCTGGAGTAAATTCACTGAACTCAATAGTCTCAAAGGATTCACTCCAACTTTACACTAGTGTGACTGAGAGCACAATATTGCCCAAGGATTTGTAACCTTACTTTTATACTCAAAGTTCGTGTCATCAGCTTTCTTTGGAAGGAACTTTGTGCCTTATTTTTTTTTATCATCATTATTATTTATGGTTTCAACAGAACACAAAATTGCTAGGAGAGAATTTAGATGTTTTCTAATACAAAATAAATATTTTATAGTGAAACACTAAAAACTAATAAGGACACAACAGCACTGAAAATAAAGAAAGAGGGACAACGTTACCAAAAATCTACAGAAATGAAGACATAATGACAATACAGTATATGTCGTTTTAGAGCTTCTCCATTTTGCTGTATACTGACTTAAGCAGGACAAAAATGCCAGTGCATTATGTAATCAAAGAGAAGGGTCTATCCGTGACTTTGCCTTTCAAGTACTGCTAGATTCAATTAGCATAATTTTTCTTTAAATGAATCCTTCAGTGATCCCAGTGGACTGTCTCTCATTAGAGCATTTAATTCAGCATCACAGTTTTATAATATAGGATATAAATTATTGGCTTACGACAGCCACAGGGAATGTCCTATATAGGATAGCCAAATAAATAATCAAAATGCAGTGGTTATAGAACTCTAGATGATAATGCAATATTTGTAATGTGTTTCCTACTCTAATAAACAGAGAGTGAAATCCTGTTGTCACTGAAGTCAGTGGGAGTTTTGCCATTGACTTATGGAGCCAGAATTTCACCCAGAACCTCTGTATACTGACATCCTGCTCCTGCACTACTTGAGCACTGAAAACTCCCACTGGCTTATAACAGTCTTGGAAATACTGGATCAAACCCTTCTTTCTTTAAAATAGCTAGGTAAGCCATCTGTCTGCTGCAAACAGTGAGACTATTTTATCAATAAAATGTATTTTTGTAATATTTAAAAAACAGACATAATTGCATTAAAATATGAATTTCAAAAAAAAAAAAGACTGAGATGTGTACTCACCATTTTAAGAAGAATTAGGTTTCAAAGACTGATAAAGTCTTTAAAAAATATTTCTGTTTTTAACATTATACTTTTAATAGGCTATAAGTACCGACAGTGTGTTATCCAAACAAAGCAGAAGGTATAGATGCAGGAGTGAATTTCAGTGTGTATTGACCATTGTTATTAAACAAACAGTAGAATTAAGAAGGGGTTTTCATCTAAAACATGCTACAGCATGGTGTAGATATGATATACTAGCCTTTAAATAAATGATTGTTTTTTCTGTCATTTGATAGTGTAAAACACCATGGATTTCCTATCCAAATTATACTTCACAATAAATTCAATGTGTAAAGTACTTTGAGAGCCTCAGATGAAAGGCATTATATAAATGCTAAGTATTCTCGTTAGCAGATGGAAAGATATAATAGAGAATAGATGATATCTTCACAAAATAGGTAATACTCTGAATTAAGGAAGTAACTTCCCCTAATCAGACAACTGAGTAATAATGTGACAAAGACACCATATGCTGTACTTTTGTGCACACTTACATAGCAATGTTACTGTTCTACTAAGATCATATTGAGATGGCGATAGTGAGAGATAAGAAGTCTCGGTTAATTTTAATATGGAACAGAAGATCTCATTCAAAGATTTCTTGCTGGCTACCTTTTAGAAAGAAACACTATTGCATTTGCCAGCTCTGATAAAGGAGTACTCAGCCTTCTACCTTTCAGTAAATTGTGCTAAAGTAAAACTGAACAATTAGCAAATCTTGCAAAGTACGGATCACCCTCACCGTTCACTGAAGTCAAAGGGCATTCAGGGTACTCAGCACCTTGCAAGAGTGCTCAACCCCTTTCACGGTTAAACCTTTATTCATCATACTAATTCCATAATACTGCATAAAGGCAGTGATAAAAATCCACTTGTTTTAGTATCATTTGTATTTAGAAGCAAGCATAGCACATTAATGAAGCTAAAAGTTGGACGAACAGGCTTAACTTAACATGTTAAAGATAAACATACATAAGTAGTAGTACATCAGACTGTACATTGAGGGTTATAATACAATAAAAATGGATACTACTAGATATTAATATGTATAGAATTAGCATCTCTTCCTAACGGTCCAATCACTGTTCCATTTTATACATACCACACACACAAATATTTACTAGATTTGGGCCTGCTCTTAAAAATGTTTGTTCATATGAATATCTTTGCTCAAGTGAGTCATCTTCACTGGGACTGATTACATGGGCAAAGGCACTTGCTTGCATATTTGTAGGATCCAATCCAATATACTTTATGTATGAATATATAAAAATGTACATCTGGAAATCCCTGTAGCTATAAATCACTGGGGGGAAAGGAAAAGGAACCAAAATACAGAAAAGTAAATTACTCATTTAAATTATTGCCCCAAGTTTCATATACATATTGAATTTTCTGATTTAATTTTTAATTAAACAGGAAAGGAAGTTTAAACCATGTCTGTCTCTCCCCCTGTCTCTATATGTATATGTGTGTGTGTGTGTATTTCAATGCAATTCAATGCAGCTTCAGAATGGTGTTTAGTTGCAAGTAATCTGTATTAAGAAAATTAGTTTTCAGAAAGGAATTCCATTATCTGTGTTGATGATGTATTTTTCTTACCTTCAGCAGAAAGACCTTGAACATTTACTCCTCTGGCTGCCAGAAAGCTAAGGCAGACATCAACATTCTCAATCTGCAATATGAACAGAAATAACAAGCAATTTAAGGCTATTTTACAAAATGTACTAGAGTGAGAATGCAGAGAGGGGAGAAAAAGGGAATGAATACTTTACATTCATCACATACTACAGCTCTTTTCCAAAGTTTAACAAGAATGATTACCGCTAATTGGAGCATTGCTATAAAGCTTTCATTGTCCACTTTGGTGCTTAAAAACAATTCATAAAGGCCCGATCCAGAATGGCATGCTGACAGATCAGCAACCCACCTACTTAACATAAAACTGGATTTTGTACACTACAAATAAGCAGCAATGAAAGCATCCATAGAGGATTAAACACTACACGTGTGTCTGGAGATGTGGGGGACTGCCTTAATGAAAGAATGTGAGCAAAAACATTCAACAAGTGTGCCAAAGAAGGTATTTGTCTGGGATGAAGTGTAATTTTGAGAAAATGATGATGTCACAGCAATGAGTCCCCGTTTGGTTTTTCTTAATATTTTTTTAAAAACTCATCTATTAGTATATTTTATGTTAACGTTTCTCTAAAATATACTTCCTCAGTAAAGGTCATCAGGATGGTGACTGCCATGGTTGGTCCAGCACATTGCACAGATACCAAGCACAGCTGTAGATGACAGGAAAAGAAGCACAGAGCAAGAGCAATATAAGGATGACAATTCTGCCTGTAAAATGAGTAATCCCAGAATAAATGTAATGACTTTTTCTTAATAGGTTAGGAAAATGGAAAGTTCCAAACAGTGTTTCTGTGAGTCACCATCCTTGGTTGTTGTGGTACTGTATTTTGTTTGTTTGTTTGTTTTACATTTCATAAATCTTGAAACATTAAACAACACATTTTAAGTTAATAACTTGGCAAGCAAAGATTTGATCTGTCTAGTTAAATTTCTATCAAAAATGGGCAAAATGACATGTTGCCAGTGTCTTCTGCAGATTGGCTTTACTTTAAGTTTTCAATTAAAAAAGCTGATGAAGACTGCATAGATAAAAGAAAAGGTTTAACCTATTTAAAATATCTATTGTTCACATCATCTAATTGTAAAGCGTATTAAAAAATGATTCACCCTCGTCTTAATGTACAAACTTGTAGGTAAACTGATAAATGCAATGAATTTTGTTTTCTTTGAACAGGCATCATTTGCACATTCACACATTTTACAATAAGATTTATTGGCACTTTTCTATCCACAAAGCATACGGGGGGATAAATTATTAGCTAATTAAAAGGTGCTTAGCCTGGAGGTTATCTTTTTTTCCCAGGCTGGAACAACACTTTTCACCTGAATAGCAATGCAAATAAATAAGGAGGAAGCCCTTCAATTATTCTGCATATCTCCTATGACTGCAGCTCTCCTTCTACTATTTGAAAATAATATTTTATAAAATGAACAGAAACTTTCTGTTTGCTTTCAAGAAGTGCACATTGAAGAAATATTCTCTAAAACCTACACAGAGAGTCTCTTTTAACACGTGGGCAATGTTTTTAAAGGTGAGAGCATGTGCCAAAAATGCTTCACGCAAAACAAATCACACTAAGCTAAGGCTGCAGAAAACAAAGATTGATAACGTAAGTTCCTTATGGATTGATCAAACAGTTTTCAGGAGCTACTAGGGTATATAGGGAGTGATGAATAATCTCTTTCCTCATCCCCTTTTTTCTGCAAATAAATACAAATAATATGCTAGCTAACACTTTTTAAAATAAATATATTTACACTAGATCTGGTGTAACTACAATGAAGTCAATGGAATTACTCTATGTTTACACCACTGTAAAATCAGAAGATGGCCATTATTTCTGCCATTTTCTAAGATGTTAATGGAATTTACTTGGGATCATTTGGCATCATAGAAAGCAAAAACAAACTGGGTAATTTAGGGCCCAATCCTGAAAACAATTGAATGTGAGTATCTTTACCCCTGGGCATAACTTTTGTGCAGGAAGAGGCCCTTAAACAATATAATTTGCATTCCTTATGCAAAAATACCTTGATGGGAAATTCTGCTTTATCAGGGAATTTAACACAAATCAAGATCTGCCTAGAGATGAACGATAAAAAAGTTGAGTTCGTCTTTCAACTTTCAGCACAAACATTGAACTACTTGAAAGAAGGCAAATTTTACCCAAATAGAAAGTCCTGGAGATTAAATTGGAAAAAAAAAAAAAAAAGGACTGAGATTGAACATTCAGCAACACCTACCTACAAAAAATTAAATCAAGGTTTCTTGACACACTTTATGATGTTACCGAGACATATTTCATAGCAATCGTATGCCCTTTATAGTGGAATCAGGAGACTGTGGCTATAAAAATCTGAACTAATTTATTGGGAACATTTGCAGCCTCTGTCACTTAATGTGTCTTAGTTATTTTTATGTGGTGTGTATATATAGTTGGGAGACTAAGCGTATTTCATAAATATAATAGCCCTAATGGTAGTTTTTAAAAGTGTGATTATGGTCAAAAAAGAAACTATAAAAATATCACCTAATTACTTCATATGTCTACTCCCTACAGCCTGTGTCTTGCATGCCACATCTGTTAAACTTACTGTACAGCTAAAGAAGTAAAATGTAAATTCCATTTTGCTTCTGAGTCCTCAACAGAACTGTAAACTACAATTCCAGAACCATTAGTGTAGGTGATAGCATACGAAGCAATAAGAACACAGCCTGGCTTTCAGACAATAGGCTGTGATTTCAGGGTAAGTCTTATAGTCAATTATTGTTTTGACTTGCAAATTGAGCAAGTTTGATATGGGGGAGTCATTGATGAAGAATAAATCAGAAGCCCTTAAATGTAATTTTTACAGTCAGTTTTCTGACAGTAATTGCATTTTAATACAACTTTAGAGAACGGTTAGAAGATTGAATAAGCCACTGGTTAATACATTCTTGGAGTCCTCACTTCCTTTCCCTTCCAATCTAGAAAAGTTTGTTTTAAAGTATTCCATTTTTAACCTTTCAGTATATCCATAAACATTACTTTAATTGCCTTCTTCTTGCCTTGGCTAACCACAGTTATTCTTTGAACTGACACCCCAACAGCCCCAAACACTTTTTATTCAAATGTACAAACAGATGAGAATAATTTTGCAATTACAAAAGTTCTAAGAGACCTCAACCAACTTCCACTCCTCAATGCTGTTTCAATCAAGAGTGGTATGGATCTCTGAACACCATGTTTATTTAAGTAGCGGGTGACATGGTTAAAATAGGCTGGGACACAGCTTTACTTCACACCAAGAGTGGAAAGTAGCACTCTATCTGCTTATGCCTCAGAGTGCACTCTTTGCATTGTGAAAAACAGGATACATGTCATGTAGACCTGACACAAACACCACAGACACCTGATCTACAAACTTTTTGTGTCCTGTTTCCTTTTCAGAAAATACTTTAACCCTAACTATTAAGAAGGATGATGTTCCTCATTAGCAGAACAAATATAATTAAAGTTATCGAGCAGTCTAGCTGAACAGAACCTGGGGTTGCCAACTGTGCACACAAATCACACAATCCCAAACACCCTTTTCCCCACCTCCTACCCCGCCCCGAGGCCCCGTCCCTGCCCCACGCATTCTCTGAGGCCCTGCCCCACTCACTCCACCCCCCCGTTCCTTCCATCCCTCACTCTCTCCCACCATCACTCACTTTCACCTGGCTAGGGCAGGGAGCTGGGGTGTGGGAGAGGGTGCGGGCTCTGGGCTGGGGCCGAGGGGTTCGGCATGTGAGAAGGAGCTCCGAGTTGAGCCTGGGGTAGGTGGTTGGGATGCAGGAAGGGGTTCAAGCTCTGGGAGGGAGTTTGGGTGCTGAAGGGGGCTCAGATTGGGGCAGTAGTTTGGGGTGCAGGAGGGAGTGAGGGGTGCAGATTCTGGCGGGGAGTTTGGGTGCAGGAGGTGGCCCTGGGCTGGGGCAGGGGGTTGGGGTGCAGGAGGGGGTGAGGGGTGTGGGCTCTGGCCTGGCGACACTTAGCTCAGGTGGCTCCCAGTTGGCAGCACAGTGGCGCTAAGGCCGGGTCCCTGCCTGCCCTGGCCCCGCATCACTCCCGGAAGTGGCCGACACGACATCCCTGTGGCCCCTGGGTGGAGGGGCTGAGGGGCCAGACAGCTCTGCACATTGCCTCTGCCCACAGGCACTGCCCCCACAGCTCCCATTGGCCGCGGTTCTCAGAGTGAAGGCAGTCCACAGAGACCTCCTGGGCCCCTCAGCCAGGGGCTGCAGGGATGTGCTGGCCATTTCCAGAAATGGCATGTGGCCACAGCAGGCAGGGAGCCTGCCTTAGCCCCAATGTGCCACCAGACATTTTGCAGCCTAAAATCTCCCGGTTTGGCTTCAGTAGCCTCCGGGAGATAGAGCCCGATTCCAGGAGACTCCTGGTGAAACCGGGAGTGTTGGCAACCCTAACAGAACCAGTTCAGGAAAGCAAAGTTCTCAAGGTTTACAGGTAGGCATACTAATTTCCACAGGAACACCAAACATGGGCCCAATTCTATCAACAGAGGTGTACATATAAATGTGTGCAGGATCGGGCTACCAGTGAGCAACTTTGCACCATTGTTGCTAATTCCCAAAGTGTTGCTCAGCCCGTTTTATAAAAATAATACATTTTTGTCACTTCACAACCATAACTGTTTTTTAAACAGAGATTTTGGTTTCGGAATCCCACAGTAATGGCTCATCATATTACACGATCTTCACATTCAGGTAGTCTATATGCTAAACAGTATTTTCAATCATTACTTCAGATTTTATCACATCATTTACAAAACATAGCTCTTATGAAAAGCCAGGGATGAATAGGTAATCACACAATAAATCTTTCATTGCCCATATATTAGATAGATGCAAACACACACACGTAGCTAGGCATACCAAAATCTATTGCTACCAATGAGTCTGTATGCTTGACAATGAAATTAATTTTCAGAGTGATCAAAAGTTTCTGTAATAATATAAATCTTTTTTCTTAAATTCAGCAATATTTGGGGCTGATTTTGAGACCTGGCTCCAATTTTGCAGACACACATAAACTCAGGCAAAACATCTGTAATTTAGAAACCAACCCGCTCTATGATCACAATCAGATAGCAAGGTCTAAATGATATTGCATTTAATGGAGCCTGCAAAGTTGTTCCCACAAACTGGTAGGCTGCTTCTAACGATCAGGTCTTTTATCTTTATATTTTTAAAAATTGCTTATCAAAAATGCATGCTTTTATTTTTGTTTGCAGTCTTTAAAAAATACCAAATGTCAAGGCTTACTGTGGATATTCGATCCAACCAAGTCCCCATATCTAAATACCACGCAAAATTTAGGGGGTTGATCATTCAGATACAGATCTATTGTAGTTAGGATCCATCCATCTCTAAGCAATACATAGTAATACCACAAATACGATACACCTAATTATTATGTATAATACTAAAGAAGATAGGTATTAAAATCTGCTGTAACAAATAAAGCACTGTAGATATGAATTGTTTTTTTTATGGGAAGCATTGTGGCATTTTAGTACTCTATAATGGAGATCTCAAACTTCATTGCACCATGACCTCCTTCTGACAACAAAAATGACTACACAACCCCAGGAGGGGGGACCAAAACCTGAGCCTGCCCGAGCCCCACCACCCCGGGAAGGGGGGTCAAAGCCAAAATCTGAGCTCTGTCACCCAGGCAGTGGGGCTCGAGCTTTGGGTTTGGCCCAAAGCAGTGGGTTCGGGCTTTGGCCCTGGGCCCCAGCAAGTCTAATGCCTGCCCTGGTGACCCCATTATAATGGGGTCGTGACCCACTTTCGGGTCCCAACCCACAGTTTGAGAACTGCTGCTCTATAGAAATAAATAACTACAGCAGACACGTCTCCACAAATGAATGAGAATACCTAATACCAGCAGTTAGTAGATTTATGGGAATAGCTCATTTGTGGGATTGAAACTCTTCAGTGACTCACCATATAGAATATGTGTATTTATTATGATTGTTTTTGCTATTACTAAGACTAGCTTTCATCTCCTTTGGTTGGCAGACAATACTTTCTCCACTTCCAAGTTTAAATTGAACTGCAAGGTACTCATAAGACAAATAATAATGACTAATAAAGCAGTATATTTGTCTATATTCATATGAAGCGCTGATAAATCTCTGCATTTGATTAGTATGCCTTCTTCTGAAGCTCACAGCAGACAGACAAAAATCTGCAAAGTTTCCTTACCTTAAAAGAACATGCACAAAGAATGTGATTACTGCCTATATGCCTGTATCTGTTAAACAGCCATGCTATGTACTGGATTCCTCAAAGTGAAGTATGAAGGTGTCTTTGTAAATATAGCATCTTCTTGTTTAATACAGATCTGCTCCCTGTGTATATTTCCAAATTTTATCTGTTTATTTAGTGATATAAGTAGTTTTTTATTTCTTTTATTTCTGTTAGCCAACACATCTTTGGAGACTGAGCTGGGTTCTGTTCTGATTCACATACTGAGCTCCAGTTGCAGCACAGCTAAAGGAAATTAGGTCATAAAGGTATCGCTACTTAAAGGATTTATCTGTAGAAACTTTATTATAGGTGTGATGCATGAGAAGGGTGAACAAAGCTTGACTTACAGGTTTCCCATTGAGTTCACAGGGCGAGCAGCTAGAAAAAAATTTTGACTTGCAAACTGAGAAAAATTTGTTCTGGCAGTTACTGAAACTAACTAACCATGGAACGCCACATATACTTTCCGTAATACAAACACACTTCAAAAGAAGTATGTAAAAGATGTATTGTGGAATTCTGTATATTTTGTGCCACAGTGATTCCATTTCTAATGTGCTTTGCTTACAAATAAAGTTTTTTGTTTGTTTTACATATCCCACCATATAAACCTGAGCTCTGAAAGTCAGATTTGGTTCTTTCCCTCTTATAGATCATTATCACTAATAAAAGTCATACAGGTCAAATGTCACCCTCATAAGCAACCTTACAAATTAAACCTCCAGGTATAACTAATGCAAAAATAGCAAACTATTCTGCTGCTGTTAAACAAGATGGAATAGCATACAGCTCATTCTCATTTAAGTTCTGTAGTGCTGACAGGTCTGGCATGCAGTAAAAATTTAGCTAGTCACTAGAATATGATACTCTGAATACACACAAGGAACAGATCTGTTGAGAAAGAAGATACCATTTTTAACAGCCTCCTTTCAGTAAAACAGATTATTAGGAAGGGGAACGTTTAGCCAGAATATCAGTGAAAGCACCTGACTGACATGTATTAGCTTGTGAAACTGTCTACCAGAAGAACACAAGAAGGCCCAACACTTGGCATTTCACATTAGATTGGACAAAACTGTAATAAATATGCAACTGGAAAAATCCTGCATTGGAAGGGAGATAGACTACTAGAAGATCAAATAGATCAGACTCTGGAGTCAATTCTGTGATCATCATTTAAAATACCTAATACATTGTATTATAGGAGATACACAACTTCATTACGGGATGAATATATTTCTTCTTGTGTCACGTCTGTCACTACTTAACTATAAGATTTTGAATAAGTTCATAATAAAGTTTTAGGGCTCTGACAGCTTACCTGAATATATTCTAACGACACAGCTCCCTTTAAAAGGACAGAGCAATGCTTTCTAATGTTAGCTACCAGAAGTAGAGTGATAGGAATGTGAAATGGTCTTTCTTAATGTATTCATTGAAGAGCACCGCCCTACTGCATCAGAGAGGCTAGTCAGGAATGTACCCGATAGAGACCCAGCCTTTAGGTTTTTCTATAGCAGCTGTTATTATTGTATCCAAATATAGCACAGAATTCTGTAGCGATCACTCAAAGCATAACAGTATCGCTACTATTTATTGTGGACCATTACAGAACTATTTTTATTAAAACAAGGGAATAGTGTCTCATGCGGATCTGCCTGACTGAGAAATAAGAGTACAAAGCTCAAAAATTACACAACTAAACTATAATTCTATTCGTTTTCAATCAGAAATATGCACAGGGTCCTCTCCTACTGCATGAATCTCTGTATCCTGTACATTCATTATAGCCCCACTGCTTGAAGCAGTGAGCCCTGGAAAGAACAGGAAAATATTTCAAGGGTGGGGATGGCCTATATTGTAATCACCACTTAAATTGGACAGTGCAACATCACTTTTGGCGAGGTCACATATACACTCACATACATACACACAGTTATTCTCTTTTTTGGCCTAGCCCACTTTAAGCCATTCTGGAGTATTCGAAAACAGTATCTTTGCTCACTTTTTTTTTTTCCATTGGCTCATACACTGCACACATCTGTGTCTTGCTGGCAATGCATTTGTGGTGTGGGAAACACCCACAGTTTTAGTTTGCCTTATAACTTTGTTCCTTTTAGGAGCCTTTTTTCAGCATGTTTCCCTATTTTGCAAACTTAAGTTTCACTAACATGCAGAATACTTATTTTAAATGTGTAGAAAATGATAAAGGTACAGTCATAAAGAGAAAAGTATTAGCAATTCTGTATTCACATTTTTTATCAGAGATTAGAATAATCAACAGCAGACCAAATACACCACACAGGTGACATACGAGTCTGAAGGCTTTTAACACCATATAGTTTTCCCAGCTATTACAACTACATGAGCTAAATAAACTACCCAGAGCTCTAGTATTTTTCTCCATTAGGGTAGTGATGGTGAGGGGACACTGAAGTAGCACAGCAAACAAGCTATAGAAGAAAACACTGTGTGCTATTCCAATTACATTGTGCGTGCATGTGCACACACACACACACATGTTATGGTTTTGCCAGTATGAGTTTTGGGCCTGATTCTCTGTTACACCCAATTTATCCCAGTGTGACTCTGCTGAAGTCAACAGAGTCACATTGGTATAACGGAATGGAAAATCAGCCCAAGTTTTTTCTTTTATCTGTCCATCCTTATGAGCCGGACTTTCCACTCAACTCAGGTTGCATTTAGGCACCTATATAACATGGCCTGATTTTCAAAACAGCTCAGGACTGAGAAGTTCCTATTGTTCTGGATGTGAAAACAGGGTGTTCAGCTTTTTTGAAAGTTTGCCAAGTCCTTTTATAGAAATCTGGAAAGTGTAAGGCAACTTAAATATAGGGGTCACACCCATTCCCCATACAATACAGCTGTTTCTCTTCTTGAAAATGTACATTAAGTGTAAATAACCAGGAATTATTGGAAATCATTAAAATGATTGGCCTCATCTTTCTTAAAAGTTACGAAGAGTTAGGTACTCCATTTCCTCTGGTAGTGTTGGTGCTTTCACCAATTTTTCACAGGAACTATGTCCCTATGGTTCATTTATGTACCAAAAAGGTGTAAAATGTTTATCTAGTATCTGGTATTTTTATTATTAATTTATTTATGGTAGCTCCCACTATGTGCTAGGTGCTTTCCACATATTCAAGAAGGGCTGGTCCCTGCTGTAACAAGTACTTTTACTCCATCTCTTTTCCATATTAAGTCATAAGATAAGGAGTAAAGCTCAGGAACTTCAGGACACAACATGGACTGGATTTCTGATCCTCTTTCTTACAAGTGTTACAGTACATCTAACTGGCTGGGTGCTTTTTGATACTGTATAGTGTACACTTGTTTAACAGGCATAAAAGATCTGAAAGTGAGCTAGTTTCAAATTGGTGAAAATGACTAATTTCATGTTGATCTCACTTCTTTAAAATGAGTGTTCTTATCAACATAGCACAATGGAAGAATGTTTTAGATTCCCAAACAAAACTTCTTGAATTGCTTTTGCTTTCATCCATGTCCACTATAAAAAAGTACATGCCTAATTTAATCAAGTTTATTACCAAAATCAGTAAATACTTCCAAATATGAACTCATGGGGGAAAAAAAAAACCTATCCAAAGCCTTGAATCTGTCCTGAAGTTATAAAAAACCTACTCTGTTCCCATGGAGGAATCTTCAGGTACCTTGATTACTGGGTCCAGTATCTGTATGCCACGGGAAACTTCTAAGCATGGATTTTCCTATGCTGAGCAGCCTCTGCAGCACTGTTGCCTTTGCCTAGGACTGTGCGGAGCACTCTCCATGGAAATATGGATTCATGCTTTTGAGGGGTGGGGTTGGTGACTGGTGTGGAGGGTCAAGGTTGGAGACACACCAAAAATCCAGTAAAAATTGCAAAAATATAGGGAAAGATCAGAATAGATTATTAGAAGATTTTAAAATAATCTAATTCCTTAGTCAAGGGTTCCATTTCCAATGGCTCCCCAATAATGTTATTTTGATATTAAATGTATTTTTGCAATTTTGCTGGAAGACAATGTTGAGTCTGAGTGGGTGATGTACATCTGCAAACCCATCCTTTTAGCAGCTGTTGTTGGTTCTACTGGGAGATTTAAGTTGGTTCTGCTTACTCACTGGTGCAGGTGGCCTGTTACCTCACCCGGATATAAGGGACATAGGAGAATCATTCTATGGAAATTATAATACTTTTCTGGATGTTAGGTATAGCCTATTGATATTCCCTGTTCCTAATAAAGTCTTTATTTACTGACGGAATAATTAAGTAAGCATTTAATGAAAATACGTAGCATTAAATTACCCAAGTAAAGTCAACCCAAAAGTCTGTTCCAATTTCAGCCAGGGCCTTTCAACAAAAAAACATCTACACAAATTAAAAATAAAGTTATTGGAGGCATTTGGGGGAGAAAATTCCCCTTAGAGAATAATAACTACTGGTATGTGGAAGGTCTCGCAGGCAAAATTTTTGAGGAAATGATGCTGGAGTTATTTAAAACCCACATACCTTCCACTTCCATCTCCAACAGATATTAAAAAGAAATATGTGACCCAAATTCATCCACCTTACACTTCGAAAGCAAAATTTTAACAGTGACCCCAGCAATGTTAAAGCAAATTAACTCCCCAAATACTTGGACCGTGCAACAGGCAGATGTACTGATCTGTTCATACAAGAATGTAAAAGGTCACTTGGAAGGTTAGAGCGTGAGTTGTATGAAGCACAACATTCTCGGCTTAGATCTTCACAGTACAGCAGAAACATGTTTATCCAATCTAACTAGGACCAGGACCAGACTGAATAATCAACAATTCAGATAATCCAGAGAATGGGAAAGTGCCAGGCTGCATCGCCATCTAACAGCCACAGAAAAGATTGCCCGCTTCTGGACCCATGTGCGCTGGTTGTTTAGTTAACGTGGAGGGTCGGATAAATGGAGTTCTACTGTAGTTCCCTATGATGGTATTTTACTCTGTGTACATGTGTGGAATTTCTCTTATCAGTAAAAGAGCTGCACAACTAGGAAGGGCAGAAAATTAAAGATAAATACTACTCTAAGGATTTGTGAGATATTTTTCTTACAGATATTACATGGTTCATAGATTCAGTGGAGCCACTGTGATTATTTGGTCAAAACTCCTCTTTGAAACAGATCATAGAGCATTCCTGAATTAATTTTTGAGCTAGAACATCTTTTAGTGAAATATCCAATTTTGATTTTAAAATTCCCAGTGATGTAGAATCTTCCCCAACCCATGGTAAGTTGTACCAGTCGTTAATTACCCTCTCTGTTAACAATATGCACCTTATTTCTAGTCTGAATTTGTCTTGCTTCAACTTCCTGTCATTGGATCTTATTATGCCTTTGTCTGCTAGACTGAAGAGTCCTCTAGCATGATCCAGTCACCCCTTAACCTTCTTTTTGTTAAACTAAACAGATGGAGCTCCTGAAGTCTATCACTATAAGTCATGTTCTTCAATCCTTTAATGATTCTTGTGGCTCTTCTCTGAACCCTCTCCAATTTATCAACATCCTTGATGTTGAACTGTGGACACCAGAACTGGACACAGTACTCCAATAATGGTCATACCAGTACCAAATACAGAAATAATATAGTTTCCCTACTCCCACTCAATATTTTTGTTTATATATCCTAGGATTGAATTAGTCCCTTTTGGCCACGGTGTTACACTGGGAGCTCATGTTTAAACATAAGCAGATACAACAAATAGAAGCACTTTGTTATTTCAGTGAGTCTGCCTATAGATTTAGATATAGATTTAGTGTTATGCAATGCCTTACTTTCAGTTAGGTACCTTTATCTAAACATTTATGGAGATTAACCAGCTTCAGAAAAGTGAAAGGCATCATATAGATGTATACCTTACTCTGTTAAACAAAATTCCTCTCCACTGGGTCAAAATGCAGACTATAATAAAGTGCCTTTTTAGAAGATTTAAACCTTTGAGGGCATTTCAGTTCTCTTTACAGGATACAGAAACAGATAAAACTATAGAGCACTTTATTCCTAGACATCTCATGAACTTTGCAAATGGAATCCATCCCAATGCCCTTTTTGCTTTCTAACCCCCACTCACTGGCGATTATATTGGAAGTTACAAAGCTACAGCATGTGGAGGAGAGACATCGAGAATTTAATATTTTCTACTGACTTGCCCTTTGGTTTCATAAGAATCAACCCTGATCTTCTAATTACACACATTCACCTTTCAGTTTTCAATGTAATTATACTTCACACTTCAGAGCTGTGATTGACTCTGCAAATGTTCAGTTCCACTTACAGCCAACAAATAATCATTCCTACAACATGTGAACTCCTGACACTCAAAAATATGCAAAACAAAAAACAAAAACAAAAAAACCCTGACAAAAAACCCCACTGAGCTCATCAGATGAAAGGTCCTACAAAATACTTAATAATTAGTCACAGTCTCTAAATATTCAAAGCATTGCACAGAGAGTTGTTTACTGAAATCTAATTACACCTCATACAGACCTATGGTCACATGGCTGGTTTTCTGGCTCTCAGGAACCTATAAGGAAAAACAAAGCTTAACCAATGTCATTGGCTTCTTTTTAAGTTCAGTGTTCATGTTATTGATTCAAATAAAACTGAAACTTAAAAGAAAATTTAAGAGGTGCAAAACCACATTAAATAAAAGAGACGGCAAACTAGACCAAAAGAAATCCAAATTTAAATCAGAAACCCACAAAAGCCGAGTGTTCAGATGGAAGGCTCAAATTCTAGTCTTCAATCATGCTATTGTACCTAAGTATTGTTCAATATTCAATATGTTCAATATTCTGAAAACTTCGTACAAAGAATGCTCTAATCTGCCATACTTCTGCACTAAAAAGAATTAAAATAGATTACACATATAAACCAACTCCTGCAGTATAGCCATCTAGCTATGTTTTCATCTCATGCTCATCAACAGGCTATCTGAGCACTCTTTGTGGGGTTTCACCATACTCTTAACACAGAGTTTTGTGCCTAAAGTCCTAGTGAAGGGGAAACGTCAAAGTTCTGTTTCAAAAGCAGTGCACTCATAAGTCTGAGCGTGAAATTCTGGCCCCCTGAAATTAATGGGAGTTTTGCCATTGACTTCAGTAGAGCCAGGATTCCTCCTTGGATGCTTAGCCAAAAAAATATTATCACAGTCTTCTGAAGCACTTGAGTTACCTGGATGTACAAGATACCATATTGTATGTTGTCACTTTCACTTCTAGCCATAGCCAAAGTTATCATATCTATGTGAAGTACAGGAATGTAAAAATGTTTGAAATAGTTCTCCAAACATTTTTAGACCCCAAAATCCAGTAGGTGTTGTTAAAAAATGAAGTATTTGGACCACATCGTCAACTATGCCAATTTACACCATGTAAGGATCTGACTGCTTACCACAGAAGGTCCAAAGACCTTACAGGTCCAAAGGGAGGCCCCAGGTTCATGTGTAAAAATGAAGTATACCTACGCACCTACATCTTCCATACACCGTTGCTGATACTGTATATATAAACCTGGGTGATTGCTCCTGCAAAAAGCTACTTTAGGGGCCTGAGGAGAAGTACTGAGCCAGAACAGCAGAAGTGACCAAAGTGTCAAAAGTACCGCTGATCTGGTAAGATCTCCGCCATTCAAGATAGCAGGGATCTTATGCTATCAACTTGTGAGATCTTGGTATGATCAAGTCCAAACTTGAGCCTTACCTTTGACTGACTCTGAACCACAACAGTGAAACTAATCCATATCCAAACACTGGGCCAGAACCTCAGGTAAGGTAAATCAGAATAGTCCCATTGATTTCAGTGGAGCCATACTGATTAATACCAACTGAGGATCTGGCCCATGCCTCCTCAAACCATGGCATGACTGTTTTAAATACTCCTATGACACCAGAAAGCTGGCAAATAATGTATATGTTTATTTAAAAAGAAAAGTGGTACTAGTCAATTGTAACTGAGATCTTGTGTACTAAGTTTTAGGTCAGAGCAAATTTTTATAGGTAAGTTACATAAAAAGTAAGAAGATTCAGTTTATATTGTTATGAACATGGTCAAAAGCCCTTACACAGAGGGGAATTAATGAACTCTGCTGAAATAAAAAGACTTTGTGATAACTTGTCTGTGACATTAGCAGATTAACTCAGTTTAGATATATCTTAGTTATATTTCCCACCGTGGGGTCATACATTGTAATATAGTTCCTTAGTGTTTAAATCCAAGTCCAAAAGACTCACACAAGCATTTGATGAAACCTGGCATTTAATACAAGCCAGTTAGGACATACTGTAAAAGAAAACCATTTCAAAACAATTTTTTGTTTTCTTGTAAAGTTTGAACTTGTGTCTTTGCCGTTCACCTAAATATCATGCTTTTTATCTGCTATTTTTAAATATGCTAAGCATTCTAGACATTCCCAGTATTCATAACAATGCTACTTTTTTGGGGGGGGATACAAGATCATAAAGATACACCACTATATAGCAGACATATTTACTATAATCCTTCTGCTACTATACTGGGAGAAATGTATTCACTGCTGTGACCAACAGGTGCTTTCTAAAATACTTGCCATAGTTCTTCTATATGTTCATGATCGACTTTAAGTGTATTTTAATATACTACACTATATAGGGTGAGTGTTTTCTCTATCTTCACTGAAACTGATACATGATTTTTTCATTAAATAGCTGCTGATTTATTCTTGGGATTAAATGTGTTCAAATGACAAGCAACTCGAAAACCTAAACAAAAGGGCTAACGAGTGCATGTGCTTCTTCTTTACTGATTAGTGCACTGTTTTCTAGCACATGATACCCAGGATGTGTTCCTGCTGAGCATTTTCTTTTATGACATCACACAATCAGATGTGAGCAATTCAATGGAATATGTAGCTCACAGTCTGGTGCGAATGAATAACTCCGAGTCGCTTTGTGAAGATAAATTGTCAAAAACTTTGTGGTTCTTTTAATGTTCTCTGATCTCATATGGTTGCAAAGAGGACTGCTTGTTTCAGTGCAGAATAAAGAGTTCCAGGGAAAAAAAACTAAAGCAGGACTATAATCGTATCAGACAAGTCATGATTAAAAATGGCAAAAATGAAATTGAGAGAACTAAAAATTCAGTACTTCCTTCCTCACAAAAATGTGTTTGCCTACATGTTTGTGCCTGTTGTATACACATATATATTATTATAGATGGAGCTGGCAGCAAAAGCTACAGCCAAGTTTCCTAATATTTTCCATTATAATGCTGTTGTCAGGTGCTTATAATTTTGAGAAACTTTAGTCCCCATTTGGCCTGAAATTTCCCATGCTGGTTTGCCTGCCTCAGACTGATTTCTTTTTTCTTTTCTTTTCTTTTTTCTGGGTGTGGAAAGTTTCAGCAAAAACATCATAGCTTAGATAAGGATTGGGGAAAAAATACATTGTTGCTGCCGATGTTTAAACTTTCTGACAGCTGTTTCACTGAGAACCTTAGTGCCGGCCTGCTTTGGAACAGGAACTGACCTGGGATCAACAGGGAGATCAACCTAGGATTAGAGAGTTGTTTTTTGCTGTCCCCATTAAAAGCCACCAAAATTTGGTCGGGTTATACGACTTTGAAAATCAGTTTGTACAAGTGCAGTAGATACTTGTCAGAGGCTGGCAGCTAAATTCTCTGAACGATCTGTCAGCACTAAGCATGCTCTAGCCTGCAATGGTTCTTCCTCATAGCTGGAGAATTCTGGAATTGAGAGCAGGGAGCTCGTCCTTCCTGTGCGCTCAATGCTACTACTGCTGGTGTCCAGGGAAAGAAGCCTATATAACCACTAGGTCAGATGACTCCCCAGAAGCTGGTAGAGAACCCATATTTTGACTCATAACATCTCTCTGTTGTAAGCACGTATCTGTGAAACCCATTGGCAAGCAGGTATCTGTCTCACATCTACCCCCTTTCTAGTGGCTGGTCCACAGAGAGAATACCAGTTACCCTGATAGAGGTGTGTGCTGTGGCGCTAAAGGTTCCTACCTTGCTGATGAACCCTGTAGGCACCAATATGGTTCCACATGGTGGAATGTCTTCTTTTTTAAACACACAAAAACTACATTAAGAGAATGTTAAGGTTACTAAGTCAAGCACTAAGAAGTTAAGAAATGCCAGACTTAACATTGCCTATGCCATTTGAATTTTGCTTCCTTGTGCATATGCTTTACGATACAGTATTTAAGACCTTTAACCACATTTGAGGAATTGACCCAGGAGCAAGCCAGAACAGAAGGTTTAATTTCTAAGATATATACAATTTTGATTGAAAAAGATGTAGAGAAGAAAAAGACTGACATGAAAAAAATGGGAGAAGGATTCTGACAAAGAAATTGATCTGGAAGAGGGGGTCTCTAAATGGGAAAACTGCCCTGGAGAACTAGATTCTGTCTCTGCCTCTGAGTGTCCCCCCGTCTGATGCTGGTCAAGTCCTTTAAACCAAACTTTTCACAGGTGGCCACTAATTGTTCCTCATTTTCTGAATGCCCAACATGAGATGTTTAGGTCCAGATTTGCATAAGTGATGAGCACTCACAACTGCAACTGAAGCAAGTGAGAGCTGTGCTTTGAACTCAGATAAAATTCTATACACATGCTAAGTACTCTGGAAAATCAGGCCCAAGTGTCTCAAACTGGCACCCAAATTAATGGAGACTTTTGCCAATATTGAAAAGCTTCCCATTCTGTGCACTGAATCAGGTAAAGATCATGTGGAAAAATAGTACGTGATCACATAAATTAAGATTGTATCACAGTGCAAATATACATAATGGGGGCATGTAAGGTTATCTGGACACCCTGAATTGTGGCATTTCCTGACCTTTGACTTTAGAATGTAAACATTCTTTTAAAATAACAATATTTTATAAAATATTCACACATACACATTGTGAAAATGGTACATATAGAGGACTTTAAGTATTTCAATAGCATTGGTGAATTACTATACTAAGTCCGTATTATATTATTCTAAGTATATAATTGGTATTTAATGGAATCAGTTCTGTTTCTTTGTGGACAAACTACACATGTAACTATTTTAATTTTTCTACAGCCCACTAAGCATATCCTTGGTGACTTGATCATTAAAAGGAGACAACAGTGATTTTTACCAAGCAATTCTGAGTTTAGATTCTTGGCCAAATTGGTAAATGCACTGATGGGTTTAGTGGAGCAATTCAGCCTGATTTAGGTACATAACAGTTTCAGCTATAAGAGAGACAAAAGGCTTCTTTCAGCCCCAATTCTAATTCCCTCTAATTCCCCAGTTTTGTTAGCCAATGTTTCCAATAAATAAACTGTATGACAATATATATCCCTGACAGATTTCCCTTGTAAAGGAAAATACCATAGAGGCTAATGAAACTGTTTTAATTTCTGCCCCATTGTACAGAGAGGACACTCAGTTTTCCAGTATCCTGACTATAGACGATCAAAAGCCTTTTCCTGCCAAGCCGGGGCATGCACAAGGGGGCAGGGGGCAAACCTCTCAATAATTGACAGGGGCAAAGAGTTCCTCCAGCCCCGGGGGGTTGCAGTGGGGAAAGCATTCTCTTCCAGGCCTGGAGTTGCGGTGGGAGCTGACAGCTCCTCTGGCCCTGGGGCCATGGTGCGGGCACAGAAAGTGCCCCCCCAAAAGCAGTGAAATTTAAATTCCTGTGCATGCCCCTGCAACCAAGTGAGACCAACACATATAGCTTCCACACCTTCTTACCTTCCCTAGTAAATGAAATGCCCTTCTTAGTTTATAGCTGTACAAGTCCATAGACAAAATCATATTGGTTTCAGCGCATACAATTCTGGACTCTATGCTCCTAGCCAGTTCTATAGCTATAGTCTAGAAGTCACTATTTAGAAGAGATGTTGGCTTTTAATAAGTGGAAAGAAGTGCATACTCAGACATTGCAATGACGGAAGTCATATAAGTATGCAGGATAGATAGGGGAAACTGCCCTGCTGTTTGAACAATACTGATATTGTGGCCTTTCTGAGAGAACTTGTGAGTGATCCCTTTTTCATGTGCCTCTATCTAGATGCATCTCAAACAGTAAAGATTTCAAAGTTATTTTAAAAACTTACAAGAGACCCATTCAGCCCAGTGGTCTTTGCCCTGCTAGTGGGAAAACAGATTGCCTTGTTTTGCTTTCCAAAATGGACTTCATAAAACTTCAGTGCTAATATCTGGGCCTTGAAGAGTAGGTCTTCTGAAAGTGACTGCCTAAAAATGGCACCTTTGCTTGGTGGATCTTTTGTGTACCCAGAATCATGCTTCCTTACAGCAGTGACTAAAACACATTTCTACTGCTTTTTTCACTTGTGTTAGCACTGCAGAGCCAGCACAGCGGAGAGAGAGAGAGATCTGGATTCTAGAATTTATTGCATACTTCTACTAAATTCCAATTACAGCCAATTGTGTACATCTGCGCAAATCCAGTGAAAGCATGGGGTTACTCAAGAAACATCGGGGGCAGAATTAGAAGGCAAGGAGGTTGCACAAGTATAACTGAGGTCAGAAATTGGCCTGTAGAGGAGGCCTCAGGCATAAGAAGGAAGGAACTCAAGTTGGCTTTCAGATTCCCAGACTGAATGTGTAGTAATGGTATTTAGGGAGGAAGTTCCCACTCCTATATTTCTTAAATATATATATATTTCCATTGTATATATATTCTATTGTAATACATATATTCTATTGTAATCTGATTTCAGAATATAAACCATTTCAGAGTATAACACACTTTAATGGAAAAACTGGCTTGGAACTACTCGGATGTGTAAACATCAATATGATATCCAGAACGTACATAACCGATTTCACTGCAATATTTACAGATTTGACCTTTGGTATCCTTAATCCAAATTCCTCATATTTTTAAAAATAAACCATAATACTTTATTTAGTATCGATTCCTCAAAACCAAAGGTTGAAACACAGAGAAGTTCTCAGCTTCTCAGCATTTCACACCAGTGCGTGCAGGATGGCAGTATATGGGTGTCATGCTATCCATTCCTCTCTGTGCAGATTCCATTTTCCTTCACTGGGCAGGGGCACAGGCGATACAATTTGGAGGTTGAATTTTGCCTGTAAATTCGATGAGGAAAATACAGAATATTTGTTGAGTCCTCTCCCCCAGAAAGAAAAAAAAAAGTTTCCTCATCTATAATTTTTATTTCTCAGAGTGGAGGGTATCACTGGGTTTGGACACAACTCATGGGTGTTAGTTGCTAAATTCACCATAAGGAAGGCAATCCAAGCTTCCCACGCCCATCCCTTCCTTTCTCCTTTCATATAGTCAAAGACTTTTAAGTTAAAAAGGGACCATTATGATCATCTAGTCTGACTTCCTGCATGACACAGGCCACAGAATTTCACTTAGTAATTCCTGAATCAAATCCATAGCTTCTGTTGGATCTAGAACATATAATTTAGAAATACATCCACTCTTGACTTAAAGACTTGAACTGATGGTGAAGCCACCATATCCTTACAAATTGTTCCAGTGGTTAATTACTCTCATTGTTAACCATTTGCACCTTATTTCCAGTCTGAATTTTTCTAGCTTCAACTTCCAAACTGTGTCTATTGTTACGCTTAGCCTGTAGATTAGAAATCCTCCACTATCAGAAATTGTTTCTTATTTAGATACTTACAGACCATGATCAAGTTACCTTTTAATGTTCTCTTTGATCAGCTAAATAGATTGAGCTTCTTTAGTCTCTTAATATAAGGCTTGTTTTCCAGACCTCAAGTAATTCTTGCAGCTCTTTTATGAAACCTTTCCAATTTGTCACCATCCTTTTTAAAGTGTGGACAGTCAGGCAGGCACACTTGCAAATAAAAACAATGATGGTTGATCTAGCTTCAGGCATACCAGCCTTGCTAGTGTCCATTCAATGAGATCCACAGAGTTTCATGTGGAACTCTAGGGACCACACTCGAACCATCAAGTGTTTCCAGATTTGAAGCATTTCACACAAAACTAAAATGTTCTTTACAAACAATTTTCACAAAGTATATAATCCCTGTTATATTAAGGAAAATATTCTCTGTACAGTCACTTTCATGAATATGGATTAAAAAAGGGGAAAACATTGATTTCTAAAGAATTCTAAGTGCAGATTCTTGGCCAAATTGGCGAAAAGCATCAAGTGGCTTGGTGGAGCAATTCTGCCTGATTTTGATATACAACTTTACTTGGCAATCTAGCCATCACGTCTCCAACACCAGTGCTCTAAAGCCAAACCCAATGTTCCTAATTTGAGAAAAAACTGCACCCTCTTTTGGACAGGGATAGGCATACCATTCTGTTCATTCAAGGAAGGAGAAGGGCAAGTGCTATTCTTAAGTGCAAAATTCTGGTATCTCCTGTTGTTCTAAATCTGGTAGATAAATCTAGATGAAAGAGAAAACCCCTTGGTGGATGGCTGAACAAAGGTGTCCTAGTTTAGTTCCCACTTGTCAATTGACAGCATGTGACAACTGAGTCCGTGAGCCCTGAAGTTTGTGGTGATCATTACGTATGTGACTCTGGTATGGGGGCCCTGCTTTTCTAGAACGCTTTTAGTGGCTTTGTGGTTTGGATTAGTGTTCTTTGTTTCTCCCAGCAATTTCTGTGTATTCAGCAATGAACATTTGTCACCCTCAATGTGAATGTGCTCCTGGGACTTTTGTGAAGAAGACTTTGATTATATTAGTGACTGTTTTGAAGGCACCATCAAAGTCTGATAAAAATTTAGTGCCATTGTTCAGGTAGAAGAATTGAAAGATTTGAAAGACCCACTGGCCACAAGCTTACTATGTGCACATTGCCAACATGAGAATGAACTGTAGACACTGGAAAGGAAGTATTTGGGTAGATCACTGCAAGGAAATAATTAAAAACTAGATTTTTAGGAACTAAAATTATGGGTGAATTACCAGCTAAGGTGTCTTAAAAGTCATCTCCGAAACAGACAAGAGTCAGAGAGAGCACTAAGAAGGTATTTTGTTTGTTGTTGGTTAATTATGAATCAGTGCTGGCAACGTGACTGGATTATATATAGAGAGAATGCGCTCACTACAGCTTTCCATCCAGTGGGCTTTGTCCACCTGTCTGAAATAAAAGGGGCATGGCCCCTTTAAGAGATTCCTCCTACAATGGGGGGCAGGGGTTGGGGGAAAGTTTACAGGGACAGACAGGAAGAGCTGGAAGGAGTTCGTGGCCAGGTCAGGAGCAGGTCACTGTGCTGCCCTTCATGCTGACAAGAGGTGGGGTGGTATTTATACCCCATGCAGCCCTGGAGAAGCCCTTTTTAACTGGTATTGGGCTGACACCACCCACAAACTTGGCAAAAGGACCAGGTTTCCTCATGATCCACTGCAAGCATTTTGCTAGTTGCACTTTTCTTTGGGGGCTGGGAAGAAATTTTTCCCTCACTTCCAGATTGGTTGAGGCAGGGTGAGGGGTTTTGCCTTCCCCACAGTGAGTCTGGGACCTGGTGGGGTAGAGCAGTGGGGTTAAGGTTATAAAGTCACAATTTAGTATGTAAAACTTGTGGCGGATGTCCAGTGTGGGTACTCACTATGGAAGGGATATGGTTATCAGATAGAATTGATTGATGAAGGATTTGAAGGAAAGCATCCCTTAAGGGAGCTGATTAAGGGAGCTGGGGGTCCTATGTCTCATACAGCAGGGAGCCAACTTCCCTCCTTTTCCTAGCCTCTGTTAAGGGAGCTGAAGTAGTAGGGTTTGGGGTTCCCACATCTGGACCAGTGGGGAGCATCAGCTGATGCTCCCCTTCTTTTACAGCTCCCTTTCACCCCATACAAGGAGAGGTGTCAGGTTCCCAGCCACGGTATAGCTGGAATTTCATTGGGGATTATATTCAAATGATTAAGGAAATGATGATGACCTGCACTTTACAATTTATTGCCGGGTACTCCCAGATATTTTACATGAATAAAGTTGCAGCCTAATTAAACCACATCCATTGCCTGCTGTGTTTTTTCGGTCGTGGCAGGACAAGTTACGTTTTCAGCAGCAGGACACCCCGGTAAATGTCCTCTTTCTTCACATAAGCTAGAGGTGGAGCAAAGATAGCTTTATTCCTGAAGGCTGCCAACGTCCCCAATGGACTTTCCCAGCACTGTGAAGTCCTGAGGCATAAGTATGTCCTGCCCATGACCTTTTGACTGCAACCAGGAGTGGGATGAGACACTGGGCCACTACAACACACAAAGATTCCCTCTACACAGGAGGAACATTAAGTGGCCCAGAACTACGAGGTTTCTAGCTACTTTGTGGTGCCAAAGAAGAAGCACAAAGCAGCCACTGTCGATCCATGCATCGGCATTTACGTACTTAACTTTTATTGTTTTATTTTACATCACACTCCACTTTTATTGTTTTATTTTTATTGTTTTATTTTACATTTTCAGTCAGAACACTTTGTCCTGGGGCACTTTTATTGAAAATGACATAGAAAGAGAATGCAATCTTAGCACATTTGGGGGGAGTTCTATGGCCTGTATTATATAGGCACTCAGACTAGATGATCACAATGGTTCCTTCTGGCCTGGGAAGCTATGAATCTAGCAATATGAAACAAATTAGGAGAAAAGTGGAGAGCTACCCTGGTGGGAGAGTTACAAGTTTACTGGGGTGTAGGAGGGGAGAAAGCAAAGGCAAACAGTGATCATCCTATGAAGTAAAAGAAACAGCAAAGTGATGCCAGGAAAGCAAGCATATGGCAAACAGCTATGGAAAAGGAAGCAGCTAGATTCAGTAGCTAGGGCACAGTATAAGCTACAAGTACTCAGGAGACTCAGGTGCTATTACCAGCTCTCCCATTACTGTATTCCGTTGGGCAAACCTCTTAACATCTCACAACCTCCATTTTCCCATCTGCAAAACTGAAGAAAATGATGCTTCCCAACCCTGGTGGGCTGCTTTAAGATCTACAGGTCTAAAATGCTATTAAAACGCTAACAAGGGAGCCAGCATGGCCTAGCACACAGAGTTCAATTCCCAGCCCCCGTGTGACCTTGGGCAAGTCTTTACTTCTCCACAGTTTTGTTTTCCCTCCTGCCCTGAACATGTGTCTTGGCTCGTCAGGACAGTGATTGACTTTTACGACTCGTCCGCATACTGCCTAGCACAATGGGGCTCCAGTCTCAGCTGGTACCTCTACTTTTTGCTGTAATACAAGCAATGAATAACAATAACTCTGTGTGTGTGTGTGTGTGTATTGTTATACAAAGTTAGAAAGCAGAGATAACACTAGATGATACTGTCCACTTTAATGATTTTGGTTTCTGTCAAAGTTTAAAAAACAACCACATCATTACTTAGTTTCATTTTACCTAAAAATCTCTCCTTATTCTTTTTCCAGTTTACAAAAAAAAACCCTTGCCTAAAAATAGGTGACTAAATGTAAACACTCTTGATAATCTCCAATTTCCACTTTCTTGTCCAGTTTCAGTAGTTTGCTAGTACGCAACCTCACCAAAAGACGTACCCAAATCTTCTCACTCCCAAAGCCTTGCCAGCAGCGAACGTGTGTAAATTATTCACATATTATTTGAATGTGAAGAAGCAGCTACAATTCCTTTGAATTGGTCTAGTGGAGCAGTTCAAAGACAGTGCAGTGTTGATATCAAATGATTGCCACAGATGAGAGGTGATGTAACTGAAAATCAGATTTTGTACCTGTCATTTCCACAACCTGCTAATGAAGTTCTCCTGTATTAAGCCTGGAGTTTACTAACCAATCAAGACAGCAAAAAATGAACAAGCTTCCATCTGAATCACAGTCAATTAAGGCTAGCTGCCAGAGAGTATTAACCTGCCTTTAGCTGGCAGCCAGTTATAGCTCAGAGAGCTATATGCCCAACATGCATATTTCTGAAAATATTGGAGTCAGTGTGTTTAAATGGACTTCAGAGTGGGTAAGCCAGGCGGCTATTTATATTCAAAAATAAGTTGGCAAGGCCT
The DNA here is from genome assembly GCF_015237465.2 of Chelonia mydas. Taxonomy (NCBI): domain Eukaryota; kingdom Metazoa; phylum Chordata; order Testudines; family Cheloniidae; genus Chelonia; species Chelonia mydas. The sequence goes on from NC_057849.1 coordinate 277,800,932, forward strand.
GTATTTCAAACCAGCTGTCCAGACACAAAGGTTCCTCTTAAAATTTGTTCTTGGGTTTATTGCCTTTCAAACTGAAGTTAAATGAAATTATCTGGATATTCAGGAGAATAGCAGGTTTGTTACAGCAGTTCACTATGTTAACTGGGACTCACGAAATTTTGTTGCTCAGCTAACTCAAGACCCTGAGCTAGTTTGTACCAAAGTGAATTGACAAGCACCAAACATATGCATAAAGGTATCAGGAAGATTAAAAGAGAATTAGTAGCTTATAGTAAACATGGGTTTGAGTATTCCACAGTTAAACAAAATAAATAATCATTAAAAAGCATCTTAACAAAGAGAAGAGATTCTAATATTTACTAAGAATATATGTTATTCTTACCATTTGAGACTGGCTCCTGGGACAGCCATTGATATCTTCAACCTTTTCATTGGCTAAAGAAAAACAATAACGTGAAAAAAACCCACAAGAATAAATGGGGGGGGGGGGAAACAACAGAAGAAGAATAGAAAACGCAAAGCAATAAAGTATGCAGGGGTTTGTTGACACAGAGCTCCCTTCCAAGTACAGTACAGCCCTACAGTAACAACACTCTTGTTAGCAGCAGTTTCTTCCACATGCACAAATCATGCAAAAGGGAAGTGTGAAGGAGGTTGCTGCTAATTCTTCAGCCCCAGCCAAATGACTGCTGACATGAAATCTTCCAAAATTGTCTTTGCAGGGTCAGGATACAGTTTCAAGGCATCCCAGAAAGTATGAGCCACGCCAATTAACAAAATGCACACATGGGAGACATATGCTTTAATGCAGCATTCATTTCTGACAATTCAAAGTGTGTAAGAAACAGTTTGGGCCATTTAAAGTATAGTACACACACACACACACACACATATATATTAAGACAAGTTAAAAACACATACATTTCAGAGATATATGGACCAAGTCAGGATGTATTATTTGGGTTCATCTGATTGTTAAATACATCCAACTTAAGTTATATATCCCTCCCCCCACCTCATGCAAGGAGTCAGCTCATGCTGCTTCTCTGAGCACAGGTCTTACCAATGATCTGGATGATTTCTGCTAGCAGAACTCCATCTGCAATGTCCTGTTGCAAATCCTTGATCAGTCGCTTGTGGCCAGATTTTGCTAGGTAGTGGTTAGCCCAGTCAGTGTAAATCTGCAGAGCAGAGGAGAAGGAAGGAGGGAGAGAGGGGAAAAGAGAAAGAAGACAATAAAAACTGTTAAGACAAATGTTGGCTTACATATGAGAACTAATCTGCATCACATTCCACTTTAAGAAGTCAGCACTAAAGGAAACTGTCTTAACATTATTTTAAAAAACACAGTCCTCCCCTCCTCTTGCCATTTTGTCTCTTATTTTAAACTTGAAATGATTCAGTTTGTTTCATGAGTGTTCAAACTCAGTGTGACCAAGAAAAAAATTCCCCTTATGACTATCAAGGAAACTGCTGTCACAGATCAATCACTTCCACCACAACCCCACCACCCTCCACTTCCATCTCTCTAAATTTACACACACACACACACACACACACACTTCAATCAATTTAAAATATTTGATTTTAAAGGAAATGGTAACAGAAATTGTGTGTGTAATGGTTCACTGGGTTTGACGCTCATGATACTGTATTTGAAATGCTTCTGCTTCATTTTATGCAAATATTCACAACTTCCTGCTGTTCTGTGACAGTTCATTTGCTCTGTTGCCTACAGTTAAGCCTGCTGTAATGTACACAGAAGAGAGTGAGAGCAACAAATGTACAGTAGTCATGTCACTGGAATTACAGCATATAGTCTGGAAGTATATTGTGTCCATTCTGCATGAAAATTAGGGGTGGGGTGAGTTTGACCAGCCCATCTTATTCAGCAACTTGGCAGCACAGAAACAACATTTATCGACACAAGGTTAAAAAATGCTAGCTGAAGGACATCCCAGAACAGAGCAAAGGGAGTGCGAATAATTGTACAGAAAGTGTGCGGATAGATACTGAAACAGAGTGCACAGCAACATGTACAGCAGTGGTCACCAACCGGTAGATCGTGATCGACTGGTTGATCCTGGAGCCTCTGACAGTTGATCGCGATCTCCAGCCGCTAAAAGCCCAGTGGCACAGCAGGGCTAAGGCAGGCTCCTTGCCTGCCTTGGTCCCGTGCTGCTCCCAGAAGCGGCCAGCATGCCCCTGAGGCCCCTGGGGGTGGGGAGGAGGCAGGGGTCTCCATGCGCTACTCCTGCCTACAAGCACTGTCCCCGCAGCTCCCATTGGCCAGGAATGGGAAACTGCAGCCAATGGGAGCTGCAGGGGCTGTGCCTGCAGAGAGGGGAAGCACACAGAGCTATGTGCCCCCTCCCCAGGGGCTGCAAGAGGTGTGATGGCTGCTTCTGGGAGTGGTGTGGGGCCCGGGCAGGCAAGGAGCCTGCCTTAGCCCCACTACACCACCTTCGGGAGCTGCCAGAGGTAAGTGCTGCCCAGCGGGAGCCCACACCCCTCCTGCACCCCAACTCCCAGCCTGAAGCTCCCTCCCAGAGCCAGCACTCCATACCCCCTCTTGCACCCTGAACCCCCTCCTGCACCCAAACTCCCTCCCAGAAACCGCATCCCCTCTTGCACCCTGAATCTCCTCCTGCCCGCTACACTCTGCCCCATCCTGAAGCCCCCACCTGCACCCAAACTCCCTCCCAGAGACCGCACCCTCTCTTGCACCCCAACCCCTTGCCCCAGCCCGGAGCCCCCTCCCACACTCCAAACCCCTTGGTCCCAGCCCAGAGCCTGCACCCTCTCCCACACTCCAACCCTCTGACTCAGTGAAAGTGAGTGGGGGGGGAGCGAGTGACGGAGGGAGGGGGGAATGGAGTGAGTGGGGCAGGACCTCAGGGAAGGGGCGGGGCCCCGGGGAAAGGGGCAGGGCCGAGCCTGGGTTGCCCTTACATTCAAAAAGTGATCTTGTGTATAAAAAGTTTGGAGACCCCTGATGTACAGTGTACACACACAGAGGGATCAGAGTCGCCTGTTGAAAGGAGGTGGAAATTACACCTCCATGTGCCAGCAAGGATCACTGCATCTCAGAAAATATTAGGAGTCTTTCCCCTGGGGTTCCTGGCAGGAAGGGGCAGCTGTGGCTACCATTGCAAGCTCAAAAGGAGTGCTATGCAGCAGTGCCAAATCCATGCCCCACCAGCCTTTTCTCAGCCAGCACTGCCCTACCTCATGGGCTGCATTGATCCCCGCTGCTCTCCACCGCTGGCCTAAGGAAAAGCGTAATAACTTACTACTGCAATAGGATCCTCTGCTGGCAAGAGACATCGTAGACTTTCCGGTAATTCTCACCTTCACTATGTACTATACACAAGGACTTTTTACAGTATGTCCATAAACAGTGATATTACCATTGGAAGAAAACACAGAAAACAATGTGTTGCACTTGACATCTTCTTCCATCCAAGGATCTCAACTCAATTTATAAGCAGGCATTTATTTAACCACACAGAATTCTGGGGAGGTAGGGAAACAGTACTATCCCCATTTTACAGATTAAAAACAAAGGCACAAAGCAGTTAACAACTTGCTCACATCACACAGGAAATCTGTGGCTGACACAGGAAGAGAATCTGGGGCTGGATCTCAGTTCTGTACCTTAACCACAAGTTCAGCATCTGTTCTCCATCATGACACAATTACTGCACCTCACCATAAAGTATTGCACTTAGAGAGAGAGAGTTTCAAAGTTCCTGGGAACTTTGATCCCATGTAAGTTCTGTAAGTTCCTGAGCACTTCATTAAAAGGCTCCCTCTCCACTTGGTAATAAGGAATGTCATAAATTACAGGATAACTTGCTTGATCTAATGAGGATATGTCAATAACTGGTTATCTTGACCTCTGTAGAACTTAAAATAATTTCTCTGTATTACATTCTGGAAATGAAAGAGGGTCTTGCTTTCTCTCATTCCCAAAGAGTACTTCTGTAAGAGTGGCCATGCTAGATTTCCCCTCTTTACCCAGAAAACTGCTTTGTACAGCACCTTGCATTTGTTAACTCTGATTTCATCCACGGTTGTGATGCCCATTCACCTGTCTTAGGAGAGGAGGGAGATGAAAAGCAGCCCCATTAAAATGTTTTTAATCTCTCTAAAACAGCAGTTCTCAAACTGTGGGTTGGGAACCCAAAGTGGGTTGCAACCCCATTGTAATGGCGTTCACAGGGCTGGCGTTAGACTTGCTGGAGCCCAGGACCGAAGTCTGAGCCCCACCGCCCGAGGCCCAAAGCCTAAACCTCAGCCCTGGGTGGTGAGGCTCTGGCTTTGCGCCCCCCGCCCCTCCCCGGCTCGTGTAGTAATTTTTGTTGTCAGAGGGGGGTCACGATGAAAAGAAGTTTGAGAACCCCTCCTCTAAAACATTTCTAAAGTAGTGTTTCTTTAGCATGTGTGGCCTATACAGAAAGCATGGTTATAAGGAGTGCTCTAAAGATTGCATTATAGCTTATGTGGAACACCATGAATTCATGATAATAAAACCTGTATATCAAATGTACAGCGTCATGCATTCTTTACTACCAGGATTTCAACTTTGAGAGATATTACTTGAAAGAACTGAAGAGAGCCATTCTCTGAACTATTACTATAGTGTACTATAATCTGAACTATTTTCTCTACTCCAAAGAAATTGGCCCACTAAACCACATGTAATTTAACATCTGACCCAATTACATTGGGTTAGTTTCATATTACAAATTTAAAAAAAAAACTTTGTCAAGCATTTCCATCTTCATGCTGCACACCCAGACATAATCAGCTATGCCAATCCCAATTCTGACAACTCAAACGATCCCTCTCACAAAACAGCAGCTGTTTTCTATCTAATATCCAAAGAACAGACAGCATCCTGCAAACAAGCAAAACACCCCAACACTTTCCCTTTTTTCAATATTTTAACAACTTCAAAGAAAAAGTTACAAAGACACCAATATTGAAAGATATTTATCATATAAATCAGAATTTTTCAAAGCAATGTCAGTGGACCACACCTCAGCAGTGAAGCACCCAGGGGATCCTTCACCTACAAAATCGTCCAAGAATGAAAAGGTTAAAATGTTGTTGATATAAATAAAATATCAAACAGCTGGAGTGGAATGTACAGTTTCATTTCCTCTTCTTCTGCAGGGATCACCACCCTCTTATCTGCCTTGCCCTCCTCCCTCTCCCACACCCCCCATTAGAGAATGCACATCTCATTCAGTCCATTCTTTCAGGGATCCAACTGTTCACAAGTTGTAAAAAATGAGAAGCATGTATGTCAGATATATGGAACTGTAAGAATGTTCTCATGCTGATGTGCTGTTTCTTTTACACCAAACTCTCTGAAGAAAATGGCATGTGAAATAGAGAAGCAGGCCTTTATAGTTCATGATTATCAGAATACCTGAGGGGCTGATAATTATCTATCTTTAAAAAGATTCCTTGAGTGTAAACACAAAATGCCCCCACACCATTTGATAGAAAACTCTCACATCCAGCATGTGCAGGACGGAGAAGACACGCAAAGACGATGATACAAGTCAACAGTTCCATCTGCTTTTTATTAGGACCCCAATAGTGTGACGTGATAAGCACCTTCAAGTGGGAGCTGAGGACTGTGACACAGACGTATCCAGGCAAGTATATTTTCTCTGCGTCCAACCATCTTCTCAATATTGAACCAAAGAGGTCATGTGTATTTTCTGCCAAAAACTAAGAACTAGCTGATTGTCATGGTTATTGTGAGATACTTGTATGGGAAATAACTTAAGAGCTATGTAAAATGTAGATCAGAGGTTCTCAAGCTGTGGTCCGCAGAGCTCCATTCAGGTGGTCCGTGGAGAGTTCCCTCTAAGGTGTGCACTTGCCGCATACGAGAGAATGAAGGGCCACCCACCTAATTAGTGGAGACGTTTAGACGTGGCTCCACTAATTAGGTGCCTGGATCCTGGAGAAGACGCACATGTAAGGTGAGGTGGTGGCCTCGGGGGGAATAGGGGTTGGGTGGCAGGGTGTAGTGGGGTGAGAAGAGGGGGTGGGGGGAATTGGGGATGTGCAGGGCTGCGGCGGCCAGACAAAGAGGTGACTTTCCCCAGCTCCAGGGTTGTGGCTGAGGGGAGAAACAGCCGCCCTTCCCAGTCTCAGCTCTGTGGCTGCTGTGGCGGGAGAGAGACCCTCCTCCTTCCTAGCCCCAGCTTGGGGGCTGCTGCAGTGGAGGAGAGAGGGAGTGACCCCCTTCCCAGCCCCAGCTTGGGGGCTGCTGTGGTGGGGGAGAGAGGACACATCCATTGCATTAGGAAGATAAGACTATTGATATTAAAATATGAATTGTGTGCTTTTATTTGTAGAACAAAAAACATTAATTATAATTAAGGGGTTTTTTTTATATTGTGCTTTTATCCAAAGTGCTTTACAATAGTTAGCTAACAGTGCAAACAACATTTGGAAAGATCATTAAGTGGTCCGCCGAGACCCTCAGCAATTTTCAAGTGGTCCATGAAAAAAAAAGTTTGAGAACCACCCATGTAGATTATTAAATTGCAAAACAATAGACATGAGACTTCTCACCTGAGGCAAGGCGGGGTCTCAAGGCTAACTCAATCAACATTGAGAACAATTGGACATTTGCAGAGACAGCACTTTGCTTGCTGTCTAGACCATGTGGAACCGAGCATTTACAAAAACTAACAAGTTCCTGGAGAGCTCTCTGAATAGGGGAGCCCCTGGGTTCAGAGACAATAGCCTGCAACTGTATCAGAGTAGAAGAAAAGGCACAAGTTGTTATCCATCACAGAGGAAAAAGGTGGATCCCAGCTTTCTAAACTTGGCAGGCACTGCAAGAATTGTCCATTGGGTGAGAAATACCTTATCAGACAGGAAAGTAACTTGTTAATGTCTATAGGCTATTGACTGAATTTTATGGGGTTTTTTTACCTGTAACTTTATGTTTCCAAATCCTTTCACTTGCTTTTATTTGAATTTCTATCTCAAACGCTGTTAAATAAACGTCAATCTGGTTTTGTTATAGACACACCTAAGTGCCTTGTGCTAAGAAGAGTGTTGAAGTGAGGTGAAAGCAGTGAATTGGGTGCTCTGCTTCTATGGAGGCAGCGGAGCGATGTACATTGCGGGTTTCCAGAAGATAAGAGACTGGCACTCGAGTATAACAAATTGGGATGTAAATCACTAGCCTGCAGGAGGAAAGAGCAGGGCACGTGGAGCCCAAAGCAGAGTGCCTGTGTTGCCAGCAGCCAGTGACTGGGGAGCATGTCCCCTTGTGGGCCCAGACAGGGCTCCGTCTCACAGTGGTCACATGGTGCTAATTCACCCTGGACACCTCATGTGACCCCAAAAAGTGTCACAGGATGCTTACCATCTTGCAGAATCTGGCACTAGACCATGTCAGCTTGCATTATTTGTTCAATTATATTTACAAAAATCTTTTTCTCCTAGAAGTCTTTAAACTGATGGACATGCTGCTTTAAACACAATGCAAGTCTAAGAAAAAAAACCCACACACACACCAGAGTGAGTCACTGCTACGCTTCCTCCCAGAGCCATCACTTACTTTACTAATGCAGTCTTATTACTGCTTGTTGGAATGAACTACCGACTTACTCATTTCCTTGACAATGAGTTTCCTCTCTTGCCACTGTTCTTTACATACACGTCTGACAAAAGACTATTCAACTTCAACATTAGGCTTGAACAGTTAACAATGTAAACAGGGAGTCTGTGTTATCTGTGCCATAGAGGGCCAGTCTCAACAACACGATAACAGAAAAGAACAAATTCTATATCTGTGTGGTCCCAGTGTCTGTGATGATTTAACTACTTGCAATGCTGAAATAGAGCAATTTGAACTAGGGCACAGGCCTTCTCAAGTTACATTGGTTTCCCCTAGCATTCTTGAACTGCTTGTCATTCTATCACTCAAGAGCAGGGGAAATTAAACAATCTTTGATACCCAAATATAGTTGCGAACTTCATTTTGATACTTCACACATTGCTGTGAGGAATACAGTAGATGCACTTGGCAGAATCTATAGTGAAACAAAGTGCTTTAGAATACTGCAGTTTAAGGAAGTGAAAAGGGGAAATTCTGATATGCTGTTTCCTTTCTTTCTGGGAGGGGGTGGTTTAATCATAAATCACTGGTTCTATAGCATACCCACTCCAATTTAATTAATTAATTAATCTGGGTTGCTGAAAGTTGTGCATATCCTGTGGAATACAGGGGAAATGTCAAATGTCAAATTGATTTCACATCTGTTATCAGCCAAAATGAAGTAGTAATACACTGCACTTCTGTAGCACCCACCATGCGAGGATCTCAGTGTGCTTTACAGGCATTAATAAATTTAGCCTTAATATCCTTGTGAGATAGTTAAACATAATGAATCTCTTTTTAGGGGTGGGGAAACTGAGACACAGAGTGATTTAAGTGAATCACTCGAGGCTGAGCAGAGCTGGGAACATAACAGATATACTAATTCCCAATTCTGTGCTTTAATCACTTTGTGTAAATGCTCATATATTAGACAGTCTTATAAACAAACAGTGGTAAAATCCATATCCTGTGGTTTGAGGATCCATCTGCAATTTTTGCTTGCTTTCTACAGAATAGAAGCTTTCAAATTTTAAAAGGGATCTTTTAAAAAGTGTTTACTATTGAGAAGACATCCTTCCTTACAAAAGTTAGTCTATTGTACTGTCACGCCATTATGCCAATGTTGCTCAGTGAAAAAAGAGCTGTAGCCAACTGTTACAAACAGCAAGGAGATATTAGACACCTTCTCCAGTCATTGAAGTTGGTAGTCTATAAGAGTCTGAAGAAACAGACACCTTCTCTAGCTACCAAAATATATACCAACCTGGCATTCTGTCATTGACTCTGGTTAATTATTGCCCCCTCCACAACCCCGTGAAGTCCCACTCACAAAGGTCTAGACACAAATTTTTAATATGTAAGGTAGAAAGGGGCAGTGGGGTAAACTGTAATTCCACTGCTGTCATAGTACCCATACCCCCTTCTTATTTACTTTAGCTTCACAGAACTAGTTAAATGCAACTCAAGTGAAGTCATATTTTTAAAAACCCTTTATTGCATTTTTCCATGCCTGGGCCTTACAAGTATTTTTAAACTTATTTAAAGAGGCAATATATAAACTGGGCAACTGTCTGGAGCACTATGTTTCCCTGAGACCTGATCAGTAACTGCCACCCACTCCCCACATCCAGATATACAGCATTTAGCACCTGCTATAAAAAATAGCTGCATTTTGAACAGCATGAGAGAACTCAAACACTGTCTCAATGCCCACCATATCCTTCCCTACCACCGCTGTCCCCCCGCCTACACAAAGCATCTGTACTACGCTATTTTTAACAGCCTGTTTCCTAGCTGCCTATATTTACCCACAGAATACGGCATGGCCAGCAGCAAGTTCTGGCCTATCAATGTGCCTTGACTTAGAAAGGACATCTATGGAAAGACTGAACAGAGCCGTTCAGTCTTTGTGTCCATCGAATACTTAGGCTGTCTATTGGAGCAGCCAACAATTTTAGCAATGTTTGTAGTGCTGCGTCCTGTCCAGTGGGCACTTCTGTGTTAGGAACATGACTGAGACCAGCAAGTTATTTTAGCTGGGCCAGACAAGACTTTCAATAAGAAACGACTTTTGGGGCCTAATTCTGCACTCTTTGGTGAAAAAACAGAGTGGGGGAGTCAATCAGGGTCCAGACACCCCAAGAGGAGAGCAAAAGTTTTAAACTCTCGAAATAAGCAGTTCAACCAACTGATTGCATACTATGTCATTGTACTATAAAATATGTCTAGTAAGGTCTCTTATGAAAGCTTGTAATGTTCTGAACTTGATGGCCATGTATATAGACCATGGTTATGCATTTATATATTTGTGTATATAGAAAACTGTGCTCATAAACTTCAGTTACACCTCAGAGCAGGTGAACCATCAGGCAGCGAGGGGCTCCTCTCACACCATTTGTTTTCATGAAACCAGCTACAAGTAACTATTCATTGCCCAGCCAAGGAAAGGACCATGGTGGACCATTAGAGTTATTGGAAAGACACTGAGACAACTCAAAATTGAAAAGAACATCCAGGCTGCAAACATCAAATCTGGAGGGAATTTTCTCTTCTAATTAACCATGAGTCACTGTGGAATGAGGGGGGCGCGGAGGTAAAGGCCTTTGAAAGCAGGTTGGAACTGAGGTTTTTTATCCAGAACCTGAGGGCCCGCCTCTAGGAAGGAGACGGTCTGTGAACACTGGATCACTCCTATAGCTAGGAGGTACAGGGAAAGTGTTTTAAGGCAACAGGTACTTGTATTAGAAAAGCGATTGTATCTAATAGGAAAGTGTAAAGCCTGAGGTTGCATCATTACATTTCTTTTCTGTGTGACTTGTATGTGTTTGCTTTCCCTTAGGATTTCATCTCTGAATCTGTAGTTCTATTAAATACACTTTATTTATCTTCATCCCAAGCCAGCCTCTGGTGTGCAAACTGTGTGAAGCGTATGTGCCAGTGTAAGTTGGTATCTGGGGGTCTGGTTTCATGCCTTCAGGGCTGACCAGAGGAGAATGGTCTGAGTGTCTGGTAATTAAGAATTCAGAGGGAGAATGTGTTTGGGGAGACGCAGGACTGGAAGAGCTATTGGTGTCACTCTAACGAGGCTGGTGAGAGCCAGGATCAGACCTGACGCTTGTGGGTAGGCTATTGGCATCAGGGAATTGAAGCATAGCTGCACAGCACAAATGCCCCTGAAGTTAAAGGGCAGGTGGTGACAGATCCCCTTACTGGTCTGGGTGGTCCCCAAAACATCACCGAGGGCAAAGGTAGCTTTATATTACCTTAGTGCCTCATTAAATTCAGGTGCCATCCAGTGCCCTGCCCAACACTCAGAATAACCAAGAGCAGCCTCACAGATGCCCTAAAATATGCCTGGCTGCCCACAAGGGCCTATTGCAATAGTCAAGAACAGTTGGGTTGCAGTGGTGTTCTGGCCATGCTCCCTCTGTCAGGGGCTGTGAGGGTGTTGTGTAGACCAAGCTATGCTGGGTGTTTGCTGGGTGGATGCTGGGTGTTTGCTGTTCAGGTTACTCCCTACTCAGAGGAATTCTCCAGTAAGCTGATCTAAAGCCTTTACAGCTCCTTTGTGGCACGCTGGAGGGCACCAGAGAACCAGGCCCTGAGTCTCTGCCAGTATCGACTGGATTTGAATCAGAGACCTAGGAGTCAAAACCTCTGATCTCAGACACAATCCATATATTGTTTGGTCTTCCAACAGTTACAGTTTAAGTAGAATAGTTAAGCACATCAACCTGCTAAATTACTTAACCCTTGTACTAAGCTAACAGTGCCAAAGTTTTTACTTCAGCTAATTGTTAAAGCTAAAATTAGCGTGGGTCTGCAATAGTTTATTTTTCTCTTTAAAGAAAGAAACTTTCAGAGATAAAAACTGGAATATCAGATTTAATTAGACTAAAAATATTAAAAGACTGAGCTCAACCTCAACAGAATGGAAGGAAGGCTCCTGCTGTGCTGAAAATCAATACTGTAAAATGCTGTAAATCAAATGCATCCCAGGTGTATGGCAGCATCCTGTCAATTGCAGGCAGCAAAAGCTGCATGCAGTAAACATGTTATTTTTAAATATTGCTTTCTCTTCCGTCTCTCCATCTGGCTTTCCATATGATCATTGAGAAAACAAAAAGTTCTTTGGGACATTATGTGAATCGCGTGAGAGGGGAAACTATTAAGATGATTCAGCTATAAATCCAGAAAATGAAAACAGAGTGATTTAAATTATAGGCAAAATGGAAGCCAATGCTTTTCATTTAACAAAATATTCAGTAAATTATAACCTGTAATTCAGGTTTCTGAATCCCAGTTGAGCAAACAAGGACAATTACTTGTTAATGAATAGAAACTATCTAAAGAGCAAAATAATTGAAACATCAGGATCTTTAACTTTTGATTCTACCTTGTAAGTAGGAGTGTGCATTCATTAACAACCTTCAATGATCCTCAGTTAAAAAATACAATTTAATTAACTGGAACTTCACCAATCACAGTTAAGCAAAAAAGCAGCAGCAACCCTCCGTAAAGCAGCCATTGGCAGTCTCTGGAATAGGTATCTAATCCTTCTTGGGCTGATATACATTTCCAGGTACAATTTCAGTCTGTGAATCCAATCATTCCAGTAACTTTTGGGGTGACTTACTGCTTTCCCTTTCTTCACATTTCATACCAAATCCTGGCTCACCTTTAGCTGACCACAAGTGCTAGAGACCAATATACACCATTGGTATCAAAGACTTTCCAAGCTTTACCCCTCAGTCAGATGAAAGACAACAAAACTGGCAGATTATGTGTGTGTGTAGGGATTTGTATGTGGTAAACATAAAAAAACACCACCCCACCACCCCCCAAAATAACAACACCCCTTTTCCTATATAACCTAACAATATGTTCATTCATTGCAGCGAGATGGATTAACTTTTTTTATAGATTGATCACATCATTGTTTTTACTAGCTCGCTGCAGGTAACGTATTATAGGTCCCATGCAGTAGCTGCGAAGTGCCACAGGAAGGAGCTAGATAATCGTATAGTAGCTGCAAAACAATCAAGCAGACATGTGCTGCTCTGCAGACCTGTTTTATGGCAGTGATGATACCACGAGACTATTAATAATAGCACTGAGCCTTCAGAAGTAACAGGAGGCAACACTAGTCATCACATACAGAGATTCCTAGAACAATTTTAGTCCTGGAGATTTCTCATTTTAAATACACCAGATTTTGTCTTTAGATCTCAGTTCAGGTTCAGCATTCCTTGTAAATATTAGGCCTTCAAATTACCTTCCAACAATCATTTAAAACAGAGAATGCACTATTTACCATGTATGTTTGCATTCATATAAAACACGGATTGAAATCTGATTCAGCTGCATCCTCACAGTGCATTTCACTACAATGTAGATGCCTTGGGTTTCCTGCAGGGCATAGGTGGTGCCACAAGGGATACTGCTCAGTCTCCAGGGCAGGGGAAGAGCCTGGAGTGGGCATAGTGGTTGATGGAGAAGCACACTAGCTGCATTGCATATTGTAGCATAAAGTAACCACAAATTAACCATGATAGAGTCTTCCCTAAGGCATTAGGACCCAGATTTTTATGGCTGTTCAGGTGTGGTAGGGCTCAGTGTTGCAATGCCTAACTGGTTTAGGAGCCTAAATTTCATTTTAAAAAGGGATTTAGGCACATAGGAGCCTGTATTCCATTGACACTCAATGGGATTTAGGCTCTTAAGTGCCAAATCCCCTTTTGAAAAGGAAATTTAGGCTCCTAAATCTATTAGGCACTGCAACACTGAGAGAGGCAATGCTTAAATACCTGCAAAAATCTGGGCCGGTAACAACAAGGGGGAAAATGACACAATAGAACCAAACCAGGGGTAGTAGAGTGACAAGAAAATAATGGGATTGAAAGGAATGGGATGAAACTGAAGCACACACGCACATGCACACATGTGTGTGATATTCTTTCATTATAAAAAATGTCCATTATTAGTGCTGAGGGAGTTAGTGTTAGTTCTGTGCTGTGCACTGCCAAATAGATCTCCTCCCCCACAGACTGGGAAACAGAGCTGGGAGGGCAGGGAGAAGAAGGTGATCTGGGAAGGAGCAGTGTTGCCATTGCCAGCCCAGAGGAGGAGGTGTGCAGCAAAAGGCACAGGCAGTAGCTCTCTAGGTGTCCTCCTGTGAGGAAGCAAAGGCTGGTTCAGGCTGCTCTGCTGGAGTTCTTACTTCATGCCTCCGGGATGGGGCAACTGGAGCATGGGATGCCCTTCTTCTTGCACCGACACTGCTGGCTTCCCTGAGGCAGCAGCCATGGTTGGCTCTGGCTGCCCTGCTGGAGCTCCTGCTCCCCTCCTGTCACTACATACGTGTCGCCATACATTCTGACCTTCCATAGGGCCAGTCCATAACATGCTTAGAGCTCCAACATTAACGCAAGAATGGGAAGGACCAGAGTAGATAAATCTTTTGCTAATAAAATCGGTGATTATCCCTTTTGGGAATGAATGAAATAATCTAATTGGTCTTTACAGCATTTATTCTAACCTTGCATTACTCTCTTGTTCAAATCTCTGAAACATCTGTGTCCTGTCACGGCTGGGATAAGTTCCATATCTAGTCTCTTATATTCTCTTTAATAAATCCACAACAGGCAGAGTTAAGACTCATGCAAAGGGTAAACAGAGCTGCATTTACATAGGCTTTCCTTTGGGTCACAAAATATTTCTGATGCATGTAAAAATAAGTGGAGTAAAATAATTCACAAACTCAAATGAGACTCGTGATTGTGAAGTGATTTGCAAATTAAAAACACCCTCCATTTTCAATTTCCTTGCTATTCTTCAATTTCCTTGCTATTCAGATGGAACCAGCCACTCTGCCTCAACCAGGCTATGACTGGATATAGAGGGCACTAACATCATATAAGCCACAGCAGTGCCATATAGCACTGAGCCTAGAAGGTTTTATGGTGAAACTTATTTACTAGGCAGTAGTAAATAAGGCTGAAACCAGTGTAAAGTATAAAGTCTTTTTTTTTTTGCCCCCAAACTCTGAGACTTGAAAAACTGGTTTGGTCTGAAAATTGTGAAACTTTGACGGCTTTTGCAGTGTGCCTGGAATGTCATCATGTTTGAGCTATTTCAGCTCAAGGGAGAGAGCACGTTCTAGAGTCTGGAACACCCTGCCAGCAGTCCCCTGTCATACATAAAGAGAGGAAACTTGCTCAAGCACCAACTCTGACCACAGCTCTGGCAGTTCATCACATGGAGAGAAGCAGTGTCTCAGGTAGACAGGTCTTTAGGTTATTATGAACTGGTGATAGCCTCTCCATATTTAAGGTTCCAACTATTTTCTAATCAGAAAGCTGATTTGATCTCCCTTGTAACTCTAATCTAAACCACATACATAGCATATGTTCTTGTATTATGTGCTATTATACCATTGTAAAAAGGACCTATTTTCTAAAACGGCAGAATTATATGATTTGTAAATCAGAAATTGGACTTGGAGGTATGGTGGAGCAGGACTAAGCTGTGCTATTGCCTGGCATCTTTTGAGACATTGATTAAAATCCCAAACAACTCAAGCATGAAAATTCTATCTAAATCTCCTAAACTAAGAAATTGTAGCAAGGGATAAGCAAATCACGTCAAATAAAATAAGAAAAATCCTAAAATTTCACTCAAAGCTTGAAGAAGAGAATATGCACTCCACTTGCTTTGGGGTTTAGTTAACTTTTTCACCCACTGTTGTTTTCTCATTTTTTCTGCCCATCAACATTTCCTGGTTCCAGCCAGCATATCACAACAACATGACATTAACATGGCTCACATTAAATGGTTTTATAACTGACAGGTCTCAAAATGTAATGGTAAAAGAGGAATCATCATCACCATCGAGCGGGTGTGTTTCTGGTGGGGTCCCTCGCAGACAGGTTTTGGCCTTATTTTATTAAATATGTTTATCAATGACCTGAAAAAACCCCCATAAAATTACCACTGATAAAGTTTGCAGATGACACATAGATTGGGGGAGTGGTAAATAAGGAAGAGAACATCTCACTAACACAGAGTGATCCAGATCACTTCGTGCGTTGAGCGCAAACAAGCAATCTGTGTTTTAATATGACCAAATGTAAAGTTATACATCTAGGAACAAAGAATTCTGGTCATATTTATAGGATGGTGGGCCCTATCACAGGAAGCAGTGACTCTGAAAAAGACTTGGGGGCCACAGTGGAAAATCATCTGAATATGAGATACCAGTACAAGGCAGTGGCTGAAAGGGCTAATGCAATCCTTGGATACACATACAGGAGAATATCAAGTAGAAGTAGGGAGGTTATATTACCTCTATATTTAGTACTGGTTTGACCACTACTGGTAAACTTTGTCCTTTTCTGATGTCCATAATTCAAGAAGGATGTTCATGTATCGGACAGTGTTCGGAGAAGAGCCATGAGAATGAGTAAAAAATTGGAAAACATGTCTTACAGTGAGAAACTGAACAAGCTCAATCTATTTGGCTAAACAAAGAGAAGATTAAGGGCTGATCTGATCACAGTTTATAAGTACCTACATGGGGAAACAAATATTTAATAATGGGCTCGTCAAGCCAACAGACAAAGGTATAACTAGATCGAATGGCAGTAAGTTGAAACAAGATAAATTTAGACTGGAAATAAGGCACACATTTTTAACAGTGAGGACAATTTATCACTGGAACATCTTACCAAGGGTTATGATGGATTCTCCATGACTGGCAATTTTAAAATCAGAATTGAATTATTTTATAAAAGATATGCTTCTAGTTCAAATAGGAATTAATTCAGGGAAGTCCTATGGCCTGTTTTATACAGAAGGTTAGCCTAGATGGTCAAAGTGGCCCCTTTAGACCTTAAATCTATGAATCTATTAAATCAGACAAAAAGGGTGAAAATTTGGGACTTTAGCACACTGCCTTAGTTTCTCTGCATGTAAAATTTGGACAATATTGTAAAGTGCTCTGGGAACTGCTCTAATTTTGTGCAAGCAATATCATATAGTTCTCCAGAAACAAAATTAGAGGTCAAATTGAGGCTCCTTAAAAATATTTGAATCTCAGTGATGACATCTATGATAGAACGCTGACTTTACTGGGTTTTGGCTCAGACACTGAGGCCTCACATCCCATGTCATGTATCAAGCTAACATGGGATGCACTTTGTTCCATATTTCAGCAACCATCACGCCAAAGACACACTGTGATATAAATGTGTGAGTGTGGTACTAATCATAAATCATAAGCACACAAAGTGTCATGAGATGATGTCCCTCAAAAATAAGTTTTGTCCTTTATTTTTCATACAGTTGTCCTTTCTCTCCTTTAAAAATAGAAGTCTGTTCTTGTTAAGGTGCTTTCAATTAATCATGCTATCAGTGACAGAACTTTAAGCAAGTGTGTTCTGAAGGAATATTTTGAAATCATACAGAGACCCAATACATTTTTATTTCACTTTTACCACATTTCAGTACATGGAAACTATAAGCTGGAGGGGAAGCAGAAGATGGAAATTCCAAGTCAAGCTGCACCCAGAGAATGCTTTGAAACAGTTGAATATAGGACATTGTTCTCTGCTTTCCCTTTCCAGGTAGTATATGCTCACTGTCATATTCAATGTGAACATCTCAATTAATATAATGTTTTATGTTAATACAGTAACAGAATTCTCAGCCGAAAGCTCCATGATAGAATCTGCTGAAGCATTGAAGATTCATCTGTGTCTGTTTAACGAAGAATGAAAAAAGATGTTCTGTACACTGAAAGAAAGTGGGTTGGGATCTGCTTCTTCAGCTTGTGGGGTTTTTTTAATAAAACAAACCCAGATTCAGCCAGAGAACTCTTAAGTGAGTCTCTCAAAATATTATGTGTCTGTGTATTGTGCATGTGAAAGTACTATATTTCCCTCAATTTGGTTAAATCTTATAAATCCATAGACATATGCACTCAAAAATGGATATTTATACAACACGACAGGAAAAGCATGCAGGTAACATGACTCCAGTACAGATGGACGTCAAACAGTAAGCAAGTAAAACACACATGTATATAGGATATGATTTAATTTGTGCCCCAAAGGGATGCTTCACGAAACATCTGAAATAAAGTGTGGCTGTAAAATACGTACTATAGCATATGAAAAATAAAGTGGCTTGTGCTGTAACCCATTAAAAATATTACTACATCCTAAAAATGGTACATATAATGTTCACAATGATCAGTCATATTTAATGATACAAAACAGTCCTGTAAACAATAATCTAAAAACAGGATATTCTAATTATTTGCGGTGGCACGCTCCCAATTCCAATCAAACAGCAACCACAAGAGGGCACAAGGCAATAACTGCATAATCAGCATGGCGATAAAGTTTGGAACACAACCATCCACAAAGAAAGGCACCCTTCTCTTTTTATCAGATATAAAGTGAAGGATATTTAATTACCATAGAGTGCATGTGTAACAGAACAAGTCATTCTGTTCCACTGAAGAAAAACTCGCATTCTTAATAAAGCAGATGATTCTTAATTTATTGTGTATTTTAGTTGGTTGTGAGAGGTTCACAGATGTCCTTCAGCCATTGCTAGTAAAAGGCTCTTTTTTTAAATTACAGAGAAAATTGGAGGGATTCCTTAGTTTGATGTTATGAAGAAATGATGACTCAACAAGTAGGCCAACACTCGAGAAATTTTTTTACCTTTGATCTTAAATCTGCAGATTCAGAAAAAATAAAAGGTTTCAGAGTAGCAGCCGTGTTAGTCTGTATCTGCAAAAAGAAAAGGAGTACTTGTGGCACCTCAGAGACTAACAAATTTATTTGAGCATAAGCTTTCGTGAGCTACAGCTCACTTCATCGGATGCATTCAGTGGAAAATACCGATGAAGTGAGCTGTAGCTCATGAAAGCTTATGCTCAAATAAATTTGTTAGTCTCTAAGATGCCAGAAGTACTCCTTTTCTTTTTGAGAAAAAGTAAAAGTTTTACTACCTAAACATTTTAGATATACATGCTCCAGGCGACTAATTCATTATGAGCATAGTTACTGAAGAAGTTAGCAGATAAATGAGTAGCAAATATGTATGACTTTCTGTACTTTGACTAAGGAAAGTAGACAACCTTGGCTCAACTTGCATGACATTGTGTGGATCCTGATTGTGTTGAACTGAACAAGTTCTCCATTGCATACAAGTCCATACTTCATGGCCAGCAGCAGCAATCTGAGGTGGTTGTTGTTCTGTGTTAGCCAGTGGATTTTATATAACTATCTATTGTGACCACAGAAGGAGAATGTGCATGATGGTCTGCCTTACCAATAATTCAATTAAAAAATACCACAAGAAACACCTGACAGAGCTTTGAGAACGAAGATGTCATCCATCACAACCCCTGAACAATTTTTCTCTGACTCTTCTATATTTGGCAGGAGTATGAAACCTTATTGAGAACTTGACAGAAATATCAACAGCAGTGAGTAGAAGGGGTAAGCTTAGAACTCATGGCCTCCTTTCTCCCAACCTTGTGGACACTTTTCTAGGCTACAGCTCACCTTGAATTTAGCCCTTTGACTTTTAAATATGACAAGTGTCTTTCTGTAAAGCTGACATATTGCTCCATAATGGGAAAATTCAAGCAGTATTACACTGCAGTGCAGGCTATGTGTGTGATAGACCACATAATCAAACCCCGTGTAATTAATATAGAATCATAAAATCATAGGCTTAGAAGAGACTGCAAGGGTCATCTAGTCTAATCCCCTGCCATGATGCAGGATTTGTGTGTCTAAATCATCCAAGACTAATGGCTAGCCAACTTCATTTTGAAAACCTCCAGTGAAGAATGACTGCACCACAACTAAAGGGGTGCAGAGTTTGTAAAGGTACAAAACCTGGGTGGGGCAAGTCTCTTTGTTCCATGTAGCAAGGTAGCCAGCACCCACCCTCCCTCCCCTAGTGGCAGCAAATAGCAGGCTGGGTTAGGACCTGCTATGGGCATTACGCTAGTCGCCCCTCTTAAAGAGGGTCTGGGAAGGAATTTTTCCCGCACCACCAGAATTGGCTTTGGTGGAGTGTGGTTTTTTCACCTTCCCCACAGCAGGTGTGAGGGAGGACCTTTTCTGGTGAATAGAAAAGGTGGTAGGCCATATGTTGCAACTTATTTTGTAAGGTTGGGCGGATCTTCAGTGCAGGTACTCCATAGGGAGGGCAGCCAGTGACCAGATATATGGCCTCATAAAGGAACTGGATAAAGGAACAGAACGGGGGAGGGGGTTCAGGGACTCCTATGATTGTTACGGCAGGGAGCCAACCCCCCTCTCCCCCCCATTCTCATAGCCCTCCTTAACCCTCTTACGAGGGTCGTGGATGGTAAGGTCCAAGCCATAGGTCGGCTGGGGGACCTGGATGGAAACAAAGGGGGGCTGGTGGAAGCCCCGGAGACTTGATTTGAATAAGCATGGATTAAACAAAGGGGGGCTGGTGGAAGCCCCAGAGAATTGATTTGAATAAGCATGGATTAAACAAAGGGGGGGCTGGTGGAAGCCTCGGAGAACTGATTTGAATAAGTATGGATTTGCCTGCACTGTTCACTTTATCTGCTGCATAGTCCCAGACAGCTATATAATAAAGTTGCGGCCTGATTAAAACCCGTAACAAATCTCCTGTCCTTCTTGAGGTGTACCTGGACAATCTTCCACAAACTCCCAAGGCAGTTTGTTCTATTGTCCTACTCTTCTTTTTCCTAAGATTTAATCTAAATCTGCTATGCTGTAGTTTGATTCCATTGCCTCTTGTCCTGCCCTCTGTGGCAAGAGAGAACAACTTTTCTCCATCTTTTTTTATGGCAGCCTTTCAAGTATTTGAAAGAATATGCAGCAAATATTAGTGGATTGCTTAGTAGAGAGAAGGGTTATTTTTCTTACCTGGTACCAAATACTGAACAATTTAAGGAAATAGAAACCTGCCCATGAGTAACCCGGTGGCACAAGAGTATTAATAACCCTGTGGAGAATTTATATGCCTGTAATAAAGCCTTACAGTGTGGTCATGGACATTCAGTGCTATGGGCCTCTGCTGTCTAAATATATTGTTATTGTTGTTGTTGTTCCAATGTCACAGTAAATAAACCCAGCTGGACTACCCACAAACTACAGCATTCCTGGCTCAAAGTTCAAAGAAAAGAATAATTAAACGTTGCCCTCTTCCCATGCTTAAACAGGTGTGTTTGCACATGTTAAGTATACTTGCTAGAAGTCAGTTTACCAGCAGAATGCTTAATGTAATCACCTTTTCCCAAGCACAAGCAACATCCTCTCTAACCCAGCAAGGATGTCAAAGAGCCAAGACTAGAGGCTGCAGTTTACAGTGAACATAAACAACATTCATCTCCCTAAACACAGGAATTAAAACATGTAAAGATGTTTTCCAGTTGGATCTTATATTATAGTTTCCAGGCCAGAGTCTCCTCTAACTTGCAGCACGGTACATCAGAGCGACTCCACTGAAGACAATAGATAAGCAGAAGCCAGCTTTCTATGTTTAGGTTAAGGACTAGGTTGGGATCCATCCTTGCATGGGTACACAGGAGAAGGGCAATCCCAGATGGAGGCACAACACCTTGTATGGGTAACACAAGGGCCAATTACAATAGCAGCCCCTGTGATGGGGAATACTCGCTTCTGTCTCTCTCTGGGAAGCAAGTCATCCAAAAGGAGGCTCTTCCTGCCCCCTTTGAACCAGCCCATGCATCACGCATCCCTGTGGGAGACTGTTCCCCTGGGCTGGTGCAGCTCTGCATTGACCCTTATGCAGGATTTTGTGCAGATTGCACAGTCTAGCCCTAAATTAGGAAGATTTGGCCCATGGGCATTTTCTATGGGCCAAATCCTTAGAGGTGCTGAGCATTTGCAACTTCCTTTGACTTCACAGAGAGTGGGCTGTGGGTGCACAGCATCTCTCACGATTTTGGCTTTCACCTCCTGGAGGTGTTTTACAGTTAAGAAACCGCACTTTTCCTTTGCAATGACCATTAATCTAGAATATTGACACAATAATAATGCAACGGTAATAGTGTCCTGTTCACTGAGAACAAGATGCATATGATTAAGACACAAGCTTTTCCTACAATATTTTTAAAAATAGAGTCTTTGATTTTACAGCCTGCAAAGTTCCGTACATGGAATTCTTAAAGCTACGCATTAAAGTCAGACATACAAATGGAAACAGTCTTGTTCACCAAAGCATATTCTGAGCACATTGCTTACATGAAAATGTTATGCCATATCTTGCTTGCTTGCTCGCTAAAATCCGATTTGCCTCTGGACAGGAAATACGCTACTGTGCTAATTCCATTCAAAAATTTGAAGCACTCTAATCCCTTTTTACTATTTTATAGGGAATTGGGTTGCTCATTGGCTCTGGCAGTTTTCAATGTCCTTCCCTTGTAACGGGGTGCCCGCTGTGCCCCTGCGTATCCAGCCGCTTGGCCCCACTCCTCACAGACTCTGGAACAATCCAAATTGGTGAAACTCCCATGCTCTTTATTTGTGTCAGTTTCCCACCACCAGTTTTCTACTATATACAGCCGTGGTGGGCAACCTGTGACCCATCAGGGTAATCCGCTGGCAGGCCACCAAGGACGTGCTGGCTGCGCTTCCCGCAGCTCCCATTGGCTGGGAACAGAAAACTGTGGCCACTGGGAGCTGCGGGCAGCCATGCAAATGTAAACAAACTGTCTGGTGGCCTGCCAGCGGATTACCCTGAAAGGCCATGTGCAGCCCGCGGCTCGCAGGTTGCCCACCATTGATATATAGGCTATTTACAATGGGTTGGCCTAACACAGGCCTAGTCAGTAACAGAGTAGCAGGCTCCTACCTCTCCCTGAGCCTCCCTTTCCTCCTGGTCTCTGCCGCCCTTTTCACTCACTTCCTCCCACCTGAAAGCTCCTTCCTAATGAGGCTGACAGAGGCAGTCAATGATTAAGTAAACCTCAGCTATTTACCCAGCCCCAGTCCATTTCCCCTGATTGGGGCTGGAGTAGCAGGAACTGATTGAGGCTTCCCCAGCAGTGCCCTGCCACCACTCAATGCTGTCATCCTATCCAGGCATCAAAATCAGAATAAAGCACATCACAGATGAAAGTGAAGGTAAAACAGTGGCGCAGCAAATGGAAAGCTGAAGAATATGAAGGTTGGAAGGATTACTGATCCATCAGTAAGTGTCAGTAAACATCGATTTCACTGTACACACAAACTGACACAAAATATTGCCATTGACAATAACAGAAATTACAGATAGGCAAAATTTAAAAAATGCTGCCTGAGAACTTCTTAGAGTTTGGATTTAAGGGTAGTTTGTATATTTTGACATGTGATGTTAACAATTTGCATTTTAACGGTTATAAAGATTTAACTTTTTGAATCTTAACATCTGCCATTATATCATAATTTAATGACCCCACTATTGTCTGCCCCGCCATAATTTCCTGCAACTGTGAAAATATAAATTGATCAAAAGAAAAAAAAAAACTTAAAACCCACAATTTTGTGCAACTGTGAAAATGTAAATCAATAAACATTGAAAAAAATACTTAAATATTAACATTGACACTATCTGTTAAAACAATTTTTAAATGAATTCTGCCAAGCCTAAGAATATATTATTTATGTTGCTAAATGAGTCAGCCAGAAACAATTCAGGTGTAGGACAAAAAATTACTAGCAATGGAAGGAAAAGAGTTTCACCTCCCACACCCAGCATGCAAGTCACACACTGTAGTCATTTAATGACATAAAAAAGGAAGATGAGCACTAGCTCTGGGATTGCTTACAGGAAGGGAGCACTGGTAAAGCTGTATACTTTCAGCAGTGGTGCGTGTACCTAGCTCTGGTAGGCTTGTGTCCTTTGGCACCCATTAATATTGTGAGTCTGTTTTCGCTGAAGTAGGAAGCTTACGTGAAAATGCCTTTTACAATTGTGATGGAATATTTCTGAGTTCACAAGTTTAGAACTGGTCTGCTGTCTAAATTACTAACTCCGTAAGGTCAAATACTATGGCTCGGTTTTGAGAAGTCTGGATAAATGATATGTCCGTTAATGAGTCGTGTAGCTGTGCAATCTGAGATAATAATAATCAGATCTCAGGTTTAAGGTAACACTCTGAAAACACTTCTCTGCCCCCACATTTTCTCCCACTCTTCCTCACATGTAGAGCGCTGCACAATTGTCTATGTACATTATGAGGGCTTTCATCATTTTCTGAAGCATCAGATATTGGCCACTGAAAAAAGAGAGGATATCTGAGTAGATAATTCAATGGTCTGATCCCATATGGCAAATCTTACATTCTTTGGAAATGGGCTACTATCATAAAGCACTCTAATAATAATATCCCACTGGTGCACAGAAAAGCCAACCAGGATGATACTGACTGAGAGAGGAAGGATAGTTTTGTAGCTGAGGTACAGGACTGGGAGACAAGAGATCTGGGTTTTGTTCACCACAGATTTCATGTATATCTCAGATTCCCCCTCTATAAAATGGGGATATTAATAATTACAGGTCAAGCCTTTAATGTTCATAAATTGGTTTTAAATCCTTGAACAGTAGGTACTATGGAAAGGAAAAGTACTATTCTGAATGAATGGCACAGAAGTTGCCAATGCTCCTACTGAAATCAATGAGAGTTATTCCTTTAACTGCAATTGGACCAGGATTGGCCTCAGTTTGCATGTGATGGGCTAGGTCAGTTGTTTTCAATCTTTTTTTCATTTGCAGATGCTTAAAAAATTTCAGATGGAGATGCAGACCCCTATGGAAATTTTACACATAGCGTGTGGGCTCGTAGGAGTCTAAGGTTGAAAACCACTGGGCTAGGTTGGTCTATAGAACAACAGCAGGGAAGTTGCAAAGTAGACACTACAGTCCTGGAGCTCCAGGAAATTCCAGGAGGGACAGAATGATTTCCTTGAATATGCAAGTCTTAGCGTCTTTGTTTTTGTTTTTCTAGCTGCACATTCAAAAGACTTCCCAGCCCAAGTGTACATATTTGAATGAACAAGCTGGCAGGAATTGAGGGCTGGAAAAACTTCTGAAGATTGATCAGGAATGACAGCTGGAAGGGTTGTCAGTGGGGACTTATCACAAGATCTGGCAGGTGGGAATAACTAAGTAAGTATCTAAGCCTGAATATATAAACCTAGATGCCTAATAATTCAATTTTTAATCATCTCCCAGCTTGATTACTGTAACAACCTCCTCTTTTCTGGCCTCCCAGTACTAACCAACTCCAGTCCATATAAAATATATTTCTTGACAGCCATCTGATCAAGTTACTCCCTCTTTTAATCCCATCAGAAAGATTATCTGGGAATGCTGTAACACAAGTACTCATGTATACTAAACAACCAATAATTCTGCCAGTGCAACTCCTTTCTCTAGGTCAGGAAAGACAATGGAGTGGAATTGAACCAGATTAGCGTGGTACAGAGTGTTCTTAGGTTGCTTGTAAGGCAAATGCTCAAATGATTTTAACAATTAAGACAAAAATGCTATTCCCATGCATATAGACATGAGATAATTGGAACATTTTAGATCTCATTTATAAAGTATCATACACGTAGAGTAAATTATGATTTGCTTGTATCTAATACTTGACACATGCTTGTAATAAGAAACTGTATTAGTCACTTCACTGTATTCGATCATTTGCAAATATGATATGCTTTTAGATGGAAAGGGTTACCTTTAAAATGAGTTGAAGCAGTCAACTGTTATAATAGTTGTAAGTAGGATTTTCTGTGTGTTCTCAAACAATAGTTATTATTGGTCAATGAAAACCAGACAATTAACTAAAAATAACTGTACTTATGGTAGCTGGCATGTATATGCAAGTCAATATCTATAGATGACTATTGCTGTTGTATTGTCTAGTACAAAATGCCGGTTAAAGAAAGCAAAATGTTTATTTTTTACTCATCTATTATTGTTCCTGAAGTACTGTGCCTGAAAAAGGTATATGAAACACTCTTATAAGTGATATAGCTATGCAAAGATAAGTTAACAACACTATCTTGACTGTCTTGTAGTTTAGTTAGAAAATTCTCTTTAAAATATAGAGTCCACAAATGCACTGTTTCAGAGTAGCAGCCGTGTTAGTCTGTATCCGCAAAAAGAAAAGGAGTACTTGTGCCACAAGTACTCCTTTTCTTTTCACAAATGCACTGTGTATGTTTTTAATATGATAAGTATCTGGCTTTTAACAGCAATCCCATGCTGAGACAGGGCCCTCACTTTATTACTCAAGAGCACTGCCATTGATGGGCCCTCAGCCATTGGTGCACCTCCTGTACTCTTCGTGTGGCACTAAACAATAGTTTAGTGTCCTGAGAACTGTAGTACATTAGTCTAATCCAGGATATTGGGTTCAATACAGGAGTAACTGGGTGTGGTTTAATGGCCTGTGATATATAAGAGGTCAGACTACACAATCTGGTTGTCCCTTCTGGCCGAAACTCTACGACTCTATGGTAAGATTAACCCAGGTACTCACAGAAACTATGTTATTCTAAAATCCAAAACTATTACCTCTTGCTGCCCAATGCTCCCTCTGTGAGTAAGTGGAGGGAGCTTGGGCTGTACATCCTCCTCCAGTTTCTGCCACAGCAGCTGGCCAAGCACAAGATGACGAATCAACTACATTTCATAAAGAGGTGAAGAAATTACCCCCCTACAGCAAGGCATCAACAGAAGAGAAACACTGAGTCTTTTACCCCTAACCAGAGCTCCTCCTGGGACAACTAAGGCATTTGCCTCCCCTTACCCTGCACTGAAAAGAAATACACCACCACCCCCAGGCTGCAGAATTCAAGGTATCTACCATATATGGATAAAATGGCTGATTTTTTGCTGAGATTTAAATGTGCAAGTCTACATATTTCTAGGCTTAGTGCCCTGATTGTCAGAGGTACTGAGTGCCTATAACTTCAACTGAAGTGACGTCAAGAGATGCTATTGGCTACTCAACACCTCTAAAAATCAGGTCTCAAACCACTAAGCCACTCCCTTCAGCCATATATGTATTTTGACATACGCATGTATTAAAAACAGAGCCGTTTCCAGAAACCTTACTCTCAGTCAGATCCAATAATACGAGCTAGCAAATGTCAAAGGAGACAACACATTTTGAATTGTGGTGTCCTTTTACAGAGTATAGAAAGCCACTGAATTGTTTGCTTAAAGATCATTTTGCTTTGAAAGCTCAGTATATATGCCATAGGGAACCTAATTAACTAAGGAAAGGATAAGAAAGGCATTAACTGCAGTGGTTTACTACGGGATTTTCCATCCTTTTAAAATAAAAAAAAATAGGACAAAACCAGTGTTCTAAAACATGGCAATACATTTGCACTGCATCAACTGAGTAAACACAGATGAATATTGCTGTATACTGCCATGGCACACACTCGAGCCTGGGCCAGGTCTGGGCAGGCCAATCCCCCAGCATAAATTAGAGCAGCCTTAAATCTCTCCAGTTAGTGGCAGCTGCCTGAAGTAGATGAGATGACAGCTGGAGACAAGTGTAGTGCAAGGAACCCCGAGTCAATCCTATGTCGGCTGTCAGCAGTGGCGGTGGTCTCTGATCTGCTATACTGGCTCTGCTCTACTGGAAGATCACTGTATACTGATATCTTCTGGCTAGCTTTAGGTCTTCCTTGCACACAACTGCTTCAAGCCAGTGCAGAACCAAACCCAGAATGTGTAATTATACATTTTTAGTATAAATAATAAATATTTAATAAATTTAGTATGAATAATCTCTGCAGAGCCCAAACGTAGGAAGAGTTTATCTGGACTTTTTGACTCCTTATCTTTTGTCTGACACAATCTGATTTGTATTTCTTGTAACAGCTCCCTTTAACCATTGCACTCATAAAATAGCTAAAGTAGCCAATGAGTTTTTATTTAGTAACTTATTTTTATGGGGAAAGGAGTGGAGATATGACCTTGCTATTTTTCTTCAAGTGTCAATTCCAATTTTTTGATCAAAATAGAATGCAATTTATTTTATCAAAAATAATACCTCCCTTGTAAGTTTCCAGACTGGCCTCCAAGGGCATCTGTTGCTAAGCACACATTTTATTTACAGGAGACTTTACTATGAAAAGCATCACCTGGAATATAAAATTAGTATTTTAGTATCCTATCAGGAAGTGCACAGATTTTACTGTACATTTGTTTGATATTCTGTATGCAAACAAACAAACCCACAAAAAAACATACAATTTGTGGATGCTTCTTGAAACAACCACTCAAAATGCCTAAATGAGAATGAAAACTGGAAGGCGTTTGCTAAAAGCCACTATTAATTGGCATCCCATAGTTTTATGGGAGTGGTTTATTTTCTTGGCTTGGATTTTTGGCAGAAAATATCTGGAAAGCTTTGTTTGGTAAAATCTGGACTCCATACATATTCAAAATTGCAGAGTGCTTCATATAGTGAGTAAAAACTATATTAAACTAAAGAAATATATTGTAAATCTATATTCACTTACATTGACAATTGGAGTGTTTCATATTGTGGGAAAGAACTGTATTAAAATCCTAAGAAATACTAGAGAGGTAACTTACTGACATACGCAGAGTTCTGCAGATATGCAGCTGTAACCCTTTTCCTACCCCAATTTCCTTTTCAAAACAATGGAGTCCTCCAAACAACAACAATTCCCAATATAGACTCACTCTTACGCTCCTCAATGTTCCCCCTGACTGTGTTCATTGTAGCTTCAACAACATTATGTTCAGCACTTTCAGCCAAATCATTTTACACTTCAAAGCTAGAGCTGGCACTACCTGTGAGCCACACAACATTGTTAACTCTAAAGGACTTCTGGTACAGGAGAAGTGAAAAATATTCATTCATTAAGGTCTATTATGTAAACAAAATATCTAGCATCCATAATCAACTCAGGGCAATAATAAATTCCAAACAGGTGCCTTTAGCACAAACACTATAACGGTGTATATTTGCAATTGTGATTCTAACAGAAACAACTTAGTGTATTTCAGCAAACTGACATCACTTGAAATGTTTTGTTTTTGAAAGCAGTGTATAATACGCTTTTTGTATCGGACAAAAATCAAGACTAACATGAGATAATTAGTTCTGTTCTGCAAGATTAAAAGGATTAATTCAAGTATCTAAATGGCATATGGATAAATCCACAAACCTCCCAGGAAGTATTAGGATGCCAGAATCTCATTAAAGACAATGTAAAATTTAGCAGAGCACCTGCTTCTCTAGTTGGGAAAATGATAGTAGAAGTGGAGATGGGCCAGAGAAAGAAAGATGCACCCAAAAATAATGGTTTAGAACTGCTTTCCTGACATGATATCTTATTGGCTAACAGGGAGTCTCACACCATTAGGTGATCATTATAAAATAAACAGATTTCCTCCTAATACTGAAGCATCACACAGAAATGCATGTAATGAAAAACATGGTTCATATTTGTATATTGACAGCAGAGGCTCAACGGCCATTGCCTCATTATATATTTCCAGCAAAGAGCAGTAAACATATTAACACAACACCATGCAAGTTAGAATTTCTTGATTTTTTTTAATTGAGAAAATCTTTACTGGCTTGTGGTATATTTATATATTTTTTCAATCTATACAGCTTTTGAGGGAAGATACCTGTTGTATCAACCAGGCAAGGTACTAACACGCTTCAATAGGACTTTATTTTCAAAGTGGAAACCTCTTTACTAAGCTGCTGTTGCACCCTCTGTAGCTTTCTCCCAGACTCTCAACTCTTCCCCCCTCCTTCCTGTTTCCTGTCCTTTCAGACTCCCAACAGCCAGCCAGCTCCCAATTCTAATAATTACAAGCAACATCTAAACACCACATTCCCTCCTCTCTTAAGAAATTCTACCAATTAAAATAAACATTATTGTTCTAACCCACAGGAACAAATATGAAACAAGATACTATACTGTTGGCAGAAATATTACACTGAAAACACTGTAGATACTACATAACATAGTCTCTAGTCCAGACAGGTGGTCGTCTGGGTCTGACAGGCTGTCTCTCAAGCCCCAGTTCCAGTGCAATGTCTTGTTGTGTTAGTACTACGGTGAAGTCATCCAATACAGACTGGGTGTTGGCATAATCTCCTCTTGGTGCATAGGCAGGTGCAAGATAAGAAGCATTCCATATCCGCCCATCAGAAAGTCGATAGGTGTAAGGTCCCTTCTTCTCTATGATTTTAAGAGGAGCTGTGAATTTATGGTCCCCTTTGTGTAAAATTCCAGGTTTTCGTATTCTAATGAAGGAACCACACTCAAACTTTGGTTCCTTAGCACCGCGCCGCTTGTCTGTGAAAGCCTTAGACTTTGCTTGGTTCTGTTCAACTGTTGATGGAATCAGGTAGTATAGATACTGCTGAGCCAGTGTCCAACATTAGCTGAATAGAGTGTGGTTTGCCTGAGGGTATGGCAGAAACGTTTACAGTGCACTTTATCTGTTCTGGAATATGTGCAGTAGTGATTTTGTCCACGCTCAGCACACTAACATCTGGTATTGTAACTGTATGCACCTGTTGATTGAACTGGCTACTGCGACACACTTTAGCAAAATGTCCAATCTTTTTGCAATGATTGCACTGAGCTACATCCTGTGTAGCTTGCAAGGTGTTGTGGGGATCCACAGCGAAAACATGGTTTTACTGTATTTTGAATTTGCTGATTCGGTAGTTTTGCATTAGTTTCCCTCTTGCAATTGTGTGTCTGCAGTGGTAGTGAACTTTTCTGCAAAGGAGTCACAGCCTTGACTGTGCCTCCTGTACCCATGCTCATTATTTTGGCTTCAGCTGTAGCTGACTCAATCTGAGTAGCAATGCTTATTGCTTTTTCTAGTGTAAGTTGTGGCTCTAGAAGTAAGCGTTCTCTTACATGAAGCATGGTTGTTTTCTCTATGAGCTGGTCTCTAATCATCTCATCTGCCATATTCCCAAAGTCACAAATTATAATCAGACTCCTCAGGGAAGCAATATACTGTATTATAGTTTCCCCTGGTTTCTACTCACGCTGGCGAAATCTGTAGTGATTAGCTACTACATTCACTTTTGGCACAAAAAAATTCTTTAATGCAGTAAGTGCAGTCTCATATTTATCATCTGCAAGGGGGAAAGTGTAAAATATACGCTGCCCTTCTGCTCCAATGCAGTGGATTAGCAGAGCACGCTTTCTTTCTTCAGAAATCTCTGTAGCACTGATTGCAAGCAGATAAATCTCAAACATATGGATCCAGGTAGTGAAAGCAATTGGAGGCTCACCTGGGCTTTGCAGAAAGGGTGCAGGTAGGTTCAGAGGCAGAAGATCCATCCTCATCACCAAAATGTTGTATCAACCAGGCAAGGTACTAACAAGCTTCAACAGGATTTTATTTTCAAAGTGGAAACCTCTTTACCAAGCTGCTGCTGCACCCTCCGTAGCTTTCTCCCAGCCTCTCAACTCCTCCCCGCTCCTTCCTGTTTCCTGTCTTTTCAGACTCCCAACAGCCAGGTTTCCCAATTCTAATAATTACAAGCAACATCTAAACACCACAATACCCTGCTACAAGGGAGAGGCAGACTCTGATCTTGTTGGTCTTTTTTATCTCTAGCTACTGTGAATCTATACCAGTTGGCAACTGAAAAGCAATCCTTTAATTTAAATTAATCCTCTTGTGCCAGTGGTCATCATGAATGGCACACTGAAATAATGTTAATATACTGAAACCTACAAAGAGAATTAGAATTCAATTTTGCATCTCTCTACGTTGTGCTTAAATATACCAATAGTTCAATTTTACCCTGTTTAACAGTTTTTGAATGTTACTTGTACAATAATCGAAGCAGTGAGCAGCATAATACCAGCAGTGATCAAAACTACCAACTACCATTGAAGGAAGTACTCTAGAAGGGAGATGAAAATCAAAAAACAAAAATATTAATGACAATGATGAAACAAACCAATAAAGTATACTTGAGGCTGGGACAATGGAGGTACAAGCACTAGCCTCCCTGTGAAAGACTGCAGAAACAAACGGGGAGAAAAATAAACAATAGGCCAATTTATGAGTATGTGAAACTTTCCATTTGGGCAAAAATCTGACCTGTTTACCATGTCATCAAAGCAGGAGGGCAAGGATATTGCCAGGCCCAATCAAATTATATATGTCCTTATAAAAATAGAATCACACATTTCTTGTTTTCATTGTCATCAGTGAAATAACTGAAGCAAGCTTTAAAAAATAGTGAGCACACTGCTTTAATTCTTTAACTTCACATGACATTCCAAAAGCAGGACGTAGGACCACAAGCCATGTTTCCAGAGGTACCAACAACATTTATAATTTTTAGGCTGATTCATCTTAGATTCAGATTCAGGCAAAGTCCTTTTTCAAAATTTCCATCAAACTTGGGGAAAAAATATACTTTGGAAAATACTCAAATATATTAACCAAAATTTTTAAAAAATCACCACGAAAAGACAGCAGTGGGATATAGAGCGTTCCATAATTCTTCTCTTCTGGCTTCTTCTTCCCACCCAAACCACCAGCTTCAAAATGGAATAAAAAAGCACATCCCAACAACAGGAGGGAGCCACGCAATGTGCCAGGAATTTATCCTTTTTAAAAAAGTATCTGCTCTAGCTTAATCCAATGGCAACACTTAGACACCTTTCCAAATAGGCCTGATGTTGATCAGAGAGAAATTATAATATACTGTAGGTGGGTTTTTTTTTACTTTCTTATCCCTTCCATCCTACTTGACCTTCTCTCTGAAGGCCTTCACACTGTATCAACCGTTCTACGACGGGATGTGGTTCCTTACACAGTCCGACAGTACAGCTTCTAAAACTGCCAGAGTTGCTGCAAAGTGAGTTGAATCCATTTCATAAACAGCAACCTGCCTCTACTGCACAAAAGGTCTGTGTGTGAGTGCTGAACTCAAATTCCCTTAGAATTAAAACATACCCCATCCCACACCATGCTTCCCCCACTACAGCCAATGCAACTTTATTGATTCTTATTTGTTTGAAAGGTTCCTAGATAGCATACAAAGCATCTCCCAGTGCAAATAAAAACACAATCTCTTCCTTGAGCAGCTTACAAACTAATTTCAGACAATATACACCAGATATCTAAATCAAGATTGACCTGCAATGATGAAAATTGTTGCATGATACTGAGTTTCAAACAATACCTGTGGGAGGCTCATCAAATTCAAGTCATAACGGTATCTAATTCCCAAAGTAAACTCTCAGGGACCTTTATTAGAATCATCACAAAAATAAATAAATAAACGGGAAGAAACCAATTCACGTTAATTGCATTACTCCTCCCCATCCAGCTTACAAATGTTTATTCCAAACTGCTGCCTCATCATGCTACTGGGCCAATACAGATTTTTTTAAAGACTAATAAATACTCTCTAGCTTAAGTCTCCTGATGAAGAGCAAGTGACACTCCAAAGCATCTTAACTTAGCATGGGTCCTCTGAAAAAGCCAAACTGTTCATGCAGGCTAATATTCACGTGGGATCCAAAATTCAGACTAACTGTTGGAAATACACTCCCATTTATATGCTCCCCTTCACCAGCCAGACCTGCCGCCTAAATACCGCTCCCTTCACCAGGCCCTTTCTATCTGGCACCTATAGATTCTTTAAATGCTGTTGAGGGTCAGTGCTGAATTCTGCACTCTCCCAGCTGATCAATGACTGTGCTGCAGACAGCAGATTTCAACTCCCAGGCAGTCACTGGAAATGCACTTCTGAAACAATTTTAATTAAAATGATTTATATTCATCTAAATCACTTTCCTTCCAGCAAGATCCCAAAGAGCTTTACAAACAATGTACAAACTATATACAAATAATATTATACATACATAAGGATTATTTTAGCCATCGCTGAAATGCAGCCAAATTTGTATAAAGACGGAGCCAAATTCTCCTCTCAGTTCACTGACGTTTCATCTGAAAGGCACATTTAAAATTATCTCAAGCTGGTACTGGTTTCAGTAGCTACCTGGGTCTTACAGTCAGCTTTACACTGCCTGCAACCAGCAAGATGAGATGTCATACCAGTCTACTAAGAAAGCGAGAGATTTTCAAATATCTGGTAAACTCCTGAAGGCATAAGGAGAAAATCCCCCACACCCTGAAATTTTCTTTGTAATTTTGGGAAGGTTTAGTCATGCAAGTCTGACAGGTGTAGGCAAGAGCCCTGAAATGTTTTGGCTAGATTGAAAGACAGGTTTTTTCAGGGCTCATAAACCAAATATAAATGAAGAAAAAGGTTTATCTGATTTGATAGTCCAATCCAAGTCCAATATTCATTTCCATTAACACTGGAGGTTGGGAGGCCGAGATTAATTCAAATCTATTTGTATTGGAACCTAAATGTATAACACATGCTTAGCAAACAGTTTTCCATTTACATTTTTTCCAGTCCTAATATGATCAGCCACAAATTTTTACAGATTAATCTTGTCAACTGATCTGCCAAGTCTCATTCATTTGTTGTGTCACTTTTTCTGGATTAATTTTAAAACATGTTTTAATGTATCTCACTCTCCTGGGGAAGGACTTTCCAGTGTGTTTCGAATCACACTCATTATCTTTTGAAATTTCACTCATTTAAAGCTTGAGACATTTGGCACTAAACTCAACTTGTTTAATTATGATGTTAAAATATTGGAAATTGAGAGCAGGCAGAGAGTTGATGAAGATCAACAGGTCATCTAAATAAAAATAAATCTTATTTTTTTATTCTGTCACCATAAATCCCCACCTTGGGACTATGTCGAATAGTCTAAGCCAATGGCGCACAGCCCAGGTTGAAAACGGGTGGGGAGCACAATCCTATCCAGTATTTCTTCTAAGACATCTCCAGGGCATAGCACTCTGGTAAAAGGTCTCTTATGCAAAATAGAAATCCACTGTCTTAAATCCAAAATTCCAGCTGGAACACCATCTCAAAGTTATGGCCAAAGATTTTTCCTGCATTATGGGAAAACCTATTTCTTCACGTGTCACCTGGATGATATCTAAAGAAAGCTCAGAGTGCCTAGAGAAGGGCAACCTGAAATGAACCATCTTTGAAGACTCTTGCCCTGTCTTTTACAGCTGCCACTTTCTACAGTGAAGCTTCTCACAGTCATGGCTCTTTTCTTCTCCCAGATTTAGCCGAGCCACACCGACTATGTTTATGGCCTTCCAACAATAGATGGAGAACCATGGAGCAGAAAGAGCTGGACTGCTTTTTTACTCCAGAAGGTTGAGAAGTCAGGTGGAGTCCAGGGATGGGGAAGAGAATTTTGGACAACCATGGAACTGGTGATGAGGGGGAGGGAGTAGGACAGGTCGAGACAAATTCAACCAACCAGAGAAGTAAAGAGCGGGAGGGATTCCGAAAAAGTTGTGTTTGTTTAGCAGTATGGCAGACCAGACTGAAGCTTTAAGTAGTATGAGAGGGTATTCAATCAAGGAATAGGGAAGGAACTTGGAAAGGAAAAAGATTTTGTTAGGCAGCTTTCATTTTTCTGTAATTTCCCTCCTTTGCTTATATTCTCAGTAGCTTCTAATGCACAAGACAGCTGCTAGAACTACCTTATTTTTATACTCTCCAGCATCACAAGTCTTTACATACTGATCCAAATACATCTCAGTCGGGGACTCAAGATGTACTGCAATTGCACAGTTTACAATAGGGAAAGGTTGCAATACTCCCACATTGAATGAGGTTAACTGAACGGCAAATTATTCATGACGTTCAGTCATAAAATTAAATGCAACAGTTAAATCAAAATGTTGTATCAAATCAGTATAAGAAGTTACATAATTTTGCAAAACAAAGGTTCATAATAAAGTAGGATGGCAGAGTGGAATAGAGCATCCAGCATGGGAGCGAGAATTTTAGAAGGTGTTCTGGAATCAATATCTGGCATTGGGAGACTTATAGGCTGCATGTGCTTACCATTCACTGAAATAAAAGCAGTTACCACAAAAAGGGGAAGACGGTTTTATGATGTACTGGGAGCTATGGATAATATGACCAAACTGAATGAAGGATTGGAATATTTACTATATTAATATAGAAACAGTCTGGTGAACTAGATTCGTATTTAATTAGGGAACAGACTCAAGCCCCTGGAGCCACTGGAAAATTATATGCCCAATGAATTTTGTTTAAGATGTTCTGTGATTTCCACTCCTTTCACTCACCAAGTTTAAAAGCAACAACACTAAAAAAATCCCATGGTGTTTTAGCAAGTACTGCAAAGAAAGGCATCATGCCTGAAATGCCTACATAATATATGGCTTAATATTCTTCATGGGACAACAGGGGAAAAGGTAATTTGGGCCACCCATAGCCTGCCACTTACTGTGTAAGCTCTTCAGCCATAATGCTGTAACATATCAATGACCAGATATGACTTCATGACTGTTTTCAGGGAAAGAACAGGTTCTTCTGGTTCAGTAGCATTAACCTCCTAACACCTGAGTTAAAGCAGAAATTTCATAGCTGCAGAAGCATTAGGGTTTATTATGACACACACTTGAGCAGATGTCATCCATCACAGAGCAGTGGTACATTTTAAATGAACAATGGAGAAAACAGCCAGGAGTTGCCAAGGATTTTTTGGATGCTGAGATGATATGGAGCAGTTTTACAGGACAGTGGCCAGGCACCTCAGGAGGAGCACTGGAGGTAGTATTATTCCACATTTCCTGCTTCACCAACCCCCATCAATATTCTGAGTGCAGCCAGAGGTTGGTTTGGTCCATGGTACACATGAAAGCAGCCTGAGGGATGTTCTGACTTACCTCAGCTAGAACAGTCCCAGGGGATATTTGTTTCACCAGACCAGTGGTTCTCAACCAGGGGTATGTGTACCCCTGGGGGGGACACAGAGGTCTTCCTGGGGGTACATCAACTCATCTAGATATTTGCCTAGTTTTACAACAGGCTACAAAAAAGTAAAGTGAGTACAAACTAAAATTTCATGCAGACACTGACTTGTTTATACTGCTCTATATACTATACACTGAAATGTAAGTACAATATTTATATTCCAATTGATTTATTTTATCATTGCATGGTAAAAATGAGAAAGTAAGCAATTTTTCAGGAATAGCATGCTGTGACCCTTTTGTATTTTTAGGTCTGATTTTGTAAGCAAGTAGTTTTTAAGTGAGGTGAAACTTGGGGTACGCAAGACAAATCAGACTCCTGAAAATAGTCTGGAAAGTTTGAGAGCCTCTGCTCCAGAGCAAAGCACATTCTGACTGCCTCCTTTCCTGCACCTGACATGCCCCTATACAGAGGAGGCTAACAGCAGGTAGACAGAGACAGATACACCAGCTTTACATCACCAGCTATTCCTTTATGAGGAGAGAACACTTCCCATCAGCAGTATTCTCAACGGCTATGCCACCGCTAAATAGTTCAAGGCAGGAGGAATTGGGCATAGAGAGCAGGACTGTGTTTCAGAGGAAGTTGAGTTGATTCATTATTCAAGGTGGAGAAAAAGCACAACAGAAATGTTCTGCATATAATTTTAAAAGATCTTAAATAATAAGATGATAGAGGACAAGAAACAGTAGATTGTGAAATAGAAGGATGAATGAGATGGGGTAAAATACAATGCAAATGGAAAGATAACATAAGGAAAAAGGAAATTGAAGAGATGGAAGGGGGCGGGGAAAGGAACTAAGCAATATAGGAATTAGAATGTGCTTCCAGGAAGCGAACTTTGAAGTTCATCTTTCCCTTTGTTTTCACAAATCAAATATTACCAAGGCTGAAAAATACAATACCAACATATATCGATATTACACACAAAAAATATATTAAAAGAAAATTAAGATTGTGAAGTCAAACACTCACATCTGAGGAAATGCCAGAGTTAAGGTTGCCTGTGCATTAGGGTGTAGTCTTTTAATTACACCACCACATACTATTTTTCCTCGGGACCACTGCCTCATTCAGTGCACAGGATGCCAGCAACCTTACATGGTTGATCAATTATGACTTGATGGGATGAGGCTCAGAAATCCTGTGGCTTTATTCCAGGTTGAGAGCATTAGTCGTTAAAACCTTTTTTCCCCCGTCCTCCTCAAAATCTAACACTTCTGCCTCTGGCCTCTCCACACCCTGTCATTGTCCCTGAGTCTCAGTGTCCCCTATTTCTCCTCTTTGGCTCCAAGTCCTAGTACCCACCCAACCTGTGACTCCTCATCCCAGTCACCTATATACCCTATGCCCCACTGCTCCCAGGCTCCTGGTCCCAGTTATCCATTCCCTCTTAGATCTTTGGTCCAGCCTTCCCACACCTCCCTTTGTCTCAGTCAGCCCCCTCACCACCTCACTAGGCGTAGTTCCTCACCTCTCGGAATTTCAATCACGCTATTTCCACCTACTCCTCTTTCCTACTTGGGTGATGGCATGGGAGCACTGACAGGGGAGGAGAGTCAGTCTCCGTGTTCTGAATTTGCACTTCTTGGCTAATGGGAGGAACAACTGCAGGGAAAGTCCTGATCAGTCTATGCAATCCAGGAGTAGAACATGCTCAATACAGATAGAATCTTTGAAAATTCAGTTTCCAAACTCTCAACAAGTCTCTACTGAGCATCTACAAACTGAGATTTTCAGAAGCTCATTAGATGTTCAAATTAGAGTTTTTCATGGAGGATTTTCATAGGGGCACTTCATGGCACTTTCCTGACACTCAGGCATGCCCCCACCAAATTTCAAGCCCCTGTTTCAAAACATGGAGGTGCTAGAGTTTCTCAGTGAAATGGTTGTAACAATCTTTCTAAGAAATGCAAAACTACATATTTCCCCCCACCTTGTTTGGAGAAAGGGCAGATGTATTTTTGGCTGAAATTTCAGCATGTGGCAAGCATTCAGAATGGAAAATTTCAACTCAAATGGTTAAAGTTTGGCACCATTATAAACAACTTTTAAACGGGGTCTTCAAATGGAAAGAGATGGACAACACTGATTATGTGTGTTCCTATCTGCACCACCCATAATGGGGGAAAGTTTTCAAAAGTGAATAAGTGACTTAGGAGCCTCAGTCCCATTGACTTTCAGTGAGACTCAGGCTCCCAAGTGCCTAAGTGTCCTTTGAAAATAGGACTTTGGTTCTTACATCCCTTTGAAAATTTTACTGATAAGCTGTATGTCTTACATATAAAAACAATACATGATAAAATAATTATCTTACAATATAATTAACAATAGTGTTTATTTAGCACTTTTCATTTTCAGTGTCCTCACAGCACTGGTGGGAAATAAATATATTTCCCCATTTTAAAGTTGAAAGCAAAGAAGTTATATGACTTGACAAGCTCAGGAGTTCCTGTCTTCCAACCTCACCAGATCTTTGAATCCAACAGCTGTGCTTCTATTTACTTATTTCAAATTATGTATCGCCTATCTATAGGTCTAGGTGCAGTACCAGAACTAAACTACACATAACAGGAATAAAATCCATAACAAACAAATTGCCCAGCCAGGATCATCCTAATGAATTTCCCCAAACAATAGTAATAACCTTGTTCAAGCAGCACCCCAGCCTATGCCCTTACCAGAAGGGCTTTGCAGCATACCTAGAGGACTAACAAAAATATGCTTTGGCAGATGATGGAGGGAACCAAATTCCATAGCTTAAGCCTCTGCCTGCTCTCATTACAGTCAGGGGCCTCCATCTCAAGCACCTCCACTGACCTCAGCTGTGGTATTCTTGCATGGAAGCAGAAGTGGTTTGTTGAACTTCACCTTGAAGTCTGCCCAGCCAATGCAGACCAAAGCCCCAGTGTAATATGATCTTTCTGAAGCCATTCTTAACACAGCATTCTCGAGCCTAACTCAGTTTCCAAATGATCCCAGC
This sequence comes from Chelonia mydas, assembly GCF_015237465.2. Lineage (NCBI taxonomy): Eukaryota > Metazoa > Chordata > Testudines > Cheloniidae > Chelonia > Chelonia mydas. The sequence goes on from NC_057849.1 coordinate 277,840,550, forward strand.
ATGTAGCCCACTATCCGTCTATCATGTTTCACTCATTCAGGTTAAATCTTATAGTGTCTAGTTATTTTCCATATAAGGCAGAGCTCAGAACTTTACCTTAGTGCTAGAAGACAACAGCCGCTATTCTAAAAATATACCTTTCTACAATGAAAGTTATCTTAAGCAACCACACAGTTGACTAATAAAAGCTGATTGCTTAAACAAGGTGGGCTTCCAAGTGAGGGTGATCAGACATGTACTCAGCATGTTTGTGGATATTTTGGGGTGGTCTATTAACACAGAGGTTGGCCTTGTGTACAGGTTTCATTATACCCGTATAATGTATATATCTGTATATTAAAGGCCATTGTTCAGTGGATAAGGTTTACTTATGGCATTCTACCCAGACTCAAACCCCAGAATACACTGTGGCCAAGTAAACTGTTATAATGAACTGCTCAGGCACAACAAGGCACTGCAATACATGTGAAATTAGCACAATGACCTGGAGAAAAAAAGGGCACCACATAGGAAAATGAATGAAGATTGAAACTGAAAGCAAAGTTGGGTAAAAGTAAGTCTCTGATCTCTTTTGAAAGCCCATGAGGGTAAAAATAAAAGTTAATGAAAACCTGAGAAATAGAGGAATTTGTTCAATACTAGAGAGCTCACAAGCTGAAGTCGAGCTTGATAAAATCCTAAGGCAATAAATAGGTTAGTTACTCTGTTTCATTAACATGTTCACAGGAAAAATAGAGTTTTCCACAACAGAGTGGTTAGTATTTCAGTAAAAAAAAGAAATCCAACCCATCAATGTTGTTCGTTTTATAGTATTCATGGTAACCTTGGCATTTAAACAATACTAAAGCAAAAGCAGACAAGAAACTGTATCCACAGGAAGCGTCCCCACTACCCCACCCTTCCCCCATACAGAGGCAGCATCATTTGGGTTCAGCTTATTTGGATTCATTTTCCTGTTACGTTTTTTCATCTCTTGGTAATAACTGCTTTTTATTTTACAAAACACATCAATGAAATATGTAAATTCCCTAAAACCATCCTGGTTTATGGGGAAGCAGGAAGAAAAACCCCAACAAACATAAAAAAAAATCAATTCAATACTTTATTTGTGCAGCAAAAGAGACTCTGTATTTCCTGAATTAAACTTGTTTTCATTATCCTTATGTGGGTAATTGTTTTAGGGAGATCAAACACAATGTCTGTACTGACTCTTGTTTACCTTTTCAAAGTAATAGGCCAAGTTCTGCAGGTGTGCTATTGTAAATCTGGAGTAATGCCTTCAAACCTTACTTCAGATTTACACTGGTGGAACAGAGAGCAGAATATGCCCATTTCACAACATTTTAGCAGCACAGCTCCAATTGACTTTAAAGGTGGTTCTACAGCTAAAACCTCATGTAGTGCATTCAAAATGTAGAGGTTACTCTTCAAAATGTATTTATGATAATGGTACCATGCAAGATATCAACTCTGCCTATTGTGTCTAATCACATTGTCAACTGGTATCAAATTCTTAGCTTCCTCAGCACAGATGCCTTAGATGGAAATTTTTGGGACAAAAAGGGAGTAAGTGACTGCTGATATCCACAAGACACCCATTTGTGTGTGTTCCTAGGGCAGGAAGTGGTATGAAACTAGCTTCAGGAAAGAATCAGGAATGTTTTGCAGATGCATGGTCAGCATAGCATGCAGCAGGTGCATGCAAATGGGAGAGGTGCAAATAAAGAAGAGCACAATGAAAGCTCATTACTTTTTATCCTCTCATTTAATGCCAGAATAAAGGAACTTAAAATGAAACTAAACAGCACTAAATTTAGAGCATATGGAAGAGAATACTTCTTTACCATATCAAGTTGTTAGCGTCAACTCAGAATATTGTGGCTGGATAATTTTCATGACCACTATTACTTTGGTACACAAAGCAAGCTGAGATAGCTATTATATTAATCAAATGCCATGCTTAAAATAATAAGCTAATTGCTTATGAGGGTGAAGAAAAAAATCTCTTCTCCATCTCAAGCTCAGCACTGAATAGCTAGATACTTCTGGAGCACATCACCCTCCTGAGAAAAATCTGATACTGAACCCTGACTGAAAACAATACACCAAGCCCGACTGAAAACAGTACACCAAGCCTGACTGACCTTTAGCTTGATCTAGTATGGAAATTTATATATTTCTCTGCAGTAAAAAATGACACAAATATCACTGAGGTAATCCTGCTGTACAATTTTTATTCACCAAATGTTAGACAAGATGTATTGATTTAATATTAATTGTATTCAATATTTATAATTAAAAGGTAATTAACAGAGGAACAGGTCTGGAACAACCTCTCTCACACACAATGTATGCACTGGGTGACCGTATTTCCCAAAGTAAAAACAAGACACCATGCAAGGCTAGCCTGAGCGTCCTCTCTCCTATGTGTGGGGCTGGCCCGAGCCACCTGGCATTGTTGTGTGACAGCTGGCCCTAGCTGCCTGGTGTTGCTGCTCGCCTGAGCTCCTTTGAGTAGGGCTGGCTCAAGCCACCTGCTGTCACCGCTCACCACCCTAAACGTTCCTCTGTGTCCACCTAGGGGGACATGCCCCATTTTTCTTTTTGCAAAACTGGGCATAGGGTCAGTTGGCGAGATCAAACGGGACAAGTGCCCAGTTTGCCAAAAGAGTCGGGATGGCCGGGACAGGGTTTAAAACGGGGACTGTCCCGGCCAAAACGGAATGTATGGTCACCCTAAATATGCATAATTGCATTATACATGGGCCCTACCTGTAATTGTTATCTAAAAGAAGAAGGAGAACAGACGTTTATCCCAAGTAAAGCTTTCAATAACCACAAAAGGGAAAGAGCAGAAAACTTTGAAATTTTGCCATCAGCTCTAATTTACCTGGGAAGTGTTAGATACTACTTTGATAGGCACTATATACAATCATGGGATGGACAGACACGATAAGATTAGATTAGATTGAATGTGAGAAAAATACTAATGTAAAGAATACTGTTACAAAATGCTAAGGCCAATGTTTAGCTTTCACACAGCATCCGTGGAGCTCAAAAGCACATTGCTTTATATTCTATACAAAGGGTACAATCAATCTGTATTTAATTATTCTCCTTGCACAAATGTTTAGCAGATTTTTAAAATGCGGAAGTGACTATCTATTACAAATTTTCAAAGTTAAGAATCCATTAAATCAGCATTATTTGCAAATGAGAACTGAGATAAGTCTTTTACATCACTCTAGTGTGCACATACAATACTGAAAGGACTATAATGGTAAGAAATCATTCATATTTCCTACAAAGCACAGCATACACAGTAAAACAAATTAATCTGAATGGAAATTAGAAACTGTGTGCTAGCATAAATATTCAAAACACACACTAAAATAGAGGTGTAACAGTAAGACCTAAGGGTCAGGAGACAGGTGCTTCTATGTAATAAATGAATAAAATATACATATTGATAACTTCTTCTCTTAATTTCTAAAATTATATCTATCTACAGACACAACCATTCATGCACACATAATAAATTCCAAAAAATACCAATCACAATGACACTTTGGAATGCAAAGGAAGGGGAGTGTCAGACAAGAATAAACAATTATTTTAAAAAAAGTATAACCTCTGAACAATTAATGTTTTCAAACTGTTTTAGAAAGTGGGGAGGTATATACTGAAGCAGATATTCAAAATGTGTTACGTGCCAGCCTAAGGCACTACAGGGCAGAATCAGAGGGCAGATACCTAAGGAGGTCTCCATTATATAGCCACGTCCCTCACCATTATTTCATTTCTGAATAAACAGGGCTACCTTAAAGCTATTCTGCCATTTCAAGGCATCCAGTACAGAGAAAGCAGAGTGAGTAGAAGATCATGGATGTGCTATCTAGTGAGAGTGTGTATGATTATATTGTCTTCTAGCTGTACTGGTAGTATTCTGTACTAATCCTTATTATGGAATAGGACATTTGCTAAGTTTTAGTGGGAATGGTATGAAAACGAACAAATTCTAATCAGCAGAAACATTGCTTCTGAGTATGCGCAACAGTATCTGCATCTTTATTAAAACTGAAAATAAGATGCAAATTTAAAAATGAGGGAAATTAATCTTTTAAATAGGATAGGGCACTTTTGCCAAAGGATGTGGCAAGTATTTCAGCACCTGGAACCTTTAAGTCAAGACTGGTTGTCTTTATAAAGGCTATGCTCTAGCTCAATCACAAGTTAGTGGGCTTAATGAGGGAATAACAGGGTGAAATTCTATAGCCTATGTTATGCAGGAGGATGATCATGATCCCTTCTGGCCTTAAAATCTATGGAAGATTTTTAGCGGACCCCTAGACTGGCTCCCTTTGAGACAATCCAACGTAGACTCTAAATAGAGTATCTTGGTGCAGCCAGATAGGCTCAGGTGCTGAAGCTGAGGCAATATGCAAGAGGGAGACTGAAAATGTCCCCTTGACACACATAGCATATTCTTCCCAAATTCACACATCCTCTGTTCCATTTCACCTCAGTGAAGTGTGTGAACTTTATTCCCAACATTCTGTTAATCTCAAGGTAGTGTGAAGTTCAAAGTCCAGTTCAGACTGTTTAAATGCTGACAGGCACTATCAGTGTCTCTCTCTCTTTCTTTTTAATTTTCCTTTAGAAACATCAATTAGCTGCAACAATATGCATTAAAACAACATTAAGGTGTGTACACAAACACACACATCAGGAAATATCTATTATTAAGTGGATTTTTTTTTAACATCCTTCCCATGCCCAATGTTGCTGCTCAGGGTGGAAATTAGTCTTTTCCATTCCTCTTTGTCATTTGTTGTTGCTTCCATTTGCTCTATGGTGTTGAGAAAGATTATTCTGTCCTCACTGCTAAGGGTTCTTCTTAAAGTTTTTCTTCAGCATCTTTGTTTCCTCACACATGTTGGTTTCCACTTGACAGCTTCACGTGGGAATCTGTGGTTGGTATCCAGAGTACATCCCTCAAATATATCCAGAACTTCTTTCTGATTCTGGTGGAAAGGAGCACTGGTTGGTGATTTCTCAGATCACTTTATTGGGGGTGAAGTCTCTCCAATCAATGCCCAGAATCTTTCAGAGGCACTTATTTTCAAAGGTGTCTAGTTTTCTAACATTTTAGTTGATATCCAGCTTTCGTAACCATATATTAGTACCTGAGATTAAGTTTACATTGAAAATTCTCAGTTTTATTCTGGTGCCATATTTCTTTGATTCCCATATGTTGTTGAGTTTAGTAAGTGCTGTGGATGTCTTTGGTATCCTTGATGTCACTTCAAGGACACCACTTTTTGAGGTCTCCATTGGCTAATACGGTGCTGCCCAGGTAGACAAACTGTTCTACTTTCTTGATTTTTGCCTTCTAATGTGATGTTAGTACTTGACTTCTGGGTTTCAATAATGTTCTTTTTTAGTATAAATAATGCTTGGCCTGCTAGTTTAGCCAAGCTGTTTGTCTTTGTAACTTTTCAGGGGTGTTGCTCAGTAATGTAAAATCATCAGCACAGTCTAGGTATTCTAGGCATTTGCTCTCTATCCATGCTGTGTTGGCATATGTGTTGCTAATACATTTTTTTCATTATCCAGTTTATGGAAATACCAAACAACTGTAGAAAAAAACAACAACCCTGTTTCATGCCAGTGTCCACACTGAACCACTCTGTTGTGTGGTTGTTCACCCTGACAGAGTAATATGCCTCTTTGTACTTGGGCTTGATAATATTGATGACTTTATCTAGGATTCTGTAGTACTGAAGAATATTCTACAATGTGTGTCTGTGTAGGCTGTCAAATGCCTTTTGAAAATCAATTAAATTGATTCATGGGGAGCTTGCTATTCTATACATTCTTCTGTGATGGCCCTTTGTGTGAATATCTGATCTACACAGGATCTACACATGAGCCCATCAAAAGGAAAGACAGGAAAAGGTTTACAACTGAAGTAGCACAGAAAATCAGATGGGCAGATCATTTCAAAGAAGTCCTCAAATAGAACCAGTCCCATCTCAGCATCAAATTTTGACAAAACGTGAATCTGATCAACTTGACATCAATATTAGTCCAATAGAGATGTCAGAAGTATAGGCTGCAATAAAAAAACTGAAAAACAACAAATTGACCAGAGATTATCACATTAGAACAGACATGCCAAAAGTACATTATAACATCATCTTAACAAAAGGACAGAGCTTTTTGAAGAAACTTGGGAAAAAGTGACCCCTTCTGACCAATGAGGACATGGAATCATTGTCAGAATACCCAAAAACAATGATCTTACTCTCTGCTGTAGGGTAAGGCTTCTGCCGCATAACACACGGGATGAAAGAGGCAGTGGACACAAAGATTAGAGAAGAAAGGGCTGGATGCCTGTGTAGATCAGATATTAAATGGATAGCTAAATAACATACAATGTAATAATTATTCAGCCTTGATGGTGTCTCTTTGAACATATCAGTGCATCACCATTTTTCCAAGTCTGAAACTAAATGGTAGCATTTAGCCATTAAAATGCATAGAGGGCAATGCGAAGCCACAGTGAGCCATAGGCAGCTCTCTACATAGGTGGACTGCACAAGCCTTTAGTGGTGCCTTGGCTGTTCCCCAGCCTTTCTGGAAAGATGTATACTCATGGGGGTACAGGATGGCTTGCTCTGCTCCCTGACCCACACACCTGTGTAAGGCTCAGCCACAACCTGGCCCATGTTAACTACCATTTTACCTATATTATTTGCCTCTTTATACATGGTAGTGGGTGACAACAGTCCATACACACACATTGTTTTGTTTCACTCCACCAGTGAGTTATAGTCATATTCAACCAATCAAAAGCAAGTCTATTACAATGTCAACCATTGTATTCTCTCAGATCTCAGAATTGTTTTCAGTCACCTGTAGGCTAATATACAATGCACCCAAATGTTCAAGAGCAAGATCCAAGGCCTCATCTGTTATTTATTAATCTGATTTGGATTCCAAAGCTGAGGGTGGCTGCCTTATACCACTCAGATTTAGAATCTGAGTAGTAACCCTAGATAGAATGAGCAGAGAGCAATTAAGACTGTCAACTGTGCATGGTAAATGCGGTTTATCAGATGGTTGCAAATTTATGTATCACATAACTATCCCCATTGCATATGTGGGATATGTGTCTGTCTCCATTGTAGATGGTAAGAAGGGAGGATAGATAGATTTTATTCACTATGTCTAATATATATGCAGTGGAACCTGCACTGAGGACACCTTCAATAAATAATCCCTTGTTTTAAGCAATAACTTTAAGGTCTCCCAAAGGCTAACAGTAGAATTTTGTTCAACATTTAGTTAAAGACCGATGATCTGATCCAAAGCACTTTGAAGTCTGTGGGAATCTTTCCATTGACTTCCGTGGGCTTTAGATCACGCCCTAACTCTGCTAACATAACTGACTTTTGTTGGTCCCTAAAGTGGTTGCTTAAGAGGTTTCATTCCATATTCAGACAACAACAAAGATATTAAAAGTTACCTTTTAAGCATATACCTATATGAAATTTAAATGATACTTCCCAAGATATGATACCCAGCAGGTTTCCTTTCAAAGCTGAGGGACCTATATTAATGCATAACCCAGGTGCATGGCACTGACCCAGCCTTATACTGTGTCAGATCAAACTTCAGTAAAACAGCCTGGTATGTATTCTATAACAAAGTTATAAAATTTGATAGGAAAAGTGGTAATGGCAATCTTTAAAATCTAAAATGTATTTTGCAGGTTTATGAAAAGAATATTTTTTTCCCATTAGAATATTTTACAGATGAACCTGCCATAAAAACAGCTCTATAGTACCAACATCTCCATTACTATCAGCAGTCAGGACACCAGGCATTTGGAAAAATGAGGTGGATTATTAGGTGTGATCAGTCGGCTCTACACAAATCACCAGTGGTTCTCAGAACACAGTTTGGAAACACCTGACACGGAACAATTTTGTATTATTGTTTTAGTAGGCTTTTGCCATTAGCAATGTGAACCTTGTGTATGTAGGGTTAGTGCTAACTTGCCTCCTTAGTCAACATTTGTGTGTAAGGCCCTTATATCTTTTTGAATGGTCTCCAAAGGGAAGTGATGGAAGTCCCAGTGCTTGAGTAATTTAAAACCAAGCTAGATAAAGCATTCTAGAATATACTATAGGGAATATTCCTCCCTGGGCAGGTGGATGGACTTGATGACTTAATAGGTCTCTTCAACTATACCTTCATGATAAATCTCAAGACTGGATGAGAATTTCAGAGAAGGAAATAAAGTATAGGTTTAGGGTGATATTCAAACCATGTACAAAAATATGAATTTAGCCCTGGTCGCCAGTGTCTGCAGTAGTTTACATAAAGTGGCAACAAATTTACAATTAGACTCGTGGTTTTGGATGTTTCAGTTTTGGGTACCCAACGTGAAATACCTTCAAGTGGTCTGATTTCCAGAAAGTGATAAGCATGCAGCATCTGAACATCAGACCCTTTCTACTCTCACTTTTACAAATCACTAGTCACTGCTGTAAATCTTTGCTAGTACATTTATACATTTACTTGATACATAGTTACACATGCCAAATGATGTAATGAAAAACAAAGTGATCTAAGATAACAGTCATTATAGCTATAATAATTAGATCACACAGAATTGCTAGAATTTTTGCAGTTTTGTGGTACACAATTCCTTAGAAGTTGCTTTTAGTGAAGGCATTCATGCCCACAAGTGAAAAGGAGAAGTCCATAACTCGTGATGTAACATGTAACACAAGAGGGGATATTCTTAAAGAAATCTGTTTCCCTTTAGCAGTTCACATTTCAGTGAGCAAATACAAAAATGAATAGAAGTAAAGACATTCTGGCCACCCTGAAAGCCTTACAGTTATAAATTCTCTTGTGTTCAAATCAGTGGACTGGCCTTTCTAACCATGTATAGTCCTGAATAAATTAACCATTGTCAGCATAATATTTTGTACATCTACTGTGAATATGGAATAAAAACTGTATGGGGTTGCACACAACTGGTTCACACAAATATCTTCATTACTTCACATTCAAACCTTCCATGAGACTGTAAAATATTCCCAGAAAAGGAATGTATCATTTATTTCTGAGTTTTACTGCCCTAGGAGGAAAAACTACTGCTTTGTAAGGATTTTGCACTTTACAACTCTCAACTTAAATGCTGAGATTGATGAAAGACACACACCTTATCTACAGATGGCTAAAAGGTCCATTTTATAGTTCTTTGATTTCTATGTTCTATGTTCTTATAAATTATTTCTATGTTATTATACACAACCAGGCCCAACTCTCATCTCACAATAGATTTACAATGGAGTAACTCCACTGACTTCAATGCAGATACTCCAGATTTAAACTGGCCTGAATCAGTCCTATTGCCTTTTTGAGTTTGTAAAACAATATCCACTGTTAATTTTCTATTTTTAACTGAATTTGATGCTCATCTAAGGAGTCAGATTGACAGCTACAGAGACTGTATTTCTCCATTTACCCAAAGAACAGGTATGCTATGTACGGCAGCAAGTATCTCAGAATTGGCATACCAATTTGTGTCAACTGCCACCTAGACAGCCATTTAGCGAATGAGAAGCTAGTTTAATCTCCATGCTAACAGTCATTGGCCTCCTTGCTGAGACCTCCAACAGGGTACAAATTAGTTCCAGTTTAGTGGGGGATTTTTGAGATGTAGACATGTGTTCACAACCTATATACTAAGCCCACACACTAATTTTACGGAGGCCATTAAACAGCTAGCTATTAATGATGTTGGTGGGATTTGAACCACTGGTTCTAGAGGTGAACTACTCTATATATCCCCGTACCTTTCCCATAAGCATGGCTAATTTCCTATGGTTTCTCACGTGTACTAGCTTTTCTGAGATGCTTTTTCTTTAAAGTTTTTTTCTTAGAATAATTTCCATGAGTCTGTAAACAAAGATTTGCAGCCAATTTAAGGCATTTAAGCTGAGCTTCCTAATTAGAAGATAAGACACAAAAATGTCAGAAAACAATGCAATTTATAACTGATCAGTAATGTGAGAATTTAAATCTTGGTAAGCATGCACCATCTGAAAAATCAGACCTCTTTTACCCTCACTTTTACAAATCAAAATATCAACAGCTGCACTGATTATGAAGGCTTGAGTAGGAAATGAGCAACTATGGAAATCTAAATTTAGGACCCTGAATGCTATCTAAACCCCTGGATCTGCAGCGTAGTAGGAGTGGTTGGGCGCAGGTAGAGTATATGTGCCATAGGGGCAGTGTTTGCAATCCATTCCTACCTCAGAGGGAGGCTCAGGAAAGGGAGCTTTCGAAAATAGGTTGGGAAAGGATCCACCGGACACATGATTGGCTAGACCTAATGGCTGAGAAGGTGGTATGCAAGTGCTGTGATCACTATTTCAGATGATAGGTTGCAAAAAGGCAGCTGAGGGGCTGAAACCCTAATGAGTTTGGAGCATGTGAATTCCATCCACTTAATTCCCTCAGAAAGCCCATTTTACTCAAGCATTTTATAGCCCTGAATCAGATGGTCTCTAGGCAGAGTTGACCTTCATCCTAGGAACAGAAATATAAGTCTCCTTGGTATACATGACACAAATGAAACTGTGGGTTAAGTGGTCTGCTTGATTAGATAGGAAGTGTGATCCACTTTCTACTGTGTTTCTGGCCATTTAAATTATGAAGGTTGTTTATCCTTCCCAAGGACTTATCATTCCTTTTGTATCCTGTAGGGATTGTGATTGGGTTTTTGGCAATGAGGAGGGTTACAAAATGTTTCTTATTTATATAAATGCCAGAATTTGTCTCCTGGCCTCTCAAGACAACACCCCCAAATAAATAAGCCCAAATTGAAATTCTCAGGTGATGTGAAAAAAGCCAGTCTTGTGAAATGTTTAGAGCTCTGTTTTATTTGGGGTTTTTTTCTCCATATTTAGCAGTGTCTGGAGGTCATTATTAGCCTGATTATTTCAGGCCTACTTGAGTAGCGGGATTATCGGTCAAAAATTGTGTTTGAGCTGCAGACGAGCCATGGATAATCACAGAAAAGCAATAAGGGGCTTTATTATTTGCGGTAATAAGATCAATTATTATTGTTGTGTGATTTTCCCCTGTTGGCCACCTGTTACTCAGAGCGGGGACTCCTGAGATCAGCCACCTGGGGCTGAGAGCAGCAGTCCCGGGCTGAGAGTGGCAGCCCTGGCCGCCTGAGGCTGAGAGTGGGAGCCTGAGGCTGACAGTGAGAGTTTGGGGCTGAAAGCATGGGCTCCCGCTATTGACAGCCTGGGGCTGAGAACAGGGGCTCTCGCTGTCAGCAGCCCAGGGCGAAGTGTGGGCCCGGGACTCCCACTCTCAGCCCTGTGCACAGCAGCACTCGCACTGTCAAAACTGCAGTGGAAGCCTAATATTGTGGGATCCGCAATTTCTGCAATATTGCTAATTAAGTAGGGCCTTACTGATTACAAAAACATGCACTCATTAATATGCTTTGGCTGATATAACCTCCAACTCCTTGGATTAAATTACTCTTTTTTCCTCAGGTGATCATGGCAATTAAATCAGACCTCGATAACTCTGGAGTGAAGGAAAAAGGGAGCAGGATTATAAAGGCTCATTAGGAAATAAAGCGCACACAGACCACAGGATTCAGCCACACTGAGGCAGCAGGAATGGCTACCACTGATCCAGAATTTCCCAGAAGACAATAAAAAGTAGGATTTGTAAAGGAGAGATTCTGAATACACCCCTTTCCCGGTCCTAACTTGCTGTTCACGCTTAACATTTCTCTGCAACATAGTGCTTTTAGATAAGTTGCAGAACCTACTTTCCCTGGTTTCATAAGGAATTACCTTCCAAATGGCAGTATCTTGTGTTATACGCAAGAAACTTTAAATCTTTGCAAACTAAAAACTCACTGAGGAAAGATGAGCAGATGAGCAGACAAAATCTGTGATGGGGAAGAACTACTTTCTTGTAAAACTCACTAAAAAGACATTTTTCAGAGTAACAGCCGTGTTAGTCTGTATTCGCAAAAAGAAAAGGAGTACTTGTGGCACCTTAGAGACTAACCAATTTATTTGAGCATGAGCTTTCGTGAGCTACAGCTCACTTCATTGTGATCAGCCTAAAATTTGAACCATTGTTAACTGTGTTGGTTTCTGCAGCTTTTTCCACTGTGCGATGTTCATCGTGATAACTAAAGAATGTTTATTAAAACTCCAAGGATGTGAATGAATGAATGAATAAATAAACATCATCTCTCAGAAACAAGAATAATTAAACTGCTCTAACGGACATGTGATTAAACTCACTGAATCCAGGGCATGTGATTACTCTACTGTGCAGATTTTCTATGGAAAAACCAGTATCTTTTAAAAAAAAAAATCCCCGCCCTCACAAAATCTCAAATTATGACCTTATATTAAGAACAAACTACAGACTGTCTGCTTGTATTCACTGCAAGAGTCTGACTTCCCTGTTGATTTAAGTGTACTTTCTTTCATCTCACTTCCAACTGATTTCTCAAGTCTTTTGTGCGTCAGCTGAGCCTTGGGGTACTGTTTTTATGTGTCCTTTTTTCATATACTGATTCAGGGAGGAATTTAGAGCTTAGTTGGCTGATGGACAGAGGACAACAGAATATTTGAAGGCTAAAGTCTACTTGTCCACATTCTTTCCTTTAGGACTTCTGAAAGCCATTTTCTCAGGAGCATATTCAATCATTCTGTTTAACGCAGGATTAATCTGTAATCCACAAGGCACTGAAAAAAGCAGAAATTAATCAACCAAATGTCTTTTCTCCACTTCTGCTTCTACTCAGTGTTGTCTTTTAATTAAAATAAAGCTTTTGCTCAACTAGAACTTTAAAAAAAAAAACGTAGCCAATCTGTCATTATAATTTCTTTTATCTGTAGAATTTTCTTCCGTCATTTGTTGAATACAGGCACTTTGATAAGTTTTCCCTATTTACACACAAGTAATTTAAAAACTGCACTGAAAAAATTTAACTTCCTTAATCTAAAATTGATATTGATTTTAGTCATCTTCCCAGGGTCAATTTAAGGAAAAATCAAAGGGATTTCAGAGGGATGAGACTGTTATAATGGAAAAATCAATAAGGTATAACAAAAAATAAAAAGAAACTAACTTTGCTTATGCCTAAAGTCTAAATTTTGTTATGAAAAATGGGTTTTATTAAACCTGACATGAACAGAAGCATTTTCATTATATATTATTACTTAATTTGATTGAAAACAAGACAGTAGGCAGGGTTTGGATGGATACATTTCTTGCCTTCTGGCAATCCCAAATGCGCCAACACTGGGCTAATATAACAAAAATCTCTGCAATAACTAGGAAGTTACATTCGCCAGTCAAGCTTCACTCTCCAAAGTAAGAACTCATGTTAGGCTACGTCTACACTTGCAGATATAGAGCGCAGGGAGATAAACCAGCCCTCACAGACAGCAGCAGGGAAAGCGCTGCTGCGTGTTCACACTGTGCTCCTTGTGACTGTGGAGCATGTCCACATTAGCAGCTCTTGCAACGCCACAGAGAGCAGTGCATGGGGCAAGCACAGTATCACATGGGGCAGGTTTCCCAATCCCTGTGAAAAGCAGGTTAGTTCTTTAAATTTCCACATGGATATTCCACAGGAACAGATTGTTCTTATTTTATATTTTTTAAATTTTCACAATACTTTTACATTACCAATCTCTAATTCAAGGGAAATAGTAAAAGTTGGCAAGAGCTAAGTATGACCATTCCATCCTCTACGCAAATGTCAATTATGCTTTTAAAAATATGTAGTTATTAAGAACTAGAGACTCAAATTTCTAAAATGAGGACGACTGCTAGGGGTGGTACAGTTATTCTTTGGTATCTTCGTTGTGTTTCAATTAGTTTGAAAATGAATATCAGCAGTCCTTTCCATTCCAGAACTAGGCCTCTTTGATCTCCTTTTCTGGTGCAGCAAATGCTCCTGGCACTCTGAAGGTGCACTCTGATTAGTTTGGGTGTAGGCTTCTTAGTTGAATCATAGTTTTTTGGTCCATCTATTTTGCTGAACTCTGGATCACCAGCTGATACCTTCCTTCTCTTCCTTCTCTTCTCTATCAGTCACTGTGAATTTTGACTTCAAAGGGGACGAGGGAAGTAGGACTCAAACCTTATCTTATGAGAAAAGGTTAAATTAAATAAATGTGATTGTGATATTTTAATCAGATGATAGTCAGTAAATGAAAAAACAGCTGGGTATCACACAACTCTATCTGCCAGACTATTAAAGCACGAATTTTCAAGACTTCAGTGGATGTAGCTGAGGGAAGAGTTTGGTCCAGAGAGCAGTTAGACCATGAGACTGAAGGGGAAGCATAATAACCATTAGGCATGCTGTCTCTAAGGCAGCATGTCTAAATGAATTAGGCCATATATTGCCCCCAGGGCATATGACCAAACTTCCAACTGGGGGAGTGCAGCATATAGTCCTTTGATAGTTCATTTCTAGCCTTGTTGTGGAGAGTGCATAGTTGTTTTGTGATCGATATAAAATGTAGATGGACATTTTAGAGTGGAGTAAGAGTTGTATATTTGTGGCCAGCCAACCTTGACAGTGGTCTGTAAAGATTAATTCATCTTATTGGTGTCTTATGAGTGAGGTTCTTTTAGAAACCACGTGACAAACTCTGAAAGACCAACTGTGCACATGCAGAAACTTTCCTCACATATTTACATTAAATAGGAATGCAAATGTGTGGGGGGGGAATCCTGATTTTATTGTCCACATCACTCAATATCTTTTTAAACGAGGAACATCCTTCCATATCTGTACATTTGAAATCATTACAAAGAGAAGAAAAGACTTTCTAAAATCTCTCATATCCCTTACTGGATACCCTTATGTAGTAGGGTAGATATTCACAGAAGCAGGTGGTGAATACCTTTGCACTGTAAAAATACAGGAATTACTGAATACCAAGAATAAGAATAATTTTAACACCCACAATGCGAACTCCAGAAGACTGTAAATCTTCACTGTGTTGGATCAATCCAGCACTACATTTCTATGGGAAACGCATTTAAGCATTAACCATTTAAGCAGATGCATCTGTGTTTTTAAAGAAAACTAGTATTACATAGCAAAGTCATTCATATTGATAGGATATGGTTTTCCCATACTCTAATTGGTCTTTTTTATTACCAAAGTATTTATATACATCCTTACAGTATATTTAGTTACCATTACTTCTATACTCTCTGGAAGTATCATAGAAAGATGAACAAATAAAAATCTCCTCAGGCCACAAAAACAGAATGCCAGATTTCAAGGCCCTTCTATTCACATGACCCTTCCTGTAAACTATTTCTAGTTAGCAGTTTGTATCACCTTCCCATCTTCCTGTCTCGAGTGCTTTGAACTCTCACTGAGAATTCTCGTGTAGCACAGACTTATAAAGCAGGGAACAGAACAGCTGCTATTTATTTCACTTTAGTTCTCTCTTGTGCTCTGCATTTGCAGGTGGTGGAAGGAAGTAAAACAATTATGCCAAAACCTCTTAGGCCAATTCAACACAGGTTGACAATTATCAACACTGACAGAGCTGATCACTTACGGAGTTATGTGCACAACCAGACACAGATTTAACATTCACTTTTGAACCAGAAAATATACAGGTGTGAAGCCCAGGGTGCTATTTCTACTATGATACAATGCACTTTATATTCATGTGATATAAATTACAAAGTTATTCATAGGAATGCAAAATTCTCATGAATATACATTGACTCACTAATTCATTTATCTGAGGTTAAAAGAAAAGGCTTTCATACATGAAGTGAGAATTTATTGAGAAATCCATAATGAAGTAACTGTATCTGCCGTCAGGGCTGAATTTAGGGACAGGTGACCCAGGTGATCACCTGGGGTGTCGGGCTTTCGGGGTGCTCGGCTTGGGGTGCTGTTGTTGTTGTTAGCAACAAGAGGGAAAATAGAATGTCTGAAATAACACATTTCACATATAAGAACATAAGAACAGCCCTACCGGGTCAGACCAAAGGTCCAGCTAGCCCAATATCTGGTCTTCCGACAGTGGCCAATGCCAAGTGCCCCAGAGAGAATGAACAAAACAGGTAATCATCAAGTGATTCATCCCCTGTCGCCCATTCCCAGCTTCTGGCAAACAGAGGCTAGGGACACCATCCCTGTCCATCCTGACTAATAGCCATTGATAGACCTATCCTCCATTCATTTATCTTGTTCTTTTTTTAACCCTGTTATAGTCTTCACAACACCTTCACAACATCCTCTGGCAAGGAGTTCCACAGGTTGACTGTGTGTTGTGTGAAAAAAGTACTTCTCCTGTTTGTTTTAAACCTACTGCCTAATAGTTTCATTTGGTGACTCCTAGTACTTGCATTATGAGAAGGAATAAATAACACTTCCTTTTTTACTTTCTCCACACTAGTCATAATTTTATAGACCTCAATCATATCCCCCCTTATTCATCTCTTTTCCAAGCTGAAAAGTCCCAGTCTTATTAATCTCTCCTCATTTTGCACCTCACTGTTTACCCCTTTTTCCAGATCATTTATAAATATGTTGAACAGTACTGGTCCCTGTACAGACCCGTGGGGGACACGACTATTTACCTCTCTCCATTCTGAAAACTGACCATTTATTCCTACCGTTTGTTTCCTATCTTTTAACCAGTTACCAATCCATGAAAGGACCTTCCCTCTTATCCCATGGCAGCTTACTTTGCTTAAGAGCCTTTGGTGAGGGACCTTGTCAAAGGCTGTCTGAAAATCTAAGTACACTATATCCCCCTGTCCACATGCTTGTTGACCCCCTCAAATAATTCTAGTAGATTGGTGAGGCATGATTTAAAAAATCATTACAAAAACTATGTTGACTCTTCCCCAACAAATTATGTTCATCTATGTGTCTGACAATTTTGTTCTTGACTATAGTTTCAAACTGTTTGCCCGGAGCTGAAATCATGCTTACCAGCCTGTAATTCCTGGGATCATTTCTGGAGCCCTTTTTATAAATTGGCGTCTCATTAGCTATCTTCCAGTCATTTGGTACAGAAGCTGATTTAAATGATAGGTTACAGACTACAGTTAGTAGTTCTGCAATTTCATTTGAGTTCCTTCAGAACTCTTGGGTGAATACCATCAGGTCCTGGTGACTTATTACTCTTTAGTTTATCAATTTGTTCCAAAACCTCCTGTAATGACACCTCAATCTAGGATGGTTCCTTAGTATCCCATATGTGGATCCATTTTTCACTAACCTCCTAGGACGTTCTGGACTTTTGTAGAACCCTCTAGACTTTCCAAGAACCACATTTTCCTCGAACCTCCTAGAACGTTGTCAGCCATATCCTCGCAGGTATGTAAGGGGCCAGTCAGTCACTCAGTCAGTGAGATATAAGAACGAACTAATGTGAAAGCCCAGCTCCGATATTGTGAATCTTGTTTTATTGTGTAATTGTGAAAGCATACTTGTGTTTTAAGACTTGAAGAGTGTGAGCAGCAACTAATAAAGGACATATTTAATGAGAGCCCAGATATAGCTATTGAACCTCCATCTACAGAACAATATAAAAGAAATATGGTTACTTCTTTTGCCATGCTTAACACGTAATGTTTGATGACTTTCTAAGTCTGCAGAACAAGAGGGAGGGTTTTTTTCCTCGCTTGTTGACACTGCTCTAGTGTCCATCAAAGAAAGGTTCAGAGAAATGAAGCACCACAAAAAGACCTGGGGTTTTTTGTATGACCTTAGTAAGATGCCAGTGGACAGGAAAACACTCGAACAATTGTATGGAACTTCACCAGATGCTGACACAAGGGAATATTCAGATGTCAACGAAAAGACCTCTATGTCAAACTAGAAAACATTTCTCACATTTTGCCATGTGGGAAGCACTCTCCATTCCAAATTCTCCATTTCACTCATGATATGGAGCTGAAGGACACTTTTCCTAATGTGTGGATAGCTTTGAGGATTCTGTTTCACTGCTGGTCACAGTTGCGAGTGGTGAGCGCAGCTTTTTGAAGCTCAGGCTCATTAAAACATACCTTTGATCAATGATGGCCAACCAGAGATTGACGTCACATGCTATTTTATTGCTTTAAAATGCCATTGGCCAGTTTTTTGATCTCTCTGATGCTGTGCTTCAGTACTTTAGGGCAAAGGTGAGAAAAGTGACCTTTTGAACTAAAGGATTAGGGTTAATATTCTAAGGCTGTCACCTACTGTAACACTATTCAATACTGGTCCACCCTACGTTTGTGTACAGTTCAATTTCTTGATGTTAGTACATTTCAGTTATTTTTAAAATTAAAAAGTTTCTATAAGCTTAGAGGAAACAATTTTTTATTTGTGTATATATGGCATGAATAAATCCAGATTTATAGAACCTGGCGTGAAAATTTAGCATCTTATATGACAGAGATAAATCATGTATGCAAATTGTGCATCAAAGTCATTAAATGGGCTATAAATGCAATAAAAATAAGGTATTTAAAAGATTAACCAACAGAGCAGGGCGGACACACTCTTTGCCTGGGGCACCATTTGGTCTTAGGGCCCCCCTCTCTGCAGTAAGTAATTTACAAAAAACATTAACAGGAAAATCTAATATGAATTACAATTGGATGAATTAAATCTTAAATGAACATAGATGCCTCATCTAAATTTGCAGGTAGACTGAACCTTGCACATAGTTTGCTTTAATGTGCCACTCACAAAACAGCAGTAATCTTCAGTTTTATTGTCTCACTTGCACAGATTTATTTATCCTTTGGTGAAGTATTTGCAAACACTTTCTAAAATTTACCCCAGCATATCCTAAGAAGGATAATTTGAAACATAGGCTTTTCAGTCTCTCTTTCCTTAAATCCAGGAGCCGAGTTCCATCTTTTGATGCATAGAAGCTAACCCCATCAGACAGAGTTTGGCCCAAGGAAAGTTGTGTATGTGTAACTAAGAGCAGCATTTGGCTTCTTCCTTTGAAAAATAATACCCAAAGTAAAACTCTTAACATGTAAATATGATTTTCCTCTATCCACATTGATACCCCCCTATTTTTTTTTCCAAAGGAAATATGCTTTCCAGCTCTTAGAATGACCAATTGTGGAATGAAAGTTACTTCCCTCATCAGGTGATTTACATTAAAAGGAGTCTAATATTTTATTAGAATTGAATTTTGCTCCTCCATTCACTGATATTCTGCTCAGGTATTTCTGAACTAAAACAGAATTTTTAAGCAGATTAGTTAGGCCTTGGCTACACAACACTTGCACCAGTTGAGCTATGTTTTTAACCAGTTTAGTTAAACTGATGCAGCTTGTGTGCAGACACCACCGTTTTGGTTTACAAATGTCTTATATCAGCTTATCTTATTCTGTTTTTTTAAATGATTAAGCTAAATCAAAATATAAATGTCTCCATGGAAGCTTGCACAAGTTTAATTAAATCAATCTAGAAACACACCTGTAGTTAAATCAGTGCATGTCTGTGTATACACAAGACCTAAGACTGAATTCCAATTCAAAGAGTTTCTAAAAATTCAAGTATGTTCTCTGCTGCTAAAGAAACACTATGTGACAAAGAATGAGCCCTTAGGTTAATGAAATGTGCCAAAGAGTGACCAGGTAGGTTAAAGAAATGTGCAATATTTCCACGTCCCATTTCCTCTTTGAAGGAGATAGCTTGGATTGCGATTGGATCCCGACAGAGTATCTCTCTAATGATAAATACATATTACCCCATTTAATAGAAAATAATAATTGAGGGCTTCTTTACTCAGACACTTCTGCTTTTTCAAGGCAGTGTTGTCATTCCCATTACTTCTTATAAAATTCTCAGTGCACCGTAAAAAATGTCACACAACATAATGCTGCAGAAGTAACATTTGCTGGAAATCCTTTCAAGCAGCTCACAGTGGTCTTTTAAAATTACACATATATAACAGTATTTCATTGTTAATTCTAAATCAAGTCCTACCTCCACTTTGCTGTCCCCAGCCAATTTTCATGAGCAGTAATATTTTAAGGATCTTTATTCTGTTAATTTCAGATGTGTGTCTAATTTACGGTTAAATATATCCATCCGTTCTATAGGGGAATAGTTTTTGATATTCTGTCTGTTGGCAGTGCATCCCACCCTCTGTAAAACTTTTAGGGGATTTAGTGCTCATATTATTTACAATTAAATTCAGATAAGCCCCTGAGTAAAGCCTTATTTCCCACTATCTTGCCAGGGAGCAGAGCCAAAGGTGAATATCCTGTGGGTCTCTCTGTACCTTTGCAGTAATCCAGTACCCACTCCCCAGCACACAACCCAACCAGACAAGCTGAGGACTGGGGAGTTCCTCAGATTTGGCGGGAGGATAAATGATCCCTCATCCCATGCTGTGAAAGTGGAGACAAACTCAACACTGCCTGCTCTCAGTCATGTAAAACAGTCCACAAAGAGACAGATCCACTGGGACTATCCATTCCCTGGCCTGCCTTCATCCTGTTCCCAAATCTCTATTCTCAATAGCCAAACTACCTTAATTGTGTCCATCCTGGCCAACCTCCCCATGCAGAGAAACCACACACACCAGTTCTGCTGCAAGCAGATACTTGTGCACCTACTAGAAGGCAGGGTGGGTTGTGTCCCAACATATTGTGGGAAAGCCTTTCAGGCTTACACCTAATTTATCCTGTGTTTCTGCTGCTAGACTTTTTCCACAATGGCTCTCTCACAGTGAAGTCCTTTGCTGAAAGGGCTATTATTTCAATGCAAGTAATAACCACATTTCTATCCCCTTCACTGTTCTGTTCCTTTCCTCACTTTATGCCTTTATCCACATTCTTCATATGTATGATAGTGACTAACTCCCTTTAACTCAACATATTCAAAATGACTGTCCTGGTAAATGGTAACCAGAGTACTAGTCATCAAAGCTGCACCACGAAACTCCTAGACTCCTGTCAAATGTTCACCCGAGTAGCAGGTTGGGAACCTTTGGCTTAAATCTATAATCTTGTTCACCCTTCACGTTTCTCAGGCCTGGAATAAATCAGCCTGTCAGCTCTGAAAACACCACACACACAGACACTACACTTGATCCACTCTTCCATTGTTCACCTTGAGTACATTAATTCCTTCTTGCCCAGTTTCAACCCTTCGTGGTTCAATCTGTGCAAAATTCAGCAGCGCCTCCCCTCACTCCAACAATCATCCCACAGAATTCTTCACTAGGTCCCGGTTTTATGACTCGCCACAGACCTGCCCCTTCCTTTGAATTTCTCACTTCATCTCTTTCCAGTCCATACACTCCTTTATACGCCAATTTCCTTTTTGTTCCCATTGCCTTCTTTTTCTTGGTATTATGAGATTGATCCTTCTCCCATGCCATCTCCAACATCTGGAAAAGCCTGCCTGCAACTAATTGACTCCCTGACTCTTTTATAATTCCACTTCACTATCCATCCTCTCCCCCTTCCCATTGCTTCTAATCCTCTTTCTAATAAAATACAGAAATCAGATTCTATTTCCCAAGTCACACACAAGGTTTCCTATTGTATCATTTTTCACCTTTGCCCTAAAACATTTAGGATATACCCCATGAGATACATTATTTGCTATGTTGATGCATAGTTTACTTATACATATATTAATAATTACTTAGTTTATATTTGAAGGAACATTATAAATAGCTGTGGAGGGATCTGAGATACAGTACTTGTTGTAAGAACAAATTAATAGCATTACATTTGTAAGAGCTAAGCATTTTTCCCTTGATTTGGTATGTAAGATAAATACTTTTTATCATGCCAGTATGTGACTGTCATTCAGAGCTGCATGGATGTTTTGATTATCTAGACAATGGATAGCACAGACCAACGGGTAGTGATCAATGGCTCCATGTCTAGTTGGCAGCCGGTATCAAGTGGAGTGCCCCAAGGGTCAGTCCTCGGGCTGGTTTTGTTCAATACCTTTATAAATGACATGGAGGATGGTGTGGATTGCACCCTCAGCAAGTTTGCAGATGACACTAAACTGGGAGGAGAGGTAGATATGCTGGAGGGTAGGGATAAGATACAGAGGGACCTAGACAAATTAGAGGATTGGGCCAAAAGAAATCTGATGAGGTTCAACAAGGACGAGTGCAAAGTCCTGCACTTAGGATGGAAGAATCCCATGCACCGCTACAGACTAGGGCCAAAGGGCTCGGCAGCAGTTCTGCAGAAAAGGACTAGGGGTTACAGTGGACGAGAAGCTGGATATGAGTCAACAGTGTGCCCTTGTTGCCAAGAAGACCAATGGCATTTTGGGATGTATAAGTAGGGGCATTGCCAGCAGATCGAGGAACGTGATCGTTCCCTTCTATTCGACATTGGTGAGGCCTCATCTGGAGTACCGTGTCCAGTTTTGGGCCCCACACTACAAGAAGGATGTAGAAAAATTGGAAAGCGTCCAGCGGAGGGCAACAAAAATGATTAGGGGACTGGAACACATGAGTTATGAGGAGTGGCTGAGGGAACTGGGATTGTTTAGTCTGCAGAAAAGAAGAATGAGGGGGGATTTGATAGCTGCTTTCAACTACCTGAAAGGGGGTTCCAAAGAGGATGGATCTAGACTGTTCTCAGTGGTAGCAGATGACAGAACGAGGAGTAATGGTCTCAAGTTGCAGTGGGGGAGGTTTAGGTTGGATATTAGGAAAAACTTTTTCACTAGGAGGGTGGTGAAACACTGGAATGCGTTATCTAGGGAGGTGGTGGAATCTCCTTCCTTTGAAGTTTTTAAGGTCAGGCTTGACAAAGCTCTGGCTGGGATGATTTAGTTGGGGGTTAAGGTGGTCCCTTCCAACTCTGATATTCTATGATTCTATGAATTGGGAGATCTATGAATCTAGAACAAATAAAATTGAAAAAAGGCTAATTACAAAGCCAAGTTTGGCAATAGCCTCTGTATATATAGAGAGAGGTGGGTAGAAGTCATGTGTTTCATTGAATCAAGTGTAGAAAAGGCTTTTGTATCTTTCTGTCTTTCCCATTTTCTATATCACTGTCTACCCCAGGAGAGCAGGGGATAATGAATGTGGTTATAGAATGATTGAGGAATGACAGGTCATGGGGAAGGAAGAAAGAGAAGAATAGAGTGAATGAGGAAGGTAAGTATGAGTGTCGGGGGAGTAACAGGGAGTAGGGAAGACTCTGTTTGTAGCTTTTAAACTTGAACTCAGGAAGTCCTTCGCTTGTCACACAGGACTAAGAAAAGAAAAGAAAAGAAAAGAGAAAAATGAGGAGGGCGAGGAGAAAATGAGACCATCTCTAGTCAGATGATGCTTACTACCAAAATAATTATAATAAAAAATAGTAAGGTCTTTGGAGATATCATAACCTGATTCAGTAATACATGTTCAAATAGTGCATAAATCCAGTTACTAGGCCTCTTTCATTGGAAAAAGGGTTGAAAAGGGAAGGGATCTTATTTAGTTGAGGAAATTTCTGACCTGTTCTCTAATGGTAAAACACTGGTCAGAACTCAGTCCCCACTCAGTCCCAACAAAAGTATTTCACACACTTATCATTCTATTCAAGGAATGGGCCGGGGGGGGCAGGGGGGGAGGGGAGTTAAATAAAAAACCAGTGACGTGAAATAATTTCTCTACTCCGAATAATATTTTTGCTTTATCCTTTTAAATGCTTAACATTTCTTCATTTCGTGATTCAGGATTTAACATTCTTCCTCCCATTATATGGTTTCCTGCAAAAAAATGTGTGTGGCTGTAGTACTGCTAATTGAAACATGTCAATTTCATGGGGAAATTCATTCTTATTTCCCCAAATCTGGCACAAGCATCTCTAATTTGATATACAAAATATGGCATTCATAAATGTTCATCTATCATGAACCACCTCATACACAGTACATTGTTCATTTAAGTCATCTCCATTAACACACTATAAACAACTTTTTAACAATTTAAGCATGGATAGTCAGACTGTCTATGGATTCTCTTTTCTTTAGCAGGGTTCTTTTTAATAGGCTCTAATCCTACAAGCTGCTCCTAATGGCTGGATCCTCACCACCACCTGAAGGAGTTTGCTGGTTGGAGGCCACCAAATCACTACAGAGCTGAACTCTTGCCTTTCTACTTATGGCTATTTTATATATAGGACTTTTAAAAAGTTCCGTAGTCATAAAGTTTGAAACTATGAGCTCTTCAGATCTCATGTGAATGTAGGTTTGGGACCAGTTAGTAATTGTATTTCAGTCATTCACGGAAAACACAGAGGCTACGGGAAGTGGTGTTGCTTACTTAGCAGGTGGCATACTTCCCTTTGTGAACTGAAGGAAAGGCAAGATGATTTTGTGGTTAGTAAGACACAGACTTGGAGGCCTGGAAATCTGAATTCTATTTCTTCTTTCACCATATGGAAAATGAGGATGATAATACTTCCCTACACTTAACTCATTGATGCTTGTCAGGCACTGAGATACTACAGTGACGAGGGCCATAGAAATTCCTATAAATAAATTAAAATAAATAAGCCACGTATGTTGCTTTGAAGGGGGGAGAGACAGGAATGCTTTTTTCAAATAAAATGTAAATGTAAACTCTTAACTGTTTGTGATCATTAAAGATCCCCAAGTGCATATATGCATGAGTACCAGGTGTTAGTTCTGCTACTCTGGCCAAAGTCCAACTGGCATAATTATATTCTACATATTTTTCCTCCTATAGTTTTCAGTGGATAATCAATTTCTATTTCCAATCCTAAACTACGCTGTACAATGTTTGATGTTAAATGGCTATTGCAGCTCCTCCCAGAGGTAATGCATTTTGGTGTTGGGGGAAGTATCCCTTATGCACTCGACTTTGTAAAGAACTTCTGGCTTGGAGGCACTATGTAAATGTAGGTCATTATTTTATTCAATACATGTAATATCTATGGAGACAGAGGCCACTGGTTCTCCTTGGCTTACACAAATAAACCTGTCAGCACAGGAAAAGCTCCATAAGGGCCTGATCATATTGGTTATATTAGAATTAAGGAAAATCAGCGCTGGGCAGATTAGGGGTTAACATGGAATCCTAGCTCTTTAAAATGTCTTTCAACTGCTAACTGATGTTGAGTGAAATACATGCTGTGTTCAGTGAAAAACGTTTACAATGTTCAATTCCAGTGCATGCTCAATTCCACTTTATGTTCACTGAACTACCCCATCAAGGTACCCTTCCAGAACTCAATTACCACGGCAATCAGGTGGGCTAAATCAGAGACTGTTCTAGGAAAGGGGGCAGTACAAAATGTGTAATCCAGCCATCTGTGATTCCTGGAAAGAAGATATTCCTCATATGAATCTGAATTAGCCTATGTAACTGGACAGCCCAGAAGGCATTTCTTATGGGACAATAGCTGTGAAGGCTAATTTAGCCTGTTGAGTACTTTCTGGACTACTTTCTTGGGTACAATTCCATGTTTTATTTTTGAATCAGGGATACCGCTAACATTAGAGAACCAACCAACACATTTCTGATATTCTCAAATGATATTGAAGAAAATAATAATCCCAGCTCCCCAGTTATTTTTGTTGTATAGTACCTTAAAAGTGCAGTAGGGTCTTTATAGAACATGTAAATAGATATGGTCCTTGTTCCAAAGGGCTTAAAATCTACTCTCAGTACTTGCAAAAAGTACTCTGTCCAGCTGTTCACCAGCAACATAACTATAGTCGTGACAAGTCTTCCATGTTTATCTTTGTTTTATTTTTTTTTTTTAATCTTCGGGTGTTTACCAGTCCTATTGACTTTGAACTACTTGCTTTTACAGATTTGAGTTTTTTTACATAGTGATGATTTGTTTTACATTATCCAGAGAAGCATGCAGGTGGAACAGTATCAATTCATTATTAATCTTGCATGTCTCGAGCAAAAGCTCAGAGCAACAGGTGGGGGATAATAGACTCTTTGATCTCCCTTTGAAGAATGAGTGGAGATGTGAGGGTTACAGACTGGTTCAGAACTAATTCTACCAACATGCACATCTTTAAGGTAGGATTGTCTTCAATAATACTATTTGGCAAGAAGAAGCTTTTATGGTTGTTTTGGTAACTTTCACTATAAGCAACATGCCTAATATGATCCAGAATGTATATAAAGCTATGAAGCATCTCGCCGTTATTCTTTTGGCATACATTTGTGAGAGTGTTTGGCTACATTCCAAAATAATTTATAAGAGAAACACTGTCACGGTATCTTTTTAGCATGTTTTGTGTGTAATGCATCAAGAACAGCTCTTAGGCCATACTTCAAACATGGGTGCCCAATGTCCTGATTTTCACAGGTTCTTAACACCAGCAGGTAACTCTGACTTTGACTGGAGGCTGTGGGGACTCAGATCTTCTGAAAAATCAGTCCCTGATCCAGCAAAACATTTAAGCGTAAGTAGCCCATTAAAGTCAATGGAACGACTTTGATGCTTAAAGTTAAGCACACTCTTAAGTGATTTACTAGAGCAAGCCCTAAGCATTATGTCTAGGTGCCCATGTTTGAAAATATGGCCTCAATTACTTTCTCAAAGCCAGTTAGAGCAATAGCTGTGATTGGAACTCAGGAATTTCCATAGACCCAAGTAGTGTGCTCAAAACAAAACAAAAAATGAGGACTGGCCTCTAAATTCTATAAGCACCCCCATTACCCTCCCAACACCAAAGTGAGAAAGCAACATACATGAATTGCCAGCTGACCAACACAGTCACAATACACACAGTGCACTGCATTTCTTAGTAGTCATACTTTCACAGATACTGTGGTGAGGAATGCCAGTAAAAGATGGATAGACACATGATGCATGTGGCACCATAGCTCTGCTCTGTCTGCCTAATCAGGATAATGAAGCATACAGTCATCTGAGAGCAGGATTCTTGTAAATTGCAAGACCCTTCCTGGCCAGAAGAATGGAGCAGGCAGTCTGACCACGGGTACATTATACTTCAGGGCCAAAACGAATATTTCAGTGCAGGGCTGACATTAGGCTTACTAGTTTTCAGTGTTCTCTGATATTTTGGGGTTTTGTGATTAGCCACGTGGCATCCCTTTCAGTGATCCCAAAACACATTTACAAAGCACTCCACAGATTTCCCCGTATCACCTGGGTTACCAGACCTTCTCATCTCCTATTCTTTCACCAGATGTGCCAAGATTCCCAGCTCCTCAGATTGCTCTTTGTTCCTAAATCATGTCTTTGTTCTATTGGCCATAGAGTATTACTTGCACATTCTCCCTCTGCTATCCAGAACTCTCTGCCCTTCATATTCACAGAAGACACATAAAGTAAGATGAATTGTCTATTCAAAAGTCTTGCTTTTACCACAGCTCTGCTCATGCATAATCTCTTTTGAAATTTACAATGCACTGTACAGGTCATATCATACAGTCAATATTAGTATGTCAGACAGTCAGTATTTCAGTATTTTAAAGTCTTTGTATAATCTGCAAACATATGCACAGTGTTTAACATTAATGTTATTACTCAGAGTCAGAGATCAGTCTTTGAAAGCACTGTATAAGGATGTATGAGATCTATGGAGAGTAAATTTCTTCTGTTCATTTGACAGAATTATCATTCACTGAAAAGTAGAAAAACTTGCAATACTAAAACATATAGCTCTAAGGGCAAATATTTTGTATAAAGCAAGAGAGTAAAGACAGCTACAGCCATGCATGAACTGTACCAGCTTTATTTACTTAGGGAATATCATCATGCTGTTTGTATTTCACCGTGATGTCTCATGCTGCCTTTCAGGAAATCAATTTCAGGAACACTAAATTAGGGTGAGTGACCCAAACAACTAGATTCACTCAGAGATCAACACTAGCTTCCGCAGAGGCCCTCATTAGGGGAAAGACAGTTGGAGGGAGATTGCAACAGCAGATAATCAGCCTATGCCTTTACCAAGGTTTCTCTTTGCTGAGGATTGGGGAGGGGGGGGGGGTCAAGTGAAAATAAAGGAGGTGCCACAACAACTTCATGTAGCGCAAAAGAGACTCTATTAAGGGATGCTCCATGTAGCTGTGCTGATGCATGCAATTTCACCAGTACTTTAAGCAGATGTGGGTAGGTGACGAGGAGGAGGGAATGTATGTCACGTGGCACATGGGAACTCTTAGGGCTGGGATAATACTTATTAAGGGGCCATCCATTTCACCATCCATAAAGTCTTCTGGGGGTGTAATAGTCCATCCTGTAACTTGGCCATAAGCAGGCGGGGGAACATAAGTATTTCATGGTACAACTACCTACAACCTACCCAGATGCCCTTGCAACTATGCAAGAGCTTCTGATCCCTCTAATTTGCTGTGACTGCAACACAGAGCGGACTTTTTCAGTTCCCCTACTGCTGGCAGGGAGGGGCGAGCACTCAATCACCATACCAGAAATTATCATCAATAGAGAATGACCAGTCTACTAGCTTAGACATGGGAGAAAGTCTAAATCCAAAGTTTTTCAGGAGGTTTAAGAGATTCTAGGATCTATTAAATTCAGACCACTGCATCTTACAACTCTCAATGTCTTGACTGGCTTGCAGTTCAGCTGGCCACCTTTACAGAATGCCATCAAAGGGACTGAGACAAACATATCCCATTCCTTCTGATGGTGCACATAATGGCAGTGAGTGAAAACACAAAAGTGAGTGAAAACCCATCACTCCGCTTGTTAGAGCGTGAGTGGAGTCCCCTAGAAAAATCTCTTGTACAGACCTCTGCAGTAGAACTGTAATTCAGATCATGTGCACTATTTGGACTCCATTCATTTGCTAAGAAATTTTTGAAAATAGTCTCCTGGTAAAGTAAAGTGACTGTGATGTGTAAGATCATACGGAGAAACTTTGAAAAGGGATAAAAAGGTTTGTTTTCATAATCCCTTGGGAAAAAAAAGAGTAGATCCCCTAAACAGTACAGATTTGGATACATGACGTTGTGCATAGCAGAGATGAGTCTAAATATCATGCCTAAATTTGTAGATAATGATCATTTGAAGAGCACAGAAATTAAATGCTCTGTCAGAAACCAGGAAAATATATGTTTGAAGGCACATAATTGTCATTTACTGCCGAAGAGGAGGAAGA
The DNA here is from genome assembly GCF_015237465.2 of Chelonia mydas. NCBI lineage: Eukaryota > Metazoa > Chordata > Testudines > Cheloniidae > Chelonia > Chelonia mydas. Next base: position 277,869,750 of record NC_057849.1, read on the forward strand.
GAGGGGAAAAAAAAAGAGTAATACGAACACAGGGTTAAAATCCATAACATTATCGTTCAACTCAAGAAAAGGAAGTCAGTTTACCAAGAAAATTAACTTAAAGGAAATTACATTTCCTGAATACATCTGTAAAAAGTAACTCTGTACTGTTGTCTGTACTGTAAGAAGTACTGTGTTTATATGTAACTAGTTACTATAATCCAGTATTTTAACAACCCAGATGAAGACTCGAAACAAAAAAATATACAGTGCGATAACATCTTTTATCCATCTGATATGGATTACTACTCTCACTGTCTGTTTATAAATAGAAGAACATGGCTGAACAGATGGCTACTAGGAGTATAACTCTTTTCCATGCAGGAACCTCAGGTACAGGAGCAACATTTTTCAGCTTGAGCTCATAAGGATGGTTAGGGTGACACTCATTAGGAACACCTGCTACCAGCGGCAAGACTGCTGATGCCTGTTCAGCTGTTGAAAGAAAGAAAAAGCGGACAACCAGTGTTATATGTTCTGTAAAGCTCCAAGGATGTGTTCATTATCATGAATAATCATCATGAGGGCATTTGGCTTTCCAAGACCTTACGGGTCGAAGGGTCAAATGCTGTTCTCAGACATGCATGGCTCCCAGTTGCATTCAGGGGTAGAATTCAATCCAAAGTGATGTCAGGTATAACATTTCTAAAGCCATACACAGTGTGTAGAGTGTGCCAGAAAAGTAGTTTGGGGGAGTAATTAAGATATTTATCCAAGTTCATATCTGAATGTCATGACCTGAGCTCACCTCTCATCACAGTCATTAGGAAAAACATGTGTAGGTAATATAAAAAAAGGTTGCTCTTAAACTCACAATAGTCAAGGAATCTGTGTTGACATTTGACCAAATTCTGTGATTCTTTGCAAAAACTCCCACAGACTTCAGTGAGAGTTATGCCCTATTAAAAAAATCACAGACTTTGGCCCATTCTGCGTCTCAAGTTAAAATATAATCTATGCTTGCATGACAACAGTTAAGGTCTTCCAGAGCTTGACCAACATAAGTTTGGTTTTCAGAAATATTTTAGAGCATTTGTTGCAGAGCCGATTGACCAGAACAGTTCCTTACCGTTTCTGTTTCCTTTTACTTTTGTTACTGTAACACTTCCATAAAAATGGGGTGAGTTATAGACAAACTGTCTCTGACCAAATTGTCAACCTTTACTCTGAATTTCCTCATTTTTTGTGGGTTTGTCATACTCTCAATCTTGTTTTAAACATAATTGTTTGTGGTTTAATAATTTCTTTTCCTTCTGTAGACAATTCAACTATCTTCATCCCAAATGAGTCTTTAAAAGCCTGCTTGAACACTACTTGTAGCCAACCGGAAGCATCTCATATTTTTTATGTCAAGTGAATACATGTTCCTTTTGCAATTAGAAAATAAAAGGGTACTGGATTTCAGTGCAGAGTGTGTATGTGTGTGTGTTTTTTTTTTAAAGGAATTGCTAACATACCCAAAGTTAGAGAAGTTTTCTACTGCAAAAAGATTAAATTCATTAAAAGACTTTAAAACTAATATATGCTTTAATGTACCGTTCACCATACAATGGCTGTAATACAGAATGTGTTAAGTGGTTTAGTGAATGATCAAAGACATGTGGTCCAATAAATGTTCAACCAATAGGAAAGTAGGAAGTTTCTCTTCATATCTTTTTGACATCCCATGTAGAGTTCTCTATTATGAAATAAAAATGCATAGACCATAAAAATATCCACATGCAAATAAAATTGTCTGTTATCTTTGCAGAGGACACATCCATGTTTCTGTTATTGGACAGATATGTCCATTAGTTTGTCCTTTGTGTTTTGACTGCTTGCCTTTGCAGACACTATCCACATGTTTATCTGACACTGGCAAAAAACAAAACAAAACAAAAAAAACCCACCGGTGTTAACTACAAATCTGTCGTGTTTATCAGATGAAGATTATTTAATGTATGTTGTAACTGAGGCAATTCTCTGGGTGAAGTCACACAACTCACCAAGACAACAGCAACCACTCTGCTATAATAAATGGAAAAAGACATTCAGAATAAAAACGTGCTCATTTACAAGAACAGAGTGTATGTTAATCCAAACATTGCATACCTAATGTAATATGTAGGCATGAGGCAAAGTTTCTTTTTGGGACTAAGGTATTTTAGTAATCAGGTTTGAAAAATTATTCACCTTCTCCAGGAAAGCAATTCTAGTCCCCTATCCGTTTCATTAGTACAGTGTAATGAGTTTACTATATGCTAGTATAAAAAGCAAAGGAAGTAGGATATAACCTCTGTGTTCTTGAATTTACTTCCTTCCATTGTAACATGTTCTTACTTTATGTGGATTATCCAGATCTCAGAATGAATTCAAAAATTGACTCTTGGTCGCTTTCCTCCAACTCCCCCTTCCCACCCTCCCCACCCCCGTTGTAATATGAAGCCAAACTAAACATTCTCAAATTATTCAGCAGCCTCTGCAAGTCTGGCCATGTTGGCATTTGTATCCTCCTTCACCAATGGCAAAACATCTATTTCATCATTGCTGGATTTAAAATCAATTCATCATGGAGCCAACAGATCCAGACAACACTGGTGGAAGGAAAAAAGGAGCATCTTGGACGGACCCTTATTTTCACCACAAAAAACTGTAAATAACCAAAAGGGCACAGAACATTCTCATTTGGCCAAAATCGCTATTGAAAAAATGAGCTAACAGCTGCACATTTTTGCTTGTTGAATTCGAGTACATGAAATGTACCTAGTACTTAGTCTAAAATAAGGGGAGTGAAGGGACTGTGGCCTTACTCAATACTTCTCCAAAGATGTTTGAATTGGAACAGAATTAATTTTAATGGGCATCCAACATCTAGAGAAGCCCCTTAAGAATTACAGAAAGCCAAGTTTACCCATTTGGAAGAAGAAAAAAAGAAAAAAAAAAGGAAGAACCTCCCCGCCACTCCCCCCCGCCCAAGAATCCCAAATCTCTACTGAGAAAACCAGAAGGAAGGGAAAAGAAAAATGGTCTCCAACCCTTGACAATATATGTGGGAGTTAACCCAGAATTACAACATGGCTTGCAGTATAAGAGATTTACTTGAAAATTATTTCAGAGCTAGTAGATCCTCTGATCATCTGATAAAGTTGATTAAGTCCCTTAATTTGCAATAACAACATTTGGGCCATGTCCTAGTAACAGCAGGTTTTCTAGTGGCTTGGAGAAATGGAGTTGAACCCTTTTTTGTAAAAGCACAATTCTACCTTATGACAGCATAGTAAACCTTGAGGAAAAACACTTTAAATCTCCAGGGCAGGGAGAGAGGGGTCTTATTGCCTCTTTTCCGTTTTTCTCCCAATTATCTAAAATTGGCTGCTAAGCTTTCTGTCTGGAAAGTAAAAGAACAGGGTGTCTATGCAACTGTCTTTTTTACTGGTCCTATTGCTTATGCAGCAGGTGGCTAAAACATGAAGGATTCAAGCCAGACAGGTTTGTTTGCACTTACAGACATCTGCAAACTTCCTAAACTCACAGATAATGGGTTTTTGGTGTCCGTTCACCAATGGTTTAATTAGGCCCTAAAAAGCTATAAAAACTGGTTCTACTAGTTTTAACCATATACTAACTCCAGATTTCATAGCACATGTTACATTCAAGAAGAATATCTGACTGTGAACTTTCACAGACTCATCATTATGATCATCCTGAACTTTGCACTTATTTCTGTAGCACAATGAATAACTGGTTGTCTGACAAAATGATCTTTTGGTTCTTTTATGGAGGCAGAGTATTCTAATGATCCCATATTAAAATAGCTGGATTCTACCTTTTTTCTTTGGGGCGGAGGGGAAAGAGGAAGAGCTTTTGGGAAAAGGGAACGGGAAAAGAAAAGGGAAAAAACAGAGAAACAAGAAAAGTTTCTGAAGAGTTTTCCTTTTCTGCTTGGTATGATTTTAATAAACTGTGACCCTATTAAAACCACCACACCATATACTTTTGTAATCAGTTCCCTTTTTGTAATTGAGCCAATGTTGTATCCCCTGTGTATGAATCAATGCCAGATAAATGTGGCTGCAGCACTACTTTTCAAAGCCTTACCCTGAACTCTCTGGCTCAAGTACACAAATTTGAGGGACAAATGTCTCTGAAAAGTACAGAGTCTACAGCACTTTCCAATCCTTCTCTTCTGCATGGCTCTTCTGCATTTGTTCATAGGCCAGCAAACATCAAATGAGACATGTAGACTGAAGCCAAATAATTCAGACTAAACTGATCAAGTTTACCCACTCAGTGCAAGATGTTTTTAGTTCATAAGATCTTTTTTTCTTTTGTAGGCTAATTAAAACAGCTTGACTAAGACTTACTGAAATATTATGTTCCTTGCCATTCAAAAATTGTGTGAGCCAATGCCAGCACTCCTCCCCATTTGCTTTTAAAACCATATGCAGCTCTATTAAAGTTTTAAACCTGCTTGAGGTATCCACAGCTGCTTCTAATATTCTGACCGTTAAATCCTCTCTTCCTCCCTGACTGAACCTCTATGAAGTGTGCCAAACAGTTAATTTTGTTTTGTTTTTCTGGCCCCTTACATAATGCCGCCTTATTCAAACACAGGGAAAAAACGTATGACTGAACAACTAAAATGCATGCTTCAAAATCCCATGGATACCCTTTAAAGCTTTTATAGTTGTCTTTCCAACTAAATAACTGTATTTTTGTATTTCTTAAGTACTCACAATACCAAGTATAGAGAATCTAGGCAATAGCAGGAATACTGCAAAGCATTATCTAGTTTTACAAAGACAAAAATGAAAAGCTTAGATAGCAACAACTGTAGGCACTAAGAACTGTAGGTTTATCCTAATGAAAAGAACTAGGAGTACTTGTGGCACCTTGGATACTAACAAATTTATCTGAGCATAAGTCTCTAAGGTGCCACAAGTACTCCTCGTTCTTTTTGCTGGTACAGACTAACACGGCTACCACTCTGAAACCTGTTCTAATGAAAAGGTATATCAAGCCAGTTTTGTCTCGTCTTTTCTTCTCTCTCATGTGTCATGTCTGGAAGTCAGCCTGCTTAACGAAATTACTATTCATTTCTAAACAGGCTTGGACAAATATAACAGAAAGAATATGATATTATTTTATTATGGGACTACAGGTGAGTGTTATAGCTTTGCAGATTATAAACAATTACTTTTACTGTCTACTTTTCCATTAACCCAATCTTGAAATGGTTACTCGGCTTTGCTGACTTCAACAAGAGTTTTCCCTTAGTAAAGACTGACCTCAGGACCTTCAAAATTTTCAGTCTAAGGGCTTGTCTTCACTACTGGTAAATTGGAGCTATTGCAATCGATGCAGTGGGTGTCGATTTAGTGGATCTAGTGAAGACCCCCTAAATGGACGGCAGAGTGCTCTCTGGTCGACTCTGGTATACCAACTCCCCAAGAAGAGTAAGGTAAGTTGACCGGAGAGCGTATCCCGTTGACGCAGCACAGTGAAGACACCAGGATAAGTCGACCTAAGCTACATAGCTGGAGTAGCATAACTTCGGTCAATTTACCCTGGCAGCGAAGACAAGCCCTAAAATAAGCACAGACGGAAGAAAATTTGAGAGACTTTTACAGGTGTTTTCCAGAAACAGAAAGCCTGGGAACAAAGCACATTTACATCAGTAGGGCAAACACTAGAGAGGAAAGAGCTATTGAAGCTAATAGTACATTATTGTCCCAAGAATGAATGGGCATCAACTGGCCATGAATAAATTCAGGCAGGCTATTAGAAGAAGGTTTCTCACTGTAAGAGGAGTGAGGTTCTGGAACAGCCTCCCAATCGGAGTAGTGGGGGCAAGAGACCTAACTAATTTTAATATGCAGCTTGATAAATTTATGATTAAGATTATCTGATAGGATTGCCTGCGACAGCAGGGGTCTGGACTCAGTAACCAAGGTGGTCCCCTTCCATTCCTGTGTCCTTTGTTCCTATGCAAAGCAGCAGAGAAGGAGACAGACGCTGTATTGATCACATTATATAGTATACATACTGTGTACAGGCCACCCACTAGGAGAAAAGCTAGCTCTGGTGGGAAAGCAGGGGGCATTCTTCTATCCTTAACACATACCATAGGTTTCCCTGAAACTAGATTTTTTTAAAAAAAATTGAATCATCTATGGGGTGTGCCAGGGGGAAGAGAGAAGAGTTTGAAATAATGGGGGATGAGTAATAGGAGGATGTTCCCAAGTTCTAACTAGCTTTGTAAACCTCAAAAATAGCCTGTGAGGTTTGGAAAATTTCAAACTACACTAGGTTTAAATATCCCCACATAAAATAGTTTTTTAGTTGAAAACTATACATTAAACGTGATGTTAAAACCTGTTCTCTTATCAAAGAAATGTGCTAGCCAGCATACAGCTGATGTTGCCACAGTAGCACACAGAGCTAGATTAAGATGCCTGTATTAGAGCTAGACAACATTTTTCAGACAAATACTTGATTTGCTGGAAAAAATATCCAAGTTCGGGTTGAGTGAACCTATTGTGAATTTGACACACATTCACTGAATAGTTTTGGATATTTTTTTTTCCAAGCTAGAACAAGGAGACTTTGGCACCATTCACAGAACAGCCAGAAGAGAAAGAGAAGGTCGTGGTGGTGGCTCCCTTATTACTTTTAGCCCAGTAATTAGGGCACTCACCCAGGAAGTGGGAGACCTAGGTTCAATTCTCCCCATTGCCTGATGTGGAGCAGGGATTTGAACTGCCATTTCCTTAAAAGAGTTCCCTAACTACTGTGCTGTGAGGCCTTGTGGTTTGGGACTCTCTCAATCACTCCTGCTGAAGATGTTCCACTGTGTATAAATAATGGGAGAGAGAGAGAGAATATGTCTATATCCTGGTAGTCAAAGCATTCCCCTGTGAGGTGGGAGATGCAAATTCAAGTTATTGCTCCACTGAATACTTAAATATTCACACACTCACAAATAAGAATTAAAAAAAATAAATCAGTTATTCATCCAGTTCTAGCCTACATGTGTCAGACATCTGTACCATGAAAAGGAGGAATTCAGATGGATCAGAGACACTGTCACCCTTTTGCCATAATCTCATATATTATCCACCCCATGGATTCCGTGGGCACAGTAATTACCTCCAGCCTCAGAACGGTGACCCTGCTTTGACTGACAGTGTCAGTGATTCTCAGTCTGTCTATGACATCTGTCTTTGGGTTTAGGCAAGAGTGCCTGTCACAGAACACTTCCCACAAATCACATTGTCAGAGGCAACTGAACAGGGACTAGAAGTGCTGTGTAAGCAAAATTTTCAGCCCTTGAAGGGAAGTAGGATGAATGATCATGTGTTGCTATCAAGTAATCCCCTCTGGCCAAAGCAGGAGCTCTGCAGTGGTACTTCAGAGCTTGTCATATCATGATCTTGCCCTCTGTGGTCAGAGAGAAGGCTAACAACATGGAGACTTTGGGTAGGGAAAAAAAATGGTTACCACAAAAGAACATAGAAATAGAATAGAAAAATAGAGTGGCTAATTACAGGAGGGCTACAGCGCTATTATTCACTCAGTGAGAAGACTTCATATTTTCACCTATGATGCAGCACAATGTCTATAGGTATTTCATAGAATCATAGAATATCAGGGTTGGAAGGGACCTCAGGAGGTCATCTAGTCCAACCCCCTGCTCAAAGCAGGACCAATCCCCAACTAAATTATCCCAGCCAGGGCTTTGTCAAGCCTGACCTTCAAAACTTCTAAGGAAGGAGATTCCACCACCTTCCTAGGTAACGCATTCCAGTGTTTCACCACCCTCCTAGTGAAAAAGTTTTTCCTAATATCCAACCTAAACCTCCCCCACTGCAACTTGAGACCATTTCTTAGGATATTGATTAGTGAGCAAGATTGTATCACTTTGTATAAGTAAAAGCCAACAGGAAAATAAATACATAATTAGTAATTATATTATATTTTTCCTTTAAGAACCTAAAAGATTCCGATAAAATGTATTGGGACAGCATAGTTATGCAAAAAAACTTCTCAAGTCAGCTTAAAGAAAATTGCCAGGCTGGGACAGGGGAGAAAATAAAATGTTCTCCATTATTCTGTTCATTTCCTCTGAAGCACCTGGCATCAGTCACTGTCAGAAGACAGGATACTGGGCTAGATGGACCATTGGTATGATCCAGTATGGCCATTCTTATGGTTCTTTAGACCCTATTCAGATCTTACTTATGCCTCTGCACAAGACTCCGCTGATGTCAAAAGAGTTGCCCTGTTTCATGACCTGTATCAGATCCAGAATCAACCCCTTAATTTTCTTTTCAAATGTATGCATTGCACTTTCCAAGATTAACTGCATATACATTGTAAATAAGAACTAGAGAGGTGCTTGCCAAGGTAGATATCAAAATGGGTGTTCTTAAAAATAGCTGAAATTTGATTTTTAACATGTACTATTATGATCTCATGACAATTTACAGAAAAGATTATAGTAAAGTACAATATGCTTTAACAAAGAAATAATAGCAATTACTCTATATGTCATTTGATTAATAGAAAAAAAACAGCTACTAAGATTATTTCCTTGGCCATCTCTCTGAGCATATCTACATACTCCTTTGAATGCACTGACACCCCCCATCCTCCACAGTTTCAGATTCTTATCTTAAATGTCCTTTACAATTCTTCCCCTCCATACTTATCTACTCTTCTTTCTTTCTTAAGATATTGCCCCCCTGTTCCACCAAACAACAGCAGGATCTACCACACATGAATCCTGCTCTCCCACAAACATCTATGCTTTCTTCAGCCCCACCCCTTGGGCATGGAATGCCTTCCTGGAATTGGCCATGAGACTCCTTGTTCAACACCCATCTCAAGAGCAATGTCTGCTGTGATGTCTAACAAGAAATCAGCCAGCATATAATGGCTGGGCCAAGGGTCAGGAAGGAAAAATTAATACTTATATAATCATACATAATTGCAAAGAAACAACAAACATATATAAAAATTAGATATGTGATATTGTCTCCCCCTCTCCTCCACCTATCCTATGTTGCTGTTCTTATAAGACTAAGTCCTTTGGGGGCAGGGGCCATGGTGCCTCTTCTTTATACAGTAAAGCCTGACAGGGCTCTACTGAAATATGAATATATATATAATAATATTAATGAATAATGAAAGAGCAGCAAACTTTCATTTTCTAATTTTAATAATTATCTATAGTATGCAATTTTTATCTGAGATATTGTCATGTTTAGGTATTATAGAAAAAAGTCTAAAAATATGTGGTCTTTGACCCTAAAAGACTAGTATGAAAGGAACATAAAAAAATATTTTAACCCAAGAAAGAGAGCTTTTGCAGAACCCTTTTAAAGTAAGCCACACTGTACAATTCCCACACTACAACTACCATAATGGACACTGAGTGAAACACATTCTTAGTGTAACTACACTGACTTCAACAGTTACATTGAGGACTGAATTTAGCTCACTGCAATTGAAGCTGAGCCAATGATTTGTAACTGTCTCCAAACACCACTACATTTTACGTTTATCTCATCTGACCTGTCTCACTCCTGTGTATATATAATGGGACAGACAAGAAAAATCTTTGTATATCAGCTTCTATGGCACTTTCTAAGACAGCCTATGCACTTTCGTTAGAATAATCAATAGTTTTTTGTGCCATTAAATATCCATACCGTATTTTATCATGCAGAGGTATGAGAGAGCATCTCAGCTGTAAACAATTATTATATTTCAAGAGACCTACTCCGTGGGGGAGCTATGCAAGTCACTTTAGTGAGGAAAGATAATACTTAAATCTGATGGGCAATTTTTTTAGAGCTACTGCAAACTCTTTGCATGACTGGCACACCTTGGGCAAAGAATTGACTTTTGAGTTAAACGAGCTTGCAAGTTATTTCAGTTTCAACTCTCCATCAGTATTTGATTTCACCTAGTAAGAATAAGCCTAAAAATAGAGGAAGAGGGAAGAATGAGGCAAGCCAATAGAGTTGCTGAAAAGAAAGATAACTCCTACACATAAGGCCATATATTAGGGTCCCACTCAATGTGGCTCCCATAAAGAAAATGAATGTGAAGATGGGGAGGAAAAAAATAGATTGAGCCTCCAGAAAGAGTTAACCTAACCAGGAAAGAAAAAGAGGGAGGCCTAGATTTTCAGAAGCAACTAATTATGATGCCCTCAATTTTTGGATGGCCAACTCAAACAATCTAAAAGGGGTCTGATTTTGAGATGATGGGATGCTCAGTCATATCTGAAAATCAGGCCCCTTTGAAGTGCCTCAAATTGGGCACCAAAAATATTTAGGCAGGCAAAATCAGTAGTTACTTATGAAAATATGGAGAAACATACAGAGGTATAGAAATATTACATATTCAAGTTGGACAAGTTTACTTCTAATCCATAACATTTCATGTATTTACCCTTCTCTCCTCTCCACATACTCAAAACACACCAACACAAGGCGAGTAACTATTACTCTTACAATTCACTATCTCCCCACACACACAGAGGAACACCGAACTTGTTGGGGAAAGAGAGACACTAGAGTAGTACTACTTGTGTTTTGTTAAACCTCTTGTCTTTGTTGCACTGGCTGCAGAACACTAAAACATACCTTTGATAGGCCCATTTACTGTACACCCGGAAAAGTGATGCTACAAACTGATGTACCTGTGGCTGCAGGCATCTCACCAACCATTTATCTTGCCACCTCTGGGGCTGCTCACTTGCCTTTTTAATGGGTATAATTTTATTAGTCAGTGTTCCCAATCTGGGGGCCAAGGGCCCACACTGAATTTACCACACTGGTCACATGGTACTGACTTGCTTTCTTGTTTTCAGTTGCTAAACTACATCAATACTTCCCTGTCTAAGGGATGTTATTCAATCATCAATGAGAAGAGAGGTGCATGCACATGACAGTGAAGGGGAGAGGATGTGATCCTCAAAAAAGTTCTCTATAAAGATGTGGACCCACTGTGGAAAAGTTTGAGAATCGTTTTATAAACATCCCATCTCTAGATAGCTGAATTGTTCTTTTTCCAGACTTTTTTTTTTAAATATATCAAAAGCTTTTGGATCAGTATCACCCCCCTTTTCCCTTTAGAAAAGTGGTCAGACCAAATGAATGTGGGGCCTCCATTTCTGGCAGCTGAATGCAAAGACTGTGTAAAACCATAGTGAGATAGAGAAGTGGGGAGTTCTTAAGTTACCTGCAATAGTGTGTTTTCCAACCAACTCTCTTGGAAAATCTCTCTGGAGCTATCCTGTCTGTTTTCACACAGTAAGATTGCTTGATATTTGTAAAACTGAAGTGGTTACCTACTGTATCTTTAGGTAATGTCCCATTTTGACTTCGCTATGGCAAGGACATTTACTTTCTTCCTGTTTATATCTATCAATTTTATACGCAGGTGACATACTTTAGTATCTTCATCTCCATAGCATTTTGGATCCCCTCATTCTCATTTTGATTTTCCTCAGGTTTATATTCCCAGTCTATTCTGAAGATTCAGAAGCGGATCTCAGCTGATGGAAATCAGCATAGATCTGATGACTTTAATGGAACTATGTAGATTTACACCAGCTTAGGACCCAGCCCTCACTCTCTCGTGTCATACTCAAGGGTACAACAAACATTATGCTTTAGCACTCAGATATGCAATACTTTTTCAAATTCATGCAGGGAAGTGGAGGCCCCCCAAAGGAGGCAGAATATGCTTTTCCTACCTTGTTTTGAATCAGACACCGTGTGATTGTAACCCAGCTCTCTAAATGGGCACTGAGCATATCTCTGCGTGTTAAGGTTTGGCTGCCCACTTTCAGATATTACCAGCCTTCAGAAACCTGTGTGATCACTAATGAAAAATGTATTACTGCTATTTAAGTAAACAAGGGGGAAACATCCCTCCTCCCAAACTGCAAGAGTTTTGAAGCTTTTGTTGCTTGTGTAAATTGATCCTGGACTTCTCTGACCCACGCAAAAGGAAAAAATAGTTTTGGATTTTTTTAAGCCCTTCAATATTTTTCATCACTCCCACACACTTTATTTGCAGTGAAAGGAGATCTCCTCCAACTGTTTGTGTTCCCTCCTCTCCACTGCTAGTTCTGCAGATAGACCAACTTTATTAGCCACATATACACTTCACTGAATTAACAATAATCAGCTGTATTTCTTTGGGCACCAAATATTATGCATCTTTAAAAAAAGACATGTTATTTAAGGAAACATGATTTTATTGAATAGCAGCCTATGATTACTGGATTTTTTTAGTACATGTAACTTAGGACAAAAAGGCAAATGTACATTGGCAGAAAGGTACACAAGCAGAGTTTCACCGAGTGAGCATTTACTGCTAAGTCAGTCAGTCATGGGCAGGATGCGAGGGGCAGCTCAGTTTTCATCTTCAGAGCAATGAGCAATTGTCTGTGTGGAATTTATGAGCTACTTTACTTATCAGTATTTCCTCAGACTTTTCAAACAGTCCAATTCATTACCCTTTCCTCATACGCAGTTTTTACATGAGCGTGCTTGGCTATACTGTGCAGAAATTGACATGCACTGTGCATTGTACCATACGGTACAAGGAAATGGGGGCAATGGCGTGCCAACCCTATTTATTATGGTAGCTGAGGGGGAAAAAAAACAAACCAACCCACAATAATTCATACAATCTAAGGCCAGAAGGGACCATTCTGATCATCTAGTCTGACCTCCTGTATAGCACAGGCCATACAACTGCCCCCAAATAATTCCTAGAGCAGATCTTTTAAAAAACCACCCGATCTTGACTTAAAAATTCCCAGTAATGGAGAATCTGCCATGACCCTTGGTAAATTGTTCCAATGGTTAATTACTCTCAATGTTAAAAATGTATACCTTATTTCCAGTCTGAATTTGTCTAGCTTCAACTTGCAGCCACTGGATCATGTTATATCTTTCTCTGCTACATTGAAGAGCCCATTAATAAATATTTGTTGTTTGCCAGGTAAGTACTTACAGACTGCAATCAATTCACCCCTTAACTTCTCTTTGTTAAGTTAAATAGATTGGGCCCTTTGAGTCTATCCCTATAAGGCATGTTTTCTAATCTTGTAATTGTTCTCTTGGTTCCTCTGTGAATATTCTCCAATTTATCAATATCCTTCTTGATTCATGGACCCCAGAACTGGGCACGGTATTCCAGCAGCAGTTACATCAGTGCCAAATACAGAGGTAAAATAACCTCTCTACTCTTTCTCAAGCTTCCCCTGTTTATTCATGCCAGGATCACATTAGCTTTTTTGGCCACAGCATCACATTGGGAGCTCATGTTCAGCTGACTAGCCAACACGACCCCAGAATCATTTTCCAGTCTCACTGCTCCGCAGGACAGAGTTCCCCATTGTGTAAGTATGGCCTACCTTCTTTGTTCCCAAATATATACATCTACATTTAGCCATATTACTGTTTACTACATTTACCCAGTTTACTGAGTGATCTAAATCACTCTAAATCGGTGACCTTTCCTCTTTGTTATTTACCACTCCCCCCAATTTTTGCATCATCTGAAAACTTTATCAGCGATGAATTTATGTTTTTTTCTGGGTCATTGATAAAGATGTTAAATAGCATAGGGCCAAGAACCGATCCCTGAGGGACCCCACTTGAAACAGACTCACTTGTTGAGTTACATTTTGAGACCTATCAGTTAACCAGTTTTTAATTTATTTAGTGTGTGGTGTCAATTTATCATCATTCTAGGTTTTTTTAAAGCAAAATGTCATGCAGTACCAAGTCAAATGCCTTACACAACTTTAATAGTGTTGTAATAGACTTACCTTTATCAACCAAACTTCCAATCTCATCAAAAAAAAATCAAGATAGTTTCAAGATTGATTTTTCATAAACCCATGTTGATTGTGATTAATTACATTATCCTGCTTTAGTTCTTTATCAGTCAAGTTCTTTATCAGCCACTCCATTATTCTGCCTGATGTAAGGCTGACAGGCCTATAATTACCCAGACCATCCCATTTAGTCTTTTTTTAAAAAAATTGGCACAATATTGGCTTTCTCCAATCTTCTTGACCTTCCCCAGTATTCCAAGACTTATTGAAAACTAACATTAACTGTCCAGTGAGCACCTCAGCCAGCTCTTTGATGCAAGTTATCTGGACCTGCTGATTTAAAAATGTCTAATTTTAGTAGCTTCTGTTTCACATCCTCCTGAAATACTAGTGGAATGGAAAGTGTTTCACTATATGATCACCTATTTTCCAGCCAAATCAGAACAGAAATATTTATTGAACACTTCTGCCTTTTCTGCATGATTGATAATTCTACCATTTCCATTTAGTAACAAACTATTGTCAGGATTATTTTTTTTTCCTAACACATGTTCAAAAATACCTCCTTATTATTGTTAACTTTGCTGGCCATAGATTTCTCCTTGTGTGCCTTGGCTTCCCTCATCAATTTTCTATAATTCCTAACTTATTTATATTCATGACTATCAACTTCCCCTTTCTTCCATCCGTTATATTTTATTTTTTTCATTTTTTACAACTACCTTCGCTTCTCCTCTAAAAAAGTTTGTTGTTGTTGTGTGTGAGTGTAGCAGCATAGCCTTCTTCCTCAGCTGTGGCTTTTGGGGCATCTAGTAAGATGTTCTCAAATGATTCCCAAATACCATTCACATTTTTCTCATTACATTCTTCCTGCCAGCTGATATGGCTCATAAGTGGTTTCAGCTTGATGAAACTGGCCCTATTAAAGCACCATATAACTGGTCTGGACTTTACTCTGCTTGCACATGATAAATGTGATCAAGTCACGATCACTTTTGTACCGAAATCACCATTAACTTTTAGTTCTGTGATCAGTTCCTCTTTATTAGGACAAGGTCTAATATAGAATTCCCCTCTGTTTGCTGCAACACTTCTTGAATTAGGAAATTGTCATCTATACTGTTTTGAAATTCCAAGGACGTCAACATACCAGTCACAATAACAAGTCACAAACAGAAAGCAACACACAGAATCTAAATATTCAATATATGTAAAAAACCCCTATAATCTACAGTACTTCATTCCTTTCAGCTTTCTGCAGAGAGTATAGTATCCAAACAAACAAATTTAACTGAAGGGTTGGGGAGGGAGCAAGCATGTCAGAGAGTAAAGTCTTTTTGCTTCCTTTTCCAGGCTTGCGTACAACATCTCATTTTCTGTTTAACATTGAGAAATACAGGAATCTATTCTCCTTTTGAACCAATCCCTTTCACGTATAAGGATGAGATGTCTGCAGCAAGTAAGAACTAGCTGATTATCAGAAACTACCAGTCATATGTCAAAGTGCGGATGGGCCAGAATCACAAAAAGTTCAGATATGTACCCAAAAACTTTCCCAAAGCTGAGGGATTTATTCCGGGCCCATTTCTCAATGCAAAGCTAATTAGCTTTCTCAGTCTTCATTTCTTTCCCATTCTTTTACATTTGAAACTCAGTATCACACATGATAATTGATGCACATACACTTCAATAAATGGATTCTCCATAAGAGTGGCACCAGCTGTGGCAGTTTCTGTCCAACTTTCATTATAAAACCTCTTTGTGAAAGGCTTTCTAGAGATGTTGGATGAATTTTTTAAAAGCTTCAGAAGTTCAGTCCAGAGAGACACTCAAAAATGTCAGTGGTTTCTTAAACCAAAACTGGGATTCTTAGCGTTGAAAAAAGCTGAGGTTCAAATCTAATAATAAAAGGGGAGTCTCATTAGATTTCTGGTACCTCCTGCTTTTGGCTGGGCCAGAAATAACAAAAGCACAAATTTTTACGTTTTCACACTTGTTTCTGTCTGGAAGTAAAAGTTAAAAGCAATGAAGAAAAATACTTTCTAGGTTTGGTTTGTGTTTATTTTTATTTTGAACTGGATCCTCAATCATTTTATAAATCTGTTTTATTAGACAGGGGTAGAAACATGACAAACTCTAGGACTGGAGGCATTTTATTTATTTATTTATTTATTTGCAAAATTGCACCAGTTGATTTGGTTGTTTTGTTATAAAAAAAACATTTAAACTGTCTGCACAACTTGACAACATATTCTGTGACAGCGCAAGAAGCCACAAATGGCTAGCCTTAACAAACTGTACTTTTCAAGCAGCTGGGGTGAAACCCTGGCTCCGTTAAAGTTAATGGCAAAACTCCCATCGACTTCAATAGGGCTTGGATGGTCACCATTGGTCCTTAGTTTAAACTGATGACTCTGACATCTTTCTAAAGAAAAGAGTTTAAAATGACCACCCTAATAATGTCTAATAACCCAATATTTTCATAATACGGGCCTTAAAGTGAGAGAGAATGAGAAGAGCTGAGAGGACAGAGGAGCACAGATCTGAAGGGCTCAGTTCTAATTTCAGGTACTTGGAACTGATTCACACTCTGTAGCCTTGGGCAAGTTGACTTCTCTGCTTTAGTTTCGCTATTAATAGTAAGCTGTAACAAATTATAAAAAGTATTAGTATTATTTCTTGTATCACTGGAGTCATTGTGAAAGTTAGGGTGCCTTTGTAAGAGTTTGGAAAAGGAGCGGCACTTAGTGATAAATATTGTTTGTCATTTTTATAAGACTATTGGCATGGGGTGGCTGGCTTTGGATATGGTCTCAGCCCGCCCTGTGACACAGCCAACTCACCTCCTCACCTGCAGGAAATGGGTCACAAATCAACCAAGCTTCTAGGATAGATAAGGGAGAGGCCTGGGTGCTGGAGAAGGGGGAGGCAACTGCAGCAGACACCTAGAGAGAACTGCAGAGAACAGAAGCCTTCTGCAGGAGACCCTGAAACAGCAGGGGAGAAAAGACTGAAGGTAGGTAGGGCTGGAAGTGGCCTGCCAAAGCAGGGAAAGACTCCGGGTAGGAAAGCCAAAGAGTGGCTGTTTTGTAAGGAGCAGCAAGCAACCCAAAGGGGCACGGAGGAGGGAAGAGATGAAAAGGAGCCAAGGAAGGGAAGCTAAGCCCGCAGTGTGGGCAGAAGTGTGTCAAGAGGTCTGAGTTATTGAAAAAAAGACCAGGGCCCAGTTTGAAACTGGTTTGTTTTTAGACTTGTATACCCTAGAAGGGGTGGAGTTTGTTAATGGCTTAGCTAGAGGACCAAATCACCAAGGCAAGGATGCTGCAGGGCTATCCCATGCCAGGAAGGGACTCTCTGCAGGTGGTGACCCAGTATAAATATTAAAAGAAAAATTCTCTTTTCTAAATCTTCCCACCCTCATAAAAAAATTTTTTTTTATGTTTAAAGTGCATTTAGATACATTTGGCCCCTTTCCCTCCCTGACACTTACATATATAATAAAAACAAAACTTGCCCTACATACATATTTAATATACTCCGTGTATTAGAGACACATTAACTTTATAATGCTTCCAGTAGACACAGTTCAGCATAATGGAGCCGAAGTGTCAAAACCATGCTTATTACCTCACTGTATCATCGTGGCTCCAGAGGAGCTGTAGCAGTGTACTGAATCAATGTTTTGCATTATTAATGCTTTTAGTTGTCTCCGTTTCAATCCATGTTTCCTGCTCTGAGATACGGTGAGGCATGCCAATGCTTGGCACACTGTAACACATCTCAGAACATCTTTACAGCAACTGCAGGATCCACTCAAAATGGAAGGACGAGGAAGCAACCCAGAAAATAAAAGCATTAAGAAGAAATTAAAGTGCACAAAACTGCATTCATATTAAGCTTTTGTGTTAATTTGAAATCTGTCCTCCCCTTAAGCTCTTTGGCTAGACAGCAACAGTGAGTTGCCCCCTTTAAATGCAGGGATGGGGCTTGTCCAGCAAGCTCCTAGGAAAGGGGTCATTGCCCACTTTAAGGCCCCTCCCCCGAGAGGATTACCTGTTCCAGGTAAAGACAAAAGCAGCAGTATGGCTGGAGCATGTTGGTGGGTGAGGGGGATGGACCCTGACCCCACCCCTCCCTAGCTCACAAGAAGGGAGGGGAGGGTATTTATATCCAGGGTGGTTCTGGGGAAGCCCTCTTTAACCTGGACCAGGCTAGAATAGCCCACCCTTCCTTCCTTCCATGGAAGTGGTTAAAATACCAGGTTTCATCATTATCTGCTGAGGACATTACACTAGTTGCCCCCTGTGACGTTCCCCTCTGGTGTTATCTGGGCTGGTGATCTGCTAGGCCACTCCAATCCTTGACTCTGGGAGCCAGCCTTACCCTGCTCTGCTGTGAGAACCCCCACTCCTGGGCTGTTCACGCACAGCCTCTGGCATGTAAGCTGCTCCCAGCTACTTGCAAGCTAATGACACTAGCCAATATCTCTGGTCCCAGACACAGCCCTAGGCACCTCGGTCTTCCAGCGTCCAGTTATTTCCACTGGACGCTGCAAGCTTATATCAGTTCGCCAATTTACCACAGAAATTGATATGTACCAGGCTTGTTCTCCCAAGGGGAGTTTGACACACTTCAAACCAAATGCACTGCTTCAGGTAGAACAAAAACACAAATTTATTTACTATAAAGGTATATTAAGTGATTATAAATCAAAGCATAACAAGTCAGAGTGGTTACCAAAACAAAATAAAATATTAGCACGCCGTCTAAAGTCTCAACCCTATTAGACCAGGCAGCAACTAGATTAAGGAGTTTCTCACCCCACTGGATATTGCAGTCCTTAATATACAGGCTTGTTCCTTAAACCTGGGCCAATCTCCTGTGTTAGAGTCTTGTCCTCTTCTCAGTGTCTTTGTTGCAGCATAAGTGGGGGCAGGAGAAAGGCCCAGTATGTGTCCATTCTGTCTGTTTTATACTCTCAGTCCATGTGCTTGTAGAATACAAGTCCAGGCATGTCTGCTGGGCACTGCTGAGTCTCTTTAAGCAAGGTTGAGCAATTCCCCTGGTGGGGCCTCATGCAGGTGAGTCATTGCATTGTAGCTCCCTTACTGGACAATGGCTGTTGATGGGCTATTTGACACCCCGCCTGGGTGTTACTTTCCTTGCTGTTGTCTCTGGGGAGCTAATATTTGGCTGATTCCACAATTTACAGCATGATTTAGTGACCATCATACAACACAATTCTCATAACTTTATATGCATTAATGATACACATATATGGACAGAGAAATAACTTTCAGCAGATCATAACCTTTCCCCTAATACCTTACAAGGCATGCTTTATGTGTGGGATCACAATTATATGAAAATGAAAAATATGGGGGTTATAGTATGCTCCCCCAAGGTACAAAATGTCACACCCCTTTTCTTGAGGTGCTGAGAAGGAATTTTCCCTCACCGCCAGACTGGCTGAGGCAAGGTGGGGTTTTTGCCTTCCCCACATCAAGTTAGGGACCTGGTGTGGTAGGGAAATGGGATTAGGCTGTAACTTTGCAAATCATTATGTAAGCTTGTGGCGGAAGGCCAATGCAGGCACTTCCTATGGAATGGACAGTGATCAGATAAAATTGATTGGTAAAGCATTTAAAGAAGAAATCCCTTGAAGGAGTGAAGAAAGGAGGGTTGGGGCCTCCTATGACTATTATGACAGTAATACAAGGGGGGATGGCAGGGTCCCAGCAGGGAGATGGATGGGACCAGGATTGGAAACGGGGAGCCCCCCCAACTACATGGAAATGTATATGGAATTACCTGCACTGTACAATTTTATCTACCGGGTACTTCGAGATATTTAAGAATAAAGTGGCAGCCTAACACCACATCCAGTCCTTCCAGGATAGCTGCACAAAGAAAGAACATTCGAGATAATGTTCTTGTGCCCAATCCCTATACCACTACAGTAAGTTGCATCAAAACTAGGAGTAATACCACTATTCTAAGAGCTCAGCTATAGTCATTCTGAGTATATGGAGGGGGCATTCAGAGCCCTAACTCTGATTTTCTCTTATTTTTGCATCAGAGAGCGCCTGTTGCGGGGTATACAATACTACTTTAAAAAAAATTTCCATATAAAAACTAGCCATAGATGATGCATGATATAGATGTACGAATGTGGAAATTCTATCAAGACAGATGCTCATATCTACAGCACATTGTAGCTTCTCTAACTGAAGCCAATCATCTTTCTGAAAGAGCAGTACCTTTTTTTTTTAAATAATCCGCAATCAGTAGAAAGATACTCACCTTGGACCAAATTTTAAGTCTGTTCTCAGTTCTTGCAGTGGGAATGGGTTTTGAAACTATTGCATCCGCACGTAGCACCCATAGTTTGGCAAGGAGCAGAACTCGAAGAAGAAGAGAGTCTAATAGTGAGAGCACCCTCTTTAGTGTCATCTATGCTGAGACAATTAATTGTAAGTGCAGGATACCTTCTCTGTTCCTGCAGTCAGAAAATGTGATCACCTCCGATCCTCCAGTGTTTGAATTTATATCAGGGTTTCACAATGAGATTGTATGAGCTCTCTCCAATTATATGGGATTATCTTTAATAATATTCTGGATAGAAAGAGTCAAGTTTTCCATTAACACTAGTGTGTCCTACTCCTCCAAAGTTGTATGCAGTGAGTTTGTAGCTGTGTCAGTCCCAGGACATTAGAGAGATGGCGGACCAACTTTTGTTGGTGAGAGAGACAAGCTTTGGAGCCACACAGAGCTCTTCTTCAGGTCTGGGAAAGGTATGTGTCACAGCTAAATACAAGGTGGAACATATTGTTTAGCATAAAGTAGTTAGTACATATTCTAAGGGACCATTCAAGGTAGAAACAATGAGGAGTCTAACAAATTTATTTGGCCATAAGCTTTCATGGGCTAGAACCCACTTCAGATGCATGGAGTGGAAAATACAGGAGCAGGTATAAACACATGAAAAGATGGGAGTTGCCTTACCAAGTGTGAGGTCTGACGTCACACTTGGTAAGGCAACTCCCATCTTTTCCTGTACTTATACCTTGCTAGTGCACTGTCTACAGTGGCGCTTTACAGCACTGAAACTTGAAGTGCTCAGGGTGTTCACACCCCTGAGCAAGAAAGTTGCAGCACTGAAAAGTGCCAGTGTAGACAAGCCCATAGTTATTAGTACTGGGATGAGGTATACGACAAGTTGGGTAGGCATGTGTAGGATCCATGGATCCTGAAAGGTGTGTAGTGGGGGCTGTTCATCATTGTAGCAGTGGAGATATGTCTGCAGGTTTTGCATCTGTTGTTCTGGCAGTGTCTGTTGCCACTTTGAGTTGGTGTCTCTTGGTCTATTGGGAGTTTGCTTCTGATGAGGAGCTTGGGGGGTTCTTTGAAGACCAGAAGTGGAGGTTCAGGAAATATTTCTTTCATGATGAGGTGCCTATTAAGTATGGGTTGTAGTTTTTTGATGATACCCCACATGGGTCTAAGTGTGAAGTGGTAGGTGACACCCCTAGTTCTGCTGGTACATTATCTACTCCTTGTGCTTTCCCCAAGCATAGTTTTCATAATAGCACACAACATTTCCACTTACAGGATTGATGGTTCATCTCTGCACTCTCCTTTCTGTCATCCTGTGAATGGCTCTAATGAGGCATACAGATTGGCAGAGTGACCTTTCCACTGGTGTTTGATATCATCACGTTCAGTGAGGATTCTCCCA
Source organism: Chelonia mydas (assembly GCF_015237465.2). NCBI lineage: Eukaryota > Metazoa > Chordata > Testudines > Cheloniidae > Chelonia > Chelonia mydas. The sequence goes on from NC_057849.1 coordinate 277,891,376, forward strand.
TCATGTTCTTTTACTGTGTTAGATTATGGGTAAAACTTTTTGGTAAGAAGTCTAACCACTCTGAACAGGCATTTTGCATTATTACTCTTTGTGGTTCTCAAGTTCTGCATATTTTTCCTGTACGTGTTCACTTTTATCTCGTCTAATCCACCTTTGTATCTCTCAAAAAGAAAAGGAGTACTTGTGGCACCTTAGAGACTAACAAATTTATTTGCGCATGCAGCTCACTTCATCGAAAGCTTATGCTCAAATAAATTTGTTAGTCTAAGGTGCCACAAGTACTCCTTTTCTTTTTGCGAATACAGACTAACACGGCTGCTACTCTAAAACCTTTGGATCTCTGTGTTCAGTACCTTGTATTTTCTTCTACATTCTTCAGCCATTCTTTTTCCACACTATTTCATTGTTCCGCCAGCTCAAACACCTTCTCAGTCGGCCATGGCGTAGTACTATGCTGACTTTTTGGAATGTGTACTTTGGCAGCTTCAAACTTGATAGTTCATTCAAGTTGTTCTCCTCTTTCACCAGTGACAATGCCTCAAACCTATTCTGGACAGAAGTAATGTAGTTTTAGTTGATTCTGATCAGATTCAAGTGCAGTGGTCCTGCCGAATATCTTATCTTTTAAGTTTTAATTTTATGTTTGAGGCTAGTGGTTGATAATCTGACCTGCAGTCTGCACTTGGGAAAGTCTTTATCCATTGGCTGTTCAATCTCCAGCATTGCTATATCATCATTATTTCCTATTACTTCTTTATGAGGCCATACACTTTCAACTTTTGCATTCAGGTCCCAAATTACCAGGGAGATATCTTTTCTTGGTGATTTAACAAGTGTCTCTTCAAGCTGCTCATAGAACTCATTAATTGGAGTGGCTTCAGCAGCTGTTGTAGAATCATATATCTGTATGGTTGACATGTTGCGTGGTTTAGGTCATAAGTGAATTGTACTGATTCTATCATTGATTGGGTTATATCCAAGAAGACACTTGGATGTCTCCTAGGATAAGATAAATGTGATCCCATTTTCTCAGATCCTGAATAGTTCACTGTGTATCTATTCATCCTCATGAAAGGGCCCCTACCATTCCATCACAGCTCTGGAATTCCACATATATCTATTTCATATGGTCACAGTGTCAAGCTTCCCTTCATACATACTCCTCACATTTTATGCTCCAATTCTGATAATTTGGAGAAGAAAGTTCAGGTCACTCTTTACCTTGGTGCAAGCATCAAGTGCTGTACTTCCAGCAGGACTGGGTACAGCACCATCATAACTGAAAATGGTACTCCTAATGGCCAGAACCTCCTCCCCCGTTTACTTTGTCAGGCTCTCTGATTTGAGGGTCTCACCATCCAGCACCACACATGAATTATCGCTTTTCTCTTGTTCTGCCATGAAAGTTCTTGTAGGAAAAAGTAGAGTGGGTGATTTTCCATTGCTTTCCCTCCGCTTTGTGGCTGCCACTGGTTAAATCTGTGATTTAACCCTTCTGCCTTTGGATAACATTTCCTCCATTGGGAGGTCCCACTACTCTCCCGGGGTGCTCAACCACCTGAAACCACTGGTCCTTCATGAGGTTTTTCAAGTTACTTGAATTCCACTCAGCATCTGCAATCAGCCAGTTACCAGGTGGACTGCTTTTTGTCTGGTCCCTACCCTTTGACCTGTCCGTGCTGATTGGCCTTACCAGGAGTTAAACATCCTACCAGCATAGCTCTCAGGGTTATTGGAATACACAAGCCTTCCCACCACATCAAGATGAAGTCCCCAGGGAAGGACTCATCTACACCCCTTCAAAAACTAGCTATAATACTGTGCAAATCTAAAATCAAGCTTGTAAAATACTACACTGATGGGATTCTAGCACACACAACTGATGGGAAGCAACCACTGTGCTGAAGCCCCACCACTTTTGTCACTAAATCAGAATAATATTTTTTGCAGGAAAATGGCATTATGATGTACATTTTCTCATCAGTTTGGCTAATTACAAACAAGGATAAACCAATAAGCAGGTTATTAAAGTGACTTAAGTGAAATAAAAAAAATTAAAAACCAATAGAAAATTGCCAATTTGAGTCTGATGACATGAAATAGATCTGAAACAATCTACTTCACCATTTAAAATCAAAGGGCCCTTCGAAGTTGTTTTAAGGTAAATTCAATAACTATTTTCAAAAGTAGGTAATCTGGTTTAATTACTATTAAAACAATCATCAATGATAATGGTATTTAGCCCTTGAAGAGTCCTTTCCCCCTGCAAATACAGACAAATAACATGATTCCCAATTTTCACATGAAGAAACTGAGGCACAGGAAAGTGAAGTAATTTACACAGTAAGTCACTGGCAGAGCCTAGAAGAGAAGATAGGTGTCTTGGCTCCCAGGACCATGCCATGTCCCTGTGAACCAGGATGTAAACATATTTTTAAAATAAACAGAACACACAGCATTGAAGCTTCCAGATTTCTACTACTCCCTAATATTCCTTCAGTTCTCTCTCTTCCAGCACAATGGGTCTCTGACTGGGAGTGCTGGCCAGCACTGAGCAAGGCAGCAGTTCCATTCAGTGACTGGAGACACTGAAACAGTGACAGATATTTCTAAAACAGTTTTGCACATTTATTTTCAATATATATTCCTGTTTATAACTATTTATTTAGCTCTCTCAACCATTGTATTTGTTCACTAGAGGTTTCCTTTAACATAACCATTGCTATTTATAAATTACACAGTCCCTTTGGTTCTCTTCCTTTCTGTTTCAGAGACAGTTTACAAAAAATGAAGCCCTGTTTACTGCATAGATGTGTTGCCAGGAAATTCCATTGTTGTAGTTAGTGATGAGTAAAAGTCCTGCACCTTGACTTATGTCTTACTCATCCTAAATCATGTATAAGCCATGCAGCCTTTTCCTGCTTAATTAAAGTGTTCTACTGTTTTCCAACACTCACTAGGGAGTCATCTTTCTGCGCATGACCATTCTGATTACTCAGCTTTGGTGGTTTTACAGATGTCCTGTAAATCAAATCCCGATGCACAACAGGAAGCATCCACAGCCAAATCCTTTGGAGTCTAGCACAGTACTATCAAGATGCAAAGCCAGGTGTTAGACATTTAGAGTCAAGGTTTGCAGAACAATACATTGAAAAGGGAAATGCAAGAGACACCCCAACATCTCCTTTGGCTCTGGATTTTCAAATGAATGGCAGCTGTGTTAATTGGATATTGTCACCTGAATAATTATTTTGACCATGTGGTGAAAAGCAGATATTCTGAATGAGAACGTATTCCATAGTGATAGGCTCACAGTGGTGGCAAAGCAGCAGAGAAGAGTCTCATAAGTAAAAACGGCTAGACAGATAAGGCAGAACAAATATCACACTGAAAGTGGGTTAGCACAATCCTAATATAGAACTTGGCTATCTTTGCTCATGTTTTACTCAGAAGGAGTTGCAGACATGTTTAGTGGCTGGCACCTTCTCAGTTTATATACCCAGATATACTCCGATCCTGCCCTAGCCACTTTAGGATTATGCTTCCCTTTGATTTCATTTGCTTATTTTCCAAGTCCTCTCAACTTAGTTTACACAGTGCATACATAAGAGCCATCAGAATGCTGCACACTTTACACAAGGGAATTATCTACTTGCATTTACCAGACAAAACACTGTGCATTCCTTTACTGAATTTTAAATAAGTTATGCTATCTTTCAGCCAATTTCCTCCTTCCAATAAAAACAAAAAAAGAAAGGGTGGTGACATTAAAAACATCATGGGCAACTGAAGATTTGTACAAACTATTCCACTAATAAATTTGAGAGTAGATAGATGTTCTCCCCCCTCCAGTTTAATTCCCAAACACCCTTGCTGTCAAAAGGCTATTGTTAAATCATGGGCTGTCTCCAAACTTCATCCTGTGAATCAGGTCAAAGTGAAACAGAGAGCTGCATTAAAATTAACTACTCTCCATGTGCACTATTTGTAAGTATAAGGAAAAACTACAAAATTAACTCAAGATCTTACTAAATTAGAAAAAGCAGACAGCGAACTTAGACCAGAAATTAACTCTTGCTTTAAGAAAACAAGCAATTCACATTTGTAATTGATGCCATTATTGTCTATCAAGTACAAGCATTTCTGCCAAAAAGAAACTGGAGAATATTCATGGGCTGGAATCATGATCAAAAATTAAAACCTTTCCTGAAAGAGGCCTGCTTTTATTCTGTGACTATTTATTCTTCCCACATCACATTTTAATAAGTGGTGAGCCTAGCAATAAACATATGATTTTGGAGCATACTTTCCCTACACTATAAGGAACACAAGACAAGACATCCTGTATTCCTAAAGGCATATGGCACAATGTATGTTAATCAGGTAAATCAAAACCAAAATAGAGTGTCTACTTGCTCCTACAGAAAAACTTAAATCGTTTATTAACTCCGAGGCTCATCCTGAGCAACGCTCAGCACCTTCAACTATCATGGACTTCGTCTGGAATGAGTAGTAAGAACATTCCATGAAAACTAAAGAGGAAAAATACCCCACTACAGGGACATTTAATTCAAAATTGATTTTTCTTTTTACAGAAGATGAAGGATGGTCTTGTGGTTATGGTGGTGAACTGGAACTCAGGATATCTGGGTTTAATTCCTGGTTCTTCCACAAAATCCCAATGTGACTGAAGGCAAATTACTGAGTCTTTCTGCCTTGATCCCCTCATCTATAAATTGGGGATAATATGTTTTCCCGTCTCCCACCGTTTGTCTGTCTTATCTATTTATGTTGTAAGGTCTGTGGAGCAGGGATTGTCTAACTATGGATATGTGCAGCACCTATCACAATGTCACCTATCACAACCTTTACACAAATGTAAAACAAATATATAACAACTGTTTTCTGTTGAAGTTTAGTACCATTTTTCACAATACAACCCACTTGATCTATATTCTGTTTTCTCATTTGCTAAGAAAATAAAATACAATTAAATAAACCAAGAAACACTAAAGAACAGGCAGAGGCTTGTAGCTCAGACTGGTAAGTATCCTCCCAGCCTTATTCACCATTACAAATGAAACCCAAACCACAGAAAGAGCAGCTTTTGACCACACACATGTATTTGGAAATGTATCTTACTCCTAAGCATATAGGTTTGGAGAATTACCTAGCTGGATTACTGTACATTTATCTCAATTAGACTGAAATGTGGTTGGTAAAGATGATGATGAGAGAAATGTTTAAGAGTAAAGCAGCTTCTAAGCACATACAGTAGAATGCTCTTAAATCAATGACAATATAGTATACGCTGATGGTGCTCGATATGGAGAGCATATTAAAGATGCCACCAAGGAATGCTATCTGTTTGAGAAAGAATACAGAGCACAAGGCAAGAAACTAAAATAATTGATATCCTGAATACCTGCCAACTGTCCCAGTTTGGCTAAGGCTGCCCTGCATTTTAAACACATGCAGTCCCAGGTGTCTGCAGTGCTGGCTGAAGTTTTTGGCAGCTAATTCAGCAATTTAAAAACAATGTTGGCTTCCCATCACTAGCGGCCACTGTGGGAAGCAGGCAGGAGGTTCCTGGCTGCCTCCACTGCCCTTTTTCTCTCCTTGGCCATTCTGCTGAAAGCTAACTAAGCAATAGAGAAGGCAGCCAGAAGAACAGACCGCAGCTGCCTCCTCCTCCCACCCCGTACCAAATAGCATATCCTCAGACACCCTTAACGTGAGAGTGAGGACAGAGGCACGATTGGGAAGATATAGGGAAGGGAGCCCATTCCTACTCTCCCAGGGTCACTATCTCAGGACTGAAGATGAGATGCACTTGGGAGAAGAGGACCCAGAGATAGTGGGTGCAAGTCATCCAAAACATGGGAAGAAAAGAGACATGGAATCAGAGGGAATCAAGGGACATAATGCGGGCTCTCTTAGAAGAGATCAATATGTGAGGAAAAGGACTCAGAGACAAAGGATGGAGGAAGGGGATACCAACAGATGTAGGGAAAGAGGTTGCAAGAAATGGGGATAGATGGTTCACAGGGGTAGGTGTATTGGGACAGAGAGATGGGAGACAGATGGTACAGATCACCACTAAAGTAACATGGGGACAGTGGAAAGAGCCCTCAGACACACACACCCCTCAACTGGACAGAATGAGGAGAAAACTCCTATGTCCCCTTACCTCAAGAAAGTGGCAGATAAATCCTCCAATGGTGCAGGAAGAGAAAATGGGCCTGCCATTTTCCCCTGAAGGTGCAGTGGTTGAGGAGGCCACTTCCTCCACTTAAGAATTCAGCTGCAGATAGGGGGCACTAATTGGGTGAGGAAGGTTGTTTTGGGACTGTATATTGTTATGGTTCCATAGGTTTGTGCATCTTAACTTCCGGATCATTTTCTCCACCTCTCTTCCCATGCCCTCACTGGCTCCTTGCCTTTATCTCTTGGAGCTCCTTTACCTATACCTTTCAACAGTGTATAACTCCATGACCCAGCTCCATATCCTCAGCCATGGTGGATGAAACTTACTGTCAGCAGGAAGTAGCCAAACCAAGGAGGAGATGGAATTCAGCACTGAAGTAACAACTTGACTAAGTATCTGTGGGTGAAATCAGGTAGGGTTAGTAAGCATGCTAACAGAGCTGTCACAGTATTCCCTACTCTGCAAGACCAGGTTAAAATAAAAAAAAAATAAAAAAAAAAATAAAAAAAAAGAGAGACTCTTAGCCATCCAGATCATGCTTCACTGATAAGAGGAGAGTAAGTGGGAAAATGGCTTTGAGAGAGAGAGAAAAGAGAAAGCCAAATGTGAATTATGGGAAAAGATATTCCCTTCTTCCTACATTCACGGAACTTTTTGATATTAATAGGCGGAGCAGAATTTTGCCTCAAGTCTGGTGTCTGGGGAGAGGCGGGACTTACTATATCATGGACAAGCTCTCAGAAAAAAAGAGCAGCTGCCTTTCATGTTGGTTCCAACATCACAGTGGAATAGTAGGCTAAAGTACATTGGAAGACCTCAAACCAGGATTTAGGCATGGTTCTATGATGTAAGTTAAATTAGGCCTCAAGAGTCATTTGGTCAGATATTACTGGCTTTCTATTCATGACAAGACTAGGAAAAGTAATGAATTCTTACCTTTCTGTCATAGAGGTTGACCATGCCTCAATTTGCTTTCTGGAGCTTGTACCCACTGACAAATGTTAAACTCAAAATAGAAAACACATCTTTGTCCCTCCTTGGGTTACAGCCTTTGCCTTTGTTGACACAGGGTTAATACTCATAGCGCTGGCCAGGAAGTGATTTTTCTCCCTGATGGAAAATTTCAACTTTTCATTAAAAAAACCTAAAACTTTTGATTTGGAAATTTTAGATTGAAACAAAGTTTTGACATTCCTGAATCAAAATTTTGTTTCAGTCTGTGGAACTGAATTGAAATATTTCATTTCAGCTCTGTTCAATATTTAACTGCATCCTCTTGAACTTCCCTGGTACCTAATGCTGCATTCTCCTCTGTGAGCTGGGATCCCTGTCCAAGACTAAATTACCTCTTCTTCTCTATACTGCCTCTTTACAGATGTTTTCCACACACACCCCTGGGCTGAATGATTCCCCATTTCACCTGTTAGAGAGCCCCACTCAGTCAGGGAAGGCTGATATATTTTCTGGCATTTCTTCTCAGTAAGCCTTGCAGTATTCTACAATTCTCAGAGTTCCTTTGACAGTGACAAAGAATTTTGTTCAATACTGAAAAGGGGCTGGGAAACTCTTAGCCTATAACCTCTCTTAAAAGGTCAGTAAATACTATGTTACAGGAATCTCAATATAGGTCTGAAGGTTGCTATACATAGGGAGGTTTTAGGTTTGCTGGACCAACTTTAGAATGGTCAGAACTGGTTTAGAAGCAATCAACTGTTTCTGAACAGGAGGAGCAATGACATACTAATATGAGACTTATAGGACAACAAGAATAAATTAACTCAGGACTGAAGGATAAAATTTTATCAATCAAGTCGCAAACTCTATGAGAGATACCAAAAATGAATGAGGCAGAGTCAACTTGAGATGTTGTCAGTTTCTGCCAGCATAAGCCAAGGTGTAGAGCCCCTGAAACAGAAAGTTTTGACACAGGGGTAAGGTCAGGGGAGCAGAACACAGACTACTATAGAGACTGGCCAAGGTCAAAAAGTAGTAAAACACTGGCTAGAAGAGGACGTGGCTTGGGGATGTGCTGAGTCAAAGCATTCCGTCAGCATAATCTGCTGGTGCGGGCCTCACATGAGTGTTTGTGCATCCACACAAAACACCTAAGGGGGAGGACATTAGCCATACCACCTGCCCTCTTTTGGATTGAATCACCTCTGGTACGTAGGTGGCCAGCATGGTGCAGAGAAGTATAATTTTAGTGAATCTGAAAAGTAGTTTTTGCAAAATGTAAGCTTTGAATAAAGAAATTCTGCCCACATTTCTTTAGTGTCCGGCCTCTGCTTAATTTACCTATCTACCGTCTCACTCGACACATTCTTTTCAGTGCTGTTACGGATTGGTGGCGCTCTCTACAATAAGAGACAGTATTACAAACTATTCCAGTGCAATTTAGATTATTTTGATCTCATGGTCTTCAGCAAGCAACGTGAAAATGGTATCACTGGAACATGAACTACTGATATTCAAAGTTGGACAAATAATATAAAAAGGTATTTATGGACATTGGTTTTAATGAAAACCATGGGTTAAATCATTTCCTCCACTGACTTTCAGTGTGGCCAGGATTGCACCTTCTAAATTCACTCCAACAACTGCATTTCCTTTCTAGGCACATACATAGGTATAAACTGTAAGATTTCCAGGGAAAGTGTGTTGTGAATACATTTGTACAAATATTTGGTGTGAGTATTCACACCATAAGTGTTCACATGATCAGCCTAAAAGCTCCTAAAATGGCTTGGGAGTCAGCCAGTCAGGAAGCTGGTATAACACGTGACTTAGGTGACTAATCATACAGAACAAACATATGGCATTACGAACATAACTGATGCAAGTCACATGTAATAATTCAGGAGCAGTCTCGGACCTGAAACATGTCAGCATAAACTATGTGCCAAACAGTTTCAAATAATGAACAAAGGAATAAACTACTTGTTGCAAAGAGTTTCCTAGGTTTAATTATTTCCCCACCCAACCAAAAACAAAACAGCATATCTTCAAACACTTTTTCCACCCAATACTTTTCTTTAAAAAAAGAGGGAAATACTCTTTCTTGTGCAGACTGACCTTACTATAGCTGGAAACATCAAACTATATCATGTCCACAAAACAGTCCAACATGTGCAAGGACAGCAGAACCAAGTGAGGAAAGTGGAGCATACGGGGAACACTGAATTAATTTCTGCAGCAGTATTCATAGCCAGCCCTGGCAATGTAATAATGTGAGAAAGCCAACAGCAATGTCAAAAGTCTCTAACAATCGGGTGCAGTGTACATGAAGGTCATGGAGGAAACAGCTGGATGGCAGAGTGACCTACTGTGTTGACATGTGTAAATCCAGATTTATCTTGGAAACCTTAGCACTTATAGCGACTGAATATACAATGGAGATTATATATGTCAATCTGAGTGTCTTCCAGACATGACAAGAGAGGTTAGTGATCACCAGTGTTGCATTTGTAATGCCCTAAAAAGCAATGTTGAACCTAGAATACAGCAGCCAAGGACAAATGTTAACCAGATGATTAATTCATATATTCCATTGTCTTTTACAGATATACATTCAACATTTTTTCCCTCAAAAATCAGTTACCACATATCCAATTATATACCGTAAGCACACCAACTGTATACTGTATAAGCAGATCTCTCTCTCATTTGGAAACTTTGACTGGGTATTCATTACACTAAGTAAAAGACCTTTTATCTGATCACTGTTATAATGGAAACATTCTTAAAGTACAGCACTGTATACCACAGAGCCATGTAGGAATATCATATGTTTGATTAATATGTTTGCTAACCAAGAAAATCAACCCAAGTACTATTGAGAACAGCACTCGAAAGTGGTCAACTTTGGGACAGTGCCATCAGTAATGTGGAATTTACATCTGCCCAAAGCAAACCTGAAGGGACATTAACCCTAATAACTCACTGAAAACATGTGCTTAGCTGCACATTTTAGCTAATGTGACTGAGGGTAGCCAAGGAAAGAGTGGGAGGCAGGGAGGAGTGGATCTCCCACTAAGTGATGTGAGAAAACAGCATTCAATAATTTTAAGGCTGGAATGTTGGTGTTTATTAGCAAGGAGAACCTAAAGGTAGTTTTACTAACCACCACCATCTACCTGTGCCCCAAAATATTTTGATAAAATGACCTCCCAGGACTGATTTAAAATGTGAATGGGAAATATATAGGATTTCTGTTTTCAGGGTTTATTAATTTCATTTTTTCAGGGTTTATATTTTTTAGCAATTTTTGAGTTTAATATAGATGTCCAAAAGTCATGGGTTTTCAGGGTTCTCTTTGTATATACTGTTAGGAGTGACGTATATTGTATACATTACTCACTATAGTAGTATATATTATAATGAGCAATCTCTCTGTAATTTTCCCCAGTGTGCTTTAACATAGCACTGTTTCAAGAAGCACTATGTTAAAGCACACTAGGTAACCTTTAGTGCAAACCAGCAGGGTCTACATGGACCAATTAATGTACAACATGTGAGTGCGCTTTAGAAATCACACCCCTATAGTCTGTATCACTGCTCCTTGTAGAGAAGCCTTAGCTACAGTTAACCATTTCTGATGTTTTTCCAGTGCTCAATGAATAAGCAATGTTTTCTTTTTCTGTTTTTTTTTTTTTTGGGCGGGGGGGGGGAGGAGAGGAGTATTGGGATTATTCTATTGGTGTTTATAAGTTTAAACAGAAAACTAGAAAGCTTACAAATATACCAGAAGGTATAGAATAAAACAAACGTGGGCCAAATTTTCAAACTGGGGTGTGTAATGTTAGATTCTGAAAATCCTTATTAAGGCACCTAAATGAAACTGGTCTGATTTTCAATTGTGCTGATCACTCACATTTCCCACTGACTTCAACAGCTTTTCTCTCTAGTGTCCCCTGATTTCAGCAGGAGTTTCAGGCACTCAGTGGACACTGTAAAAAAAACTGCAGAAGTCAGTGAGAAATTTGAGTGCTCAGCACTTTGGCGCATCCGGCTAGTTTTATTTAGGGGCCCAATTAAGGATTTTGGAACCTAACTTTAGACTCAGTGTAACCCTATTGGCCTTAGCCTTTAAGGGCCAGATGTTCAAAAGGCTCAACACCAAGCAGCTCTCACTGAGAACTCAGGGAACTATTTGTGCTGAGCTCTTTTGAAAATTTGGCCCTAGAAACATAAGAATTGTCAGACTGGATCAGACCCCATCGTCCATCTAGTCTAGCATGGCTCCAATAGTGCTCAGCACCAGATGCTTTAGAGGGAGAGGCAAGAACCCCATAGCAGGCAGACGTGAGATAATCTGCCTCTATGAGGCTCTCATCCTAACCCCTCAGTGATTGGTTTAAACCCAGAAGCATGTGGTTTTATATCCCTTCCAAAACATTTGTTGACATTAACTAGAACTACTAAGTGGCTATTTTAATTTGCATGCTATTTTCTGAAAATAACCTGCAGAACTGATACACTACCCCCATGGTAACCCATGAAAGCACAACATTAAAGAAAACATTCTTTACCGTTCCTCAGTTTATCTAAAAACTACTAAGCAGGAAGCTATACATTTTAAAGCATATCAGATTAACAGCATTTTAGTGTGTCAAAAGGCTTTACTAATAGTAATGTTCACATTGCAATCATTTGATGAAAAATGAAGCTGTTTCTGTTCCCCAACAGGTGGGAATAATAATTCTCTGAATTTCTATAGAGCTTTTCTATAAAGCAACTACCCTCTTGTGTGAGGGGCAATGCTGGGTGCTTCAGAGAACCCTATGACAGTTAGAAACTGAAAGCACAGAGAAATTAGGGACATGCGCAAGATCCCACAGGAAGTCTGTGGCAGAGCTGGGAACAGAACTGAAATCTTCAGATTCCCAGTCCTTTGCTTTAGACACAAAACCTGGACTTCTCAAGGCACAGCACTCTCAAACTAAGACAAAGTACATACACTGTGTGTCTGCTACCACTGTAATAGCTATGATGATCTGCAAGTTTCCTTAAAATAAAAACGAAGCCATTATAGAAATCGGTTTAATAACAGTGAGGTAATCAGTGTTCAAGAATCAGCGGTACTGATAAAGAGAGGGAAAGTAAGCATGCAAACACTGCTACATTACATTTACATTACATGTTAATCCCTGGAACATGGTAGGTCTGGGTGGCCAACCTGAGCCTAAGGAGCCAGAATTTACCCATGTACATTGCCAAAGAGCCATAGTAATATGTCAGCAGCCCTGCATCACTCCGTCCACCCCCCGCCCCTGGCTCCAAGCACCTCCCACCCACCGGCAGCCCTGCCGATCAGCACCTCCCCCTCCCTCCCCACACCTCCCGATCAGCTGTTTCGTAGTGTGCAGGAGGCTCGGGGGGGGGGGGGGGAGAAAGAGGGCACAGCAGGCTCAGAGGAGGGGGTGGATGGGGTGGAGGGGGGGGCAGGGCCTGTGGCAGAGCCAGGGGTTGAGCAGCGAGCACCCCCCGGCACATTGGAAAGTTGGTGCCTGTATCTCTAGCCCCCCGAGTCGGTGCCTATACAAGGAGCCGCATATTAACTTCTGAAGAGCCGCATGTGGCTCCGGAGCCACAGGCTGGCCACCCCTGTGGTGGGTGAAGGATCCACAAAACTGTACACTACTGACAAGAACAGATTTAATGGTATTGCTGTCCCCAAAACAGAATATATTTTAAACTACTGCAATGAGATTAGGAATGACTAAAGACAAACATCTTAAAAGTCTTAAAATCATGGCATCTGCCCCCAGATAAACATGTTTCATTTTGCTTTACATCACAATGAAATCAGAGCAGGTTAAAGATCTCTGGAAGGGGGGCAGACAAGATAAGGCTATTTTAAAGAAGTGAATAAGACAGGTAACTTTTCATTAAGGATCTGTTTTTCTGGATCAAAGTTTCTGCAGCAAGTCTAGCCAGATCTTTTGAAAGTTGGACAGAACAATCAATGGATTGTTTTTATTTTAAAGGCATCTCCCTTGGGGAGTAAGTGTGGGTGTGGGAGCCCTTTTTAACATTGCAATATAACATGAAGCTGCCAAGTTTCAATATTTTCTTAAGCCCTGTCATGTGATAGTTCTACTTATCTGGGTCTCAGCATGATTTTTATCACTGTGCGATATGACTCACCCTCACCAGAAGCTTGTCATGAAGGATCACTCCATTAGATATCATAAAATGTACATTTAAAAACAAACATATTCAAACTCCAACAATGAGCTAAACACAGTTACAATATGTGTTAGTATATTGGCTACAGAAAGTTATTTACATAAACTAGTTCCTATTTTACACATGCACTCCACATCCACCATGCTATTTGCTAAAGACAGATATCAGACTTTGCATAAGTAAACCAACATTTTAGGAGTTCAATATGCAGGTAAAGTTCAGAACTAACCTTACTATCCTCTGTCTCCTTGGTTTTTCCTTGAAGTGTTTTCTTCTCTCCAAAATCACAGGTTGACTTTAATGTAAGCTGACAAGAAAGCATTGAGCTCTCTGCCCCAGTAAGCTCCAAAGACTTCGATGAATACTGCTGTGACCCAGTCGTGCCAAGATTTGGTATCGGAAGGGCAGTATGAACAGGCTTTGACCCTACAGCTGGTTGTCTTAGCTTTGAGGCAACCCCAAGTACAGGCATGGCTTCTATAAAAGTATCTTCTTTCTGCCAAAGAAAATGCTTCTGACCTCAGTCTGGTTGACTCCAGTTTCAGTAATTCCAGAACAAATACTTTAAACAAAAGTCATCTTTAAAACAATACTACAACTTTCAAGAGGAGGCAAAAAACTTTCCTTCATCTCTGTCTGTGTCTCTCTCTCTCACACACACACATACACACACACACTGCTTAGTCAGTGGCTGTGTAAGACTAAACACTCCTTTGGGGCGTGAACTTTTCTTGAAGGTAACTGACACAAAGCTGCCTGTCTGGGATTAAAAACCTCATAAATTTGCTTTTTCTTCTCTCTACAGCATTCCCATTCTGTGCATTAAGTGAACGGATGGGGGGGGGGGGAAGGGGAGGAGGGGCGCAGAAAAGAAGAAATCTCCTTGTACTCCAACTGTCAAAACAGCACTGAGACCACAACACTGGAAACACAGACCTCTTCCTGACTACATAAATAACCAGCCCACATCTTAAAAAAAAACCAAAAACTTGAAAAAAAAAAAAATTGAACCTGAGTGGCAGCCAAAGCAAACAGCTGTTGGGAGAGTTTTTAGCCCGGAAACAATCTCTGAGATGAAGCTGTTTGTCTGATTCCTGCCTATTTTTCATCGCTGACAGCCATGAGCTACGTTGTTTCATTCCCTGTTCATCCCGTGAAATCAGGTTAAAATCGTGCAAGAGCGTGGCTAGCGACAGACGCTGAATCATAGCATGGGTAACGTCTGCCTCTGCTGTGAAAAATCCATACAAAAACAAAGGGCAGGATATAGGAACATCACAAGCCTTGTTACAAGATTTAGTCAACATAATATTTCATTTTTTTTTTGCTTACATCATCTATTCAATTAACACTTCCCATTCTAAAAATGTTTAAATCTCCATAAAATCCATGTCTAAAGTGTACTCTCAGTCCATTATTTGTAAAAATACTCTATCTGGCAATATCAAATCCTTGACACTTAGGAATGCCAGCCAGAACAAGCTACAAAATCAGTCACAGTGGACTATACACGTTGATAAGAAGGGACATACAATATTACTTTATGCCCTGGTCAAATCTAGGTGTAGACAGACCTTAGCATGGAAATCAATTATGGACATAGATTCATAATTCATTCATTGTCCATTAAAATACTCCTTGGGCAGGAAGCACCATCTATTCTCTCTCAAAGTATGGGGAATTCTATGCACATTATTCAGAATAAAAGAACAAGCAAGCATAAATTCCCTCAAGCATCCATAGCAGGTGAGCCCCTTTTAAGTGTGACTAAGTGTGCTGAAAAAAGCATTGAAGTAAAAATGGTACCATCTGACTCAAACTCCTTGTGAGTCATATTTGTTGACATTATGGACAAAAAAATATGTCTTTGCTACTTTTTATTCATTTCCCTTTCTCTCTCCAGAACGGACACTGTTGTGGGAGGATGACCAGGATGCTATCCTGGCTCTAACACTGCAATCAGAATTATTAACAAAGTCCCAACTGCAGAATATTTATTACTAGTAATGATACTCAAGTCAGAAAAAAGACAGTTTGACTTTCAGATCTCAGGTTACATTTGTCGTGGTGACAGTTAGAAAAGACATTTTAAAAAAATTAAAGTCAGCAACTCTGAAAGAGAATAAATGTGGACCCTTACACTGCTTTTAGAGTGTTACTTTTCAAAAGTGAGCTGTAGCTCACGAAAGCTTATGCTCAAATAAATTTGTTAGTCTCTAAGGTGCCACAAGTACTCCTTTTCTTTTCAGAATACAACTGCACTTAATTTACACAGAAATTTTTTCAATTTTTTTCTTCATTTACACAACAGCAAAATGATAAAAGAGGGCAAAAAAAGTCAACTCTATCTCCTTCTTATAGCCATCACCTCCCTAGGTTGTAGCAGGAGACCTGAGGGAGAATTCCAGGTGACCCAAGGGTCCTCCGAGGGAGCACATTTTGCAGTGGGTACAACCCAACAAACCAAGCTCAGCTGGCTGACGCAGAAGAGTGACAAACCCATGGCAGTGCCCTCAATTTATCCCCTTTTGGGTGCTACCACCACCAACAGTGCCAGCAAGTGGCTAACAGGGTAAACACCACAAGACAATTTCTTTCTTTGCATCCGACATGAGGGTCTGATACAGTTGTGTTGAAAAGAACATACTGGAAATGTGGTGTACATTTTTTAACGGTGAGAGTAATTAAACCATTGAAACAATTTACCAAGGGTCATAGTGGATTCTCCAACACTGACAATTTTTAAATCCAGATTGGATTTTTTTAGGGTTGTCAATTAATCGCAGTTAACTCACTCGATTAACTCAAAAAAATTAATTAATTGCACTGTTAAACAATAGAATACCAATTGAAATGTATTAAATATTTTGGATGTTTTTCTACTTTTTCAAATATATTGATTTCTTTTACAACACAGAATACAAAATGTACAGTGATCACTTTATATTATCTTTGATTACAAATATTTGCACTGTAAAAATGATAAACAAAAGAAATGTTATTTTTCAATTCACCTTATACAAGTACTGTAGTGCAATCTCTTTATTGTGAAAGTGTAATTTACAAATGTAGAATTTTTTGTTACCTAACTGCACTCAAAAACAAAATAATGTAAAACTTTAGCGCCTACAAGTCCACTCAATCCTACTTTTTGTTCAGTCAATTGCTAAGATAAACAAGTTTGTTTACATTTACTGGAGATACTGCTGCCAGCTTCTTATTTACAATATCACCTGAAAGTGAGAACAGGCATCCGCATGACTCTTTTGTAGCTGGCGTTGCAAGGTATTTACATGCCAGATATGCTAAACATTAGTATGCGCCTCCATGCTTTGGCCACCATTCTAGAGGACGTGCTCCCATGCTGATAGGGTGACTAGACAGCAAGTGTGAAAAATCAAGACCTGGGATGGAGGGGTAATAGGAACCTATATAAGAAAGAGACCCAAAAAATCAGGACTGTTTCTATAAAATCGGGACATCTGGTCACCCTACATGCTGATGATGCTCGTTAAAAAAAAGTTAATTAAATTTGTGACTTAACTCCTTGGGGGAGAACTGTATGTCTCCTGTTCTGTTTTACCCACATTCTGCCATGTATTTCATGTTATAACAGTCTTGGATGATGACCCAGCACATGTTCGTTTTAAAAATACTTTCACAGAAGATTTGACAAAACGCAAAATAGGTACCAATGTGAGGTTTCTAAAAAGAGCTACAGCATTCGACCCAAGGTTTAAGAATCTGAAGTGCCTTCCAAAATCTGAGAGGGACAAGGTGTGGAGCATGTTTTCAGAAGTCTTAAAAGAGCAACACTGACATGCAGAAACTACAGAACCTGAACCATCAAAAACGAAAATCAACCTTCCGCAGGTGGCCTCTGACTCAGATGATGAAAATGAGCATGCATTGGTCTACTCTGCTTTGGATCATTACCAAGCAGACTCCATCATCAGGCTGGTTGGAGTATGAAGGGACATATGAATCTTCAGCGCATCAGGCACGTAAATATCTTGCGATGCTGGCTACAGCTGTGCCATGAGAACTCCTGTTCTCACTTTCAGGTGACATTGTAAACAAGACGCGGGCAGCATTATCTCCTGCAAATTGCAACCAAACTTGTTTGTCTGAGCAGTTGGCTGAAGTAGGACTGAGTGTACTTCTAGGCTCTAAAGTTTTAGATTGTTTTATTTTTGAATGCTGTTATATTTTTGTACATAATTCTACATTTCTAAATTCAACTTTTATGATAAAGAGATTGCACCATTGTACTTGTATCAGGTGAACTGAAATATACGATTTCTTGTGGTTTTTACAGTGCAAATATTTGGAATCAAAAATACATACAAAGTGAGCACTGTACACGTATTCTGTGTTATAACTGAAATCAATCTTTGAAAATGTAGAAAACATTCAAAAATATTTAAATAAATGATATTCTATTATTGTTTAACAGCACGATTAATCATGATTAATTTTTTAAATCACTTGACAGCCCTAATTTTTTTCCCTAAAAGATGTGCTCTAGGAATGATTTTGGGGAAGTTCTATGACCTGTGTTATATAAGAGGTCAGACAAGATGATCACAGTGGTCCGTTCTGGCCTTGGAATCTATGAATCTATACACTGCATCTCTCTGCTACAAGAAAGGGTGCTAGCAGAATGTAATGTTCCAAGTCCTTGCATACAGCACAAAGGAGGAAGGCACCTTGTGCTGTCTATTGTCTTCCTACATCATCATAAAGGGAATGTACGTGTCAGCATCTGAGGATCTTTATACACAACTGTTACAAGCTGTAGACAAATAGACATGTGCGATCTGCCATTTTGCCTGTTGTGAGGCAGAAAACTCAGATGAGATTTTCAGAGTTTGGACTAAAGCACAGGGTGATGGGTTCCACCCCCAAGGCTTGAAGATGAAAAACCTGCTGACAAGACTAATGGATAGTAAATGAGATACTCTTTAAAACAGCACACAACTATAACACATTCTTTCTTAAAATTATAACATTGAGAAGTAAATAAACAGAGTTATATATTTTGGCAATCTTGCTATTCCTCTCCTGAGGATGAGTGATGAGGTCATGGTGCCTCCACTCTCTTTCTGCAACCCACTTGCTTGACACAAAAACCCTAAAAGTAATCAGTAAGCAACCTATTACTTCTTTACTGATTAAAAAAAAAAAAGAAAAAAAAAGAGTAAAGTATAGCTGACAGACTTTGGAGGTAATAATCAGTACCAGTAATAGGTTATTCTTTTGAAGTTTGTTTTAATTACATTATTGTTATTATTATTCTGCCACTGCCTAACTGCCTGAATCGGATTAAGGGCTCCAGTGTGCTAGGTACTTTACAAACAGAATAAAACCTTGAAGGGTTTATAATCTGATAACGACAACATGCAGCAAGTGGGGGTCGAAATATTTGAAGGAATGAGTAAAGAAGAATGAGTAAAAGCTATGTAAACAGCTATGTAGGCCCACTATGTAGACAGCAAGATAGTTACAAGTCAGTTCATTTTTTTTAATTCTAAATCAGAAATAAAACAAGCAAATAAGATAAATATCTGAAGTCCCTACTGACCATCTTCCTAGCTGCTATTCTTGACACCTTCCTATAGACTTCACAGTGGATATGGGTCTTTAGAAGGGATATGAAAGAATAAAGAGTAGGCTTTGCAGGCTAGCTGGAGGAGGGTGTTACAGGTGTACAGGCACAGGAGAAAGTGCTTGCGTGCAAAATGGACAAATAGGTTATAGAAGCTAGCATTGCTGGTGGAGCTGAATGGGCAGGAGGCAACACAATAAGAAACTAAATGGTACGTGAGCAGGGTTAGCTGGTGAAGGACTTTAAAAATAAGGAACAAAAGCTTGTATTTGACCAAGCTGAGAAAAGAGAGGGGAGGAATTCAAGAGGGCAGTGACATGGTTAGGCAATGGGTGAGAAAGGCAGTCGTAGCAGCAGTGCTCTGAATGGACCTGAGAGGAACAAAGTGAATGTCAGGAAAGACAAACTGGGGAGGAGGGTGCAATAAACAAAAGAGGTGAAAAAGGCTTGGATGAAAGATTTAGTGATATGGACAACAAGAAACAGATATATCTTAAAGTTATTATGGAGAAAAGTGCCAGGACTTGAATACAGTCTGTATCTATGCATCTCATAACAGGAGTCAAAGATGACCTGTAACCAGACACAGACTCACCAGCAGCATCTCAGGGAATTAGCGTTCCAGCCTCCAGAGCGCCATCTTCAGGCTGGCGTCTCGCTTTGCTGCTGGCTCCCATGTCCCTCCCAGGACCCCAGGGCCCCTTTCACTGGGTGCTGCCCCCTGGCAGTACACCACAGTCCTGGGTCTCCCCCTCCCAGGGCAACCCCCCACCCACTATCCCTACCTCACCTCAGTCATAGGCTCCTGCCAGTCACCAGCTAGCCCCCATGTCCTGGGGCAGACAGCACTATAAGCCACTCCTCACAGGCAAGGTTGGGTTTGGACCTGCCGCCTCTACCTACCTGTGGCTGCCCTTGCAACCCCCATCCTAATAGACCTTACCAAGGCCCACAGCCTGGGATTTCCCTAGCCCTGCTCCAAACTAGGTGTCCTGCTCAGCACCTTGCAGCCAGGCCCTTTTCCCTCTACGGGCAGAAAGAAAGTCTCCCTGGGCTTCTGACTCACAACCTTTATAGAGCCAGGTGGGCCCTGATTGGGGTGTGGCCCCCAGCTGAGGCTGCTTCCCCAATCAGCCCCACTGCCTTCCTTCTACAACAGCCCTCTCTCAGGGCTGTTTTAAACCCCTCTGGGCTTGAGTGGGTATCCACCCCACTACATGACCCCAGGTTATGAAGCTGAGTGATGTGAAGGATGATTGTGTTGTCAACAATATGGAGAAAGTGGTGAGTAGAGATGACTATTCTTTGGTTAATTGTATAGTACGAAGCACATTAAACTTAAATAATTATTAGCCATAACAATCTGTTTATACAGCAGTTGTCTAAAAGCACTAAATAACTAACAGGCTAATCACATAGTTACAGTTCACGTCAACCTCAAAATGGAACAGTGTACATACATACAGTATAAGCATTACCAGATCAGAGAATAGCTGTCATATCTACTTCTTTGAATAGCAGAGTAGACAAATGTGTAAAATCTGAGTAATCTCATCTGTAAACTGTAGTAACTTTTGGGGTGGATTTCCTATCCTACCACTAAATAAAAGAGGAGGGGGAAAAAAGGGCAAAACACATTTAAAAGTGCAGCGTTTGCCATGACGTAGGAAATCCAGGTCCAGAAACAACATTTTCCCAGGTTGGTTTGTTAGGCCAGAACTCTTAGGCATCATGCTTAACAGTGCATCATGCTCCCAAAGGCTGATGACAGTGCAGTGTTGATGGAACAATCTGGAAAAGAGGCTGGTTGTAGGGCAATAGCAGCTGTTGCAAAAATATGCAAGACAGTGGGAGGGAGGTCATGAGATAATACAGAGGGGCAGATCCATGTCAAAATTAAGGAAATGAAAGCCTTACACTTCCTACAGGTTTGGCTTACATTTTATTCATTGCCATTGGAACATGCCCTTTATAGTAAATAGGACAAATGAGAGGTGCTGCTCAGATGCCTGAATCCTGGGCAAAATATACAAATCACAGAAAGTTTGAGTGGCTGCTGCCTTTTCTTTCTGGACCTCAGCACACAGCAAGTATGCAGCTAAAATCTCCAAATTATCATACTTTGGGAAAGCATCCTCGGAAATCTTTAAAAAACAATAGCGTTGTAGCTCACGAAAGCTCATGCTCAAATAAATTGGTTAGTCTCTAAGGTGCCACAAGTCCTCCTTTTCTTTTTGCGAATACAGACTAACACGGCTGTTACTCTGAAATATGTCAAAGCAGCAGATTCTGCAGTTTTTCAAAGATAGCGTGATACTTTAATAGAAAAAACAGGACAAATTATATTGTGATTACGATCCTGAACTCAAAATGAACATAAATAATATATTATTTATATTACAGTAGCATTCAAAATGTGCTATGCCAGGGGCTTTCTAAACATGTAGGAAGAGACAGTCCCTGCCCCACAGAACCTGCATTCTAATGGTATACCTGATGCAACAGCAATAGGTGGGGAAATAGGAGGATAGGCAGATGAGGGCAATGAAAATTCAGTCACACAGTTATATAACCGTAATATAGCTTGTTACAAAATACATTCCCTGATATGTACAAAACTGTCCCCAAACCACTAAAATCCCTTTCCAAGGCAAAGTACCCCTTTTCTTATCCCCATCATTTGCTCATGCTACTCAACCCTCTCCACCACTATCCAATCCTCTTCTCCTCCCCGTTCAACCACTGGCAAGTCATCCTTCCAACATTCCACACCTCTGCCAGACAATCCACCACAGTACAAGATTCCAGCACAAGTCTCCTTTCCCTCCATATCTATTCTGACATCAGACACTTTTAGGGCTGTGAAGGCTGCTCCTATTCTCCACCCCCAAACATTTGCCAAACTGAATGCAGGAATAAACAGCTGGGGATGTCTCTCAGACCACAGGAAGAGGCAAGGAGGAGGACACCTGCCCCAAGTGGTGCCAAGAGATTTACTTGACCCCTCTGCTGTCTAATCCTCCTCAGAGAAGTTGTTGCATGTTTCCAGGGTCAAAACAGCTAAATGTCTGGGGTCCAGAAGCTGTAAAGCTCTAGGTTGTGTTACTCCCCCACTTTGCCCCTCTAGTACAACAGCTGTGGCTATTGCTGGTATGATTGCTGGCTCCAAGTAGGTTAGTCCCACTCCTGAAACTGTTTCAAATATGTTGACTGTTTTGTACATGCTGTTGTAGCAAAAACTCACATTTTCCTCCTCCTATAAGCCACTGGATAAATATAATTGGGGGAAGCAATTTTAATATTTAAAAAAGGCAACAGATAATATTAATGTATTAAAAGTGTTGTTATCATCACTTGTGTAATAAATGCAAGTAAACTGGGCTCAGATTTTTAAGTAGTACCAAGTTGTGGTAATGAGTTGAGGACGAGTTAAACTCCTGAAAAGCTTCTAGCTGGTGTGTAAAAAGAAGTCTGGTTAATTAGACAATGATAAGATTCAATTGTTCAGTTAAAATGCTATGGTGATAACAAAATAATCCTATTGTATTTCATTTTACAAAACAAATGTGGATTAATTTTGCTAAACAAAGGGCAACATACAAAATGGACTGATTATCTGTAACAACCAGATGCTGTTTGCAATCATACTAAATTCAAAAGATTTGACTGTCTTCCATAACAGTCTGGGATCTAAAGTGATATACAATCCAAACTATAACTACAGCCACAGGGAAAGGTGCATCCTGCTTCCTAAAGGAAATTCTTCTGCTTTGTCAGTGTACGGGGAGAAGGAAATTTTTCAAGAGGGACATTTGTCATGCAGGGGTACTATGTTATCCTATGAGCAATTTGACCCTTAAGACGCAACTGCAAGTTTTTGGTTTTATCATGTTAGTTGGTGTGAAGAAGAAAGGTCAGAGCCTTTTCTTTCTTTATTCAGTCTTTGCACCTTTTAACTGGGGATTTCAAAACCATTTACACATAATTTAGCATCACATCGTCTCTGGGAGGTAGGTCAAACACTAAAATATTAATTTTTCAAGAGGAATCATCATGAAGATAAGTGACTTCCCAAGGCTACAAAGTGAGTCAGTGGATTGGTGCCCTTTTGCTGGAGGGTTTCAGGCTTTCAAGTTAATAGAAACACACACAAGCTAAAATATTCCCATAACTGATCATTATTTCTGATGATGTGCACTGCATTTAATCATTTAAGTGTTTGGTCTAAAGTAATCAGGATTAAACACAATATGATTGGGAAACAAACAAAAACTGCTGCAAGATTGAACAAGGGCTAATAGTAATTGCATACACACTGACCTATTGACTAGACCATATGGACAGCTGGTAAAGCTTAATGAAAGCAGAAGTTTCTCTTTTCAGGAGGAGGAAAAGAAAAAAAAATGGATAAACCATTTCTTCCTTACTAAGCAGATGGAGCAAATGATAAATGCTGAAAATTCAGAATCCTGCTGGTATTGCAAC
Source organism: Chelonia mydas (assembly GCF_015237465.2). Taxonomy (NCBI): domain Eukaryota; kingdom Metazoa; phylum Chordata; order Testudines; family Cheloniidae; genus Chelonia; species Chelonia mydas. The sequence goes on from NC_057849.1 coordinate 277,914,865, forward strand.
TAGTGATGAACAAACCTCAAGAGATCTTCTTCAAAATTCAGTTTGGATTAGCTGGTCTGAATGATTATTCGAAATATATCCTAAATCTTGGTTCTTCCTTCCTTCTCTGCCGTCTTCTCCTTTGATTGCTCTTTGAGCCATTGTCTCACAGGTCTTTTGCCTGACCTTTAGCAGGCATACTGGCCTCTCTAGCATCCTTTCCCTGACCTTCAACAAATACCCTCTACCCCTTATCCCTTTTCTGTCATTCCCAAATGGTTCTCTACCTATGAAGGGATCTCTCGGTTCTTGCGTCATTTTTGCGGGCCTTTGAATGGCTGCTGATTTCAAAACTTGCTTACTCTAGATCAGAGATGTCCTAGAATACATAACCCTATATAACATTATATAGGGTTATGTATAATCTAGGCATTAAGAGATTCTAACAAATTTCAGCTGGAATAGGAAGCATCTTAAGAAGTCTAAAAAGGAAAGAAAGTCATCACTCATTCTTTTAAAACTTTAAAATAAGTTTGAATTTGATTTTGGACTGACGCTCAAACTTTTTATTCCCCCCAAAAATGGTTTGGTCCCTATTTCTTCCCCCATCATCACCGTTCCCAGGAAAGGTTTCCCTACACCAAAGATTGCTAATGAAAGTAACTATAAATCCTAAAAACACCTACCTCACTTATTTTGTAATACTAAGGAAATGTTTAAATTCGCAATTAGCTGGGCAAGAACTTAGTAATATTCAGAAGGTTAATCAAAGCAATGCTTTGTGTCAGCACGTGTGAACTCTTCAGAATTTTGATCCAAATTCTCTTCACAAAATAAACTCAGTGCGAAATTCTCTAATGAACTGTAAAAATGACCTATCGTCTTAAAGGAATGGAGACTAAACAGGAATTTGTTGATTATCTGCCATCAAGTAGCTGGCAGAGTGGTAAACTCATGCTTTCATCTGTTGGAAAGGGAACCTTTGCTCCTAAGAATACTGGCTCAAATCTACTTGCTGCTGATCAACTTTTGTTCCTGTGAGTTGGGTAGAGAGTTTCAAAATCACAGCTATGCTGGCGTTCACTTCTGGACTGAAGAAAAAAACCTCCTCCATAAGGTTCCCATTGGTCTTTTTAAAAAAGCAGAAACATCTGTTACAGTCATGAGCAAACTCTTGGCCAAGTTCGGCAACAACAGTGAGAGAGACTTTGAAGTCAATCAGCTCTGCTATCACCAGCAGATATCCCTATAGTCTATGGAAATTACTGCATAGAGAGTTTGGGAGATATGGAGAAAACTTGCACTGCCAAAAGTGTATATAAAGAACGGCCAGAAAAAAATTTACTTAATGAAAATGGGTTGTGTTGAGAGTTTAGTATAATTGGTGTTCACACAAAACATACAGAATACTGCATAAGAATAAATATGACAAGACATTCAGGGCTAGATTTTGATATTAGGCCCTGAACAAGGGGTAGTGGATGAGCCACACTACTTCAGGAGTAGCACTTTGAGTCACAATCTACCTCTTGCTTTCTTCTTGTTCAAGGGGGCGGCCATTTGCTGCTGGTCTATATCAGCAACAAATTATAACACCCTCTGCACCAACATAGCAGCCCAGGCTCCACCCATTTTTCATCCATTCCCATGAACCAGGTCTAGAGAGGGAGTAAGCAGACACACAGCACCTGCTTACTGCTACATACCTGGATCCAACGTCTAGATAGCCCATATAGATTAATGGAGTAGGAACCCCCTTTACATCTCATCTGTGTGGGCATGTAGTCACATTTACTAGACATGTCTTCCATTCAGTCCAACTAATTCTGTTATCAAAAAAACCTTCCTCCACTATTATGTTCTTTTTTTAAATTGCTATTTAAAAAAAAAAAAATCCCTATCCCTTATCTCCTGTGTTCCACACTGACTGAAGAGTCGTATTGACATTTAAGCTGCAGCACTTCCTGATAACAAATGCAGGCACAGCTCAGTTTAGAACAGCAAAACCACCACCTCAATGTCTGCAAATGAGCTGCTCTGTGCCATCTGCAAAGGGCTGTTCTGTTCTGAACAGAACTGCTAATGTTTAAATGAGGTCCTAGACCTCGTACAGGCTTTAACGCTCAGGCACATTTAGGCTATATTTTCACTGCAAAAGTAGGTGTGGTTTTTTTTCACCGAGATAGCTAACTCGATATACAGAATCTATCTCAACATACAATCCTAGTGGAGACCAGGAACTGTCGTTAGTCAAGTTCAATGCTACACCCACTAACTGAGGTTGTCTTAAACTGCCTACGTGGAGATAAAAACTACAGAAGCTTGTCTCCACTACAATTGTACATCAAGGCAGTTCTCTCAAGTTAACTATCTCTGTAACAACACATTTGTTTTTTCAGTGAGGACAAAGTAAAGTAAATAAGGAGACTAAAGCTTTGCTCTCACTGCAAAAAATAAATGTGTTTTTACACTGAGATAGCTAACTTAACTAGCAAAACTATAGGGGAAAAAACGGTATAAAAAAGCCTAGTGTGTCATTAACTGTCCAGGGAAAAGCTCAACCATGTTCTTGCTCCTGAGTGAATGAGCTGTATTTTACCCTATCTCAAGTAAAAATAGGCCTAGTACATATACTGTGAATATCAGCTGCCTCCCTGTATCTTCTATCAGCATGTGAATATTTCCTATAATTAGACCTGAAAGTGTGTGTTTTATACCATTTTGTTGTGTTTTTGGAGTGCATTCTGGAATGTTGGCAACAACAGTTTTCATGATTCTATATGTCCCCATCAAAATAAGATGTGTTAATCTCAAACTTCCTAATTTAAAAAAGTGTTTGGTTCTATAGGTGGCAAGAACAAGCTAAAGTTTATCATTACCAAACACCTTACTTCTATTTTAGACAGCTGCCTTGTGTCAATCTTAATGGAAGCTGAAATGGTTATCAAAATAGCAGGTTTTCAGTAAGAAGTTCAACAAATTTCTTCTTTCTCCATCTATATACATACACACGCACACATATATATACATATGTTTAAAATTCATGACTGACCTCTTGGCAATTCACTTGGTTTGTTTTTTATCTTTCACAAAGAAGGGAGCCCTCAGGAGCACACAGCTGTCAGAAATAAGTTCAGATCCTGCAGATGTTAGTTGCTTCCTTCCTGCTGCTCAGCATACTGTTCAGAAATATTACCTTACTGATGTAGCATGCACAAAAAGGAGACTACATTATTACATTGGACTTACCTTCAAGCTCAACAAAAGTGTTACATAGGAGACAAATGGTAAAATTTCTCCACCAGCTTGCAACCATCAGCTAGGCTTTTAGAACTGGAACACACAACAAACATATGGCCGCCATAAAGGCAACATCAACGTGCACAAATATGAAAAAAATAAGAAGCCAAAATAATAATCTTTTTCACCAACAGCATGGTAGGATGAACCATGGACAAAGCATGAAGATATCAAAACCAGAAGGAAGATGAAGTGGACATTTAGTGAGAGCGTCTGGCAAAAGTGATAGTAACTGTTCTCTGAAAATCAGCTAATGCAAACTTATCGCCACCACTGAAGACATTAACAATGGTACACTGTTAGCAGTGAAGAAAGCAGATAATGTGAGGTAGCTGACAGTATCATTGTTAGAGACTCGTGGCGTCACAGTGAACAACACAATTGTTACATTTGGAAAGAGTGATGGTGAATGCTGGTTAAGCTGAATAAAGTGAAACTTTATTAAACCCTGTGCACTGCTCCGTCCATGTTGCTAAATTGCTTCCAGCCTAAATTCCTGTGTCCCTGTTCCATTCGTAATCTGTTCATAAAAGTTCCTGGGCCCTCTGACTCCAGTTCCACTGATCATGAGATATTTTCCCTATTTTAAAAACATTTTAATATAAACATTAAAAACAGATAATTGATGCCCAAATGCTCACCCCGGTTCTCTTTGGCCCAAGGTTGCTACCAAGTTGGTGTCTTATCTTTATTACAGACTCAGCTGGTTATATAGTCTTTGAGATAGTTTGGTCTCCTCAACAGGTGACCACACTTGAAGCGACCTCTCTTTGTCTCCCTGGCACCTGTTGCTGAATCTACCGAACTCTCTTTGTCAATTTCCTCCCTTTTTGTGCAGTTGGCCTCCACTCTGCCTCTCCATTCTGTGATGATCTCTGTAGGCTCTCTCTAAATATTGTCTGCTGGCTCCTAAGTATCTCCTATTCCTCTGGATCACTTGCACTCTTATGTAGTCACCAGTATGAACTGGATGGATTGAACTTGAAATTGTATTTAGCTAATAGAACCTGGTAACTAGCTATGCAACATTAGAAACCTGCCAAGGAGAAGATCTTTCTACCTACGAGGCCCAGTGTCTTTGGCCCCTTTTCTGCCGGGGTAGATTTTTAGTAGTGCGCCCAAGTTCTTTCTGTAGTCGCCTGTATCACCAATGACTTAGGGGCACCCTATTGGAAAAATAGGAAGTCAGCTCTTTTGGCAGGAACAAAGTAAGATCTCTTGTGTCTCTTTGGTGCAGTGGCACTAGACGCTGGTGTACGCCAAACTCCTCTAGCCAATTCCAATATAGTCTCGTTAATCAAAAGGGCTATTCTGGTCAGTCTTTGTGGCTGTAAAATATCCAAGAGCAGGGTTGAGGGTCCTGGACCTCTTCCAGTGGAATTTGTAGATTGTTAGTGACCCTTTGCAACAGCTCCTGATACTGGCAGTGCTCATCTGGTGGAGAAGGTGATGACAGAATAATGGTGTCACCTACGGATGATGAGGAAGCACCTGTCAGTACCATCAGAACTGGCTCCAGGTCTTCCTCCTCATACACAGATGGAACTGGCTGATGAGAAGGGGAAGAGTGGTGCTATGACTCCTGAAAGGTGATCCAAGGGCCCCAATAGGGCCAGAAGGAAGGATCCATTGGTCTTGGTGTCCTCCCGCAAAGGGAATCAGTACCAGATCTCCCTGGGGGTGAGGGGTTCATATCCAAAGGAATGGTAAGCACTGTCTGTTGGGGCTCCTGTGCCATCTCAGAGATATTGGTGCAGCTCCCTCCTCTGACTCCTCCGACTACAAGGAAGGTTCTGTTGGTACTAGTGGTACCATCGGTACCAGGGCATTCCTGCCTGTTGGGTGGGGATGAAGCTGCTTCTAGGACATGGATAATGATTCCTCCTATGGGGTAAGGATGTCTCTCAGGAGTGCAGGGTCCAAACGGAATGGAGACTGAGGGCAGAGAAGGAATACATCCTCTGGTGTTACAAAGGTCTCTCTATGGTCCAGAGTCTGAACACTTGAAGGACTTGGCTCATCTTTTGCAGTCGGTCAATCTTGAAAATAAATGAGGCAGTACCAATGGTGCAGTCCAGATCTGCATTCTTAGATGGGACCGGGAAGCTTCTATCTTTCTGTTTTGGGCCCACCATCACTGCCAGTTCCCTCTTTTTTTCATGCCTTGCCCTCCAGGCTAGGGGCCCTCAGCAGAGCAAGTACTGTGGGTTTCATACATGACGTCTCACCCAACCTGGATCGGCTCGGAGAGGAAATGTGCTTCTTATGGACAGTCTTCTGCTGGGATCTGTCCTTGTGCCCATGAGAGTGCCCTCTCATGGGGAGCCCTGTGGGGGGAGTCTTTAAGCTTCAGCGGCAAAGGCTCCGCTCAAAGGCTCATGCTTGGAGGGGTGCTGCTAGTCGACTGAGGCTGATGTACAGCCTGGGTCAGAGTGGGGCCTCATAGCTACCTCCATCAGGAACTTTTTAAGTTGGAGCTCTCAGGCCTCTCTAGCTCTGGGTGGAAAAGAATGACAGATACTGCACTTTGCAGAGATGTGTGCTTCATCCAGGGCAGTACAGGCACCATTGATGCCTGTCACTGACAGAGAAAGAAAGAGGGCAGGAGACACAATTCTTGAATCCTGGGATTCTGGGCATAGTCCTCGAACCAGGGAGGATTTCCCCTGAATGGGTGGGAGTAGGGAACTATCCTATACTAACTCTACTAAACAAGATATAAGAACCATTTACAACAACTTCACTTTACAAGTTATGAAGAAGGACACAATTCTGAGTAGAGGCCATGCAGTAGTAAGAAGCAACTGGAGAGGTGTCGACCCACACCATCTCTTATACCCTTAGCCAAGAACACGAGGTAACCTACCGCACATATGTGGGTCAACAGACGCTGCTTTGAAGAATTTCCAGACTCAGGCACATGGCACCCATGCATACCCACATGTGGAATAACCCTAGGGACCGGCACTCAAAGAAGAAACAGGTAGGTTTCTGTCATGATCCCATTTCACCTCTTTATCTTTATTCCCTTCACCTAAAATGAGGATATAATCTGCAATTATTTTCACCCCAGGCAGTCCATTCAGTGCTTGGGGAATCTTCTCTGGAATTTCTCTGGTACCAGGCTTATGTCCATTAGCATGCACAGCCCTCCGTAGCCACCAAATTGTGTTGCAACGGTTGAAGCCCGTTGGCCCCTTTATTCAGGCGTATGTGCCAAAACCCATACCAAAAAGATTCTGGCTTTGGAAAGTTCTGGCAATATTTTGCCTGGCAGCTTCTTTACCACTACAATGCTGCTTTCCCCAGCCTGTACTGGCCTCTACAAGTGCTATGATACGCCTGCTCTGCAGACTCGTGAGCTCCTTGCGTACCGGATTACTTAGTGACATTAGAATTTTTCTTTTTGATAAGCACACAGATTCCACTATGGGGTACACTTCCAGTCAGAGCTTTCCTTCAAGGCACCCGTTGCCTTTGAAAACAATGTACCTGGGACTCCCCCTTTTGCTTCCTGCACTACAGTTATTAATTTCTGACGCAGCTCCCTGGTCAGATCTATGGCTTATATGCCTATATTCCCAAAAAGAAGTGTGTGGTGCTCACCATTCACCAGGGCCATCCTTACCCATAAGCAAAGCATGCAGCTGCGTAGGGTACCAGGAAATTTGGGGGACCAAATTTCCTGGTGCCCTGCGCAGCTGCTCTAGCCTCTGCTCCGGCTCTTCCGCAGGCTCCCACCCCTGCTCCACCCCGCCCCTTCCCTGCCTCAGCCCCCCAGCACTCACCGGCTGCGTGGCTGAGGCCAGGTCGTTGCACTCCCGCTGCCGGTGACTGCAGGCCCAGCGCCACCCCTGCTCTGCCCCAGCCCAGTCCCCACTCCCCTGAGCTCTGCAGCTGGGCTGGGCCTGCACTCACCAGCAGCGGGAGTGCAGCAACCCAGCCTCGGCCGCGCCACCGGTGAGTGCTGGGGGGTTGTTTCCCTCCTGCTCCCCAAGCCAGCCCCCCCCCCACCGGCAGAGGCCTGGGGCGAGCCCCCCAGCTTCTCCCTCGTGGAGACCTGGAGCCATCCCACCCGGTTCCCACTAGCAGAGGCCTGCCCCCTTTGCTGTTGTCTCACTGCATGTACTTCTGGAGATGTTGTACCTTGTAGGACTTTCATTCTTTTTCTCGAGGCTTCCACTGCATGCCCCACGACTAAGCATCTGTCTGTGAAATCACCATCCCAGAGCTGCCACTCCCACAAGTGGTGATATCAAGTGCTGCAAACTATGCTGTCCCAAATCGGAGTCTAAGTCCCCAAAATTGCATGTAGCAGCCCGGGTGTGTAAGGCAGTAACACGGGGTCTGTCCTTTCTCTTTTGAATTGCTCTCTACAAAGAAACCTGTGTCACACCAAAGTTTTGTTCTGCTTTGAGGAGCAAGAGGTCCCCAGGGCTCTTAGGACTGCAGTGAGGCTTGAGACGGGGTGAGCTTCAGCGTGGTGCTGCTTTGTCCCCCAATAAGGTAAAATAAAAAGTTTTGCTTTCCCACTGTTGTCATCCTCCTGAATAGTAGGTCTGTGTACAGTTCAATCTCCTCCTTCCACTGGCTTCACTGCTGGGCTAGGTTTGTGTATACAAACTCCAGGGCTCAGGGGGCTTCAGACTGAGTTCCGTAGCTCACACTGCCAGCTGCTGCACTGCTGAGAACTCATGGCTCCGCTGCTGCCACCATGTTGCACTAGCAAAGAGTGATGCTGAATGCAGGTTCAGCTGAACAACTGGACCTTTATTAAACCCTCTGCACTGCTCTGTCCATGTATCGACTTTCTTCCAGCCTCACTCCCCGCATTCCCGGTTCCCCTTCTGTCCCGTCAATAATAGTCCCTCAAGAGAAAACAGGCCCCCTAAGTCCAGTTCCATTGATCATGATACTACAACGTCCAGAAAAATATGGTCCAGATTTTCAGCTGGTATATATTGGCCTAGTTCCAGTTATTTCAATGGACTCTCATCAATTTACATCAGTAGGATCTGGCCACCTACATGTAGTAAAGCTGCAATTAGATCGCCTTTCTTTTTCTTCACTGCTCTTCAAAACTCTCTCTTGTTCTTACCTCCCCCCCTCCCCGCCCCAGAGGGTGAGAAGAAGTTAGACAATATATGTTCTCTTCTCAGAAACAATACCAGTACAGCACTATCATTCCTGCAGCACATGTGATGAGCAGCTGGGTCTGTAGCTAGCAATGGATGAACTTGAAAGGTTCAGTTAGGTTAATTGCTGAAAAAGTTTCAATCCCCTTCTGAAAAGACTGACTTGAACATTTTGAAATTCTTTCACTTTCCCTGTGATCTCCTGAGATTGGATCTCGAATCCCATCATCCTTCTTCCTCATGATGTTTTCCCAAGGCTCCTGTCACCCGTGTTCTCATTATCTAACCTTCTCAACTTTCTGCAGTTTAATCCCTCAGACAAGGTCCAGCATCATTTGCCCACAATACCTTCCTTCCTTTTGACCTCCTATCTGCCTATCCAGGTCTTACACTGGCATCTATCACCATAATATCTGAACACCTTCCCAATAAACTCTCTTTATGTGACTTTCTAAAGTTAAGAACTCAGAGGTTGTGCAATAATCTGTGCTGTGTCTCAGCACCTTCTGATTCAAATATTATGTAGTCTGTGATGTCTCTTATGAGACAAATGCCAGAACATAAGAAATAGGAATATATGTTCCTCCAGCTCTATTAACTAAACTGAGAGTGGAGGGGACACATCACTTGAGTTCTGAACCTAAAGAGGTTTCGTTTAAGGTCAGTGACTGGGCTGTTTCACCCTGGTTTATATTCAAGACAAACACATACTCCCAATGCCAAACTCTGCTCCCACTTACCCTGGTATAAACCCGGAGCAACTTCTCTGCACTTCAAGTGAGTTACTCTGGATTTATAGCACAGTAGTCAGAGAAGAATTTGGCCTTCAGCTCTACTGTAAATACACAGTAGTTTAAGATTCCAAATCCCCAGCATATATCTGAATGTTCCACTTATTCACCGATGACCTCTCTTCTCCTTTGACCCATTCTATTCATTCTCGCTACCAAATATTGGGATTTTCAACACAAACCATAATTGGAAATATTTGTTTTCAAAATCAAGGAAAAATCTGATTATTTGAAATGTAAATATAAGGAGAGACATTTTCAGAGAAAGGGCTGTGGGAGCAGTTTGTGTATGAAAACACCATTTTATGTCGTGTAAGCAGACGACACCCTGTAAAACCTGGCCACCTAATTCCTTCTGTTTCTCAACTGTAGAACATGGTACATGTTTTTTGAATAGTTTATAGAGTGATGTCTGTTTGCCCAGTAGATAGATCCCCAATGGAGTGATATTATGCGTGCACCCTGTAAACATTTCTGGGTTAATAACTCTGAAAACATTACAAATCACTTTTCTGAATAATTCAAATTATTACAATTAAATGTTTTGTTAAAATGTGGCATTGCATTATAATCTTTCAGCCAACGGTATGCCTGGTATAAATCCAATTAATTCTAACATGCAATTCTAACCAGGAAAAAATTGCCCTTAAAATTTTATGCCACCTATTTGTCAAGTTTAAGTGGCCCCAAAATTGAGCCCTCTTCATACAACATTTTCTCTTGACAAATTTTCTTCTTTGTCACTTTACTGAACGATGTGCATTTCACTACCTCTCAGTTTTCTATTCTTGGGAGCCAGTGGGGTCAATGAAATCTGCATGAGCACACTAGTGCTCTAAATGAACTAAACCCCCTCCATTTGTCATTGACAATGCTGCAGAAATTGGAATTGGAAAAATGCCTATCAGGTTGTCTGGTCCATCTTCCTCATGAGACGGATGGATTGATTTTCTTGGAGCTGGGATTTCAAGATTGCTCAGACCACACACACACACACCCCATCCCTTTTAAAGGAGAGTCGGTTTTATATAAAGGCACTCAACAGGAGACTTTTTCAAATAGAAATAGTCCGTTTTAGAACAGACAACATGTGTAAGGGAATATCTTTTATTGGACAAACTTCTCTTGGTGAGAGAGATGAGCAGGTCAAACTTTGGTCCTGTAATTTATGTCAGGCTCCATTTAATTTTCATCCTTTTGGATAAGGTATTCAGTTTGGTTTAAATATCTCTACTGATTCCAGTGGAGCTATGCCTGATCTATACCAGCTGAGAATCTGGTCCATTATTTTTAGATTTACACAGTACTTTAAATAACACACAACTGAGGGCCACATCCAGCAGCCTTTAAGCAATCCTTATTCAGGCAAAGCTCCCACTAACAGTTCTGGTCCTAAAATGATTAATTGTTCAAAAGATTTGGTGGAAGCTATATATCCAATTCAACTTCCAGTGGACTCAGTCTCTCCACTGATTTCAATGGTTGTTGCACCAGGCCTTATATGCACAGTAGTTGTCTTTTAATATTTTTGGGGGGGAGAGAAATTTATGCAAGTCAGTTTAAAATACATTCAAAAAGCAGTGAAGCATCTAGGAACTTTAGGACCATCAGGGTATTTGCTTAAATTGGCAGCTGCGGAGTGGACTATTCAGCATTTCTTGTGTGAGATCTTTGAAACAGCTCTGGCTCAGACTGAAGCTGCTCTGAACTGAACTGAGAAATTAGCAAGGTTTTTATTATTATTTAAATTCTCTTACTCCACTTGGAGCCAACTTGAAGTCAAAACGCATTTGTGAGAGGAATATAAACATCTGAAGAGCAATGGGTTATGTAAAGGTTGGAAGTGGCTTGCCACAATTGCCACCTCTGAGCAAAACACTGAAGGTGCTAGTTCAAGCAAAATCACGAAGGGACTCAAATCTTAAAGCCTCCGATGTTTTAAGCTGATTTTAAATACATGTAAACATATTATTTTCACCCTTTCTTGGATGTATCTCAAGGAGGTCACCCTTTTCACGCTGAGTAACACAAACAAACTGAACACCACTTTTATTCCCAAACCCCAACCAACTCTTCCCCTCCAAAAACAAAAACAAAAACAAAAAATTTCTCCAAACAGAGTTTTGACCTCAGAAAAGGAGAAATGCTAGAGTCTCCATGAGAGTTCGCTAGGGACTTTGATGATATTGATTTTACATGGAAGATACTCAGATATTACAGTGATGGGTGAAAAAAAGAACTAGATAAGTTCATGGAGGATAGGTCGATCAATGGCTATTAGCCAGGATGTTCAGGGATGATGTCCCTAGCCTCTGTTTTCCAGAAGCTGGGAATGGACAACAGGGGATGGATCACTTGATGATTACCTGTTCTGTTCATTCCCTCTGGGGCACCTGGCATTGGCCACTGTCAGAAGACAGGATGCTGGGCTAGAACGACCTTTGGTCTGACCCAGTATGGCTGTTATGTCCTTAGGGGTGGCTGTATACAACCCTAAGTATTATCATAATTATTTAACTGTATTACTGTAGTACTTTGGAACCCTGGCTATAAAACCAGGACTCCACTGTGCTAAAAGCTGTAAAAACAGAACAAAAAGACAGTCGTTGCCCCAAGGAGCTTACAAGATAAGTAATAAGGCAAAAAACAATACATGGATACAGACAAGGAAGTGCAAGGAAACAATGAGACAATACTGGTAAGTTTGACAGGCAGTGGTCTCAGCATACCAAGGGCCTAACTGTTGTCAACATTTTTTCTAGACATCACAGTTTTAAGGAGGGATTTGCAGGTGGACAGTGAGGCATCTTTTTAGAGAGTTCCTGCCAATGAGGAGGGGCAGCATGGGAGAAAGCTTGTTTGAAAATTTAACAAGTAGATGATGGGGGCTGGCATTATAGACTGATTGGAGGTGAAAGTCAATCTCTCAACAGTGAGTGAAAGATAATAGGTAGGATGGGGATAGGTCATGAAGGGCCTTCAAAGTGAAGACAAGTAGCTGATGTTTGATGCAATAGAGAAAGGGGAGCTAGTGGATGAATGCAAAGAGGGTTGACCTGGTCAAAGCAATGGGGTAAGAAAATCATCTTTGCTGCAACGTTCTGAATGGATACGAGCAGAGCAAGATTGCATTTGTCAAGGCCAGAGAAAAGGATGCTGCTAATGGATGGCACTGTTCACAAAATTTTCATCTGAACAGTTTTCCTGTCAAAAAAGGAGTATAATTGATATCAACACATTTCGCAAAAATGTGTTGTTTCTGACTGTTTTTAACAGGAAGAAGGCAAAATTAATGCTTTTGACTTTCTCATTTTGTTTAGATAATGTCAAAATGTTTCATTCTGATAAGGTAAAAACATTTTATTTCAACTTTATTGTTTTGATTTATTTTATTTTGACTTTTTAAAATATTAATTTATTCCATCACATTTTACGTTATGCATTATATTACATACTATGTTTTGACATTATGAAAACAGATTTTTTTTTACTGTATCAAAATTAAAGATTCACCATCAAAATGAAACGATTCTACATTACCAAAATTAAATGTTTTGATTGTCCCAAATCAAAACTGTTTGGAATTTTCATTCCATGGAAAATTTTAACTTTTCGTACCGTTTCCATTTTCCAACCAGCTCCACTAATGCGAACCGTGAAGGAGGAGGATTGTGACCGATAATGTCAACAAATGTGGCTGTTCCATAATTGTGGGCATGGGACAATCAGAGTACTCCTTGTAGTTTGGTCCATTTTATAAACATTGGATCAGATGTTAAGCTGGTTTAAATCAGCGTAGCTCTGTTGACTCTATTAATGTTATGATAATTTACATTAGTTGAGGATCAAGCCCAGTGTATTTTAAGTTGTTCATCATCATATAGAATAGCCTCCCTCTCCCTGTACAGCGCACACGCACACGCAAGGGTTAGACTCCATTCTGAAGTCAGTCAATACTGAACATCAGAAAAATGCTAACTGCCACTGTTCTCACTTGGGCCCCTATCCTACAATTTCAATCAATAGGACTTTTCATGACAGTAAATTTAGATAAATTCATAGATGATTGCAGGATTGGGGCCTTGTTTTTTAATCCTCACTGTCATTTTAAAAAAATGTAATTATTCCCTCTTTATTAAACCTGTCCTCCTTATTGATTTCAAAACACTTGACAATAAAATAAATTAAAAATAAGTTATAAAGTTCTTTTTTCTTTCCTATTTCTGTTTTGTTTTATCCCATGACTATTTTATTTTGGATTTTACATTTTTCCTGTCCTTGCCCATTAGTACGTTTTTAAGTAGAACCTCTTATCCCCACCACGGCATTGATTGACACCCCCACCGTATTGTGTTAACTTGTTTAAGTTTATTTACATAGTTTTTAAAAGATGGCAAAAGTACTCTGTTCCTCTCCTAGGCAGCGTATTCTTCCACACATGAACCCCACTCAGCCTCCGCTGAGATGGCCACCACAGCCTCTTTTTGGGGCCCCTCCGTAAGTCTTCATGCCAACTGCCATTCTGCATATAGAAATCAGCAGGATACTCCTGCAATACAAGAAGATACTCACACAGCGGTTACGGTTTGCCACCAATCTGTCTCTAATGGCTGGGGACTGACTTTCCCACCTGGCTACTCCATGGGGTGTTGGGGGGAAAGAAGTGTTGGCTTTCTAGGGCAAAGGAGGAGACCAGCCTGATGCTCCTCCAGCTCCACATATACACTCAACTACACCTCTACCCCGATATAATGCAACCCGATATAACACAAATTTGGATATAACACCGTAAAGCAGCACTCCGGGGGAGGGGCTGCCCACTCCGGTGGATCAAAGCAAGTTAGATACAACGTGGTTTCATCTATAACATGGTAAGTTTTTTGGCTCCCGAGGACAGCGTTATATCTGGGTAGAGGTGTACTTAGACAACTGCTGGAACCTCTGAGCACAGTTGTGGCCACCCATGGGAAGGAGGCCAAAGCCTACCAGAGGAGTTGGTGGATTGCTTCTCCACCACAAGGCTGCCCAATCTAGCTCTGAGGTAGTGAGGCTGGAGGGAAAGCCTGTCTGAGCTCTCCCTCCTCACCATGACAAAAGAAACGTATGTAAGGAAGTACAGACAAAATGTATGTAAGGAATCATGGCAACTCAACAGGCCACAACTGCTAGTGGAAAGAGCAGAGCCAGAGACATATTTAAGTGTACCATGATAATTATATGGATTTCAACACAATCAAAATGTAGCTGACTTAAACAGTGGAAATGCAGAATGCTGTGATGAAATTTCCCAAAGAGGAAGTAGCAGAATTTGTTTTTTTATACTTTTGTTAAACACATTGGGGGTTATGGATGAGTCTGTAACCAGTGCCTAAAATATTTAGAAGAAAAGATAAAAGTTCTCCATATCCCCTTCATGACCAAATGTGTTTCTCTACCCATTTACTGACAATGAGCAAATAGCAGTACTGTACTGTTATCCTTACAAACAGGGGCATTTATGAATCATGACTTGGACGCCAAAGTACTTTCATCGCTACTCACTCTACTGTCTCACATCTGATCAATGTAGGAAAAAATCCATATTACTGTGCATACTCCATGACTAAACTCCAATCAGAAATCCTATGACTAAAGCTACTTTCTAACTCATCCAAAACCTTTAATTACATAGATTTAAAACATACCCTATAACTAGTATATTCCTAGATTAAAATTAATTCTTGGGGTTTTTTGTGCTTTTTTTTTTTTTAATTCTTTGACTTTTTTTTTTTTTTTTTACTTTTGAGAAGCCTGATACTAAAAACAAAGTTTCATTAATAATAAGCTATTAAAGAGGCAAGCTGAAAGTTACCAGGCAGTTTTCTGCATTTAGCACAAGGTACCTCTTGTTAAACATGGGTATTGTAAATTTAAAGCCCATCAGATGTATAATTTATAGTGTGTAAAAGTATATTTAATTAATTTTCTTACATATGGTCAAATGAGACTGGATGAAGTCAAAAATAAGCAGAACTTACGGTTATATTCAAAAGCCAGTAGCACATTAACAGCTTTGACCTGGCCATTCAATGAGTTGTACTTCCTAAGGGATAGATTCTGAAACTATCCAACTTGCAAAATTCTCATTGAAACAATAAGACTTCAACATGTGGATGCAGAGTCAGGCCCTAAATTCACATAATGGAGATTCAATCCAGCCCTCAGCCAAAACTATGCAACTTTAAATCAACAAGAATTGTGCATACATATCATAGGGCAGAAGGAAGCCATGAGGTTTTCTAATATGTAGTCACTCTTTGAAATGGCAGAAGTGAGAAAGATGCCTGAATGTAATACTAAAACATCTCATGTTATGAGAGAGAGTTTTGAAATAATGACATTATCCAAAAGTGCTAATACAAATTACAGTACCTTAATTGGACCATCAAGAAAGCCAGAAAAATTATGACCGAAGCAATACTTTTATGACACCCAAGAAAAAAACAGAGCCGCTTTGTGGTTGTTACATGAGGGGCAAACTCATTTTATCTAATTTTGAAGCCACCCAGACATCTGAATTCAAAAGTCTGATGTGGGTTTGTCAAGGAGAGATTGTAAAAATATGAGCAGGAAGATGGCAACCGAGAAAAGATTAAAATAAAACACAAGTTAAGAAATAGAGAGGAGAGCAGGCAGCAAAATTATTACATTCAGAGAGATTTGTGAAAAGGGAGCAAAGAGAAGGAGACGGGAAATGAAAACACATTTTAATGTTTTGTCTACGCAGTGCTAAAATTGGGAAGGCTACAGTTCAGACTGAAAATTCATTATTATAAACATTTTTCCCACTTGGATTATCATTTAAAATCCCTTTAAAAATCTGTAAATCCACAACATTGTCCTCTTTCAAATCCTTCCCTAAAACTTAGCTCTGTCAAGATGTCTCCAGAACAGTTGATATTGGCTAGGCAACTGAGGTGCAGTGACCGCTGC
This sequence comes from Chelonia mydas, assembly GCF_015237465.2. NCBI lineage: Eukaryota > Metazoa > Chordata > Testudines > Cheloniidae > Chelonia > Chelonia mydas. The sequence goes on from NC_057849.1 coordinate 277,931,042, forward strand.
TTATCACACTGACCATAATTTCCTCACTGTATCTTTTTCTCTCCATGTCTGTTGCATCTGTGACAGAGTGGGTTATGTCTGTATCAAATTATGAACTCCATCTTGTATTATGTCTTGAACAGACATCTAAACTTGCCCAAAGTAAGCCTACTGAATTGCACTAAACAAAGCTACCCTGGCCAGAAAAGGTGCTTAACACCTCATTGAGGAACTAGCACGGAGTAGCCATCAAGACTGCAATCTGGAGCCAGTGTCTTTGATTGTCTCTCAACTCCTGGTCAACCCCCGTGGAACAATGGTTCTTCTAGATATGGGCTTGCAGGCAGAGCAAGGATAACTGGCGGATGGGACTAGAGCATCCCAGGGGAACACTTGGACAGGAGACAGAGACCCTATCTAAGACCCTACCTAAGTTTTGCTCTGTTCAGGGGGCCGACCATCACCACACATAAGAAGGACTGGCAGAAGAGACTGCCTAGCCTAAAATCCTGACAAACCTCGGACTCACAGAAAGGGTGAAATCAGGCCAGGGAAGATTGTGTCACAGGCCTTTGATTTAATTTTCAAAGATCTGTAACTCTCAAGTGCTTTAAATGTACAGTTTCTGCAGTTAACAAATTCCTTTGCTAAACTTGTGCCCTGGCTTTCCTCCCATGTTGTTAAACTAGAAGCACAGAGTACCAATAGTCCAGGTGAAACACTGGGGGAGCATATGTAAACAACTGGGAGGGCTTGAGTGCTGGTTTTGCACTCTAGGGTGGCTGGATGGCAGAGTCTCATGTCCCAGAAGGGCATCAAAAAAGAGGTCTGAGCTTGGGAGTATACCCTAGAGTCCCACAGCTAGAAACAGCAACTAGACTCTGCACAGGCTCAGCTGGCTCGGAAGCATGCAGGACCCCGCTACTGGGTCCACTCACAACAGACTGTTGACTGCAAAGTGGGGTACCAGGCCAGGTTGCAACAATATCTATCTATTGTCTCCTGACATATATTCAGATGGTAAGCTCTTTAGGGTAGGAACTCTTTTGTTACGTTTGTACATCATCTAGCACCAGCAGGCCCTAAGACACTAGAGAAAAATTAAGCTGTCCCCACAAAAAGCCTTTCTTACTTTTTGTTTTATACTTTACATTAGCTATAGGGCCTGATTTTCCCCACTGTTAGACCATTATAAGTCAAGAGTGATAAGGAAGAATTAGACCCACAGTTTACAGACTTAGCTTTAAGTCTCAATGATGTTCCCCCAAAAAGTAAACTTTGCAGAAAGTTTTGCCAGCTGCAAAGGCGCCAAAACAGCTGAGGATTATCAAGGTCATGAGAATCACCATGCTATCTTATCCTTGCCACAACCACCGACATTGGGTTGATCCTCCCATAGCTGGCTACATCAACTTTAAGTGTAGTAATATGTCGCAAAGCAACTCTGTGCCAGAGCCAAGGACCAGGCTAAAGCCTCTAGCCTCTTGTTTCATTTACATACGAACATGTTCCCCTCAGTGCCTATATTCAACAGCTTGATGCCTGTGTCCTTTAACTGCCATTCAGCTGGAAGGCAAAGGTCGATGCACCTCCAAAAGATCTTTTTGAAATCTTAATTAAATAAGAAGGAATGAAGTAGCAAAAGTAGTAAGTAACTATACCTAAGGAAATTTGAACAGAATAGTAATTTGTTTTTAAACAATAATAAAAAAAAAACCCTGTAAAACTTCTTTGTGGTTTTGGTTTGTATCGAAATATGATATCGAGATCTTTTATAATCTATGAACACTTCCCTAATAAATACAATAGGTTAGGGGAAAATCATTAAAGTATTTGAAAAGATATTTACATGTAAAACTGGACACCTTACATTTATCATGAGAATTACTTTTATTCGCTTAGCAGAAGAAACATGAGAACTTTAATATAAAGACCTGCTTTTTCCATTCATGATTTTGTTTTAGTCATTTATTCCCTTTGTTCACAAATCCCTCCTCAATAATTACCCAGGAGTTTATGACGACTCTCAGACTCACTTACAACACGTCTGTCCTTCAGTGTCTTGTTGACTGTGGATCTTCCAGGACTTCTTAGCTCAATGGTGCATACTCATTCTTAATTTCCTCACATTGATTTACTATCTGCCCTCAGAAGTGCTCCAAGACCATTAGCTCATATATAGCATGGTTATCTGGAATCTTTTTTTATACTCTGACTGCAATTCAGATTACCTCAGCTGACTTGACATACCTGGTGGCAACAGGTCCTCAAAACTGACAGAACATGCATTCTTGTCTAGCCCAGTTATCTAACTTTTTTTGGCTACAAAGACTTATTTGCTTCCTGTCATTCTGTGTATTTAATGCTACATTAAGAGCTTTGGGGAAATCTCCCACTTTCAGCCAGCATTGCTGCAGCTCTACCAGTGTTGGGCAATGGTTGGAGTATTAATGCCACCCAACATTGTCCCATCCAGCTCAGAACAGGTCTCAATGAGAGAACGGTAAAAAGGCATATGACTGGCCTATACTAGCTCTGACTGTGGGCATTGCACCAGTGGCAATGGTACTAAGTGGGGTATTTCCCCAAGGAAAGTGTAATTCTCAGATCAGATAGACATGGGTGCACTGGCTCTCCTCAAGCTAGCACCTAAAAATAGCAGTGTGGCCACGTGGGCATGGGTGGCAGCTTGCACTATCCACACAAGTGCAATTTTGTGCAATCCCCTAGGTACGTAGCCATGCTGCCTGTACCACCATGGCCACACTGCTAATTTTTAGGTGCTAGCTTGAGCAGAGCTAGCACAGAGTGTATCTGTAAATATCCGACCTGCGAAATACACCTGCCAGCTGTTGTGCAGACACATCTTAAGTACCTTAGTATGGACCAGGCCCCAGTGGGTGCTGTCAAATTTTATTTTAATGCCACTGTCATACCTTTGACAAAACCCAAGTCCCAGGCTGTTAATTGTATTGCGACACTCACCGGATTTCTTCACAGTTTTTCAGATGGGAGTGGAAATTAACACAATTGTTATTATTTACTTTCTTTTTTGAACACTACTGGTTAGCACTGCCTAGCAATGGTATATTTTCCCTCTCAGGAAATTACTGCTGAGGCAACAGGTGCAGCACCAGAGTGAAAAAAAAAACAACCCAAACAATGGTTTTGATATATATCACAAAGGTAGCAACAAATCTATAGAAGCACACTCTATGTTTTCTATAAACACACTAGACCCTAAGACACTGATCCTGCAAAAACGTATGCACATATGAAACTTTAAATTTTTGAATAATCTCACTAAAGGAGATTATACTGCTTTGTATTGCTTCTTGTATTTGTTTTAAGAAGGATGCCAGATTTTGACGAAAACTTCTCGATACATATGCATAATGTCTGGTGCATATGGAAACAGCAGGAAAAAACAGCTATCTACAATTGAAAGTCTGTTCAACTCATGATTGCTGTAATGAAATGGAAGTATTTTGAAAGGATTAGAAAACAAGGCTGTAAGGAAGAGTCTGAGATGGAGTTTATAGTCTCACTGAAAAAGAATGTTTTTTAAACTTTGCATTTTATTATTTTTCCATATACAATATCTTGGAGTCCAAATACAATACAAATGGAAGTCCTGTACAAAGATCTGGTGTCAGGAAATGGTTATCAAGACATCCTATTCAGTTTCAATCCAAAACCGTCAAAAAGGCGGAAGAAACAGGAGAGTAAAACCAAAAGATCAGTATGTAAATACAGAATGAAAAGCCAGCTACAGACCCAGGATGGAGCCTTTATAGAAAATACAATATGTAGACACATCCAGAAAGAATCCATAAAGATAGCCTTCCATTAAGGAGAAAGAAATGCTGTTAGTAAACTCTTTATGCTACACAATGCATAGATTCAAAAACACTGTCATGCAAGAGCTTTCCATACCATGTCCTCAGAGTTCTTAATCTTGGGAAGTGAGAATAAGACCATGAGGAAAATTAATCCGAATTAAGTAACGGCATGAATTTAATGTGGATTAGTTACACTGCATTAAACCCCTGTATGGATGCACTCATTCAGAATTAAAGTGGCCTTAATTTGGTTTATTTCATTCACAAAGTGGCCTTAATTCAGTTTATCTTAATTCATTAAACCAAATCAAGGCCACCTTAATTATGAGGGGTTTAGTATAGTTTAAGTAACCTAGTTTACATTCAGACCTTTAGTTAATTTTTAGTTAACTTTCCTGGGTGTCCCTGTGTAGACAAGCCCTAAAGATCATTTAATTTCAGTATCTCAGTTTTCCCATTTCTAAACAGGCAACGATAACATCCCCCTGCCTCAGAGCGGTGTTGTCAAATTGAGGCAATATTTGTGCTGTACTTTGAATTGTATATAAAATGGTCACCATTGAAACAGAAAGCAATTGTCAACTAATATAACACATTTACAAATGTTACTCCATATTCAAAGTAGAAGAAAATTGTGATATCTCGGATACCACAATGCAGTAGCATTTAGCAACAGCTGATACATTAATAGGAACTATAAAATATGCTAAGTACTATTATGCTACAATAAATATTGTGTTATTGCACCCTGGTATAGCAAAGATTTTATTTCCTTATTTACAGCCAGACATTCCAACTAATCATATACACTTTTCAGAAGAGCATTCTGAAGCAGCACCTGCAAAGACTGTACATGGGGGCTATCTTTAACATTTTTAAACAGGCATAAGTCTGCCAAAAAAATTTAAATAGCCAGGCCCCGGTACCATACTGGATACAAACAATCCAAATATTTTGCACTATACTCTGTTTTTTCAGCATAAGTGTTTTTCATTCAAGTGCTCCACAGTATTTCATATTCATAAAAATTAAATTTTGATTTTGTTATGACTATGACAAGTTTGCATTGCTCTCTCCTTACTGAATTCTGCACACAACATTCTACGTGTCCTACGTGATGCTCCAGATTATCTAATTTTGAGGACAACTAAATTGACCCCATACATAGCACTCCAACATATATTTAAGAATTCCAGGCTTTTTAGAATCTGGTTTTAATAGATTCTCAATTTAATGTTTTTTACAACAGTAAAGGTGACAAGCCAATAAAAATATTTGGCAAGTCAGTTTTTGCTACAGTGGAACATAAGGAACCCAACTTAAGAAAGATACAATACTCTAACCAAGTCCATGTCTGTCAACCTTGAAAGCACAACTGATCTGTAATTCACCATGGAAAAAGCTACAAAACTGTGGTTTTGCTATAAAGTGGAACTGAACATTTCAACCCAATTTGAGCAACAGAGTCCAGAAAGAGAAAAAAACATATAGCAAATACATTTTGTTTGATGTGGATTTAATTTATTTCTTAAGCAAAAGAATGTAACACGCTTGCTCAGGCTCATGAGCAAGAATGTAATTTAGGCATGAAAAAATGGGGGTAACAGAAACGTTGTTCCTTCTTTACAATGTAAATTATTGTGCAATCATTGCACATAGTTTTAAACTACTATGATAGATTTTCAAAATGCAGGTGGGCAATGGAGTAGCATGATTCCTCAGTGTGCTAGGCTTTAATAAAGACTGCATACATGTGTCAAGAGAAGCTGCATGCTGCAGACACACTTCTGGATTATCCTAGTTTCCACTTCTGAAGTACATTTTATGAACATTTCTCTAAAGGAAGCATTTGTCTCTGCACACATGGAATCACCAGCATTCAAACTGCTGCATTTCCAATAAAATAGAAAATAATCTTGCTTGCTTATCTTATTCAGGATGTTTGTATTTATTTTAAGCATACAGATGTCCAAATCTATTTCATTTTTTGTCAAACAGTCACTAAGGATATGTTGGCAATCATTCAGAACCATTATTAACAAAGAGAGCAATCTAGGGTCACCTGCTTCTGGACTACTCACATTTTTCTCTTCCACATTTCTGTTCCTTATACAAGAAGGGAAGTATAGGCACAAGAAGGGGCACTTAAGATACAAGACTGTGTGCCTCAGGAAACGTATCTTTTTCTGCTGGTGAAGACAAGAGACAAAAACAAGAACTTACTACCTACCTCAAGAGTAACAGGGAAGGCAAGGATGGGACCTATATCGCAAGACAAGAAACATAATCAGTGTATTACAAATGAAAAATAAAACGCACACAGCCATCACTGCCAAGATCTATATCAACCATCAGTAACAAAGTGCACACACTGCTAGAAGACGACATAAAAAGCTGGACAAAAAAAGCTTGAAATGAACACCAAAAATCAGAATACATTGAAGCAGGAGGTTCAAAAGAGCTATAAGGCTGAAGTTTCCATATTTCCATGCAGTGCCCTCCTGAGTACATCAGATCAGGCCCTAGAATGCGGTAAAAATCTTAGTCCATTGGGGACAGCAGGAACCAATACTGCCATTCTGATGAAGAAGAATTAAGGGAAGTGGATCAGAAAGGCCTCTTACCTCATGAAGATCCGTAGCAGGAGGATGGTTTGACAAGGGGAGTAGGACAATCCCTAAAAAGATTTAAGAACGAAGGAAATCAATAAGCTACCCAATGAAGAGTCCAAGAAAGGTAGAGGCTTTCAGGTGGTGTTCAGAACACATTGAAAGACCAGGTGGTAACAGGCCACAAGACTTCTCCCAAGAAGGGCAATCAAAGAAGGACCTGTTGGGTGGAAAGACCTTGGGAAATAAAGATTCAAGCCAAAGAATTTCTCAAAACCAGGCCAAATTTGACCAGCTTGCTGAGATTCAACAAATTTTTACTACAAAGTATTATTTCAAGATTCAGGCACATTTCTAGTCTACAGTGAAACCAAACAAGGTTTACCTGTTTTCATGGTTTCAGTAAAGATGTTTCATATAGCTACAAAAATAGTTATCATGTAGAAAAACTTGGGGGTTTTTTCTTACAAAATATAGAAGAATCCTGCAAATATTAGTTTGATGCTGTATTCAAATTGTTAGCTATATGCAAGAAGAAATGTGCTCTCCTCATGACAGATTGTGGCTCTATTTGTTTGGCCACATAAGGCAGTTAAGGGTGGAAATGGCAGATACCAGAACAGGGCCCTTTAATGTACCAGACAAAGGCATAAATAGCTCCAATGCCTGAAAGTTCAAGTTAGACAAATCCAGACTAGAAACAAGGCACAATTTTTTAACAGTAAGAGTGATAAACCATTGGAACAATTTACGAAGGGTTGTGGTAGATTCTCCATCACTGAAATTTTTTAAATCAAGATTGGATCTTTTTCCAAAAAAGACAAGTTCTAGTTAAACCACAGTTATTGAAGTTGAAGCAGAAATTCATTCAGGGAAATCCAGTGGTCTATGATATACATGAGGTCAGATTAGATGATCACAACAGTCCCTTCTGGCCTCAAAAATTTTAAAATCTATTAATCTAGGCAGATGAGGAGCCTTCTTGAATTGTATGTCTCCGCCACCCAGTGTTCAAGTGTGATGGACATGAAATTGGCAGAGTCTTGACTCCACCCAGCATACATGTGTGTTGAGAGAGTGAAGTATACTGCAGGACCTATAACCCGGCACTCAGAACTTCTACAAAGTAAGGGGAAACCAGAAGACACACTGTAACTCTCGGACTTCCAGTCCGCTCCAGGGGCAGTGCAACAAATGTAGGGCTCCTTGCTCATGGCAAAGCCACAAATGAGCCCCTCAATATTATCTTCAGTTCTTAAGATCAGTTTTTCCAGTACAAGGGTGCCCTCCCATGTCCATCCCAATTTGTCTTCCAATGAGGTAATTGCTGATAAATTCATATTCCCAGGTTACCTAGGAACCTGATTTACTTTTCTCATCTGTTGATTTGATTTTGAAAGGATGTCTATTTTTCTAAACATCCGAAAGGGATGGGACAGGTTGCTTCACAGAACATGATAAAACAATAAGACTATTTAAACACAAACCACAGAAAATTATAGGCACTAAAGAAATATATTTACATCTTGTACGCTGGAAACATGCTTGCAAATGAATATTTCAAGGTACTTCCTTTACTTGACAGCTGTGCACTTAAATTGAGTAAAAGAATTATCAACTCAGCACACACTGTATTATAGCACAATATCAATATAATGTCTCCAAAACAAGAATTGAAAATGTTTAGTAATATGAGTTATGATTTCACTTTTTTGGGATCATTAGATAATAATAGCTCTTTTTTTCTCTAGACAGCAAATGCAGATCCAGATAGCCAATGACCTAATAGCATCAGCTGAATGATCTATTGCTCATCCTAAATGAAGCGTTATTTAAGATATAAAGTCTGCTTTCACCAATAAAGAGAGACATGAAAGTATGGGAGGCAGTATGCCCAGATAAAATGCTCAGACACTGCCGTAGTAAACAAATGCTTCTCAAGAATAAAAACCAATTAAAATAGTAATTTCCATTTTAAAAGATTCAATCTATAAGAAACTGCTAAACAATGCTAAATAAAGGAGAGAGGTGAAGGAAGTGAGAGAAAGCATAATGTGCAGCCATATTTGCTAAGGTCAAAAATCTTACAATGCTGATCTTCCAGGACTCAACTGCAGCCTTTGCATCCCACCAAGAAGACAGAACAGGGTAGAGGAGCAGAGGTGGAGGTGGTCTACCAACAAAAATGGGAGCAAGAGGGCACAGGGAGCTGTGTAACCAACATTTCTCTCAGAAGTGCCATAGATGCAGGTTAAAAAAGGAGCTCTTAATCGCAAAAGCAGACATTGTCAGTTCCCATCCCAACTGTAGGGTTGCCAACTCTGACTGAAGCTATTCTTGGAGATTTTTCCCCCCCCAACATGATGTAATGTCATTTTCTTAAAATATTGTATTAAAATCTCCCATTTTGCTTTCAATAGTCACCGGGAGATTGATACTGATTTTGGGAGACTCCAGGCCAATCCTGGAGGGTTAGCAACCCTATCTCACTGAAAAGACTGAACAGGAGGTGGGAATGACAGGGATAATATCCCTCTCCTGCTCCCAACACAAAGGAAATTTGGATTGTTTCAGTGGGTTTTATTTTAAACAATTTCTACTAGCTGAGAATTTTGCCCTCCCCAGAGTGGCCCTCATTGCAAAGATTCACCCAGTATCTCAAGGGAGGGGAAATCAGATGGCTCCACAGCACCATTTCTGCCCCCTCTCATACCCTGCAGCATAGGGTAAAAAAACAGTGGGTGCTCACCACCGATCAGCTCCTCGCCCTTTCCCCCGAGCGCCTCCCACCCGCCGGTGATCAGCTGTTCAGCAGCGTGCAGGAGGCACTGGAGGGGAGGGAGAGGAGTGGGAAGAGGTGGGGGCGGGGGTGGAGTAGGGGCTTGGGGGAAGGGGTGGAGTGGGGGTGGGGTCTGGGGTGGAGCGAGGGTTGAGCACCCCCCAGGAACTCATCGCCTCTGCTCTGCAGAACCCCTTTGTACAATCTGGGGTTTACGGGGGTGGGGGGAAGAGGTGTAGTTAAAACAAGAGAACACACATTGAGGGTTGCCACCCTCCAGGATAGTCAGTCTCCAGGAATTAAAGATTATTCTTTAATTAAAAATTTTGTCATGTGATGAAACCTCCAGGAATACGTCCAGCCAAAATTAGCAACCTTACACACATTCCACTGGCCCCATACATTCCATGACCCATATTCAGTTTTCTACAGCTCCCCTAACAGCTGCTGTGGCTAAAGGAGAGTCTTGCATAGGCACCAAGGCTGCTATGGGGTACAGGGCCTCTACACTGATGAAACTGACTTATCACAGATCTCAGGGAATCAGCCAGGTTTGGGGCATCTTATTTGAAGTGAGGTAAACACTATGCATTCCCAGCCCTCCTTTGAGGAATAACTGGACATAATTGCATTAAGACACAATTTTGAGTAATTGGAGGATTCCTCACAGAGAAAGGCAAATAAACAGTCCCTTTCCAGAGCTTTTCACATGGGAAGGATAGTCTGGCCTCTGTGATATTTAGCCATAATCCAACAGTACTAAACACGTAATTTTAAATGTGGACTAACCTGCATATAAATACTATTTTTTCAATATGATTTCGGTTTTGAGTTAAAGGCAGCATTTCCAACTTTTGCGATTTTATCATGAGTCTCATGATGGTTGATATTTTTGTAAAGCCAGCTCTGAAGTCCTGTGATTGTGAGAATCTGATCTTTCATTTAAAAAACTAAGAAAAAAATAAAAAAAGTTTCTAGCTCTCACGGTTGCAAAGAACCTGAACTTTAAAGTCTGAAAAACAAGAAAGCAAATAAAAGAGTCAAAACCATGTTTTTTAAATGTCATGATTTTTAAGTCAATCATGATTTTCTGGGTCATGATTTAAGATTTTTGAATGCTTGAGGTTGTCAATATTGTGAAGCTATAGGATCTGATTATGTTTATGTCCAATGGCTGGAAATTGAAGCTAGAGAAATTCAGACTGGAAATAAGGCATATATTTTTAATAGCAAGGGTGATTAACCATTCCAACAATTTACTAAGGGTTGTGGTGGATCCTCCATCACTGGCAAGATAGGATCCTAAAAGATATGCTCTAGGAATTAGTTTGGGAAAATTCTATGGCCTGTGTTACACAGGATGTCAGACTAGAGGATCACAATGGTCCCTTCTGGCCTTGGAATCTATGAATCCTTATAAATATATTTGATATTCCGAAGTCAGAGATATCAGAGGGAGGGAGGGAGAGACAGACACACAGTCTGAAAATCCATGAACGCAATTTTTAAAACTGCCGGTTTCTTTCCTCTGTGTATTGCCAGTTCCTTGTTCTTCCCTTTTGGCTGCCATTTTAGGAGGCCACTCTGAGAAACTTCCTCTATAGTCAATGCCACAGATCTCCTAGCAATACTAGTCTGTAAGTAATCCATCTGTCTCCTTCTTCCAGAGAGGAGCATTGGCTAATTGTTTGATCTACTCTGAGATCTAACCTTTCCTCACAGAGATATGCTGCACCACTGCTAAAGTTGACATATTTGTTTTTCTCCTTATGTTGACTCTCTCCCATATTTGAGAATCTTGTTCTGTAAATCACATGTGATTTTGGACCATGGAAGGAAAATGGTACCATCTGCGTACACAGAGGGGAGTCCAAGTCTTTCTCTAGGGCCAGTGCTCATCAAACTAACCTGATTCTTAATGCTCTGCTGAATGCCAGGCGGGCACAATCATTTTATGACACTAGTGCCATTTGTGTCATTACAGTTAAGGGCCTAATGCTGCTTCAATTTTAATGTCTATTTTCAGGCGTTTATAACTTGGCCATCTATGTTAGCAGTCAGCTGGACATGACTGAATATAATAGCTCCTTCTCAGACGTGAATCTAATTGTGTCATTAAGGTGCTTGTTACAAGGTCCCTGAGAACTCACTGACACCATAAAGCTCTACAGTTTCAGGAATCCATTGATTAAGGGGTCCCCAATTAGGCTGTAACCAATAAAGTATAATAGCTTTCAGTACATAGACCATAGGTGGTGAGTCTGCAGCACTGACACAATAGACACTGCAACGTTTCCTTCAAAAGAATAAAGAAGACCAAGTACACTCTTTGATAATAAACTGCAACCACACCTTATTTTCTACAACCTGCATGCTCACTGACAAATGTCCAGCAACAGTGCTTAATTTGTACCAGGTCTTGCCATGGCTGAGCTCTGGCACCTCTAGGTGCAGGGGTTGATTAAACGAGGCTCAGATGTACAGGAACAGGAGCGGCCTTTATAAAGCCCAGAAGCTGAGAGCAGAAAGGGGCTGCAGGGAGGTAGTCTGCAGTCACTCCCCTGGGTGAAGGGAGGTGTACTGAGACTATAGAGGGTAGTCCATATTTACCTCCTGGGAGGTGGGAATTGGGAGGCTGGCAAACCCAGAGAGCAGGGGGAAGCCAGAATGGTGGGCAAATGCTTAGGGGAAAGCAGCAAGGCAGGACAGTGGAGGCCTTGGCTGCTGACCAGAGGGCCCCTGAGCTGGAGCTTGGAGTAGAAGGTTGACCCCATGCCTGATCCCATTTGCCAAGAGAGACTTTGGCACCCCCAGCAGTGGGGAACACATATGGTGACTGAACCAAAGGGCCGAGTCACGAAGAGGAGGCTGTGGTTCCTGAAGTGAGAGAGGCCTACAGGGTGAGAAAGGTCAACGGGTAGGGATAACACTAGAATAAGGCAGCACCTGGCAAAGCTAATCCCCAGGATGGCCAGGAGGAGGTGTCACCAGTGGTGAGCTGACCCTATGACAAGCAATTAGAAACTCAGAAGAGCCGAATCATAAGAATGTGTTTCAGATGCTTCTAGTGACAATTTATTAGCTTTAGAATACAGCAATTAAAACAGAAGAAAAAAGCTTTATGTCTCTCCAAGCATTGAAATAGGTTCAAAAGAGGCTAAGAGTTCCCAAGTCCCACACAGTGCCCTCCTGATTACAGTTCCCCAGAGGAACAGTTGTGTGACTTTCTTGTACAGCATTCTCATCCTGTGAAATAATGTGTTTTGGAAACCAATGCAAGGAAGAATTTACAGATTGAACCACTGTGTAGGTAAAATTTCTACCCCAGGACTACTAACTTTCACAGAGCCAAGACCCTGACTAATATGTTCAAAAATCGGGGCCTTAAGTAGGCTCCAAATCAGAGTTAGACATCTTATGGTAGCCTAATTTTCAAAAGTGCTGAGCACTCAGAAGCTCCACTGGTTATTCCTCAGTAAACTGGGTATGCTTCATGCTTCAGCCTCTGGCCATTCATTACGATGTTTAGTTCCCTCTTAGCATCGGCCAGCTTTACAGCATCATCACTCAAAGTCTTCTTCAACTCAGAGAAAGTCAGAGCGGATGTCGTTTGCATAGATGAGTTCTGTGACTGGGTTGGTGGCTGGGGATAGTACAGACCCCTGGGGTAACCCACTCATCTGTTTTTCCGAGCATCTGACATACAAAAGCCACCTGAACAAGATAGCAGAGAAGGTCAAGATGTGCAACAACCTTCTCAGCACACTCGCAGGTTCTTCATGGGGAGTGGATGCTCCAACCCTAAGAATCTCAGCAGTTGTCACTTGTACTCAATAGCAGAGTAATGGGTACCAGTATGGAGTTGGTCAGCACACACCAAACTTCTTGACGTGCAACTCAACTCAACAATGCGCATCATCACAGGACCGATTCCATAGATTCCAGTTCTGATCCACATAGCTCCCTCCTACATCAGGAGGGAGAATGCAGCTGGCAAGCTGCTGGAGAAGGTATGTGCCAACTCAAGCTTGCCCTTATTCAGTGACCATTTTAGCCCACCAACTACATGTCTTTCATCATGACACACACTGCAGTCGAGGCTGCCATGCCAGCATGTGACAGCAGAGTCTCTGTGGTGGGAAGACTGGTGATTAACACCAACCACCAATCAATTCCTTGTCACAGACACTACTGCTCACCCACTTCGACCTGCCACGTCATCAGTGGACCCTTCTTAACTGATTTCTGACTGGGCAATGCCCCTGTGCAGCCAACCAGCACCATGGGAGTCTTTGAGACAATCCAAGCTGCAGCGCAGATCAAACAATGATACATGTTGTGGAGTGCCAGCTAACCAAACTGAGCAATGGGCTCTGAGAGCTCCCCTTGGCCACTAAGAACTCTATTGCTTGGTTCAGCAAATATACAAATGCTGAATAAATAAATTGGTTATTCCTATCCAAATTCTCTGAGGTTCATCGGAGTTGCATAGGCTGAAGCAATGGAGAATTTGGCCTTCTGTATCTACAAAATAACTACTTGAAATGTCAAAGGTTTATGCTCGATTTAAAAAATTCAGAACGCATTTTGGTTAACTATTTTGTGTCCATTAATATTTTGGAACTAAATTCAATCCCATTTTAAGAAAATATTGATTTGGCATAGCATATGAGAGACAAACCATAACTATTAAGCATCTAACTTCATAATACCCTGTCTGCCAATTAATCAAACTTGAACAGAAGCACACTTACCACGAGAATGGCAAATATCACATATGCATTACTAATTAGAACCAGTAACAATCAAGATAAAGACACGAAATAGCTAGAAAGATAAACATCTGAGTGAAAAAAAAAATATATTTACATTTCTGAGTCTGTATCTGAAAATGTATTCAAGCAAGTCTTGCTTTGGAATTTATTTTTGCTTTAAAAATATGTATCCAAATTATTTCAAACCACAGAGATGAACTCACGCATATTTCATAAATCAATATTCAGTGCCAGAATTTTTTCCCTTAAATTAAATCAGTGAAGATAGCTGATTGTAATAGAAATAACAACTGGCATTTATACAATTCATATAATTTCTGCAGGCCCTAAAGTAATAAAGATACATTTGCAAACAAAATTAAAAGGCAGAGAATGTTAATTTACTTATCTTGATATTCTTTTACAAAGTCTTTTGCATTAGAGAGAGAACAGGCTAGACATGTTAATTTTTAAAATTCCAATCCTTAAAATTATTAAACAAACTAATAATTATGTTATATTAAATGGATAGTATACAAATAAAGCTAATGGTGAATCAGGGGCAAAAGCTGCAGCAGCATGTTGCAATGAATAGGATATCAGTTATAAAATACTGTTGTAAACTATAAAATACCTGTAATCAAAAGGTGCTCCACTCCAAACTGAATAGCTGATAAAAAAAAATAATTTATGTCTCAATCATTACCAAATAGTTTATTTTTAATGTGGTTTACTTCATAAATATTAAGTACGAGTTCTGAACTACAGCATATAAAAAAGTCACAGTAGATTGCTTATTAACATCCAAACAATCCATAAAACCAATTTACCGATTCACACTCAAGTAATATATTAACTTAGCTACAAAAACTGTCCTCAGCGCTTGGCTTAAAAGTTGGTGCCTGTCTGAAAATACTATTTGAATAACACTCTGTTAGGAAAAAGAATGAGGAGTGCTTGTGGCACATTAGAGACCAACAAATTTATTTGGGCATAAGCTTTCGTGGGCTAAAACCCTCTTCATCAGATGCAAGGAGTGGATTTTAGCCCACAAAAGTTTATACCCAAATAAATTTGTTCGTCTCTAAGGTGCCACAAGTACACCTCATTCTTTTTCCTGATACAGACTAACATGGCTACCACTCTGAAACCTGTCACTCTGTTAGGAATTGGCCACATCTACTATGCAGAAGGACTGGAGGATAAACAAAATAAATAAAAGGCAGTTTCCACAGTATGCATCCGATGAAGTGAGCTGTAGCTCACGAAAGCTTATGCTCAAATAAATTGGTTAGTCTCTAAGGTGCCACAAGTACTCCTTTTCTTTTTGCGAATACAGACTAACACGGCTGTTACTCTGAAATAAAAGGCAGTTATTCATATTGGGTGAACTTCACCCCTGTGCAAACGCCAGCACAAGGCCCAATTGCCGCTTAGCTCTCACATAAGCCACATTTTAGGAATAAGGGAATATTGTAATTAATTTATCTGAAATGCTGTATTTCTCCCTCCTCCCTGGGTGTCTGAGTGTCTGTTTTCCTCTCATTACAACTGACTGATGAAAGACCAGTAAATAACTATTCCCCCCAACCCCATATTACCACAGTTACATCACTAATTGCCCATGCCAACAGACACAAGCTTCACACAAGAATAATAAATGGCTACAGTATTGTCCTTGAATTTTTATTTCTAGAATTAATATTAATGGAAATATGAACCATTTCACAGTCTCGCATATTGGGCTTCAACTCTGCCAGGGTCATAAATGAGGCAAAATGGCTACAAGCACCAGTGAAGGTTCAGAAATGCCAATTCAAATTTAAAACCTTACTTCAAAATTATTTTAGGATTTTATATACATGGCACAGAAGAGCTTCCCATCTGGTGAACTTTTCCATTGTTTTGCTGCTGAGATGCACATGCTAGGATTATTTCAAGAGACATGCACTATGGAGTACTCCGAATTCCAAGCACAGCAGCACATATATAGTGTGTGACTACTAACAGAGAAAAATGTTTATTTTATGATCTAGGAGAAGATGAAAGATGGTCGTCTGGAATATTTAACAGCAGTTGCAGCAGAGATCTGGGATTCACATAAATAAACTGTTCCTATTAGAATGTTTACCCTCCACCCAGAACGCTGCCTCAGCGTAGGCAACCTCAAAATGTTAAAGAAATTATCTTCATTGTTTGAACTACATTGCTGTTGACGTGCTGCCCGACTGTACACAAATATATTTTATTTGGCCAGACTTACAATGAAATAAAACAATTTAGAAAAACATTCCCTTCAAATTATCTCTGTGTTGCACAGACAAAATAAATAACTTCATTCTAGAGATCACAAAGATACATCTCTCCCAGGTCCAAGACAGATAGAGTGTGTCTACATTGCAACTGAACACCCACGGCTGGCCCGTGTCAGCTGATTCGGACTCATGGGCCTCAGGCTAAGGGGCTGTTTAATTGTGGTGTAGACATTCAGAATCAGCCTGGAGCCTGAGCCCTGGGACCTTCCACCCACTGACATACTAACAGACTGATAAGAGCATACACCAAGACAGCACAGTGGATGACAAATAGGGGAGAGCTGAAAACAAACTGCTTATGACATTGCTGTCTTCATCATCTGGGAGAACCCATAAGTATTCATAGAATCATAGAATATCAGGGTAGGAAGGGACCTCAGGAGGTCATCTAGTCCAACCCCCTGCTCAAAGCAGGACCAATCCCCAACTAAATCATCCCAGCCAGGGCTTTGTCAAGCCTGACCTTAAAAACTTCTAAGGAAGGAGATTCCACCACCTCCCTAGGTAACACATTCCAGTGCTTCACCACCCTCATAGTGAAAAGGCTTTTCCTAATATCCAACCTAAACCTCCCCCACTGCAACTTGAGACCATTACTCCTCGTTCTGTCATCTGCTACCACTGAGAACAGACTAGACCCAATCCTCTTTGGAACCCCTTTCAGGTAGTTGAAAGCAGCTATCAAATCCCCCCTCATTCTTCTCTTCCGCAGATTAAACAATCCCAGTTCCCTCAGCCTCTCCTCAGAAGTCATGTGTTCCAGTCCCCTAACCATTTTTGTTGCCCTCCGCTGGATGCTTTCCAATTTTTCCACATCCTTCTTGCAGTGCGTGGCCCAAAACTGGACACAGTACTCCAGATCAGGCCTCACCAATGTCGAATAGAGGGGAATGATCACGTCCCTCGATCTGCTGGCAATGCCCCTACTTATACATCCCAAAATGCCATTGGCCTTCTTGGCAACAAGGGCAAACTGTTGACTCATATCCAGCTTCTCGGCCACTGTAACCCCTAGGTCCTTTTCTGCAGAACTGCTGCCTAGCCATTCGGTCCCTAGTCTGTAGCGGTGCATGGGATTCTTCCGTCCTAAGTGCAGGACTCTGCACTTGTCCTTGTTGAACCTCATCAGATTTTTTTGGCCCAATCCTCTAAATTGTCTGGGGCTCTCTGTACCCTATCCCTACCCTCCAGTGAATCTACCTCTCCTCTTAGTTTAGTGTCATCTGCAAACTTGCTGAGGGTGCAATCCACATCATCCTCCAGATCATTTATGAAGATATTGAACAAAACCGGCCTGAGGACCGACCCTTGGGACACTCCACTTGATACTGGCTGCCAACTAGACACGGAGCCATTGATCACTACCCGTTGAGCCCGACAATCTAGCCAGCTTTCTATCCACCTTAGAGTCCATTCATCCAGCCCATATTTCTTTAACTTGCTGGCAAGAATACTGTGGGAGACCGTGTCAAAAGCTTTGCTAAAGTCAAGGAATAACACGGCTTTCCCCTCATCCACAGAGCCAGTTATCTCATCATAGAAGGCAATTAGTTTAGTCAGGCATGACTTGCTCTTGGTGAATCCATGCTGACTGTTCTGATCACTTTTCTCTCCTCTAAGTGCTTCAGAATTGATTCCTTGAGGACCTGATCCATGATTTTTCCAGGGACTGAGGTAAGGCTGACTGGCCTGTAGTTCCCCGGATCCTCCTTCTTCCCTTTTTTAAAGATGGGCACTACATTAGCCTTTTTCCAGTCGTCCGGGACCTCCCACAATCACCATGAGTTTTCAAAGATAATGGCCAATGGCTCTGCAATCACATCCGCCAGCTCCTTTAGCACTCTCGGATGCAGTGCATCCGGCCCCATGGACTTGTGCTCGTCAAGCTTTTCTAAATAGTGCTGAACCATTTCTTTCTCCACAGAGGGCTGGTGACCCCTCCCCAGGCTGTGCTGCCCAGTGCAGTAGTCTGGGAGCTGACCTTGTTCATGAAGACAGAGGCAAAAAAAGCATTGAGTACATTAGCTTTTTCCACATCCTCTGTTACTAGGTTGCCTCCCTCATTCAGTAAGGGGCCTACACTGTCCTTGACTTTCTTCTTGTTGGTAACATACCTGAAGAAACCCTTCTTGTTACTCTTAACATCTCTTGCTAGCTGCAACTCCAGGTGTGATTTGGCCTTCCTGATTTCACTCCTGCATGCCCGAGCAATATTTTTATACCCTTCCCTGGTCATTTGTCCAATCTTCCTCTTCTTGTAAGCTTCTTTTTTGTGTTTAAGATCAGCAAGGATTTCACTGTTAAGCCAAGCTGGCCGCCTGACATATTTTTTATTCTTTCTACACATCGGGATGGTTTGTCCCTGTAACCTCAATAAGGATTGGGGTTAATAAGAAGGAGAAGCATCTGGTACAGACTGAAAATCCAAATTGGTGTTGCAATATTTTTTCTTCCACTCTCAGTATGGAGGAGTTGGGGAAAGTTAACAAAAAATACTAAAAGGGAAAACACAGTGGAAACATACACACAAAACTACAAAAATACAGACAAAATGATCAGATGATGATGATGAAAATAAACAAAGAACAACAATAAAGCCCTCCTAGTGGAACTATTAATTTCTCACCACTTGCTTCCTCAGCTAGGGCTATTTTCCTGGAGCTTCTTCAGTTTCAATCCAAGACTGAGTGGAGAGAATGGTACTTTGAACTTCTACAGCAGTACTACAGACCACTGGCAGTGGCTTCGTGATCTGAGCATCAGTCTGAGAACTAGGATATCTTGGGTCCAAATCCCAGCTACAGCACTGGTTATCCTTCTATGATCTTCCCCTTGTCTGCCTCAATTTATTATAGTGCAGGTATGAGTCTAAGATGAGTCCAGAATTCCATTGCAGCTCCAATTTTCTATTCCTTTCTAAAGTATGTCAATACTAAATAGTTAACAATGTTGCACTGCTCTCTTGTAACGGATCCCTGACTCAAACAGGTTTACTCACTGACACATCCAGCCTGGACTGGAAAAGATAGTAAAGAAGTCACTAAAAAGCAACCCAGTATATGTGTCCACTCTCACCAGACTCTCTCTGACATTCCCTGGTTACGCTCTCCACTCTTCCATTCTGTGTGGAAAGGTTAGGGGAAGTCCCACTTTCCAGGACCAGCTCCCTTCTTTCCCCTCTTGATTGGCCTGTGGAAGGTGGGAAAGGAAGACTGTTTCCCCAGTCCCACTCAGCCCCTGCCCTGCTGCTCACAGATCTATAAATGATTGGTTAGAGGCTCCCCTTGGGGTGAAATCCTGGCCCCACTGAAGTCAATGGGATTTTTGCCAATGACTTCAATGATGTCAGGATTTCACCCCAATCTGTAAAGTGGCAGTAGGGGCTCCCTGTGGTTCTACTTCCTCTCTTAATCCCTGTGGCTGGTAGAGAAAAGGGTTTGTTAGTGCTCCCTTTCTGGCCACATGGAAGGGTTGAGGTTCCTCAGTGCCATTTTCTTTCTCCTGCAGGGTGGGATGGTTAGGAGGAGTCTTCAGGAATGCACCCCCTGTTTTCCCACTCCTGGAAGGTGTCTGGGAGCACGAGAGGCAATGACTAATTGGGACAAAAGTATACCTCCTGTTCGCACTCCAGTTATTTCTCTACTAGGCAGACACATTTCTGCTGAATATGTCCAAGACCTAAAGAACCTCTCCATACGTAGAAAGGCTAAGTAATATTTTCTCAGCTACTGGATCATCATTTGCCTTCACCCTCATTTTTCTCTGGCAAAGCATTACAAATATTTACCTTTCCGTTCACAATTTAGATATGAACAGAAGTGTTTAAAAGCTTTCATAACAGAGTCCAACCATCTGAATACTGCTTGTGAGAACCCTTGACAAAATACCCCAAAATAGAGACACCATTGTACCCAAGAGAAAACAAGTGACCTCCACCTTTAAAAACACATCAACTAATCAGAAGAGACAGTAAAGGACCACAGCTTTAAGAAAACCCTGCCAGATGTTTATTTGCTACTGTTACCCTAAGTATTCAGATAAATATCATGCACATACGTCATTGTGGTGCCACCATATGCCAAGTCTGACTGACAGCAGCTTACATCATTTGCGTGCATTACTATGTTCAGCTAGTTAAGACAATAGAAAATGCATTCTATATTATGAATCTGATTAATTTAATAGAGATTTTGATACTGCTGAAATGCCCAGAAGGATCGATTTGCTTTGGATGGGCAAAAAGAAAAGGAGTACTTGTGGCACCTTAGAGACTAACCAATTGATTTGAGCATAAGCTTTCGTGAGCTACAGCTCACTTCATCGGATGCATACTGTGGACAGTGTAGAAGATCTTTTTATACACACAAAGCATGAAAAAATACCTCGCCCCACCCGACTCTCCTGCTGGTAATAGCTTATCTAAAGTGATCACTCTCCTTACAATGTGTATGATAATCAAGTTGGGCTAAATGGCCCAACTTGATTATCATACACATTGTAAGGAGAGTGATCACTTTAGATAAGCTATTACCAGCAGGAGAGTCGGGTGGGGCGAGGTATTTTTTCATGCTTTGTGTGTATAAAAAGATCTTCTACACTTTCCACAGTATGCATCCGATGAAGTGAGCTGTAGCTCACGAAAGCTTATGCTCAAATCAATTGGTTAGTCTCTAAGGTGCCACAAGTACTCCTTTTCTTTTTGCGAATACAGACTAACACGGCTGTTACTCTGAAACCTGTCAGTATGCAAGGCTTTGGATGGGGTGATTCTTAGAGCCACACTGAAAATAGTGATGATGGTGAAGCTGGTAGGAGAGATAAGCACTTTAGTCAATGAGCAGAATCAAGGCTGAGTGCTATCATATCACATCGCTTAAAGTGGCTGTCACAAAGGAGCATTTTAGCCCTCGAGAGTGATCCTAAAACCCATTCAAAATGCAGTTTTGTTTCTGGTTGTTTGAGTCAGGCAATTTAACTTTATCCTAACTTCTTAAAAGACTTTCTATCCCTCTAACTATGTAACAGTAGTCAAAAGGGACAGAAAACGAAGATAAAAATGTAACACTGAACATAAAATATAGTTCTGCCTTCAAAACCTTTCTGGTAAGTTTCCAACTAAACTTTACCCATGTCCAGCTTTGACTCATAATGAGCAGTGGTTCAGCTTTGTCAGCATTTTTGGAACCAGTGCTAATTATGGCAAAAGACTCTTCATAAAAGAACTGGTCCTGAATTATCATGATTCTCTCCACCCCAGAGTAACAAGTTCTCATAAAATAAATTACCGCATGAACCCAAGTCAGAAGGAGACTTTCTTCAAAACCCAAAACAAATAGAACTGAATGGTTTTGGATGCTTTTACTGGTTCCCAACTAGTCAGAAGCAATTTTGTTTTTTTCTTGAAGGATTTCTCCCACTGTAGGCATTTAGGATAAAATTCACCCCTGTTCAGAGGGCCAGCACAAGATCTATGAACTACTTAAGTCCCTCTTAATCCCTCAAAATAGGATTTAAGTGGTGCATAGACCCTTGAGCTGGCGCTCTGCACAAGGGTGAATTTCACCCTTTAAATCTAAGTTCTTAGACAAAAGATAAACAAAAGCAAAAACCTGGAGAAGAGGTTGAGATATTCAGCATTAACTCTGAAGGAATGGACTAGATCAGTGGTGTTCAAATTCTTTAAAAGTGGGACCCCTGAGACCACTAACAGGAACCTAGCCAAGACACACCTCCCATTCTCCAATGTAGGATGGGCAGAGTGGTCATAACCCCTAGACTGAGAATCCATGGACTAGATGACCTTGTTGTCTTAATTCAGAGAGTCTAATATAATTCATAGATATTAAGGTCAGAAGGGACCATTATGATCATCTAGTCTGACCTCCTGCACAACGCAGGCCACAGAATCTCACCCACCCATTCCTGCAAAAAACCTCTCACCTATGTCTGAGCTACTGAAGTCCTCAAATCGTGGTTTAAAGACTTCAAGGAGCAGAGAATCCTCCAACAAGTGACCCATGCCCCATGCTACAGAGGAAGGCGAAAAACCTCCAGGCCTCTTCCAATCTGCCCTGGAGGAAAATTCCTTCCCGACTCCAAATATGGTGATCAGCTGAACCCTGAGCATATGGGCAAGATTCACCAGCCAGATACCCAGGAAAGAATTCTCTGTCGTAATTCAGATCCCATCCCATCTAACATCACATCACAGGCCATTGGGCCTATTTACCATGAATATTTAAAGATCAATTAATTGCCAAAATCATGTTATCCCATCATACCATCTCCTCCATAAACTTAACAAGTTTAATCTTAAATTTTAAATTCTTTTCTCTCTAATTTCTATGATAGTGTCTAACTGTATTGCTTTTAAAAAATAATAAGGAAGTGAGCAATTGCTTATGCAATTATAACTACTTTTTGTGGATTGTATTACATATTTTACATGAACATAATTTTTAGCAACATATAATCTACAAGACTGGTTTTCAAACATGATAATATTGTAGACCATTTCTTAAGGAAGAGATTCTCCTGTAACCAACTCTCCTACTTCTCAATTCTATTCAATGGAAAGCATACCCATCAGTTACATAAAAAATAATATTCAGACCGTGTGAGTGGACCAGATAAGAATAAACTTGTGATAACGTAATGGGTGCAACTGCTTTTTTATGACCCACCTCTCTTTTTGATACCTGTGGTACTATTTCCCCTTCCTTGGGGATAGGATTTTATGTATGTATTAGTAATGACATTCTCATCATTGCCTGCAGTCCCCACTATCTCTAATCTCTCTGTGTCACTTTAAGCTTCACGTTTCTCCTCCTCCCATCCAACTCTGGCATTCACAAGAAGTTAAACTGCAAATTTACACCAATTAAATCCTGGACCAGAAATGCATGAACAGGGAGATCAGAAATGGTAAGTTTTTTTAAAAAAATCAATTGGTCAGAAAGCCTCTGGAAATTTAAAGTCATGAATTGAGCTATAAGAAGCTTGAACACTGATGCTTTGCCATGGTGACAAAGCCCCTACATGGACCACCTGAAAGTGCTTCTTAGACCATCTGAAAATGGACAACCTGGAAGTGGTCTGCAGACCATCAATGAACCACAGATCTCAGCTTGAGAACCACTCATCCGCAACACCTTTTAACATAAAGTTAGTGAAAGTGTAACTATTCCCTGAATAACAAATAGTCTAATAATACTTTGAACTTATAGAACCTTATAGAATACAGAATTATAGAATACAGAACCTTCTATTCAAAAATCTCAAAGAATCTTTAAACATTTTAATTAAGCCCCACAACTCTCCTATGAGGTAGGCGCTGTGAGTGAAATCCTGGCTTCCTTGAAGGCAAAACTCCCATTGACTTCACCACAGTAAGTATTAGTATTACCATTCTACAGAGGGAAACAGGCACAGAAAGTTTAAGCAGCATGTCTAAGCAACTCAGTAAAAGAGCTGTGAAGAAAACCCATGAATTCAGTCTCAGTCCTGTGCTATCACCACTAGACTACACTCCCTTCCCAAAAGACCATACATGATAACAACTTACTGTATGTGGTGTTTTTGTAGCCCGGCTGGTCCCAGGATATCAGAGAGACAAGGTGGGTGAGGTAATATCATTTGTTGGGCCAACTTCTGTTGGTGAGAGAGACAAGCTTTCTTCTAAGAGCGCTATGTTAGCTTACAAGCTTGTCTCTCTCACCAACAGAAGTTGGTCCAATAAAAGATATTACCTCACCCACCTTGTCTCTCTAACAAATTATTGCCCATTCATAACAATAATGAGCCAGAAAAACGTATGTAATTAGTGAACTGAGTAATTATGGTTTATATTTTGTACACTTAAATTGTAAAACAGGGAAAAAAGGGCAATTATATTATCTGATTTATTTTCCCATTTATAACTACTGTACTTAGAAACCAAAATAAACAAATTCAAAAACTATTTAAATCATAGCAAGGTTATGAGGAGTGCCAATGAAAATAAGGAAATTCGCAGTTAAGGCAAACCGCTAATAAATCACCTCAGCATGATGGGGCACCTTGTCAACTACTTCCTGTGGGCCTGATCCTACAATTGTTTATGCACTTAATTTTAATCACCTGAGCAGTTTCAGTGGTCTCACCTTAATGTGCCTTTTTATATACAAGCCTTAGAGGTCAGCTGAATTTCTTTCCTTTTATTTGCCTGTGTTACAAGCATAGGATTTTTATTTTTTTTCTCCTGACCCGGTAGCCACTTGAAAACATGAATAATTTTTCACTCGTGAGTAATCCCATTACATTAAACGGGACTGCTCGGATGCATAAAGTTAAGCATGTGCATAAATGTATGCAGGATCACAGCCTCAGTAAATATAGTGGGTGAAATTCTGACCCCACTGAAGTCAACAGCAAAACTCTCATTGATCTCAGTACAGCCAGGATTTCACGCATTGTGTCAATTTCTTCCTTAGTAGGAAATCATTATGCTTCAAAATCAGTTGCTTATTTCTTGACGTGGTTTTTATGTAGTGCTAACTGGTTTATTAAACAGAACAAAATATTTGGTCAGATTACCTAAGGTATATCTTTAACATTGTAACAATTGTTTCTTTTTAAGAATCACATTCCCAGTTTTGCAGAAGGAAACTTTGCTCTCACAGTACTTTTATTCAAAGTTTAGTACACAAATCGGCACTGGAAAAAAATTAAATTTTTTTCTGCCCTAGTGCAGCTGTGGAAGCTGTAGTGTTGTTTAACCATACCCTGTAGCTAACTTACTGTGGGGCCAAATAATTCTGCTCTGAGTTTTGCTAGTATAAAACTGGAGTCACTCCATTGAAGGTCCTATCACCTAGTTAGATATTTATATCTCACTAATCACCGTGGTAGCTTAGCAAGTAAGTGAAATCAATGGGAGTTAGGCACTTAAATACCTGTAAGGAACTGGGTGTAAGTACCTTAAGGCTAGAGTTTAAAAGTATTTAGGCACCTAAAGATGCAGATAGGTGCCTACTGGGATTTTCAAAAGTGCCCAGGCACCTACCGCCCATTGGTATCAGTGGGAGCTAGGCACTTTTGAAAAGCTCACTAGGTGCCAATCAGCATTTTTAGGTGCCTAAATACCTTTAAAAATCTGGCCCTAAAAGTTATGTCACTTGGGCACTTTTGAAAATGTTACTGTTATTTTGGATTTGTACCAGTGTCACAAAGTACAATTTGGCCGTGTGGTTCCACATTTGCTGTGAGATTGCTCGATCTTAGAGTCCAATCCAACTCCCACTTAAGTCACTGGAAAGACTCCCACTAACTTTAATGAGAGTTGGATTGGGTCCTTAGAGAGCAAAAGAAATAAAGGAGACAAGTTTTACATTACTAAGTAATTATTTGCAAGAATGATTACACCAGACAGGATTCATGCATTCAAACATAACCACCAATATGTTTTTACAGAAAACATTTAAGACACATCATTTAATAATTCACAGTTCTGGAAGTTATGCACTTCTCTATAAATTGATTGTTTTTGGCAGCCAAGCATTTAACATGTGCCAGAGAGATCTATGTGAAAAGAGATTTTTAAAAAAATGTAAAGCCAACAGGCAGCAGCATTATGTCAAATCTTATTCTGAAAAGTGATAGAGATCTTTGTACTGTACTTAGTTGTTTTGGTGATTAGTAGATTTTTTCAATGGAATTTATCACTAGTATCCAAGTACTTTACAGGATATTAACGAATTTATCCTCGTGATACACTTACGCCTTGTCTACACAGCGGCAGTATGTAGGGTGTGTGTAGCTACATGCCTCAGTGAAAAGCAGGCTGCCTCCATGCTGCAGTGTGTAGCTACACATGGCAATGAAAGGCAGCAGGGAAAGGCTCCAGCAGGCAGAAGCTGCTGGAGCCTTTCCCTGTTGCTTTCCCCTTGCCAGAACCTTTCCTCACCGCCAGGGCCTTTCTTTGAGGTAGGGAAAGGCTCCAGAAGCAGAGCACTTTCAGAGCCTTTTCCCACTGCCTCCACTGCCACAGCCTTTCCCTGCTGCCGGAGTGTTTCCTTACGGCGGGCTAAGGCCCCAGCAGCGGGACAATACACTGCTAAAAATAGCAGTGTATACCAGGGAGGCTGTGCTTGGACAGGTAGACAGCATGTTGGGTATACACCCTAAGGTTCTGACACGTCTTTACTCCACTCACCTGAGCTGTGCCTCATCGTCTACGCTGCTATTTATACCCACGTTAGGGGGCCTGCAGTGTATTGACTCCAAACCGCTGTAAGTGTAGACATAGCCCTAGAGGTAGCTGGGGAACTTGAGGCACAAAGAAATTAAGTATCTTGCTCAAAATCAACTATGAAATCGGTGGCAGAGACTGGAACAGACTATAAACCTCATGAGCCTCAGTCTATTGCTTTATCCACAGAGACCACCCTTCTCTTCTGTACTTAATATAGGTTGGAATTTTCAAAAGCAACTAAGTAGCTTAGGAATACATTGACTTTCAATGGTACTTGTGCTCCTATGCCTCCTAGACACTTTTTGAAAATTCTGCCCGTAATTGAGGATAAGAAGATTTAAGAGTACATTACCTATCCTTCTCAAATAACAATTACTCTCTATACAGCAGAGACAATTTTAAGGATGTGCAAACAGTGCAATCTTGTAAGACACCGCATTGCCTGTGACATCTCACGTTCTGGGCCTGGACCCAGCAGCAGCAATGTAATGACCTTCTTTTTGGAATACTGAGATACAAAGGGTGACAGTGAATGGAAAAAGCATTATGGTGCCACAGGAGTCTTCAGATGGAGGGAAGAAAGAGATGGAAAGAAACTGGTACCCCACAAGAGCTCTTGCTCTTCTTCTAAGAGAGTGTAAGACCAACGCTGTTAGACTGCATATTAGCCAGGACTATACTTGTCTAGAGTCTACATAAAATATTTTAATGGATTTTACTGCTCAGTACAGTAGAACATGTAACCCATTGAAAAAGTGGAATTCATTCCAACACATAGAGGTTATGCTCTGGGGCCAAAGTCGCACATACTGAAATGGCTTCTAGAGAAATGAAAGAAAGTTTTGCATTGCCGTCAAGTATTTCAATGGACTATCACTCCTGGGAGCTTCAAATCTGCTTTGACAGGAAGCTGGTGTTTTAAGCACTTTGACAACTAATCATGCTCAGAGCAGGTCTAATCAACACGATGCAGCAGCCACCAGCCCATCTACACACAGAGTTCCAATGTTCCTACCACTAGGGGAACTGAACTGGGTGTAGCAAAGCTGGAAAATTTTTACCAAGTGTCCCTATTAAAGACAGGACCCTGAAGTAGGTGTAAACATCCAAGGAGTGAAAATACATTGAAATGCATTATAATTGAGTGTCACTGTACTAATCCTCTCGGAATGAAGCAACTAATACCTGATAGATAGAAGTTCAATGCTGCATTCAAAAATTATAACCTCTCTTCTCCAGGCCAGAGCTGTAGAAAGGCAGTTGCTACCATCCCATGTTGGAGAAGATAAGAGGAATCCATGTTATTTAAGTCTTGTTGCAGCTGCTCCCAACTGGAAATAAGATGTCTCAGTTTAGCTACTTTTGCTCCCAATTAATAATGAAGATATAGCTTTCTAAAACCATTTCCCATCCTGCTTGACCACCTAACCAACTGGCACCAGGGCCGTCCCTAGGGGCGGGCGGGCCTTGGGACATAGGTACTGAGTTTCTAATCTGCCAGGGGATGCTTCCCCTGACTCTGCCCAGGCCCTGCCCCCACTCCACCTCTTCCCCAAGGCCCCACCCATGCCCTACTTCTTCCGACCCCTGGTCCACTCCACCCCGCCTCTTCCCACCCCTGCTCCGTCCCTTCCCTGCCCAGTTCTGCCCCTCCCCAGAGCACGCTGTGCCCTCATTCCTCTCCCCTCCTCCCCAGTGCCTCCTGATGCCGCAAAACATCTGATCCATGGCAAGCAGTAAGTGATGAGAGGGAGGAGGAGGCGCTGATCGACAGGGCCCACCGGTGGGCAGGAAGCGATGGGGGGAGGGAGAGGTTCTGGTAAGGGGGCTCCCCTTTGCCCCTGCCCCACCTGCCCGCCTGCTGCTCACTTCCCCATTTGCCTCCTCACCCCACTCGCCTGCCCACCTGCCTCCTCACTATTTTATCTAAGTGCAGGGCCCCCTGAAAGAGCGGGGCCCAAGGCGGTCGCCCAATCCACCATACCCCGGGGACAGCTCTGACTGGCAGTGCCCATTGCCCCTGCTGTGTGACCAGGAAGGATTTTTTGTCAATTAGGTCCTCTCCTTTATTAGCAAAGCCCTGCCTGTAGTCACATTTTTCCTATAGAAAAAAACCCTCAAACTGTAAAATAAGTGAAAATGTCTTGTCCACTTTCTAGCCTTTTGAAATACATTTATTCCCCAACCAAGAAAGTGCACCCTCATATGACATATGTCAAAGTATTTAAAAAAACAAAAACAAAAAGCAAGGTAATAATGCAAATAATATCAAAGAGAATTTCTCTGAAGGTCCCAAAGTACTTTTGCAAACTTAAGCCCTGCTCCCTCAAAGGGAGCAGGATCAGCCTTTAAACGTATAGATGGTATTATATAAACTATATAAAGGGATCTTTTAAGCAGGGGCTTCAATGGGTTAATGCAAGGCTCTATTTATTGATTATACATGAACTACTTAACATGATCAGAAAGATTTTAGATTTTCTCAAACAGTTCAGAGGAATTTCAATTTTCATACTTCTCATGATACGACTCCCAAAGTACATACACAACTAGGGCAAAACTCCAGCTATTTGCTCAGACCTGAATCAGCATGTAAGATTGAAACAAGGTAGGTGAGATAATATCTTTTATAGGACCAACTTCTGCTGGTGAAAGGTACAATCTTTTGAGCTAAGCAGAGCTCTTCTTCAGGTCTGCAGAAGGAAGCAGAGTGTCTGAGATAAATACAAGTTGGGACAGATTGCTTCCTTCCCCAGACCGAAGAACTCTGCATAGATTGAAAGATTGTACCTTTGACCAAGTTGGTCCAATAAAATATATCATCATCTCACCTACCTTTCTCTATCATATTCCTGGGACCAACACAGCTACAACACTGCAAACAATTACTGATTGTCAAAAGACAGATAATCCAGAATGAGATAAAGGGTTTTATTTGGCTATGTAATCACAGTGAGTTGAAACCAGTGATTTTCTCAGTACACATGAACATACTGTGCAACATCTGGGTTAAACATCCACACACACACAAAAAATCCTAAATGCATCCAGTCCTAGTTTAATATATTAGTATCCAGATGGCTTTAGCAGAGTTCTGAAGTCTAGAAGGCTCAGCTGCTCTGCTTACTATAAAAAAGTATTCTGTGAATTTCCCACTGACTCCTGGTTTAAGCAGCTGGTACTTATGCTTCACATCTATGTAAGCAACCTCCAGAGATAAGTGTGTCCAAAGCAAAGAAAAAGTCCATAATTACTTTTGTGCCCTCAACTGTATCAGAACGCATCTCTTGCATATTTAAAATTCATGAGGAGCGGAAAGGTACAGAAGAATGATCTGCAGTCTCAAGACATTTCTCAGCTGAGAATTTCCTTGCAAACTGCTATTCTACGGACATGAAAATAACAAAAATGTGTGTGTGTATTTATGTATGTACGTGTGTACGCCAGAATGCAAAGTATCTTTGAACAGTGCTCTCCATGCATTAGCAAGTTGCACTAATTCCTGGCTATCAATTAAACTTCAAATACATATAATTTATTACAAACTTACCCTTATGGATTAGTGGTGGTCCACTGGACCAAGGACAGGGGTCAGGAGATCTAAGTTCTATTTCTGAGCCTCACCCTGATTGGCCTTGACCCAATCAGTTAACCTTTTGTGTTTTTGTTTCCACATCTGTAGAATGTAATATTTACCATCTTTTGTAAAGCCATTTGAGCATATGCATTATTATTCACACCAAAATTATTAAGCATCAGATTCTTATTACGTGCAATTATGGACCTCCTAATTTCTCTGATATATAACAGGAGAATGTGCAAGAGTGGCTTAGCATAAATTTCCATTTTGAAACAGTAAAAAGGAACAAAACAATAAAAAGAAAGCTAAAGCATAGAAATTTTTCACTACAATTCCTACTATTTATGTTCCACATTCAAAATAATTATTTTCCATTTTGGGGACTGTCATGGGGCTGGTACATCGCATCCCCCCTTTGGGGGAGGGCGGAGCAGTGCATTTTATCCCCACAGCTGAGTCTGGATGACCGCCCTGGCAGTACAGTCTGATGGGCAGGATCAGTAGAGTGCCAGAAAATATGCTGAGTATACTACTACTACTACAAAGCAGAGATAAAAAAAAAAAAAAGCAAATACAGTACAGTACTGTGTTAAATGTAAACTGCTAAAAAAAAAGGGGGGAAAGCAGCATTTTTCTTCTGCGTAGTAAAGTTTCAAAGCTGTATTAAGTCAAGGTTCAATTGTAAACTTGAAAGAATAACCATAATGTTTTGTTCAGACTTACAGACATTTCAGAATTACGAACAACCTCTATTCCTGAGGTGTTCATAATTCTGAGATTCTACTGTATTTAGTGTGGTCCGTGTCAGGCACTGGGTTTAACGTGGTCAGGCCTAGTGGCCAGAGCCACAGTCATGAACAGGTACACGGGCTGAATCCAACCATAGAGTCAGGACCAGGCTGAGGGCAGCACTGAAACCGAGGCCATGGATCAAATCTGAGGTCACAGTTTGCAGACAAGGCAAATCAGGTCCGCGGTCTGAGTCCAAATGCAGGTCAAAGGTTGAAGCCTGTTGAGAGTCAGTCCAAGAGTCAGGGGGTCAGGAGGGTGGTGCAGGGCTGGAGCGGGTCAGTAACAGGGCTGGAGCATGGCTAAAATGGGCTGGAACAAGGGTGGGGCAGGAACAGCGACTGAATCAAAGGGTGGGCTGGAAGTCTAGGGAGTCTGTAAAACTGTGAGGCACCAGGAGGGCTCCTGGCCGAGAAGGGCTGTTGCACAAACTAACTTGCAGCTCTGCTGGGGTCAGTGTGACTGCAGGTCATGTGACTTAAGCCCTGCCCAGGGACAGGCTGCTGCAGCATGCCTGAGTGCTCAATCACTGACATCACGGCAGGTTCAGGGGGTGGGGTGGGGAGTCATGGTAGCTGAGTGAGCAGCCTTGATCTGGCTGTGGGTTTGATTCACAGTCTGGTCCAAACTATATGCTCTTAGAAATATACTTATGAGAGAAGGGACATGGCAACTATGGCAAGGGTAATTTAGCACCATCCAGAGATAGTGTGAACTTCATCAGAGGCAGAGAAATCACCTCAACCTCCTTCAGTTTGCTTAGAGAATTTTAACAAGGAACTCCACTGAACTCCCCAATATCCCCTCCAGGACATCACCAGGCTCCATCTTGCTTCCACTAAAATCAGTGGCAAAAGTTGGACCACTATTCTGGCCTGAGTAGGTCTTTAATGCATTTTAATTTTTATTGTTTGATCAGGACCTGGTATACGAATAGCGAAGGAGAGGAAAGTAAAACTGAAGACTTAGATTTCTTCATCAATACCCCAACCCTGCACACAGTTGTGACCTTGTTCAATGGTAGTTCTGTGCAAAGTATTGCACATTTCCATTAAGGTTTCCACAGTTTTGTTTTGTCCATTTCACAAAATTAGTAATTGCCGCGTAAAACTGGGAAATTTTAGAGATTTTCACTGAAGTATCTTTTTCACTCAAATGCACTGAAAGATGAACTAACGTTTAATGAAAACGGGTCCAGTTTCATTCTATAATGGAACCCAAATTATTCATATTGAGAACTTTATGGAAATGTTTTGTGTAACTGCATTTAAAAAGAAAAGTGTCTTTAACTTTAAGCATATGCTTAAATGCTTTGCTGAACCAGGGCTCGTAAGAGGTATGTTTCCAAGAATATCTGTAAGCATATCTAAAGACGGAACATTCACAGCTTGACAGCTTGTGGAACATCAGTGAGTTGTTGATCGAATGAAAAGCACTGCATTGTCTACCCATACTCTCCCTGCTGAGAGTGACAAACTGCAGGCTTCATTTGGAAGAAACATTGACCCAATGGCCTCTAAAATCAGTGATCTTGATAGATGAATTGAAGGAATTGAACATTGTTGAGGTTTTTGTTTCAGCTTTTTCTAACCCAGAAGACTTTTCAGCTCTTGATTCTCTAGCTCTCTGTATAAATTGATTAGAAAAATCTTGACTGACCAAACACAAGCATTCTTAGACAATCAAGCTGAGGCTAAAATTACTGAGAGTATTAGGAATTCTGGTTGAAGAAGAAATTTTGAGCTTGTGGCATGGATGGAACCATTTTTCCCTCCTTTTTCTGAAGAAAGTGTTAAAGGCATTCAGCACAAAATAACGTAATACGGCTGTTTCGTTATTGACATGAACTGTGACCGTATAGATCATTGTTGCAACTGAGGTCCTATAGTTGCACCAAATCTTGTACAAAGGGGGTCAAGTAAGGTGTCTGTGAAAAGGTTGTAATTTGCTGGTTATGATTATGCAGTCTGTATGTGTGTATCATTTTTGTATCTGAAGTTATGAATATTGGCTCTGTACTTGTATCTGAATGTGTTTGATTCCAAGTAGCATTAGTGAAGCATTTGGTCAGCTTCTTGAGAAAGGAATTTGCCGATTAAGTGCCCAGTCAAGAAACACTTAACTGACAATGGACCTTGGGAGACTCCAATCCACATATGAGGAGTCTTCCTGGGGACGTTTGAGGTAGCATGTGAGCAATGGCTGCTCTACCTGTAAAGAGCTGATCATACATGGACATGGGACTTGCCCATTTGGTTCCAAACTCCACCTTGCTGCTGTGATTTTCCACAGTAAGAACAAAGGGCTTTCCTTTCAAATGGCAGAGGATATAAAAGGCCATGGAAACCCCTCCATTTTGTCTTCAATCCTGCTTCTTACCTCTGGATGAACTTTGCTTCAAACTGAAGCTCTGAACAATGGACTGAAATCTGTGGATCTGTGGATGTACTCCAGAGATTTGATTTGAACCTGCAGTTTATTCCATCACTGCTACAAGCCTGAACCAAGAACTTTGCCATTACTGTATGTAATTGATTCCATTTAACCAGTTTTAGCTCTCATCTATATTTCTTTCTTTTTATGAATAAACCGTTAGATTTTACATTCTAAGGATTGGCAACAGTGTGATTTGTGGGTAAGATCTGATTTGTATATTGACCTGGATCTGGGGCTTGGTCCTTTGGGATCAGGAAAACCTCTTTTTCTTTTACTGGGATATTGGTTTTCATAACCATTCATCCCCATAAGGAGTGGTGCTGGTGGTGATAGAAGGGAACTGGAGTATCTGAGGTAATTGCTTCTATGACTTCTCATTAGCCAGTGGGGTAAAACCGAAGTCCTCTCTGTTTAGCTGGTTTGGTATGCGTTAGTAATAAAGGACACCCAGCCCTGGGCTGTGACTGCTCTGCTCTAAGCAATTTGTCCTGAATTGATTCTCTCAGTTGTGTCCCACCAAAAGCCGCTTTGTTACAATGGCTCTCACAACAAAGACTGGGGAAAGGACAATGAAGGAAGCACCAAAATGAGAGTGACAGTAAGTGCTGAGCATGACAGGGTTCTGAAGAGGGCAAAAGCAAAGGGGGACAGAATATAAACACAATCCAGTTATTTTTGGACCAGAGCCCAAAGATGCAGGCAAAGAGAAAGGAATGTGTCTCAGTGAAACAGAAATATATGGCTGAGGCTGTCACAACTACTCCTATTTCTCTACTAAACTCTGAGGTCTGCATAAAAACAAAAGTTACATTTTATATGACTCCAACTCATCTAACCAGTTTCAGGATGGGATTTAGGGAACATAATACAAGGAACTAGAGCACAATAAAGCAGATATGGAATACTTGATGGGTTTGCTCAGTTTAGACATAATCTGATTTGTACTTAAAGTCTTATCCCTGTTGTTTGTTTAATTGACCCTTGTTGAAGCAAAATTATCTTTTTTCTTATTCTTGTAATTGATGCTGGAGATACCTAATAGTATAATATGGTTATTAAAGATCTACTGTGTATGTCCTATATGGATTTTTTATGGGAATAGATATATTGAAAATGATGCCCCTTAAATTATGTTTGGGAATTGTAGTCTAGCAGTGATGCTTGTAAATGCACCATGCACAGGACAGTGCTGAACAAATTAAAGCCTTAAAACAGTTGTAGAATTTTTGTATATGCATATCTCGCTTGCTACTGAATATACACTATGGGGTGCATCCCTTAAACATTGTTGCGATAATAGTATTTTTTCACGTGTATAGTTCTTTTCCTCTGCTATCAACTTTACAAAAATTAGCTAATTATTTCTTACAATAGCATTGTGAGGAAGACAAATAAGCATTTTCTCCATTCTGGAACTAGGCAAACTGAGGCAGAGGAATTGATTGCCACAGAATGAGTAAATTTCAGGACCAGGATTCAAATTCAGGAATTTGTGGCTCACAGTCCTGTGCTAAGACTTTTGGATTATGTTCCTCTTGGTTATGCTAGCCTGAAATTATTAATTTCATAATTTATTTTACTGAAGTGATATTGTATCATGCTGGAAAGATATATTCTTTATTGTACTCTTCCCAGCATCATATAATATCACTTCAGTAAAATAAATTTGAAATTAATCATTTATATAGATATATAGTCTTTATTGTACTCTTCCCAGCATGACATTAGCACTATTTAGCTTTATTAGTAGTCACATGAAGCTCTTTATTTCATTAATTTCTTTTTTGGAATAGGCTGTAGCTGTATCTACTTCTGAAAATTTTAGTATAAATAATGAAATGATAGCTAACTGAAATAATACAAAATAAAGTTTTGCTGCTCTACCGGCTTTAATCCTTTTATTATATCCAGGTTCAGTAGCCAATCAGTTATTGATAGTATCCGAATCCCTAGTGTATTTTGCTTTGAAAGCTTCAGAAAAGCACTGGTACAAGTATCAGTAGAAATCAAATCAATACTTTATCTACACCCTGTTCTTTTTATTTGAAACTTACGTTCAGCAGAAATCCCTTTTTTAATTTACAAAATATTGAATACCATCTAGCAATACATCCCAAGCTACATCATTAATCACCAATTGAGCTGATCTTTTCTAACAAATCTTTGCTCCTTTTCCTTTCCAAAAGTAGAAGTAGGAAAACATTTCACTTGTAACCAGGGCGTGAGGACAAAGGGAAACACCTCCAAAGTACAACTCTACTGATGAAGCAGCAGGGAATTCAGGACTTAAGCCTCCACTATTCTGTCTACACGCTAACTCCATTATCTCTGTTGATATACAGCCTACCCTACAGATTTGCACCAAGGCAACTTGAATTTCCATGACTAAACCAATGTAGTTATACTGATGTACATTTGTAGTGTACACCCAGCCTCAGATTCTGAAACTCTAACCCAAGTTGGACAACATCTTATTCCACAGATATTCTTACTGAAGTCAGTAGGGTTACTAGCAATGTGAGCAATGCTCACAATCTAGCCCTAAATAATTAAGCAAAATTATTGTATTTCTATTGACAAGAAAAATTTTGCTTGTTGCATTTGTCCTGATGGACAGAAGAGCTCAGTTGTTTGTCTGTACACTGATCTTGATCATAAAGTACTGACAACGGTATAGTGCAACGATTGCTTCAGACAAACTATGGTTTTGTATAAGTACTGTAAGGCAAACTGGACAAGTTATCCAACCAAAAGGGTTTAAAAAAAATTACTAAAAAGCCTGATAACACTCCCTGTTTTTTCCTCTATTTTCACATTATAAATGCCAAACAAGGACTGGTATGTCAATTGGAGTGAACATATAGGCTGCTAAAAAGAAGTCTGAGGCTGATAAAATTATGTGCTAGAACATGTGTCCTGGCAGGGGCTGATTAGCTTGCTGGTTATTCTCATTCCAACTGCAATGACGACAGAGTGCTAAGATTTTGTTTATTCGGTGACCTGAATGATCCTTTTTGTCTTATGTCCATCTGTACAGAAATGATCTCCACTCATACACACATTAGTCAGTCATAAAGGGTGGCATCCTCAAAAATACTCAACATTACCTTAACTCTGCTCTCACTGAAAACAATCATAAATCTTCCATTGAGCCTAATGGGAGCAGAGTTAGGTCAATGCTGAGTGTTTCTGAAAATCCCATCCAAAGGACACTGCTTTCTCAGCCTTATGCTCACTAGTACCTTGCTAGGGACTGCTTAAGGAATAAGTTAACACTCACTGTGAGTAAGGATGGTAGAATCTTGCCCAGAGAACACTCTGATCCCCTAGAGAAACATCTTTTCCCCATTACAGTCAATGGCAAAACTAGGGACTGCAATGGGGCCTGGATTTCATCCATGGTATTTTATAACATTTTTACAATACATACAGTATAATCTGTTTTAAAATAACAAAGGGTGCAATATGATAAAATCAACTGACTCTTGTGAGAAGCACAGTTCAAACTTAAGTAAATAAATAATTACATCAACAGGGGAAACTGAGACATTTTCTGTGCTCCCAATTCTATCACTCCCATTGTGATCTAAGCAGTAAAAGACAGTTACTGCTTTCCGTAACTGCTGTTCTTCGAGATGTGTTGCTCATGTCCATTCCATATTAGGTGCATGTGCTCGCCCCATGCACCCGTGCTGGAAGTTTTTTCCTCAGCAGTATCCGTAGGGGACCAGCTCTGGAACCCTCTGGAGTGGCGCCCACATGGCACGGTATAAGGGGTGCTGCCGGCTCCCCCAACCCTCAGTTCCTTCTTGCCGGAAACTCTGACAGTGGGGAAAGAGGGCAGGTTGCGGAATGGACATGAGCAACACATCTCGAACAACACCAGCTACAGAAGAGGTAACTGTCTTATCGTCTTCAAGTGCTTGCTCATGTTCAGTCCAAATTAGGTGACTCCAAGGCAGTACCCTGGAGAGGGTAGGAATTCACAGATGCGTAGATTGCAACACAGCTCTGCTGAGCCCAGCGTCATCTTCGGCCTGTTGCGTGATGGCATAGTGAGCAGTACACGTGTGAACAGAGGACCAGGTTGTGGCTCTACAGATGTGCTGGATAGGGATGTGCACCAGGAAAGCCGCTGAAGATGCCTGCACTCGTCAAGTGGGTTCTGACAATCGACGGTGGTGGAACCCCCCCCAGGTCATAACAGGTCCTTATGCACTAGATAATCCAATTGGAAATCCTCTGCGAGGACACTGGGTGACACTTCATCCTATCCACTGTATCAGCGAAGAGTTGAATCAATTTTCAGAAACAGTTGGTATGTTCTAAGTAGAAAGCCAAGGCCCTCCAGACGTCCAGGGCATGAAGACGCCTCTCCTCACTGGTCTTGTGTGGTTTTGGACAGAACACCAGGAGGAAGATGTCCTGGTTCGTATGGAAGGTGGAGACCACCTTTGACAGGAAGGCCAGGTGGGGCTGCAACTGAACCTTATCTTTGTAGAAGACCATGTATGGAGGTTCTGAGGTTAAGGCTTTAATTTCAGAGACCCGTCTTGCCAATGTCACTGCCACCAGGTGGGAAAGGGAGCAGGAACCCAGCGGCTCAAAGGGTGGGCCGGTGAGGCTAGGGAGGACCAAGTTAAGATCCCACTGAGGGACAGGAGTCCATACCTGCTGGAAGAGACTCTCGAGCCCTCTCAAGAATCTGACCATCATGTCATGGGAAAACACTGTCTGTCCTTGGATCAGTGGGTGAAAAGCAGAGATGGTTGCTAGATGCACTCTAATTGAAGAGCGTGGCAGGCCCTGGTTCCTCAAATGGAGTAGGTAGTCCAGGATAGCCTGTATGGAAGAACATGAGGGAGAGATGCCACGCTTGGATGCCCAGCAGGAAAACCTTGTCCATTTGGCCAGGTAAGTCAGTCTGGTTGAGGGCTTCCTACTCCCCAGGAGGACCTGTTGGACTCCTTCCGAACAGGTCCGTTCCTCCGGGTTCAGCCATGCAGCATCCACACCAAGAGGTGGAGGGACTTGAGGTTGGGATGCAGGAGCTGGCTGTGGTCCTGTGACAACAGGTCCGGGCAGTTGGGCAAGGGCCAGCTGACAAGCTCATTAGCGTGCCGAACCAATGCTGGCAAGGCCATGCCGGGGCAATCATGACAACCGGCGCTTTGTCTCTCTTGATCTTTGCCTGGTCCCTGTCGATGAGTGGAATTAGAGGGAAAGCATACATCAGGCTCCCTGACCACAACAGGAGGAAGGCATCAGAGAGGGAACACTTGTTCAGACCTTACAGAGAGCAAAACCAGTGGCATTTCCTGTTCCATCTGGTAGCGAACAGGTCCATTTGGGGAGTTCCCTACCTTTGGAAGATCATTCAGGCTATGTCTGGATGGAGCGACCACTTGTGGTGAGAGGAGAAGTCCCTGCTGAGCTGGTCTGCCAGCGTATTCTTGACATTGGAAAGGTGACAAGCTTCCAGGTGGATCTCGTGGCTGATGCAGAAGTCCCACAGATGGAGTGCCTCTTGACAGAGAGCCGATAAGCACACTCCCCCTTGCCTGCTGATGTAGAATATTGAGGCTGTGTTGCCCGTCAGGACTCATACCACCTTGCCCAACAGGTGGGGCAGGAAGACTTCTCACACCAGCCGAACTGCTCAGAGCTCTGTGATGTTTATGTGCATCTTTGCCTCCTTCAGGGACCACATCTCGTGTCTGGAAGTCACCGAGATGTGCACCCCAGCCGAGGTCCGAGGTGTCTGACACCAACTCGATGGAGTAAGGGCGGCTGCTGAATGGAACCCCCTCCAGAACTGTCCTGCGGTTGGTCCACCATTGCAGTGAGGTAAGTATCGTCTGGGGAATGGTAATGATCTTTCCCAGAGGGTCTTGGGACTGGGAATAGACCGTCCCCAGCAATTCTTGCAGGGGCTGCATCCAAAGCCTGGCATGGCGGACCACGTAAGTGCACACTTCCATGTGACCCAGGAGGTGCAGACAGACCCTGGCTGTAGTTAGAGTGAACGCGGAGACTTCCGCGATGAGGTTCGTAAATGTGTGGAACCTTTCCAGTGGCAGGAATGCCCTGGCAGAGGTCAAGTCGAGGACCACTCCAATGAACTCTATCCTCTGCACTGACACTAACATTGACTTTTTCTCATTTACCAGTAGGCCCAGAGAGTGGCAGGTGGCCTGAAGCACCGTGACATCCCTTTGGACTTGAGACCATGTACATTGGGCAAACTGGACAGTCTCTACGTGAAAGAATAAATGGACATAAATCAGATGTAAAGAATTATAACATTCATAAACCAGTCGGAGAACACTTCAATCTCTCTGGTCACTCGATTTCTGATCTCAAAGTGACTATCCTTCAACAAAAAAACTTCGAAAATAGACTCCAACGAGAGACTGCTGAATTGGAATTAATTTGCAAATTGGATACAATTAACTTAGGCTTGAATAGAGACTAGGAGTGGTTGAGTCATTATACTAAGTAAAACTATTTCCCCTTGTTTATTCCCCCCCCCCCCACTGTTCCTCGGATGTTCTTGTTAACTCCTGGAAATGTGCTGGGAATGGCCCACCTTGATTATCACTTCAAAAGGTTTTCTCCCCGCACCCCACTCTCCTGCTGGTAATAGCTCATCTTAAGTGATCACTCTCCTTACAATGTGTATTTTTTCATGGTCTGTGTGCATATAAAATCTCCTCACTGTACTTTCTACTTTATGCATCCGATGAAGTGAGCTGTAGCTCATGAAAGCTTATGCTCAAATAAATTGGTTAGTCTCTAAGGTGCCACAAGTACTCCTTTTCTTTTTGCAAATACAGACTAACACGGCTGCTACTTTGAAACATAGCTAGGTTAGCCACTCTCAGCTGAAGGCTGGAAGATGAATAAACCTTTCGTCTGAAAAGATCCAGCTTCCTCGAGGCTTTATTTTTGGGGTGGCCCCAGGTTGTCCCTGCCTCTCCTTGTAGTTAACTGCCTCGACCACAAGAGAATTGGGGGCTGAGTGGGAGTATAACTTCTCATGCCCTTTGGTTGGCACGAATACTTGTGTTTGGCCCTTTTAGAGATAGGGGCGAGGGAAGAGAGGGTCTGCCACAGGGCATTAGTGATCTTAGAAACCCCTTCATGAATGGGTAGAGCCACCATGGCAGGAGCCGTGGAGCAGAGGATGTCGAACTGAGAGTCTGAGGGCTCTTTCAATCCCTCTGCGTGAAGCCCCAGGTTGGAAGCGACCCTCTTCAAAAGTTCCTGGTGCACCATGGTATCATTCCAAGGCACTGGGTGAGGGGGCCCCGTGATAGCCTTGTCTGGCAATGACGAGGACGATGCCAGTGCCGTGGGAACCTCCACATCCATTGGTGGTCCAGCAGCTTGCTCCCCTGGGTCCTCCTGGACCTGCAGGGTCTTACCTTCCGAAGACTCCAGCACCAGAGGGGGATGGGATACTGAGGCCGCTGACCTCTCCGAGGCTCCCGACACTGATTAGGCAGCCTGGGAAGGCTGGGTGAACCCCCAAGGGTTCCACGGGTACCATGGCACCGTCCACTGCACTTGGGACCATGGGACAGGTTTTGGTGCTGATAATGTAGTTGGCACCATCGATACCGGGGCTTGTCCTGCAGTCAGAGAACCTCGCTCTGAGCCGAAGCTACCAGCAGAGTGGTCAGTCCCAGGCGACCAGGATCAGGCTCTTGTCCGACCAGTGCCGGTTCCTGCGTCCCGAAGCCAACCTGTCCGAGCAAGACTGTCTTGGTCGGGCTCTCGGGCACTGATGGCATTCAGCGGATCTGCGTTGGATACCCAGCCATCCACGCCTCACGCTACTCAACCGGTACCAGGACATTGAACGGGATCGGGAGCTACTATGAGCTGATTGCCGGGAGGATCGTCCTGAGTAGAGCGACCTTCCTTTTGGAGATGGGTGATGACGGCCCGGTGATCAGCGGTCTCTGGTGCCCCATCGGTCCCAGGATTGGTACCAGGCCCTTGAAGATGGTTGGGGGTGGTTCCGGAGTTCTTGCCGGGTGACGCATGCCTCAGAGGGTCTGCACCAATCTACAGGCGAGGTACGTCTTGAGTCCCTCAATCGGTGCTCCCCATGCAGGGACCAAAGAGGACTCCGCTGAGCCTGCCTCTCCCATCCTGAGGCACGACGGCTGCGGGAGGGCGAACGCTGACAGGACATCCCTCTCAGTGGGAAAGGGGGCACATGCATAGGTCCCACCACAAGTTTTCCCCAAGACTCGGGTACCGCACGAGCCGATGATGGCGGCACCGGGAACATCAGGATCTCCTGAGCTGCTTGAAGGGCTTCAGCGGTCGACGGCACCTGAAGCTGGCTGGGGCCTGCACCGCTATCTGGAGCCACAGGGAAGGCATGAGATGGGCTGCACCGCTTGACTTGAGCTGGGGCCCCAATTCCCGAGGCGGGTGTTGAGCTGCCCACCACGAGTCTTGGCTCACCCCCTGCCCTCTCCTTTCTCTTGCAGGAGGTAGGAGATTTTCCCCTCACAGTCTTTTTCGGCTTCTTGACTGGAGCCGTGGAGGAAAACTGGTGCTGGCTTGTGGACGGCACCGGGGGAGCACTGTGCACAGAGGCCATGGTGCTCAGCATGGAGTCAGACCACTGCTCCGGTGCTGTAGTGAGTACAACTCAATTAAGAGAGCTCTTAGATGGATATTGCGCTCCTTCTTTGTCCTAAGTTTGAAGGACTTGCAGACTCAGCACTTGTCACTTATGTGCCCTTCGCCTAAGCACCTTAGGCAGCTGGTATGTGGGTTACTGATGGGCATAGGCCGTTTGCAGCAATCACAGGGCTTAAAGCTGGGCCGCGTTCGGAATTAACGGAGAGTTTGAGAACTACTACTACAGGTAACTAAGAAAACTACTAACTATGTACAACTATTTTACAGGATTTCAAAGTTCACAAGAACAGAGAAGGAATCAATGCTAGCCGAAGCAGAAGACGTTCCAGCACCATCACTGGCAGCAAGAAGGAACTGAGGGTGCGGGGAGCCAGCGGCGCCCCTTATACCATGCCATGTGGGTGCCACTCCAGAGGGCGCCAGAGTCAGTCCCCTACGGATACTGCTGAGGGGAAAATGTCCAGCACCAGTGCATGTGGCGAGCACACACACCTTATATGGCATGGACATGAGCAAGCACTCGAAGAAGAAGAAGAAGAATTGTTACATTCTGCAATGTTTCCACATCCACTGTTTGCTCTGAAAAAAATATGTAGTCTCCAAAATGCTTCCATCTCAACCTGAGAAGAGTTTTCCTCAGTCCTGGTATGGCCACTGCTACTGTACAAGCCCTGCAGTT